>NC_092158.1:60488891-61788891 GCF_045791955.1 Oncorhynchus clarkii lewisi | reverse complement strand
ATACTGGTGAAATTCCTGTGCTTAAACTGTATACAGCAGTTCACTATTGAAAAATCTAAGAATTTACAGGAGGTACTTAAAAGTTTATTTAGCGAACAAATATTATGCTATTCAAAGTGAGGGAAAGGGTCCAAAGACTCCAAATAGCTACATTTAAAGGTCCAATGCAGCCATTTTTATCTCAATATCAAATTGTACCTAAAGCAGACATTGCCATTCGCTGCATGGAGTGGAGCATTGAGAGAAATGCCATGCAGCCTCGTTCACTATTCTGAACACTGGAATGTGAGTTGTAATCTACACCTCGATTAGGATGATAGAAATCCTCATTATTTAGCTTATTGATTTTTCCAATTGAGATTAATTATTTCTATATAGCCTACACTTCCTGGTTCTGAACTTATAATGAGAGTTGGGCAGGTGTGGCTTTTTGACAATGCTCACAAGAGCAGCTGCTCACCGATTTGACAGCTCGTAACAAGGCTGCATGCGATTATTACTACTGTGTCACTACACATCCAATGGCAGGGTCCGTAATAGCTATAATGCCGGGAGGCGTTTTCTGATTTTACAGCTCCAACTCAGTTACACCTCCGACACCGCCTTAATAAAAACAATGTTGTCGATTAATACGGGTTAAGGCAGAACTGATTGAATCTATCCCTTAGTGGAGCGTTTTTTTTTTTGTGTGTGTTAAAACAAAAAGCAACATAGAAACAATCTATGTTTTTGTGATTGTGTCAAGTGGAATGTGTTTGTACTTGGTCATGTCATTATGGGGGTAGAGAAATTTGAATTGCACCTTTAGAAATGTGTGTACATATTACATTAAGAACAGATTGGCCACCCATTCTATAACCCACAGGAACAAGATTTCTAGACCAACATAGGAACAACAAAGTGTGACATAGAAGTGCAACAATAGTCCATATACAAAATGGCAGCAGTTCAAATAATCAAAGTTGAAAAACAACATTGAAAGGATGGCTGAATGAGCATCGAGTCCATCTTTGGCATTTCTTGACATTCTTTGGGCCTGAGGGAAAGTGATTGTAGGTGTGTGTGTGTGTGTGTGTGTGTGTGTGTGTGTGTGTGTGTGTGTGTGTGTGTGTGTGTGTGTGTGTGTGTGTGTGTGTGTGTGTGTGTGTGTGTCTATTTAAAGTACTAGCACACCCTTACCCCCGATCCACAAGAGGAACATTCGTCATCATCGACATCGATGGAAAGCTAAGAGGTGTGTGTGTGTGCGCGTGTGTGTCTAAATTTCACTGTTCCCCATCAGACACAGGTCAGCTAGTTGGAGAGAGAGGGGTCAGATCTGAAAGAGAAAACACAACAGAAACTTTAATTAGTACATAAAACCAAGTAATACAATTGACTGGGGAGTTAATTTACAAAAAATTATCTGTCTCTGTCATCTAGGAGATGGCACTAGAACAGCACTCCAACTGGGAATGAGAGAGAGAGGGGAGAGAGGAGGGAAAGAGAGAGAGTGAGTCAGTGAGAGGGGGAGCGAGAGAGGGGGGGGGGGGGTGAGAGAGAACGGGGGCGAGAGAGGAGGGGGTGACCATGACGGATGGGCTCTGTACAGTGCTGAGCAGGCAGATACAACAGGAGCAGTCTAAATGCAAAGAAGAAATCAGGGGAAATAGTGTCTCCCTCTGCGTCAGAATGGGATTCGATAAACTATTAGCGTCCATTGCTATATCAAAGGTGTGGTGACCTAATGATTCTAATTTTGGAGATCATTACAGCCTAAATTACGTTATTTTCATCAGCGCTATGCAAACAAGGCTGATTTCCGCGACAATGTTACGGTTTAAACAAGTTTTGTTTAGCTAATAAAATGAAAACTACTTTTGGGTGCCTTGATATCCATGTCTTAAACGTTGCTACGCTTCAGAAATGGCAAAGTAAATGTGTTATCTGTTTGACACATTAAAGTTACTTACCTTACAGATCACGAAGTTAATTTCCACTCCATTCCTATGCGAATCCATTAGATTCATATACTTGCTTGTCTGGCTGTCATGTTTTTAATTTAACCTGCCCTTCCCTTATCTACACTGAAATAATATAATTTCAGTAGTCCTCTATTATGATTTTTTTTATTTTATTATATCTTGCATAGCACATTAGTACATCGTGGTTGAATATATGGTTCATTTTGCAAATATGGGAACTTTTGGATGTTAAATGTTTTGGAAAATGAAACCTTTTGAAACTGCTTTTTATCTATCAAAAATATTTTCTTCACTCTGTCTGGAAACAATATCTAATACTGGCTGAGACCATATTATTTAGAATATAACGATTTTTATCAGTTCCCAAAAAACCCAAGGGGTAATGTCATTTCCACCACGTCATAAAATTAGCTATTTTTGTTGAAGATGAAATTACAGAAATTGTGCAAATGGTATTTTATATAACATTTCACATTCATTGTATTTTTTGTTGTTATTTATTTACTATTTGGACATGTTCTTAATTATATGTATTCATCATTGTCATGTCTAAATGTCCATATATGCCTTGATGATACTCAGAAAAAGGTATTTACAACATCAAAATCTTAATATTTTACATTCCATTAGAAAATATCTAAAGAGCAAGCGTATATGGTTCACATATGGGAAAAAAATCATCAATATCAATTGTAATTTAATGCATCTTTGCCTCAAAAATATGTACCGTAATGGTAATGACTTAGTGTTGTGGTGATGGCAGAGTGTGGTGGAAAATACATTTCATATAAAACAACTGATGAAAAATACCATTAAACATTTTAATGTCACAGTTGTACATGTTAAATTTGATTGAAGATAAGGAACAGACCATTGGTTCCAATTCATCCCAAAGGTGTTCGATGGGGTTGAGATCAGGGCTCTGTGCAGTCCAGTCAAGTTCTTCCACACCAATCTCAACAAACCATTTCTGTATGGACCTTGCTTTGTGCATGGGGGCATTGTCATGCTGAAACAGGAAAGGGCCTTCCCCAAAAGTGTTGTCACAAAGTTGGAAGCTAGAATGTCATTGTATGCTGTAGCGTAAAGATTTCCCTTCACTGGAACTAAGGGGCCTAGCCCAAACTATGAAAAACAGCCCCAGATCATTATTCCTCCTCCACCAAACTTGACAGTTTGCACTCTGCATTGGGGCAGGTAGCATTCTCCGTAAATCATCACTCCAGAGAACGCGTTTCCACTGCTCCAGAGTCCAATGGCGGCTAGCTTTAACACCACTCCAGCGTGGTATTGTGCATTGTGATCTTATGCTTGTGTGCGGCTGCTCGGCCATGGAAACCCATTTCATGAGGCTCCCGACAAACAGTTATTTTGCTCACGTTGCTTCCAGAGGCAGTTTGGAACTCGGTAGTGAGTGTTACAACGTAGGACAGATGATTTGTATGCGCTGCATGCTTCAACACTTGGCGGTTCCTTCAGTGAGCTTGTGTGGCCTACCACTTCGCGGATGAGCCCATGTTGCTCCTAGATTTTACCCCTTCACAATAACAGCTCTTGTGGAATAAGTCAAGAGGTATGAATACTTTCTGAAGGCACTTGTTGGAGACTATTTGACATGAGCCTGTTTTAGTTATATAATGAGCCTGTTTATAATTGCATAATCCACTTATTAGTAGTAATAACTTATTGTTTAGGATGTTGGCGATGGAGAGTGTCATTACAGCGGCAAAGGGAAGCACAGAAAGTGTCTGTATGTCCAGATATGTTTTTGCTGTATATTAAAACCTCTTAGATGTAAAGACCCTGTTTAGGGGACCTGCGTGGTTCTGGTACTGGTTCCAGACAACATTTTTGCTTAGAAATCGATCTGTGGTCACCGCAAGCCATTGCACACATTTTTTGCACCTGTTTGACATAGGATCTGAAATTTGAAACCACTTGAAGCTGGGATGTCCCTCTTACCATTAATCTAAAATAATTAATACATTTAACACAACAAAAAAAAGTTATGTTTGTCGTAGAAGGACAACATATAATATGGGATGAAAGGTGAGTTCCTAACGAGTTCAGGAAGGCAAGCTAGAGCTCTGTGTGATGTTCACAGAGTTGGGGGCAGATGTTTTGATCAAGAGAGAAAATATGCAGATTTTCTCTAACACTAAACATACAAACATGTATTTTACAGTTTTAAAGAAGGTGAAATCTTATAGTTAGTCATTTTATAAATTGATTATCTTCTTATGGCTGCAGGGGCAGTATTGAGTAGCTTGGATGAAAGGTGCACAGAGGTGCCCATATTCAATGGCCTGCTCCTCAGTCATAGTTGCTCATATTTGCACATTATTATTCGTATTGGATAGAAAACACTCTGAAGTTTCTAAAACTGTTTGAATTTATTTATTTATTTTTATTTCACCTTTATTTAACCATTTACGGCAAGTTGAGAACAAGTTCTCATTTACAATTGCGACCTGGCCAAGATAAAGCAAAGCAGTTCGACACATACAACGACACAGAGTTACAAATGGAGTAAAACAAACATACAGTCAATAATACAGTAGAAACAAGTCTATATACGATGTGAGCAAATGAGATGAGATAAAGGGAGGTAAAGGCAAAAAAAAGGCCATGGTGGCAAAGTAAATACAATATAGCAAGTAAAACACTGGAATGGTAGATTTGCAGTGGAAGAATGTGCAAAGTATAAATAAAAATAATGGGGTGCAAAGGAGCAAAATTAATAAATAAAATAAAATAAATACAGTAGGGAAAGAGGTAGTTGTTTGGGCTAAATTATAGGTGGGCTATGTACAGGTGCAGTAATCTGTGAGCTGCTCTGACAGCTGGTGCTTAAAGCTAGTGAGAGAGATAAGTGTTTCCAGTTTCAGAGATTTTTGTACTTCGTTCCAGTCATTGGCAGCAGAGAACTGGAAGGAGAAGCGGCCAAAGAAAGAATTGCTTTTGGGGGTGACCAGAGAGATATACCAGCTGGAGAGCGTGCTACAGGTGGGTGATGCTATGGTGACCAGCGAGCTGAGATAATGGGGGACTTTACCTAGCAGGGTCTTGTAGATGACATGGAACCAGTGGGTTTGGCGACGAGTATGAAGCGAGGGCCAGCCAACGAGAGCGTACAGGTCGCAATGGTGGGTAGTACATGGGGCTTTGGTGACAAAACGGATGGCACTGTGATAGACTGCATCCAATTTGTTGAGTGGGGTATTGGAGGCTATTTTGTAAATGACATTGCCAAAATCAGTTTTACAAGGGTATTTTTGGCTGCATGAGTGAAGGATGCTTTGTTGCGAAATAGGAAGCCAATTCTAGATTTAACTTTGGATTGGAGATGTTTGATGTGGGTCTGGAAGGAGAGTTCACAGTCTAACCAGACACCTAGGTATTTGTAGTTGTCCACGCATTCTAAGTCAGAGCCGTCCAGAGTAGTGATGTTGGACAGGCGGGCAGGTGCAGGCAGCAATCTGTTGAAGAGCATGCATTTAGTTTTACTTGTATTTAAGAGCAATTGGCGGCCACGGAAGGAGAGTTGGATGGCATTGAAGCTTGCCTGGAGGGTTGTTAACACAGTGTCCAAAGAAGGGCCAGAAGTATACAGAATGGTGTTGTCTGCGTAGAGGTGGATCAGAGACTCACCAGCAGCAAGAGCGACATCATTGATGTATACAGAGAAGAGAGTCGGTCCTAGAATTGAACCCTGTGGCACCCCCATAGAGACTGCCAGAGGTCCGGACAGCAGACCCTCTGATTTGACACACTGAACTCTATCAGAGAAGTAGTTGGTGAACCAGGCGAGGCAATCATTTGAGAAACCAAGGCTGTCGAGTCTGCCGATGAGGATGTGGTGATTGACAGAGTCAAAAGCCTTGGCCAGATCAATGAATACGGCTGCACAGTAATGTTTCTTATCGATGGCGGTTAAGATATCGTTTAGGACCTTGAGCGTGGCTGAGGTGCACCCATGACCAGCTCTGAAACCAGATTGCATAGCAGAAAGGCTATGGTGAGATTCGAAATTGTCGGTAATCTGTTTGTTGACTTGGTTTTCGAAAACCTTCGTAAGGCAGGGTAGGATAGATATAGGTCTGTAGCAGTTTGGGTCAAGAGTGTCCCCCCCTTTGAAGAGGGGGATGACCGCAGCTGCTTTCCAATCTTTGGGAATCTCAGATGACACGAAAGAGAGGTTGAACAGGTTAGTAATAGGGGTGGCAACAATTTCGGCAGATAATTTTAGAAAGAAAGGGTCCAGATTGTCTAGCCCGGCTGATTTGTAGGGGTCCAGATTTTGCAGCTCTTTCAGAACATCAGCTGACTGGATTTGGGAGAAGGAGAAATGGGGAAGGCTTGGGCGAGTTGCTGTGGGGGGTGCAGTGCTGTTGACCAGGGTAGGGGTAGCCAGGTGGAAAGCATGGCCAGCCGTAGAAAAATTATTATTGAAATTCTCAATTATAGTGGATTTATCAGTGGTGACAGTTTCCTATCTTCAGTGCAGTGGGCAGCTGGGAGGAGGTGTTCTTATTCTCCATGGATTTTACAGTGTCCCAGAACTTTTTTGAGTTAGTGTTGCAGGAAGCAAATTTCTGCTTGAAAAAGCTAGCCTTGGCTTTTCTAACTGCCTGTGTATAATGGTTTCTAGCTTCCCTGAAAAGCTGCATATCACGGGGGCTGTTCGATGCTAATGCAGAACGCCATAGGATGTTTTTGTGTTGGTTAAGGGCAGTCAGATCTGGGGAGAACCAAGGGCTATATCTGTTCCTGGTTCTACATTTCTTGAATGGGGCATGCTTATTTAAGATGGTTAGGAAGGCATTTAAAAAAAAAAAACAGGCATCCTCTACTGACGGGAGGAGGTCAATATCCTTCCAGGATACCCTGGCCAGGTCGATTAGAAAGGCCTGCTCGCTGAAGTGTTTCAGGGAGCGTTTGACAGTGATGAGTGAAGGTCGTTTGACCGCTGACCCATTACGGATGCAGGCAATGAGGCAGTGATCGCTGAGATCTTGGTTGAAGACAGCAGAGGTGTATTTAGAGGGCAAGTTGGTTAGGATGATATATATGAGGGTGCCCGTGTTTACGGCTTTGGGGAGGTACCTGGTAGGTTCATTGATAATTTGTGTGAGATTGAGGGCATCAAGCTTAGGTTGTAGGATGGCTGGGGTGTTAAGCATGTTCCAGTTTAGGTCGCCTAGCAGCACGAGCTCTGAAGATAGATGTGGGGCAATCAGTTCACATATGGTGTCCAGAGCACACCTGGGGGCAAAGGGTGGTCTATAGCAGGTGGCAACGGTGAGAGACTTGTTTTTAGAGAGGTGGATTTTTAAAAGCAGAAGTTCAAATTGCAGGCTATCTTTGCAGTAGATTGCAACACCGCCCTCTTTGGCAGTTCTATCTTGTCTGAAAATGTTGTAGTTTGGGATGAAAATGTCCGAATTTTTGGTGGTCTTCCTAAGCCAGAATTCAGACACAGCTAGAACATCCGGGTTGGCAGAGTGTGCTAAAGCAGTGAATAAAACAAATTTAGGCTTAGGGAGGAGGCTTCTAATGTTAACATGCATGAAACCAAGGCTATTACGGTTACAGAAGTCATCCAACGAGAGCGCCTGGGGCTAGCTTCTGGTTAGCTTCTGGCTAGCTTCTGGTTAGCTTCTATGGAGGATTACAGATTTGAGGTAAATAATACTTATTTTTTTAAATATAAATTGGTGAAGCGGGTTGCAGGAGAGTGTTTTGAAGATGAGTTTACGGAAAATAAAAATATATATATAAAAAGATATGCGAAGAAAGTTGTAAATATATATATATATATATATATACGGGACATGACAAGACGAGGACAAAAGACGTCAGACTGCTATGCCATCTTGGTGACAGAATTATGTCTGTGAGTATGAAAGAACTCATATAGCAGGCAAAAACCTGGGGGGGAGGGGGGGGGGGCAGATTTTCAACCAAGCTCTCATTGAAATTACAGCGAGATATTAATGAGTTTTCACTTCCTACGCCTTCCACTAGATGTCAACAGTCAATTGAACTTTGTCTGATGACTCTAATGTGACGGGGGGTCTAATGAGACAGGAAATAGTCACCACTGCCACGAGTTGACCATGCATTCACTATGCGCGTTCACAGGGGAAGGACCTGAGTTCCACCGGTCATCTGAAGTCATTCTAATTCTCCGGTTGGAACGTTATTCAAGATATATGTAAACAACATTCTAAAGATTGATTCAGTACATCGTTTCACATGTTTCTACTGACTGTTACGGAACTTTTGGACATTTCGTCACGTTATAGTGGACGCGCTTTGTGACTTTGGAATTGTTTATCAAACACGCTAACCAAAGTAGCTAATTGGACATAAATAACGGACATTTTCGAACAAATCAAGCATTTATTGTGGACCTGGGATTCCTAGGACTGCATTCTGATGAAGTGCATCAAAGGTAAGGAAACATTTATCATGTATTTTCTTGTTTCTGTTGAGTAATACATGGCGGCTAATTTGGCTACTGTTCTGAGCTCCGTCTCAGATTATTGCATGTGTTGCTTTTTCCGTAAATTTATTTTGAAATCTGACACAGCGGTTGCATTAAGGAGAGGTATATCTATAATTCCATGTGCATAACTTGTATTATCGTCTACATTTATGATGAGTATTTCTGTTGAAACAATGTGGCTATGCAAAATCACTTGATGTTTTTGGAACCAGTGAATCTAATACGCCAATGTAAACTCAGATTTTTTAAAATATAAATAGGAACTTTATCAAGCAAAACATACATGTATTGTGTAACATGAAGTCATATGAGTGTCATCTGATGAAGATAATTCAAGGTTAGTGATTAATTTGATCTTTATTTCTGCTTTTTGTGAATGCTATATTTTGCTGGAAAATGGCTGTGCTTATTGTGGTTTGGTGGAGACCTAACATAATCGTTTGTAGTGCTTTTGCTGAAAAGCATATTTGAAATTGGACACTTTGGTGGGATTAACAACGGGAATAGCTTTAAAATGGTATGAGACACATGTATGTTTTAGGAATTGTAATTATGAGATTTCTGTGGTTTGAATTTGGCGCCCTCTACTTTCACTGGTAGTTGTCATATCGATCCCGTTAGCGGGATTGCAGCCATAACAAGTTATACTATATTTAGAAAGCATATTAGTAATCTCAAGCCATATTCATACAGTTTTGTTGAATAGGAAATACGTCATATAATCAAAGAAATGTTGCGCTCAAAAAGCAGTAGTAGCAGCAGTATGCAAATCAGGGAGCCAAATGAACGTCTCTTTCACCGATGTGAAAAAGATGTGTTCAAAAATAGCAATTTATTTGCAAATGACCCATCACTAGTTAGCAGTGTTTCTGTAGCGCACATGTGAGATAGTTCACAAATCAAATGTCCACTTGTGGTGCCAGTGGACAGTGAAACACAGGTAAGTTAACCTTTATTTATAGTCATTTAAATGTTAATTGTTTTTCTAGATTATATAGCTACCTCAATCGTTATTTCAAATAATTTAGGTGACTTCACAGCAACTGCTATGTCACGTTCGCTATAAGGATCGGACCAAGGTGCAGCGTTGTATGCGTACATTCTTATTTATTCAAAGAATGAACACTGAACAAACTAACAAAATAGCTAAACGAAACGTGAAGCCATACAAACGAGTGTTGACAGGCAACTACACATAGACAAGATTCCACAAACACCAAAGGGAAAATGGCTACCTAAATATGATCCCCAATCAGAGACAACGATAAACAGCTGCCTCTGATTGGGAACCATATCAGGCCACCATAGACATACAAATCACCTAGACCTACAAAAACTTTAGACATACAAAAAACCCTAGACAATACAAAAATTGGCGTACCCACCCTAGTCACGCCCTGACCTAACCAAAATATAAAGAAAACAGAGATATCTAAGGTCAGGTCTTGACATGCTAGCTAGCTAACGTTAGCAGCTATACCAATGCGAAACTTAGCTAGCTAGTTAGCAAGCTCAGCTAAATAAAAATCCCCTTAGATAATTAACTGCAGTATATGTCATAGCCACGTATCATAGCCACGCCATGAGATTTGTAAATGAAAGAGTACTAGGTTGTCTCTAGCTATAGCTAATAATCTTTCATTTTTTATTACAGACACTGTTTGTGCAGTACAACAGAGTGGAAAATCAGGTCCTTATTAAGACATATTGAAAGTGAATCTAGCTTAGAAACCAGTTAGCTAGCTAGGTATAATTGTTTTGTGTTGCTTTGCGTTGGTTGTTATTACATTAGTTCTTATGTTATTTATGTTGCCTTGACTCATACTGTATCTCTTTTTAATAAGCTCATCAGGTAGATAGCCAAGGAAGGCACTGAGCCCAAGCGGTCCCCACAAATCAAAATTCTTGAGATGGAGAATACGGGAGACCTAATGTCCTATTACCACTATCACGCCTCAAGTACCACTGTTGCCGACAACACATGTTACCAGTATTGACAACCAACATTATTTTACTGCTACACAAATGGTCTCTATTACCTGCCCCAACAGGGCACAAACCATCCTCAGTATTTATCGCCACAGCCAATACACACTGTTCACTTTCAAATAACTTCTTAAGACTGCTGTTCTTTTCCAACCGTGGATGTGGATCTTCTCCAGAACTTACAGGCAACTTTATATCACTGTACACATTACCACCTACTGACAATGTCTCATCATTGACACTACTGCCGGAAAACACCTACACCCCATTCCGGCTATTAATACATCAGAGACTTTCAACATGGACTACTTTTCTACAACCAATTGTACTAGTATACGTATGTGTGAACTTCTCTATATACCACACAGACAATACAGACAATTAAACAGACATGTCTAAGGGATGGTCACTCCCCTCAATCCTACTAGGGGACTCCAACTCCTAGTCTAACCTATTAGGGGGCTAAACCCTCCTAAGCATATAGTGCCCACAGTGCTTAGTCTAACCTACGGTATGTTGCTAAACCTTCCTAGGCACACACTAGTGCCTAGTCTAACCTATAATCGGGCTAAACCCTTTTAGACATAATTTGCAATAGTCATCTAGGACAGACCTCACAAATGACAATAATAACTACACAAAATGTCCCCCAGGACTCCCACAGTCCTACTGGCCTGTACATGGGACTACGGGATAAATCCAAGCTTGTCTCCCCAAGATGTCAGAATGAGTGGTAACAGGTGTAGGAACTTTGCTGACCTTGTTTTGTGCCGGATCCTGTTACACTGATTCGGACTCTTTAGTTTGACTGCAGATTGTGCTGAATCCTGCCGACAACGCCAAATATTAGGTTCTAAATTCTGGTATAAATCCAGTTGGACAAAAAAAAGGAAGCTAAGACTAGATTTATTATACCCAAACTGGATGCTACAGCTGCTTAGCACACATACAATTCACACAACCATATATACCTTCTGATTAGGCGGAGTCACCTCCTTGTATTTCTAGTATAAACAATCAGTCTCTGTTTCTGGGCAAGAAGTGAGTATGTTCCTCCCATTGGTGTTATTGTAAACCAGTCTGAGTTCAGAACCTTCATAGGCAGGGATGTGTGTGTGTGTGTGTGTGTGCGTGCGTGCGTGCGTGCGTGTGTGTGAGAGAAATGAGACTGCAGTTGGAGTAGTGTTGGGATGCGCCCCTCTAGCCTCCCTCCCAGGGGTTTCTTCTTTCTTCAGCTGTTGTCCTCACTTCAATGTTGAACATCTCTCCCTGCCCTAATTCCACAGAAACTAGCCTGACTTTACCAGGAACTGAGACTTGACTGTGCCTATTCACATACTTAGAAATGCTAATAGATTATCTTAAATGTAACTACATGTCATTTAAAATGTAATTTACGTAATCCACTACAGTAATTATTTATCACGAGAGGATCATAAACAATAACGGGTAATGCTGAATATACCAAGAAAGGTTCAAATCTCACATTTCTGGTAAAAATAGTTATAAATTGCTGATGTGTAGTCACTTTTGAGTAGTAGTACACAGTACAAATATGATGAAAATATGAAATCTTATATGACGTTCAACAAAACTGTATGAATAAGTCTTAAATTACTAATATGCTTTATAAATATAGTATAATCAAATTATAAAATTACTAACTATAACATTTTACCTTCCTTATAACTGTAAAATACATGTTTGTATGCTTAGTGTTGGAGAAAATGTACATATTTTCTAAAGATTTATCTTGATCAAAACATCTGCCCCCACCTCTGTGAACATCACACAGAGCTCTAGCTTGCCTTCCTGAACTTGTTAGGAACTCACCTTTCATCTCATATTATATATCGTCCTCCTATGACAAACACAATGTTTTTTTTGTTTCAAATCTATTAGATATTTTAGATTAATGGTAGGAGGGACATCCCAGCTTCAAGTGGTTTCAAATTTCAGATCCTATGTCAAACAGGTGCAAAAAATGTTTCCAATGGCTTGGTGACCACAGATCGATTTATAAGCAAAAATGTTGTCTGGAACCAGTACCAGAACCACGCAGGTCCCCTAAACAGGGTCTTTACATCTAAGAGATTTTAATATACAGCAAAAACATATCTGGACATACAGACACTTTCTGTGCTTCCCTTTGCCGCTATAATGACACTCTCCATCGACAACATCCTAAACAATAAGTTATTACTACTAATAAGTGGATTATTAAATGATAAACAGGCTCATTATATAACTAAAACAGGCTCATGTCAAATAGTCTCCAACAAGTGCCTTCAGAAAGTATTCATACCTCTTGACTTATTCCACATTTTGTTGTGTTACAGCCTGAATTCAACATGGATTACATATCACCCATCAACACACAATACACCATAATGACAGTGCAAATATGTTTTTAGAAATTTTAGTTTAGCAAATGTGTTCAACATTTATTACAGAAACACCTAATTTACATAAGAATTCACACACCTTTTCTATGACAGTCCAAATTGATCTCTGGTACATCCAATATCCTTTGATCATCCTTGAGATGTCACTACAAATTGATTGGAGTCCACCTGTGGCCAATTCAATTGTTTGGATATGATTTAGAAAGAAACACACCTGTCTATATAAGGTCCCACAGTTGAAAGTGCATGTCAGAGCAGAAACTACAGTGCCTTCAGAAATTATTCAAACCCCTTGACTTTTTCCACATTTTGTTACGTTACAGCTTTATTAAAACATTTCTTAAAATAAGGCTGTAACAATTAATCTACGCACAATACCCCATAATGACAAAGCAAAAAACATTTTTTTTAGAAATGTTTGAAAATGTATACAAATAGAAAAAAAAAATATATATATCACATTTGCATAAGTATTCAGACCCTTTACTCAGCACTTTCATTATTCTGAAAAGTTATCAAAGCTGTCACCACAAACCCTACAGTACATGTACCTCCCCAGTTCGAGGGAATGCTGTAGTAAGCCATTTTTCCTAACAACCAATAGATTCCATTCAGAGCACCTCTGAAAGGGATAACAACATTATAGACCGAAATACCATACGTAACATTAGCAGGTTACCCAGTGTCGGCATTGTTAACAGTTAACTTACAGGTACTGTACAATTCATTGTACAATGACTTTCTAGTTCACCCAAATGATTACCTCCTTCTCCTCTAATACACCAAGGGGCTGTCAAAACTCCTGCTACTGAAATACTTGGGAACAAAGTATTATCTGGTCTAGCAAACGATGGTGGGCCTGTGCAGTTGTGTAATGCGAGCACGTCATGGGGTCAGGGTTATGTGGCATCTCCACTAAGAATAGTAAATCCATTTACGTTGCAATATTTACCCCTATGGGAACTACCACAAGCGGTAAACCTGCTCCTGAAACCTTAACTCAATCAATCAAATGTATTTATAAAGTCCTTCTTACATCAGCTGATGTCACAAAGTGCTGTACAGAAACCCAGTTTATAACCCCAAACAGCAAGCAATGCAGGTGTAGAAGCACAGTGGCTAGGAAAAACTCCCTAGAAAGGCCGGAACCCAGGAAGAAACCTAGAGAGGAACCAGGCTATGAGGGATGGCCAGTCCTCTTCTGGCTGTGCCGGGTGGAGATTATAACAGAACATGGCCAAGATGTTCAAATGTTCATAGATGACCAGCAGGGTCAAATAATAATAATCACAGTGGTTGTAGAGGGTGCAACAGGTCAGCAACTCAGGAGTAAATGTCAGTTGGATTTACATAGCCGATCATTCAGAGTATCTCTACCGCTCCTGCTGTCTCTAGAGAGTTGAAAACAGCAGGTCTGGGACAAGGTAGCACGTCCGGTGAACAGGTCAGGGTTCCATAGTCGCAGGCAGAACAGTTGAAACTGGAGAAACAGCACGACCAGGTGGACTGGGGAAAGCAAGGAGTCATCAGGCCAGGTTTTCCTGAGGCATGGTCCTAGGGCTCAGGTCCTCCAACAGAAAGAAAAAAGAAAAGAGAGAAAAGAAAAGAGAGAAAAGAAAAGAAAGAGTGAGAGAGAGAGAGAGAGAGAGAAAAAAAGAGAGAGAAAAGGAGAGAGAATTAGAGAGAGCATACTTCAATTCACACAGGACACCAGATAAGACAGGAGAAATACTCCAGATATAACAGACTGACCCTAGCCCCCCGACACATAAACTGTTGCAGCATAAATACTGGAGGCTGAGACAGGAGGGGTCGTGAGACACTGTGGACCCGTCTGACGATATCCCCGGACAGGGCCAAACAGGTAGGATATAGCCTCACCCACTTTGCCAAAGCACAGCACCCACACCACTAGAGGGATATCTTCATCCACCAACTTACTATCCTGAGACAAGGCTGTGTCTCTCACATGGATAGGCAGACCATTCCATAAAAATTGAGTTCAATAGGAGAAAGCCCTGCCTCCAGCTGTTTGCTTAGAAATTCTAGGGACAGTAAGGAGGCCTGCGTCTTGTGACCGTAGGATCAAATCAGAAAGATAGGGAGGAGCAAGCCCATGTAATGCTTTGTAGGTTAGCAGTAAAACATTTAAATCAGGAAGCCAGTGTAGAGAGGCTATCACTGGAGTAATATGATCACATTTTTTGGTTCTAGTCAAGATTCTAGCAGCCGTGTTTAGCACTAACTGAAGTGTATTTAGTGCTTTATCTGGGTAGCCGGAAAGTAGAGCATTGCAGTAATCTAACCTAGAATAATAATCACAGTGGTTGTAGAGGGTGCATAAGCATAGATTCATTTTTCTGCATAATTTTTGGACAGAAAGAAAGACTTTTGCGATGTTATGTAGATGGAAAAAAGCTGTCCTTGAAACAGTCTTGATATGTTTGTCAAAAGAGAGATCAGGGTCCATAGTAACGCCGAGGTCCTTCATAGTTTTATTTGAGACGACTGTACATCAAGATTAATTGTCAAGTCCAACAGAAGATCTCTTTGTTTCTTGGGACCTAGAACTAGCATCTCTGTTTTGTCCGAGTTTAAATGTAAAACATGTCGCCATCCACTTCCTTATGTCTGAAACACAGGCTTCCAGGGAGGGCAATTCTAGGGCTTCACCGTGTTTCATTGAAATGTACAGCTGTGTATTGTCCGCATAGCAGTGAAAACTAACATTATGTTTCCAAATGACATCACCAAGAGGTAAAACAATAGTGAAAAAAATAGTGGTCCTAAAACAGAGAATTGAGGAACACCAAAATGTACAGTTGTTTTGTCAGAGTACAAAACATCTACAGAGATAAACTGACATCTTTCTGACAGATAAGGTCTAAACCAGGCCAGAACTTGTCCGTGTAAACCAATTTGGGTTTCCAACCTCTCCAAAAGAATGTGGTGATCCATGGTATCAAAAGCAGCACTAAGGTCTAGGAGCATGAGGACAGATGCAGAGTCTCAGTCTGACACCATTAAAAGGTAATTTACCACTTTCACAAGTGCAGTCTCAGTGCTATGATGGGGTCTAAAACCAGACTGAAGCATTTTGTATACATTGTTTGTCTTCAGGAAGGCAGTGAGTTGCTGCGCAACAGCTTTTCAATTTCTTTTGAGAGGAATGGGAGATTTGATATAGGCCAACATTTTTTATATTTTCTGGGTCAAGGTTTGGCTTTTTCAAGAGAGGCTTTATTACTGCCACTTTTAGTGAGTTTGGTACACATCCGGTGGCTAGAGAGACGATTATTATGTTCAACATAGGAGGGCCAAGCACAGGAAGCAGCTCTTTCAGTAGTTTAGTTGGAATAGGGTCCAGTATGCAGCTTGAACATTTAGAGGCCATGATTGTTTTTTATCAATGGGCCAAGAGATATAGTATTAAAAAACTTGAGTGTCTCCCTTAATCTTAGGTCATGGCAGAGATGTGCAGACTCAGGACAACTGAGCTTTGGAATACGCAGATTTAAAGAGGAGTCCGTAATTTCCTTTCTAATGATCCTCAAAGAAGTTAATGAATTTATCACTGCTGAAGTGAAAGCCATCCCCTCTTGGGGAATGCTGCTTTTTAGTTAGCTTTGCGACAGTATCAAAAATAAATGTTGGATTGTTCTTATTTTCCTCAATTAAGTTGGAAAAATAGGATGATCGAGCAGCAATGAGGGCTCTTCAATAGTGCACGGTACTGTCTTTCCAAGGTAGTCGGAAGACTTCCAGTTTGGTGTGGCGCCATTTCCATTCCAAATTTCTGGAAGCTTGCTTCAGAGCCCGGGTATTTTCTATATACCAGAGAGCTAGTTTCTTATGACAAATGTTTTTTGTTTTTAGGGGTGCGACTGCATCTAGGGTATTTCTCAAGGTTAAATTGAGTTCCTCGGTTAACTGATTTTTGTATTCTGACGTCATTGGGTAGGTGGAGGGAGTCTGGAAGGGCATCAAGTAACCTTTGAGTTGTCCGAGAATGTATAGCACGACTTTTGATGATCCTTGGTTGGGGTCTGAGCAGATTATTTGTTGTGATTGCAAACGTAAAAAAATGGTGGTCTGATAGTCCAGGATTATGAGGAAAAACATTAAGATCCACAACATTTATTCCACGGGACAAAACTAGGTCCAGACTATGACTGTGGCAGTGAGTAGGTCCGCATACATGTTGGACAAAACCCAGAGTCGATGATGGCTCCAAAAGTATTTTGGAGTGGGTCTGTGGACTTTTCCATGTGAATATTAAAGTCACCAAAATTAGACTATTATCTGCTATGACTACAAGGTCCGATAGGAATTAAGGGAAATCAGTGAGGAACGCTGTATATGGCCCAGGAGGCCTGTAAACAGTAGCTATAAAAAGTGATTGAGTAGGCTGCATAGATTTCATGACTAGAACCTCAAAAGTCGAAAAGGCAGTTGTTTATTTTTTTGTAAATTGAAATTTGCTATCGTAAATGTTAGCAAGACCCCTGCCTTTGCGGGATGCGCAGGGGATATGGTCACTAGTGTAACCAGGAGGTGAAGCCTAATTTAACACAGTAAATTCATCGGGCTTAAGCCATGTTTCAGTCAGGCCAATCACATCAAGATTATGATCAGTGATTAGTTCATTGACTATAACTGCTTTGGAAGTGAAGGATCTAACATTAAGTAGCCCTATTTTGAGATGTGAGGTATCACAATCTCTTTCAATAATGACAGGAATGGAGGAGGTATTTTTTTCCAGTGAGATTGCTAAAGTGAACACTGTCCAACCTAGATCGAGGCACAGACATGGTCTCAATGGGGATAGCTGAGCTAACTACACTGACTGTGCTAGTGACAGATGTCTTGGAAATATTGAATCAAATATTTCTCAGATACTGGAGCTTGTGAATTCAAATAGACTTTATTACAAAAAGTAACAAAGCCGAGCAATTCCATGGAATAGGCATTTTAGATTCCCACTTTCAGATAACACACATGGTCATTCCTCTCTATGTTGATGATTAACACCCCTTCACCTCTTGCCAACATTATCTTTCTGTCTCAATTCTTGCTTGTTTACAGATTATATTGGTGGCGTATCCATAGCAATGATACAAAAACAATAATAATGCAGGTGTCTGTCCAATGATACGCATAGGACTACACAATGGCTCTCCCCAAGCCTGTAATGGCACAGACATACATATACAATACAATCACATGCATTAAAGCTAGTCACAGGACCAGGCAATAACTTCCCTCAGGCCTATAACAGCACAGGCATACATTTGCTGCTTACGTTCTGTTTTTACATGTCTAGTGATTAACTCCATGCTGATCCAGCTCTGTTCATTCACCTGGCCTCAGTCTTTATTCTGAATTAACTCTGTTGATTCTGCTCACAACTTCTGGGAGAACAGTCTAGATACTGGAAAATCACCCATAGTCATGAATTTTCTCCTACATTGACCACTAAGCTGGCAGGCTGGCTAACAGCCTGATCTGCACCCTATCTCATTGTGGAGCTAAGGCGGTTAGAGCCCTGTCTATGTTTGTAGATTAGATGAGAGCACCCCTCCAGCTAGGATGGAGTCCGTCACTCCTCAGCAGGCCAGGCTTGTCCTGTTTGTGGGTGAGTCCCAGATTATTATTACAATTATCTACAAATCTACAAAAAACAGTTTTCAACCAGTGATTGAGTTGTGAGACTGCTGTAGAGCTCATCACTCCAGCTAACTGGGAGGGGCCAGAGACAATTACTCGATGCTTAAAAAAAATAAGACACCTGTACCATGTCACATATTGACTTGAAATCTATAGAATGTTGAGTTAGCATTCCAATATTGCACTTTATATACATCACAGAAGACTGAAATATAACAATACCTTGACATAAAAACAACATATTTTTGTTGTATGTTTTAATCTTTATTAATTATGAAATTATGAAAAATATTAATACCATGCGCCCAAAGAGGGCGCTTTTGGTCATTGACTGCAAACCAACATTTTTGTGATTGTGTCAGGTTGAATATACCTTTTAAAAATGTCTATACATATTACATGAAGAACAGATTGTTCTGTTCTCCTCACATTCTATAACCCACAGGAACAAGATTTATAGAACATAGGAACAACAAAGTATAACATAGAAGAGCAACAATGGTCCACATATTAGATGACAGTAGTTCAAATGATCAACGCTAAAAAACGACATTGAAAGGATGGATGAAAGAGCATCGAGTCCGTGTTTGGCATTGCTTGACATTCCTTGGCCCTGAGCAGTGGTGGAAAAAGTACCCAATTGACATACTTGAGTGAAAGTAAAGATACCTTAACACAAAATGATTCAAGTAAAAGTGAAAGTCCCCCAGTAAAATACTACTTGAGTAAAAGTCTAAAAGTATTTGGTTTGAAATATACTTAAGTATCAAAAGTAAATGTAATTGCTAAAATATACTATAAAAGTAAAAGTATAAATCATTTCAAATTCCTTATATTAAGCACCCCAGACGGCATTATTGTCCTGTTTATTTTCCTGTTTATTTTACGCTCCCACACTCAGACATAATTTACAAACAAAGCATGTGTTTGGTGAGTCCGTCAGAATAGAGGCAGTAGGGATGACAAGGGATGTTCTCTTGATAAGTGTGTGAATTTGACAATTTTCATGTCCTGCTAAGCACTCAACATGTAACGAGTACGTTTGGGTGTCAGGGAAATGTATTGAGTAAAAATAATATCATTTTCTTTAGGAATGCAGTGAAGTAAGAGTAAAAGTTGCCAAAAATATAAATAGTAAAGTAAAGTACAGATACCCCCAAAAACCACTTAGTACTTTAAGGTAGTAGGTAGTACTTTAAAGTATTTTTACTTAAGTACTTCACACCACTGGCCCTGAGTGACAGTGATTCTAGGTTTGAGTGTGTGTGTGTGTGTGTGTGTGTGTGTGTGTGTGTGTGTGTGTGTGTGTGTGTGTGTGTGTGTGTTTAAAGTGATATCCCCAATCCACAAGAGGAACATTTGTCATCATTGACTTTGAGGGACAGCTAAGAGGTCGTGTGTGCGCGTCCAGATTTCACTATTCTCCATCAGACATTTGTCAACTAGTTGGAGAGAGAGAGGTCAGATCTGAAAGTAAAAACATAACAGAAACTGCAATTATTACATACAGTTGAAGTCAGAGTTTACATACACTTAGGTTGGAGTCAATAACACTTGTTTTTCAACCACTCTACAAATTTCTTGTTAACAAACTATAGTTTTGGCAAGTCGGTTAGGACATCTACTTTGTAATTTTTCCAACAATTGTTTCCAACAGATTATTTCACTTATAATTCACTGTATCACAATTCCAGTGGGTCAAAAGTTTACATGCACTAAGTTGACTGTGCCTTTAAACAACTTGGAAAATTCCAGAAAATGATGTAATGGCTTTAGAAGCTTCTGATAAGCTAATTGACATCATTTGAGTCAATTGGAGGTGTACCTGTGGATGTATTTCAAGGCCTACCTTCAAACTCAATGCCTCTTTACTCGACATCATTGGAAAATCAAAATAAATCAGCCAAGACCTCAGAAAAAAATTGTAGACCTCCACAAGTCTGAAATTATGTGGATATATTGAAGCAAAATCTCAAGACATCAGTCAGGAAGATAAAGCTTGGTCGCAAATGGGTCTTCCAAATGGACAATGACCCCAAGCATACTTCCAAAGTTGTGGCAAAATGGCCTAAAGACAACAACGTCAAGGTATTGGAGTGGCCATCACAAAGCCCTGACCTCAATCCCATAGAGAATTTGTGGACAGAACTGAAAAAGCGTGTGCAAGCAAGGCCTACAAACCTGACTCAGTTACACCAGTTCTGTCAAGAGGAATGGGCAAAAATTCACCCAACTTATTGTGGGAAGCTTGTGGAAGGCTACCCGAAACGTTTGACCCAAGTTAAACAATTTAAAGGCAATGCGACCAAATACTAATTGAGTGTATGTAAACTTCTGACACACTGGGAATGTGATGATTGAAATAAAACATTCTCTCTACTATTATTCTGACATTTCACATTCTTAAAATAAAGTGGTGATCCTAACTGGCCTAAGACAGGGAATTTTTACTCGGATTAAATGTCAGGAATTGTGAAAAACTGAGTTTAAATGTATTTGGCTAAGGTGAATGTAAACTTCCGACTTCAACTGTAAGTCCAAGTAATAAAATGTACTGGGGATCAATACATTCTAATAATTTACATGTTATATTCCGTGACTGGAGAGGTAGGAGGCAACCTTCCATAGAAATAGATCATACATGTAACCTATATCATAAGGTAAACTGTATGCAACCTTACCTCTGAGAGCGGGCGGAGGACGTGTGGTCTTTACCAAGTTACTCTGAGAGAGAGCCTCCGTCATCCAGGAGAGGGCACTAGAACAGTACTCCAACTGGGAATGTGAGAGGGACGGAGAGAGAAAGAGAGAGAGAGAACCATGACGGATGTGGTCTGTTCAGTGCTGAGCAGGCAGATGCAACAGCTGCAGTCCAAATGAAGACACACACATACTTACGATTACACACTAACCAACACACGTGCGTGCACAGACACACACACACCCACTAAACCATCCCGCCCATTAAGGAGCACTGAAACTTCTGGCACGTGTGTCTGGTTGCCACTGGGCAGATAAAGCAGGGTGACACTAACCTCGGTTTCCAACATTCTCAGCCTGCGGTCGTGGTCCCGAATCTCTGCCATCTGCTTTAATACATTGTCCACCCTTCAAACATGACCACAACACAGGACCACAACAAAGGTTAGGGGTCAATTCACTTCCCAGTCCATTCAGGAAGTGAATTGAAGTTCCGATTCATGAATTTAAAATGTTATTGACCCGATTCCTAACACAGGAGGATCCATCAGCTACAGCATCTCAACCATTCTATTCATAGGCCAGATAGAAGCCGAGCTGTTAACTGAAGCTGTTAAATGAATCTGGCATTTAGTCTAGGTGAGATGTCTCACTTGACGGAGGTGCGTTTGAGTCTCTCTGAGTCTTTCTCTCTCTCTCGTTTGTTCTGGGCAAAGAGTATATTCTCCTTCTGGATGGCCTCCCACGTGTTCAGTCTACTGGCCTCCCTACCATGAATCTCCAGAACTGAATGAGGGATAGAGGAGGAGGAGAAGAACAAAGAAATTGGGAAGGAGAGAAAATGAGAAAAAAAATATGGAAAAAATGGAAGTGGACTTCTAAAATACTTGAAGTTCAATACTTGAAGTGAATTATCTGATCACTGGTCTTCCTACCGGGCCGGCGTTATGATCATTTATTTGACCGAGACGGGCGCAGACAGAAAGATGCATCAATCTCAGATAAAGAATCTGAGAGAGTGAAACAGCGGCACCCCCCCCCCCCCCCCCCCCCCCCCCCCCCCCCCCACAGTAAGTGTAGTCCATGTATCTGATGTTGTCTGGACAAAAATAGTATGACATGTCATACTCTTTTTGGCGAGACAGCATCAGATGTATGAGCTGTATATAGTAAGACTGAGGGGCGCTCACTCTGATGCATTCTCCGGGGAGATAGTTCCAGCCAGTTGCAAATTGAAGGAAAGTTGGTGGGTGCACAGTGTACTGTTAAGATGCTGGAATAATTTTGGGACTAATGTGCAAAGATATCCTACTTTTTGAAGTGATTTGTTTGACAACCAAATGAAAACATAACTGGTTGTGTTGATGGCACATTAAAAGGTAATACCTTTTTACAGTTAAATTACATGCCTTTTTTTTTATACATACATAGGAGGTCCCATGAAAAAATGTGCCACACTATAGATATCAAATGCCTTTCCAACTGATTCGTTCTGGCGCCGGCACTGTTTTCCTCCCTCTCCCTCCCTTTCTCCCTCCCTTCCCTCCTCATGCTCTCCCTCCCATTCCCTCCCTCTATCTTCCTCCCTCTCTCACCAAAGTGTTTGATCTTCGTGGAGGGGATCTTGCGGATGTGTCTCTTGATAAAGAGGTGGAGGTGGGAGATGAGGATGAAGGGTGGTGCCAGGCAGGGTCTGGAGTGATACTCCACGATCAGATTGTAGCGCTGGAACTTCCAGTAGTTGTCGCTGTGCTCCTGCACTTTGGAGAACGTGTGACTGGAGGAAAGGCAGAGAGAGGGAGACAGTGAAAAGGCTGAATATCAGGAAATAGGTGACTCTCGCTCATATAAAAAAAGATTGGTTTTATTATATTTTTTAGTTCATGACATTTTGAGCCCCAATGACACACAGATAAAGCTGAGCCAGAAAAACATGCCATTAGGACAACACTCAAATAAAAAAAGTTGATTAAATTAAATCCAACAACACTATTCCAAGACACCCTGAGGAACTAGATAAAATAAGAGAAATTCAACCCACGGATTAGAGGGGCCTATTGAATGAGTGACGATCTGTCGAGGGGAACACAAGGAGAGTGAAACAGGGATATGGAGGGGGGCGCTAGATGGGAAAGAAGGACAGAGAGCTTATTCTCATTGAAGAGAGTTGCAGTAGAGGTATCGGGACGAAATGTTGCTGGGCCAATTGTACAATGCCCTATGGGACTCCCAATCATGGCTGGTTGTGATGCAGCCTGGATTCAAACCAGGGTGTCTGTAGTGACGCCTCTAGCACTGAGATGCAGTGCCTTAGACCAATGCGCCACTCGGGAGCCCTCTAATAAAAATCAGAGGACGATTCAAACTGTTTTGGCTATACAACATTCTGCAGATCTCCAAGGGAAGCATGGCAACAAACATGATTTGGAGGTAGGGCTACGTTTGAGTAATATTACAGTAATGTCTCGAGAATTAATACATCTCTAAGTTATCTCTTGATAACTTCCTCAACACTCGTCAATGTGAAGAGCTAGAGAGAGTGAAAGGTAGACAGAGAGTGGAAGAGGTAGAGAAAGTAAAAGAGGGACAGACAGAGGGTCCATTACCTGAACATGGCGATGAGCAGGTTGACCAGGAGGATGTTGGTGACCAGCAGGAAGATGACCAATAAGATGACCACCAGCCAATTGTGGTCGGTACTCATGCAGGGCTCTGCCCCCGCCTCGACCAGAGTGGCGTTATTGGTGCACTCTATCCCCTCATCCAGTTTATCAGCTACCGACAGAGAGACAGGGAGACGAGGGCAGGAGGCAGTGAGAGGGGGAGAGTTTGAAAGGATGGGAAGAAGCAGAAGGAGGGGTGTGAAAATAAATATTTAAAATGGTAGGGCAAAGAGGGTAGATTGGGTAGGTGTTGATGTAAGGGGGGATGCAGAGAGAGAGGAGTGAAAGAATAGAGAAAGAGAGAGAGAAAGAGAGAGAGTAATATATATATATATATATATTTGTTTTTATTTAGCAGACTCTCTATTCCAGAGCGATTAAAATTTAGTGCATTCATTTTAAAATATCTAGGTGAGATTATACTATGTTACATACACATGCAAACCACATTCGTACACAAACATCAACGCACCATCCATTTCGTGTATGGGGATCTGTCCAAATATGTGTAGGTATGGCCTGTAGAACACTCTGCGAAATATCCAACCGGGACGGGGGTCATAGGAGTAGAGCAGCGCCTGATTGGCTACACCGTAGGCCAGGAGCCACACCGCCAGGAAGAACAGGAAGAAGAAGATGTCTTTCATCTGCCAATCAGGAGGGGAACAGATATTCATTGGGGAAAATGGCATCACCATCTAGTGTTCAGTTTTGATACTAGTCGTTACTGCCAAAACCAGCACCTGGAGCTAGACCATAGAGACAGATAGAGGACTCTAGTGCCCAAAAGCCCATTTTAGCATGGCCAGCGCCATTATGAACTTCCACAATCTTTAAGTAGTCAACTGGGTGGGACTTCCTATGGGCCAAGGAAGGATCACAATGCGGGTCATCAGGAGGGATCAGCCAATTATAATTGTGAGCAAACATTCCATAACTGCAGGTGGCAATACATCACAAACATTGGCTTCATACCTGTTATAACAATACACTCTAGGTGGCATTATGCACCTTCAGAGACAGTATATGAAGCGAGGCATCCCACTCCCTTATTTTTTCTGAGGCGGGGCTGCTTTGGTCTACTTACTGCCTACGCCCGCGGAGGGTGTGCCCCAGAGACAGTAGAGAAAAGAGACATCTCACTGCCAAAATGTAGACCAAATCCAGCTGTTTCCTCTCTTATGTGAGCATCCCAGCGATTATAGAGGAAATGTGCGCTCATGTAGGAAAGCATTCTCACACAAGAGAGGGAACGCCCACTTACATAGACAGGAACCTTGAAAAAAAAAATGAAATGGTGAAGTCGTGGAGTCATTCATCTTAATTTATCCACCATCTTTGGCAACCTTTCAGTTTGCCTGCCAACTCATGGAAGTAGTAGAATAAAATGGACTACTTTAAAATGGAGATGGCCACAATGGCACTGTCCATGCTCCCATGTCCTCATAATGAGACAGATACAACGACGCAATGTCTAAGTCTACTATTTAGACACTGCAGTGCACAGGGTTTTCTCTTTCTTTTTAGAAAGCACTCACCATTTTTTCAACAATGATTATCTTGGGTCCCAGCTGTTTGTGGATGGCGAAGATGTGGATGAGACGGAGGGTAAACACCATGTAGTCCACAGCCAACACAGCACGGCCAAACTCATAGGACCACGGGAACATTCTAGAACACACAACAAACACCTGGTTATAGTCACAGACACACACACACAATATATATATTTATCCATTTATTGATTTATTTATTAGGATACACATTAGCTGTTGCTGATGCAGCTGCTACTCTTCCTGTGGTCCATATACAAAACATAAAATATGACAAATTACATGACATTAATAGACAAGAACAGCTCAAGGACAGAACTACATACATTTAAAATAATCATGTAAATAAAAAGCCTTGTTTACATCGAAACACAGAAACATAAACACATTACACTGAGAACACCTTGCTAATATTGAGTTGCACCTCTCCCCCCCTTTGCTCCCAGAACAGCTTCAATTCGTAGGGGTATGGACTCTACTTGTCGAAAGCATACCACAGGGTTGCTGACCCATATTGACTCCAATGCTTCCCACAGTTGTGTCAAGTTGGCTGGATGTCCTTTGGGTGGTGAATCATTCTTGATACACAACCCAGTAGCGTTGCAGTTCTTGACACAAACAAGTGCGCCTGGCACCTAACACCATACCCCGTTCAAAGGCACTTGCATTTTGTGTCTTGCCCATTCACCATCTGAATGATACACAATCATGTCTCAAGTGTTTCAAGACTTAAAAATACTTCTTTAACCTGTCCTCTTCCCCTTCATCTATACTGATTGAAGTGGATTTAACAAGTGACATCAATAAGGGATCATAGCGTTCACCTGGATTCATTCACCTGATCAGTCTGTCATGGAAAGAGCTTCATGTTCTTAATGTTTCGTATACTCAGTATCTTCTTGTAGCTACTGTAAATGCACACACCTGCAGCACATTCCCAGTGCAAAGAGTGAGATGGCTGTGATGTCACACTTATTCCACATGTCCTCGATGTAGAGCTTCATTCTCTGATATAAAGTGGTGTTGCCCCTGAAGAATGTCTGGTGGAGAGAGAGAGAGGGGGAAAGTGTGTGTGTGAGAGAGTAGATGGTCATTAATATATATCTACAGTCACCTACAAAATGATTGGTTCCCTTGATAATGATGAGCAAAAAAGACTGTATAAAACAAATAATACAAATACTGAGCTATATTGTATGCAAAAAATATAATAATGTTATTGTATTATAGTAATCCCTAATCAAAAGGCATTAGTATAATAGGATTCTGATTTGGGTGACAAAATCCTAAAGGATCCAATCGGATTACTTTTCTAGTCCAATAGAATTGTACAGGATTCTCCCAATCCTATAGGATTTTGTGTCACCTCTATCAGAATCCTATTGGAATCCTACTGGACACTCTTTAGAGGACAACCTGCTGAAGACAACCAGCTTCATGTCGGAGTGATGCAAACGTGTGGGATGTATGCACTGTTTAAAACAAACACTGTTCAAAGGCCACGCTGAATGAGAATAATTTTAATATCGCTGGTTAGAAGAGAATTTGCTGAAGACATACGATCTAAATTCTAGAACATCGCATGGAAGTTTTGGGAGGCTTCCGAAACAGGGAAGGAAACAAATCAGTTGCTTTGTTATTTATTTTCAACAACTCACAACCAGGCACAGGATATCAACAGTGACATCGGTTGGCTGTTATTTGAGCGATAGTTTGTCTCTCAAATCCATGTATACAGTAGGTGTAAGGACAGCAATTTTTCCCTGCCATTTCAGTTTGAAAATTATAGTAGAATTCTAAGTCCTAAGACCTGCCAGCACATTTGACAAAAACAGTACAAAACCAATGATATTGATCGGTTTTTAAGCCATCGATATTGTCATTGTCATTAGTATAAACATTTATAATAACATCACTAATCTGAGGTAAAAAAGGATGTGCAAGTACCCTCAATTCAATGTGGTCAAAACGCGAGGTTGTGTAATGTACTGTATTAACACATACTTTCCACATACAGGAAGTTAGCGCAATTTAAAATAATAGAATATGTAAAAAAATAAATCTATATTTTCATTTAGGCTGATAGCATTACACATATCACTAGTTTAACCATTTACAGAGTAAAACAATTTTCTTTTGCACAATTTAACCGGGCACTCTAGAAAGACCTTCCATAGCAACTGTGCAGCAGCCCGTTTGTTTGATCTGCATACTTATAACCTGTCAAGCCATAGTATGGATATAATTCTATTAATTGTTATTGCAAACCACATTGTATGGACAACACAACTGGATAAACACAGCTTAATTGGACATCTCAGCGCTAAATATGGGACAGAAACCTGAACACATACATTAAACTGCAATCAAGATTAAACTGAGAAACAGCCTCCCTCCGATGTCTCCAGAGCACAATCTTCAACTACACCAGTGATAATTCCCTGAGGTTCTCAACCTCTTAAACACACGATCACAATACGGGAGTGATTCAAGGCTGCATGTTCATTTGGAGTATGACCAATACAAAGTTTCAAAATCTGATAGGATTTTCTATAGAATGTTTGGGGGGAATCCTACATGATTTTTTGACTAGGGATACAATTGCTCTGAGGAAGAGATTTTGTTAAACAAGTAATACAACAAAACGATAGGCGTGAAATGATTAGCACGGGTCCCTGTTTTCAATACTTTGTGAACCCTACCCTAGCGAGGATAACGGCTGTAGTGACTAAATTGTCAAATAGAACAGTACCAATACAATTTTCATCCCAATCCTTTAGCCACAATGGAGAGTGGTAAATGATTAGTCTTGACACATACAAATCCAATGTCCAGAGTTCGATTTAAGTAGAAAAATAATATCTATGTATTTGTTATTACTTTGTGGGAATACTTCAAATGTTTGGGTGACTTTCTGGTGATTTTACAGTCTTTTTGGACCCTGTCCTGTTGCCAACACCTGCTGTAGGCCTTTGGACTGTATTCCCCTTCAGCCAGTAGGGGGGGTACACACACTTCACAGAAGATTAGTGGCAATCGCACACATACAGTGCCTTCAGAACAAATTCATACCCCTTGACTTATTCCACATTTTGTTGTTACAGCCTGAAGTCAAAATTGATTAAACATCTTTTTTCCCCTCACCCATCTACACACAATACCCCAGAATGACAAAGTAAAAAAACATGTTTTTAGAATTGTTTGCAAATTTATTGAAAATAAAATACAGAAATATAATAAAAATTCCCTGTCTTAGGTCAGTTAGGATCACCACTTTATTTTAAGAATGTGAAATGTCAGAATAATAGAGAGAATGATTTATTTAAGCTTTTATTTCATTCATCACATTCCCAGTGGGTTAGAAGTTTACATACACTCAATTGCTTCAATATATCCACATTTTCCTACCTCATGACACCATCTATTTTGTGAAGTGCCCCAGTCCCTCCTGCAGCAAAGCACCCACACAACATGATGCTGCCACCCCCGTGCTTCACGGTTGGGATGGTGTTCTTCGGCTTGCAAGCCTGCCCCTTTTTCCTCCAAACATAACGATGGTTATCATGGCCAAACAGTTCTATGTTTGTTTCATCAGGCCAGAGGACATTTCTCCAAAAAGTACGATCTTTGTTGATATAGGTTAAGTCGATATAGGACTTGTTTACTGTGGATATAGATCATTTTGTACCTGTTTCCTCCAGCATCTTCACAAGGTCCTTTGCTGTTGTTCTGAGACTGACTTGCACTTTTCGCAACAAAGTTAGTTCATCTCTAGGAGACAGAATGCGTCTCCTTCCTGATCGGTATGATGGCTGCGTGGTCCCATGGTGTTTATACACCTATTGTTTGTACAGATGAATGTGGTACCTTCAGGCATTTGGAAATTGCTCCCAAGTATGAACTAGACTTGTGGAGATCTACAATTTCTTTCTGAGGTCTTGGCTGATGTTTTTTTATTTACCCATGTTGTCAAGCAAAGAGGCACTGAGTTCGAAGGTAGGCCTTGAAATACATCCACAGGTACACCTCCAATTGACTCAAATTATGTCAATTAGCCTATCAGAAGCTTCTAAAGCCATGACATAATTTTCTGGAATTTTCCAAGCTGTTTAAAGGCACAGTCAACTTAGTGTATGTAAACTTCTGACCCACTGGAATTGTGATACAGTGAATTATTAGTGAAATAATCTGTCTGTAAACAATTGTTGGAAAAATTACTTGTGTCATGCACAAAGTAGATGTCCTTACCGACTTGCCAAAAATATATTTTGTTAACAAGACATTTGTGGAGTGGTTGAAAAACTCGTTTTAATGACTCCAACCTAAGTGTATGTAAACCTCCGACTTCAACTGTAAGTATTTATACCCAGGTCAATACTTTGTAGAAGCTCCTTTGGCGGCGGATTCAAGTCTGGGCTCCGGCTGGGCCACTCACGGACTTTCACATTCTTCTTCTGAAGTCATCCCAGCGTTGCTTTGGCTGTGTGCTTGGGGTCATTGTCCTGTTGGAACGTAAATCTTCGCCCCCCAGTCTAAGTTTGTTTGCCCTCTGAAGCAGGTTATCATCAAGGATTTGCCTGTATTTGGCTCGAGCCTTAGAAGTCTCCCTACCGCTGAAAAGCATCCCATTGCATTATGTTGCCACCACGGTAGGGATGGTGTTAGATGGGTGATAAGCAGTGCGTGGTTTTCTCCAGACTTTGCATTCAGGCCAAAGAGTGTTTCATCAGACCACAGAATCTTTTGCCTTAAGATCTCAGTCTCACGTGCCTTTTTTGCAAACTCCAGGTGTGCTGTCATGTGCATTTTTCTCAGGAGTGGCTTCCGTCTGGACACTCTCCCATTAAGCCCAGATTTCTGAAGTGCTGTTGTCCTTCTGGCAGGTTTTCCCATCTCAGCCAAGGACCTCTGGAGTTCTGTCAGAGTGTTCATTGTGTTCTTGGTCACCTCCCTGACCAAGGTACTTCTTGTCCGAACGGCCAGCTCTAGGCATGGTAGTTCCATATTTTTTCTCTCCATTTCCCAATTATGAAAGTTTCAACACTTTAGAAATTGTTTTATACCCTTCCCCAGAAATATGCCTCATCACAATTATATCTCAGATATCTACTGACAGTTCCTTAGACTTCAAGGTATAGTTTCTGCTCTGACATTCACAGTCAGCTGTTGGACCCTATACAGTGCATTCAGAAAGTATTCAGACCCCTTGAAATTTTCCACATTTTGTTACGTTACAGCATTATTCTAAAATGGATTAAATCATGTTTTCCCCTCATCAATCTACACACAATACTCCACAATGACAAAGCAAAAACAGGTTTTCAGAAATGTTTGCAAAAATAAATAAATAAAATGGAAATACCACATTTACATAAGTATTCAGACCCTTACTCAGTACATTGTTGAAGCACCATTGGCAGCGATGTACAGCCTTGAGTCTACTTGGGTATGATGCTACAAGCTTGGCACATCTGCATTTGTGGAGTTTCTCCTCTCAAGTTCTGTCAGGTTGGATGTGTGTTGCTGCACAGCTATTTTCAGGTCTCTCCAGAGATGTTGGGATGGGTTAAAGTCCAAGCTCTGGCTGGACCACTCAAGGACATTCAGAGTCCCGAAACCACTCCTGCGTTGTCTTGGCTATATGTTTAGGGTCGCTGTCCTGTTGAAAAGGTGAACCTTTGCCCCAGTCTGAGGTCCCGAGCACTCTGGAGCAGGTTTTCATCAAGGATCTCTCTGTACTTTGCTCCGTTCATTTTTATATCGATCCTGACTAGTCTCCCAGTCCCTGCCACTGAAAAACATCCCCACAGCATGCTGCCACCACCATCCTTCACCGTAGGGAAGGTGCCAGGTTTCCTCCAGACATGACGCTTGGAATTCAGGCCAAAAAGTTTAATCTTGTTTCTCATGGTCTGAAAGTTCTCTAGGTGCCTGTTGGCAAACTCCAAGTGGGCTGTCATGTGCCATTTACTGAGGAGTGGCTTCTGTCTGGCCACTCTACCATAAAGGCCTGATTGGTGAAGTGATGCAGAGATGGTTGTCCTTCTGGAAGGTTCGCCCATCTCCACAGAGGAACTCTGGAGCTCTGTCAGAGTGACGATCAGGTTCTTGGTCACCTCTCTGACCAAGGCCCTTCTTCTCTGATTGCTCAGTTCGGCTCGGCGGCCAGCTCTAGGAAGAGTTTTGGTGGTTTCAAATGTATTCCATTTAAGAATGATAGAGGCCACTGTGTTCTTGGGAACCTTCAATACTGCAGACATTTTTTGGTACTCTTCCCCAGATCTGTGCCTCGACACAATCCTGTCTCGGACCTCTACGGATGATTCCTTCAACCTCATGGCTTTGTTTTTTGCTCTGACATGCGCTGTCAACTGTGGGAACTTATATAGACAGGTGTGTGCCTTTACAAATAATTTCCAATCAATTGAATTTACCACAGGTAGAGACTCCAATCAAGTTGTAGAAACATGTCAAAGATGATCAATGGAAACAGGATGAACCTGAGCTCAATTTCGAGTCTCATAGCAAAGGGTCTGCCAAGAGTGTTCAAAGCTGTCATCAAGGCAAAGGGTGGCTACTTTGAAGAATCTAAAAGATTAAATATAATTTGTTTAAATATAATTTTGGTTACTACATGATTCCATATGTGTTATTTCATAGTTTTGATGTCTACAGTATTATTCTACAATGTAGAAAATAGTAAAAAAAAAAAAAAAGAAAAACCCTTGAATGAGTAGGTGTGTCCAAAAGTTTGACTGGTACTGTATGTAAATTAGATATTTTCTGTATTTAATTTTCAAACAATTAGCAAAAAATGTTGAAATACATGTTTTCACTTTGTCATTATGGAGTTTTGTGTAGATTCATTTAAGCCATTTTGAATTCAGGCTGTAACACAACAAAATGTGGAATAAGTCAACGTGTATGAATACTTTCTTAAGGCACTGCAATTAATGTTTTATTTTTCCAAAACCGTACCGCAAGTGATTTGTCACGTGTGACTCAGTTAAGATGGTGTTGAGATGGTACCGACAGTTAGGGCAGCCATGCTTCTAGCTCCTAAGCCACTGCAGTATTTAAAAAAAAAATTCTTACATTACTAGCCCAGAAATGTTTTGATGTTATTACATACAACAGGGAAAGAATTTCTGGATATCAGAGCGGCGGTAACTCACCAGCATTACCAGCATTACAATCAGGAATACGACTTTCCCTAATTGGATCCTTTGTTCCCCAGGGCAATTGAACTGATTCCAGAGGCTGATCCAAGAGGAATTCGGAGTGGACTCCTAGTCCGACTCAGGAGGCCCACACACCACACACCGTTTCCGAGTATATTACTCGCTAATGTTCAGTCTCTGGATAATAAAGTTGACAAGCTCAGGGCGAGGTTCTCCTTCCAGAAAGAAATAAGGGATTGTAACATAGTCTGTTTCATGGAAACATGGCTCTCTCGGGATATACTGAGTCCGTACAGCCAGTTGGGTTCTCAGTTTATTGCGGAGACAGGAATAAAGATCTCTCTGGGAAGAAGAGTGGGGGTATATGTTTCATGATTAACTACTCATGGTGAGATTGTGATAACATATTGAAACTTAAGTCCTTTTGTTCACCCATTCTAGAATACCTCACAATCAAATGCCAACCGTAATACCTCCCAAGAGAAATGTCTTTGATTATAGTCACAGCCGTGTATATTCACCCTCAAGCCGATACCACAACGGCCCTCAAAGAACTACACTGGACTCTATGCAAACTGGAAATTACATATCCTGCACCGTATTTATTGTAGCCGGGGATTTTAACAAAGCTAATCTGAGGATAACGCTACCGAAGTTCTACCAACACATTGACTGTAGCACTCGCTCTGAGAAAACATTGGACCACTGATCCTCAACTTTTCAAAATGCCTACAAGGCCCTCCCCCACCCTCCCTTCAGGAAATCTGATCACGACTCTATTTTGCTCCTCCCTTCATATAGGCAAAAACTCAAACAGGAAGTACCCGTGCTACAGACTATTCAACGCTGGTCTGACCAATCGGGATCCATGCTTCAAGATTGTTTTGATCATGTGGACTGGGATATGTTCCGGGTAGCCTCAGAATAATATTGACGAATACATGGATACTGTGACTAAGTTTATCAGGACATGTATAGGAGATGTTGTACCCACTGTGACTATTAAAACCTACCAAAACCGGAAACCGTAGATAGATGGCAGCATTTGCGCAAAACTGAAAGCGCGAATCACCACATTTAACCATGACAAGGTGACTGGGAATATGGCCGAATACAAACAGTGTAGTTGTTCCCTCCACAAGGCAATCAAACAGGCAAAGCATCAGTACAGAGACATAGTGGAGTCGCAATTCAACGGCTCAGACACGAGACATATGTGGCAGGGTCTACAGATAATCACGGACTACAAAGGGAAAACCAGCCACGTTGCGGACACCGAGGTCTTGCTTCCGGATAAGCTAAACACCTTCTTCGCCCCGTTTTGAGGATAACACTGTGCCACCGACGCGGCCAGCTACCAAGGACTGTGGGCTCTCCATCTCCGTGGCTGACGTGAGTAAGACATTTAAGCGTGTTAACCCTAGCAGGGCTTCCGGCACAGAGGCATCCCCAGTGGAGTTCTCAGAGCATGCGCAGACTAGCTGGATGGAGTGTTTATGGACATATTCAATCTCTCCCTATTGCAGTCTGCTGTCCCCTCATGCTTCAAGATGTCCGCCATTGTTCCTGTACCCAAGAAAGCAAAGGTAACTGAACTAAATGACTATTGCCCAATAGCACTCACTTCTATAATCATGAAGTGCTTTGAGAAACTAGTCAAGGATCATATCACCTCTACCTTACATGACACCCTAGACCCACTTCAATTTGCTTACCGCCCCCCAATAGAGCCACAGACAATGCAATCGCCATCGCATTGCATACTGCCGTATCCGATCTGGACAAGAGGAATACCTATGTAAGAATGCTGGTCATTGACTATAGCTCAGCATTCAACACCATAGTACACTCCAAGCTCATCATTAAGCTCGGGGCCCTGGGTCTGAACCCCGCCCTGTGCAACTGGGTCCTGGACTTCCTGAGGCTGCCCCCAGGTGGTGAAGGTAGAAAACAACACCCCCACTTCGCTGATCCACAACACAGGGGCCCCATAAGGGTGCGTGCTCAGCCACCTCCTGTACTCCCTGTTCACCAATGACTACGTGGCCACGCACACCTCCAACTCAATCATCAAGTTTGCAGACAACACAACTGCAGTAGGCCTGATTACCAACAATGACAAGACAGCCTACAGGGAGGAGGTGAGGGACCTGGGAGTGTGGTGCCAGGAAAATAACCTCTCACTCAACATCAACAAAACAAATAGGCTGATCGTGGACTACAGGAAACAGCAGATGGAGCACCCCCCTATCCACATCAACAGGACCGCAGTGGAGAAAGTGGAAAGCTTCAAGTGCCTCAGTGTACACATCACGGCCAAACTGAAATGCTCCACCCACACAGACAGTGTGGTGAAGAAGGCGCAACAGCTCCTCTTCAAACTCAGGAGGCTGAAGACATTTAGCTTAGCACCTAAAACCCTCACAAACTTCTACAGATGCACAATTGAGAGCATCCTGTTGGGCTGTATCACCGCCTGGTACTGCAACTGCACCACCTGCAACCACAAGGCTCTCCAGAGGGTGGTGCGGTCTGCCCAACGCATCACCGGGGGCAAACTATCTTCCATCCAATACACCTACAGCACCCGATGTCACAGGAAGGCCAAAATGATCATCAAGGACAACAACCACCCGAGCCACTGCCTGTTCACCCCTATATTTTCCAGAAGGTGAGGTCAGTACAGGTGCATCAAAGATGGGACTGAGAGACTGAAAAACAGCCATCAGACTGTTAAATAGCCATCACTAGCACGTTAGAGGCTGCTGCCCTATATACATAGACCTGATATCACAGGCCACTTTAATAATAGAACACTAGTAACTAATAATGTTTACATATTTTGCATTACTCATATGTACAGTCGTGGCCAAAAGTTTTGAGAATTACACAATATTCATTTTCACAAAGTCTGCTGCATCAGTTTGTATGATGGCAATTTGCATATACAGTGCCTTGCGAAAGTATTCGGCCCCCTTGAACTTTGCGACCTTTTGCCACATTTCAGGCTTCAAACATAAAGATATAAAACTGTATGTTTTTGTGAAGAATCAACAACAAGTGGGACACAATAATGAAGTGGAACGACATTTATTGGATATTTCAAACTTTTTTAACAAATCAAAAACTGAAAAATTGGGCGTGCAAAATTATTCAGCCCCTTTACTTTCAGTGCAGCAAACTCTCTCCAAAAGTTCAGTGAGGATCTCTGAATGATCCAATGTTGACCTAAATGACTAATGATGATAAATACAATCCACCTGTGTGTAATCAAGTCTCCGTATAAATGCACCTGCACTGTGATAGTCTCAGAGGTTCGTTAAAAGCGCAGAGAGCATCATGAAGAACAAGGAACACACCAGGCAGGTCCGAGATACTGTTGTGAAGAAGTTTAAAGCCGGATTTGGATACAAAACGATTTCCCAAGCTTTAAACATACCAAGGAGCACTGTGCAAGCGATAATATTGAAATGGAAGGAGTATCAGACCACTGCAAATCTACCAAGACCTGGCCGTCCCTCTAAACTTTCAGCTCATACAAGGAGAAGACTGATCAGAGATGCAGCCAAGAGGCCCATGATCACTCTGGATGAACTGCAGAGATCTACAGCTGAGGTGGGAGACTCTGTCCATAGGACAACAATCAGTCGTATATTGCACAAATCTGGCCTTTATGGAAGAGTGGCAAGAAGAAAGCCATTTTTTAAAGATATCCATAAAAAGTGTTGTTTAAAGTTTGCCACAAGCCACCTGGGAGACACACCAAACATGTGGAAGAAGGTGCTCTGGTCAGATGAAACCAAAATTGAACTTTTTGGCAACAGTGCAAAACGTTATGTTTGGCGTAAAAGCAACACAGCTGAACACACCATCCCCACTGTCAAACATGGTGGTGGCAGCATCATGGTTTGGGCCTGCTTTTCTTCAGCAGGGACAGGGAAGATGGTTAAAATTGATGGGAAGATGGATGGAGCCAAATACAGGACCATTCTGGAAGAAAACCTGATGGAGTCTGCAAAAGACCTGAGACTGGGACGGAGATTTGTCTTCCAACAAGACAATGATCCAAAACATAAAGCAAAATCTACAATGGAATGGTTAAAAAATAAACATATCCAGGTGTTAGAATGGCCAAGTCAAAGTCCAGACCTGAATCCAATCGAGAATCTGTGGAAAGAACTGAAAACTGCTGTTCACAAATGCTCTCCATCCAACCTCACTGAGCTCGAGCTGTTTTGCAAGGAGGAATGGGAAAATATTTCAGTCTCTCGATGTGCAAAACTGATAGAGACATACCCCAAGCGACTTACAGCTGTAATCGCAGCAAAAGGTGGCGCTACAAAGTATTAACTTAAGGGGGCTGAATAATTTTGCACGCCCAATTTTTCAGTTTTTAATTTGTTAAAAAAGTTTGAAATATCCAATAAATGTCGTTCCACTTCATGATTGTGTCCCACTTGTTGTTGATTCTTCACAAAAAAATACAGTTTTATATCTTTATGTTTGAAGCCTGAAATGTGGCAAAAGGTCGCAAAGTTCAAGGGGGCCGAATACTTTCGCAAGGCACTGTACTCCAGAATGTTATGAAGAGTGATAAGATGAATTGCAATTAATTGCAAAGTCCCTCTTTGCCATGCAAATGAACTGAATCCCCCCAAAACATTTCCACTGCATTTCAGCCCGGCCACAAAAGGACCAGCTGACATCATGTCAGTGATTCTATCGCTAACACAGGTGGGAGTGTTGACGATGACAAGGCTGGAGATCACTCTGTCATGCAGATTGAGTTTGAATAACAGACTGGAAGCTTCAAAAGGAGGGTGGTGCTTGGAATCATTGTTCTTCCTCTGTGAACTATGGTTAACTGCAAGGAAACATGTGCATCATTGCTTTGCACAAAAAAGGGCTTCACAGGCAAGGATATTGCTGCCAGTAAGATTGCACCTAAATCAACAGTTTATCGGATCATCAAGAACTTCAAGGAGAGCGGTTCAATTGTTGTGAAGAAGGCTTCAGGGCACACAAGAAAGTCCAGCAAGCGCCAGGACTGTCTCCTAAAGTTGATTCAGCTGCGGGATCGGGGCACCACCGATACAGAGCTTGCTCAGGAATGGCAGCAGGCAGGTGTGAGTGCATCTGCACGCAGAGTGAGGTGAAGACTTTTGGAGGATGGTCTGGTGTCAATAAGGGCAGCAAAGAAGCCCCTTCTCTCCAGGAAAAACACCAGGGACAGACTGATATTCTACAAGGTACAGGGATTGGACTGCTGAGGAATGGGGTAAAGTCATTTTCTCTGATGAATCCCCTTTCTGATTGTTTGGGGCATCCGGAAAAAAGCTTGTCTGGAGAAGACAAGGTGAGCTCTACCATCAGTCCTGTGTCATGCCAACAGTAAAGCATCCTGAGACCATTCATGTGTGGGGTTGCTTCTCAGCCAAGGGAGTGGGCTCACTCACAATTTTGCCTAAGAACACAGCCGTGAATAAAGAATATTACCAACAGAGAGAGCAACTTCTCCCAACCATCCAGGAACAGTTTGGTGATGAACAATACCATGATGGAGCACCTTGCCATAAGGCAAAAGTGATAACTAAGTGGCCCGGGGAACAAAACATTGATATTTTGGGTCCATGGCCAGGAAACTCCCCTGACCTTTATCCCATTGAGAACTTGTGGTCAATCCTCAAGAGGCAGGTGGACAAACAAAAACCTACAAATTCTGACAAACTCCAAGCATTGATTATGCAAGAATGGGCTACCATCAGTCAGGATGTGGCCCAGAAGTTAATTAACAGCATGCCAGGGCGGATTGCAGAGGTCTTGAAAAAGAAGGGTCAACACTGCAAATATTGACTTCATGTAATGGTCAATAAAAGCATTTGACACTTATGAAATGCTTGTAATTGTACTTCAGTATTCCATAGTAACATCTGACAAAAATATCTAAAGACACTGAAGCAGCAAACTTAAAATTAATATTTGTGCCATTCTCAAAACTTTTGGCCACGACTGTATTTACTGTATTTTAGTCTATGCTGCTCCGACATTTGCTCGTCCAAATATTGATATATTCTTAAATCCATTCCTTTACTTTTGTGTGCATTGTTTGTATTGTTGTGAATTTGTTAGATATTACTTGTTAGATATTACTGCATTGTTGGCGCTAGAAACACAAGCATTTCGCGACACCCGCAATAACATCTGCTAAACATGTGTATGTGACCAATACAACTTTCTGCACACGCCACGGTCAGTATGAACCGGAGTGACTTGACACATTGCTGGCCAACCAAGATGTAGCTACAAACAAAATGAAGTTAAATGGTTCCAGTCTGCCATGACGCGTTCATCCGTGTATACGGGTAAGAGTCTAGCTACATTTCAGATATTATACGTTTAAAATTTTGTCAGAAAGTCATTTTCATTGTAAGTTAACACATACGGTTAACTAGCTAGTAAACATTAGCTTGCTGGCTTGCTTGCAAATGTTACAGTACGTGTATGATCTGTGTCGTGGAATAATCAGAATTTGTTGGTAACATATGTAAGATGTTTTTCATTTTCATCAAATGTGTGTAAATTACTTCTCATCAAGAATGTTATTTTTGTATAATACTGTGGCAGGGTTTGCAGTATCTGTTCTATGTCAAGACTAAGTTGCATGGGCCGCAGAGAGGGGAGAGGTCAAAGTATCATCATGTGTAAACATATCTCTTGGCTCCACAATGTCTGTGTGCCAGTCAGTGTGTCTCTGTGATCTTGTCAAGATAGGATTGGTTGTATTTAGAATTGGTTGTATCTAAATTACAATTTGATATATGCCTGTTGATATGGAGGGTTGGTTTATGGTTCTGGGGTTTGAGAAAGGAGACAACATTTCCACGACATCTGTGTAGTAATATTATTAGATTCAGAAATCCAGTTGCATTGCTAGTTATAGCCTAGTGTTAGCTAGCTAACATTGAACCTAGTTGTTAGCTTTAGCTACCTGCAGATTCATACTACAGCTACGACAATATTTGTATTGGTTGTGGTATGAGTTGGGATTATGCAGGTTCATTGTTCAGATAGCTGGCTAGATGTCTAAACAAAAGACTCCACTTCATCAGATGATTACGTGACCCATCAAGTTAGCCAGGTGTATCCAGGGGCAATTATGGTCATCTATTGTATGGCCTGAATATGTGCACATGTCTAGACAATAGTGACCCATCCACTTAGCGAGATGTGGCTGGGGAGTGGTTATAGCATTTCCTTCACATGACCCAAATTAGTTCACATGACCCAAATTAGTTCACATGACCCAAATTAGATTTTATTTGATATAGTGTGTGTTTACCAGAGACGGTAATGTGAAGAACAACATGACCTGCATCAAAGTCAGATTAGGATATAGGCTAAGGATTAGATAAAGTGTATTTTTACCTGGAGTTTTTCCTTATTGTAGCCTACTACTTTTACCACTTTTAATCTTGAAATCTTTGGTTGTTTACTAAACTTCTCACTCTGTTTAGCACATGGCATCACGTGAATCCTTAAAGAGATGGGTGGGGCTAAAGCCCTACTCTGTCCCAGCTGTACTCCGCAACACAAAATGTACAGAATGCACAACAGAAGCTCAGTACTATCAATGCCGGGACGAACTGACACTGGACACCGGATGTATCATGTGGGGCTTAAATATATATTTTAATTGTAACCTTTATTTAACTAGGCAAGCCTACACCGGCCGTAAACAAATTGAAATGGTACTCCTGCATCCCGCTTGGTTATTTTGTGTTGTAAAAGTTCATCAACAAACACAACAATGGAGAATCCTCCTGGTTTACAGACCCCACCACTCGGCATTTTACTGAACTAATTCCCGGTTGTGCCTCACAAATGGGCCAATTAAGATTTGAATGTTGATTATAATGTGTGCATAGGCTGTAGTTTTAACAGAATAGCCTGAAATGTTTTTTCAGCTCAGGTTTACTCAAGAGGCCTACAACACATCGTAGGCATAGCCTATAGTCCTAGTGTTTTATTTGGGTTCATAGTGTGGACCGAACCACGGTCCCCGTACCGAACTGTTCAGTATGAATATGTGTAGGCCTACCGTCACAACCCTAAATTCTACACATTTTGCCACGGGGCAGATGTGCCGTTTTACATGTGCCGTTTTACAGCTAATTTCCTGCAATTCTACACATTTAGCCATATGGTGGAGTTTTTATCTGATGATCGGGGTCGGTAATTTGGTCGGTAATTTGACCATTGTTACTACAAGTTTAGATAGCTGGCCAAGGAGATTAATTCACCTTCTAAAAAATGTTTGTTGACATGGGCTAATTGAGTGACTATCAGTGACTGCCCGAAGAGAAAAACTGCTAATGCACAATCAAATTTCGTACTCTACTACTCCAACCCTCAACAGTAAGTTGAGACCCTAACTTATTTTTGCAGGGGGACATTGATCCGTGGGCCTACAAAAGGGCTGCCAGTTGCCCATCCCTGCTCTAGATGGTATTTTAACTTGAGAGCAGCAGCCTTTGTTACTACTGCTGCTCTTTCAGCTTGAATTCAGGCTGAGGATGTGGAGGATAAAACTGATCGTGAACTCCTGTTAGACTTGCGGCTGGACGTTTGGGACACACTGTCAGTAAGTTTAACATCATCCTTCTCATCAGTGCATTCATCAGGTTTCTCTGGGTCTGGGGATGCATCTGAAATCCATTTGGACACAGTACAAAGACATGTCTTAATATGCTGCAGTTTGGGAAACTTTCTCCTTCAAGGCCAGTCCAATAGCTCCATGTCACCCACATTGACAATGCTAACTGCAGTTCAGAGGAGGCTGGTGGGAGGCGCTATAGGAGGACTGGCTCATTGTAATGGCTGGAATGGTATAAATGAAACAGAGTCAAACATGTGGTTTCCATATCGTTCCATTAATTCCATTCCAGCTATTACAATGAGCCCATCCTACTATAGCTTCCCCCACCAGCCTCTACTGCTGCAGTGGTAGAATTCACTTCAGCCATATTTCATAGGCCATCACAATAATATCTACGTTTCCCAATCCTCCCCATTTCAATATGCAAGAATGAACATGCATCAATAAGCGTTCTGGTGCACAGCGCTATGCTCCTTTAACAGTCTTGTTATATATATCCAGGCTTTATCACAACCGGCCGTGATTGGGAGTCCCATAGGGCGGCACACAATTGGCCCAGCGCCGTCTGGGTTTGGCCGGGGTAGGCCGTCATTGTAAATAAGAATTTGTTGTTAACTGACTTGCCTAGTTAAATAAAGGTGTGAAGTAATTTAACCTTTTTTTGTATTATTATTATTTCTCACTAATATATGAAAGATATGTCATTGTGCATTCATACAAGGTGTCCGGTAAATTGCCACAGTAGATTTGCCATGGTAAGCAAGGATATACTTTATTTCAGTTGTATGGAATGACAGTCAAATAGATAAATTACCTTTCGTCAGATAAAATTGCAGGATCAATATTGTTCCGATGATAATACCCACCAGAGGGGGAAATTGTCTTAAAATGTTGGTTGCAATTGTTTATTTCACCTTTATTTAAATAGGCCATGGTGGCGAAGTAATTACAATATAGCAATTAAACACTGGAATGGTAGGATGTGCAGATGATGCATGTGCAAGTAGAGATACTGGGGTGCAAAGGAACAAGATATATAAATACAAAAATAAAAAAAATAAATACAGTATGGGGATGAGGTAGATTGGATGGCCTATTTACAGATGAGCTATGTACAAGTGCAGTGATCTGTGAGCTGCTCTGACAGCTGGTGCTTAAAGCTAGTGAGGGAGGTAAGAGTCTCTAGCTTCAGAGATTTTTGCAGTTAGTTCCAGTCATTGGCAGCAGAGAACTGGAAGGAGAGGCGGCCAAAGGAAGAATTGGCTTTGGGGGTGACCAGTGAGATATACCTGCTGGAGTGCGTGCTACGGGTGGGTACTGCTATGGTGACCAGTGAGCTGAGATAAGGCGGGGCTTTACCTAGCAGAGACTTGTAGATGACCTGGAGCCTGTGGATTTGGCGACGAGTATGAAGCGAGGGCCAGCCAACGAGAGCATACAGGTCGCAGTGGTGGGTAGTATATGAGGCTTTGGTGACAAAACGGATGGCACTGTGATAGACTGCATCCAATTTGTTGAGTAGAGTGTTGGAGGCTATTTTGTAAATGACATCGCCGACGTTGAGGATCGGTAGGATGGTCAGTTTTACGAGGGTATGTTTGGAAGCATGAGTGAAGGATGCTTTGTTGCAAAATAGGAAGCTGATTCTAGATTTAATTTTGGATTGGAGATGTTTAATGTGAGTCTGGAAGGAGAGTTTACAGTTTAACCAGACACCTAGGTATTTGTAGTTGTCCACATATTATATGTCAGAACCGTCCAGAGTAGTGATGCTGGACGGGCGGGCAGCTACGGGCAGTGATTGGTTGAAGAGCATGCATTTAGTTTTACTTGCATTTAAGAGCAGTTGGAGGCCACGGAAGGAGAGTTGTAATGGCATTGAAGCTCATTTGGTGGTTAGTTAACACAGTGTCCAACGAAGGGCCAGAGGTACACAGAATGGTGTCGTCTGCGTAGAGGTGGATCAAAGAATCACCAGCAGCAAGAGTGACATCATTGATGTATACAGAGAAGAGAGTCGGCCCAAGAATTGAACCCCGTGGCATCCCCATAGAGACTGCCAGAGGTCCAGACAACAGGCCCTCCGATTTGACATACTGAACTCTATCGGAGAAGTAGTTGGTGAACCAAGCGAGGCAATCATTTGAGAAACCAAGGCTGTTGAGTCTGCCAATAAGAATGTTGTGATTGACAGAGTCGAAAGCCTTAGCCAGGACGATGAATACGGCTGCACAGTAATGTCTATTATCGATGGCGGTTATGATATCGTTTAGGACCTTGAGCATGGCTGAGGTGCACCCATGACCAGCTCTGAAACCAGATTGCATAGCGGAGAAGGTACGGTGAGATTCGAAATGATCGGTAATCTGTTTGTTGAGACCTTAGAAAGGCAGGGTAGAATAGATATAGGTCTGTAGCAGTTTGGATCTAGAGTGTCTCCCCCTTTGAAGAGGGGGCAGCTTTCTAATCTATGGGAATCTCAGACGATACGAAAGAGAGGTTGAACAGGCTAGTAATAGGGGTTGCAACAATTTCGGCAGATCATTTTAGAAAGAGAGGGTCCAGATTGTCTAGCCCGGCTGATTTGTAGGGGTCCAGATTTTGCAGCTCTTTCAGAACATCAGCTATCTGGATTTGTGTGAAGGAGAAGTGGGGGAGGTTTGGGCGAGTTGCTGTGGGGAGCGCAGGGCTGTTGACCGGGTTAGAGGTAGCCAGGTGAGGACTAAAAGGGGACTAAAAGATAACCCGACATCCGTGTTAGGGAGCAGGCATATCGGTAGCCAATGCTGGTTGCAATTGAGATCAGCTTTGAGGTGATTTTAGCCAATATTGATAGTTTAACAAGAAATCAGCTGTAGATAATCTGGTGGCTTTCGGTGGTTACAATTTTTTCGGTTGAATGCATTCAGTGACTACGTATCCCCTTTCCCTTCTCCATGTGTTTACATTTGTTGGTTGCTCTTAATAAAGTTTTTTTTTATGGCAACCTTACCAAGTTCTGTAATTCTCCAACTGTGGCCCTTGGACTTTTCTTTACCTGCTGAACATCTTCCTCACTGTGCGTGGGGAAAATATACACTTGGGTCCTCTACCAGACAAGTTAACCACTGTTCCAGTTGTTTTAAACTTCTTAATTGTTGCCCTAATAGTGATAAGTAGTATATTTTGGTTTTCAGTAGTTTCTTGTACCCATTGCCTAATTTAAGAAAGTCAACAACCGTGTCTCTTTTCATTTGTGAGTTCTTTGCCATGGTGATGAATGACAAAATGATTTTACATGCGTGTTACCTCATTTTTATAGCCTAGTGAAACAGAAAGTCAAGTCACAATACATTTCCTTAAAATGAGATGAACTTAAAAAAGTAGAATTACGATCTATTACTACTTAATTACTATACATTATTACTATCTATTAATATCGATTACTACCTATTGCTAGAGCAGCAAGTAGCCTAGTGGTTAAGAGCGTTGGGCTGGTTCGAATCCCCGAGCCAACTAGGTGAAAACATGCCGAGGTGCCCTTGAGCAACCCTAATTGCCTCTGTAAGTCACTCTGGATAAGAATGTCTGTAAATGACTAAAATATAATGGAAATGGAAACACATTTTTGTGTAATTTTAATAATTTTGACTTATCTGTTTTAGATTATTAAACTAAATCAAATGTTCTGATAAATTGTATTTGTATAAAATAATAGATTTTTCAATTTTTTTGACCATCCAATACATCTTGGTATTTCTAATATTTATTTTGCTCATCTTTATCACTGGTGCCAATACATATAGAGGTGACTGTATAGGTTCTTGCCTGTACATTTTCTGTACTTGTCTGTGTGTATTTGAGTGTGTGTTTTGTTTACATGTGATGCATCCTACCTGTCGAATCTCCTCACAGACCATGGTGAAGACCCAGAAGTATAGAACAAACTCTAAGGTGGACGGGCCGTGAGGCGGCGGGGGCTTGAAGTCCAACAATAGGATATAAGCAAACAGGATGAGGAACAGGAAGTACATCAGCACGTTGCCTAGGAACGAGGTGACGGGCGCAAACCAGAACTCCCTCCAGCGCAGCAATACGAAGGGCCTCTTGGGATTGGAGGAGGGGGCACTTTTCAGATTGTCCCTTAGAGCAGCATATTCCTCGACATCCTCTTCCCTGAGAGGATAAGAATGGGAATAATTACTTAGTGTGTGTACATGGATGAGTATGTGCGTGCGCGTGTGTGTGTGTGCGTCCGTGTGTTTACGTTTGCATGATGTCGGAGAGGGAGAGCATAGTGGCATCTCCTCCGTCCAGACTCTCTGTGTCTCGACCAAGAGGTACCTCCTCCGACCTCACCTCTTCCTCATGTTCCCTGAGAGAGAGAGAGAGAGAGAGAGAGAGAGAGAGAGAGAGAGAGAGAGAGAGAGAGAGAGAGAGAGAGAGAGAGAGAAAAATAAATTATAGACTGACAGACAGTTTCACCACCAGCTTCCAATTTCTCACATTCACCCCATATGAGGAAAATAAGGAACGCTCCACGTATAAAAAATGTGAATGATAGAGAGAAGATAGCCTGTAGTGAAAGGGAAGCAAAGATGAAAATAGGCCAGCATTGCAAATTGAAGATTTGAACGATACTGTAAGATAGGTGGTGAGGGAAAAGTTTATTTATTTTTGTACCTTTATTTTACCAGGGAAGACATATTGAGACCTAGGTCTCTTTTTCAAATGTGCCCTGCACAATACAACACAAATATTCACATTATACACAAAATATACATATGTGACCCGTTTCAGGATGCTAGGCATTTGTCTTGCATCTACTTCACAGCAGAGGCATTTGAACATATTATTTGTTTGGTTGTTGAGCAAAATGCTGCCCTGAATTTAGTAGGCACTATCGACAAAGATTAGTGGGAAAAAGTTGTGATGGATTACTTTCTGCACATGGTCAGTGTAAACCGGAGTGACTTAACACAACACGGCCCAAACAAGCTCTATTACACAAGACTTCTTACTGAAAAGGGGTTCCAATCTGCAGTGAAGCGTTCATCCGTGTACAGTACATGGGTAAGAGTCTAGATTAGATACACTTTCAGATATTATACGTTTCTAATTTTGTCAAAGTCGTTTTCATTGCAAGTTACTGGTAGATAGCTAGCAAACGTTAGCTTGCTCTCTCGCTAGCTAATGTTACGTAAATTATCTGTGTAGTAATATTATTAGTATCTCAGAAATCCATTTGGATTGCTAGTTATAGCCTAATGTTAGCTATCTAACATGAAACTTAGTTGGTTAGCTTTAGCTACCTGCAGATTCATACTACAGCATTTCATGCATGGTGGCTAGTTATGACAATCTGTTTGTATTGCTAGTAGTATGGGTTGGGATTGTGATTTGTTGTTTAGCTAGCTAGCTAAAAATCTAAACAAAAGACTACTTCGCCAGATGATTACATGACTCATCAAGTTAGCCAGGTGTGTCTGGGGGTGACTACAGCCAACTATTGTATTTCATGAACATGTGTACATTTCTAGACAATAACATGTGTACACGTCTAGATCTAGACAAAAGTGACCCCTCCACTTAGCTAGATGTGGCTGAGGGGTGGTTATAATTTAGATAAGTGTGTCTGGGTAAGCATTGTCTAATATATATTTTTTTTAATTATCTGGACACTTTCTATTTTTGATATTACTACTATGCAAATATGCAAGTAACCATTTCACTTGACCATTTACACCTTCTGAATCCTGTGCATGTGACAAAAAAACAAAGAGATGGTAATATGAAGAACAAAATGACCTGCACCAAAGTCAGATTAGGATATAGGCCAAGGACTAGATAAAGTATATTTTTATCTGGACTTTTTCCTTATTGTAGTCTACTACTTTCATCACTTTTAGTCTTGAAATCTTTGGTTGTTTGCTACACTACCTTACTCACTCTGTTACTGTAGTAAAATGTTTTTGTTTATACTATAGTAATTACTGTAGTGTTTTTGCAGACTGTATTATACTGTAGTGTTTATATTTTATTATCTTTGTTTTTGCAGACTGGGCTTTTGTTGTTTGAGGACATTACTGTAGTATTTACTATAGTAGTCTACATTATACAACAAAATTATATAGTTAAGTACTACACATGATCAAGGGATACTACAGTGTGTAGTACTGTATATAGTATTCTACAGTATATTAAAGTTTACTGCTGAATTCTATAGTAAATATTATACTAAACTGTAGTATTTTTTAATGTGGGTAGCCAATCTTCTCTGTATCTTAATGCTTATTATGCATAAATATGTAACTTTTTGGGCGTCCTGACCAAATCCACATAGAAATGTGAGTTATAGATATTTCATTCTCATTGAAAGCAAGTCTAAGTAGCGATAGAACTCATCTATGTACGCTATTTCTATGCTTCCCATTCTTACGTTTTGTTTTTACGTATTTTACTTTCCGTTTTGTACTCCAGCTTCAAACAGCTGAAAATACTATATTTTTGGTTCATTCAAATATATTTCACAACAGTTTAGATGGTACAATGATTCTCTACACTATACATTGCTTGTTTTGTCACATAAACTGAAATGATGCTAAGTATTAGAATTCCTGCAACCAGAAAATGGTGGTGCGACTTCTGCATATTTCACCTTTAATGGATTGGAAATTTTAAGACAGACAGACACTAACCTGAAGCTGATGAGGTTGGTGTAGATGAGGGGGGGTAAGAAGAAGGAGAGGACCAGTTTCCAGACCTTCGTGCTCCTCTTCATGTCTCCCCACCAGATCTGAGACAGCAGAGACTGCCAGAGGAAGAGGTAGTAGCAGAGTTGGTACTGAGAAACTTCAATTAACCCCCCTCCATGTTCTAACACACACACTTTGGAAATCTAAGGGTCTGGTTAGTTTTATAAAGATTAATGTGAAAACAGATCACACACAGATTATTACATGTTTTATCTTTCACTCTTCATCTTGTTGGAAAAGGACCCGGTAAGTAAGCATTTCACTGTTAGTCTACACCGGTTGTTTACGAAGCATGTGATACATTTGATTTGATTCAAGATTCACACACACGTATGCATGCACACACACAAAGCACAAACACACACACCTTGACCTCTGACCCCTGAGTTTAGTACAGACCTGCACGCCATCGTGGCTGAAGAAGTGGCGGGCGTCGGCTGAGGTGGCCATCTGTAGACAGGTAGCTTTGCCCCACACCGGAGACTGCCTTATAAGGAGGGTGAAAGAGCGGCTCTCACTGCTCTGGTAGCACTCACTGAACACGTCTAGAGAGATGATTAAAGGGTTAACACTCACTCACTGAAGACTTCTAAAGAGAGAAGAAACAGGTCACAGGTTTTCGCATTAGGTTTCCCATTAGGAGTGCGGAATGGTTTGCTTCAATCCTCATCTTAAAGACATTGAGTGTGAAAGCAATGTGAATGGTCCCAGACTGGGATGCCGTCCAGCAGACTTTCAGAACAGGAGGTCCCTTGCGGTCTTATGCAGACTCGCTACTATGGGGTAACCGTCACTCAAAAAATACAAGCTGCTCACATGTATGCATAACAGAGTTGATAACCACTACATTGACATCCTCACAGTACAAACACACAGCCAGGATAAGGCTAACCCACCAAGGGCCAAGTTCTCAAACTTCTGGGCCAGCTCCTTCATAGAGAGCTTGGTCTCTGTCTCACTCTCCAGCTTAGACAGCTCCCTCAGAATCTTACAGCCTGCCAGAGCACTGTGGACAGACTCCCCTGCCTGGAGGAGAGAGGGAGAGGGGGAGAGAAGCAAAGAGAGCATGGGGAGAGGGAGAGAAAGCGAGAGAGAGAGGGAAGTGGATATAAAAAGGGGAGAGATCAATGCTAAAATTAGTCTGTGCATTTGTAAATTAATAAATTTTTCTACAGATTAGTTTAACTTCAAGTAATTACATTGACATTTTAGTCATTTAGCAGACACTGATACAGAGCGACTTACAGTTAGTGCATTCATCTTAACATAGATAGATGGGACAAAGTGTATTTAAGATACACTTTTAAGAGGTCGGGTTACAGATGTTTTCGGAAAGATGGATAGGGTTCCACAATTGGGGTGGCAAGACAGACAAGAGCTTGGAATGGGCTGAGCGGGAGCTGCCCTCCCATAGGGATGAGAGGGCCAAGTGACCAGATGTGGCAGAACGAAGTGCTCGGTTTGGGGTGTTGGGCTTGAGCATAGCCTGAAGGTAGGGGAGGGCAGTTCCTCTTGCTGCTCCATAGGAAAGTACCATGGTATTGTAGTGGATGCGGGCTTCAACTGGAAGCCAGTGAAGTGTGCGGAGGAGTAGAGTGAAATGGGAGAACTTGGGAAGGTTGAACACCAGGCGGGCTGGTGTTCACGTAAGTTGCAGGGGTTTGATGGCACAAGCGGGGATGTTGTAGATCATTAACTTCTTCGATATAGGGGGCGCTCTTTTAATTTTTGGATAAAAAAACGTTCCCGTTTTAAACAAGATATTTTGTCACAAAAATATGCTCGACTATGCATATAATTGACAGCATAGGAAAGAAAACACTCTGACGTTTCCAAAACTGCAAAGATATTGTATGTGAGTGCCACAGAACTAATGCTACAGGCGAAACCAAGATTAAATTTCATACAGGAAGTGCCCCAGATTTTGAATGCGCTGTGTTCCAATGTCTCCTTATATGGCTGTGAATGTGCCAGGAATGAGCCTACACTTTCTGTCGTTTCCCCAAGGTGTCTGCAGCATTGTGACGTATTTGTAGGCATATCATTGGAAGATTGACCATAAGAGACTACATTTACCGGGTGCCCGCTTGGTGTCCTCCGTCGAAATGATTGCGTAATCTCCAGCTGCGCGCATTTTTCCATTTGGTTCAGAGGAGAAACCAAACTGCCACGAATGATTTATCATCGAATAGATATGTGAAAAACACCTTGAGGATTGATTCTAAACAACGTTTGCCATGTTTCTGTCGATATTATGGAGTTAATTTGGAAAAAAGTTTGGCGTTGTAATGACTGAATTTTCGTTTTTTTTTCTTAGCCAAATGTGATGAACAAAACGGAGCGATTTCTCCTACACAAATAATATTTTTGGAAAAACTGAACATTTGCTATCTAACTGAGAGTCTCCTCATTGAAAACATCCGAAGTTCTTCAAAGGTAAATGATTTTATTTGAATGCTTTTCTTGTTTTTGTGAAAATGTTGCCTGCTGAATGCTAGGCTTAATGCTATGCTAGCTATCAATACTCTTACACAAATGCTTGTGTAGCTATGGTTGAAAAGCATATTTTGAAAATCTGAGATGACAGTGTTGTTAACAAAAGGCTAAGCTTGTGAGCCAATATATTTATTTCATTTCATTTGCGATTTTCATGAATAGTTAACGTTGCGTTATGGTAATGAGCTTGAGGCTATGATTACGCTCCCGGATACGGGATTGCTCGACGCAAGAAGTTAACCTGCAAGAGTGAGTCAACACCCTGTCGTTCTCTACAAACATCAAAGCATGTAGAGAACGACAGGGTATTGTCCAGGGTCATGCCAAGGTTCTTTGCACTCTGGGAGTGGGACACAGTGGAGTTGTCAACTGTGATGGAGAGGTCTTGGAGCAGACAGGCCTTCCCCGGGAGGAAAAGCAGCTCAGTCTTGTCGAGGTTGAGCTTGAGGTGGTGGGCCAACATCTAAGCTGAGATATCTTCCAGGCACGCAGAGATGTGTGTCGACACCTGAGTGTCAGACGAGGGGAAGGAGAAAGGTAGTTGAGTGTCAGCCGCATATTAATGATAGGAGAGACCATGTGAGGATATGACAGAGCCAAGTGATTTGGTGTATAGAGAGAAGAAGAGAGGGCCTAGAACTGAGCACTTGGGGACACCAGTAGTGAGAGTACATCCTCTCCACATCATCTCTCCTGGTAGGAGGGGCCTACCAGGTAGGATGCAATCCAAGAGTGTGCAGAGACGCCTAGCCCTGAGAAGGTGGAGAGGAGGATCTGATGGTTCACCATATCGAAAGCTGTGACTAGATCTAGGACGATGAGAACAGAGGAGAGTCAGCTTCAGCAGTGCGGAGAGCCTCCGTGACACAGAGAAGAGCAGTCTCGGTTGAGTGACCCGTTTTGAAGCCTGACTGGTTAGGGTCAAGAAGATAGTTCTGAGAGAGATATTGAGAGAGTTGGTCAAGTGTTTCGTAAAGAAAAGAAAGGACGGATACTGGTCTGTAGTATTTGACGACAAAGAGGAGTCGAGGTGTTGGTTTCTTGAGAACGGGAGCGACTCGGGCCATTTGGAAGTCAGAGGGGACACAGCCAGTGGTCAGGGATGAGTTGATGAGGGAAGTAAGCAATGGAAGATGGTCTGGAGAAGGAAGGAGGGTCGCAGGGTTTCATCTTGTATTCAATAGGCTGAATGAATGAGGAGCGGATGTCTTCAACCTTCTTTTCAAAGTGGTTGACAGTCGTCATTAGAGAGGGGGGGGGAGGGGGGAGGATTACGTTTCCTAGGGTTAGAGGCAGAAGCTTGAAATTTAGAGTGATAGAAAGTGGACACAGCAGTGGACACAGAAGAAGACAAGGTAGATAGGAGGGAGTGAAAGGATGATAGGTCCTCCGGAAGTTTAGTTTGGATCCATTTTTGCTCAGCTGCCCGCAGCTCTGTTCTGTAAGCTCTCAATGAGGCACTTAGCCACGGAGCAGGAGGGAAAGGCCAAGCTGGCCGGAAGGAAGGGGGACAGTGCGAGTCATGGGATGCATAAAGGGAGGTGAGGGGGGTTGAAGAGGTAGAGTCAAGAGACAGGAGGGAAAAGGATTTAGCAGAAAGGGGAGATAAGACAGGATGAAGAGGAGAGAATAGTGCGAGATACAGAGCGAAGATTGTAATGGCACTTGGCCATCTGGGCAGGGGCTGAGTGGCTAGGGTTGGAGGAAAGGGAGACAGAAAAATAAACAAAGTAGTGATCAGATACCTGGAGAGGGTTGCAGTGAGATTAGTAGGCAAACAGCCTCTAGTAAAGATGAGGTCAAGCGTATTGCCTGCCTTGTGAGTGGGAAAGGACTGGAAAAGGGTGAAGTCAAAAGAAGCAAGGAGTTGGAAAGAAATGAATCGAAGGCAGACGTCGGGAGGTTGAAGTACGGAGAGAGGTAAGCCATCGTCAGGCAATAAGCTTATCAAGGTATCAAGCTCCTATAGGGACTCTCTAAGGGCACCTGGATAACACAGTGCCCCCAACGCGGCCCACTCCCAAGGGCTGGGGGCTCTCGTTCTCCGTGGCTGGCGTGAGTAAGAGATTTAAGCTTTTTAACCCTCGCAAGGCTGCCGGCCCAGACATCATCCCAAGCCGCATCCTCAGAGCATGCGCAAACCAGTTGGCTGGGGTGTTAAGGACATATACAATCTCTCCCTATCCCAGTCAGCTGTTCACACTTGATTCAAGATGTCCACGATTGTTCCTGTACCCAAGAAAGAACAGGTAACTGAACTTAATGACTACCGCCCTGTAGCACTCACTTCTGTCTTTATGAAGTGCTTTGAGAGGCAAGTTAAGGATCATATCACCTCTATCTTACCTGACACCGTAGACCCACTTCAATTTGCTTACCGCCCCAATAGATCCACAGACGATGCAATCACCATCGCACTGCACACTGCCCTATCCCATCTGGACAAGAAGAATACCTATGTAAGAATGCTGCTCATTGACTATAGCTGAGCCTTCAACACCATAGTACCCTCCAAGCTCATCATGAAGCTTGGGGCCCTGGGACTGAAACCCGCCCTGTGCAATTGGATCCTGGACTTCCTGACGGGCCGCCCCCAGGTGGTGAAGGTAGGAAACAACACCTCCACTTCGCTGATCCTTAACACAAACGGGGTACGTGCTCAGCCCCTTCATGTACTCCCTGTTCACCCATGACTGCGTGACTACGCAGGCCTCCAACTCAATCATCAAGTTGCAGATGACACAGTAGAAGGCCTGATTACCAACAATGACGAGACAGCCTACAGGGAGGAGGTGAGGGCCTTGGCAGAGTGGTGCCAGGAAAAAATAACCTCTCCCTCAATGTCAACAAAACAAAGGAGGTGATCATGGACTTCAGGAAACAGCAGAGGGAGCACGCCCCTATCCACATCGACGGGACCGCAGTGGAGAAGGTGGAAAGATTCAAGTTCCTCTACGTACACATCACTGACTATCTGAAATGGTCCACCCACACAGACAATGTGGTGAAGAAGGCGTAACAGCGCCTCTTCAACCTCAGGAGGCTGAAGAAATTTGACTTGGCCCCTAAGACCCTCACAAACTTTTACAGATGCACAATTGAGAGCATCCTGTCGGGCTGTATCACCACCTGGTACGGCAACTGTACCGCCCGCAACCTCAGGGCTCTCCAGAGGGTGGTGCGTTCTGCCCTACGCATCACAGGGAGCACACTGCCGAACCTCTAAGACACCTACAACACCCGATGTCACAGGAAGACCAAAAAGATCATCAAGGACATCAACCACACGAGCCACGGCCTGTTCACCCCGCTACCATACAGAAGGCGAGGTCAGTACAGGTGCATCAAAGCTGGGGCCAAGAGACTGAAAAACAGCTTCTATCTCAAGGCCATCAGACTGCTAAATAGCCATCACTAGCCGGGTATCACACAGTTACTCAACCCTGCACCTTAGAAGCTGCTGCCCCATGTACATAGACATGGAATCACTGGTCACTTTAATAATGGAACACTAGTCACTTTCATAATGTTTACATACTGCTTTACTCATTTCATATGTATATACTGTATTCTATTCTACTGTATTTTAGTCATTGCCACTCTGACATTGCTCGTCCTAATATTTATATATTTCTTAATTCCATTCTTTTAGTTTTAGATTTGTGTGTGTGTTGTTGTGAATTGTTAGATACTACTGCACTGTTGGAGCTAGGAACTCAATCATTTCACTACAGCCGCAATAACATGTGCTAAATATGTGACCAATAACATTTTATTGGATTTGAACAATCATCTTCAGGTTAATAGCAGTCAGCAGTTCACACACCAAGTAGGCTACTGGGAAGAAAGGCAGCGCTTAAAGTAGATGGACCTAAGCTGGCAAAAAGACAGTACTAGGCAACAGATAAAGACAAACATGATACTTATCACTCCTGGAAATATTCTATAGCCAGGAGTCCTCTGGCTATAGAAAGAAGAACCCATTAGAGAGTCATTGTTATCATTGTCATTACAGCTGCCTGTTCCCATACATTATTAACTGACTTACCAGGTCAGATAAAGGTTAAATAAAATAATGAATAAATAAATTACCATCTCCCAGAAGTAGACGGCCATCTCGCTGCGGTTCTGCAGCACAGCCCAGATGAACAGAGAGGCCCACGGATAGAGACAGCTCTGCTCCCTGTATGAACAATCCCCTTGCAACAACTTATTCACTTGCTGAGTGGGGAGAGATATAAAGAGTGAGAGATCGAGAGAGATGAATACAGCTTGGTTAGCACAGCACAGCAGTCACAGTTACATTCTATGGCAAGTTAAGCAGTGGTATAACTTTAGCAGTGTTGATAATTCCACTATATTGGTGGAGTGGAGTCTCCTCTATAACATGAATAAGTAGACCTTGTCATTGAGAACAGATGCATTTGTAATTCATGGATCCTGGTCAAAAGTAGTGCACTTAGAAAAAAGGGTTCTAAATAGTTATTTGTGGAGGGGATTGGGTTCTACCAAGAACTGTTTTCCTCTTTAGAACCCATTTTGGAAATGGAGGGTTCTTTGTAAGGCAAAGGGTTCTACCTAGAACTGTTTTTTGAAGAGAGGGTTCTTTGATGATTCTTTATGGGAAGAGTGATTATTTAAAAGGCAAGAAGGGTTCTAAATACACTGTTCTGAATCTAAATTAGCTTTTTTATATATATTTTTCATAGTTTTATAGTTCTTGAGCTCAAGTGTTTACCTCAGTGTTAAATCTTCAACATCAGGAGTTTTAATAATCTGATACGTTTAAAAAGATAGGTGTGAGAATTTTTTTAACTGTACCTACACTACCGTTCAAAAGTTTGGGGTCACTTTGAAATTTCCTTGTATTTGAAAGAAAATACAATTTTTTTGTACATTAAAATAACATCAAATTGATCAGAAATACAGTGTAGACATTGTTAATGTAGTAAATGACTATTGTAGCTGGAAACGGCAGATTTTTTATGGAATATCTACATAGGTGTACAGAGGCCCATTATCAGCAACCATCACTCCTGTGTTCCAATGGCACATTATGTTAGCTAATCCAAGTTTATCATTTTAAAAGGCTAATTGATCATTAGAAAACCCTTTTGCAATTATGTTAGCACAGCTGTAAACTGTTGTCCTAATTAAAGAAGCAATACAACTGGCCTTCTTTAGACTAGTTGAGTGTATGGAGCATCAGCATTTGTGGGTTCGATTACAGGCTCAAAATGGCAAGAAACAAAGGACTTTCTTCTGAAACTCGTCAGTCTATTCTTGTTCTGAGAAATGAAGGCTATTCCAGGCGAGATATTGCCAAGAAACTGACGATCTCGTACAACGCTGTGTACTACTCCCTTCACAGAACAGCGCAAACTGGCCCTAACCACAATAGAAAGAGGAGTGGGAGGCCCCGGTGCACAACTGAGCAGGAGGACAAGTACATTAGAGTGTCTAGTTTGAGAAACAGACGCCTCACAAGTTCTCAACTGGCAGCTTCATTAAATAGTACCCGCAAAACACCAGTCTCAATGTCAACAGGCGACTCCGGGATGCTGGCCTATCTTAATCTTTACTTTTAATTGGCCAGTCTGAGATATGGCTTTTTCTTTGCAACTCTGCCTAGAAGGCCAGCATCCTGGGGTCGCCTTTTCGCTGTTGATGTTGAGACTGGTGTTTTATGGGTACTATTTAATTAAGCTTCAAAGATGAAAGGGGTTTTGGTAGAACAGTTCATTAAAAAATGAAAGGGTTCCCGGTAGAACCCTTCATCGAGGATTCTAAGGAAAACATTTAGATGATAAAATGGTTCTCGGTAGAACCATTTATAGGTTCTAAGAATAATCCTTCATAGAGGGTTCTACCTTTGCTCCAAAAAGTGTTACCTTATGGAGACAAGCCGAAGAACCCTATATGGTTATATTTAGCACCTTTGTATCTAAGTGTATAAGGCAGGGGTTTTCAACTCTTACCCTACGAGGTCCGGAGCCTGCTGGTTTTCTGTTCTACCAATAGAATGTAGTTCTACCTGATAATTTGTTGCACCCACCTGGTGTCCCAGGTCTAAATCAGTCCCTGATTAGAGGGGAACAATTTTTAAAAAGCAGTGGAACTAGCTTCGAGGTCCACTGCTTGGATAGAGTGCCATTTGGAATGCAGCTATGGCAGACACTACCTTCAGTGCTCTCCTGGTGCTGGCGCTCTGGTCCAAACCGAGAAGACTGTAGTAGAAGGGCTCACACACATCTCCCAGGATGTCCCATAAAAGCCGTGACACCTGGAGGGAGAGGCGAGAGGAAGTCACATAGAACTGAGATGACTAAATAGTTCAAGCAGATTATCAAACAAAACACCTAAATTCGATCAACTGCGTTTTAACTCCACACACAGCGAATGACGCCATACCTTCCCTTTGACCCCTCCTATTTTATCAATTGACCATGTCATTTCTCAATAAATACCTAGTAATTTCTATAGCATAAAATAAAATGCTGTGGAGGTCATGAAATTTCATCAGCCGGTGACTGTCAAGCAAATAACTGTCGGTCTCACGGTAATTGACCGTTAATTAAATAACACATTTAGCATCTCCTGGCTTCCACACATGGCCTACAAGCCACTGATGCAGACATTTGGAACATCTACATTTTAAAAAGTGTAATACATCCATGTAATATAGCCTACACCTCCATAATAAATCCATTATTTATTTTAGACAGGTCTAAAGAAACATGAAATTAAGAAAATGTTGTCTATTTCAGAAGAACAGAATTGCTTACTCTGAATTGTCCTTAGGTTAGGTCCTGATCTGGCTATGCCATATGGCTGTGGGCTACACTAGTTCATTTAGCAGACAAGATTTGGTTAGAATTTCCATGGCATTATTTTATTTTATAGTATGAAAAATACAATTGAACAAAGCTGAATAAAAGAGAAAGGATATTTTCTCCAAAGGATTTGAGGGAGTGCGCACATGTGGCTATTCTGTGTTGAGCGATTAATAAAGAAATAGGTACTCCTGTATGCTTAATTTAGAGTTATTGATGTAACTTCAGTTGGGCTATATGTTTACATTTGGAATACATTGTAATGCTGCATGATATGACTCTAATGATGATTTGAAAAAAGTAGCTTGAAAGGCATGAGCTCTGCTTTGTTTATTGCGCAGGCTGTACACACGTCATCAGTCTCTCATTCACAATTTGACAAGCACTTGATAATGCCTCGGATTTCCCGGCGGCATCCCCTTTGTGTGGTCGTAATGCACCCTACAAAAAATCCATGCCTTTTCGTCAGCCAACAAGATGAGTAAGCCTAAACAAACAGCAAAAGCACTAGCCTAAGTCAATCTACTATCCCTGATAGTACAAAAGTTAACCTATTCTATTCTGTGCAAGAAATAAATATTCCAAACATAGTCTGGGACAGTTGTGGAATGCGATAGAACCAAGTGAATACAACCACTAGAATAAAAAATAAAGAAAATGATGCAATGAGGCTGACTCAACAGATCAGAACGTTTAGCTTAAAATGTAATCAACATTAGGCTATTTCTTCACATTATAAGCGCAGCAATGCGCACACTGCAGTAGGCTATAAGCGTGAATGTTCCATTAGTGAAAAACAACCATTATCAAAAGTGACCGCAAATGCGATTATGCATGTAATGCTTTAATTATAAAGGTGCATTTTAATGGTGAAAATGATCTTCCCCAAACTTGAAACTGAAACTCACGCGCTGCTTATGTATGCCAGTTAGGCTCTACACTATTTGTAAAGCTAATTAATGTGCTTAATTTTAAGAAGTTATTTGGCCACATTTGGGCTAGGCTACATGAGATGTGCGACTATGATTCGAAAAAGTCGCAAAAAAAGGCATTGTTTCTTGCCTTACACTGGGCATCATTCATTCAAGTGATAATATATAATTCACAAGGCTAATGTTGTCACCCATCAGACTATTCTATTTAATCTCGTCTTTACATATACTAAATAATATATGTGTCAAATTTGTTTTGATTTAGAATGGACCATTATCATGCACCTGTCTCGAAACACGGGCAGGGGAAAAAATAAATGTAATCTATTCACTTAAATAGCGAATGGAGGACGCAATTCCCGTGGTTCATTTTCATACCAGCCAGGTAGGCTATACTCCTGTTGTAAAGACAAGAAATGTGCTTAATATTAGGAAAGTTAAGAAATAAATATAGTAGGTCTAGCCTAGCCTATAGAAAGCTGATGGGATCCTCCTCTTTTTAATAGAGGCCCGATCTGTTTTCTTTCACAATTGCATAGACTATATAAATGTTGCGCAACATGAAGTGTTTAATTCAATTTTTGATTACATTTGCATTGATGTCAGAGTGATTAGAGGGACAATAGAGTGCTGAGTACAGGCAGTTAGCAAGTTTGGTAGGCTACTAATAACCATCAGCAGCATCAGAGCTAGGAGAAACCTAAACGGTCACGTGGAAAGCCTTCATGACTTGTGACCGCCGGTGTGGAGGTAATATAGTCACCGCAACAGCCTTAACCCCTCCTCACCTCATACAAGCTGAGCTCTTTGACAGAGGAGGGTCCTGATAGGGGGCTCATGGGGTTCTGGGGGCTCTTGAGGGCTAAGGCCTCTTTCGGAGAGCATATGGCCAGGCCCTGTCTCTCTGTGAGAAGCCGCTGGAGCAGAGTGAAGGCCAGAGAACTGTCGGACAGCGAGCGGTACAGGACCTCCAGATGCCTGTAGGTTAGGTAGTCCAGGATGTTGAGGCCGTTCTCGTTGAAGAGACGTATAAACTGGGGCTTGTCGTTGATCAGCGCATCTGTCATGGAGTCCTCCAGGTCCTCGTACTGCGGGACGATAGAATGGTGTTTTTTTATAAACATGTCTATCTGTCGATCTGTCTGTCTGTCAAAGTTTAAACAATACTATTGAGAAAATTAAGGAACACTTCACGAATTGAATCAATTTCCAACTTCCCTTCTCCACCAGCCTATTTTCTCTATACTGTTACATTTCCAATTTGTGAAGCGGATTGCCTGTCTGTCTGTCTGTCTGTTCTGCCTGCCTGTTTTGAATATAATAAATTCCTTAAACAGGGGCATTAGAAGTGAGGAGCAATTCACCTTCCATTGGATGTCTCCGTTGAAGAGTTCACTCTTAGCGATGTCCACCCTGTTCCAGGCTACTGCTAGCTTCAGCTCCTCTGTGTACTCACTGGCATCGCTGGACACACGTTTACTGGCTGACAGACAAATACATAGAACGAATGATTAGTGTGAGAGAAATTACAAGATGATGTTATAAATACTGTTATTGCATCAAATGGTTGTTTTATGCAACAGAATAGGGGGTTCTTAGAACACTCTAATCTGTGTGTGTTCTACTGAGAATGGGCCTCTGGGGGCTTAATGTTGACAGTAGATGTACGATGCCCGAGGCCACATTCCATTCATGGGAGGGAGTTTGCTCTGGTTTGACTGGAAGGTACCAGGGAGAGATGGGTTGGAGCCAGACCCTGGTTTCTACACAATGAGAACAGTCTTTACAGCAGACACTGTCTGATGTGAATTATTAGTATCTTTCATACAAACCTTAACCTTGTGACCCATTCCATACATCTGTTGTTTGTCATGAACATTCAGGAGGATGTAGTTACTTTGCTATAAAAAGGTGTTGTATTCTTTCTCTCTGGGCTCTCAACGAAATATCTGAGGGTGATTCATCGACCACCCATCATTATCGCAGAGCACTCAATCAATTCACTTTGTATGTGTGTGTTGTATTGACCTGCTCCGTTATTAATAAGTAAATATAGATCTAGTTTAAGTATAACTCTGACTTGCGTGATAAGTTCCTCTCCTCATTTGATAGTAAAGAAATTAACCACCACATTAGTTTGACCAGGATCATGTTGAACATATCTCTCAACAGATAGCAAATGCACACACTCCATACACACACACGCGCATACACACACGCACCCCTACCTCTGACAAGAGCCTTCAGTAGCACTGTGTCAAAATCATCAGAACTCTCCTGCTCCCCGTGGAACACTGTGATCAGATCTCTGTTTTTATAGATACTCAGAGCCTTGGGGGAGGAAGCGAAAAAGAAAGAGATGAGCAGTATGACAGTCACTTAATCACTCAAACTTGCTTTCTCTTTCACACACCAACACCCATAGACAGGCGTGTGGATGCTTGTACATGTATACACACTTTTATAAACTGGGTGGTTTGAGCCCAGAATGCTGATTGGCTGAAAGCCGTGCTATATCAGACCGTATACCATGGGTATGACAAAACGTTTATTTGTACTCCTCTAATAATGTTAGTAACCAGTTTATAATACCAATAAGGCACCTCAGGGGTTTGTGATATATGGCCAATATTCCACAGCTAAGGGCTGTGTCCTAGCACTCCCTGTTGGGTCGTGCATAAGAACAGCCCTTAGCCGTGGTATTTTGGTCATATACCACACCCCCCCAGGCCTTTTTGCTTAATTACAGACACACACAAACACACACATTACTATGTATACTACCTCTTCTATTACTTTTTTGTTGTTGTTACTTCTTCTTATTGATTATTGTACTGCAATGTTGAGGGAGCCAGCGAACAAGCATTTCACTGTACCTTTTATACCTGCTGTAAACAGTGCACGTGACAAATAACATAAAACACACACACACACACTCACCCTGTCCACAAGCTTCTCCAGATCTGCCTTGGCAGGGAAGTGTCTCCGGACCCTCTCACGGGCCCTGTCGCGCAGCTCCGCACTGGTCTTCTCGCTCCCCTCAGCCTCTGACTGGGGAGAGGGGGGGCTCATGGGCCCGGCTGACAGTGCATCCAGCAGCTCACAGATGAGATCCGCCGCTGGACCAGAACCATTCAACACCAGCCAGGGAGTAGCCTTCTTCAGAGAGAGATCCACCCTCTGAGGGAGAGAGGGAGGGAGGGCGAAAAGCAGAAGAGAGTGAGAGAAAGTGAAAGAAGGAGAGATAAGAGGGAAAGGGAAATTCAAAACGGAAGGAGAGAGAGAAAGAGGGGTTAACGAGAATGTTCTGGTCATGCACAGTAATGTACTATAGGCCTAGTGATGTCATGAAAAGTAAAGCAAGTCATAGTTATGATAGTGATGTTGCCATAGCTTACCTCCAGCATGGCAGCATCCCCTGAGATGAGCATACACAATACAGGGACATCTATACTGCCACTGCCTGGAAAACAACAGGTACAGGGAAGGGGTGTAGGACAAATGGGAGAAGTCCATAAAATCAAGTTTTTAGTCATGAGTCATTGATCAGATGTCACAGTGAATATCCATAAATGTTTCATGATTTACTAGTCATAAGAATATTTATAAGAATATATATTTTTCCACAGGCATCATGGGTTTGGATCAGCGAGTCAAATGTATTTCCTAAAAAATAAAAAAAAGGGATGCTACACAAAAGAGAGTAGGAGATTGCCTTGTATGGTCATGATGTCAACAGAAACAAAATAAACTCCCATGGGTTGTTCGCCAGATGAGTTCAACTTTGGATGAACCTTTAGTCTTACTTCCTGAAATGTATAAATCACCCACCGAATATAAGCAATACAAAAGAGTTACACGAGCATCACAGAGTATTAAAGGCTATATCATATCGCAAAGGACGTTGGTACATGTGAAAACTCGTACTCGAACGTTATGAGAATGAAATCAAGTTTTGTAAATACGTTGTAATAGGATATGGGATTTATCGCATCTAGCTATCAACATGGCTGTGGTTCTACTGATTGAATTACATCTAGTCGCATTTTCCAACCGCAAGCAAGGAGTCACCATTCAGTGGTCCCCTTTAATGCTCATTACGGCTTAGCCTCAAGCCTTAGCTTAACACTGATAAGAAAAGTAATATTGTTGATCTGAACATACAGAAGTACACATTAAATGGGTGGCTTAAACATACTGCACGCCACCTGTACACCTGGGGGCTAGTCTTATAAGTGTGGGTGTGTGTATCTATGCGCATGTGTGCGTGCATGCGCGTATGTAACTACTGAGTCTCACCCCAGATGCCTGTGCGCTGGTGGGAGATGTAGTCCTCCATCTTGGCCCGGAAGGCCGTTTCCCCTCCCCGCCGGCCTACACTCCCATCATCCACCAGCAGGAAGGCCTGGTAGTTACTATCCAGGCAGCACGAGTCATGGGACGTGTTCTGGACATAATACCGTGCTGGAAAACTACCCTGAGAGAGGAAGAGGAGGAGGGTAGAGAGTGAGAGAGAGAAAGAGCGAGAGAGCAGAGATAGAGAAGGGGATCAGAGGCGGAGAGAAGGATAAAGGCAGAGGTGGAGTGAGATCGGGGAAGTAAAAGGAGGGTAGAGAGAGAGAGACAGAGACAGAGCGAGAGAGAGAGAGCATTGTGATTACCTTCCCTTGTGTAATACAATTTCCTCGTTATTGTTATTTATTTGATTTCCTGTGGCTTTGCTTTGTTGAGTGACAAAGGGTGAGAAGCAGAGGGGAGCTACTGTATGAGTGTATGTGTCTGTGCATGTTTAATTCTATATACATTGAACAGTGTATGTGTATGTGTGCCTGTGACGTCACGCCATGTGTGTGTGTGCATTTGTGTTTGTGTGTCTGCGTGTGCACATATGTGTGCGTGTACCTCAGAGTTGATGAGCCACTGTCTGTTGTGCACGAGGCCCCAGGGGGCCACGCCCACAGCGATGACTTTCTTCTGGGACAGGGAGGAGGCCGCCGCCGCATGATCCCTCACTGCTTCCCCAACACAACGTCCCACCCCCTCCCTCAGCCCCCCCGTCACTATCCACGCCCCTGGGAGAGAGGGGAGGGATGGAGGGAGAAAGAGAAGAGGAGGGAGAAATGTGGGGAGCGAGAAATGTTTATGACACAATAATAATATGCCATAGCAAGCACACTTTCTTACCAACAGCGCAACACATGATGATAGACAATGGACAGTAAACAATAGACAGATAAGGAGTTTGTTGGTTATGAGTCAAGGGAACTGTGCAAATACGTACTCTACACATCCTTCCTTTCCTAATATATAAATATAATATGCCATTTAGCAGACACTTTCATCCAAAGCAACTTACAGTCATGCATGCATACATTTTATGTATGGGCGTGGTCCCAGGAATCAAACCCACTATCTTGGCATTGCAAGCGCTATGCTCTACCAACTGAGCTGCAGAGGACCACAGGTGCTACAGATTACTTTCCTCCATCTTTCCTTCAAAAGTAATTTTGTCCATTTAATGGCAGTGAAAGATGCCACCATGTATTGGAATCAGGCCCAGAAATGTTTTCTTTCAAATACTCAATTTGTTTGCTCACTTACGCACTTCTATTCCTTCTCTGGATCAGCTCTCATCTGACCTACTGGTTTGCCTCTTACGACTGCTGTGTCTGCAAACTTTATAATGCTTTATGGCTGAACATGCTTATTTTCCTGCCTTGCTTTAACAAACAACTGTCTGGCCTAGATGGTCTTGTGTTTTGTGAACTTCGAACCAGTACAGCCAGAGGAGAAGAAGGAGGAGACTCAGAGACAGAGATGGAAGAGGAAGCAAGACACCCCACTAGCTGGATTTATCTTTTTTTATGGTTCAATGAAAATTAATTAAATAAGTAGACCAGACTCTGTGGGAGACACACCCAGTTAAGTAGACCAGAATTTACAATTTTCTTCCAATGGTAAACGCCTTAATTTATTCACCATCTTTGTCTGAACTTCGAAATTGTATATACACTGTAGATGTAGGAAACATGGGAAAGTTATGCTGCTTTGAAAGTTGATGAACTTGTTAACCCACTAGGAGACAAGTAGAAGAAAAAGCCTTTGAAAGCCTCTTTGTTTACGCCTATTCAGCATTGTTCACTTTAGCTCACCCCACCCACGCACCTTAACCCCACCCAGAGTCAGCATGTGAGTCATCGTGGCATTTTTTTATTTATTTAACCAGGTAGGCCAGTTGAGAACAAGTTCTCATTTACAACTACAACCTGGCCAAGATAAAGCAAAGCAGGGCGACAAAAAACAGCACAGAGTTACACATGGGATAAACAAAAGTACAGTCAATAACAATAGAACAATCTATATACAGTGTGTGCAAATGGAGTAAGGAGGTAAGCCAATAAATAGGCCATAGCAGAGAAGTAATTCTAATTTAGCAAATTAACACTGGAGTAATAGATGTGCAAATGATGATGTGCAAGTAGAAACACTGGTGTGCAAAAGAGCAAAAAAAGTAAATAAAAACAATATGGGGATGAGGTAGGTAGTTGGATGGGCTATTTACAGATGGGCTGTGTACAGCTGCAGTGATCGGTGAGCTGCTCAGATAGCTTACGCTTAAAGTTAGTGAGGGCATATAAGTCTCCAACTTCAGAGATTTTTGCAATTCGTTCCAGTCATTGGCAGCAGAGAACTGGAAGGAAAAGCGGCCAAAGCAGATGTTGGCTTTGTGGATGACCAGTGAGATATACCTGCTGGAGCACGTGCTACGGGTAGGTGTTGTTATGGTGACCAGTGAGCTGAGATAAGGCGGAGCTTTACCTAGCAAAGACTTATAGATGACCTGGAGCCATATTCGTCTGGCAACGAATATGTAGCGAGGGCCAGCCGACGAGAGCATACAGGTCGCAGTGGTGGGTGGTATATGGGGCTTTGGTGACAAAGTGGATGGCACTGTGATAGACTGCATCCAGTTTGCTGAGTAGAGTGGTGGAGGCTATTTTGTAAATGACATCGCCGAAGTCGAGGATCGGTAGGATAGTCAGTTTTACGAGGGTATGTTTGGCAGCGTGAGCGAAGGAGGCTTTGTTTGCGAAATAGGAAGCCGATTCTAGATGTAATTTTGGATTGGACATGCTTAATACAAGTCTGGAAGGAGAGTTTACAGTCTAGCCAGACACCTAAGTATTTGTAGTAGTTGTAGTGAGAACCGTCCAGAGTAGTGATGCTAGTCGGGCGGGCGGGTGCGGGCAGCGATTGGTTGAAGAGCATGCATTTAGTTTTACTAGCATTTAAGAGCAGTTGGAGGCCACGGAAGGAGAGTTATATGGCATTGAAGCTCGTTTGGAGGTTTGTTAACACAGTGTCCAAAGAAGGGCCAGATGTATACAGAATGGGGTCGTCTGCGTAGAGGTGGATCAAGGAATCACTCGCAGCAAGAGCGACATCATTAATATATACAGTGAAAAGGGTCGGCCCGAGAATTGAACCTTGTGGTGCCCCCATAGAGACTGCCAGAGGTCCAGACAACAGGCCCTCCGATTTGACACACTGAGCTCTATCTGAGAAGTAGTTGGTGAACCAGGCGAGGCAGTCATTTGAGAAACCAAGGCTGTTGAGTCTGCCGATAAGAATACGGTGATTGACAGAGTCGAAAACCTTGGCCAGGTGGATGAAGATGGCTGCACAGTAAAGTATTTTATCGATGGCGATTATGATATTGTTTAGTACCTTGAGTGGGACTGAGGTGCACCCATGACCAGCTTGGAACCCGGAATGAACAGCGGAGAAGGTATGGTGTGATTCGAAATGGTCAGTAATCTGTTTGTTAACTTGGCTTTCAAAGACTTTGGAAAGGCAGGGCAGGATGGATATAGGTTTGTAACAGTTTGGGTCCAGGTGGAAAGCATGGCCAGCCATAGAGAAATGCTTATTGAAATTCTCAATTATCGTGGATTTATCGGTGGTGACAGTGTTTCCTAGCCTCAGTGCAGTGGGCAGCTAGAAGGAGGTACTCTTATTCTCCATGGGCTTTACAGTGTCCCAGAACATTTTGGAGTTAGAGCTGCAGGATGCAAATTTCTGTTTGAAAAAGCTAGCCTTTGCTTTCCTAACTGACTGTGTGTATTGGTTCCTGACATCCCTGAAAAGTTGCATATCGCGGCGACTATTCAATGCTTGTGCAGTACGCCACAGGCGTCCTCCAGAAACTAACCTCCAGTTCCTACTCCTGTTTAATTGTTGTCTTTCCTCTTTTGTTCTCTATTGCTCCTTGTTTTTTGCTCCTTGTTTTTTTTGCTCCTTGTTTTTTAAGCAAGGGGGAGGCTGATGACATCAGAGGGCACCATCAGACCAACTTCTTGAATGGCCTACTCCATGAAGTTTGCACGTGTCTAAAAAACATTATTTTTCTCAAAACATTTGTTTTTACACTTAAAGCTACAATATGTAACTTTATGGGCAACCTGACCAAATTCACACATAAATGTGAGTTATAGATATTTCATTCTCATTGAAAGCAAGTCTAAGAAGCTGTAGATCCATTCTATGTTGGCTATTTCTATGCTTACCATTTTTAAGATTATTTTTTTGCATCTTTTATTTTCGATTTTGTACACCAGCTTCAAAGAGCAGAAAATACAACATTTTTGGTTATGGAAAATATATTTCACAGCGGTTAAGATGGTACAATGATTCTCTACACAATGACTTGTTTTGTCACATAAACTGAAATTAGGCTAACTATTAGAATTTTAGCTACCAGGTAATGGCGGAGCGATTTATTTAATACATTACTGTATTTATACTGTACGTGGGATATTGTTTTTCAACATGAAAGGTTAAACCATTCTACCACTGAGCTTTGACGATAGCGCCAGCTAAATTCAGGGCAGCAATGTTGTTGAGAGCTAGCAACACTTTTGCAGTTGTCCAAAAATCGGCAGTAACAAAGATTACCTACATACTGGCCAGCGGTATGTTCTGTTTGCTTCAACGTTTTCTACGTTGCATGACGGTTTGAACTGAACGACACGTTTCCTTTGAGGTACGTTTGCTCCCGTTTGTTAGGTGTGGCCTGGCCAATATGAGTTTGAGCATCTGAAACTTGTGCAACACACCATTGAAGCTGGGCCACTATAATCGAAACATTTTTCAACTGGTCTTTCAGTACAGTACCGTTTCCGTTGTATTCAACTTTGCACACCATTCTGTCGCACTGAACGCAACCCTGGAAGCCTCAAATCTGTTATAGACAGAAGTCTGACATGAAAGACCAATCAGGACTCATCTCTCGGCATGTCCAGCCACTCCATTAGCTCAGCCAATCAGGGCAAGCCAGGAAGGATCCTGTCTTTCTCCCTGGCTGCATTCAGTACGAAAAAAACGGTGTGCAACATTCATTAAACGGCCAGTAAAACGGGGAGGGGTTGGGTTGTGTGTTGAAAAGTGAGGGGATTCTATCAATGACCCAGGCATGCACTGGGTGAAGCGAGTGAACGTTGATTGCATTCAATTTCGAATCGGGCCACCTCCTGGGCATGAGCAAAGTGCCCCGTTTTGACCGACGACGAAGTCGGCTGAAAACAAAAGCGACATAGGTTAAGCACATAAGTAAGATTCTTTGTTTCCACATGCAAAAGTGTTTACTTTTGATAGAAAAGGCTTTTTCTGCCTTCCAAATGAGTAATTGACAACATGACCGGGAGGCGCAGATTACTGTACTTTTTGAGACGGGCGCTCCTCCCACACCGCTTTTGTTACAGAATGGCTAAATTACGCTTTACAAATTATGAATATGTTTGAGAATGCGTTGCTCATTTGCTTCAAGCCACAACTGCTAAACAGAGCAAACGTACCTCAAAGTCTGTTAAAAAACATTGAAGAACATTTTGGGGAAATCTGTCATGTAGTACAAATGTTCACACAATGTAGCAAACAACTGAATGCACCCCTATATAGCTTAGTGCTTTCTCCTTAGCTAAACTAGGCTTGTAATTTGTTTTACATATCATTACAGTGCCAGTCAAAAGTTTGGACACACATTTCTTTATCTACTATTTTCTACATTGTAGAATAATTGTGAAGATATCAAAATGGAATCACAAATGGAATCATGTTGTCACCAAAAAAGTGGATACATAATAAAAATAACACAAATGGAATCATGTTGTCACCAAAAAAGTGGATACATAATAAAAATAACAGCCCTACTGTGAAGTAGGAACTAGCACCAGCTTCCTTAATCCCATCACAAATGGTTACTAAACAACTCAAGACATCAAAAGGGGTTCTTAGATACTTATGACAATGTGTATAATGCATTATAACCACATCATTATGCATTATTCCTGTATGTTAAAGAGACTGGACCCATTCATCTCAATATGAATTATTGATATTTTAAACAAATAGGTTAAACAGTGGGCGTTGTCCTCACCTGTGCTCTGTGCCGTCCTGACCAGCCTCTGACCCAGGACACCAGGGTGTGTGTGTGTGTGTGTGTGTGTGTGTGTGTGTGTGTGTGTGTGTGTGTGTGTGTGTGTGTCTCACCTGTGCTCTGTGCCGTCCTGACCAGCCTCTGACCCAGGACACCAGGGTGTGTGTGTGTGTGTGTGTGTGTGTGTGTCTCACCTGTGCTCTGTGCCGCCCTGACCAGCCCCTGTCTCAGCACTTCCCTGACCCAGGGCTTGACCTTCTCGCGACCACCCACCACAGAAACCACCAGGTTAGGGGAGGGCACCCCCCAATGGGCCGTCATCAGGCTGTACATGATATGAGGTGGGGTGTCGCATGACAAACGCAGGAACTGACCAATAGGAAGAGAAGAGAGGAAGAAATGGACAATTAGTATCGCCACACAATAACGTTATGATGATCAAGCGGCTGTGGTGGTTTATGAATACCTATGCTACATAAAGTGCTCCTAGCTAGTTGCTTGTTTTGCCTATAGTGTAGCTATTCAGAGGCGAAGAGATATCGGTACAGGTGAGAACATTCCGTCTGACTGAGCCAATGTTGTGAGGCCTGGCAGCACTGCCAGAACACAGACTTCTCTGCTATGGTTCCATAAAATGCCAGACAGACGTTCTGCTGCGACAGCCTCATACAGTATCTCACCACTGTTAAATCATGTGACACATGGGGAAAAAAGTGTTTTCTTAACGTTTAAACAACTTTTTTTCTTGTTAAAACGGTAAGGAAGATTCATAAAATTCCACGTGAATTCACAATGCAGAATTTCAATTCTGAGCCCAACCCGATATCTGACATCAGGACCGATTTTTCTCCACAACCAGATCCACCCACATTTTTCGGAGAGCCGATTCGTGACAATTGATTTAATTTCATGTGAAGATGTCTTATGTCCATTGTTGGGGGCCTGCACTGCTGCCAGCAACGGTTTGGGTCTCATGGAGTGTCTCTTTCAGAGGGTTAAGAATTGCACCTTTACTACCGTTACTGTATCTCAATTCCGCCTCTCAAAGTTTGCATTTCACCACCTTCTGAATTAACTTCTCAAAGTATTGCCATATAGGACTTTGTGCTGTCGCTTGCAGTTTCCTTGCCATTTTCCAATTGTTAACAACAATGACGTGTGGTGTGCTTTATATCCATGGCAAATCATTTGAATAGATGCATATCGCTTTGTTACTGTTCAAAATATGAATACATGTCAACCTATTTTGTGGTTCTAGTCCTAACATGTAGTTGATGGTTATATTAGAGCAATGTATATTATGTAATTGTGCACTTGATTAAAAACCCAAGACTTCTCAAAGACCAGGCAAGAAAGCTAGATCTAAATGCTTTGTAATGCCAGTACCAAATTGCTCCCTCCGCTAGTCCTAAATCGCTCCCTCCCCCTTGCCCCCAATCCTTCGATGTTTGCAGGTCTGGGAAGGTAGGTTATAAGCAGTGCAATTATGGATCTCACACCTTACAGGTGGCTAGGACCAAGGGAAGAGGTAGGGAGCGATTTGAGACCAGACGTAAATGTTGAGGAGACTTTCCCAATCACACCGAGTTTCCCTAACGCCTCGATCAGCTCTCAAACCTGTTTCATTATGTAATCCAACATGTTTATGGGATACGTGTGCAAAAAAACATTCACCTTTTTCCTACTATTTATGTTAAGTCTACGCATACAATTTGATGCATACGTTAGATTTTGTCACGGATCCTTCCGGGAACTGTCATTACGCACACCTGGTTCCTATTCCCAGTGATTAGTAATTGTATAAGTGTGCCCTTTGTTCACCATTGTCCTGTCGATAATTGTTCCAATGTCCGTTGGTTGTGTGTTTTGGCTTTCATGCCATTGTGGATTGCGCAGATGATTACGGATCTCGTCCCGTGTGATAATCATTGTGCCATTGTGAATTTATTCAAGGTACTCCTGGCTCTTTTGCTTTGGTCTCAACCTTGTGTTTTGTATACGTGTTTGTTTGTTCTTCGTCCTCATGCCTTTACATGGCACGCTGTAATTTGGGTAAATAATAACCCCTATTACGCATTCCTGCACCTGTCTCCCGATCCTTATACCAACGTGACAGATTTATACAATGTATGCACCATGCCAACGCTGCAAGGCAAACACAGCATTCCGTTCTGAATTAATGTTCTTCTGGTGTACCAAAACACAATGACGCTGTCGGTCTGATCGAGTCGTAATGATTATCTCTCTGTTCTCTCCCTCTAGATGAAAAGACACTTAACTCTGCATGTCTAGCAGATTGGATGTTAGCCTACCACCTCAAGCAAGATAATCTGCTCTTCCTCACTGGAAAAGCGTGCCTGCTCCAAGACCTCGGCCATGGTTAACAACTCCATTGTGTCCCCCTACCAGACTGTGTAAAACTCCTTCCCACTCTCCATTAGCTCCCATCAGCAGTGTGCATCAAATTCAAGTCCCTGTTGCTTGCCGACAGGGCAGCAATGGGAATCGACCCTCTCCAATCTTCATCAGCACTGCCAAACTTATATTCCTTCATATTGCCATTATAGACTGTGCGAACAAAACATTAACAACACCCACCCTCCCCCTTTTCTTAGCCTGGCGGGTAGGAGTGTTGGGCCAGTAACCCCGAGCTGACAAGGTAAAAAAAAAACTGTTGTTCTGCCCCTGAGCAAGGCAGTTAACCCAATGTTCCCCAGGTGCCGATGGCGTGGATGTCGATTAAGGCAGCCCCCCGCGCCTCTCCGTTCCTCCAGGGCCACTAGCTGTTGCATATCTTTGTCCTATCACACCTGATTCAACTAATCAATTGCTTGAGGAGGGATGTCCAGGGGGATATAAATGTTTTGTCTAGAACAAATATAATTATCTGCCAAGTAGAATAGGAAATTGTAGTAACTCTATTCATTACATTTGCACTTGTAATGTTCTATACATTTCACCTGAGATGTCACTGACTATACCGCATTTTTGTAGAGGGTTTGTTGCCCGGGCAGCGCTACCGTAGCTAGCAAAATAGTATAGAAACTAGGGCCACTTGCATTTCCCCCACACTTTTCAATCAGGTGTGTCATAAGTTAAGTACTTTCAATACAGCTGACTTCCACTGACATAGGCTTTCGTAGTTCATAATAATAGCCCTTTTTGTTCCAGTCTTATCTTTAGATAAAGTGGTAGCCCATCATGGGCAGGGGCCAGTGGAGGCTGGTGGGAGGAGATATAGGAGGATGGGCACATTGTAATTACTGAATTGGAATTAATGGAACAGAGTCAAACATGTGGTTTACATATGTTTGATACCATTCCATTTACTCCATTATAGCTATTATAATGACCCATCCTCCTATAGCTCCTCCCACCAGCCTCCATTGGCAGGGGCCCATGGTAGGGTAAATATATTGCTGAAATGGACTTTTCCCCAAATGGGAATATTATTTTCCATAATTTCCAATGTTGCCCTGATCTTATCCCTTCAATTTACTTTTACAGTGCATTTGGAAAGTATTCAGACCGCTTTACTTTTTCCACATTGTTACGTTACTGCCCTATTCTAAAATTTATGAAATAGTTTTTCCCCCTCATCAATCTATACACAATACCCCATTATGACAAAGCAAAAACAGGTGTTAAAAGATTTTTGCTATAAAAATAAAAATACAGACAGATATATAACATTTACATAAGTATTCAGACACTCAGTACTTTGTTGAAGCATATTTGGCAGCGACTACAGCCTCGAGTCTTCTTGGGTATTCTTCTTGCATATGACGCTACAAGCTTGGCACACCTGTATTTTGGGAGTTTATCCCATTCTTCTCTGCATATCCTCTCAAGCACTGTCAGGTTGGATGGGGAGCGTCACTGCTCAGCTTTTTTCAAGTCTCTCCAGAGATGTTTGATCGGCTTCAAGTCCGGGTTCTGGCTGGGCCACTCAAGGACATCCAGAGACTTGTCCCAAAGCCACTCCTGTGTTGTCTTGGCTGTGTGCTTAGGGTCGTTGTCCTGTTGGAAGGTGAACCTGGAAGGTGAGCGGGTGGGGTTGGTATCCGAGGCGCAAATGAAAAGGTTGGACGCTATGTACGAGTTGTCAACGGCCACGTTGTTATGAGAATGGCTGTAACCTTTCAACCAAATCTCCTGGTGTTTGTGCTTCAAAACGCTCAGTGGCTGTCGAGGCCTGTCAAGTCACCACCACGTCCGCGTGTGGCAACCTCTTCAGTACCTGTGAACTGAGACAAGGATATCGGTCTGTGATATCGCAAAGTGTTTCACCAGTGGGAGTCATCTGGTCAGTTGCTGGACTGACACCATTAGTGTCATTGTAAGGGGTGACAGTCCCCCACAAAGCCGAAGGTGTATCATCGGAAGCAGAGTATACTCTGCGCATCAATGTTTTTCTTGCTGAGACGACCGCAGTGCTTGCGGAAGTGTCCGAATGGCAAGAGAAGTTAATCTCAACTACCGTACTGCACGACTGCAAGGAGGAGGGAAGTTGCTAATTCACAGAGACAGCTGGCTCGAAATCATGAAAAGAATGGTGAATTAGGTTTGCTGATGGAATGTGTCGTAATATCTCCTTGGATCGGATTCTGCACCAAGAGGTTTCTAAACGTCTTTTTCCCAAGGGGTGCTTTCGACATATACCCCTCGTGAATGACTGCATTGCAGCTAGAGTTATGGGAGGACAGTGTGGTCAGTGGAGAAGGCACTGTGGCCTTTGACCATACCTGGTTGGTTTTCCAATCCATCAATGGGAGTAACCGATCCATCAAGTCTGCTCCAAGTAGCAGGGGTACAGATTCGAGGCTGGTAACATACACAGGGTGAACGAGCGATACATCCTGGAAGTGAAGTTTCAGCATGACTCTCAATGTGAGAGGTGAAGTAGTCTGAGGGGCCCCTCGAAGTGTAGAGTCACATTGTTCCACTTTTAACCAACGTTTAGTTGGATTCAAAGACCTTTTGAGATCATTGAACATTGTTTGAGAGATGGACGATATTGTCGCGCCCGAATCAATTAACGCATGACAAGTTAAGCAATCTTACAGGACTGTTTCCAGGTATGGGCGTTTAGATTCGTGTTTAGTGGACATATTCCCCACAAAGCGGAGTGGTCGTTCACAACGACGTGATGTGCCATTTCTGTTCAAGGTGGAAGCAGATCGACTCTTCAGATTTTGAGTGGGCTTGGCTTTAACGAAGAGTTTGACCTTTAACTTTGCAACCTTTGTATCAGAGTCTATAGACAAAGCCCGTGGGCTTGTTTCTTGATCAAGCGGGCCCTGGATAGGGTCTCGAGTGAGAGCGGGAGAAATTTGAATTTTAACGTCCTTGCTATCGGTGTTAATTCCTGCGGACCTGGTGTCCGGTAATTCCCCGTCTAGTCCTTGTGACTTATCTTTAACCCTTTTCTCAAAATGTTCTGGCTTTAGTCCTTCACATAGTGGAACTTCTGGAGAACATTGGTCTACGTTTTGACCGTCCTTCAACCCTTTGTTACCCGTGTGCTCTGACACTTTGTGTGGGTTGGGGGCAGGAACGTAGCGAACAGGTCGATTGTAGCGGTAGTCGTTTTGATGACTACGCACTTTACAGTTATTTCGACTGCGGAGGTTATTGGAATCGTGGTTTTGTGGTAGAAAACGTTGTTGTGCGTCATCTCTCAACGCTCCAATACCAGATAATGCACCCTCTAACTGGAGTGAGTGCTCCTGGTCAAACTTCACTTCTCCCTAAGGCCAAAGCCACATGGGATTCCGCAGGAGGCGGGACTTCCGCCAGTACTGGGGTTTACTAAATGTGCTTTGCAAAAGCAGATTTTACTGATTGATCTATTTTAATGATAAATAAAACCTGTATAGGCTATTTGGGAATCAAACCTTAAATTAACCTGAACCTTGTTGATCTAGGTTAATGTGAAAAGTTTAAATTGTCACATTGTAGAAAACCAATCAATTTGGATATTATTTAAAAGATCCACTTGAAAGATACATCTGGCCATTTCACTTGTTAGTTAAATTGAATGAGACATCAATATCCAGTTGGCTGAATATCTTAACGTGATCCATGTTTGGGTGTCACCTAATTATTTTTCAAGTGATGTACTGGCGATTCTTCACCACCAGTGATTGCAGAAAGCTGAAATCAAATGGAAGTACAAAAGGGCGGGACTTCCGCCGCGCAAGGCGGAGGAATTTCAACGGGACACAGGAAAAATAAAATACTGTTTCCCTTTGTTAGCTTAGCATCTTGGGCAAGTTTATCCTACTTTGTAAAATAAATCTTACTTCCAAGCACAAAATAGGGCCCCTTCACCATGGAAAGGGGGGTTTACTAGTGACGTCTCACATTAACCCATTCGGCATACTTTGCTAGCATTATGTTGACCGGAGCGACACGGTACATAAATACAGATACGCTTGAGGCCTAACCACACTGTCTTAGCGCGGTAGGCGGACGGCTCAGTCACCGAAGTGATCTATCTTATTTCTAACCTTACTGGCTCTGCCCTTGCTCTAGAAATTAGACAGAAATCATACCGTTTGGCCTAACGGACTAAATCTGGAATTTATAACTCATTGCCCTAACTATCGGCAGACGACTGGAGGCACTCTTCTTAGCTTGTTCAAATGGAAACATACACAACCAATATCTTTCTCTATCCGCATACAACAGTCTGTTTGCACAATTGATATATATAATTCAACAGCAAAGTCCAATTCTATCTTAGATTCCTTGCACGGGGCGTCATAATATGTTGTGTCTTTGGCATTAAAGTCAAGACTGTTATTTTATCAAATCAATTCTCTGTAATTATTATTACGTGATTAAACAAATCATGTAAATTTAATTAACTAGGAAGTGTGGGCACCAAGGAAAATCTTCAGATTACAAAGTTATAATTTTCCGAATATAACTCTTCAGATATTTTAATATCTGATCAGTCTTCTAATTAATGAATTATTCCTAACCTCACGTTAGTCTCATTCCAAATGTCGTAAATTGTTGGTTATCTGCACGAACCCAGCCTTTACTATGAATCATCCATACATCAATTGTCTTAATCATTTATTTACTAACTAACTAAATAATCACAGAAATGCATTAACAAACAACACAGTAGACATGGTTACAAGGAAATGATAGGGGAGGTTCCCTAGTGGGCTAAGCCGATATGACGGCTTGGTGGACAAAGGGAAGTGGGTGTGGACTGAGACGGGGGGAAAGACAAAAAGAGTCACTACACAGTTGATAATTTATATTAATTGAAATGCTAATCTTTGCACATGAACGCTCACTCATTTGGTAATAATTTCAGTCAATATATATTTACGCCCAGTGTGTCATCACTGTTGGAAAGTTCATCCGAGGGTCTCTCTCTGCTTCCCTGAAGTCTTTCGTGGTTAGAATGGATACTTCAGAGTACCATTCAGAAATGTTCTCATAGAATAGAACGGCGGTTGTCGGTCTTCGCAGGTTGACATAATTTCTAGCTGCAGACTAGTAATTAGTATCTAAGATTTGCTCTTATTCTTTCAGGATCGATAGTCTCAGAGTTGAACCATTTCCAGCCGTGTAGCCAATGCTCCATGTGGTATGGTTAGGAATTCAACAACCATTGCAACCTTAGCTTATACTGAGGTTTTTGTGGTCTAAACTCAACCTGTGCTCCCTCAGTGTCCATCGAGGTACGCGTGGTCTGAAGAGGATTTCTTCAGGAGGGGTTTTTATTCGTAACAGTAGAAAAGGACTGTTCCATGACGCCAGATCATGTGATCACGCTCACAGGGGCGGGCCAATGACTTAGTTAAACTTTAAAGGGAATAGGTTAATTAAAGGTTTAACATCATATTACATCATTTCACAAATAGTTTAATATTTACTCATTCATTTTATACAAGAAGTAGATGCAAACCCCATAACTGAGAAATGTACATATTCAGAGATATAGTCATGTGTGTTTCCTGTCCTGAGATCACCAAATGAAAAAAAAAATAATAATAAAATGTTTTTAAAAAATGCTCACAATAATAATCGATTGTGAAATATTTTACACTGTGAGCTTTTTTTACAAAAAGAGATGTGTGTGCATGTGTGTATGCAAATGTGTTGATATGTGCATGCGCATACATGTGTGTGAGTGTGTGTTACCCACATGGCTGTGTCTCCTGCCGGCCCCTGCGAACTCCAACTCGCCGAAGGCGTCGGTGGGGTACTCTGAGGAGTGCTGAGAGCTGTCCCACTGGCTGACGATGGCCGCCCCGAAGAAGTCGCCTGTAGCGATGGAGCAGTGTGTCTCCCGCACACCACCACACTGACACAACACCCCATTGCTGACAGGGAGAAAGAGATACACATGAATACACACAGACACACACACACAACCAGCCATAACAGTCAACAGATAACACATAGACACACACACACTGACATAATTTGCTTTGCATGGACTAGATACAATTTGCATTGGGTAACTGTATTGTGTCAGACAGATGGACCACTCAGTGACCCAGAGAGAGGCTGTACCTTAATGAGTCCTCTACGAATGTGGTGCAAACTCTCTTTTTGATGATCTTGGGGATCCAGCTCTGTGAGGGAAAGAGATTGTCACTATTAGATACTCTTGCTGAACTCTCTAACGTTATATAACAGGCTACAGCCTACAGATGTTGAAGTGTAAGTGAAATAGGGTGATTGGTAGCAATTAGTAAATAGCCAAGTCAACATACACGTTGTGACTCTCAGAAAAAAGGGTATTATTTTTTGTCAATGATCTATAATGATCTATAACAAAATACTCTGTAATGTTAAAGTGTAAGAAAAATAAAACAAATACATCTTAGCCATAGATTTTCAAGCAAATTTAAATTAAAACTGTAACTCGGCCACTCAGGAACATTCACCATCTTCTTGGTAAGCAGCTCCAGTGTAGATTTGGCCTGGTATTTTAGGTTATTGTCCTGCTAAATTCAACTCGCACATCTGAGCTATCTTTTTTGCAGGTGCGTGGTAACAATTGAATAAAATTAGAAAAAAAAGGAACCCGCACACTGCTCTTGATAGTATCACTGCTCTTTAATAAGCTTTACGTATCAGCCTTCGTCAGAGCTCTGAGGCCGATACGTAAAGCTTATTAAAGAGCAGTGATACTATCAAGAGCAGTGTGCGGGTTCCTTCTTTTTTCTCATTTCCCCTTTTTTCTCAGGTTATTGTACTGCTGCAAGGTGAATTAATCTCCCTGTGTCAGGTGGAAAGCAGACTGAACCAGGTTTTCCTCTAGGATTTTGCCTGTGCTTAGCTCCATTCCATTTATTTCTTATCCTGAAAAACTCCCCTCTCCTTAACGATTACAAGCATACCCATAAAACATGATGCAGCCACCACTATGCTCGAAAATATGGAGAGTGTGTAAGGGTTTTCATCCTCATTCTAACGAAGAGGAGTAGTATGAAGGATCGGAGGACCAAAACGCAGCGTGGTAAGTGTTCATGTTTTTTAATAAATAACAAACACTGAACAAAACAATAAACGTGAAGTAAATCAAACCGAAACAGTCCCGTGTGGCACAGACACTAACACGGAAAATAAACACCCACAACCCAAAAGTGAAACCCAGGCTACCTAAGTATGATTCTCAATCAGGTACAACAATTGACAGCTGCCTCTGATTGAGAACCATTCTAGGCCGAACTCAAAAACCAACATAGACTGCACACCCAACTCACGCCCTGGCCATACTAAAACAAAGATATAATAACAGAACTAAGGTCAGAACGTGACAGAGTGGTACTCAGTAATGTGTTGTATTGGATTTCCCCCAAACATAACACTTTGTATTCAGGACAAAAAGTGTATTACTTTGCCACATTTTTTTGCTGTATTACTTTAGTGCCTGGTTGCAAACAGGATGTTTTGTCATATTTGTATTATGTACAGGCTTCCTTCTTTTCACTCTGTCAATTAGGTTAGTATTGTGGAGTAACTACAATATTGTTGATCCTTCCTCGGTTTTCTCCTATCACAGCTAGGGCTGTTACAGTGACCGCATTACCACCACACCGGCGGTCACAAGTCATGAAGGCAGTCGAATTCCATGTGACCGTTTAGTCACCGTAAATAATTAGGCTTCTCCAAGCTCTGATTCTGCTGATGGTCATTAGTGTCCTACCAAACTTGCAAATAAAACACTTCATGAGAGCCCATGAGCTCATGTTGCACAACATTTCTATAGGCTATGCAACTGCATGAGAAAAAAGTGTGATGGCCTCTATTAAAAAGAGGAGAATCCCATCAGCTCTTTATACACTATACATATATTACTAAACTTTCTTAATATTAAGAACATTGCTTCTCTTTACTATTAAGCACATTGCTTATCTTTACAACAGGAGTATAGCCTACTTGGCTGGCACGAAATTAACCATGGGAAAAGCGTCCTCCATTCGCCATTACAGTCCATTCGGAAATTATTCAGACCCCTTGCCTTTTTTCACAATTGTTTTTTCCCCCTCATTAATCTACACATAATACACCATTATGACAAAGCAACAACAACAAAAAATACATTTTGGAAAATTTATAAAAAATAAAAAACTGATATCACATTTACATAAGTATTCAGACCATTTACTCAGTACCTTTGGCAGCAATTACAGCCTTGAGTCTTCTTGGGTATCACGCTACAAGCTTGGCACACCTGTATTTGGGGAGCTTCTCCCATTCCTCTCAGCAGATCCTCTCAAGCTCTGTCAGGTTGGATGGGTTCGAGTCCGGGATCTGGCTGGACCACGCAATGACATTCAGAGACTTGTCCTGAAGCCACTCATGCGTTGCCTTGGCTGTGTGCTTAGGGGTCGTTGTCCTGTTGGAAGGTGAACCTTCACCCCAGTCTGAGGTCCTGTGCTCTGGAGCAGGTTTTTAACAAGGATCTTCCTGTACTTAGCACTGTTCATCTTTACCTCGATCCTGACTAGTTTCCCAGTCCCTGCCGCTGAAAAACATCCCCACCGCATGATGCTGCAGTTTTCTTCCAGACGTGACGCTAGGCATTGTCGTGGAAAATTAGATAATTAGTCATGCTATCCCGTGTTTAACTGCTTAAAGAATAGTCTCTTGTTATATACTAGTGCTTTTTCTAAACGTGTCTTTGTGTGACTTAGTCAGAAGACTGGGCATATAGCTCAGATCCGTTCAGGTGCAACAGCAGCATGTGAGACATCCCATGAGTTTACTGTAGGAAGTCAGCTGTATAAAACCTTGCAGAAAGGAGCACATTATAGTGTGAACTGTGACAAAACGCAGTTATACGTTTGAGCCCTCGTGCTATCAACCTCGGCTATCTTAATCTGCACAGACAACCCAATTGCCTTTTACACTATGTTGCGTCCCTGTTTCCCCACATCTGCTAAACTGCCTTGTAGACAAGAGGTTGTACTTTTTCTATAAAAGCTGAGACCCAACTTTGTTCGTTGGGCCTTAACTATGCACTGTTGCAGTGCATGGTTAACTGCTCCATTTTTGATAATCTACAGTCTCTCTCTTCTTTAGAATTTCCCCCAAAATTTCAGGCCAAAGAGTTTAATCTTGGCTTCATCAGACCAGAGAATCTTGTTTCTCATGGTCTGAGAGTTCTTTTGGCAAACTCCAAGCGTGCCTTTTACTGAGGAATGTCTTCCGTCTGGCCATTCTACCATAAAGGCCTGATTGGTGGAGTGCTGCAGAGATGGTTGTCCTTCTGGAAGGTTCTCCCTGGAAGGTTCTCTCTCTGTTAGAGTGACCATCGGGTTCTTGGTCACCTCCCTGACCAAGGCCCTTCTCCCCTGGTTGCTCAGTTTGGCTGGGCGGCCAGCTCTAGGTAGACTCTTGGTGGTTACAAACTTCTTCCATTTAAGAATGAATGGGGCCCCCAGATAGCATATGATAGAAAAATGTGTAGAATTGCAGGAAATTATCTGTAAAACTGCAAAAAAAATTCTCAGCCTCATGACAAAATGTGAACAAAAGCATGAGATGGCCCACTGGACACACACTGGTTGAATCAACATTGTTTCAACATTGAACCAACTTGGAATAGACGTTGAATTGAAGTCTGTGCCCAATGGAGTCCTATAAAACAGCGTAGAAATGCAGGACATTTGCATTTTCTCTTCCACAACAGATGTAGGATTTAAATCTCATTTTAGATTACATTTTAAGACAGCAAAATATGTGAGGACCCCCAAAATCAAATAACTACCACAGTCAAGGACCTCCAATATGTAGACAACTGTGCAATTATCGCTCACTCCAAAGCACACCCCCAAACTGCCCTCAAAAGCATCTCCGAAACATACAAGAGCCTGGGACTGAGCCTGAACTTACAGAAAACAAAAAGGTGCTCCACCAACCTGCCCAAGGACAACCACCAAATCTGATAGTAACTCACGTTGGAAAGGTAACCACTTGACAATGTGGAACACTTTGCTTACCTTGGCAGTCACCTTTCACAACGAGTCACCATTGAGGAAGAAATACAGATCAGGAAATGCTGTGCCAGCACAGCCTTTGGAGAACAGACAAATCACGTGTCCAAAAACCACAGCCTCAGAACCAACACGAAACTCATAGTGTACAAAGGCTGTCATAATCCCAACCCTCTCTATGGCCGTGAGACGTGGGTGACATACAAAAAGCACATTCAAAAACTGGAAAGTCGACAGCAACAGTTCTTGAGGAAAATACTGAACATCAGGAGGGAGGATCGACGGACCTGCGTCCTGACCCAGGCCAACATCCCAAGCATAGAATCCCAAATCAACTCCGATGGACAGGACACTGCCCAAACAACTGCTGTACTGGCAACTGGCAGGGGTGAACACAAAGGGGCAAAATAAAAAAGGTACAGACATCCTTAAAACCAACCTCAAAAAATGCAATATTAACACAACAAACTGGGAACTCAACACAAAACAGAGCCACACGGTAACAATTTACACACCAAGCTACAATAGACTATGAGGACATCCTCACAACTCTGGCCAATGAAAAACTACGCTTCCCTCCCCTCCAACCTCACATGCAGCGTCTGTAGATGGGTCTGTGGCTCCAGGATTGGCCTGCTCAGCCACAGCAGGACCCACAACAAGCAAGCCATCTAAAAACAACCTGTGAAAAAAAATTATCCTCCACCTCGAGGGATTGCTGATGACTGAATAAAATACATTTGATAACAAACAACAGCCACACATTAATCATTATGTCACCAGAATAAGATCCTCAATATTTATTGGAATGGCGTATCAAACTCATCACCGTGCATTTTTGCCAAGTTCATAACTTATTTCATCTGCAGCCTAATAAACTGCATGCTTTCCCAAGTCATAGTGGGAGGACCACACAACATATCATCACGTGACTCCAAGTTAACTTCAATATGATAGTTACTAAATTAATATTGGTGCATAAAAGGCTTTTTCTACCGCCATTTCGTGCATAATACATTTGACCGATACAAAAAGATCCCACCATGTCAAACAAACAAATTGTCTGTTGACATTTACGAAAACGTCCCTACATTTCCTGTTTCCATCAACCCGGTCGTGACTTTTTGTAATGCGTCAGGTACAGTAATTCACCTGGATGAAATGGTTGAATGGAAACCTGGTTAGTGTCTCTTTATTTGCTCTCTTGAAGATGTCCAGCCTTCAATTGCTTGTCTCTCCTTTTTTTTTTTTTCTTGGATCAATGACTTTCATGCATAGTACCATATATACCAGCATGTGGGCTATCATGTCTTATTTTCACAAGTTTAGTTTGTGAGAGGCTGCATACATACAAAATGTATGGGCCAACTGTTACTCATAACCTACATTTATGGTCTGTAACTGTTGTAAGACAATGATTCATAGACAAGGATTCACAGAGATAATTCTTCCAATTTTCTGTGCATAAAGAGTGAAAAATATATCAATACATAATTGTAAATAAGGTTATCCGAGCAATAATTATAACCCTAGGGCAGTAAAAAAATAATAATAATGTAATCCGGATAAATGAATACAGAAAAATGAAATGGAAGGCGTTTAAACCCAATCTAGCACAAAGGGAAGATTTAAGTGTGAGACAGGCCTACAATCTATATAAATACCTGCCATTTGCTTTATAGGAGCTAATTATTTTTATAATTTAATTATAGGTTGCACTTTCTATTTTATTACAGGCTTTATCTAAAAATTCCGCGAACGGAAATTGACAGAAAAACTTTTCAGTTTCTACTCATCACTCACCACACAATGCCAGAGTATATCTGGTGGGCTTTCAGGAATAAGAACAAGGGTATATCGTGGTAGAAAGGGCAATAGATGATACAATCTATTTCATTCTCTATTTCTTTGAGATCACAAAAGTTACATAGTCTTTCCTCTTCTATTTCACAATTACACCGACCTGTTTCAATATGCAGGAGCAATATCCCTGATCTCACCTGTTTCAATACGCAGGAACAATACCCCTGATCTTACCTGTGCAAATAGCAATCTCTTGCTTTTAGGTGGTTGTACATAATATCGCTCACACAGAAACGCAACCTTAATGAAACAAAAGGTTCTCAATTTGGGTTTATGATTAATCCACCCATTTCTTTCCGTATTGCATCATTAGTTGCTTTTTTAAACAGCATCTGTGTCTCTCTTAATTTGGGTTTCATACAACTGTTCACAGTTGGAAAAGGTCAGACATTTTGGTTGCCCATGCTCATGCTCCCCCTATGTAGATCCCAGCTGGCTATTCTGGCAATTGGCATATCCAACAGTCTATTCCAAAGTCTCACCATACACACCTTCCATCTCACCTCACAGGGTTCCCAGCCCATGTCGCTAGTTATTGCAAGTATAGGTGCAAACTTGTGGATACTTACACTGAACACAAATGTGCAACATGCAACAATTTCAAAGATTTTACTGAAATACAGTTCATATAAGGAAATCAGTCAATTGAAATGAATTCATTAGGCCCTAATCTATGGATTTCACATGACTGGGAATACAGATATGCATCTGTATTCTCAGTAGGGGCATGGATCAGGAAACCAATCAGTATCTGCTTTGATCACCATTTGCTTCATGCAACGCAACACTTCTCCTTCACATCAGGGTGCTGATTGTGGCCTGTGGAATGTTGTCCCACTCCTCTTCAGTGGCTGTGCGAAGTTGATGGATATTGGCGGAAACTGGAACACGCTGTTGTACACGTCGATCCAGAGCATCCCAAACATGTACAATGGGTGACATGTCTGGTGAGTGTGCAAGCCATGAAAGAACTGGGACATGTTCAGCTTCCAGGAATTGTGTACAAATCCTTGTGACAGGGGGCCTGCATTATCATCCTGAAACATGAGGTGATGGTTTCGGATGAATGGCACGACAATGGGCCTCAGGATCTCAATGCATTCAAATTGCCATTGATAAAATACAATTGTGTTTGTTGTCCGTAGCTTATGCCTGTCCATACCATAACCCCACCATGGGGCACTTTGTTCACAATGTTGACATAAGCAAACCGCTCGCCCACACTGCCATCTGCCCAGTACAGTTGAAACCGGTATTCATTAATGAAGAGCACACTTCTCCAGCATGCCAGTGGCCCTCGAAGGTGGGAATTTGCCTGTCAGTTACCACGCCAAACTGCAGTCAAGTCAAGACCCTGGTGAGGACAACGAGCACGCAGAGGAGCTTCATTGAGTCAGTTTCTGACAGTTTGTGCAGAAATTCTTCAGTTGTGCAAACCCTCATCAGCTGTCTGAGTGGCTGGTCTCAGATGATCATGCAGATGAAGAAGCCAGATGTGGAGGTTCTGGGCTGGTGTGGTTACACAAGGTCTGCGGTTGTGACGCCGGTTGGATGTACTGCCAAATTGGCTTATGGTAGAGAAATTAACATTCAATTATCTGGCAACAGCTCTGGTGGACATTCCTGCAGTCAGCATTCCAATTGCATGCTCAAAACTTGAGACATCGGTGACATTGTGCTGTTTGACAAAAATGCACATTTTAGAGTGGCCATTTATTGTCCCCAACACAAGGTGCAACTGTGTAATGATCATGCTGTTTAATCAGCTTCTTGATATATCACACCTGTCAGGTGGATGGATTATCTTGGCAAAGGAGAAATGCTCACTAACAGGGATGTAAACATTTGTGCACAACATGTGAGAGAAATAAGCTTTTTGTACATATGGAAAATTACGGTGAACTTTTATTTAAGCTCATGAAACATGTGACCAACTACATGTTGCATTTATATTTTTGTTCAGTGTAAATGATAACAAACTGCTCTGTTATTGACATTTGAGATACCTCTTAGCACCCCAAACTCCTGCTGAATAGTCATTGTCAATAAGTAATTGTCACAAGGGTTGAAAATGAAGGTATTCTTGTATCCAAATCACCACAGGAATTCTGTGCCATTTATGATCAATTTACAGTTGTGCAGATATATAGAAAATATTTGCCAAACACAATGGCCTTACGCTATAGCCCTGAGTCGGTAGATTTTTGGCAATGAATGTAAAGCTCCTGGCATAGACGAATGTAGGCTATATCAAGATTAGGTTACAACAGGTTTGGTGGAACTGTAAGATCAAGATTAAGTTACAAAAAGTTTAGTGGTGCTTGTAAGCACTTCTAGACTACTGAATTTCAGTCATTTGTTAAAGCGATTGAGGGAATTATATTTAAATGACAACCACAAGTCTGAACTCGCATTGAGGTGACGTGGTCACAGACTATTTACTGCAATTTACCTCTGGTTGGAGAGTTAAGGCAAAAGAGCAGTAACTGATCATAGAGTGAAACTGAGAAAAAGGACCTCAACGTTTAAAAAAAAATTGTAGGCATATCATTGGAGATGTGGTCATCTGTTGTCTTACTATGAGATTATTTTTTATTCAAACTGACATTGACGTGACCTTTGACCCTAGACTACAGTTACTGCCTTCTTGCTTGGTACACCCACTGGAATACGTTTCCATGACCTTTTTTTGTTGTTTACACAAACTTGTTTTCATATATTTATTTGCATGTGGCTGTCAGTGTCATATAGTTTGATACTTGTATCAGCAAAGAACAATAAATAATACCAAGGTAAACAGTAGACACTGCAGCCCAACGCTCAGTGAAACCAAGGTAAACAGTAGACACTGCAGCCCAACGCTCAGTGAAACCAAGGTAAACAGTAGACACTGCAGCCCAACGCTCAGTGAAACCAAGATAAAAGGCAGTTACTGCCATTTTTATTGGGTTCACTGTAACTTTTTGCAGTTACTGCCTTTTTTATTGGGTTCACTGTAACTTTTTGCATTTACTGCAAACATGACTCCCATTTTCTCCATAACACAACACAATGGAGGCAGGATATGTGTCCACATTATAAAGCATGTATTTAATGTATAGAAATGTAAATAACCAATGTTTGACAAAATGTGCATCTAATGCTGTTTTGCTTGCTAGGGCAGTCAGTATAGGATAGGCTATCACTCTCCCAGCTAGTCTATTATGTTTTGCATGTCTGTTTTAACAATTGACGGGCGTCAATTTTTTACAAATATCTGCGTAATCCCACTTGGGTCAAACTCCCGGAGTAGGCTAGGCTACTGCAATTTGACCCCTAAATTATATCAGAGTAAAATGTATATTTTGGAATAAACGTTTTATTTATTATATTATAAATCTGTTAACGCTATACTTGTTGCATTCAGCGAAACATTTTTAACAAGTAAACAGAATCACATGGTGATTAACATATTGTAGCGTAATTTACGTAAGGGTTTGCCATGCGTATACCCAAAGGTTATTTAATCTTCGAAATTGCACAGTTTATAATAGTAGACCAAACCTGATCTTTCTCTGATTTTTCTGTTCCCGTTCTCCTTCCGCCTCCTTCATGCCTTTTATCCGTATCCTTCATGGTGCACTCTATACCCCTCCCTCTCGCCTCTTCTCTGGCAAGGGAATAAAACAATTTTCGAATAGGTCCGAATCCGCAAAACAAATAGTTTGAAGTTGACCGCTGGAAATGCACCGCAAGCGCACACTGGTTCTGTAGGGGGTGGACACAGCGATGTAAAACTATTCGGAATGGTCAACTCGAGCTGCGCTGCGCTCCGCCCACAACCTGTCACGCCGAGCAACCTCAAGATGTTTACAGAGCTCGATGTACAGTAGCTCTGTGTAGTATAGTATAGCCGAGCCCACGACAGGTATGTTGCAGGCACGGTGTAGAAATGGGAGGCTTCCAAAGGGATGTTTGGGAAGGGAGGGCAGGAAAGAATGTCCGTGGCATCTCGAGTGCATTCAATTACATTGCAGTATCTGTGTTTCCCCATCTTTGGACCAACAATCGCGAACGAATGAAACCTCTGCCCTAGGATGTTTAACATTGTTTGTGGTGTTACTGTTCAATCGTGGCGCAAATTCTCATTCAAACGCAAACGCGTACCATCAAAGAGAGTGAGATCCGCTCTGACTCTTGAAAGTCAAAACAGAAAAACGGAAGGGTGGTGCCGAAAAAGTTAGAAAAAAACAAAGAAGAGCTCTTGAGGCCGTCACTGCTAAATGTGGGAAATTAAGACTTTTTTACTGGTCCGAGTGTTGTGTCTGGGAGAAATGTACAGATTATTTGCTCTGGTGTAGTCGAGGTAGGAAAAAAACAGAAAGACAGTCACGCACACTGACACAGATCATGTACTACCACTACTGCCAGTTAGGCCTAATATTTTTTCCTGTATATTGTATGAAATTTCATACCTACTATAGTAGGCTAATTATGGAAGGTGGATTCGGAAGAACATTTGGACACTAGTCTACTTGCAATATAGCCTAACGAGTCGTTAGATTGGCTTTTATAGCACATGAGTAAGGCAATGGCCATCTTCTACACATGTATAGAGTGCTTTTAAACGTAAATGCATTACAATAAAGATCCATTCGTGGACTGTCTGTGTATTTTAATTGTTTAATCAGTTTATTCGCTTCTGAATTTGTCTCTTCAGCCCAGCAAGTGAGTTTATGAACTGGAGAAGCAAGTGACTCTGGTGTCGGATTACATTACATAGTTAAAGCACTGAAAGCTGGAATGTCCCACCTATCTCCCGTTTATTTCATTTGTTGAAAGGCCTGTCACAACTTGGCAGAAATGTACACATAGACGAAGCACACAACGCTGGAAATCTATCCGCATCCACATAAACTAGTCCCGACATCGCTCTTTGACAAACACAGAAGGTTGTATATTAGATTAAATAAATTAAATAGAAGAAAGTAGAGGAAGAGAGAAAGATACAGCCAAAACATTAAGGAACTGGAAGTCTGGCAGCCCAAACATTAAGGAACTCGTTTTTATCGGTAAATGGTTTATTACGGACCCTTAACGTGTTACTCAAAGTGTTAAAGTAGTTGGGAATGAATAAACACATATTAGACAAATGAGAAAAATCACTGAATAAATGCCTTATAGATGACCATTGGCTCATATAATACCTTATAACAGCCTAACTAGATATTTAAAATTGGTGTATTTCAAATGTTCTCCCCGGCCCACTTTGGAGTATTTAAATATTAGGTACATGTAATTCAAGAGAAGAAATCAGGAGAACACTTTATTTTAAAGGTCCGAAATCAACCATTTATAAGGCATCTATAAATTGTGTGGTCACCATTTATTAATCATTGCACCCACATCAATTAACCATTTACTAATCATTAGTAAAGTCTTTTTGCAGCTATTTATATTGTATAAATACTAAATAAATGTTTTGAGTGACCAGTGTAATTTCTCACAAAAAGATGGGCATGGCATTGGTAGACTTTCCTGCTCTACCTGGTAAAAGAACAAGCACACAACATAGGATGTTTAAGGAAATATACAGTGCATTCGGAATGTATTCAGACCCCTTGACTTCTTCCAGGAGTGGTTACTTTACAGCCTTATTCTAAAATTGATTAAATCGTTTTTTCCCCTCATTCATCTACACACAATACCCTATAATGACAAAGCAAATATATGTGCTTAGAAATGTTTGCAAATGTATGACAAAAACAGAAAATATCACATTTACGTAAGTATTCCCTTCACTCTGTACTTTGTTGAAGCACCTTACAGCCTCAAGTCTTCTTGGGTATGACGCAACAAGCTTTGCACAACTTTATTTGGGGAGTTCCTCCCATTCTTCTCTACAGATCCTCTCAAGCTCTCTCAGGTTGGATGGGGAGCGTCGCTGCACAGCTATTTTCAGGTCTCTCCAGAGATGTTAGATCGGGTTTAAGTCTGGGCTCTGGCTGGGCCACTCGAGGACATTCAGAAACTTGTCCCAAAGCCACTCCTGCATTGTCTTAGCTGTGTGCTTAGGGTTGTTGTCCTGTTGGAAGGTGAACCTTCACCCCAGTCTGAGGTCCCGAGCGCTCTGGAACAGCTTTTCATCAAGGATCTCTCTGTACTTTGCTCCGTTCATCTTTCCCTTGTTCCTCACTAGTCTCCCAGTCCCTGCCGCTGAAAAACATCCCCACAGCATGATGCTGCCACCACCATGCTTCACCGTAGGGATGGTGCCAGGTTTCCTCCAGACGTGACACTTGGCATTCAGGCCAAAGAGTTCAGTCTTGGTTTCATCAGACCAGAGAATCTTGTTTCTCATGGTCTGAGAGTCCTTTAGGTGCCTTTTGGCAAACTCCAAGCAGGCTGTCGTACCTTTTACTGAGGAGTGTCTTCCGCCTGGCCACTCTACCATAAAGGCCTGATTGGTGGAGTGCTATAGAGATGGTTGTCCTTCTGGAAGGTTTTCCTATCGCTACAAAATAACTCTGGAGCTCTGTCAGAGTGACCATCTGGTTCTTGGTCCCTGAACAAGGCCCTTTCCTCCAATTGCTCAGTTTGGCAGGATGGCTCCAAACTTCTTCCATTTAAGAATGACGGAGGCCACTGTGTTCTTGGGGACCTTTAAGGCTGCAGACATTTTTTTGGCACCCTTCCTTAGATTTGTGCCTCGACACAATCCTGTTTTGGAGTCTTACGGACAATTCTTTCGACCTCATGGCATTGTTTCTGCTCTGACATGCACTGTCAACTGTGGGACCTTATATAGACAGGTGTGTGCCTTTCAAAATCATGTCCAAACAATTTAATTTACCGCAGGTGGACTCCAATCAAGTTGTAGAAACATCTCAAGGATGATCAATGGAAACTGGATGCAGCTGAGCTCAATTTCGAGTCTCATAGCAAAGGGTCTGAATACTTATGTAAATAAGGTATTCGTTTTTTATTGTTAATACATTTGCAAAAAATATATATTTTAATACATTTTAGAACAAGGCAGTAACGTAACAAAATGTGGAAAAAGTAAAGGGGTATGGATACTTTCCGAATGCACTGTACAGACATGTGTGAACAACTAGTTTACAAACATTTACAAATGTGGGAGTAATGATTAATAAATGGTGAACAAACAGTTTGTAAATGCCTTATAAATGCTTTAGAAATGGTTTAGTAAGGATGCTTAATAAATGATTTACCTTCACGTATTACCTTCACACCGGCGTTAATGAGTCATGACCACAGTCAAATTCCACGTGACCGTTTACTCATGGTAACTAGGCTTCTCCAAGTTCTGATGCTGCTAATAGTCATTAGTAGCCTACCAAACTTGCTAACTGCCTCTAATCACTTTGACGTCAATGCAAATGTAATCAAAAATCTAATCAAACACTTAATGAGAGCCCATGAGCTTAAGTTGCACAACATTTCTATAGGCTATGCAATTGTGAGAGAAAATAGTGATGTTCTCTATTAAAAAGAGGAGGCTCCATAAGCTTTCTATAGGCTAGGCCTACTATATATATTTATTTATTTATCTATCAACTTTCCTAATATTAAGCACAATGGTTCACTTTACAACAGGAGTGTAGCCTACCTGGCTGGCATGAAAATGAACCACAGGAAAAGCCATTTGCTATTTAAGTGCATAGATTACATGTAACCCCCCCCCCCCCCCTGTCTCAAGACAGGTGCATGATAATGGTCCATTCTGAATCAAAACAAATTTCACACATACATTAGTATATGTAAAGGAAAGATTAAATCAAGAATTGTCTGATGGGTGACAATATTAGCCTATCACATATATTATAATTTGTGATTGATGCCCAGCTTGTATGCAATAAGGCAAGAAACAGTGCATGCCTTTTTTTTGTGACTTTTTCAAATCATAGTCGCACACCTCATGTAGCCTAGCGTGGTATAGCGCACATGTTTTGATAAGGTTTGTATCACAACTAAAGTGGCCAAATAACTTCTTAAAATGAAGCACATACATCTGCTTTACAACCGGTGTAGAGCCTAACTGGCATACATAGGCGGCGCGTGAGTTTGAAGTTTAGGGAAGATCATTTTCACAATAAAAATGCACCATTATAATAAAGCAATAAATCGCATTGGCGGTCACTTTTGGGAATGGTGTTTTCCCCCTAATTGATTGTATTTTGGAACATTTGTGCTTTTAGCCTACTGCCATGTGGGCATTGCTACACTTATTATGTGAATAAAATTACCTGATAGTTTATGAACATTTTAAGCTAAACGTTCTGATCTGTTGCATCTCAGCCTCATTGCTTTTAAACATAAAAAAAAAAATGGGGATCTATCGCATCTCACAACTGTCCCAGACTATGTTTGGAATATTTATTTCTCACAAAGAAGGACATGTTGACCAATAGAATAGGTCACCTTTTGTACAATGGGGCATAGTAGATTGATATAGGCTAGGGCTTTTGTTGTCCATTAGGTCCTACTCATCTTGTTGGCTGATGAAAAGTAAATGTGGACAGTTTTAAAAAAAAATCTCCAATATGTGCCTCGGAATTCGATAAGGACGCTTGCAGTTGTCCCCCGATGTGTCGGTCTTCACTTGTAGCCTGTGAGAAGAACCCGATATGCCTGTGAGAAGGACCCGATCACGTGATGGGCATTGGCTAATAAGAATTGAGATACCTGGCCACAAAAGGTATGGATTTTTTTTTAGGGTGCACTGTCTGCTAAATGAACTAGTGTAGCCCACAGCCATAATGGCATAGCCAGATCACGGCCATAAGGACAACTCAGAGTATGCTATTCTGTTCTTCTAGACTAATAGACTACATTTTCTTCATATCATGTTTTTTTAGATCGGTCTAAAATAAAGAATGGATTTATCATGATGGTGTAGGCTATATTGAATGGATTTATTAACACTTTTTTAAAATGTAGATGTTTTAAAGGTCTGCATCAGTGGCTTGTAGGCTTTTGTGGAAGCCAGGAGATGCTAAGTGTGTTTATGTTAATTAACAGTAAATTATCGTGAGACCGGCAGTTATTTGTTTGACTATCACCGGCTGACAAAATGTAATAACCGCCACAGCCTCAGTAAGGACCCTTAAAATAAAGTGTTACCCTAAGGGGAAAGGAGTTGCTTGGACCAGCACAGGCAGTGTAGTCCCCTGGTCTTCTGGTCCCAGTGATGCCATGTGTAGTGGGCATAGGGACACACACTGATACATGTACTGCCATTTTGGCTCTATATTATACACCACCATCAGCCTGTACCGTTGACACCAGGAAGGATGGGGCCATTGACTCATGCAGTTTACACCAAATCCTGACTCTGCCATCAGCATGATGCAAAAGGCACAAGTATTCATCGGACCAGGCAATGTTTTTCCACTCCTCAGTTGTCCAGTGTTGGTGATCGCTACCCACTGGAGCCGCTTCTTCTTGTTTGTAGCTGATAGGAGTGGAACCCTGTGTGGTCGTGGTCTTCTGCAATAGCCCATCCGTGACAAGGACCGACTAGTTTTGTGTTCCGAGACGCAATTCGGCACAACACTATTGTACTGCACCATTATTTGCCTGTTTTTGGTCTTCCTGTTAGGTTGCACAATTATTTCCATTCTCCTTCGACCTCTCTCATCAACAAGCTTTTTTTTTTGGCCCACAGGACTGCCGCTGACTTAATGTTTTCTGTTTGTCGCACCCTTCTCGGTAAACCCTAGACACTGTTGTGCGTGAAAATCCCAGGAGGACGCCGTTTCTGAGATACTGGAACTGCCGCTCCTAGAAATGTGGTGAAATGATAGGGCCGATTTGTATATATTTTTTTGTCAGCCCCTGAGTTAAATCCATTTATGATTATCATCATGCATCACTTGTGTCCCAATCTTCATATTAGTTTCACTTTGGTCTTTGTTATATAAGTATTCATACACATAGCTCATATAAACAAAGACATTCCGTCGTAAGAACACATACACCCAGCCACAAGACTGACCCCCTCTATTGGTCGGATGCTCAGGATAAGGCTCTGCTGTGCACCAATGGGGCTTCTGCTCTGGATAGAGCAAGGCCCGCCTCCAACCCTCCGACCAGTCAAGAAGACCGAAACGACAAGACTCCACCTACTTTATTCTATGTATAAAAATTAATGTAACCGTTGTATAAGGTCTCTTTTTCACCTGACTCCTTGCCGAGTTATGTGAACTAGGTCCGTGCACGTAAAACTGCGGGACAAGATATCTCTGACTCATTAAAACTGTCTTTTGTTACAACTGAAATCCACTCTGTCCAGCGTCCGTGATTTGGTCTCAACTCTCCAGTATTTAAACACTAACAGAACTTGGTAGCAGAGGATGGTTATTCTTGAATTCGATCTATGATAAGTTAGTGTGAGAGGACGAGACTGATCACGGCTAAAAAATCAGACGGAAGAGTGACTTCCCCAGCCATTCACCTTGCCTCAGGAAATCTGATTGGAGCGCTCTATATAAGGTGAGCAGAGCCTGTTATATCGAAATCTGCATATTGTATTATAGCCTAAACCAAATTTTGATCAGAAAGTACTGGGCGTGAGTATGAATCGGTGCCAAATTTTTACATAAGAACCTAAGACATTGATCGGGGAGATCTTGTTTTGCTCGTTTTTATTTTTTATTTGTATTTTTATTTTTTTATCAATTGGCCTATTATGAGATCGAATAAGTATGCACGTAAAAGATCCTATTAAATAAGTGCTATACTGTTTAATTGGTTGTGTTTAGAGGTGTAGTATGCACGTAAAAGATCCTATTAAATAAGTGCTTACTGTTTAATTGGTTGTGTTTAGAGGTGTAGTATGCATGTAAAAGATCATATTAAATAAGTTCTAAACTGTTTAATTGGTTATGTTAGAGGTGTAGTCGAATAGATATAGGATATGTAAGTTTGGCCTTCCACAAGACAGAGATCGGGAATGATGTGGCTATTGCACATCAAACAATAAACATAATAGGAACCAGAGTTGACATTCCATGATTTGGAGACGGGGGAAATTAAATTGAAAGAAACGTTTGTCGCGGAGTAAACCGCTAGGTTGGGATACGTAACTGGGCTATTAGGCACACGTGCTGATAGGCAAAGCCACCTTAGTATCGAATGGCCGTGCAACTTTGATTGACAGCAGCCGGGCTGGAATACTGATGTTCGCTTTTTTTCATTCCTGTTGATATTGCCTAAAGTTTAAAATTATTCTGACAATTGCTATAGAATCGCTGGAATTTACTGATATAAGTTCATAAAGGAACTTAGTACAGACTTTGTTTGACAGACGCTAAAAGCTACACACTGATTTTTGGGTTTTTCTATTCTATCCATATTTCCTAAAGATATAGAATTATTCTGACAATTGCTATAGAATCGCTCAAATTTACTGATATAAGTTCATAAAGGAAGTTACTGAATTGTTTACAGAAAGTATTTAAATAATTCACTGAACAACTCTTAGTTGTCTAGAAATTCTATCTATATTTCCTACAGAGCTAGAATTACTCTGAAAATTGTTATAGAACCGCATATATTCACTGATATATTGTTCCAAAAGGAAATCGCCGAATCATTTCTAGAAAATACCTAAACGAATCGCTGAACAAATTCAAATAAAATACCGGAGAAACACACACGTGGCGGGCGTCACATACTGATAACCCCCTTTGTATGCGAGGATGGGGGTGGAAGAGATAAGCCATAGCCAGTACAGCAGTACATCCCTGGTCTCGACCAGGGACGGGCTAAGCATACAACGATAGAAATAAACACCACATAGTAAGGATTGAATATACCTAAATAACGCATTATACACATTATCAGACGAACTAGATAAAATGTCTGCAGCCACCACGCCCAAACAAATGATTGCAGTAGAAACTCAAGACCAAGGGGAGCAGCCAGATAACACTCAAATAGTGGCCCAGACTGTCTCTCAGATGATCCAACAGCAGGCAGCCTCACTCACTGCCCCTCCCCCACAGCGGTATATCCTGCAACAGCAACGGGCTCAACGAGGCCCCTACACTGGACCATACAGAGGGGGAAACTACCAGTGGTATAACTGCGGAATTCCCGGTCACTATGCCAGATATTGCACGAAACCACTCTCCCCGCAGCAACAGCAATGGAGAGAAAGAGGACGTGGAGGGGCACCAGGAAGAGGAAGAGGACCCTCTCCTAGACACATGCAGCAGGAGCAGCAAGATTACAACCAACCCTCCCACTTCAACACCTGATCGCCCAGTAAGAATGATGAGGATGCCATTCCTGCCGATGACCACACTGTCTGAAGCCCAAGAAGTGTACTGGCTAAAATGCCTACCCACAGGGTCTGCCACCCCTCACATCCAGTTTAAGTTCAACCAACTGAAAGCTCAAATCTACACTCTGCACCCATATAAGACTACCCAAGCTGAGATCCATTGCACACTCAATGCAACAGAAACTGATGACTGTCTCTACACTGCAGACTGGGACGAAGACATGATGCACCTGACCCCACCTATCAGGTGTTGTACCATTGTGGGTGGCCCAGAGGGGGTGGCAGCACCGGTCATCCTACGATCAAGGAACCTCCATGCACCCCTGGCCTGGACGGCTGAAGCATCAACAGCCATAGCACTCCTGAAAACAGATCTATCAGCGGCAGCAGCTCTGACTGCACCTGACTACAAGAACAAGTTCCATTTGGATGTTTCTGAAAGGGAAGGATTCACCTCATCCGTCCTATTCCAGAAACAAGAGGGGGAGAGAAGGGTCTTGATGTACTACTCTTCAAACTTGACCACATTGAGGTAGGACAGTCAACATGCTCCAGATACGTTGCTGCAGTAGCAAAAGCTATTGAAAAAACAGCTCACCTCGTGATGTCACCCTTCAATCAGCCATCATCCCTCAACCAGCATCGGCCAAATTAGCTGAAATCATCAGATTGACGCAGGTCCTCATCAGAGGAAAAGGAAAGACTGAATATCTATACAGACTCAGCCCATGCCCATGAAGCAGTCCACACTGATGGACCCAGAACTTTTATGAGAAACACATGGCCCCACACACAAAGGCAAACTAAAGACCCTCCAAAAAGGCCTCGCACATCTGGTGGCACCCTCACATAAAAAATATGACTGACTTATTTTATGACGATGATTTATTTTGTGACAAATGCAATGTTTGTGACAGACACAACCCAAAGAAACCACATCGAACACCAATGGGCTCATACTTAGTACCTAATGCATGTTTTCAGGACATTAGTATAGACTACACCGACATGGGCCCCGACAATTTATCTAAAGGCAAACGCTATCTCCTAGTTATAGTAGATAGGTTCTCCAAATGGGTAGAGGCAATACTAACAAAAGGGGAGGATGCTAGGTCAGTCTTTGAGTGGCTACAAACCAAACTAATACCCAGGTATGGCATCCCAAGACAAATCAAATTTGACAAATGGCTCACATTTAATAAACACCTGAGACAGGTGGAAGAAAGATTTGGCATAACCCACAGATTTGGATCTGTGTACAGGCCCCAATCCCAAAATCTGGTGGAACGTCAAACCAAAAGCAAAAGCTAAGATAGCTAAAGTATGTGCCTCATGGGATAATGACTGGTAGAGTCATGCATGGTCCACCAAGGGAGGGAGGTCATATGCCCGCCCTTGATGTACAACAAATTGTAATGTCTAATTATGTGAAAAACTGACGGTTCTCTCTGCAGCACTCTCTACCCAGGTTCACAAGGTCCAGGAGGGGGAGCTGCCGGGGGACACGCCACTACTGAAGGTAAAGGTTGGTGACTGGGTGAGGGTTAAAGTCCACAAGAGAAAGTGGCTGGAACCCAGGTGGACTGGACCGTACGAAGTGAAGGAGGTTACTTCACACTCAGTCCAGGTCAAAGGTAAATCAGGCGCACCTTGGCACCACCTTACACATTGCACCCCAGCCCCAATTCCTTCTAGAACACTGACTGAATTCAGAGCTGATTTGAGCGGCCTAAATTCGATTCCAAATGAAGACACTCCTTCCTCAGGTGATGCGGCATCAAACTCCGCCTACCCTGAGAAGGGAACCTCGCCCAGTTAGAGGGAAATTTCTCCCTCTCTGGGTGAGGCTGGGGATATCTGGTCCCTTATTTGTGATATTCCTACTGATATTTGGAGTAACCCTAGGACTTTCACATGGTTAATTGAACAACTATTTCACCCTGCCACATCACGTACACCAACCCCTACACATGTCCCTAACTCCTTTCCTGATATCACTCCCTCCAATCACTCCCGTCCCAAACGTAGCACTACACCTACAGACCCACCATGCAAACCAGACAAGGTTAGGAGCACCACCTTATGTATACCCACGATTGCAACCGCCACCTTTCTGCTATAGTTTTCACGTCTAATAGATGTGAAGAGGGGGATTTGTTATATACGTATTCATACGCATAGCTCATATAAACAAAGACATTCCGTCGTAAGAACACATACACCCAGCCACAAGACTGACCCCCTCTATTGGTCGGATGCTCAGGATAAGGCTCTGCTGTGCACCAATGGGGCTTCTGCTCTGGCTAGAGCAAGGCCCGCCTCCAACCCTCCGACCAGTCAAGAAGACCGAAACGACAAGACTCCACCTACTTTATTCTATGTATAAAAATGAATGTAACCGTTGTATAAGGTCTCTTTTTCACCTGACTCCTTGCCGAGTTATGTGAACTAGGTCCGTGCACGTAAAACTGCGGGACAAGATATCTCTGACTCATTAAAACTGTCTTTTGTTACAACTGAAATCCACTCTGTCCAGCGTCCGTAGGATTTGGTCTCAACTCTCCAGTATTTAAACACTAACATCTTCCAACAACATGCGGGGGAAACCGCCAATAGCCGATTAACTGCGACGTGAATCGCCTGTATCCAGTAGCCTATATCCTCGGTATAGCCCCATCTCCCCTAATCTGCATCGGATGCACTCATAAATGCCCTGCTACTCAGAACATGTTTCAGAGATCTCAAGTTATGATGCTACTTGAATTTCATCAAATGCTCGCAGTCAAACAACCAATAATAGTGCAAGACTGGTTATTTTCCTGTGTTTGGTCTGGACTGCATTCTCACCTGCAGAGGTACGAATTGAATCAGACTACCCTTTTTGAGCGAACCATGGTGCGTTGTTTGCAGATAGTGTTCATACCAGTCCAAGCTAACCAAACTAAAGGGGCAAATGCATCAGAGTTCGGAAAAACTGCCCACCCAGGCTGCCATTATTAACTAAATTGTCAGCCACTCCGGCCACCTGCAGTGGCTCCACTTTTGCAGCAGGGGCCTCATCCAAGCACAGGAAGCTATAATGAGCCCCTCACCAGAGCAGTATGCCCAGTTCTCCCCCTGGCCCCTGCGTCCAGCAACTTGGGGGAAGTCTAACATATACTCAGTCTGTTCTGCTCTCACCTGTTTGGCCAGGGACCTTGGCAAAGAGTCCGCAAATGTTGACCACAAACAGAGTACCAATAACTGCAGATAACCCTATGCCCGCCTTAATACAGACTAGCCCCTATGTTAATATAGCTGAAGGAGACACAAGAAAGCCTGATGGAACTCCTCAAAAACCCACCTAAACAAGCCTTAATCCTTGGGGAAATGCTCTGTGGAGCAATTAAACAAAATTAGATATCTTTGGCAATACAGATTAGTGCTGTGTTTACTGACAACCAAATTGAGCATTCAATGAAAATAACCAAAAAGCAACATACAAAAAAAGTTTAATGTGTTTGTACTTGGTCATGTCAAATTATATTATTTTACCTTTACAATGACTCTACATATTACATTAGGAACAGATTGTCCATTCTATAACCCACAGGAAAAATATTTATTGAACAAAGGAACAACAAAGTGTAACAATGGTGCACATACAAAATGGCAGCAGTTGAAATGATCAAAGTTTAAAAACGACATTGAAATGATTGATGAATGAGCATCGAGTCCGTCTTTGGCATTTCTTGACATTCTTTGACACTGAGTGACAGTGATTGTAGGCGTGTGTGCACCTGTGTCTAGATTACCCTATTCTCCATCAGACATGGGTCAGTTAGTTGGAGAAAGAGGGGTCAGATCTGAAAGAGAAAACGCAACGGAAACTGGAGTACATAAAACCAAGTAATAACATTTACTGGGATCAATAAAGTTAATTTGAAAATTGTTATATTAAAAGACTGGAAAGGTCTCTGATGTAGAAGGACCTTACATAGAAATAGAACATATAATTGAAGTCGGAAGTTTACATACACCTTAGCCAAATACATTTAAACTCAGTTTTTCCCCATTCCTGACATTTAATCCTAATAAAAATTCCCTGTCTTAGGTCAGTTAGGATCACCACTTTATTTTAAGAATGTGAAATGTCAGAATAATAGAGAGAATTATTTATTTCAGCTTTTATTTCTTTCATCACATTCCCAGTGGGTCCGAAGATTACATACGCTCAATTAGTATTTGGTAGCATTGCCTTTAAATTGTTTAACTTGAGTCTAAACATTTCGGTAGCATTCTACAAGCTTCCCACAATAAGTTGGGTGAATTTTGGCCCATTCCTCCTGACAGAGCTGATGTAACTGAGTCAGGTTTGTAGGCCTCCTTGCTCGCGCACACTTTTTTAGTTCTGCCCACAAATTGTCTATAGGATTGAGGTCAGGGCTTTGTGATGGCTACTCCAATACCTTGACTTTGTTGTCCTAAAGCAATTTTGCCACAACTTTGGAAGTATGCTTGGTGTCATTGTCCATTTGTAAGACCCATTTGCGACAAAGCTTTAACTTCCTGACTGATGTCTTGAGATGTTGCTTCAATATAGCCACATAATTTTCCTACCTCATGACGTCATCTATTTTGTGAAGTGCACCAGTCCCTCCTGCAGCAAAGCACTCCCACAACATGATGCTGCCACCCCCGTGCTTCACGGTTGGGATGGTGTTCTTTGGCTTGCAAGCCTCCCCCTTTTTCCTCCAAACACAACGATGGTCATTATGGCCAAACAGTTATATTTTTATTTCATCAGACCAGAGGACATTTCTCAAAAAATTACCATCTTTGTCCACATGTGCAGTTGCAAACCGTATTATGGCTTTTTTTTTATGGCGGTTTTGGAGCAGTGGCTTCTTTCTTGCTGAGCGGCCTTTCAGGTTATGTCGATATAGGACTCGTTTACTGTGGATATAGATACTTTTGTACCTGTTTCCTCCAGCATCTTCACAACTTCCTTTGCTGTTGTTCTGGGATTGATTTGCACTTCTCGCACCAAATTACGTTCATCTCTAGGAGACAGAACGCGTCTCCTTCCTGAGCTGACGGCTGCGTGGTCCCATGGTGTTTATACTTGCATACTATTGTTTGTACAGATGAATGTGGTACCTTCAGGCATTTGGAAATTGCTCCCAAGGATGAACCACACTTGCGGAGGTCTATAATTATTTTTCTGAGGTCTTGGCTGATTTCTTTAGATTTTCCCATGATGTCAAGCAAAGAGGCACTGAGTTTGAAGGTAGGCCTTGAAATACATCCACAGGTACACCTCCAATTCAAATGATGTCAATTAGCCTATCAGAAGCTTCTAAAGTCATGACATTTTTTGTATTATTTTTTACATTTAATTTTACCCCCTTTTTTCTCCCCAATTTCATGGTATCCAATTGTTAGTAGCTACTATCTTGTCTCATCGCTGCAACTCCCGTACGGGCTCGGGAGAGACGAAGGTTGAAAGTCATGCGTCCTCCGATACACAACCCAACCAAGCCGCACTGCTCCTTAACACAGCGCATCCAACCCGGAGCACCTGGCAACCTTGGTTAGAGCGCACTGCGCCCGGCCCGTCACAGGGGTCGCTGGTGCGCGATGAGACAAGGATATCCCTACCGGCCAATCCCTCCCTAACCCGGACGACGCTATGCCATTTGTGCGTCGCCCCTCAGACCTCCCGGTCGCGGCCGGTTACGACAGAGCCTGGGCGCGAACCCAGAGTCTCTGGTGGCACAGCCCTTAACCACTGCGCCACCCGGGAGGCTGTCATGACATCATTATCTGGAATTTCCCAAGCTGTTGAAAGGCACAGTCAACTTAGTGTATGTAAACTTATTCTTGTGATACACTGAATTATTAGTAAAATAATCTGTCTGTAAACAATTGTTGGAAAAATTACTTGTGTCATGCACAAAGTAGATGTCTTAACTGACTTGCCAAAACTATAGTTTGTTAACAAGAAATTTGTGAAGTGGTTGAAAAACGAGTTTTAATGACTCCAGCCTAAGTGTATGTAAACTTCTGACTTCAACTGCATGCAACAGTGCCTTCGGAAAGTATCACACCCCTTGAATTTTTTTACATTTGCCTATTATTCTTTTTGAAGTTCTTCAAGCTCTGTCAAATTGGTTGTTGATCATTGCTAGACAACCATTTTCAGGTATTGCCATACATTTTCTTGCAGTATTACTTTAGTGCCTTGTTGCAAACAGGAATATAATATTTTTTTATTTTTTTTAATTCTGTATACTGTAGGCTTCCTTCTTTTTACTCTGTCAATTAGGTTAGTTTTGTGGAGTAACTACAATGTTGTTGATCCATCCTCAGTTTTCTCCCATCACAGCCAGTCAACGTTGTAGCTGTTTTAAAGTCACCATTGGCCTCATGGTGAAATCCCTGAGCGGTTTCCTTCCTCTCTGGCAACTGAGTTAGGAGACGCCATCCAAATTGTAACTAATAACTTCACAATGCTCAAAGAGATATTCAATGTCTGCTTTTTTTACCCATCTACCAATAGGTGCTGTAACGTGTGCACTAATAAATTGGGACGCAAGTACAGGGAGTGAATTTAATTAATAAGCAAACATGGATCGAAATCAAGAAAAACGAGTAGCGTATAGACATAACACAGGAACATAATCAATAATGCCTGGGGAAAGAACTAAAGGGAGTGACATACTGTATATAGAGGAGGAAATCAGGAAGGTGATGGAGTCCAGGTGAGTCTCATGAAGCGCAGGTGCACGTAACGACGTGTCGGCTGAGGCATGGGATCCTGATAAGACAGCTACTTATTATTACATTTGCACTCCCTGTACTTGCTTCCTGACTCCCAGTGTACACGTTACAGAATAACGCCTCACCAAAGGGAAGCAACAGGAATTTTTTACTGACGACGTGGGGTCCAAGAGCAGCTCCCGAAGCAACCGGGATGCCTCACCTGGCTCGTCAGGCTTCCATGCCTCAGCTGGCTCGATAGGTTCACAAGCCTCGGTTGGCTCGTCGGGCTTCCATGCCTCGACTGGTTCCCGAGCCTCAGCTGGCTCGACTGGTTCCCGAGCCTCAGCTGGCTCGACTGGTTCCCGAGCCTCAGCTGGCTCGACTGGTTCCCGAGCCTCAGCTGGCTCGACTGGTTCCCGAGCCTCAGCTGGCTCGACTGGTTCCCGAGCCTCAGCTGGCTCGACTGGTTCCCGAGCCTCAGCTGGCTCGACAGGTTCCCGAGCCTCAGCTGGCTCGACAGGTTCCCGAGCCTCAGCTGGCTCGACAGGTTCCCGAGCCTCAGCTGGCTCGACAGGTTCCCGAGCCTCAGCTGGCTCGACAGGTTCCCGAGCCTCAGCTGGCTCGACAGGTTCCCGAGCCTCAGCTGGCTCGACAGGTTCCCGAGCCTCAGCTGGCTCTACAGGTTCCCGAGCCTCAGCTGGCTCTACAGGTTCCCGAGCCTCAGCTGGCTCTACAGGTTCCCGAGCCTCAGCTGGCTCTTACAGGTTCCCGAGCCTCAGCTGGCTCTTACAGGTTCCCGAGCCTCAGTTGGCTCTACAGGTTCCCGAGCCTCAGCTGGCTCTACAGGTTCCCGAGCCTCAGTTGGCTCGACAGGTTCCCGAGCCTCAGCTGGCTCGACAGGTTCCCGAGCCTCAGCTGGCTCGACAGGTTCCCGAGCCTCAGCTGGCTCGACAGGTTCCCGAGCCTCAGCTGGCTCTACAGGTTCCCGAGCCTCAGCTGGCTCTACAGGTTCCCGAGCCTCAGCTGGCTCTACAGGTTCCCGAGCCTCAGCTGGCTCTTACAGGTTCCCGAGCCTCAGCTGGCTCTTACAGGTTCCCGAGCCTCAGTTGGCTCTACAGGTTCCCGAGCCTCAGCTGGCTCTACAGGTTCCCGAGCCTCAGTTGGCTCTACAGGTTCCCGAGCCTCAGCTGGCTCTACAGGTTCCCGAGCCTCAGCTGGCTCTACAGGTTCCCGAGCCTCAGCTGGCTCTACAGGTTCCCGAGCCTCAGCTGGCTCTACAGGTTCCCGAGCCTCAGCAGAAGCGATTGGCCTACTCCTGGTCCCTCAGGACCATCCCTCTGGTCGGCGTCCTGCGGCTGGAGCCGCGCGTCAGGGATGGGGGTCCTCCACTCTGGCGCTATTGTTGCCAGTTTACTCATTATTACGCACACCTGTGCCTCATGAGACTTACCTGGACTCATCACCTTCCTGATTACCTCCCCTATATCTGTCACTCCCTTTGGTTCTTTCCTCAGGCGTTATTGACTCTGTTTTTGTTTCATGTCTGTGTGCTTTTCGTGTTTCTTGTTTTGTACTGTTCTATTTATTATTACATTTGCACTCCCTGTACTTGTTTCCCGACTCCCAGCGTACACGTTACTAGTGCCCTTCTTTGCAAGGAATTGGAAAACCTCCCTTGTCTTTGTGGTTGAATCTGTATTTGAAATTCACTGCTCGACTGAGGGACCTTACAGATGTGTGGGGTACAGAGATGAGGTCGTCATTCAAAAATCATGTTAAACACTATTATTGCAAAAAGAGTGAGTCTATGGAACTTATGTGATTTGTTATGCACATTTTTACTCCTGAACTTATTTAGACTTTGCCATAACAAAGGGGTTGAATTCTTATTTTTAATGAATTGGTAAAAATTTCTAAAAACACAATACCACTTTGACATTATGTGGTATTGTGTGTAGGCCAGTGTCCAAACATCTCAATTTAACCAGTTTCTTTCCCTGTTCTCTCTCTTCTAAACAAACCCTCAAATCAGTGAGCTAACTTGGAACAAATTAAATAGTGCAGTCAAATTTAACATGGTAAATTTATAAGCTCGAATAAGAATTATATAGGAAGGGCTATTTTTTGGTTTCAGTGTAGATGTATATTATAATATACAACATTTCCATATAAACAAATAGTTGTGTAAAAGTGTAACATAGAAACATAATTTTTGCCTTCTGGTATCCCAACAGCTGAAAGCTATGAGTATTTAGCTAATAACTTTGCCGGTGGTTTCTGAAGTGTTCCCACTGCCGTTTTGATTTTGTAATTGAAATAAATGTCATCCTCCTTCTTCCCTGGCTTTTTCTAAATAGGTGTATTTACATTGCTCAGTTGTGAGAATTGTTATATCGAGGTTGTTACATTCTAATCCCTGGGCTTTGGTATCAGGCTGTCATGTTCGCGCTAATGTGTCTCATTACTGAATGAATGACGTCAATGGATGAATGGCCGATAGATAGATAGCTAGATCACGTGACTTCAACATTTAATTTGAGTTAACTGAATGATGAGGAGAACGACTGGAAGAGGATAGAGGGTGATTGAATTCCTCTTTCCCGCACACACAGCTCATATTTTGGTCGGCTATTTGTTTGTCAACTTGTCTAAAATTAGAGACATGCAGCTACTCTTCTGTCCTTATGTGTTGCTTTAGAAGACCAAATAAACACTTGCTCAACAGAATGAATGCTTCAATCTAGTTGACATCAGTATAGTTTCTGAGTTTCATTTCTGCTTCTTTCACGTACAATCAGCTTTACAAATCAGCACCTTCACACTCGGTTGCTAACCACGCATTCACATTCTCTCAAGATGCTGAAAGAAATAAATAATTTCTCCACTCCTGTTCTCAGGTCAAATTGGTGTATAATTTCCCCCCAAAACATGGTTTTGGAACACTTAAAATGTAAAAACATGATTTTAGATGTTGTAAGAGTTTGTTTTACCAGTTGTCAGGATGTCACAATGGTCCCAGTTGTTCTTACACCATCCCACACCATTTTAAGTAAAGTAATGAAATGGTATGGTGGTTTTACAGTTAGTGGTACACTGTTCAGCTAAAGTATGACCCCACCTGGCATTTGAACACATAACCTTTGGATTTGAGATGCACTGATCTTTCTGCAGCGCCACAAAGTCTGTAACGCTCCTATACATATTCATGACTTATAATACATCTCTGCACTTAGCAAAATAGTTTCATCTGTGCTGCTGTTTTAGTTATCAGTTTATCTGACTATTCTCTCATCATTGATTTAATTGAATTATTTCAGTAATTTGAGGGTTTTCTGTGTAGTTGTCGAATGTTGGTGAGGCATATTATTCTGTTTTAATGTTACTCCTGAATAACTAGGATAAATATAATATGTTTTATTGTTTATTTTAAGAATAGGAATACAGGTGTAGGAATACAGGTGAATTCAGTTATTAAGACAGGTGTGGTGGCGTAGCAGAAAGATCAGAATGCTGTGAACCAAGAGTTTGAGTGTTCAAATCCCAGGTGAGGCCTAGTTCAATAATTACTGTATAAAAAAACATAGACAATGTAAGCACTAAAGTCACTGTGAGAATCATAACGACAAATTTTTGTTTTCACGTGAAATCTCACGTGATGAGTTCCAAAACCACGAAATCGTGCTTTTTCTGTGAGGGTGTACAGCAAGAAATGCTTAATTCTGCAGGAATTAATATTATATGTGGTGGATCGACTAACTTTTTCCCAAAAGCATTTGGTGATTGACATGTAGGCCTACTTGGAGGGCGGACAGTTAGGGCCTAAAGCTCAGGCTTATGCAGAAATGGCAGATACACATAATGAAAGAAAACCTCAGTGTAGCCTACAAGAATTGTACATTTATGGATTTCTTTATGCATCGTTTCCCTTTATTCAACCTGCCCGCAACCCACCCAAATTGCAAGTAGCCAAATGGGGGCGAGTTATGACAACTCAGCTCATCCACTCAGCCAGGCAAACACAAACAGTGTTACACGGAACCCAAACCAGCTGCGCGCGTGCACCATCGTGCATAAATGTGTTTTGTCCCCTCACACGAAACGAGATCACGACACGCAGGTTAAAATATCAAAACAAACTCTGAACGAATTATATTCATTTTGGGACACGTTGAAAAACATTAAACATTTATGGCAATTTAGGCTAGCTAATTTGTCCTTTTTAGCTAGCTTGCTGTTGCTAGCCAATTTGTCCTGGGATATAAACATTGAGTTGTTATTTTACCTGAAAGGTCCTCTACTCCGCCAATTAATCCACACATAAAAGGTCAACCGAATCGTTTCTAATCATCTCTCCTCCTTCCAGCCTTTTCTTCTCTTGACTTTATATTGCCATTGGCAACTTTCATAAATTAGGTGCATTACCACCACTGACTTTGTTCGTCTTTCAGTCACCAATGTGGGTATAACCAATGAGGAGAAGGCAAATGGGTACCTTCTTCTATAAACCAATGAGGAGAGGCAGGACTTGCAGCATGATCTGCATCAGAAATAGAACTGACTTCTATTTTAGCCCTTGGCAACGCAGATGCTCGTTGGCGCGCGAGTGCAATAATTGAATAACATAGATTTCTACATTTATTTTGCGACACGAGCGGTGTAGTTAGCCTGTTATTGTTTTTCACACTTTGTGACAAAGGATACATACAGGGCATTCGGAAAGTATTCAGACCCCTAGACTTTGTCCACGTTTTGTTACGTTACAGCCTCATTCTAAAATTGATTAAATAAAAACATTTTCCTCATCATTCTACACAAAATACCCCATAATGACAAAGCGAAAATTTGTGAATTTTCGAACATTTCTAACATAAAATAAAAATGATATCTCATATTGATAGAGTTCACTTAAGGACATTCAGAGATTGTCCCGAAGCCACCCCTGCGTTGTCTTGGCTGTGTACTTAGGGTCGTTGTCCTGTTGGAAGGTGAACCTTTGCCCCAGTCTGAGGTCCTGAGTTTTCATCAAGGATCTCTCTGTGCTTTGCTCCGTTCAGCTTTCCCTCGATCCTGACTAGACTCCCAGTCCCTGCCGCTGAAAAACATCCCCACAGCATGATGCTGCTGCCACCACCATGCTTCACCGTAGGGATGGTGTGAGATTTCCTCCAGATGTGACTTGGCAGATGTGGCTTGGCATTCAGGCCAAAGAGTTCAATCTTGGTTCATTTGACCAGACAATCTTGTATCATGGTCTGAGAGTCCTTTAGGTGCCTTGTGGCAAACTCCAAGCCGGCTGTCATGTGCCTTTTACTGAGGAGTGGTTTCCATCTGGCCACTTTACCATAAAGGCTTGATTGATGAAGTGCTGCAGAATCTTGGTGGTTCAAACTACCATTTAAGAATGAGGGAGGCCACGTGTTTTTGGGGACCTTCAATGCTGCAGACATTTTTTGGTAACCTTACCCAGATCTGTGCCGACGCAATCCTTCGACCTCATGGCTTGGTTTCTGCTCTGACATGCACGGTCAATTGTGGGACCTTATATAGACAGTTGTGTGCCTTTCAAAATCATTTCCAAACAATTGAATTTACCACAGGTGGACTCCAATCAAGTTGTAGAAACATCTCAAAGATGATCAATGGAAACAAGATGCACCTGACCTCAATTTTGAGTCTCATAGCAAAGGGTCTGAATACTTATGTAAATAAGGTATATGTTTGTCATATTTAATACATTTGCAAAAAAAAAAAAGGGGTTATTATGTGTAGACTTGATGAGGAAAAAAAATATTTAATCAATTTTAGAATAAGGCTGTAAAGTAACAATGTGGAAAAAGTCAAGGGGTCTGAATACTTTCCGAATGCGCTATATGCCTCATCACAAATCTCGGAGATCTATGGACAGTTCCTTGGACTTCATGGTATAGTTTCTGCTCTGACATGCACTGTCAACGATGGGACCTTATATACTGTAGAGGGGTAAGTTTCTTTATAAATCATGTCCAAACAATTGAATTGGCCTCAGATGGACTCCAATCAAGTTGTAGTGACATCTACAATCAATTTAATCAAGCTAATATTAGAAATAAATGGTAAATAATAAAGGCCAGTATAAACTTATTTTCATAAAGAAAAGGGAATACAGTGGGGCAAAAAAGTATTTAGTCAGCCACCAATTGTGCAAGTTCTCCCACTTAAAAAGATGAGAGAGGCCTGTAATTTTCATCATAGGTACACTTCAACTATGACAGACAAAATTAGGGGAAAAAAATCCAGAAAATCACGTTATAGGATTTTTAATGAATTTATTTGCAAATTATGGTGGAAAATAAGTATTTGGTCACCTACAAACAAGCAGGATTTCTGGCTCTCACAGACCTGTAACTTCTTCTTTAAGAGGCTCCTCTGTCTTCCACTCGTTACCTGTATTAATGGCACATGTTTTGAACTTGTTATCAGTATAAAAGACACCTGTCCACAACAACAGTCACACTCCAAACTCCACTATGGCCAAGACCAAAGAGCTGTCAAAGGACACCAGAAACAAAATTGTAGACCTGCACCAGGCTGGGAAGACTGAATCTGCAATAGGTAAGCAGCTTGGTTTGAATAAATCAACTGTGGGAGCAATTATTAGGAAATGGAAGACTTGTATGACCACTGATAATCTCCCTCGATCTGGGGCTCCACGCAAGATCTCACCCCGTGGGGTCAGAATGATTACAAGAACGGTGAGCAAAAATCCCAGAACCACACAGGGGGACCTAGTTAATGACCTGCAGAGAGCTGGGACCAAAGTAACAAAGCCTACCATCAGTAACACACTACGCCGCCAGGGACTCAAATCCTGCAGTGCCAGACGTGTCCCCCTGCTTAAGCCAGTACATATCCAGGCCCGTCTGAAGTTTGCTAGAGAGCATTTGGATGATCCAGAAGAAGATTGGGAGAATGTCATATGGTCAGATGAAACCAAAATAGAACTTTTTGGTAAAAACTCAACTCGTCGTGTTTGGAGGACAAAGAATGCTGAGTTGCATCCAAAGAACACCATACCTACTGTGAAGCATGGGGGTGGAAACATCATGCTTTGGGGCTGTTTTTCTGCAAAGGGACCAGGACGACTGATCCGTGTAAAGGAAAGAATGAATGGGACCATGTATCGTGAGATTTTGAGTGAAAATCTCCTTCCATCAGCAAGGGCATTGAAGATGAAACGTGGCTGGGTCTTTCAGCATGACAATGATCCCAAACACACCACCCGGGCAACGAAGGACTGGCTTCGTAAGAAGCATTTCAAGGTCCTGGAGTTGCCTAGCCAGTCTCCAGATCTCAACCCCATAGAAAATCTTTGGAGGGAGTTGAAAGTCCGTGTTGCCCAGCAACAGCCCCAAAACATCACTGCTCTAGAGGAGATCTGCATGGAGGAATGGGCCAAAATACCAGCAAGTGTGTGAAAACCTTGTGAAGACTTACAGAAAACGTTTGACCTCTGTTATATACCCTTTGTTGGCAATGACAAAGTATTGAGATAAGTATTTTGTCAATAACAAAAGTTTATTTTCCACCATAATTTGCAAATAAATTCATTAAAAATCCTACAATGTGATTTTTTTGATTTTTTTTCTCATTTTGTCTGTCATAGTTGAAGTGTACCTATGATGAAAATTACAAATTACAGGTCTCTCTCATCTTTTCAAGTGGGAGAACTTGCACAATTGGTGGCTGACTAAATACTTTTTTGCCCCACTGTACATCATCTCAAACTGCAGAAGTCAAATGATTTGTGCAGAGAAGCAAGCACCAACAAGCTGGAGAATGGAGTATATTTGATTGCATATTATTACAAACCTTGACATCAACAAAATCATAACATCTGGTCTGCATGTGACTGAACGAGTTACATTTGTACAGTAGGAAGTATGTTGCTTTTCTTTCCCGGGTATAGTCATTGTACTGTATGTAGCCTACTCCTGCCCAGTTCTTAATTCACAATTGGAAGATTCTAATATTTGATAGCCTAATAATAATAATAATAATATAAAATTAAAGTTAAATTATGAAGTGTATTCACAATTGCATGGCATGGTGACCTCTGCTCAGCTTCAAATGCCCCCATTAGTAATTAGAGTATATTTGCTCAAACATGCCCACTGGTGGTTTGGATAAGCATTAACGGCAAGCACTGTAAAGCACCATAACAAACAGTACCGTGAAGCAACTTTTGATTGAAGAACCACTGAGGGTACAAAACATTAGGAACATAGACTGAACAGGTGAAAGCTGACCAGGTTAATCCCTTATTGATGTCACCTACACTTCAGTCAGTGTAGACGAAGGGAAAGAGACAGGTTAAAGAAGGATTTTTAAGCCTTGAGAAAATTGAGACATATATTGTGTGTGTGTGCCATTCGGAAGAAAGACAAAATATGTAAGTGCCTTTGAACGGGGTATGGTAGTAGGTGCCAGTTGCACCGGTTTGAGTGTGTCAAGAACTGCAACGCTGCTGGGTTTTTCAAGCTCAATAGTTTCCAGTGCTTATCAAGAATGGCCCACCACCCAAAGGACATCCAGCCAAATTGACACAACTGTGGGAAGCATGAGTCAACATGGGCCAGCATGCCTGTGGTACTCTTTTGACACCTTGTAGAGACATGCCCTGACAAATTGAGGCTGTTCTGAGGGCAAAAGGGGGTGCAACTCAATATTAGGAATTTGTTCCTAATGTTTTGTATACTCAGTGTATGTCTGTATGCAACCTTACCTCTGAGAGCGGGCGGAGGACGTGTGGGTTTTATCCAGTTACTCTGAGAGAGAGCGTCCACCATCCAGGAGAGGGCACTAGAACAATACTCCAACTGGGAACAAGAGAGAGGGGATGGGGGCGAGAAGGAGAGAGAGGTTATTTTCCCTAACCCCTAAATCTAAAACTATACCTAACCCTAACCTTAATTCTAACCCTAAAACTTACCCCTAAGCCTAAAATAGTATTTCTCCTCGTGGGGACAGGCAAAATATCCACACTTGTCTGAATGTTCCTTGTTTTACTATCCTTGTGAGGACTTCTGGTACCCACAAGGAAAGTTAAACCAAAACGGATGGTGACCGGGGATTCGACTGAGGTGGCGGACCTAGAGGCACAGGCGTCATGGGGAAAGGACTCAATAGCTCCGCTCCTCCACACACACACACAAAGCCATCCCCCCCTTTAAGGACCACTGAAATGTGTTGCCACTGGGCATATAAGGCTGTGTGTGTGTGTGTGTATGCTGTGACCAGTGGCAGCGGCCCAGGCTGACACTGACCTCGGTCTCTAGCATTCTCAGCCTGCGGTTGTGGTCCTGGATCTTTACCATCTGCTTTAGGACACTGTCCACCCTTCAACATAGGACCACAAGACAGATTAGGGGTCAATTCAAGAATTGAACTGAAGTCCTATTCATGAAAAAATAACTGAATTGAACCAATCCCTAACACAGGAGTACCAATCTCTTTGGTGCAATTTTCAGAAGAATGTCATACACTTTCACAACACTTAGTACAAAACTCAAAACAGATCATCAAAAAGGCATTTGTTTCAAAACGAAGCACATTTTCAATTACTAAGTACACTCAAAATCAGTCACTTTTTCACCAAACTTAGTCAGTGTTTCATCTAAAAGTACACATTGCAATACAGTTCATATAAAGTAATTGCTGGCTTTCTAGGCAGAGTTGCAAAGAAAAAGCCATATCTCAGACTGGCCAATAAAAAGAAAAGATTAAGATGGGCAAAAGAACACAGACAGTGGACAGAGGAACTCTGCCTAGAAGGCCAGCATCCCGGAGTCGCCTCTTCACTGTTGACGTTGAGACTGGTGTTTTGCGGGTACTATTTAATGAAGCTGCCAGTTGAGGACTTGTGAGGCATCTGTTTCTCAAACTAAACACTCTAATGTGCTTGTCCTCTTGCTCAGTTGTGCACCGGGGCCTTCCACTACTCTTTCTATTGTGGTTAGAGACAGTTTGCACTGTTTTGTGAAGGGAGTAGTACACAGCGTTGTACGAGATCTTCAGTTTCTTGGCAACTTCTCGCATGGAATAGCCTTCATTTCTCAGAACAAGTATAGGCTGACAAGTTTCAGAAGAAAGTTCTTTGTTTCTGGCAATTTTGATCCTGTAATCGAACCCACAAATGCTGATGCTCCAGATACAAGGCCAGTTTTATTGCTTTTTTAATAAAAGACAACAGTTTTCAGCTGTGCTAATATAATTGCAAAAGGGTTTTCTAATTATCAATTAGTCTTTTAAAATGTTGAACTTGGATTAGCTAACACAACGTGCCATTGGAACACAGGAGGGATGGTTGCTGATAATGGGCCTCTGTATTCCTACATAGATATTCCATTAAAAAAATCTGCCACTTCCAGCTACAATAGTCATTTACAACATTAACAATGTCTACACTGTATTTCTGATCAATTTTATGTTATTTTAATGGACAAAAAATGTGCTTTTCTTTAAAAAACAAGGACATTTCTAAGTGACTCCAAACTTTGAAACTGTAGTGTATGTATGGAAATAAATTATTGATATATTATTAATTATTTGGCTGTATGGATTCATTTACTTTTTTGAAGGACTTTTTTTGTCAACAATGTGGCCTCATTAACCTGGGTACAGTGGCCAGGAAAAAAAACCTTCCTCCCCATTTCCTTTGCAACTTTGAAGCTTCCAGCAGCATTTTGCTGCTGCTGAACCAACCTGCTAAAGTAAGACAGAATGAGAGCGATGAGCTAAGCATCCCACGACAGCAGTTTGTTTTTCGGGGGGGGGGGGCCTCATGTGGAGCATGGGGGGGGGGCCTCAAGCGGATAAATTCTTATTTTTTAAAGATTACAGGGCCTCTTGATGATGTGAGGCTGAAAGTGACAACAGTTAAGTCCACACATGCTCTTACTGACCGAGTCATACAGGACCACTACATTACATAAGTATGACACAATATTGTAAATACAATACATGATTACAATACAGGTGGAGGAGGGTGTATGACTGCCATCCTCATGATGAAGCCATTGGATGAGGCATCCAATGACATCAATCCAGATCTATGTCAGGGTGCATGAACGACGAGGACAATAAGAACCTATGGCCACATGCTCATGCAAACTAGTGCCTGGTAAATGTTGTTTCTTTCATTCATTTAATATGATTAACGTACACCTATAGTGTAATTATATATGAACAATACATACATTTTTTTGTATCAATGATTGTGAAATATGTCTTCGATGATCACACCTTTGACCACACATAGGATAGAAATGATGGAAATTCAGTTTTGATGGGTAGTGCAAGTGTATTGTGTAATGTGAGAACAGTATAATATACTGTAATTTACAGTACTGAATCATACTACATTCAAAAGGCAATTTTGAAACATTGGATAAACTGGTTAGATTTCATTATGTTGTGTTTTGGTATTAAATCAATATTCTCATGGAATATCACAGTTAACGTATATTTTGGATCAATGGTTGTGTGGTGAAAGGTCTCTCCAAACAAAATTAATGCACAAATCAAGGTTTTAAATATAAGACTTGCTGCATTACAAGTGTTACCAGTTTGGAGAGTTGTACTAAGAGTTTTGAAAATTCACCACATACTTTTGAAAATAGCACCAAAGCAAAACAAACTAAAGCTGTTAAATGAATCTGGTATTCAGTATATGACATAAATAAGTGACTGAGGGGGAGAGATGTCTCACTTGACGGAGGTGCGTTTGAGTCTCTCCGAGTCGCTCTCTCTCTCTCGTTTGTTCTGGGCAGACAGTATATTCTCCTTCTGGATGGCCTCCCACATGTTTAGTTTACTGGCCTGCCTACCATGGATCTCCAGAACTGAAGGAGCGATAGAGGAGAGGAAAAGAGGGGGATTTGGAAGAAGATAAAAAAAAAAAAAAAAAAGTATATTCAGCTATAATCTTGGACGACAATGGGAGTGGACTTCTAAAATGCTAGTAATTTAGCAATATACAATATACAATATACAAAAATACTATGAGCATTTTAATTTCACAATTCATCACATCTCTAATGGCTCCCCTCCCTCCCTCCCCATCTCTTGTCACCAAAGTGTTTGATCTTGACGGAGGCGATCCTGCGGATGCGCCTCTTGATGAAGAGGTGGAGGTGGGAGATGATGATGAAGGGTGGCGCCAGGCAGGGTCTGGAATGGTACTCCAATATAAGCTTGTAGCGCTGAAACTTCCAGTAGGTGTCGCTGTTCTCCTGCACTTTTGAGAACGTATGACTGCAGTGACGAGAGAGAGCCAGCCACAGTGAAATGTTACCAGCCAGAATATCAGCGAATACATTGCATTCAGAAAGCATTCTGACCCCTTGACATTTTCCACATTTTGTTACATTACAGCTTTAATGCAAAATATATATTTTTTAAATGTCCTCAATCTACACACAATAACCCATAATGACAATGTAAAAACGGGTTTTTAGAAGAAGAACACACACAATTGGCCTAGCTTCGCGTACGGGTTAGGGAGGGTTTGGCCGGTAGGGATATCCTTGTCTCATCGCGCACCAGCGACTCCTGTGGCGGGCCGGGCGCAGTGCACGCCAACCAAGGTCGCCAGGTGCACTGTGTTTCCTCCGACACATTGGTGCGGCTGGCTTCCGGGTTGGATGCGCGCTGTGTTAAGAAGCAGTGCGGCTTGGTTGGGTTGTGTTTCGGAGGACCCATGACTTTCGACCTTCGTCTCTCCCGAGCCCGTACTGGAGTTGTAGCGATGAGACAAGATAGTAACTACTAACAATTGGATACCACGAAATTGGGGAGGAAAAAGGGGGGTAAAACTGAAATCTCACATTTACATAAGTATTCAGACCCTTTACTCAGTACTTTGTTGAAGCACATTGGTAGCGATTACAACCTTGAGTCTTCTTGCATATGACGCTACAAGCTTGGCAGACCTGTATTTGGGGAGTTTCTCCCACTTTTCTCTGCAGATCCTCTCAAGTTCTCTCAGGTTGGACGGGGAGCGTTACTGCACAACTATTTTCAGGTCTCTCCAGAAATGTTTGATCGGGTTCAAGTCCGGGCTCTGGCTGGGCCACTCAAGGACATTCAGAGAATTGTCCCGAAGCCACTCCTGCGTTGTCTTGGCTGTGTGCTTAGGGTCGTTGTCCTGTAGGAAGGTGAACCTTCACCCCAGTTTCAGGTCCTGTTCGCCTGGAGCAGGTTTTTATCAAGGATCTCTCTATTTTTCTGCGTTCATCTTTCCCGCGATCCTGACTAGTCTCCCAGTCCCTGCCGCTGAAAAACATCCCCAAAACATGATGCTGCCACCACCATGCTTCACCGTAGGGATGGTGGCAGGTATCCTCCAGATGTGACGCTTGGCATTCAGGCCAAAGAGTTCAATCTTGGTTTCATAAGACCAGAGAATATTGTTTCTCATGGTCTGAGAGTCTTTAGGTGCCTTTTGGCAAACTCCAAGCGGGCTGTCATGTGCCTTTTTTGGTTTCCGTCTGACCACTCTACCATAAAGGCCTGATTGGTGGAGTGCTGCAGAGATGGTTGTCCTTCTGGAAGGTTCTTCCATCTCCACAGAGGAACTCTAGAGCGCTGTCAGAGTGACCATCTGGTTCTTGGCCACCTCCCTGACCAAGGCCCTTCTCCCCTGATTGCTCAGTTTGGCCTGGCGGCCAGTTCTCTGAAGATTCTTGGTGGTTTCAAACTTCTTCCATTTAAGAATAAGGGAGGTCAATGTGTTCTTGGGGTACTTCAATGCTGTAGAACGTTTTTGGTAACCTTCCCTTGATCTGTGCCTCCACACAATCCTATCTTGGAGCTCTACAGACAATTCCTTCAAACTCATGGCCTGGTTTTTGGCATGCACTGTCCACTGTCAGACCTTATATAGACAGGTGTGTGACTTTCAAAATCATGTCCAATCAATTGCATTTACTACCGGTGGACTCCAATCAAGTTGTCGAAACATCTCAAGGATGATCAATGGAAACTGGATGCAGCTGAGTTCAATTTTGAGTCTAATAGCAAAGGGTCTGAATACTTATGTAAATAAGGTACGTGTTTTATTTTTTATACATTTGCAAACATTTCTAAAAACCTCTTTTCGCTTTGTCATTATGGGGTATTGTGTGTAGATTGCTGATTCATAAAAAAATATATTTAATCCATTTTAGAATAAGGCTGTAATGTAACAAAATGTTGAAAAAGTCAAAGGGTCTGAATACTTTCCAAAGGCACTGTATTGGTTTTATTATATTTTTTGGTTATTGACGTTTTGGGCACAAATAAAAGCAGAGTCAGAAAAACATTTGGCATTTTGATAACACGCAATGATCGTGTCAAATAAGACACTTAAAAATTCAATCAAGTTGATTGAATTAAAATAGATCGAATTAGCTATAATTTATCAAATCAGATCAGTGGTTCTGAGAGAATAAACAACACTAGCCAAGACACAGTGAGGAACTAGATAAGAGGAAATCAGCCCACGGATTGGAGGGGCCTATTGAATAAGTGATTATCTGTTGAGGGGAACACAAAGAGAGTGAAACAGGGATAAGGAGGGGGTGCTAGATGGGAAAGAGGGACAGAAAGTGAAACCGGGACAGAGAGCGAGTAAAAGAGAGACAGAGAGAAAAAGAAGAACAGAGAGGGTGAAAGAAGGACAGAGAGGGTGAAAGAAGGACAGAGCGAGAAGGTACCTGAACATGGCGATGAGCAGATTGACCAGGAGGATGTTGGTGACCAACAGGTAGATGACCAGAAGGATGACCACCAGCCAGTTGGCATAGGTACTCATGCAGGGCTCTGCCCCTGCCTCGATCAGGGTTGCGTTATTGGTGCACTGTAACCCCTCCTCTAGTTTATCAGCTAAGGACAGAGAGACAGTGAGGGTTTGAAATATACTGAACAAAAATATAAACGTAACATGCAACAATTTCAATTATTTTACTGAGTTACATATAAGGAAATCAGTCAATTGAAATGAATTCATTAGGCCCTAATCTATGGATTTCAGATGACTGGGCAGGGGCGCAGCCATGAGTGGGCCTCGGGGAGCATAGTCCCACCAATTTTGGAGACTGGCCCATCCACTAGGGAGCAAGGCCCAGCCAATCAGAATGATCCACAAAACGGCTTTATTACAGACAGAAATACCCCTCGGTTTCACCAGCTGTCTGGGTGGCTGATCTCAGACGATTCCGCAGGTGAAGAAGCCAGATGTGGAGGTCCTGGGGTGGTGTGGTTACATGTGGTCTACGGTTGTGAGGCCAGGCCGGTTGGATGTAATGCCAAATTCTCTAAAAAGGACGTTGGAGGCGGCTTATGGTAGACAAATTAACATTACATTCTCTGGCAGCTCTGGTAGACATTCCTACAGTCAGCATGCCAATTGCACACTCCCTCAAAACTTGAGACATCGTGGCATTGTGTTGTGACAAAACTGCACATTTTAGAGTGGCCTTTTATTGTCCCCATCACAAGGTGCACCTGTGTAATGATCATGCTGATTAATCATCTTCTTGATATGCCACACATGTTAGGTGGATGGATTATCTTGGCAAAGGAGAAATGCTCACTAACAGGCACGTAAACAAATTTGTGGAGAAAGAAATGTAACATTTTGGGGATCTTCTAATTCAGCTCAGGACTAATATTTTACATGTTGTGTTTATAGTTTTGTTCAGTACAGATGGGATAAACCAGAGGGAGGGATGTGAAGAGAAAAGTCAACACAGACACCTTCACATGAAAAAACACATTCGTACACAAACATTGACGCACCATCCATTTCGTGTATGGGGATCTGTCCAAATATGTGTAGGTATGGCCTGTAGAACACTCTGCGAAAGATCCAATTGGGACGGGGGTCATAGGAGTAGAGCAGCGCCTGATTGGCTACGCCGTAGGCCATGAGCCACACTGCCAGGAAGAAGAGGAAGAAGAAGATGTCCTTCATCTACCAATCAGGAACAGAGGATTAGGAAAAGTATTGATAACATTGAAATAACACTAAAGGACGTTTGCACAGACCTAAATGATGTCGACTCAGACTTTAATACAGACTCTCCTTTTAAAATACTTCAACAGGAGTAGATATCGTCAGTGGTTAGCTTACCTTACCACACCACATGAGTGTGTCTATACACACAGTGTACAAAACATTATGAACACCTGCTCTTTCCATGACATACACTGACCAGGTGAAAGCTATGATCCCTCATTGATGCCACCTGTTAAATCCACTTCAATCAGTGTAGATGAAGGGGAGGAGGCAGGTTAAAGAAGGATTTTTGAGCCTTGAGGGTGCAACTCGATATTAGGCAGGTATTCTTAATGTTTTGTACACTCATTATGGCCAGCATTTGAAATGTTTACACAGTCTTCATCACAAGATCATGTTTCAGTCGACAAAGACCATCATCGTCACAAATACTTAAAATAATCACTTACCATGTTGCCGACGATGATGATCTTGGGTCCCAGTTGTTTGTGGATGGCGAAGATGTGGATGAGACGAAGGGTAAACACCATGTAGTCCACAGCAAACACAGCACGGCCAAACTCATAGGACCACGGGAACATTCTAGAACACACAACAAACACCTGGTTATAGTCACAGGGTCACACACTCACGAAGATAGACACACACACACACACACTCATATACAGTCAGTGGCACGTTTATTAGGTACACAAAAATGTATCACTCCTACAGACAGCAAGTCACGTGGCCGTGGCTTACTATATAAAGCAGGCAGACAGGCATTGAGGCATTCAGTTACTGTTCGATTGAACATTAGAATGGGGAAAACGAGTGACCTAAGCGACTATGAGCTGGGCATGATTGCCGGTGCCAGGCGCGCATCATCCAGTATCTCAGAAACGGCCGGCCTCCAGGGCTTTTCACTGTTTACTGAGAATGGTGAGACAAACCCAAAAAATCCAGTCAGCGGCAGTCTTGTGGGTGACAACAGCTCATTGATGAGAGAGATCGAAGGAGAATCGTGCAAGCTAACAGGTAGGCCACAAACAGACAAATAACGGGGCAGAACAACAGTGTTTTGCAGAATGGCATCTCTAAATGCACAACTCGTCAATACTTGTCACAGAGGGACTATTGAAGCAGACGACCACACCGGGTTTCGCTCCTATCAGCTAAAAACAAGAAGAAACGGCTCTAGTGGGCACACAATCACCAACACTGAACAATTGAGGATTGGAAAAACATTGCCTGATCTGACAAATCCTGTTTCCTGTCGCGTCTTGCTGATGGCAGAGCCAGGATTTGGAGGATTTGGAGTAAGCAGCATTAGTTCATGGCCCCATCTTGCCTGGTGTCAACAGTACAGGCTGGTGACAGCGGTGTACAGGTGTGGCGAATGTTTTTCTGGCACACGTTACATCCCTTGATACCAACTGAGCAATGATTAAATGCCATGCCACGAATAATTCAGGCTGTCTGAGGCAAAAGGGGGTGCGACCCGATGCTAGATGGGTGTAACCTAATAAACTGGCCACATATACACATCTAAATATGAAATATACACACCTGCAGCACATGCCCAGGGCAAAGAGTGAGATGGCCAAGATGTCACACTTATTCCACATGTCCTGGATGTAGAGACTCATCCTCTGATATATGGTGTTGCTACCCACGAAGAACGTCTGCGAGAGAGGATGGTCATTAATATGAATTTATATGTTCTTACCTGTCAAGTGTGTGTGTGTGTGTGTGTGTGATGCGTCCTACCTGTCGAATCTCCTCACAGACCATGGTGAAGACCCAGAAGTATAGAACAAACTCTAAGGTGGACGGGCCGTGAGGCGGCGGAGGCTTGAAGTCCACCAAAAGGATGTAAGCAAACAGGGAAAGGAACAGGAAGTACATCAGCACGTTGCCCAGGAACGAGGTGACGGGCGCAAACCAGAACTCCCTCCAGCGCTGCAGTATGAAGGGCCTCTTGGGATTGGAGGCACCTTTCAGTTTGGCCCTTAAAGCAGCATATTCCTCAGCATCCTCTTCCCTGTGAGGAAAATAATGAGAATAATTATTGTGTGTGTGTGTGTGTGTGTGTGTGTGTGTGTGTGTGTGCTTACGTTTGCATGATGTCGGCGAGAGAAAACACGGTGGCATCTCCTCCATCCAGACTGTCTGTGTCCCGACCATGAGTCACCTCCTCCGACTTCCCCTCCTCCTCCTGTTCCCTGAAAGAGAGAGAGAGAGACCTGACTGACTGACAGACAGACAGACAGAGGCGCAGAGTGAGGAAACTTTCCTTCGTCACCATCTTCTCTGTATCCTTCAAATTTCTCTAACATTCCACATATTGAAAATTGGATTGATACAAGAGAAGATTGGCTGATAGTGAAAAAGGAGAAATTTGGAATGATACTATCAGAGAAGAAGAAAAGCGGCGCATCACGTATTGGACATTTTCCTGAATCAACTTTTTTCTCTTCAGCGCCGGTCAATCTTTTCCATATTATTCCAATTTCTATGTGCGCACTGCATGGGGAACATAAGGAAAGCTTAATGGATTGAAAACTGTCAGACAGACAGACAGACAGGTAGCCACTAACCTGAAAGTGATGAGGTTGGTGTAGATGAGGGGGGGTAAGAAGAAAGTGAGGACCAGTTTCCAGACTTTCGTGCTCCTCTCCATGTCTCCCCACCATATCTGAGACAGCAGAGACTGTCAGAGGAAGAGGTAGAAGCAGAGGTAAGGCTCTGCACACTAGGTTCAGTTTCCTCTTAGCAGAACTTGGCTAGGCGAAGTGAACGTCTGTGCTTCACATACTCCCTTAATAAAAGACATTCACTTGAAAAATGAGGGAAAAAATAGGCAATATTACTGTTTGTCCCTCTTGAGACGCCATAGCAACAGAATTGCCACTTCCTAAAATACACTTCCTCTCAGATAAATCAAGAAATCTGTCATTAAGAACCCGATAGTTACTCTGACAGAGCTCTAGAGTTCCTCTGTGGAGATGGGAGAACCTTCAAGAAGGGCAACTATCTCTGCAGCACTCCACCAATTAGGCCTTTATGGTAGAGTGGCCAGACGGAAACCACTCCTCAGTAAAAGGCACATGACAGCCCACTTGGAGTTTGCCAAAAGGCACCTAAAGGACTCTCAGACCATGAGAAACAAGATTCTCTTGCAAAGTGATGTAACATTTCTATTGAAATCCAGCCAATGTGGGGATAGCCAATATCTGGAATTGTTAATCCCCCGCAACCTGTATTCAGAATGACTGCAAAGGTAAGGAAGACTAAGCTATGAGACAGCCTAAAGCATCTAAATTGGAACAACCATTTCAGTAATGGGTGCAATAAGTCCAAGTAAGATATGGGATTAATTTAGAAAATGTTGTAATTTATATTTCAGTAGCATAAGATTAATTAATTACTCAATAAATCAATGTACAAGCACAAACATACACTACCATTCAAAAGTTTGGGGTCACTTAGAAATTTCCTTGAAGAGGCGACTCCAGGGTGCTGGCCTTCTAGGCAGAGTTCCTCTGTCCAGTGTCTAGGGTTCTTTTGCCCATCTTAAATCTTTTAGTTTTATTGGCCAGTCTGAGATATGGCTTTTTCTTTGCAACTCTGCCTTGAAGGCCAGCATCCCGGAGTCATCTCTTCACTGTTGACGTTGAGACTGGTGATTTGCGGGTACTATTTAATGAAGCTAAGGACTTGTGAAGCATTTATTTCTCAAACTAGACACTAATGTACTTGTCCTCTTGCTGAGTTGTGCACCGGGGCCTCCCACACCTCTTTCTAATCTGGTTAGAGCCTGTTTGCGCTGTTCTGTGAAGGGAGTAGTACACAGCCTTGTACCATATATTCAGTTTCTTGGCAATGTCTCGCATGGAATAGCCTTCATTTCTCAGAACAAGAATAGACTGACAAGTTTCAGAAGTTCTTTGTTTCGAGCCATTATGAGCCTGTAATCAAACCCACAAATGATGATGCTCCAAATACTCAACTAGTCTAAAGAAGGCTAGTTTTATTGCTTCTTTAATCAGCACAACAGTTTTCAGCTGTGCTAATATAATTGCAAAAGGGTTTTCTAATGATCAATTAGCCTTTTAAAATTATAAACTTGGATTAGCTAACACAACATGCCATTGGAACACAGGAGTGATGATTGCTGATAATGGGCCTCTGTACACCTATGTAGATATTTCATTAAAAAAATCTGCCGTTTCCAGCTACAATAGTCATTTACAACATTAACAATGTCGACACTGTATTTCTGATCAATTTGATGTTATTTTAATAGACCCAAAATTGTATTTTCTTTCAAAAACAAGGAAATGTCTAAGTGACCCCAAACTTTTGAGCGGTAGTTTACATATTGAAACAAACAATCCTAAAAAATCAACCTGCACAGAGGATGCTGGGAAATGTGATAATGATAGGTGTGGTTTTGGTTCAAAGTGTTGTGTATGAGTTTCAGGCCCCTATATTAGTGTAAAACTAGGCCCTCAAAATAAGGCCTACTTTATGATAACATATTCGAGTAGGATCTCACTTGGTGAAGTCCATAGAACTGAAAATGAATGAATGCAACAACCAAGCCATTTTTACTGGAGAATTTGCTGTATGCATATGGAGGAGACGTGTGTGAATGCGCAAATGGAAGACGGAGGGGCGAGGGGAAGGGGATTCAGCTACACACACACCTTGACCCCTGACCCCTGGGTTTAGTACGGACCTGCACGCCGTCATGGCTGAAGAAGAGGCGGGCGTCAGCTGCAGTGGCCATCTGCAGACAGGTGGCTCCGCCCCACACAGGAGACTTCCTTATAAGGAGGGTGAAGGAGCGTCTTTCACTGCTCTGGTAGCACTCACTGAACACGTCTAGAGAGATGATTAAAGGGTTAACACTCACTCATTGAAGACTTCTAGAGAGTGAGGAAATGGGTCACAGGTTGTCAAATTAAGTTTCCCATTAGAAGTCTGGATAGGTTTGCTTCAGTCCTCATCTTAAAGGTGTGAAAGTATTGCAAATGGTCTCAGACTGGGATGCCACCCAGCAGACTTTCAGAACCGGTGGTCCCTTGCGGTCTGATGCGGAACTGCTACAAAGCATTATGGGGTAACCTTCACTCAGAAAATACAAGCTGCTCACATGTATGCATAACAGAGTTGATAACCACTACAATGACATCCTCACAGTACAAACACACAGCCAGGATAAGGCTAACCCACCAAGGGCCAAGTTCTCAAACTTCTGGGCCAGCTCCTTCATAGAGAGCTTGGTCTCCGTCTCACTCTCCAGCTTAGACAGTTCCCTCAGAATCTTACAGCCTGCCAGAGCACTGAGGACAGACTCCCCTGCCTGGAGGGGAGTGGGGAAGAGAGAGAGAGAAAGAGAAGCATTGTACATTGGTAAATTAAAGATAGACTCAGCAAGATGATGCAGATGCACAAAATAAATAGCAGTAGTGGGTCAATTTCCACAAAAACTAAAAAGCGCGAGGCTAAACCACTCCACTGTTTGGGTCTGGTAGCTACCACGTTGTAGCAGCATGAAGCGAACCCCTGCACATGCACAGATACTCTGTGTGACTGTGTGAGAGGTTTTGCATCATGCTCATCAGAATATCTGCGGTGCTGCACATGGCAACGTTATTTCACTGATTCTACCTTTAATGAATGGCCTTTGGAGTCCATGTCATTTTCTACAGATTCGATTGTTGAGTGCGCACATTGTTTAACACTGTCATTACAGCTGCCTGGTCCCATATATTCTTAACTGACTCACCTGGTCAGACCACTCCAGAGTGGCCTAAGGCACTGCATCTCAGTGCTAGAGGCGTCACCACAGACCCTGGTTCGATTCCAGGCTGTATCACAACCGGCCGTGATTGTTAGTCCCATAGGGCGGTGCACAATTGGCCCAGCGTCGTCTGGGTTAGGGTTTGGCCGGAGTAGGCCATCATTGTAAATAAGAATTTGTTCTTAACGGAGGTTAAATTAAATTGTTATTTAATAAATTACCATCTCCCAGAAGTAGACGGCCATCTCGCTGCGGTTCTGCAGCACGGCCCAGATGAACAGAGAGGCCCAGGGAGAGAGACAGCGCTGCTCCTTGTATGTACACTCCTCCAGCAACAACTTTTTCATGTGCTGAGAGGGAGGATAGAGGGGGAAGAGGGATATAAAGAGGGGGACGGGGTGAAGGAGAGGGAGAGAGTGAAGTAGTCACAGTTACATTCTATGGCCAGTAATGCAGTGGTATCACCATAGTAGCATTGATTATTTTAACTATATTGGTGGAGTCTACACTATCACTGCATCACTGTACCGTATCATTGAGAACAAAGGCATTTGTAATTCATGTCTATGTAGAACAGTGGTGTGAGGGGACACTACTACAAACACTAGCTGCCTCCTAAATTACACCTATCCCCTATATAGTGCACTACTGGGCAGGTACCCTAGTAGTTAAGAGCGTTGGGCCAATAACCGAAAGGTTGCTGGTTCGAATCCCTGAGCCAGCAAAGTGGAAAAATCTGCTGATGAGCAAGGCAGTTAACCCCCAACAACAACTACAGCCCCACACAGCTCTCTGATTTAGAGGGGTTGGGTTAAATGCGCAAGACACATTTTAGTTGAATGCATTCAGTTGTGCAACTGACTAGGTATCCCCTTTCCCTTCTTCTGACCAGGGCCCTGGTCAAAAGTAGTGCACTACTTATATATAGGGGAGAAAGTGTCATTTGGAATGCAACCACTACCTTCAGTGCTCTCCTGGTGCTGGTGCTCTGGTCCAACTTCAGAGGGCTGTAGTAGAAGGGCTCACACACATCTCCCAGGATGTCCCATAGAAGCCTTGACATCTGAAGGGAGAGGCGAGAGTAAGTCACATAGAACTGAAATGACTACCCACATGAGAAAATACTATAGAATACTACAATACTTACTATAGAATGATGTAGTATACTGTAGTATACTATACTACACACGGTAGTAACCCTCGATCATGTGTAGTACACTGTAGAATACTGTAGAATATTTACAACAGTAATGTCTGCAAAATCCCTACAGTCTGTAAAAACACTACACTTTTCTAACTATAGTAAATATTACCGTATTTAATTAGCATATACCCTGCCTATTCCCCTCCACCATATCCCAATTTGTGCCAACCATAAGTGAGAAACCAAATGCCAAGTATAGACAATATATTGTGTTCCCTACAGGTTATAGAAAATAGCAGAAGCGCTGAACTATCTGTTCAGATTATGGAAAATGTGCTATTTTAGTATTTCTCCACTAGGTTTCCTCAAGGAGAAAGTCTCCACTTCTATGTCAAAGTTAATAAAACTAAAACACTACAGTATATACTACAATCAGCAAAAAACACTACATGAATTACTATAGTACAGTGCATTCGGAAACTATTCAGGTCCCTTCCCTTTTTCTACATTTTGTTACGTTACAGCCTTATTCTAAAATGTATTACATGTTTTTTTTCTCATCAATCTACAGTGCCTTGTGAAAGTATTCGGCCCCCTTGAACTTTGCGACCGTTTGCCACATTTCAGGCTTCAAACATAAAGATATAAAACTGTATTTTTTTGTGAAGAATCAACAACAAGTGGGACACAATCATGAAGTGGAACAACATTTATTGGATATTTAATTTTTTTTTAACAAATCAAAAACTGAAAAATTGGGCGTGCAAAATTATTCAGCCCCCTTAAGTTAATACTTTGTAGCGCCACCTTTTGCTGCGATTACAGCTGTAAGTCGCTTGGGGTATGTCTCTATCAGTTTTGCACATCGAGAGACTGACATTTTTTCACATTCCTCCTTGCAAAACAACTCGAGCTCAGTGGAGGTTGGATGGAGAGCATTTGTGAACAGCAGTTTTCAGTTCTTTCCACAGATTCTCGATTGGATTCAGGTCTGGACTTTGACTTGGCCATTCTAACACCTGGATATGTTTATTTTTGAACCATTCCATTGTAGATTTGGCTTTATGTTTTGGATCATTGTCTTGTTGGAAGACAAATCTCCGTCCCAGTCTCAGGTCTTTTGCAGACTGCATCAGGTTTTCTTCCAGAATGGTCCTGTATTTGGCTCCATCCATCTTCCCATCAATTTTAACCATCTTCCCTGTCCCTGCTGAAGAAAAGCAGGCCCAAACCATGATGCTGCCACCACCATGTTTGACAGTGGGGATGGTGTGTTCAGCTGTGTTGCTTTTACGCCAAACATAACGTTTTGCATTGTTGCCAAAAAATTCCATTTTGGTTTCATCTGACCAGAGCACCTTCTTCCACATGTTTGGTGTGTCTCCCAGGTGGCTTGTGGCAAACTTTAAACAACACTTTTTATGGATATCTTTAAGAAATGGCTTTCTTCTTGCCACTCTTCCATAAAGGCCAGATTTGTGCAATATACGACTGATTGTTGTCCTATGGACAGAGTCTCCCACCTCAGCTGTAGATCTCTGCAGTTCATCCAGAGTGATCATGGGCCTCTTGGCTGCATCTCTGATCAGTCTTCTCCTTGTATGAGCTGAAAGTTTAGAGGGACGGCCAGGTCTTGGTAGATTTGCAGTGGTCTGATACTCCTTCCATTTCAATATTATCGCTTGCACAGTGCTCCTTGGTATGTTTAAAGCTTGGGAAATCTTTTTGTATCCAAATCCGGCTTTAAACTTCTTCACAACAGTATCTCGGACCTGCCTGGTGTGTTCCTTGTTCTTCATGATGCTCTCTGCGCTTTTAACGGACCTCTGAGACTATCACAGTGCAGGTGCATTTATACGGAGACTTGATTACACACAGGTGGATTGTATTTATCATCATTAGTCATTTAGGTCAACATTGGATCATTCAGAGATCCTCACTGAACTTCTGGAGAGAGTTTGCTGCACTGAAAGTAAAGGGGCTGAATAATTTTGCACGCCCAATTTTTCAGTTTTTGATTTGTTAAAAAAGTTTGAAATATCCAATAAATGTCGTTACACTTCATGATTGTGTCCCACTTGTTGTTGATTCTTCACAAAAAAATACAGTTTTATATCTTTTTGTTTGAAGCCTGAAATGTGGCAAAAGGTCGCAAAGTTCAAAGGGGCCGAATACTTTCGCAAGGCACTGTACACACAATACCCCATAATGACAAAGCAAAACCAGACACTACAGTGAATACTATAGTATTTATACCATAGTTGTAACGGTCTTCTTCTTCCTCCTCTGAGGAGGAGTAGGAGAGATCGGACCAATGTGCAGCGGGGTAATTGTCCATTTTAGTTTATTAAACTGAACACTAAAGAATACAAAATAACAAAGTGAATGATACAAACGAAAACCGAAACAGTCCTGAAATGTGAAACAAACATTACAACAGGAAACAATCACCCACAACTCAAAAGTGAAACCAGGCTACCTAAATATGGTTCTCAATCAGGGACAATGATAAACAGCTGCCTCTGATTGAGAACCATACCAGGCCAAACACAGAAATCCCAAATTATAGAAAAAGGAACATAGACTGTCCACCCCAACTCACGCCCTGACCATACTAAAACAAAGACAAAACAAAGGAACTAAGGTCAGAACGTGACAATAGTATACTATAGTATTTTTTCATGTGTTGAAGCAGATTTTCAAAAAAAGAAAAACATTTGATCAAATGCTCCTCAACTCCACACAGTGAGTGACCCCATACATCCCCTTTCCCCCTCCCTATTTTATCAATTTACCATTGAATTTCTCCACAAATACCTAATCACATCAGTACTTCTTTTTCTCCCTACTAAAGATTAGGAAGTTTCTGTGCATGTGTGGATCACGTTCTGCACATGTGTTTCTTGACCTCTACTTTAACCACACATTTTGTGGTCTCCTTCCCTTCACATTTCTCACTGCCAATCATGAATGATAATTTTTCAAGTTTTAGGCGTCCCAATAATTTGATCTCAATCAGTTTCATGGGAATATGTACAGTAGCATCGCCTACCTGTGTACTTTGCCTAGTGGTGCACGCTGTTTAGTCTTGGCCACATGAGAGAAAATGCTGTGGTGTTTTTGTCTTACAGTAACGTAATACCATTGTATTCAGTTCTGTTGCGTAGAATACTATCATTATGGAATCTTTCAGACTTTAATTCAGCTATGATCTAACTTTATTAAACAAGCAGCATTTGCCAGAGTAGCCTGTTCTCTATGAGTAGAGCAGAGACTGTGCGTAAAGTAGAGAATAAACACTTTGCGCAGAACGTTATCGACACATGCGCAGAAGCTTCTTTAGTCTGGAGACGAAAAGGTAAAAGTCACACCTGCAGCCACTACGATAAAATAAAGAGCAACCACTCCTCACCTCATACAAGCTGAGCTCTTTGGCCGACGAGGGTTCTGATATGGGGCTCTTGAGGAGCGAGGCCCTGTCCAGAGAGCAGGGGACAGTGGGCAGAGACCCGGCCAAGCCCTGCCTCTCTGTGAGGCGGCGCTGGAGCAGCGCGTAGGCCAGAGAGCTGTCGGAAAGCGAGCGGTACAGGCCCTCCAGACGCCGGTATGTCAGGTAGTCCAGGATGTTGAGGCCATTCTCGGTGAAGAGACGCACGAACTGGGGCTTGTCGTTGATCAGCGCGTCCGTCATGGAATCCTCTAGGTCCTCGTACTGCGGGAGGATGTTTTTCAAAACATATCCATTTGTCGATCTATCTAAAAGAAAATTGTGTCTCTGTCTCTCTCTCTCTATCCGTCTGTCTGTCAAAATTAAAACAATACTATCGTACCGAGTGATAAAAATAAGAAACGCTCCACAAATTGAACATTTTCTAAATTGTTCTGATTTCCAACAAGCCTATCTTCTCTGTATTGTTCCTTATTTTCCTATTATCCGATACAGATATATTGAAAACATACAGTCTGATAAATGCCCTGTCAACTAAATAACATAACATTTTTTTTTAAATGCTGTTTAACAATGGTGATAGTGAGGAGCAGTTCACCTTCCATTGGATGCCTCCGTTGAAGAGTTCACTCTTAGCGATGTCCACCCTGTTCCAGGCTACTGCTAGCTTCAGCTCCTCTGTGTACTCACTGGCATCGCTGGACACACGTTTACTGGCTGACAGACAAATACATAGAATGAATGAGTAGTTTGACCAGGATCATGTTTAACATATCTGTCAACAGATAGCAAACGCACACACACACACACACCATACACACACGCGCACAGACACAAATAGACATGCAGACGGAAGAATGCATGCATGCACGCACGCGCATACACACACACACACACTTCTACCTCTGACGAGAGCCTTCAGTAGCACTGTGTCAAAATCATCAGAACTCTCCTGCTCCCCGTGGAACACTGTGATCAGATCTCTGTTCTGGTAGATACTCAGAGCCTGGTGAGAGAGAGGAGGGAGGTATAGAGAGAGAAGGGTAAAGAAGAAAGAAAAGGAGTAAGGTTATGTGCTCACTTACATAAACTTGCTTTCTCTCTCACAGACACACACACACGTAGCAGTACTTCCGTCCCTCTCCTTATCCAAACCAGGCTTGAACCCAGGACCCTCTGAACTCATCACCAATTGCCACCCAAGAAGCAACGTTACTTATCGCTCCACAAAAAGTCAACGGAAACAACTACTTCTATGCCTCAGAGCGGGTGACATCACCAATTGAACACTACTAGCGCATCGCTAACTAGCTGGCCATTTCACATTGGCCAGACACACACACAAACACACCCATCCACACACAAACAAGCTCTCACAGTCGCACTGCAGAATTAAACATTTATCCAAGTGTTTTTGACACCCTGGTTTGCTCCTACTGCTCTGTATCATTCCATTTCTCCAGAAGTAAAATTTCTAAGTTAATGGTTAAGTTTAGACACTCATTTCGAATGGAAATGGTAAGGGTTAAGGTTTGGGATTGGGTTGAAACAGAAACAGTGCCCACCACTGGGATCAAACACACAACCTTCTGATCCACAGTCATGGGAATATTTCCATCTACTATCCCAGGATTATGCACATCTGCTATCCCCGGCCACAATGCCCTAAAAAAAAACTCAAGACTACTTGATGGTAATAGTGCTCACTGTTGCCCCTACTGGCCGGTTTTGAAGGGATTTCCTGACGTCCTCAGTGCATAGCTATACCTCCAATTTCGAAGTCAATCTTGAAGGATCTCCCTGACACACACACACACCTCCCCCCACACACACCCGTCCACACACACACACACACACATCCCAGCCCACCCTGCCCCCACTCACCCTGTCCACCAGCTTCTCCAGGTCTGCCTCGGCAGTAAAGTGCCTCCGGACCCTCTCACGGGCCCTGTCACGCAGTTCCGCACTGGGGCTCTTGCTCCCCTCAGCCTCTGGCTGGGGAGAGGGGGGGCTCATGGGCACGGCTGACAGTGCATCTAGCAGCTCACAGATAAGGTCCGCCGCTGGACCAGAACCATTCAACACCAGCCAGGGAGTAGCCTTCTTCAGAGAGAGATCCACCCTCTGAGGGAGAGAGGGAGGGAGGGCAAAAAGCAGAAGAGAGTGAGAGAAAGTGAAAGAAGGAGAGATAAGAGGGAAAGGGAAATTCAAAACGGAAGGAGAGAGAGAAAGAGGGGTTAACGAGAATGTTCTGGTCATGCACAGTAATGTACTATAGGCCTAGTAATGTCATGAAAAGTAAAGCAAGTCATAGTGATGATAGTGATGTTGCCATAGCTTACCTCCAGCATGGCAGCGTCCCCTGAGATGAGCATACACAATACAGGGACATCTATACTGCCACTGCCTGGAAAACAACAGGTACAGGGAAAGGGTGTAGGACAAATGGGAGAAGTCCATAAAATCAAGTTTTTAAGTCATGAATCATTGATCAGATGTCATAGTCAATGTCCATCAATGTTTCATGATTTACTACTTATGAGAATATTTATAAGAATATGTATTTCCACAAGCATCATGGAAGACTGCGAATGTATCAAATTATTGTCAAGTCTTTTGCAATATTCAGTAAGGTTACATACACACAATAATATGATTATTGTTAATAGTCAGATTAATAATAGTTTGAGTTGACGTTTACGTTTACGTGCCTTGCAAGAAGAACGATTTCCCCTATAATCCTGTTTACTCGGACACATCTGAAATCAGGCAACCTGACGGGACTTTGAAAAAATGCAAAACATCTGCATTCAAAATAAATGTTCTACCACAGCAACCATGTTATTTTTGTGAAGCATATTTGATTCTGAGTTCGAACATATAAAGTTTGTATGTAAAAACTATTTCTAAGATGCATACTTTCAATATTTCCGAACTCCCTTCACTTGCGCAAAATAAATCAATTTGAGCTGCTCGTGGCTAGCATGCACAGATCAAATACACCGCTATGACTCTGAGTGAGGCGTTTCCATATCCCCAATAATTCTAAAGATTGCTCAGAGGACCAGACGAATCAGTTTACGCTTACTTTGATTATGACCGTGCGCGGAATTAGATGAGCAGAGTAAGGAGTTTACAGGACTAATGCCATACTCAGTTTAATATCTAATTATTAGTGTGCATGTAAACGTGATCAGATTGTGAATGTTATTGATCTCATTGTGAATGTCCATCATATGAATGTCAATGTGTGAATATTTCATGATTTACTACTCATAGAAGAATATATATATATATATTTTTAACCTTCATTTAACTAGGCAAGTCCGTTTAAGAACAAATTCTTATTTACAATGACGGCCTACCCCGGCCAAACCCGGACGACGCTGAGCCAATTGTGCACCGCGCTATGGGACTCCCAATCACGGCCGGATGTGATGCAGCCTGGATTCAAACCAATATAAGACTATGTATTTTTACAAGTTAGTTCCTTACAAAAAAATAAAAACACAATTGAACACGTCACGATAAGTCATCCTTGCGCCTTTTAGAGAGTAGGGAGACCATGCCAATCATCTGTGTCGATCTAATTTTAATATGTGTACCAACGGATCTCAATGACAAAATAAAAGAGAATATTGCCAAGTATTTATAGTGTTGAGGTCAACAACAAAAACTTCCATGGTTTGCTCACCAGATGAGTTCAACTTTGGATTAATTGTTATACATTGTTAATGTTAGTCTTTCTTACTGAAATATATAAATAACCCACCAAATATTAGCGATACAAAATAGTTACACAAGCGTCACTGAATTACATTAAACTAGTCGTATTAACCAAACGCTAGCAAAGCAGGGCTGGCGTTATGGGCGGGACTCCTTGCCCATCAAAATAAAATATTGATAGTTGAAGGTGATTATCACCTTGGTAATTGCCTCGAAACTGAACCTAAACTATACCGAAACTAATTTCACACTTTTAACAACAGATTAAATAAATGTAAAGCATGATGGGGAGAAAGGGAGAGAATGGGTGAGTTGCTGCCTGCCATAAAATGAGGGACAGTGTCTGACAGACCAATCAACCTGCACATGTCCTCTACTGTATGCTTATTGCTTTTGTTCAATGTATGGTTATTTTGACCATTGATTATTGTTGTTACTGATGTCCCGTCGACAACTTTGATTCTTATTATTTTCATATTGTAAGTATCCAAAGTAAGCTTTGGCAATATGTACATTGTTACGTAATGCCAATAAAGCAAATTGAATTGAATTGATGAGCGAGGGGAAACAAAAGACACATTATTATGTAGGGTAGGGCCATTCTATTGTATTGATTCATTCTATTATAATCTCAAAATGATATGTAGCCTACCCACTACATATCCACCGAATCCAAACAGTTTTATAGTCTCCTCTGGCCTACTTGGAGTACACAAGTGAGAACGTGCATAATTTGCAATGGTAAGAAGACCAAGATGAACGGATGCACATGCTGCGTTAGCGTTGCTACAAAATCTGAATGAAAATGACTCAAGATGGTGGGGAAGAAATGAATCATGATGACATCTCTGATGACTATTCTTCTGATTCTGAGCCTCAGCTTGAACCTACAGCTCCGAGGCCTAACCGCAAAATAATGACAGAATGGTGGGCACTGAGCAGGTGCTTGCACCACCACCAAATGAAAGGAAAACACTGTTTGGATAGAACAAGCTGGTGACAATGCTACAGACCGATTATCAGCACAAAATGTCACCAGTGAGAGAGCCGGCCCTACATCTCAAGTAAAAAAACAAATCAGCAACGCAATCACCAGCTTTCGTTGTTTATGTGACATGGGCTTGCTCCAACTGATAATTGATTATTTTTGACTGCTGTCAATTTGACATGTATATTCATTATAATGCCATTATTGCTTGTGTGCTGATTTCCCCTATTTATCAAGCATACTTGGCATACAGTATCTCATTTACATAAGTATTCACTCCCCTGAGTCAATGCTTTGTAGAAGCACCTTACAGCTGTGAGTAGCGATTACAGCTGTGATTCTTTCTGGGTAAGTCTCTAAGAGCTTTCCACACCAGGATTGTGCAACATTTGTCCATTATTCTTTTCAAAGTTCTTCAAGGTCTGTCAAATTGGTTGTTGATCATTGCTAGATCACCATTTTCAGGTAGATTTAAGTCAAAACTGTAAATCGGCCCCTCAGGAACATTCATTGTATTCTTGGTAAGCCTTGTCCTTGTGTTTTAGGTTATTGTCCTGCTGAAAGGTGAATTCATCTCCAAGTGTCTGGTAGAAAGACGACTGAGCCAGGTTGTCCACCATAATGTTGCCTGTAATTAGCTGTATTTCATAATGTTTTTATCCTGAAAAACTCCCCAGTCCTTAATGATTACAAGAATACCCATACCACTATGCTTGAACATGATGTGTTGTATTGGATTTGCCCCAAACAGCCACATTTTTTGCAGTATTACTTTGGTGCCCTGTTGCAAACAGAATAGGTGTTTAGGAACATTTGTATCTGTACAGGCTTCCTTTTCACTCTGTCAATTAGGTTAGTATTGTGGAGTAACTAGAATGTTGTTGATCTATCCTGTTTTCTCCTATCACAGTCATTAATAAACTCTGTAACTCTTTTAAAGTCACCATTGGCCTCATGGTGAAATCCCTGAGCGGTTTCCTTCCTCTCCAGCAATTTAAGTTAGGAAGGACACCTGTATCTAGTGACTGGATATTTAATGTCTGCTTTTTATTTTTTTTCCCCCATCTACCAATAGCACTTCTTTGTGAGGCATTCCAAACCTCCCTGGTCTATGTAGTTGAATCTGTGTTTGAAATCCACTGCTCGACAGGGACCTTACAGATAATTAATTGTATGTGTGGGGTACAGAGATGAGGTAGTCATTCAAAAATCAGGTTAAACAATATTATTGCACACAGAGTGATTTATTATTGTACACACAGTTATCACATTTGGTTCCTTGGAAGTTGTGGGAACGTATGTTTTTGGTTTCACATTGGTTGTGGGAACGAAGCCATAGGTATCTGACTGCCAAAACATTTTTTAAACATTCCGAGAACAGAAGTGACAATTTAGTCTGTTCTGTGAAAGTTTATTTTTAGGTTGTAGGGAGGTTCTGAGAACATTTTCTTGGGAGGTTTTATTAACGCTCTGAGAATGGAAATTCTAGGTTATATGTAGGTTTTTGAACAACTTCCTTAAAATTATGACTGAATGTTTCAATAAGACTGCTAGATTTTTTTGAACTCCAAGCACAGATAAGAAACATGGAAATTAATTTCCGTAGGTATTATCGTTCAAACACATTTTTTTTTTATTGTGATAGAGCATCAGTGAAATTCAAACCTGTGATATTTTGTTTTCTAGTCATGGAATTAGACCACTGCGGCACTAGGATGGAGCTAGCATGCTATGTTTTTGTACGCATACAAAGCTGGTCATTTTAGTCTGTTCAAACAGACCCCATTTTAAAGGAAACAAACACTCATTAAGATCAGGTGTTGCTAACAACACACCTGAACACATTTAACAAGATAGAGGATATAGAGAGTATTGTTGACGCTGAGAATAGAATGTATATGTTTTTAAATAACATTATTAGAACGTTCTCTGAAAGTTGCAAAAGTGTTGTGGTTTTTATGAAAAGTTTTCTTCATGTTCTGAGAACGGAATTTAGAGGTTATTGATGTTAATGTGTACAATAATAAAATATATACATTCCCAGAATATTGCCAACATTGCCAAGAACCTTACATTCTCTGAAAGTTCTGAAAACATTGTTTCAGTTACACAATTTTTTCAAACGTTCCCAGAATATAGTAAAAATATGACATTAAATCTAACCACATAGGAACTTGTGTGGAATGTTCTGTGGAAGTTCTGCAATTTCCACAGAAAACCTTTTTTCTTAACGTTATCGGGAACATGTCTTAATCCAAACCATGAGAAAACCTGTAGGAAACGTTATGCTGAAGTACTGACATTTCCACAGAAGAACATTGTTTCTTAACATTCTTTGAACTATTCGAGAACTTTCACAATGTCAAACCAGTTGGAGAACGTTCCTAGAATTTAAATTAAATGTAATCATGTTTGAGCTTTTAGAAGCAATGAAATATTTGAATGAAAATAAAGTTTTTTTGTCAAGTTCCTTAAATGTGCTGAGAATGTTCCAATGCCAAGCAACTATCCTGCATTATTCCCAGAAAGTTGTAGGAAGGTTGAATGCAAAATAACCATAGAACAACTACACTCTCACAAAGCTCTTAGAAACAGATGGTTCTCAGAACGTTATGTGCTAGCTGGGCTGTGTCTCACCCCAGATGCCTGTGCGTTGGTGGGAGATGTAGTCCTCCATCTTGGCCCTGAAGACCATCTCCCCTCCCCGCCGGCCTACACTCCCATCATCCACCAGCAGGAAGGCCTGGTAGTTATTATCCAGGCAGCACGAGTCACGGGATGTGTTCTGGACATAATATCGTGCTGGAAAACTACCCTGAGGAGGAGAGGCGTAGAGAAATAGAGATTGTGTGGGGGGAGGGTTAGAGAATGTGTGAGAGAGAGGGGGGTGGGCGAGAGAAATTATGGGTAGAGAATGGGATCAGAGGAGGAGAGAAGGGGTAAAGGAAGAGGGGAGAGAGATCAGGGTAGAGAAAGGAGGGTAGAGAGAGAGAGGGAGAGAAACAGGGAGAGAGACGTAGTAAGAGAGAGAGAGAAGAAGACATTGTGATTCCCATCCCATGTAATAAAAATACCTCGTTGTTATTAATTTGATTTCCTGTGGTTTTGGATTTCTCAACCTAAAAGGGCATCTTATTGAAAGAGAGAAAGAAATAGAGTGAAAGAGAGAAGGGATAAAAAGGAGAAGGAAGGGGATATAAATAAATTAGGAAAGTGAGTGAGAAGCAAAGAGGGGAGAGATGAAAGTGAACAAAATTCTATAATTGTATATAGTGCCAGTGTACAGTAAGTAGCGTGTTCCTATGCATTCCAGTGTGTGTGTGTTTCTATGTCTGTGTCACGTGCATGCTTAATACTGTATACATTGAACATTGTGTGTGTGTGTGTGTGTGTGCGCGTGTGCGTAAATGTACCTGTGCGTTGATGAGCTGCTGTCTGTTGTGCACCAACCCCCAGGGGGCCACGCCCACAGCGATGACTTTCTTCTGGGACAGGGAGGAGGCCGCCGCCGCATGATCCCTCACTGCTTCCCCAACACAATGACTCACCCCCTCCCTCAGCCCCCCCGTCACTATCCACGCCCCTGGGAGAGAGGGGGGAGGTAGAGGAGAAGGAAGAGAGGGAGTGAGTGAGTGAGAAAAATAAAAAAAGAGGGAGCGAGAGATATGGGAAGAAAGGGAAGTGAGGGCGTGAGACAGAGCATGAGAGAAATGTTTATGACACAATTATAATATGCCACTTAGCAGATGTCATTATTCAAAGCGACTTGTAGTACAGTGATTGCATAACTGTGACCCCTGCAGGAATTGAACCCCCACAACCTTGGAATAGCAAACACCACACTCTTACCGACTGAGCAACCAGGATGGGCAATGGACAATAGACAGATAAGGAACATAAGCTTGTTGGTTATGAGTCAAGGGCACCGTGAAAACATGTAATTTGCAGTGAAAGATGACATCAAATAAATTGTATTTTTGGGGAATGAGGCCCAGGAAGGATTTGTTTAAAATACTTCATTTGAAAGCTGAACTACATGCACTTATTTACACTTACTCAAAGTATATCCTGTTCTACTGGTTGGCCTCTTACCATTGCTGTGTCTGCTAATTGTATGCTCTATGGACAACCTGCTTATTGTCTTGCCTTGCTTTAATCAACAACTGTCTGGCCTAGATGGTCATGTGTGCTGTAAACTTTTAACCCATACAGCCAGAGGAGGAAGAGAATGAGAAGGAAGGAGGAGGAAGAGAAGGAGGGTAAATTACAACAGCAATGCAACTCTGTTTGGTAGAACGGACATACTTTTAATTCCACCTGATCCGCTCTGTCCCTATAATACGTTATGAAAGTAAATACCTCATGTATTGATGTCATAGAATCGTATATAGATATCTATAAAGCAACCATGCTGTTTGTCCTCAGTGAATCTTGGGGCTAGGTACAGTATTTCTGCCAGAAAATCATCAGTTCCGTGGTTCATCTTAATGGGATAACATATATGAATTCATGATATATTAAACAAATAGATTCAACGGAGTGGGCGTTATTCTCACCGGTGCCCTATTCCGAACTGATCAACCTCAAACCCAGGACACCTGGGTGTGTGTGTGTCAAATCAATCAGTTTATTTGTCATGTATACAAATTTGCAGATGTTATCGCAAGTGCAGCGAAATGCTTGTGTTTCAGTGCAGTAATACCTAGCAATACAAAACAATACACTCATAATCCAAATGGTAATACAGTATCAAAGCAAGCAATGTCAGAGTCCGGGAATATATGGGGCGGCAGGGTAGCCTAGTGGTTAGAGCGTTGGACTAGTAACCGGAAGGTTGCGAGTTCAAACCCCCGAGCTGGCAAGATCTGTCGTTCTGCCCCTGAACAGGCAGTTAACCCACTGTTCCCAGGCCGTCATTGAAAATAAGAATTTGTTCTTAACTGACTTGCCTGGTTAAATAAAGGTAAATAAATAAAATAAAAAAAAATATATATATATATATATAGAGGAGGAAGGGGAGGACCATCCTCTTCGGTTATTTTGTAATTTTTTATATACCGCACCAGTCAAAAGTGTGGACACACCTACTCATTCCAGGGTTTTTCTTATTTTTTACTATTATCTACCTTGTAGAATAATATTGAAGACATCAAAGCTATGAAATAACACATATGGAATCATGTAGTAACTAAAAAAGTATCAAGCAAATCAAAATATATTTTATATTTGAGATTCTTCAAATAGCCACCCTTTGCCTTGATGACAGCTTTGCACCCTCTTGGCATTCTCTCAACCAACTTAATGAGGTAATCCCCTGGTGTCACGCCCTGACCATAGTTTGCTTTGTATGTTTATATGTTTTGGTTGGTCAGGTGTTAGTCGTTGTCTCTGATTGGGAACCATATTTAGGTAGCCTGTTTTGTCATTGTGGGAGATTGTCTACGTGTAGTGTTTGTGTCAGCACATTTCGTATATAGCCTCACGGTCGTTGTTCATTTATTGTTATGTTCAGTTTACTTTGTGTTTTCATCATCCATTAAAATTATGCATTTACACCACGCTGCGCTTTGGTCCTGGAATGTATTTTAATTAACATGTGTGCCTTGTTAAAAGTTAATTTGTGGAATTTCTTTCCTTCTTAATGCATTTGAGCCAATCAGTTGTATTGTGACAAGGTAGGGTATACAGACAAGGTATACAGAAGATAGCTCTATTTGGTAAAAGACAAAGTCCATATTATGGCAAGAACAGCTCAAGTAAGCAAAGCATTATTACTTTAAGACAAAGGTCAGTCAAGAACTTTGAAAGTTTCTTCAAGTGCAGTTGCAAAAACCATCCAGCGCTATGATGAAACTAGCTCTCATGAGGACCGCCACAGGAAATTAAGACCCAGAGCTACCTCTGCTACAGAGGATAAGTGTGCTCTACACGGATGAATCCCAGGTTCAACTATACCGGCCAGATGGTGTCGTGTGGGCGAGCACTATGCAGATGTCAACGTTGTGAACAGCATGCCCCATGGTGGAGGTGGGGTTATGGTATGGGCAGGCATAAGCTACGGACAACTAATTAATTTGCATTTTATCCATGGCAATTTGAATGCACAGAGATACCGTGACGAGATCCCGAGGTCCATTATCGTGCCATTCATCCCCTGCCATCACCTCATGTTTCAGCATGATAATGCACATGCCCATGTCGCAAGAATCTGTACACAATTCCATGTCCCCCATTGAGCATGTTTGGGATGCTATGGATCAACGTGTGTTCCAGTTCCAGTTCCCGCCAATATCTAGCAACTTCACATATCCATTGAAGAGGAGTGAGACAACATTCCACAGGACACAATCAACAACAGCCTGATCAACTCTATGCGAAGGAGATGTGTCACGCTGCGTGAGAAAAATGGTGGTCACACCAGATACTGACAGTTTTATAAATCCACGCCCCTACCTTTCTTTTAAGGTATCTATGACCAACATTTGCATATCTGTATTCCCAGTCATGAGAAATCTGTAGATTAGGGCATAATTTATTTATTTCAATTGACTGATTTCCTTATATGAACTGTAACTCAGTAAAATCTTTGAAAATGTTGTATGTTGCATTTATATTTTTGTTCAGTGTATATACTGTATATAATGGTGTGTATAGACAGTATGGACAGTATTTCAATATAAAAAGTGTGTATAGCACTGGGTACTGTATATAGGATGAGTAATAACTAGAATACAGTATATACATAGAAAGTGGGTAAAACGATCTGTAAACATTAAAGTGACCGGTGTTCAATGACTATGTTCACAGGACTGCGGTCTCTAAGGTGCAGGGTACCGTGTCTATGCGTGTCTCACCTGTGCTCTGTGCTGCCCTGACCAGCCCCTGTCTCAGCACCTCCCTGACCCAGGTCTTGACTTTCTCGCACCCCTCACCCCCCACCACAGAAACCACCAGGTTGGGGGAGGGTACCCCCCAGTGGGCTGTCATCAGGGTGTATACCATCTGAGGGGTGGTGTCGCACGACAGGCGCAGGAACTGATCAATAGGAAGAGAGAAGAATGGAAGAGGTGGAGAAGGGGACAATGAGTATCGCAATAAAGGGATGATTATCAAGAAGCTGTGGTGAATTGGTGCGGCTACATAAAGTAATTGCTAATTGGTTATTCTGCCTATGGTGTAGTTCATCAGTGGCAAAGAGATGTCGGTACAGGTGAGAACATTCCATCTAACTGATGTGAGGGCTGGCAGCTCTGCTAGAACATGGACTCCTCTACCATTGTTCCATAGAATGCCAGACAGGCATTCTGCTGTGAAATGAATAAACACAACAGCCTCATACCTCACCTCTGCTATGTCAAAGCTCTCTCATTGTCGATATGAAAGACACTTCATGAGCAACTGACGGAGCAACAAGGCCCGACGTAAACGAGCAAGAGGTTGAAATGAAATACGTTCACATTGTTGTCATTTAGTGTCAATGAATGCTTGAGTGACATATTAGTTTCATAACGTATAGCATCTTATAACATCATGAAATTAGGTAAGTAAGTAAGCCTTGGACAATTATGCTTTGTCTGAGCCAGAATGACCCACAGGGCAAGAGCCTCCTGTTTCTTTAGCATGAGGCAGCTTGATGTACAAGTACACACCCTGATGCTATTCTGTCGCAGAGCCTTACCCCCAATCCATCTACTTAATGCTAAGTGCAGAGCAGGGGCATCAGGTCCCATTTATTAGAGTCTTTGGTATGATTTGACAAGGGATCGAACCCCCCAATCTTCCAATTTTAAGACTAACATTCTAACCACAATGCCACTAAAATGGTAAATCATGAGACTTCCATAAATTCAATCACTCAGTAGGGTTATATGGTAACATACACTATATATACAAAAGTATGTGGACACCCCTTCGAATTAGTGGATTGGGCTCTTTCAGCCACACCCGTTGCTGACAGGTGTACAGTCGTGGCCAATAGTTTTGAGAATGACACAAATATACATTTTCACAAAGTTTGCTGCCTCAGTTTGTATGATGTCAATTTGCAGCATATACTCCAGAATGTTATGAAGAGTGATCAGATGGATTGCAATTAATTGCAAAGTCCCTCTTCGCCATGCAAATGAACTGAATCTCCCAAAAACATTTCCACTGCATTTCAGCACTGCCACAATAGGACCAGCTGACATCATGTCAGTGATTATCTCGTTAACACAGGTGTGAGTGTTGACGAGGACAAGGCTGGAGATCACTCTGTCATGCTGATTGAGTTCGAATAACAGACTGGAAGCTTCAAAAGGAGGGTGGTGCTTGGAATCATTGTTCTTCCTCTGTCAATCATGGTTAACTGCAAGGAAACACGTGCCGTCATCATTGCTTTGCACAAAAAGGGCTTCACAGGCAAAGATATTGCTGCCAGTAAGATTGCACCTAAATCAACAGTTTATCAGATCATCAAGAACTTCAAGGAGAGCGGTTCAATTGTTGTGAAGAAGGCTTCAGGGTGCCCAAGAAAGTCCAGCAAGCGCCAGGACCGTCTCCTAAAGTTTATTTATCTGCGGGATCAGGGCACCACCAGTACAGAGCTTGCTCAGGAATGGCAGCAGGCAGGTGTGAGTACATCTGCACGCACAGTGAGGCGAAGACTTTTGGAGGATGGCCTGGTTTCAAGAAGGGCAGCAAAGAAGCAACTTCTCTCCAGGAAAAACATCAGGGACAGACTGATATTCTACAAGGTACAGGGATTGGACTGCTGAGGACTGGGGTAAAGTCATTTTCTCTGATGAATCCCCTTTCCGATTGTTTGGGGCATCCGGAAAAAAACGTTTCTGGAGAAGACAAGGTGAGCGCTACCATCAGTCCTGTGTCATGCCAACAGTAAAGCATCCTGAGACCATTCATGTATGGGGTTGCTTCTCAGCCAAGGGAGTGGGCTCACTCACAATTTTGCCGAAGAACACAGCCATGAATAAAGAATGGTATCAACACATCCTCCGAGAGCAACTTCTCCCAACCATCCAGGAACAGTTTGGTGACGAACAATGCCTTTTCCAACATGATGGAGCACCTTGCCATAAGGCAAAAGTGATAACTAAGTGGCTCGGGGAACAAAGCATTGATATTTTGGGTCCATGGCCAGGAAACTCCCCAGACCTTAACCCCATTGAGAACTTGTGGTCAATCCTCAAGAGGCGGGTGGACAAACAAAACCCCACAAATTCTGACAAACTCCAAGCATTGATTATGCGAGAATGGGCTGCCATCATTCAGGATGTGGCCCAGAAGTTAATTGATGCCAGGGCGAATTACAGAGGTCTTGAAAAAGAAGGGTCAACACTGCAAATATTGACTCTTTGCATCAACTTCATGTAATTGTCAATAAAAGTTGTTGACACATATGAAATGCTTGTAATTATGCTTCAGTATTCCATAGTAACATCTGACAAACTATCTAAAGACACTGAAGCAGCAGAGTTTGTGGAAATTAATATTTGTGTCATTCTCAAAACCTTTGGCCACGACTGTATAATAACGAGCACACAGCCATGCAATCTTCAAAAATTGGCAATAGAATGGCCTTACTGAAGAGCTCAGTTACTTTCAACGAGGGACCGTCATAGGATGCCACCTTTCCAACAAGTCAGTTTGTCAAATTTCTGCCCTGCAGGAGCTGCCCTAGTCAACTGTAAGCGCTGATATTGGGGGGTGGAAACGTCTAGGAGCAACAACGGCTCAGCCGTGAAGTGGTAGGTCACACAAGCTCACAGAACGGGACCACCGAGTGCTGAAGCACATACAAATAGTCTGTCCTCGGTTGCATCACTCACTACCGAGTTCCAAATTGCCTCTGGAAGGAACGTCAGCACAAGAACTGTTCGTTGGGAGCTTAATGAAATGGGTTTCCATGGCCGAGCAGCCGCAGACAAGCCTATGATCTCTATGCACAATGCCAAGTGTCGGCTGGAGTGGTGTAAAGCTCGCCGCCATTGGACTCTGGAGGGGTGGAAACGCGTTCTCTGGAGTGATGAATCACGCTTCAACATCTGGAAGTCTGACGGACGAATCTGGTTTTGGCGGATGCCAGGAGAACGCTACCTGCCCCAATGCATTATGCCAACTGTAAAGGTTGGGGGGGGGAATAATGGTCTGGGGATTTTTCGTGGTTCGGGCTAGGCCCCTTAGTTCCAGTGAAGGGACATTTTAACACAACATCATACAATAACATTCTAGACGATTCTGTGCTTCCAACTTTGTGGCAACAGTTTGGGGAACGTCCTTTCCTGTTTCAGCATGACAATGCACCCATGCACAAAGCGGGGTCCATGTAGAAATGGTTTGTCGAGATTGGTGTGGAAGAACTTGACTGGCCTTCATGGAGCTCTGACCTCAACCCCATCGAACACCTTTGGGATGAATTGGAAAGCCGACTGAGAGCCTGGCCTAATCGCCCAACATCAGTGCTCGACCTCACTAGGGCTCTTGTAGCTGAATAGAAGCAAGTCCCCGCACCAATGTTCCAACATCAATTGGAAAGCCTTTCCAGAAGAGTGGAGGCTGTTATAGCAACAAAGAGGGGACCAACTCCATGATATTGGAATTAGATGTTTGATGAGAATGTGTCCACATACTTTGGTCATATAGTATAGCTGAGTCACTTAATGGTTATGAGATGACGGGCAGTAAGCCAGCTATCTAATTCATTAATCACCCACCCTCCCGCAACTGACAGAGCAGTGTGTGTGTCCTAGTGTAATTTATACTTTAGTAATACCCTGGGCTGTTTGATTGAGCGCTGGACAAACTGAGCAAACATACACTGTCCTCTATCAGGACCTCAACAAGGGACAGAGACCAATCCCATGTACAGTACCAGTCAAACATTTGGACACACCTACTCATTCAAGTGTTTTCTTTATTTTGACTATTTTCTACATTGTATAATAATAGTGAAGAAATCAAAACTATGAAATAACACATATGGAATCATGTAGTAACCAAACAAGTGTTGAACAAATCTAAATAGATTTTAGATTCTTCAAAGTAGCCACCCTTTGCCTTTATGACAGCTTTGCACACTCTTGGCACTCTCTCAACCAGCTTCATGAGGAATGCTTTTCCTACAGTTTTGAAGGAGTTCCCACATATGCTGAGCACTTGTTGGCTGCTTTTCCTTCACTATGCAGTCAGACTCATCCCAAACCATCTCAATTGGGTTGAGGTTGGGTGATTATGGAGGCCAGGTCATCTGATGCAGCACTTCATCACTCTCCTTCTTGGACTGGAGGTGTGTTTTTGGGTCATGGTTCTATTAAAAAACAAATGATAGTCCCACTAAGCGCAAACCAGATAGGATGGCATATCGGTGCAGAATGCTGTGGTAGCCATGCTGGTTAAGTGTGCCTTAAATTCTAAATAAATCACTGACCGTGTCAGCAGCAAAGCACCCCCACACCACCACACCTCCTCCTCTATGCTTCACTGTGGGAACCACACATGCAGAGATCATCCGTTCACCTACTCTGCGTTTCACAAAGACATGGCGGTTGGAACCAAAAATCTTAAATTTGGACTCATCAGACCAAAGGACAGATTTCCACTGGTCTAATGTCCATTGCTCTTGTTTCTTGGCCCAAGTAAGTCACTTCTTATTATTGGTGTCCTTTAGAAGCGGTTTCCTTGCAGCAATTCGACCATGAAGGCGTGATTCACACTGTCTCCTCTGAACAGTTGCTGTTGAGATGTGTCTATTACTTAAACTCTGTGAGGTACAATCTGAGGTGTAGTTAATTGCCGATTTCTGAGTCTGGTAACTCTAATGAACTTATCCTCTGCAGCAGAGGTAACTCTGGGTCTTCCTTTCCTGTGGCGGTCCTCATGAGAGCCAGTTTCATCATAGCGCTTGATGGGTTTTATTTGAGCTGTTCTTGCCATAATATGGACTTGGCTCAAACGCAATAAGAAGGAAAGAAATTTCACAAATGAACTTTTAACAAGGCACACCTGTTAATTGAAATGCATTCCAGGTGACTACATCAAGAAGCTGGTTGAAAGAATGCCAAGAGTGTGCAAAGACGTCATCAAGGCAAAGGGTGGTTACTTTGAAGAATCTCAAATATAAAATATATTTTCATTTGTTGAACACTTTTTTGGTTACTACATGATTCCATTTGTGTTATTTCATAGTTTTGATGTCTTCACTATTATTCTACAATGTAGAAAATAGTAAAAATAAAGAAAAACTCTGGAATGAGTTGGTGTGTCCAAACTTTTGACTAGTACTGTATGTCTTAGCATGTGTATTTCTTAGCATGCCTGTGCATGAGTGTATGCACACAGTTGAGTGTGTGTTACCCACATGGCTGTGTCTCCTGCCAGCCTCTGCGAACTCCAACTCTCCGAAGGCGTCAGTGGGGTACTCTGAGGAGTGCTGAGAGCTATCCCACTGGCTGACGATGGCTGCACCGAAATAGTCTCTCGTAGCGATGGAGCCGTGCGTTTCACGCTCACCCCCGCACTGGCACATCGCCCCATTACTGACAGGGGCAGAGAGAGACAAAGACACACACATGAATACGCACACATATACACACACACATAGCCAGTCATTACAGTGAACAGACAATTCACAAAATCAAAAACACAGGCCACAGACACACGGCGACCCAGAGAGAGGCTGTACCTAAGGCAGTCCTCTATGAATGTGGTGCACACTCTCTTCTTGATGATCTTGGAGATCCAACTCTGTGAGGGAAAGACATTGGGTAACTGTTAGTCACTGTTACCTAACAAGCTACAGATGTTGAATTTTATGCTAAACTGGATGTACACTCTGTACATGAGCCATTTGATTAGCTGTTCAGGAGTCTTATGGCTTGGTTGTAGAAGCTGTTAAGAATAACCTAAAGTTGGCACTGATGTGAGCCATGACCAGCCTTTCAAAGCATTTCATGGCTACAGACGTGAGTGCTATGGGTCGGTAGTCATTTAGGCAGATTACCTTAGTGTTCTTGGCCACAGGGACTACGGTGGTCTGCTTGAAACATGTTGGTATTACAGACACAGACAGGGAGAGGTTGAAAATGTCAGTGAAGACACTTGCCAGTTGGTCAGTGCATGCTCGGAGTACATGTCCTGGTAATCCGTCTGGCCCTGCGGCCTTGTGACTGTTGACATGTTTAAAGGTCTTACTCACATCGGCTGCAGAGAGTGTGATCACACAGTCATCCGAAACAACTGATGCTCTCATGCATGTTTCAGTGTTACTTGCCTCGAAGCGAGTATAGAAGTTATTTAGCTCGTCTGGTAGGCTTGTGTCACTGGGCAGCTCTCGGCTCTGTTTCCCTTTGTTATATTTTTTTATCGCTTTGGTGCAATTTTCACAAGTAAATTTTCACAACTCTTAGAAAAAACTCAAGATATCATCAAAAATGTGTTTAAAAACTCTAAGCACATTAACACACAAAATCATACAGTCACTTTTGAACCCAATTTAAACAGTTTCATCTAGAAATACATGTTTCACATTGCAATAAATGTTCAAATAAAATAATGTCCTTTCACAATGCAATGCTCACATTACTTTTGATATGAGTCTTTTCTCTTACTTAATCCAATTGCTTTTAATTGATTATCACCTAAACCTTTTGTAAACCCTATTGATTTTACATGTAAACTAGTTTGCCTAATATTGATTTTGAGAACTTCATAATTAAAATCTGTCTGTAAAAAAAAAAAAATCATATACACTCAAATGTACTACTATGATGATTTTGTCCCCCAGGTGCATAAACAGTTATATTCCCTGCAATTTCAATGAGAATCTATGGCCAAATGCTTAGGACAGGCTTGATGCAAACTTGTGTCTGCTAAACATTATGTTTCTTAAATGTCTTTCATTTGATTACATGGTGAAATATTCCTTCAATGATCACACTTTTAATCACACATGGAAAGGAAATGATGGACATTTGATGTTTAGAAAATTTTTATGGTTGGTGTATTTATTGGATAATGTGAAAACAGTGTAAGGTTCTGTAATTTACAGTGCTGTAGACTACATTAAAAGGGCAATTTTTAAACATGTATTTAATATTTTTTGCTATTGGATGAACTGGTTGTTAAAATAACTAAATTGCGAAGATATCATTATGTTGTGTTTTGGCGATTAAACCAATGTAGTCATTATATTTCACAGTAAACATACAGTTGAAGTCGGAAGTTTACATGCACATAGGTTGGAGTCATTAAAACTTGTTTTTCAACCACTCCACAAATTTCTTTGTTAACAAACGATTGTTTTGGCAAGTTGGTTAGGACATCTACTTTGTGCATGACACAAGTCAATTTTCCAACAATTGTTTACAGACAAATTATTTCACTTATAATTCACTGTATCACAATTCCAGTGGGTCAGAAGTTTTCATAAGATACAGAGGTAGAAAGAGGAAGAAAGGGGGGAGAGATTTCAAAATATCAATTTTGGTCGAGTTGCGTTGTTTCCCCCATACAGCTGTGCAAGTCGAGTGTGTCCCTATAGTACAAGACACATCCTGCGCAGTACAGCTTGTAGAAAAAACGGCTCGCATAAAATGGAATATAACGTTGCAGATTAAGTTCAGAATGGCACAATTTATTGTGTACAACATCTAAAGACCTACATCACTATACTGAGACCAGGTCTGTTTCTAGAAGGACGTATTTGGGTGTTTTTGAAGCATGTATTTTGCGTGCCCTGATACAGCACAACGAGCAATGACAAAGTGAATTGCGGCTGCGGTAAGTTTCTCAAAAGTAAGTGTAGTGGGACATTTTTTGTGTCCTCTGTGTTTCTGCAAATGCGTGACGACATGTAGCGTGTTGTTTCCTGATTATTGTGTTAGGATGTTCTGTGACTGCTCTCAGGGAGAGGACTAATAGAAGAACAGAAAGAAGGGAAAATATTGTTACTTTGGCCCAACGCCTAGAAACTATGTGTGCAAGGTCATGATCAGCCTATTGCGCCCTGAGAGCAGAGACACCTAGTTTGGGCATGAGTATAAAGGCACCCCTTCAGAGGTTCTGACAGACTTGTACTTTGAGAATTAAGTTGGTTGTAACCTCTCCGGCCGTGATAATAAAGACATGCTAATTTAGCTTTGACTTGGAGTCCTTAGTAGTAACTTCCACGACATAAGCCAAATCACAAAAAAAAGTGTCTGGATCCTTCTATAACATGTAATTTACATAAAAACAAGAGATTTACTTCAGAAATAGGAAAATTCTCCTTTAACACCTGAGTCCTAAACTGCCCTCCCAGCACGAGGGAATAAAGATGCAAGGAATTTTCCAGGTTATTCCAAACAAGAGGGGGGAAGGGCAGTAAAACTAAAGGAGGATTTTACCAAAATTGGTCAAGACAAGAGGGACCTCCATTATTCTAATCTGAATAACTCGGACGAAACAAATTAAGAGAACATCTTGTTTATGACACAGCTAACACCAATGGCAAAATATCGCCCTGCTGCAATTCGTCAACTATTTATTCGAACAGGTTTGATTTGGCCGTCTTTTGGCATCCGAAAATAGGCTGTTGATCAATATAAATTGTTATTCGCGCATGGCCACTGACAGGTCTGTGGGTTCGTTGTGTCAATGAATGAATGCATTTTTCACTGCCAGTTTTTTACGTTTGAAATGCATCAGTGCAGCAATGTATCAACTTAGCCAATGTGATCACATCACACCAGAGCTACATGTTGCTCTCGCCATTCAAACTTCCCCGCTAGTTCATTACCACAGTTGTAGTCTATTTCATAGCCTTTCAGCAAGAAAGAGGACCGATTGATGCTTCTCTCCCTGAAAAGGCCTAGGCTTATTCTTTTTTTTTTATTGCTCAAAATAAGTTTAAACTACACTGAACAAAAATATAAAGACAACATGTAAAGTGTTTCATGAGCTGAAATAAATGATCCCAGACATTTTTCATATGCACAAAAAGCTTATTTCTCTCACATTTTGTTACTGAGCATTTCTCCTTCGCCAAGATCATCTATCCACCTGACAGGTGTGGCATATCAAGAAGCTGATTAAACAGTATGATCATTACACAGGTGCACATTGTGCTGGGGACAATAAAAGGCCACTCCAAAATGTGGAGTTTTGTCACTGTCACGCCCTGACCTTAGATATCTCTGTTTTCTATATATTTTGGTTAGGTCATGGAGTGACTAGGGTAGGTACTCTAGGGTTTTTTGTATGTCTAGGGTTTTCGTATGTCTAGGGGTTTTGTATGTCTATGTTGGCCTGATATGGTTGCCAATCAGAGACAGCCGTTTATCGTTGTCTCTGATTGGGGATCATATTTAGGCAGCCCTTTTTTCCACTTTCTGGTGTGGGATCTTGTCTACAGTTAGGTGCCTGTATGCACACTAGTAGCTTCACGGTTAGTTTGATTGTTTGTTGTTTTGTTGAGTTTCAGTTCATAAAAAATATGTGGAACTCTATTCACGCTGCGCCTTGGTCTCACTCATACGACGAGCGTGACAGAAGATCCCACCACAAATGGACCAAGCAGTGTGTACAGGAGGAGTGGACTTGGGAGGAGATCCTGAACACAGGCTGGGGAGTATCGCCGTCCGAGGGAGGAAATTGAGGCAGCGAAAGCGGAACGGCGACGTTCCGAGGAGTATTACCAACGAGGCAAGCACGAGAGCCCCAAAATATTTTTTTGGGGTGGGCACACGGGGAGATTGGCGGAGGTAGGGTTTAGACCTGAGCCAACTCCTCGTGCTCACCGTGGGGAGCTTGTGACTGGTCAGGCACCATGTTATGCAGTGATGCGCACGGTGTCTCCAGTGTGCATTCATAGCCAGGTGCGCTCTATTCCAGCACCCCGCATTTGCCGTGCTAGAGTGGGCATCCAGCCAGGACGGGTTGCGCCTGCTCAGCACTCCTGGTCTCCAGTACACCTCTTCGGACCAGGATATCCTGCGCCGGCTCTACGTACTGTATCGCCAGTACAACTTCACAGCCCAGCGCGTCCTGTGCCAGCGCCCCGCATGCATCGAGCTAAAGTGAGCATCCAGCTAGGACGCATTGTGCCAGCTCTACGCTCCAAGTCTCCAGTGCGCCTCCACAGTCCAGTACGTCCTGTGCCTCCTCTCTGCACTCACCCTGAGGTGCGTGTCATCAGCCCGGTGCCACCTGTACCGGTCCCACGCATCAGGTCTCCAGTGCGCATCCACAGTCCAGTACGTCCTGTGCCTCTTCCCAGCACTCGCCCTGAGATGCGTGTCATCAGCCCGTGCCACCTGTACCGGTCCCACGCATCAGACCTCCAGTGCGCCTCCACAGTCCAGAGCTTCCGGCGACAGTTCTCAGTCCAGAGCTTCCGGTGACAGTTCCCAGTCCAGAGCTTCCGGCGCAGTCACAGTCACACAACGCGACAGATTTCTGAAGTTTTGAGGGAGCGTGCAATTGGCATGCTGACTGCAGGAATAGCCACTGGAGCTGTTGAAATATAATTAAATGTTCATTTCGCTACCATAAGCCACCTCCAACGTTGTTTTAGAAAATTTGGCCAGTCCAGAACCTCCACAGCTGATGAAACTGGGTTTGCACAACCAAAGAATTTCTGCACAAACTGTGATAAACCATCTCAGGGAAGCTCATCTGTGTGCTAGTCGTCCTCACCAGGGTCTTAACCATATTGCAGTTCGGTGTCGCAACCAACTTCAGTGGGCAAATTCTCACCTTCGATGGCCACTGGCATGCTGGAGAAGTGAGCTCTTCGCGGATGAATCCCGGTTGCAACTGTAATGGCAGGCATAAACAGGCATAAACTACGGACCACGAACACAATTGCGTTTTATTGATGGCAATTTGAATGCACAGAGATACCGTGCCGAGATCCTGAGGCTCATTGCCGCGCCATTCACCCGCCGCCATAACCTCATCTAGGCTCCCGAGTGGCGCAGCAGTCTAAGGCACTGCATCTCAGTGCTAGAGGTGTCACTACATACCCTGGTTCGATTCCAGGCTGTATCACAACCGGCTGTGATTGTGAGTCCCATAGGGCGGTGCACAATTGGCCAAGCGTCGTCCGGGTTAGGGTTTGGCCAGGGTAGGCCGTCATTGTAAATAAGAATTTGTTCTTAACTGACTTGCCTAGTTAAATAAAGGTTAAATAAGAAGTTCCTGCATGATAATGCATGGCCCCATGTCGCAAGAATCTGTACACAAATCCTGGAAGCTAAAAATGTCACAGTTCCTCCATGGCCTGCATACTCACCAGACAAGGCACTACAGAGGGTAGTGTGTAGCGCCCAGTACATCACTGGAGCCAAGCTTCCTGCCATCCAGGACCTCTATACCGGGCGGTGTCAGAGGAAGGTCCTAAAAATTGTCAAAGACTTCAGCCACCGTAGTCATAGACTGTTCTCTCTGCTACTGCACGGCAAGCGGTACCGGAGCGCCAAGTCTAGGTCCAAGAGGCTTCTAATCAGCTTCTACCCCCAAGCCATAAGACTCCTGAAAATCTAATCAAATGGCCACCCAGACTATTTGCATTCAAAATGGCCACCTCCCCCCCTTTACGCTGCTGATACTCTCTGTTGTTATTATCTATGCATAGTCACTTTAATAACTCTACCTAAACTCAACAAAAAGAGAAACTTGATCTCACAGTCAACTGCGTTTATTTTCAGCAAACTTAACGTGTAAATATTTATATGAACATAAGATTCAACAACTGAGACATAAACTGAACAAGTTCCACAGACATGTGACTAACAGAAATGGAATAACGTGTCCCTGAACAAAAGGGGGGTCAAAATCAAAAGTAACAGTCAGTAACTCCAGAGTACTGGTCTCGGTGTAACGCTCATTCCTTCTATGATAAACGCGAATCTGACCATCACCCCTGGTGAGACAAAACCGCGAGTCATCAGTGAAGAGCACTTTTTTCCAGTCCTGTCTGGTCCAGCGACGGTGGGTTTGTGCCCATAGACAACGTTGTTGCCGGTGATTTCTGGTGAGGACCTGTCTTACAACAGACCTACAAGCCCTTAGTCCAGCCTCTCTCAGCCTATTGCAGACTGTCCGAGCACTGATGGAGAGATTGTGCGTTCCTGTTGTAAGCCGGGCAGTTGTTGTTGCCATCCTGTACCTGTCCTGCAGGTGTGATGTTCAGATGTACCAATCCTGTGCAGGTGTTGTTACACATGGTCTGCCACTGCGAGGATGATCAGCTGTCCGTCCTGTCTCACTGTAGCACTGTCTTAGGTGTCTCACAGTTCGGACATTGCAATTTATTGCCCTGGCCACATCTGCAGTCCTCATGCCTCCTTGCAGCATGCCTAAGGCACATTCATGCAGATGAGCAGGGACCCTGGGCATCTTTCTTTTGGTGTTTTTCAGAGTCAGTAGAAAGGTCTTTTTAGTGTCCTAAGATTTCATAACTGTGACCTTAAGCCAAATTTCTTCAGCCTCCTGAAGTTGAAGAGGCGCTGTTGCGCTGTCATTTAGTTCCGTTACCTTTGCCTTCTTGGGTACAGGAACAATGGTGGCCATCTTGAAGCATGTGGGGACAGCAGACTGGGATAGGGCGAGATTGAATATGTCCGTAAACACATCAGCCAGCTGGTCTGTGCATGCTTTGAGGATGCAGCTAGGGATGTCATCTGAGCCGGCAGCCTTGCGAGGGTTAACACATTTAAATGTCTTACACATGTTGGCCACGGAGAAGGAGAGCACACAGTCCTTGGTAGTGGGCCGCGTCGGTGTCACTGTATTATCCTCAAAGCGGGCAAAGAAGGTTAAGTTTGTCTGGAAGCAAGACGTCGGTGTCCGTGACGTGGCTGGTTTTCTTTTTGTAGTCTGTGATCGTCTGTAGACTCTGCCACATACGTCGAGTGTCTGAGCCGTTGAATTGCGACTCCACTTTGTCTCTACACTGACATTTCGATTGTTTGATTGCCTTGCGGAGGGAATAACTACACTGTTTGTATTCGGCCGTAATCTCAGTCACCTTTCCATGGTTAAATGCGGTGGTTCGCACTTTCAGTTTTGCGCGTATGCTGCCATCCATCCACGGTTTCTGGTTAGGGTAGGTTTTAATGGTCACAGTGGATACAACATCTCCTATGCACTTCCTTATAAACTCACTCACCAAATCAGCGTATACGTCGATATTATTCTTCGAGGTTACCCGGAACATGTAACAGTCCGCGTAATCAAATCTTGAAGGGTGGATTCAGATTGTTCAGACCAGCTTTGAACTCTGGAGCAGTGGAAACACGTTCTCTGGAGTGATAAATCACGCTTCACCATTTGGCAGTCCGACGGCACAAATCTGGATTTGGTGGATGCCAGGAGAAAGCTACCTGCCCCGATGCATAGCGCCAACTGTAAAGTTTGGTGGAGTAGAAATAATGGTCTGTGGCTGTTTTTCATGGTTCAGGCTAGGCCCCTTATTTCCACGAAGGGAACAAGAAAATGTTCATCCAGAAGCGGCGCTCCTTGTTGCCGGGGATTTTAATGCAGGCAAACTGAAATCAGTTTTACCAAATTTCTACCAGCATGTTATAAGAGCAACCAGAGGGAGAAAAAAACTCTAGACCACCTTTACTCCACACACAGAAAAGCATACAAAACTCTCCCTCACCCTCCATTTGGCTGACCATATCTCTATCCTCCTGATTCTTGCATATAAGCAAAAACTAAAGCAGGAAGTACCAGTGACGGAAGTGGTCAGACGACGCAGATGCTAAGCTACAGGACTGTTTTGCAAGCACAAACTGGAATATGTTCACGGGATTCTTCCGATGGCATTGAGGAGTACACCACATCAGTCACTGGCTTCATAAATAAGTACATTGATGCATCCCAACAGGGAACGTACGTGAAGTCTGAAGTTCAAATACACCTTAGCCAAATACATTTAAACTCAGTTTTTCACAATTCCTGACATTTAATCCTAGTAAAAATTCCCTGTCATAGGTCAGATAAGATCACCACTTTATTTTAAGAATGTGAAATGTCAGAATAATAGTAGAGAGAATGATTAATTTCTTTCATCACATTCCCAGTGGGTCAGACGTTTACATACACTCAATTAGTATTTGGTAGCATTGCTTTTAAATGGTTTAACTTGGGTCACTTTGGAAGTATGCTTGGGGTCATTGTCCATTTGGAAGACCCATTTGCGACCAAGCTTGAACTTCCTGACTGATGTCTTGAGATGTTGCTTCAACATATCCACATAATTTTCCTCCCTCATTATGCCATCTATTTTGTGAAGTGCACCAGTACCTCCTGCAGCAAAGCACCCCCACAACATAATGCTGCCACCCCCGTGCTTCACGGTTGGGATGGTGTTCTTTGGCTTGCAAGCCTCCCCCTTTTTCCTCCAAACATAACAATGGTCATTATGGCCAAACAGTTAAAACATTTTCATCAGACCAGAGGACATTTCTCCAAAAAGTACAATCTTTGTCCCGATTGTGCAGTTGCAAACCGTAGTCTGGCTTTTTTATGGTGGTTTTGGAGCAGTGGCCTCTCCTTGCTGAGCGGCCTTTCAGATTATGTCACTATAGGACTCGTTTTACTGTGGATATAGATACTTTTGTACCTGTTTCCTCCAGCATCTTCACAAGGTTCTTTGCTGTTGTTTTGGGATTGATTTGCACTTTTCGCACCAAAGTACGTTCATCTCAAGGAGACAGAACACGTCTCCTTCCTGAGCGGTATGATGGCTGCGTGGCCCCATGGTGTTAATACTTGCGTACTATTTTTTTGTAGAGATGAACGTGGTACCTTCAGGCGTTTGGAAATTGCTCCCAAGGATGAACCAGACTTGCGGAGGTCTACAATTATTTTTCTGAGGTCTTGGCTGATTTCTTTTGATTTTCCCATGATGTCAAGCAAAGAGGCACTGAGTTTGAAGGTAGGCCTTGAAATACATCCACAGGTACACCTAAAATTGACACAAATTATGTCAATTATCCTATCAGAAGCTTCTAAAGCCATGACATTTTCTGGAATTTTCCAAGCTGTTTAAAGGCACAGTAAACTTAGTGTATGTAAACCTCTGACCCACTGGAATTGTGATACAGTGAATAAGTGAAATAATCTGTCCGTAAACAATTGTTGGAAAAATGACTTGTGTCATGCACAAAATAGATGTCGTAACCAACTTGTCAAAACAATAGTTTGTTAACCAGAAATTTGTGGAGTGGTTGAAAAACAAGTTTTAATGACTCCAACCTATGTGCATGTAAACTTCCGACTTCAACTGTACATACTCCCACCAGAAGCCATGGATTACAGGCAACATCCTCACTGAGCTAAAGGGTAGAGCTGCCGCTTTCAAGGAGCGGGACACTCACCCAGACACTTATAAGAAATCCTGCAATGCCCTACAACAAACCATCAAAGAGGCAAAGGGTCAAGACAGGATTAAGATTTAATCATACCACACAGGCTCCGACACTCGTCGGATGTGGCAGGATTTGCAAACTATTATGGACTGCAAAGGGATCCACAGCCGCGAGCGAGCTGCCCAGTGACATGAACCTACCAGACGAGCTAAATTACTTTTATGCTCGCTTCAAGCAACACTGAAGCATCCATGAGAGCATCAGCTGTTCCGGATGACTGTGTGCTCACGCTCTCCTTAGCCGATGTGAGTAAGACCTTTAAATAGGGCAACATTCACAAGGCCACAGGGGCAGAGGGATTACCTGAACATGTACTCCGAGCATGCGCTGTCCAACTGGCAAGTGTCTTCACTGACATTTTCAACCTCTTCCTGACCGAGTCTGTAATACCAACCAGCAGACCACCATAGTCTCTGTGCCAAAAACTCCAAGGTAACCTGCCTAAATGACTAAATGTACCCATGAAATGCTTTGAAATGCTTGTCATGGCTCACATCAACACCATTATCCCACAAACCCTAGACCCACTCCAATTTGCATACCAGCCCAACAGATCCAAAGATGATGCAATCTCAATTGCACTCCACACTACCCTTTCCCAGCTGGACAAAAGAACACCTACGTGAGAATGGTATTCAATGACTACAGCTCAGCATTCAACACCATAGTGCCCTCAAAGCTCATCACTAAGCTAAAGACCCTGGAGGAACACCTACGTGAGAATGGTATTCAATGACTACAGCTCAGCATTCAACACCATAGCGCCCTCAAAGCTCATCACTAAGCTAAAGACCCTGGAACTAAACACCTCCCTCTGCAACTGGATTCTGGACTTCCTGACGGCCGCCCCCAGGTGGTGACGGTAGGTAACAACACACCTGCCACGCTGATCCTCAACACGGGGGCCACTCAGGGGTGCGTGCTCAGTCCCTTTCTGTACTCGCTGATCAATCAATCAATCAATCAAATGTATTTAATAAAGCCCTTCTTACATCAGATGATGTCACAAAGTTCTGTACAGAAACCCAGCCTAAAACCCCAAACAGCAAGCAATGCAGGTGTAGAAGCACAGTGGCTAGGAAAAACTCCCTAGAAAGGCCAGAACCTAGGAAGAAACCAAGAGAGGAACCAGGCTATGAGGGGTGGCCAGTCCTCTTCTGGCTGTGCCGGGTTATAACAGAACATGGCCAAGAGGTTCAAATGTTCATAGATGACTAGCAGGGTAAAATAATAGTAATCACAGTGGTTGTAGAGGGTGCAAAAGGTCAGCACCTCAGAAGTAAATGTCAGTTGGCTTTTCATAGCTGATCATTCAGAGTATCTCTACCGCTCCTGCTGTCTCCAGAGAATTGAAAACAGCAGGTTTGGGACAAGGTAGCACATCCGGTGAACAGGTCAGGGTTCCATGGCTGCAGGCAGAACAGTTGAAACTGGAGCAGCAGCACGACCACTTGGACTGGGGAGGGGACAGCAAGGAGTCATCAGGTCATCAGGTAGTCCTGAGGCATGGTCCTAGGGCTCAGGTCCTTCTCCGAGAGAGAGAGAGTTGTGCTTTCATGGCCAAGCACAACTCCAACACAATCATTAAGTTTGCCAACGACACAACAGTGGTAGGCCTGATCACCCGACAACGATGATACAGCCTATAAGGAGGTGGTCAGAGACCTGGCAGTGTGGTGCCAGGATAACAACCTCTCCCTCAACGTGATCAAGAAAAAGGAGATGATTGTGGACTACAGAAAAAGGAGGACCGAGCACACCCTTATTCTCATTGACGGGGCTGTAGTGGAGCAGGTTGAGAGCTTCAAGTTCCTTGGTGTCCACATCACCAAACAACTATCATGGTCCAAACTCCCCCTCAGGAGACTGAAGATATTTGTCATGGGTCCTCAGATCCTCAAAAAGTTCTACAGCTGCACCATCGAGAGCATCTTGACTTGTTGCATCACCGCCCGGAATGACAACTGCTCGGCCTCCAACCGCAAGGCACTACAGAGGGTAGTGCGTAAGACCCAGTACGTCAATGGGGCCAAGCTTCCTGCCATCCAGGATCTCTATACCAGGCGGTATCACATTGACAAAGACTCCAGCCACCCTAGTCATAGACTGTTCTCTCTGCTACCGTACGGCAAGCGGTACCGGAGCGCCAAGTCTAGGTCCAAAAGGCTTCTTAACAGCTTCTACCACCAAGCCATATGACTCCTGAACAGCTAATCAAATGGCTACCCAGACTATTTGCATTGTCCCCCCACCACCGCTGCTGCTATTCTCTGTTTATTATCTATGCATAGTCACTTTACATCTACCCCCTTGTAGATGTACCTCAATTAACTTGACTAACCTGTGCCCCCACACATTGACTCTGTACTGGTAGCCCATGTACATAGCCTCGCTACTGTTATTTTATTGTTGCTCTTTAAAAAAAAAAATTAAAAATCACTTCAGTTTATTTTAGTAAATACTTTAACACTTATTTTTCTTAAAACTGCATTGTTGGTTAAGGGCTTGTAAGTAAGTAATTCACTGTAAGGTGACCTGCTGTATTCTCCGCATGTGACAAATAAAATGTTATTTTGTTACCCTAACTAATGGAAAACTGGACACTCAAACATCAGGGGGACATTACAGGTAACATTACAAAAACATTCTCTTTCCCTAGAATTGTTAGCTGGGTAGTCTGGTTGGAAAGTTTCAAAGTGGGCACACTTTCCTATAGGATATCACTCTTCCAACTAGTCTGTTGTTTTTGACAATTGACGACCATCCACTTGCTGCGTAAACCCACTTGGGTCAAGCTGCCACAGTAGGGTACTGCAATTTTAACCCTAAATGTTTTTGTTTAATTTGTTTATTTTTATCAGGGAGTCATACTGGGACCAAGGTCTTTCACAAACAGCCCTGAATTACATGAATTACTGAAAATACACACATCAAAATATAAACACAAAATGCAAGCATAAAGAAAAACATGGTCATAAAACAAAGACATTTATCAGTAATAAGGTCCTCAATCAGCTTTCTATCAGTTGCCCAAGAGGCACCAGGTCATCAAATGTAAGAACATTTTGAAGATTGTTCCACAAATAAGGTGCAAGAAAACTAAAACCTTATTTACCTAACTCAGTAGAAACCAAAGGAATTTCCAGAGTTAGCCATCCCTAAGTGGTAACTCGTGTCTAAAGTTTGATGTTAGGTGCAGTGGGACTTTTTTTAATGCGACATCAAAGAGGGCGTTCATTAAGATGTTTAGGAAAGCCTTTGAAATCCTAGTTAGTGATCAACATTATCGAAAACCTTTGACAGGTCAATGACGAGGGCAGCACTATGTTGCCTTTTATCCATTCAGTGAACCACATCATTAATAACTAAAGGATGCAACAGAGATAGTGGCATGACCTGGTCTAAAACCAGACAGATGTACATGTATAATACATTTCAATGATAAGAAATGTAATATTTCGGGATAAACGTTTTTATTATATTATAGAAGTAACACTATACCGCTGCTTTCAGTTAAACATTTAACACGGAATCACTTGGTGAGTAGCCTACTATACCATTTACGCGCACGATTTTGGCATGCACTACCCAAAATGACACAGGCTTATAACATGTGGAATTGAGTGATAGTTGAGTAACTCACACGTGTTTATAATAGATGAGCCAAACCTGATCTTTCTCGGATTTTCTTGTTTCCCTTCTCCCTCTGCCTCCTTCATGCTCTTTATCCGTGTCGTTCATTACAAACTCTATCCCCTCTCTGCCCTTCTCCGGCAAGCGGCTAAAATAATTCTCGAATAGGTCCGACGTCAATATAGAAACAGCTAAAACCCCATTTTGAAGTTGAGGTTCACTGTTGGATGTGCACTGCAGACAGAGCGATGTAAAACTATTTGGAGTAGCTGCCTCCGGCTGCGCTGCGTTCTGCCCACAACCAGTCACAAGGATCTATCTCAAGAAGTGTACATAGCTCGCTGGTGCTGTGAATAGATATACCTATACCCGAGCCCATCTGCCAGGAAGATGTACAGTATGTTCGAGGCACGGTGTAGAAATGGTAGGGCCTATGGGAGGAGGCCAAAGGGTTAAGCTACTTGGGAAGGGAGGGCATGCAGGAAAGAATGTCCAGTGTCCGGGCTCCGGGGCGTTTTGAGTGCATTGCCTCGCTGATTCTGTTTTTCCTATCTTTGGAACAACAGTCATAAACAAATAAACCTTTGTTTAACATTGTTTGTGGTGTTCAATCATGGCGCAACAATTTTCTAGGGAAGTCCTGGGATATACCTCGGGACAGTATGTAACAGTGTGTCGCCAACGTCACCCAGCATAAAAGCAACAATTCATGTCATTTTGGGATGTTTGATTGCGTTTTCTCATAGGTCAACTGACAAACTAGGCTACCTAGTTTTGAATGACATTAGGCTACCCATCATGTCCAGAAAGCATCAATTGAATCCAGCATCATACATTAATAAATTATAAGGTGTGACTTATTTGGATGAATCCTTTAGACTGTTGCCATTTGAATTTGGCCAATGTATTAAACACATATTTAATTATAATTCGGTTTATAGGATATTTGAAAACTAATCTGCAAACTGTAGTGTTCTGTAGAGCTTAGACCGACATTGGAGGGAAGACAACTTTTTTCTCACACCAACACATCAATGTTAATTGATTTTAGAAGGGATTTGGCAAACTGGAATCATGAATCAGCATTGAAACTGCAGTAGGCCTCCAACTGGGCACAAGCTGGTTGAATCAACATTGTTTCAATGTAATTTGTCAACTTATTGTGACGTGGAATCTACTTGGAAATTAAACTGGATTTGAAAAAAGTAGTCAACCCTTTGGAATTACTTCGTTTTGAGGGTGGAATTTCAACCAAAAGATTATGCCGTTGTTGTAACCAGTGGCGACCCATCATTCTGGGCAGGTGGGGCTTTTGCCTGTTTTGTATGTTATTTTGGCATTAATACGTGTCACATATCAGTTTGCAAACAATGTAAAGAAATATATATAATTGAGTTATTAAAGCCGCATACAAACATGGTCTCTTTTTTTGCTTTCTTGAGTAAGGCAGCTCCAAAATGCAGGTGTTTCAGCCAAGCTCAGTGCTTTCTGTGGTGGTGGGGCAGCCAGCAGAAAATACGAAGCGTAAGGGTTGGTCATGTTCTCTAGTTGCGCCATGATTGGCTCAGTGTTCTGTCACTCATGGGGGACACTACGTCACTGCAAAATCTACTGGGAGAACTCGGAGATTCAAGCCCCTTGGGTGCTGCCATAGATTTACATTAGATGTGCCCATCCAAGAAGGCTCAAGGTCATTGGCCACAGATAAAATGGCAAATCACGTTATATCTACCGAAGCTTTGATGGGACTGATCATGTCAACATCATACCTTCAAAATATTAGCTAGCAAGCTAGACAAGTAGTCATCATCATGAATCAAGTCGACAATCTACTGGCAAATCTTTTTCAATGCAGTAGTTGTCATATGAAGATAAATTATAGATCAAACGTATCGGTTCTCACAGTCCATTGGACAAACATTACACAACAAGTTGGAAATCGCAAATTCAATAATGAGTGGGTTGGAAGGAATCAGTGTCTATCCCCTTCCTGCTATTCAGTGGAGTGGGTGTGTGGTCCAAGTCTGGGTTTAAGGTCTCTTTTCCAAGCTTAAAAGGATAAACATTCACATAAAAGGTTCCATACATTGGCCATGCAACATGACTTCTGCTGCTTTCAAAACAACTGGAAACTCGGGACTAGGACATCTCAGACTTCAGTGAGTTCAAGACAACTGGGAACTTGTGAAAAAAATGAGCTTTGACTGGGAAAATGTGTTCCAACTAGGAATTCCAAGTCCAGAATTCTGGTCTCTTCCTAGAGCTTCGACCAGAAGATCACTGACGTCATGATTTAACCTGGTTTTTGTCATCAAAGTCTGGCATTCTCTGGATTTATGGTGCTTTCAAGTTTGATGACAAAATCGGACCACAAGAAGAACCGCCGCACCACTTTCCTGTTCAAGTGAGCACAGAACAACAAGGTGAGTCCAAAAATGTCTTGTATGTTGCTGCATAATGATGTAATATGCCAGGGAGATATGTATACTGTAGCTAAGAAAGTAATACTAAGTGTGTGTTGTGTAGTAGCCCATGTGCCTCACCCTAATAATTTGGTCCCTTTCCCCTTCGTAACTTAGCCTACTGTTCTGACGTGGTGGTGCGCATGTAGCCTATAGCCTGTTTTAGAGAAATGTAATCATTGAATATTGTAAGAGCTTTCATTGCTTCAGTCTGGTTTTAGACCCCATCATAGCACTGAGACTGCACTTGTGAAAGAGGTAAATTACCTTTTAATGGCGTCAGACCGAGGCTCTGCATCTATCCCCGTGCTCCTAGACCTTAGTGCTGCTTTTGATACCATCGACCACCGCATACTTTTGGAGAGATTGGAAACCCAAAATTGGTCTACATGGACAAGTTCTGGCCTGGTTTAGATCGTATCTGTCGGAAAGATATCAGTTAGTCTCTGTGAATGATTTGTCCTCTGATGAATCAACAGTAAATTTCAGTGTTCCTCAAGGTTCCGTTTTAGGACCACTATTGTTTTCACTATATATTTGACCTCTTGGGGATGTCAATCGAAAACATAATGTTAACTTTCACTGCTATGCGGATGACACACAGCTGTACATTTCAATTAAACATGGTGAAGCCCCAAAATTGCCCTCGTTGGAAGCCTGTGTTTCAGACATACAGAAGTGGATGGCTGCAAATGTTCTACTTTTAAACTCGGACAAAACAGAGATGCTTGTTCTAGGTCCCAAGAAACAAAGAGATCTTCTGGTGAATCTGACAATTATTCTTAATGGTTGTACAGTCGTCTCAAATACAACTGTGAAGGACCTCGGCGTTACTCTGGACCCTGATCTCTCTTTTGACGAACATATCAAGACTGTTTAAAGGACAGCTTTTTCCCATTTACGTAACATTGCAAAAATCAGAAATGTTCTGTCCAAAAATGATGCAGAAAAATTAATCCATGCTTGTGTTACTTCTAGGTGAGACTACTGCAATGTTCTACTTTCTGGCTACCCGGATAAAGCACCAAATTAACTTCAGTTAGTGCTAAATACGGCCGCTAGAATCCTGACCAGAACTTTACATTTGATCATATTACTCTAGTGCTGGCCTCCCTAAACTGGCTTCCTGTTAAGGCAAGGGCTGATTTCAAGGTTTTACTGCTGACCTACAACGCACTACATGGGCTTGCTCCTACCTATCTTTCCGATTTTGTCCTGCCGTACATACAGTGGGGCAAAAAAGTATTTAGTCAGCCACCAATTGTGCAAGTTCTCCCACTTAAAAATATGAGAGAGGCCTGTACTTTTCATCATAGGTACAATTCAACAATGACAGACAAAATGAGAAAAAAAAATCCAGAAAATCACACTGTAGGATTTTTTATGAATTTATTAGCAAATTATGGTGGAAAATAAGTATTTGGTCACCTACAAACAAGCAAGATTTCTGGCTCTCACATACCTGTAACTTCTTCTTTAAGAGGCTCCTCTGTCCTCCACTCGTTATCTGTATTAATGGCACCTGTTTGAACTTGTTATCAGTATAAAAGACACCTGTCCACAACCTCAAACAGTCACACTCCAAACTCCACTAGGGCCAAAACCAAAGAGCTGCCAAAGGACACCAGAAACAAAATTGTAGACCTGCACCAGGCTGGGAAGACTGAATCTGCAATAGGTAAGCAGCTTGATTTGAAGAAATCAACTGTGGGAGCAATTATTAGGAAATGGAGAACATACAAGACCACTGATAATCTCCCTCGATCTGGGGCTCCACGCAAGATCTCACCCCGTGGGGTCAAAATGATCACAAGAACGGTGAGCAAAAATCCCAGAACCACACGGGGGGACCTAGTGAATGACCTGCAGAGAGCTGGGACCAAAGTAACAAAGCCTACCATCAGTAACACACTACGCCGCCAGGGACTCAAATCCTGCAGTGCCAGACGTGTCCCCCTGCTTAAGCCAGTACATGTCCAGGCCCGTCTGAAGTTTGCTAGAGAGCATTTGGATGATCCAGAAGAAGATTGGGAGAATGTCATATGGTCAGATGAAACCAAAATATAACTTTTTGGTAAAAACTCAACTCGTCGTGTTTGGAGGACAAAGAATGCTGAGTTGCATCCAAAGAACACCATACCTACTGTGAAGCATGGGGGTGGAAACATCATGCTTTTGGGGCTGTTTTTCTGCAAAGGGACCAGGAAGACTGATCCGTGTAAAGGAAAGAATGAATGGGGCCATGTATCGTGAGATTTTGAGTGAAAACCTCCTTCCATCAGCAAGGGCATTGAAGATGAAACGTGGCTGGGTCTTTCAGCATGACAATGATTCCAAACACACCTCCCGGGCAACAAAAGGAGTGGCTTCGTAAGAAACATTTCAAGGTCCTGGAGTGGCCTAGCCAGTCTCCAGATCTCAACCCCATAGAAAATCTTTGGAGGGAGTTGAAAGTCCGTGTTGCCCATCAACAGCCCCAAAACATCACTGCTCTAGAGGAGATCTGCATGGAGGAATGGGCCAAAATACCAGCAACAGTGTGTGAAAACCTTGTGAAGACTTACAGAAAACGTTTGACCTCTGTCATTGCCAACAAAGGGTATATAACAAAGTTTTGAGATAAACTTTTGTTATTTATACTTATTTTCCACCATAATTTGCAAATAAATAAGTGTACCTATGATGAACATTACAGGCCTCTCATCTTTTTAAGTGGGAGAACTTGCACAATTGGTGGCTGACTAAATACTTTTTTGCCCCACTGTATGTACGGCAGGACAAAATCGGAAAGATAGGTACCTACCTACACGTACGCTACGGTCACAAGATGCAGGCCTCCTAATTGCCCCTAGACTTTCTAAGCAAACAGCTGGAGGCAGGGCTTTCTCCTATAGAGCTCCATTTTTATGAAATGGTATGCCTACCCATGTTAGAGACGCAGACTCGGTCTCAACCTTTAAGTCTTTATTAGGTCCTATGATTGTGTGTAGTCTGGCCCAGGAGTGTGAAGGTGAACGAAAAGGCACTGGAGCAACAAACCGCCCTTGCTGTCTCTGCCTGGCCGGTTCCCCTCTCTCCACTGGGATTCTCTGCCTCTAACCCTATCACAGGGGCTGAGTCACTTGCTTACTGGTGCTCTTCCATGCCGTCCCTAGGAGGGGTGCGTCATTTGAGTTGCTTGAGTCACTGACGTGGTCTTCCTGTCTGGGTTGGCGCCCCCCCCTTGGGTTGTGCCGTGGCAGAGATCTTTGTGGGCTATACTCGGCCTTGTCTCAGGATGATAAGTTGGTGGTTGGAGATATCCCTCTAGTGGTGTGGGGGCTGTGCTTTGGCAAAGTGGGTGGGGTTATATCCGGCCTGTTTGGCCCTGCCCGGGGGTATCATCAGATGGGGCCACAGTGTCTCCTGACCCCTCCTGTCTCAGCCTCCAGTATTTATGCTGCAGTAGTTTGTGTCGGGGGGCTAGGGTCAGCCTGTTATATCTGGAGTATTTCTCCTGTCTTATCTGGTGTCCTGTGTGAATTTAAGTATGCTCTCTCTAATTCTCTTTTTCTATCTCTCTCTCGGAGGACCTGAGCCCTAGGACCATGCCTCAGGACTACATGGCATGATGACTCCTTGCTGTCCCCAGTCCACCTTGCTGCTACTCCAGTTTCAACTGTTCTGCCTGCGGCTATGGAACCCTGACCTGTTCACTGTGATTACTATTATTTGACCATACTGGTAATTTCTTAATATTTGAGCATCTTGGCCATGTTCTGTTATAATCTGCATCCAGCACAGCCAGAAGAGGACTGGCCACCCCTCATAGCCTGGTTCCTCTCTAGGTTTCTTCCTAGGTTTTGGCCTTTCTAGGGAGTTGTTCCTAGCCACTGTGCTTCTACACCTGCATTGCTTGCTGTTTGGGGTTTTTGGCAGGGTTTCTGTACAGCACTTTGATATATCAGCAGATGTAAGAAGGGCTATATAAATACATTTGATTTGTTAGAGGTCCTGGATGGCAGGAAACTTGGCCCCAGTGATGTACCCTCTGTAGTTCCTTGCAGTCGGAGGCCGAGCAGTTGCCATACCAGGCAGTGATGAAACCAGTCAGGCTCTCGATGGTGCAGCTGTAGAACTTTTTGAGGATCTGAGGACCCATGCCAAATCTTTTCAGTCTCCCGAGGGGGAATAGGCTTCGTCTTGCCCTCATCACGACTGTCTTGGTGTGTTTGGTACATGATAGTTTGTTGGTAATGTGGACACCAAGTAATTTGAAGCTCTCAACCTGCTTCACTACAGCCCTGTCAATGAGAATGGGGGCGGGCTTGGTCCTCCTTCTCATGTAGTCCACAATTATCTACTTTGTCTTGATCACGTTGAGGGTGAGGTTGTTATCCTGGCACCACACGGTCAGGTCTCTGACCTCTTCCCTATAGGCTGTCTCATCATTGTCGTGATCAGGCCTACCACTGTTGTGTCGTCGGTAAACTTAATGAGGGTGTTGGAGTCGTGCTTGGCCATGCAGTCATGGGCGAACATGGAGTACAGGAGGGGACTGAGCATGCACCCCGTGTTGAGGATCAGTGTGTGTTGTTACCTACCCTTAACACCTGGGAGCGGCCCATCAGGAAGTCCAGGATCCAGTTGCAGAGGGAGGTGTTTAGTCCCAGGGTCCTTAGCTTAGTGATGAGCTTTGAGGGCACTATGGTATTGAGCACTGAGCTGTAGTCAATGAATAGCATTTTCACGTAGGTGTTCCTTTTGTCCAGGTAGGAAAGTGCAGTGTGGAGTGCAATAGATTGCATCATCTGTTGATCTGTTGGGGCGGTATGCAAATTGGAGTGGGTTTAGAGTTTCTGGAATAATGGTGTTGATGTGAGTCATGACCAGCCTTTCAAAGCACTTCATGGCTACAGACGTGAGTGCCAAGGGTTGGTAGTCATTCAGGCAGGTTACCTTAGTGTTCTTGGGCACAGGGACTATGGTGATCTGCTTGAAACATGTTAGTATTAGACTCAGTCAGGGACAGGTTGAAAAAGTCAGTGAAGACACTTGCCAGTTGGTCAACGCATGCTCGGAGTACACGTCCTGGTAATCTGTCTGGCCATAGGGCCTTGTGAATGTTGACCTATTTAAAGGTCTTACTCACATCGGCTACGGAGAGCTTGATCACACAGTCGTCCTGAACAGCTGCTTCTCTCATGCATGCTTCAGTGTTGCTGGCCTCGAAGCGAGCATAGAAGTCATTTAGCTCATCTGTTAGGCTTGTGTCACTAGGCAGCTCGCGGCTGTACTTCCCTTTGTACAGTAGTCTGTAATAGTTTGCAAGCCCTGCCACATCCTACATGCGTTGGAGCCGGTATAGTATGATTCAATCTTAGTCCTTTATTGACGCTTTGCCAGTTTGATGGTTTGTCGGAGGGCATATCGGGATCCCTTATAAGCATCCGGGTTAGAATCCCACTCATTGAAGCGGCAGCTCTACCCTGTAATCTTTACCCTAATGTTGCCTGTAATCTATGGCTTTTGGTTGGGGCATATACGTACGATCACTATGCCAGTGACTGATGTGTAGTTCTCCTCAATACCATAGGAAGAATCCCGTAACATATTCCAGTCTGTGCTCGCAAAACAGTCCTGTAGCTTAACATCTGCGTCATCTGACCACTTCTTTTTTGGCCGAGTCACTGGTGCTTTCTGCTTTAGTTTTTGATTGTAAGCCGGAATCAGGAGGATAGAATTATGGTCATATTTGCCAAATGGAGGGCAAGGGAGAGCTTTGTTTGCGTCTCTGTGTGTGGAGTAAAGGTGGTCTAGAGTTTTTTCCCTCTGGTTGCAAATGACACAAAAAAAACTGTGATAAAACATTAAATTGTTGTATAAATACCAAATATCTGACATTGTATTCCCATTTTAACTTTGTTGTGCTTTTAAATGGTTGAAAGCACAGTGATAATACATTTAAATGACAAAGAAACCAACAATCAGACATTGCTTTTCCATTGGAATTTGGTTGTGCTTTTAGACGGTTGAAAGCACACAATTCAACAAACTTCTGGCTGTCATTTTTGAGTGGGTGAATAAAGGTTGTAATCTCATTGATCAAGGTCTCAACCAAATATTACCCACATTTCCACGTTGAAATGACGTGGGTGTGCTTAGTGGGCTAGGCCTATAGTTGTCAGGAAGTCTGTTGGCATAAAGGCAGGTCTCTATTTCAGTTAACACTTAATGTAGAAAGGTGTGATAGTGGACTGGAAGAGAAAGGGTGGGTCCGAGGGTGGAGGGGGAGCAGGCTGGGAGATAGAGAAGATTGTCCACCTGACTGAAACCAGTTGGGTATGGATGCACTTGTTTTCATGGGCTGGGTTCCTTCCATTCTTTATCAAACAGGGTCAACGTTGGGTGGGACCTCAGGCATCCTGCATTGTTAGTCGCTAACTCTGGACTGGTTCCTTTCCTTTGGCGCCAAGCTCTCTACCCTTTTCTGTGTTCACAGATCTGATAGGTAAAAGCAATGCAATTGGAACTCCACAGGCTTTTGAAAGACTAGTAGGGATCCTCTCCGTATATCTTAAATTGATCAAGTCCTCTAGCTCAGATCTGTGAACACTGTAGAGGGTTGGCACTAAGGGAAGGGGATAGGGACTGAAAGGGAACTGGGCCTTAGTCACGTCTTGGAGACCCATTTGGAGTCGTGTTATTTCCTGAACTCAAGGAAGTCACAGTACAATCTCCTGACGTTCTTCAATACACACATGTACACCGGACACACACACACCCTCTGTTTAGCACAACACACATCCCGTTGCATTGATGAATCACAGATGCAGTACATTACAATATATAATGGCTGATCTCCTGTGAATAACTACAGTCGAGAATGGTCTTGAAAAATAAAACGTAGATTTTCCTTGGAAATGATGCCCATACTTTCCAATGAACCCACCCCAATGTAAACCTCCTGTTACTTTTCCAGGGGAAAGGTTCATTTTCCATTCCATACACGACTGTAGTAGTTATTCACAGGAGAACAACCATCATGTATAGTAATGCAATGTGTGTTGTGTTGAATCAGAGGGAATGTGTGTGCCATTGCCAAGGAAATGTTTGGTCTTTTATCGGTTGCCATCTAGTCTCCCCTGACCCATAGCATAGCACACAAACATCCTGTCATTACAACTAGCATACACAACCGGTGTGTGTGTGTGTGTGTGATCTCTGCAGGCTCTGGGAGGAGGCAACATAAAGACACAGTACAGGAAACTGTAGCCCTGCATTCTGACAACTCAGGAAACCCACTTCCTGACAGTCATGACTAAGATGGGTGTAAAAATGAAACTGTCTTGATGACCTCTACTAAACACTATGTACTGATTCAGGGATGTGTGACGGACCCCAGGGATGCCAGGGTAAAGGGGTTTTATTGTCACTACACATCATCATTTTTGGTATTTTTACAACAGGGTATGTGCTTTATTATTTTACGCACACAGTGACACGGAAACAACTTATTTGTTGCTAGTTCTGTTCCCTTGTGTCCATCTCCCTCTTTTTCTAAACCGGGACGTTGTAAACAACAGCCAATTCCAGGACATAGACATGTCTTATATGACCAGAAAGCTTCAATTCTTGTTAATCTAAATGCAGTGTCAGATTTACAGTAGCTATTACAAAAAAACAATACCATGCTATTGTTTGAGAATAGTTCACAACAACAAAACACTTATCACGGAAACTGGTTTGATACATTCACCTCTAGGTAAATAATGTACTTACATTCAGTGATCTTGCTCTGATTTGTCATCCTGAGGGTCACAGAGAAAAAAATGTAGTGTAGTTTTCTTTGAAAAAAATCTATTTTTATATTCAAATGTAGGAACTGGGTTCTACAATTTGACCCCACTGCTGTCTCTGGCGCCACACCCACCCCCCGCCCGGCCATCTAGATGTGTGAAGGTTAGTGTCTTTTCTGTAGGGAAGCTAATGATCCATCATGTATGACATTCCTGGGAGTGTGTAAACTTTATTTTTGTATTACCATAGCATTTTTATATGTTCTCTATAGTTAAGTACTTGAAAATGTATAAATTGACCAATCCGACCCATTTGGGCAAACTCCTGGCAGACTTGATACAAAATGTTGTGTTGTGATGTAATTCTTCACTGGATCAGTCTGAAACTTTGCACAAACAATGTTTTCTTGCATTTCAAAGATGGAACATAAAATAGAAAACGCATGTTTTTTTGTTTGTATTATCTTTTACTAGATCTAATGTGTTAATTTCACATTTCACATTTGGGGCGGCAGGGTAGCCTAGTGGTTAGAGCGTTGGACAAGTAACCGGAAGGTTGCAAGTTCAAACCCCCGAGCTGACAAGGTACAAATCTGTCGTTCTGCCCCTGAACAGGCAGTTAACCCACTGTTCCTAGGCCGTCATTGAAAATAAGAATTTGTTCTTAACTGACTTGCCTAGTTAAATAAAGGTAAAATAAATAAAATTTCCACAAACATCAGTGTTTCCTTCAAATGGTATCAATAATATGCATATCCTTGCTTCCTGAGCTATAGGCAGTTAGATTTGAGTATGTCATTTTAGGCTAAATTGAAAAAAAGGGTCTGATCATTATTAATAGATTAGCCATGCCCAGTAGGTGGGTACCAGCCAGGTAATTAGAGGACACAAGGGAGCAGCGATTTGTTCGTTGGCAGGTCAATCATAGTCTTTAAAGGCCTTTTTAACAGCTGCCCAAAAATGTACACTATACATTTTAACATCTTGAAAAAGGTCATAAAACTAGGGACAGCTGACAAAAGCCTGTGTTGGACAGTCGAATCAAAGGCAATAAAAAGGTCTCTCAGTCTAGGACACCATGGAGGTGCCAGCTCAGCTGTGCCTACAGGGCTCGAGGGCCGCCCCGTGATGGAAGAACACGGAAGTCAAGGGCATTGTATTCGGTTACCCAGTAAGGAATGTACATAGTCAAAGGGCACAGCATTTAGCCGCCCCATGGAGGACCACGTGTGTGGTGAATGTCTCTGTGGCATGGCTGTAGGGTCGCTGGGGCCCACCAATGGGAGCTGAGTGAGGTGCAAGAAGCTGAAGGTGGTCTCCTGACCATAGCTGAAGGAGTGAAGGAGTGAGGCGTGCTGACCATGGCTGTTGGGTGGCTCTCCTACCACAACTGAAGGAGATTACACCTGTGCTGGTGGGAACCCCTGTGCTGGGTCAGACAGGGCTCCATAAACTGGGGGAGGCTTGGATCTTAAGGCATGACTTGCCTGGGCCCCAGAGACAAGTCAGGTGGTTCCCCAGGTGCGAGGGCCAAATGGTCTTCCAGCCCAGGAAGCGGGTAGACCCCCAGATCTGCAGACAGCAGGACTCTCAGGTCAGGGAATGGTGGGTCCCCAAGGTCAGGGAATGGTGGGTCCCCCAGGCCAGGGGCTGAGGGCCTAGCAGGGTATGAATCTCAGGGCCTGACAGGGGACTTAGAATTTACTACTAAGGCTTAGAACCAAGTATGGCAGGAGACTGTGAACTAAGCTGAGCAGGGAACTTGGCGCCTGGCGCTAGGACAGGAGACTGGGCTCTGGCTATGGCTTGGGGCTGCTAGAGGCATGGACTCAGAGCCTAGCAGCTAAACTTGCTAGAGGCATGGACTCGGAGCCTAGCAGAACAGGAGACACAGGGTGTAGAACCAGGGTAGGAGGTTTGGTGTGTAGCACTAAGGGAGCTGACTGTTTGCCGACTGAGGCTGGGGGCTGCGGACCAACTGAGAGCAGAGGCTGCGGACAACCCAAAGCCTGGTGGAAACTGAATCTGAACCTGAAACTGGCTCTGGACCTAACAGGGAAACTGGCTCTGGACCTGACAGGGAAACTGGCTCTGGACCTGACAGGGAAACTGGCTCTGGACCTGACAGGGAAACTGGCTTTGGACCTGACAAGGATACTGACTCTGAACCTGACAGGTAAACTGGCTCTGGACCTAACAGGGAAACTGGCTCTGGACCTAACAGGGAAACTGGCTCTGGACCTGACAGGGAAACTGGCTCTGGACCTGACAGGGAAACCGACTCTGGACCTGACAGGGAAACTGGCTCTGGACCTGACAGGGAAACTGGCTCTGGACCTGACAGGGAAACTGGCTCTGGACCTGACAAGGATACTGACACTGGAGCTGACAGGGAGAACGACTCTGAACCTGGCAGGGAAACTGATTCTGGACCTGACAAAGAAAACCACGGAGTGCTAGGAGAGCGTTAGAGCTCTGGGCCTACTCCAGGAACGGGTAACTCTGAGCCTAGCCGGGCAGCCACCTGATAACCCACCTGGGCTAGGAACTGAGGGCCGACTAGTGCTGGAGACAACATATCTAGTACAGCTGGACACTGAGGACCTAGTGCTAGGGACTGAAGGCCTAGGAGGGCTGAGGACTGAGAACCTAGCACCAGCTACTTGTGGCCTAGCAGGGCAGGAGGCTGAAAGTCTGGTGGGCTAGGGAGCTGCAGGCTGACTATGTTTAAAGACAGTGAGCCTAGTGCAGCGAACTCTGGGCTTAATAGGGCAGGAGCCTAAACCTGGTGGGCTAGGCAACTGGCTACCAACTAAGACAGAGGGCTGAGATCTGAGCAGGGCAGGAGACAGCAGACCTGAAAACAGGGCAGGTAAGCATGGCAGGGGGCTCTAAGCATGGCAGGGGGCTCTAAGCCTGGCAGGATAGGAAGCTGCATACCCAATAAGGTAGGAGACCCGATCCGTACAGGGCAGGAGACTGTAGACATGCTGATGGGGCAGCTAACTTAGGGCCTGGTAGTGTCAATTTCCCTCTCTTCATCAGATTAGCCACACCCACTAGGTAATTAGAGAACACAGGGTTTTATTTTTTATTTTTGAACCTTTATTTAACTAGGCAAGTCAGTTAAGAACTTAAGAACAAATTCTTATTTACAATGACGGTCTACCCCGGCCAAACCCGGACGACAGTGGGCCAATTGTGCGCCGCCCTATGGGACTCCCAATTACGGCCGGATGTGATACATCCTGGATCCGATACATCCTGGATCCGAACCAGAGACTGTAGTGACGCCTTGAGATGCAGTGCCTTAGACTGCTGGGCAGGTCAATCGTGGTCTGTAAGGGCGTTGTCTGGGACATATTTAATATTCATATGACTAAGGCTACATTACTTATTCGATTTAGATCCTATTGGAGTAAAGTGCCTCTTGTCCGCTTTAACCTGTTTTGAGTTCTGTTTCTTGATTTCGTTCCTGGTTGTTCATCTCAAATATTTCTCATATCGTATAAATTAGACATTTCTGAGACAAAGGTCTAGTTCTATTTAATTCAGTGCCTGATCAGCTGATCAGAGCTGCTGATTTTAAAATACATAGTTATTAGGGCTGTCAAACGATAACTAAATGTCATTTTTGTAACTTACAGGATTTTCTGTAATTTAAAGGACAACTCTGCCACTTTTCAACATTATATTATTTATCTCCAGCACCAAACCAGTATTTCGATTTGCAAAAACGACTCATGTCTAAGTTATGTCAAAAAAATATAACATTCAAAAGTTCTACCCGATGACATCATCAAAAGTTTTAATATTTTAAAAACATTGATTTTCAAACACTATTACATTTGCGGTGACGTGGGGAGAAAATACCGTCGCTCTGGCTAGAAACGCGATGCAGATTTTGAAAATCCGTTTTTTCTTACTTTACAGAGAAGCATTTTTTTAGGACCTCGTCTCGTCTTCGTCTTATCTTTTTAACCACAAATCATAGAAACGAATGGCGTCAGTTCAGCTAAACCTAGAGTATGGCAAAGTGAGGTCGTGTTGGGGTGGACGTTGAAGCTCATTTACTGCATTTCTACACAATTTAAAAACTCTAAAAATGGTATTTGGAGAACAGCAACAACAGTAAAATGACCCCAGCCATTAATTATCACTACAATATTAGGTTTAAAGATCTGTAGAACAGCATGTACAATGTCAACCACTACTCAACCTCTTCATAAATGTACTCATTTACTTGTGGAACAGCGCATACAGTGCAACATGAAATAGATGCATAATACACGCTATTAAGTCACAACAAGGTCAACTTCAAATGCTGACATCAATGTGAAAGTAACTAGTGTGTAAAACAGCTTTTTTAAATTTATATTCCTTATTTTAACAGGTAAGTTGACTGAGAACACATTCTCATTTACAGCAACGACCTGGGGAATAGTTACAGGGAGAGGAGGGGGATGAATGAGCCAATTGTAAGCTGGGGATGATTAGGTGGCCATGATGGTATGAGGGCCAGATTGGGAATTCAGCTAGGACACCAGGGATAACGCCCCTACACTTACGATTAGTGCCATGGGATCTTTAGTGATCACAGAGAGTCAGGACACCTGTTTAACTTCCCATCTGAAAGACGGCACCCTACACAGGGCAATGTCCCCAATCACTGCCCTGGGGGGAAAAGTTGCCTCCTACTGGCCATCCAACACCTGATATCCCATCCAGGGACTGACCAGGACCAACCCAGCTTAGCAGAGGCAAGCCAGCAGTGGGATGCAGGGTGGTATGCTACTGGCCACGAATGCTAACTTACTTAGGCCTACAATCGACAAAAACGCATGAAGAAAAACAAACTCAAACAAAGAATGACGAAAATCATGAAATACATAAGGAAAATCTACACATGCCTTTCTAAAGGGAGCTTTACATGTCACCTTGTCAAACCTATCCCACTGGGCACAGATGTTAATTCAATGTCTATTCCACATTGGTTCATGTAATTTCATTGAAATTACATTGAAACAACATTTATTCAACCAGTGTGGGTATGTATTTCGGTTAGTCAAATGTTCTCTGATTTGCGCTTCATTCAGAGATGTTCCTCCTAATGTGTGCACCAGACCCAGCACCAGGATAAAGTAACTAAAGTGGGAGTATCAGAACAACGGACAGTGCTCTTCACACTTATGCAAGGCCATTTAGGTAATGAATATAGGCTACAAAATAGATAGGGTAATTCACCTATGACAAACAGCCTATGTGAATGCAGCCGTACACACAGCAAAAATAACGCAAACGAAATGCTGTTAGTAGCAGCCTAGTTATTCATGCATGCAAACAAAAATACTGAATAGCAGGTTGGCTTAGAATAACGACACAACTGTGAATGCGAACAAATGAATAGGAACAGTACATTTAGGATAATTACATTAACAGTAAACAAAAAGGTGAATGGAGCTCCAAATAACCAAACCATAAACTACAGCCTACTACAGTGAGATGCAGCCATGCTCAGCTGTCTTGCCAAAAAATTAGGCCTATAGGATAGCTTCAAACATGGAAAATCATGCCGCTGATGAGTACAGCAACACGTTGTGATATGGCACAACACACTTCTCTGGATACAATTCTACCCGCATAATCAATTAAGCAATACCAGCCTGCCATAAACACGTTTCCAGTTCCATTTACAACCACAAAAACCAATAGGCTACCAAGAAAGAAATAGATACATTCTATTACGGTTAAGATAAAACATGTCCAGTGCTATTCAGAAAGTATTCATACCCCCTAACTTACTCCACATTTTATTGTGTTCTAGCCTGGATTCAAAATGTCTCAGCTTTTTACACACAATACATCATAAGGACAAAGTGAAAACATGTTTAGAAATGTTTGCAAATTTATTGAAAATTAAAAGCTGAAACATCTCATTTACATAAGTATTCACACCCATTTGCTATGACCCTCCAAATTGTACTCAGGTGCATCCAATTTCCTTTGATAATCCTTGAGATGTCACTACAAATTGATTGGAGTCCACCTGTTGCCAATTTAATTGTTTGGACATGATTTATAAAGAAACACCTGTCTATATACGGTCCTACAGTGGACAGTGCATGTCAGAGCACAAACTATACCATGAAGTCCAAGGAAATGTGGCAGATATCTGTGGAAGGGTATAAAACAATTTATTGAGTGTTGAAAGTGTCCAAGAGCACAGTGGTCTCCATCATTAGGAAATTGAAAAAAAATATGGAACTACCCGGACTCTACATAGAGCTGGCCATCTGACCAAACTGAACAACCGGGCAAGAAGGACCTTGGTCAGGGAAGTGACCAAAAATCCAATGGCCACTGACAGAACTACAGAGTTCCTTGGCTAAGGTGGGAGAACCTGCCAGAAGGAAAACAGTCTCTATAGCACTTCACCAAACTTGGCTTTATGCTAGAGTGGCCAAATGGAAGCCACTCCTCAGTAAAAGGCACATGACAGCCCGCTTGGAGTTTTCCAAAATGCACCTAAAGACTCTCAGACCATGAGAAACAAGATTCTCTGGTCTGATGAAACTAAGATTGAACTCTTGGGCCTGAATACCAAGCGTCACATCTGGAGGAAACCTGGCACCATCCCTACGATGAAGTAAGGGTGGCAACAGCATGCTGTGGGGATGTTTTTCAGCAGAAGGGACTGGGAGACTAGTCAGGATCAAGGGAAATATGAATGGAGCAAAATACAGACAGATCCTTGATGAAAACCTTTCTCCAAAGTGCTCAGGACCTCAGACTGGAGCGAAGGTTCACCTTCCAACAGGACAACAACCCTAAGCAGACAGCCAAGACAACGAAGGAGTGGTTTTGGGACATGTCTCTGAATGTCCTTGAGTGGCCCAGCCAGAGACCAGACTTGAACCCTATCGAACATCTCTGGAGAGACCTGAAAATAGCTGTGTAGCGACGTTCCCCATCCAACCTGACAGAGCTTGAGAGGATCTGCAGAGAAGAATGGGAGAAACTCCCGAAATCAAGTGTGCCAAGCTTGTAGCGTCATACCCAAGAAGACTCGAGGCTGTAATCGCTGCCAAAGGTGCTTCAACATAGTACTGAGTAAAGGGTCTGAACACTTATGTAAATAAAATCTGTTTTTTATTTTGAATACATTTTTATTCATTTTTTTTCCACAAAATGTAGAAAAACTCAAGAGGTCTGAATCGTTTCCGAATATTTGGGTTCTTGCATTGGAATTATATTGAATGGTGCTTATATCATGCTACACCATAAACACAACAGTTCAAATGACACCACCAATGAGTGCTTTTGATCAAGTGACAAGTGGGCGTGAAATCTCCACTGCGCTCTATTAACGCCATGGACAGCACCCTACACACTAAAGCAAAGCCGATGAAAACCTATGCTGGTGTCATGATGTGGCCCTTTCTGGGTGTAGATCGTGGCTTCCCCCTCTCTCACTCTCTCCTACACCCAGGTTCGGTTGTCTCAGGTCATAAATTCCTGGCGGAGAGTCTCTCCACCTGGTCATGCAGAGAGACAGACCACAGAGTGAACAAAGGATTTCATGTGGCCGAACTCCTAAATCCCCAAAATGGGAAAATGAAACTATATGTCCACTTGTGAGAATGTGGGAATGGTCCGTGGACACTTAAGGGACAGTTATGTTGAGTGTGTTTCATTTGGTGACCTCACGAAGGACAGGAAACACACAACTATATCTCTGAATGTGTACATTTCTCAATTATGGTGTTTGCATCTAATTCTTGTATAAAATGAATGAGTAAAGATTAAACTATTTGTGAAATTATGTAATGTGATGTTAACCTTTTTAATTTTGAGAGAATTGTATTCCCTGTAAAGTTTAACTAGTCAGCGGCCACGCCCCCTTGAGCACAGACATGATCTGGCGTCATGGAACCGCCTCTTCTACTGTTACGAATACAAGCCCCTCCTAAGAAAATCCACTCCAGACTAAGCAAACCCACAGCGTGAGCTGTGATTGCGAATAGTTAAGACCAAAAACCTCAGTGTAAGCTAAGGTTGCGATGGTTGTTGAATTCCTAACCATACCATGTGGAGCATTGGCTACATGGCTGGAAATGGTTCGACTTTGAGACTATCGATCCCTACAGAATACGAGCAAATCTTAGATACGAAGTACTAGTCTGCAGCTAGAAATTACATAAACCGAGGACGAGAATACAGACAACCGCTGAAACATCTATTTTATGAGAACATTTCTGAATGGTACTCTAACCACAAAATACTTTGATCTTCAAGAAAACAGAAAGAGAGAGAGACTCGGATGAACTCTCCAGCAGACGGACCAGATTCCAACAGAGAAGACAACAATGATATACACCGTAACTATGTACTTGCAATTATTCTCAAATGAGCGGATTAGCATTTCAATGTACAGTCGTGGACAAAAGTTTTGAGAATGACACAAATATTAATTTCCACAAAGTTTGCTGCTTCAGTGTCTAGATATTTTTGTCAGATGTTACTATGGAATACTGAAGTATAATTACAAGCATTTCATATGTGTCAAAGCTTTTATTGACAATTACATGAAGTTGATGCAAAGAGTCAATATTTGGAGTGTTGACCCTTCTTTTTCAAGACCTCTGCAATCTGCCCTGGCATGCTGTCAATTAACTTCTGGGCCACATCCTGACTAATGGCAGCCCATTCTTGCATAATCAATGCTTGGAGTTTGTCAGAATTTGTGGGGTTTTGTTTGTCTTGAGAATTGAGCACAAGTTCTCAATGGGATTAAGGTCTGGGGAGTTTCCTGGCCATGGACCCAAAATATTGGTTCAACAATTGCCGCTCTTCTTGAAGTTCTTGATGATCCAATAAATGGTTGATTTAGGTGCAATCTTACTGGCAGCAATATCCTTGCTGGTGAAGCCCTTTTTGTGCAAAACAATGATGACGGCACGTTTCCTTGCAGGTAACCATGATTGACAGAGGAAGAACAATGATTCCAAGCACTACCCTCCTTTTGAAGCTTCCAATCTGTTATTCGAACTCAATCAGCATGACGGAGTGATGTCCAGCCTTGTCCTCGTCAACACTCACACCTGTGTTAATGAGACATGATGTCAGCTGGTCCTTTTGTGGCAGGGCTGAAATGTACTGTAAATGTTTTTGGGGATTCAGTACATTTGCATGGCAAAGAGGGACTTTGCAATTAATTTAAATTAATCTGATCACTATTCATAACATTCTGGAGTATATGCAAATTGCCATCATACAAACTCAGGCAGCAGACTTTGTGAAAATTAATATTTGTGTCATTCTCAAAACTTTTGCCACGACTGTATATAATTATAGACTGTGTAATGAATCAATGTTGTCTTCCTCGCTCTCTCAGTCCACACACCCTTCCCTTTGTCCACCAAGCCATCATATCGGTTTAGCCCACTAGGGAATCTTCCCCATCTTTGTTAGTAACCAATATCTACTGTTTGTTTGTTAATGCATTTCTGTGATAATTTAGTTAGTTAGTAAATAAATGATTAAGCCAATTGGTGTATGGATGATTTATAGTAAAGGCTGGGTTCGTTCAGATAACCAACAATTTACGACGTTCAGATGAGACTGACGTGAGGTAAAGAATAATTCATTAATAGAAGACTAATTGATGAGATATTAACATTTCTGAAGAGTTAAATTATAACTTTGTAATCTAAAGATTTTCCGTGGTGCCCTGACTTCCTAGTTAATTAAATGTACATGATTAGTTTAATCACGTAATAATAATTACAGAGAATTTATTTGATAAAATAAGTTTTCACCTTAAATGATGCCAAAAACACGACACTGGCTAAGGATGCATTTTGCCATTCCATACCTTACATTTTTGCTGAAATGACACCACTGGATGTGCCACCAAGATTTTGATCAAAACCAACCAGCTAGATTGTTTCTTACTTTTTCAGAGGAGTTCCAGCCTCCTTGATGCTTTGTGGAACTTTCATTCCATTCTCCCCGAAATCTTCTTGTAAGATCTCCCTCAAATTCCAGTTGGATTTAGTTGAGCTTTCCTGGTGTAGCATGCTTCTTCTGTGCTGACTGAACAAGTTTGTAAAAGTGGAAAATGAGTTCTCGCATGTAGCTGAGGATGCCTCACTCCTTTCATTTTGAATATCGTGGGACGTGTGTGTGGCATTGTTGGGTATGGTGCTAAACACCTTGGCAAACTCCTTGTCGTTTCAGAGAGTATTTTTCATCATAGACAGAAAAAGTCCACTGCCCCCCTCCCCTCTTAACTCTCGTCCAATGTCCCCCTTGATGATTAACACAATCGCAGACAAATACATGTGATTTCTTGCCAGCTGCCCATCATTAACAAAAGTTGACAGCGATTGTCCCATAGCACTTCGAACTTGTTTTTCTTTCCACATTGCAGTGCATTTCAAGCAAAACAACAGCAGACTTAACAAAAACATGAACAACAACAGAGGTGGGCTCAAGGAAGGGAAAGAGTGTGATGTATCTGTGTTTGGGGAGGGTAGGGTTGGGGTTTGGATACAAACCTGATTTAAGGTAAGGGGTGGGTTAGGGGTAAGGATTCAAACCCAGTTTTGGGTAAGGTAACGGTTTGGGTGGTGATCAGTATGGTGCAGTTGGGTTGTGTCTTTATAGTGTATTGCTTTGCTTGTATGTATGTGTGTATGTGTGGGAGGGGGGCTTATGGGTTGGCCTTGTCAAAGAGGTGGGGCTTTAGGAGGAACTGAAAGATGGTGATGGAGTCAGTCATGGATGGCTGGACGAAGGGTGCTTGGACCTGGGGATGACATGGTGGCCTTCTGTGGTGGAATGGTGTGCTTGTGTGGGTTGGTAGGGGAGAATAAGGTCTGAGAGGTGAAGGGCTTAGTAGGTCAGAAGGAGGATCTTGCAATCAATATAGATATTGCAACATAGTAGCAAACAAGGGGGCAGCTTGTGCAAATGTTTCCCAGGCCAGCTTGCCCACCTCCAATGTTCCCGCTAAGCTGTGGGCATGTGAATCCAGGCAGTACTACAGTGCAGCCCCCCGGGACTGCTGTGCATAGCACAGAATAAATTTCAGCCAACAGAGAAAAGCACGAGATTGAACTTCACTGGAATATTCTCTGTTAGGTAACACTATCAACATTTCCCTTTACTGTGTCAATTGTGATAGAATCAAAGCAATATTAGCCACTTTCAATGCAACATACCGAAACAAAACTAAATGTGCAAGAGATTTTGTTGTAGGCAGAAGAGTAGGATTCTATTGTGCATGAATCAGCCCATACTCGACACAGACCTGTGCAGCATAACCAATCAGAGCTGCAGTAGGCCTATATGCAAATAGACCATTTCCACATATGGATCTGTGCCATTCACGTTGAACTGGACTGTGTTTACAGCTGTGGTCATGAGTAGATGTGCTTGTTTTGAGATCAAAGCAAGAGCTGCATGTAGCCGCATGTGCACATTTTGTTTGCTAGTCCTTTGCTAGTTTGAGTTATTAGACCAGTTATAGATCATTTGTAGTCAGCAATAGGGGAATGATTGCTTCCTACAAGAGCAGAAAATGTGTACATCTCTAGATATCTTTGAAAAGCCAGTAAAGAGGTTTTTTTTGTCTTAAAAGGGTCAGTGTTGTATTTTGAGACACGTGTAGCCAATAGGCAAAGGGTAGCATCATTTGTAATAATGGTATGGGAATAATAATGCATTCTATTTTGTAAAATGATTTCTTGCATCAAACAATACGACAACATTTTCAGTCACCTTGTCTGAAGAAGAAGTGGAAAACAGGTTAATGTCAAGCCCTGCGTGTTTTTTTCAAGTCTCATGGAATTTAGGCCTACATTGAGCACCACACATTGGATGCCAAAATATTTTGGGATGCATTTTCTCCATTGTTTTTGTGGTAGGCCACTGGTAGGCCTACATTACGATCAAATAGCCACAGCAGCCTACCTGGCCACTGTTAAAACTAACTTAAAGTGGGTACAGACTCAGTGTTCAAATTAAACGTGTGCTGGAAGTTTCACAGAATTTTTGCACTCAGCAGACCTGAAATTTTCTCAGTACCAAAAAGAGGGAACATTGCCCACCTCCCAATTCAATTAACCCTTGGCTATCAGATTACAATAAGGTTTACGAGTTCAAATGCAGACATCAAATGCGAAGCAATTTGCGCACTGCCTAAATGGCTGAAAGGCAAAACAAACTGGCAATGTCTCTAATTTCTAAAAGTGAGAAAAAAGGCTGCAGGCTGGCAGCTGCTCTCCGAGCGATCTTCTTATGGCTTGGGGGCAGTATTTCGACGTCTGGATGAGAAGCGTGCCCAAAGTAAACTGCCTGTTACTCAGGATATGCATATAATTGGTAGATTTGGATAGACAACACTCAAAAGTTTACAAACCTGTTAAAATAATGTCTGAGTATAACATAACTGATATGGCAGGTGAAAACCTCAGGAAAATCCATCCACGAAGTGGGATTTTTTTAAAGTGGGTATTTTCAATTGAATGCCTATAAAGTATCTAATGGGTTAGGACCCAGATTGCAGTTCCTATGGCTTCCACTAGATGTCAGGTCTTTAAACATTGTTTCAGGCTTGTTTTCTGAAAAATGAAGAAGATGAGACCTTTCTGTCAGTGGACTGTAGAATCATGCAGTGCTGGTTTGCGCGCATGACCGAGTGCGCGCCCTTCATTGTTTTTCCTTTCTATTGAATATGCTATTGTCAAGTTTAAATATGATCGATCATTTAGACAATTGACAACCTGAGGATTAATTATAAACATCGTTTGACATGTTGAGACGAACTTTACCAGTACTATTAGGATGTATTCGTCTGCATGTTTTGACCGCCTTTGAGCCAGTGAAATACTGATCAAAACACGCCAACATAACTGAGTTTTTGGGATAAAACGGGGGACTTTATCGAACAAAACAAACATTTATTGTGTAGCTGGGACTCTCGTGACTGTAACCATATGAAGATCTTCAAAGTTAAATTATTAATTTTATCGCTATTTTTGACTTTGACTGTAATTCCTTTACTTGGTTGTAAAATGTTTGTATGCTTTTGTAAGCGGGGCGCTGTCCTCAGATAATCGCATGGTATGCTTTTGCCGTAAAGCTTTTTTGAGATCTGACAAAGCGGCTGGATTAACAAGAAGTTCATCTTTAAGCCGATGTAAAACACTTGTATTTTTCATGAATGGTTATTATGACTATTTCTGTATTTTGATGTTGTTGAGGTGGGTCGCTAGCGGAACGCCTGCGCCAGAAAGGTTAACATGTGTAAATATTTGTATGAACATAACAAGATTCAACAACAGACAAACTGAACAAGTTCCACAGACATGTGACTAACAGAAATTGAATAATGTGTCCCTGAACAAAGGGGGGGTCAAAATCAAAAGTAAGTCAGTATCTGGTGTGGCCACCAGCTGCATTAAGTACTGCAGTGAATCTCCTCCTCATGGACTGCACCAGATTTGCCAGTTCTTGCTGTGAGATGTTACCCTACTCTTCCACCAAGGCACCTGCAAGTTCTGGGGGGAATGGCCCTAGCCCTCACCCTCCGATCCAACAGGTCCCAGATGTGCTCAATGGGATTGAGATCCGGGCTCTTCGCTGGCCATGGCAGAACACTGACATTCCTGTCTTGCAAGAAATCACACAGAAAGAGCAGTATGGCTGGTGGCATTGTCTTGCTGGAGGGTCATGTCAGGATGAGCCTGCAGGAAGGGTACCACATGAGGGAGGAGGATGTCTTCCCTGTAACGCACAGTGTTGAGATTACCTGCAATGACAACAAGGTCGGTCAGATGACGCTGTGACCGCCCCAGACCATGATTGACCCTCCACCTCCAAATCAATCCCGCTCCAGAGTACAGGCCTCGGTGTAGTGCTCATTCCTTCAACGATAAATGCGAATCCGACCATCACCCCTGGTGAGACAAAACCGCGACTCGTCAGTGAAGATCACTTTTTGCCGATCCTGTCTGGTCCAGCGACGGTGGGTTTGTGCCCATAGGCGACGTTGCTGCCGGTGATGTCTGGTGAGGACCTGCCTTACAACAGTCTTACAATCCCTCAGTCCAGCCTCTCTCAGCCTATTGCGGACAGTCTGAGCACTGATGGAGGGACTGTGCATTCCTGGTGTAATTTGGGCAGTTGTTGTTGCCGCCATCCTGTACCGGTCCCTCAGGTTTGATGTTCGGATGTACCGATCCTGTGCAGGTGTTGTTACACGTGGTCTGCCACTGCGAGGACGATCTGCTGTCTGTCTTGTCTCCCTGTAGTGCTGTCTTAGGCGTGTCATAGTACAGACATTGCAATTTATTGCCCTGGCCACATCTGCAGTCCTCATGCCTCCTTGCAGCATGCCTAAGGCACGTTCACGCAGATGAGCAGGGACCCTTTTTAGTGCCCTAAGTTTTCATAATTGTGCCCTTAATTGCCTATCGTCTGTAAGCTGTTAGTGTCTTAACGACCGTTCCACAGGTGCATGTTCAATTGTTTATGGTTCATTGAATAAGAATGGGAAACAGTGTTTAAACCGTTTACAATGAAGATCTGTGACGTTATTTGGATTTTTACAAATTATCTTTGAAAGACAGGGTCCTGAAAAAGGGATGTTTCTTTTTTTGCTGAGTTTATGTAGACACTGGTTTAGTGCTGGAGATTATAAATGAGGTTGAAAAGTGGCCGAGTCCATACAAAAGTGAGGTCTTGAGTTTGCCTAAAGTAATGGTTAGCAAATTAGGTAAATTGAGAAAGCTCACTTTATTTCAAATCAAATTTGATTGGTCACATACACATGGTTAGCAGATGTTAATGCGAGTGTAGCGAAATGCTTGTGCTTCTAGTTTCTGACAGTGCAGTAATATCTAACAAGTAATCTAACAATTCCCCAACAACTACCTAATACACACACATCTAAAGAGGTGAATGAGAATATGTCCATATAAGTATATGGATGAGCGATGGCTGAGCGGCATAGGCAAGGTGCAGTAGATGGTATAAAATACAGTATATACATGTGATATGAGTAATGTAAGATATGTAAACATTCAAGTGGCATCATTTAAAGTGGCATTGTTTAAAGTGACTAGTGATCCATTTATTAAAAAGTGTCCAGTGATTGGGTCTCAATGTAGGCAGCAGCCTCTCTGAGTTAGTGATTGCTGTTTAGCAGTCTGATGGCCTTGAGATAGAAGCTGTTTTTCAATCTTTTAGTCCAAGCTTTGATGCACCTGTACTGACCTCGCCTTCTGGATGATAGCGGTGTGAACAGGCAGTGGCTCAGGTGGTTGTTGTCCATGATGATCTTTTTGGCCTTCCTGTGACATCTGGTTCTGTAGGTGTCATGGAGGGCAGGTAGTTTGCCCCCGATGATGGGTTGTGCAGACCGCACCACCCTCTGGAGAGCCTTGCGGTTGAAGTCGGTGCATTTGCCGTACCAGGCTGTAATACAGCCCGACAGGATGCTCTCGATTGTGCATCTGGAAAAGTTTGTCAGGGTTTTGGATGACAAGCCAAGGAACTTAAAACTTTCCACCTTCTCCACTGCTGGCCATTCGATGTGGATTGGCGGGTGCTCCCTCTGCTGTTTCCTGAAGTCCAAGATCATCTCCTTTGTTTTGTTGACATTTAGTAAGAGGTTGTTTTACGGACACCACACTCTGAGTGCCCTCACCTCCTCCCTGTAGGCTGTCTCGTCGTTGTTGGTGATCAGGCCCACTACTGTTGTGTCGTCTGCAAACTTGATGATTGAGTTGGAGGCATGCATGGCCACGCAGTCGTGGGTGAACAAGGAGTACAGGAGAGGGTTGACCACACACCCTTGTGGGGCCCCAGTGTTGAGGGTCAGCAAAGTGGAGATGTTTCCTACCTTCACCACCTGGGGGCGGCCCAGGACCCAGTTGCACAGGGCAGGGTTGAGACCCAGGGCCACCAGCTTGATGATGAGCTTGGAGGGTACTATGGTGTTGAATGCTGTGCTGTAATAAATGAACAGCATTCTTACATAGGTATTATTTTTGTCCAGATGGGATAGGGCAGTGTGCAGGCGATTGCGTCATCTGTGGACCTGTTGGGGCGGTATGCAAACGGAAGTGGGTCTAGGGTGGCCGGTAAGGTGGCGGTGATGTGATCCTTGACTAGCCTCTCAAAGCACCTCATGAGGACAGAAGTAAATGCTTACAGGGCGGTAGTCATTTAGTTCAGTTATCTTTGCCTTCTTGGGTACAGGAACAATGGTAGCCATCTTGAAGCATGTGGGGACAACAGACTGAGATAGGGAGCGATTGAATATGTCCGTAAACACACCAGCCAGCTGGTCTGCACATGCTCTGATGACACGGCTAGGGATGCCGTCCAGGCCAGAAACCTTGCGAGGGTTAACAAGTTTAAATGCTTTACTCACATCAGCCATGGAGAAGGGGGGATGCAGTCTTTGTTAGCGAGCCGCAACAATAGCACTGTATTATCCTCAAAGCGGGCAAAGAATGTGTTTAGTTTGTCTGGAAGCGTGACGCCGGTGTCCATGACACATCTAGATTTCTGCTGTATAGATAATGTATTTTGGATGTTTTCAATGTATTTTCTACAATTTCAGAAAATATCATTAAAATCGTGATAAAAAGAAAGTGGTGCACTAAACATTACAAAAGATTTATAAAAACTGATCAACTCTGACAGCCCTAATAATTATATACTTACATAGTTCTGAGGTGCTCTTGATGTTGCTTGGAGTTAACTTGTTTGGGACTATTCCATTGGTTCCAATTCTGACTGCCTGACTTGTCAAACACTTGTAGAGATAAACTGACTGGCGTGTTCACCCACTAACAGAGATTACAGGAGACCTGACAATGAAAGGAACAAGCGCGTTGATACATGCAACACAGTTCACACATCCCAGGCACCCAACATGCATTGACTCACCGCATAGCTTCAACTTCCAATGTGTAAACACATCAAGTCACAGAAGACTTCATTTTCATGGTTGCTTTTAACGTGAGCTCTGATGTCACAAGTCATATGCTTTCAATGTTTCATTTGATGTCCATTTATTGACGGATAATGTACTAGAAAAATGACTCACTAACACTAATATAAACCAATGAAGGCTAACCACAGAGTAGTAGTGTCAAATTGCATCTCAAAACCAATCTAAGTTTTGCAGTTCCCTACTTTAATGGGTAGGGTAAGGATTGTGTGGCGGATAAAACTGATCCTAGATCTGCCTGTGTGTATGACAGAAAGGGATACACAGAGATACACGCAATTACTTTAAGCTTCAAAGTAGCTCTTTTAACTAACATTACCTACAGCATTTAAGCCCGTATAAAGAATCCATTACAAACAGTTCACTCAGTCAGTGACATGTCTGCTGCAAGCCTGTAAATCCATAGCTTGTAGGACAGTGACACCCTGCTTTCATTTATTTCTCTCTGCCTAAGCACTGATCAGAGTACACACACCTTCAGGTCAGGGTTGGTTTCCCGGGCACAGATTAAGCCTGGTCCCGGATTTAAAACGCGAACTCGATAGAGAATCTCCTCAGGAAACCACCCCTCGGAGTACAGACTTCAAATAAAAGACAGGGACAGAATATCAAGTGTCAAATCTCTATATTTAAACCATCCATCCATTCAACAGACCAACCACCTGACTATGACAGGTTTATACCACAGAGAGAGAAAGGAGAGAGTCAGTGTAGTGTACTTACAGTATATACAGTGTGTGTGTGCGCGCGCATGTGTAAGTGTGTATACATGTATTCTGCATCTCTCCCACAACATTGTACTTTTTTAAAAATTCATATACTGCGTGTGTATATTTCGCAGATATCTACTCAACATTTCTGTACAGCAAGACACACAGGAGATGGGGGGGGGGGTTTACGAGTTTACATGGGGACAGCAAATAGGGAGGGGAATAAAACAAAATGTCACTCTACGGCCTCATTGGGCCCAGTCACGTGCAAGGAGTGCGGGGCTGGTCCTTGGGTGGCAGGACCAATGGAAGGAGGGGGAGTGCGACCCCTGGTCCAATCAATAGGAGGAATCCATCTCTCTGTCCTCCCTCTCTTCCTCGTCCATCTTTCGACCGTGCTTCCTGAAGTACTTGTACCTCTGAACATAAAGCTTGACCAGGTTGCTCACCTTGACCGGGTTGATCTCTCCCGTTCGACTGTGGCAGATCTGAGAAGCAGACACAGGTCGGTATTAGTCATAAACACACTATATATCAAATGGCTGTTACAGCGTAATTACAACTTCCAATTGTAACTGCTGGAACATAGTAACATATTCTGCATTATAAACCGGTTAGTTTGCGTCCTGGATGCTGATTGGCTGAAACAGCATTTCAGCCGTGTGTATATTATACAATATACCAATGGTATAATGCAAAAATACTCCTTTTTATGTTGGAAATATGGCACCTCTGAGGTTTGTGGTATATGGCCAATATACAGCTCCGCGTTGTGCATAACAACAGCCCTTGGCCATGGTACACTGAACAAAAACATAAAACACAACATACAACCATTTCAAAGATTTTACTGAGTCACCGTCCATAAGGAAATCAATTAAATTAATAAATTATGCCCTAATCTATGGATTTCACATGACTGGGAATAGATATACGCATCTATGTGTCACAGATAGCTTCTTTTTTTTTTTTAAATGCACGTGGATCAGAAAACCCGTCAGTATTTGGTGTGACCACCATCTGCCTCATGCAGCGCCACACATCTCCTTTGCATAGGGTTGATCAGGCTGTTGATTGTGGCCTGTGGAATGTTGTCACACTCTTCAATGGCAGTGCGAAGTTGCTGGATATTGGCGGGAACCGGAACACGCTGTCGTAAACGTTCATCCAGAGCAACCCAAACATGCTCAATGGGTGACATGGATGTGCAGGCCATGGAAGAACTGGGACATTTTCAGCTTCCAGGAATTGTGTACAGATCCTTGCAACATGAGGCCGTGCGTTATAATGCTGAAACATGAGGTGATGGATGAATGGCACGACAATGAGCCTCAGGATCTCGTCACCGTATCTCTGTCCATTCAAATTGCCTTCGAGAAAATGCAATCGTGTTACTTATGCCTCCCCATATTATAACCCCATGGCCACCACGGGCACTCTGTTCACAACGTTGACATCAGCAAACAGCTCTCCCACACAACGCCGTCTGCCCAGTACAATTGAAATCGGTATTCATCCGTGAAGAGCACACTTCTCTAGTGTGCCAGTGGCCATCGAAGGAGAGTATTTGCCCACTGAAGTCAGTTACGACACCAAACTGCAGTCGGGTCAAGATCCCGGTGAGGACGGCGAGCACACAGACGAGCGTCCCTGAGACGGTTTCTGATAGTTAGTAAAGAAATTCTTCAGTTGTGCATACTCAGTTTCATCAGCTGTCCGGGTGGCTGGTCTCGGACGATCCCGCACATGAAGCCACCCGGGCTGGCGTGGTTACACATGGTCTACGGTTGTGAGGCCAGTTAGACATACTGCCAAATTCTCTAAAACGGCATTGGAGGTTGCTTATGAACATTACATTATCTGGAAAGAGCTCTGGTGGACATTCCTGCAGTCAGCATGCCAATTGCAAGCTCCATCAAAACTTGACATCTGTGGCATTGTGTGGTGTGACAAAACTGCACATTTTAGAGTGACCTTTTATTGTGTAATGATCCTGCTGTTGAATACGCTTCTTGATATGCCACACCTGTCAGGTGGATGGATTATCTTGGCAAAGGAGAAATGCTCACTAACAGGGATGTAAACAAATTTGTGCACAAAATTTGAGAGAAATAAGCTCTTTGTGCATATGTTATTTTTTTAAATCTTTTATTTCAGCTCATGAAACCAACACTTAACATGTTGTGTTTATATTTTTGTTCAGTGTATTGGCCAATATACCACACCGCCTCAGGCCTTATTGCTTAAATATACTACACTCCCTCTGGCCTTTATGAAGTCTACTTCCAACAACTGTTTGTGGAAATTCTTTAAACCTTCACAAACAAGTCAAAGTAATTGTATCGACACCACACCACTCAGTCTAGTAATAACGCCAATCTTTAAATTGTGTGAGCCAATATTTTAAAATGTGCAAGTCACAAACAGGTTGAACAGCAATTGTTATTCCTATGGAACAAAATGCACCTACACTCCGTTACTGAGAGACGCTACAGCCTAAATCCAAAAGCCTGACCATTGCAGAGCAGACGTTTTTGTTCCAGCCCAGCACTAACACACCTGATTCAACTGTTTATCAAGTCATAGAATAAGGTGTTTGACACCCTCGAATAACAACGTTAAGAACTCTGAACAAAGCGTTTGTAACAACGGCGCACTCAGCCGCGTGACAACGGCGCACCTAAACCATGTAATAACAATGTAATGCAGCTAAAGCAGGTTTATGGTTAGAGAGCTGGGTTACCTTGTGTACTGCCTTCCTCAGGATGTCCTTGTAGTCGTCCTTGTTAATGTCTTTACGCTGGTAGTACGGCTTAATGGCCAGCTTCACCTCCTCCACCGCACGCTCCTGAGTGTGGAGCTTCTTCAGGTACTGAGAGCGAGAGAGAGAGAAATAAAATAAGAGGTGCAGTACTAGGGTTGAAAGGTATACCGAAACATCACTACTTTTTAGATACCAGAACATGCAAAACTGTTTTGCAGCAGAATGTCACTTTCGGTACTTCTGTCAAATGTCCCTCACGGATCAAGCCATTCTTATCAGCGCAGCCGACCCCTTATTATAGCGCGCACAGTGCCTGCTCCACTTGCTTATTTCTAGCCTGCACTGGTAGTCTGGGCAACATCATGTTAGCTCCCCACTCATGCTGAACAGAAGTTAACAGACTTGAATAATGCGACAAGGCATGTAGATGTTGAAACTGTTAACTACTGTGAGCAAAACAATGTCGATACCCTTTACAATGGAAGAATATACCGAGTGTCCAAGCGTTGCAGGCTAACTTTCCTGGCTAGGTGACAGCTAAAGCTAACATCAATTCACTATCCGAGACTTACTTTGTGATATGCAAACTACAAAAGGCATATGTTCATTTCAAAGCTGATTATCAATAAAAACGTTATTATTGTTTTTTATTTATTAAACTAGGCAAATCAGTAAGGAACAAATTCTTATTTACAATGACGGCCTACCGAGGAACAGTGGGTTAACTGCCTTGTTCAGGGGCAGAACGACAGATATACCTTGTCAGCTTGGGGGTTCGGTGATTCGATCCTGCTCTAACCACAAGGCTACCCATTGACCCAAGTTCCTTGGTGTCCTGACTGCCTCATTATTAATGACATCGTTACTCGTTAGAGACAACGCACATTTTTATGAAAAAGCTACTTCTACGCAAATGTTGTTGAATACAATTTGTCATCTGTAGCCCCATGGAATCACCCAAGAACAAGCCCAATAACTCAATGCATGCACACACTCCTATTGAATATGCATTCACCTGTATTGTCCATGTGCTACAGATTTATTTACCCAACAGATTTTCCATTCAAATAAATTATTACCATTATGTAGTTAGATTGGTAAAAACAAAGTCAAACTGATTGCATGATTGTATAATTGATTCATTAATGCATACATGGCTGTCTCTGAAAAATTGTTAGTAAAAAAATGCAAATGTAATGATATTGAACTCAAAAGATGCCCAACGATTGAACAGAGCAGTAGCTGTGTATATCTGTCTGGATAAAGTGCCATTCGGTGACTTTGGCTAATATGCCTTTTTTTTGTGCCATGGAACCGTTTTGGTATTGAGCATCGTGATACTAAACCTGGTATCGTTAATGAAGTCAACATTCTGGTATCGTGACAACACTATGAGGTACTGTACTGACAGTCAGATGACCGTCCTTTCCACACACACACATCCGTAATTGGAAGATATGGGAGTGGTAGAAAGACATGGTTTTTAATGGTGCTACCTTGTCAGGGTCCTTGCTCTCGTTGTCCCAGCCTATGTCACTGGAGCCCCCGGACCCTCCCGAGAACCCAGAGGGCATGGGAGGGGGCGGGGTCTGGGCGCAGCCGCCACCCATAGACATGCCAGGGTGCAGGTGGCTGGGCGTGGTTTTGGTGCAGCCCACCATTGGGAGAGAGCTGTGCAGGATGAACTGGGCAGGGGTGGGGCCAGGGGGAGGAACCTGGGAGGAGGAAGAAGAGGAAGGGGCATGCTGCGATGAATGGTTCTGATTGGTTTGGGAGAGAATCTGCAAGAGAGAGAGAGACGGAAGGTATGATGAGAAATGGAAGTGCTTGGTCAGATATTGAACACCTTCAAAACAATCCAAGACAAATATGTAACACATACAGTTGAAGTCGGACATTTACATACACTTATGTTGGAGTCATTAAAACTTGTTTTTCAACCACTCCACACATTTCTTGTTAACAAACTATAGTTTTGGCAAGTCGGTTAGGACATCTACTTCGTGCATGACACAAGTAATTTTTCAAACAATTGTTTACAGACAGATTATTTCACTTATAATTCACTGTATCACAATTCCAGTGGGTCAGAGGTTTACATACACTAAATTGACCGCGCCTTTAAAACAGCTTGGAAAATACCAGAAAATGTCATGGCTTTAGAAGCTTCTGATAGGCTAATTGACATAATTTGAGTCAATTGGAGGTGTACCTGTGGATGTATTTCAAGGCCCAGCTTCAAACTCAGTGCCTCTTGCTTGACATCATGGGAAAATCAAAAGAAATCAGCCAAGACCTCAGAAAAATAATTGTAGACCTCCGCAAGTCTGGTTCATCCTTGGGAGCAATTTCCAAACGCCTGAAGGTACCATGTTCATCTGTACAAACAATAGTACGCAAGTATAAACACCATGGGACCACACAGCCGTCATACCGCTCAGGAAGGAGATGTGTTCTGTCTCCTAGGGATGAACGTACTTTGGTGCGAAAAGTGCAAATCAATCCCAGAACAGCAGCAAAAGACCTTGTGAAGATGCTGGAGGAAACGGGTACAAAATAATCTATATACACAGTAAAACGAGTCCTATATCAACATAACCTGAAAGGCCGCTCAGCAAGGAAGAAGCCACCACTCCAAAACCGCCATAAAAAAGCCAGACTACGGTTTGCAACTGCACATGGAGACAAAGTTTGTACTTTTTGGAGAAATGTCCTCTAGTCTGATGAAACAAAAATAGAGCGGGCCTAAGAACACCATCCCAAATGTGAAGCACATGGTGGCAGCATCATGCTGTGGGGGTGCTTTTCTGCAGTAGAGACTGGTGCACTTCACAAAATAGATGGCGTCATGAGGTAGGAAAATGATGTTGCTTCAATATATCCACATCTCAAGACATCAGTCAGGAAGTTAAAGCTTGGTCGCAAATGGGTCTTCCAAATGGACAATGACCCCAACAAAGTCAAGGTATTGGAGTAGCCATCACAAAGCCCTGACCTCAATCCTATAGAAAATGTGTGGGCAGAACTGAAAAAGCTTGTGCGAGCAAGGAGGCCTTACAAACCTGACTCAGTTACACCAGCTCTGTCAGGAGGAATGGGCCAAAATTCACCCAACTTATTGTGGGAAGCTTATGGAAGGCTACCCAAAACGTTCGACCAAAGTAAAAAAAATGTAAAGGCAACGCTGCCAAATACTAATTGAGTGTGTGTAAACTTCTGAATAAAAGCGGAAATAAATCACTCTACTATTATTCTGACATTTTACACTCTTAAAATAAAGTGGTGAGCCTAACTGACCTAAGACAGGGGAATTTACTAGAATTAAATGTCAGGAATTGTGAAAAACTGAATTTAAATGTATTTGGTTGAGGTGAATGTAAACTTCCAACTTCAACTGGAAACCGTGTCTTCAGAAAGTATTCACCTCCCTTGACTTTTTCCACATTTTGTTGCATTTGTAGAGCCTTAATGTAAAATGGATTCAATTTAGATTTTGTGTCACTGGCCTACACACACAATACCCCAATAATATCAAAGTGGAATTGTGTTTTTAGAAATTAAAGGCTGAAGTGTCTTTAGTCAATAAGTATTCAACCTCTTTGTTATGGTAAGCGTAAACAAGTTCAGGACAAACATTTTTCACAATCAGTTGCATGGACTCACTGTGTGCCATTTTTGAATGACTCATCTCTGTAACCCACACATACAGATAATTGTAAGGTCCCTCAGCCGAGCAGTGAATTTCAAACACAGCTTCAACCACAAATACCAGGAAGGTTTTCCAATGCCTCGCGAAGGACACGTAATTGGTAGGAAAAAAAGCAGACATTGAATATCCCTTTGAGCATGTTGAAGTTGTTAATTACACTTTGAACGGTGCATCAATACGCCCAATCACTACAAAGATACAGGAATCCTTCCTAACTCAGTTGCCGTAGAGGAAGAAGGCCAAAGGTGATTTTTTATTCAATTTTATTTTCCCCCCAGTCTGCAGGCACCCGGCCCGCCACAAGGAGTCGCTAGAGCGTGATGAGCCAAGTAAATCCCAATCATGGCCGGTTGTGATACAGCCCGGGATCGAACCTGAGTATGTAGTGACGCCTCAGACCGGTGCGCCACTTGGGTGGCCCAGCCAATGGTGACTTTAAAACAGTTACAGGCTGTGATAATCCATTCCTTACTTAGATGTACATGTATTTAGGGAATATGTTGTGAAAGTGTTAGATATTACTGCACTGTCGGAGCTAGAAGTAGAAGCATTTCGCTACACCCGCAATAACATCTGCTAAACACGTGTATGTGACCAATGAATTTGATTTGATTTAAAGTAAAACTGCAAACAATGTGGCAAAGAAATTTACTTTGTCCTGAATACAAAGATTTATGTTGGTGCAAACACCACATCACTGAGTACCACGCTTCATATTTTCAAGCATGGTGGTGGCTGCATCATGTTATGGGTATGCTGGTCATCGGCAAGGACCAGGGATTTTTCTAATATAAAATAAACTGTATAGAGCTAAGCACAGGCAAAATCCTAGAGGACAACCTGGTTCAGTCTGCATTCCAACAGACACTTGGAGACATTCACCTTTCAGCAGGACAATTATCTAAAACACCAGGCCAAATGTACCCTGGAATTGCTTACCAAGACAACATTGAATGTTCCCAAGTGGCCTAGTTACAGTTTTGACTTAAATCTGCTTGAAATTCAAATAAAATCTTAATTATCACATCCGCCGAATACAATGGTGTAGAACTTACAGCAAAATGCTTACTTACAAGCCCTTAACCAACAATGCCATTCAAGAAATAGAGTTGAGAAAATATTTACTAAATAAACAAAAGTGAAACATTTGAAAAAAGTAACACAAAGTAACAATAACAAGGCTATATACAAGGGGTACCAGTACCAAGGGATACAGGTTAGTAAAGGTAGTTTGCACATGTAGGTAGGGGTAAGGTGGCTATGCATAGATAATAAACAGCGAGTAGCAGTTGTGTAAAATCAAAGGGTCCGGGTGGCCATTTTATTAATTGTTCAGCAGTCTTATGGCTTGGGGGTAGAAGCTGTTAAGGAGCCTTTTGGACCTAGACTTGGCGCTCCGGTACCGCTTGCCGTGCGGTAGCAGAGAGAACAGTCTATGACTTGGGTGACTGGAGTCTGTCCATTTTTTGGGCCATCCTTGGACACAGCCTAGTATATAGGTCCTGGATGGCAGGAAGCTTGACTCCAGAGAAGTACTGGGCTGTATGCACTACCCTCTGTAGCACCTTACGGTCGGATGCCAAGCAGTTGATGCATCCAGTCAGGATGCTCTCGATGGTGCAGCTGTAGAACCTTGAGGATCTGGGGACCCATACCAAATATTTTCAGTCTCCTGAGGGGAAAAAGGTGTTGTCGTGCCCTCTTCACAACCCTCTTGGTGTGTTTGGACCATGATAGTTTGTTGGTGATGTAGACACCAAGGGACTTGAAGCTCTCGACCCGTTACACTACAGCCCCATCGATGTGAATGGGTGTGTTCGGCCTTCCTTTTCCTGTAGTACCCGATCAGCTCCTTTGTCTTGCTCACGTTGAGGGAGAGGTTGTTGTCCTGGTACCACACTTCCAGGTCTCCAACCTCCTCCCTATAGGCGGTCTTATAAGGCCTGCCACGTGTCATCAGAAAGCTTAATGAGGGTGTTGGAGTCATGCTTGGCCACACAGTCGTAGGTGAACAGGGAGTACAAAGAGGGGACTAAGCATACACCCGAGGTGCCCCCTGTTAAAGATCAGCGTGGCTGATGTGTTGTTGCCTAACCTTACCACCTGGGGGCGGCATGTTTAGGAAGTCCAAACAACACTTTCTTGGGCACAGGGACTATGGAGGTCTACTTGAAACACGAAGGTGTGAAATTACAGACTCGGTCAGGGAGAGGTTGAAATTGTCAGTGAAGACACTTGGTCCACGCATGCTCTGAGTACACGTCCTGGTAATTCGTCTGGCCCTGCGGCCTTGTGAATGTTGACCTGTTTAAAATGTCTTACTTGCATAGGCTATGGAGAGCTTGATCACACAGTCGTCCGGAACAGCTGGTGCTCTCATGCATGTGCAACAGTATAGCTTCCTTCCCTCTCCTCGCCCCTACCTGGGCGCGAACCAGGGAACCTCTGCACACATCGACAACAGCCACTCTCGAAGCATCGTTACCCATCGCGCCACAAAAGCCGCGGCTCTTGCAGAGCAAGGGGAACAACTACTTCAAGATCTCAGAGCGAGTGACGGTCACCGATTGAAACGCTATTAGCGCGCACCCCGATAACTAGCTAGCCATTTCACATAGGTTACACATGCTTCAGTGTTGCTTGCCTCGAAGCAAGTATAAAAAGGCATTTAGCCCGTCTGGTAGGCTCGTGTCACTGGGCAGCTCTCGGCTGAGTTTTCCTTACGAAACGTAATAGTTTGCAAGCAATGCCACATCCAACAAGCGTCAGAACCGGCGTAGTAGGATTCAATCCTAGTTCTTGTATTGATGCTTTGCCTGTTTAAATTATCAATCTGAAGGCATAGTGGTTCTTATACGCGTGTGGATTTGTGTCCCGCTCCTTGAAAGCGGCAGCTCTAGCCTTTAGCTCAGTGCGGATGTTGCCTGTAATCCATGGCTTCTGGTTGGGATATGTACAGTGCCTTGCAAAAGTATTCGGCCCCCTTGAACTTTGCGACCTTTTGCCACATTTCAGGCTTCAAACATAAAGATATAAAACTGTATTTTTTTGTGAAGAATCAACAACAAGTGGGACACAATCATGAAGTGGAACGACATTTATTGGATATTTCAAACTTTTTTAACAAATCAAAAACTGAAAAATTGGGTGTGCAAAATTATTCAGCCCCCTTAAGTTAATACTTTGTAGCGCCACCTTTTGCTCCGATTACAGCTGTAAGTCGCTTGGGGTATGTCTCTATCAGTTTTGCACATCGAGAGACTGAATTTTTTTCCCATTCCTCCTTGCAAAACAGCTCGAGCTCAGTGAGGTTGGATGGAGAGCATTTGTGAACAGCAGTTTTCAGTTCTTTCCACAGATTCTCGATTGGATTCAGGTCTGGACTTTGACTTGGCCATTCTAACACCTGGATATGTTTATTTTTGAACCATTCCATTGTAGATTTTGCTTTATGTTTTGGATCATTGTCTTGTTGGAAGACAAATCTCTGTCCCAGTCTCAGGTCTTTTGCAGACTCCATCAGGTTTTCTTCCAGAATGGTCCTGTATTTGGCTCCATCCATCTTCCCATAAATTTTAACCATCTTCCCTGTCCCTGCTGAAGAAAAGCAGGCCCAAACCATGATGCTGCCACCACCATGTTTGACAGTGGGGATGGTGTGTTCAGCTGTGTTGCTTTTACGCCAAACATAACGTTTTGCATTGTTGCCAAAAAGTTCAATTTTGGTTTCATCTGACCAGAGCACCTTCTTCCACATGTTTGGTGTGTCTCCCAGGTGGCTTGTGGCAAACTTTAAACAACACTTTTTATGGATATCTTTAAGAAATGGCTTTCTTCTTGCCACTCTTCTATAAAGGCCAGATTTGTGCAATATACGACTGATTGTTGTCCTATGGACAGAGTCTCCCACCTCAGCTGTAGATATCTGCAGTTCATCCAGAGTGATCATGGGCCTCTTGGCTGCATCTCTGATCAGTCTTCTCCTTGTATGAGCTGAAAGTTTAGAGGGATGGCCAGGTCTTGGTAGATTTGCAGTGGTCTGATACTCCTTCCATTTCAATATTATCGCTTGCACAGTGCTCCTTCGGATGTTTAAAGCTTGGGAAATCTTTTTGTATCCAAATGTGGCTTTAAACTTCTTCACAACAGTATCTCGGACCTGCCTGGTGTGTTCCTTGTTCTTCATGATGCTCTCTGCGCTTTTAACGGACCTCTGAGACTATCACAGTGCAGGTGCATTTATACGGAGACTTGATTACACACAGGTGGATTGTATTTATCATCATTAGTCATTTAGGTCAACATTGGATCATTCAGAGATCCTCACTGAACTTCTGGAGAGAGTTTGCTGCACTGAAAGTAAAGGGGCTGAATAATTTTGCACGCCCAATTTTTCAGTTTTTGATTTGTTAAGAGTTTGAAATATCCAATAAATGTCGTTCCACTTCATGATTGTGTCCCACTTGTTGATTCTTCACAAAAAAATACAGTTTTATATCTTTATGTTTGAAGCCTGAAATACTGGCAAAAGGTCGCAAAGTTCAAGGGGGCCGAATACTTTCGCAAGGCACTGTAAGTACGGTCACTGTGGGGATGACATCGTCAATGTACTTATTGATGAAGCCGGTAACTGATGTGATAAACTCCTCAATGCCATTGGATGAATCCTGGAACAGTCTGTAGCGTAGCATCCGCATCATTTGACCACTTCAGTATTGAGTCACATACCTCCTGCTTTAGTTTTTGCTTGTAAGCAGGAATCTGGAGGATATAATTATGGTCAGATTTGCAAAATAGAAGGCGAGGGAGAGCTTTGCATGCGTCTCTGTGTGTGGAGTAAAGGTGGTCTAGAGTTTTTTCCCCCCTTTGGTTGCACATATGTCATGCCTGTAGAAATAACGGAAAATGGATTTAAGTTTGCCTGCATTAAAGTTTCCGGCCACTAGGCGCGACACTTCTGGATGAGCATATTGTTCTTTGCTTATGGCCTTATACAGCTCATTGAGTGCGGTCATAGTGCTAGCATGGGTTTGTTGTGGTAAATAGACAGCTACGAAAAATATTGATGAAAACTTGGTAGATAGTGTGGTCTACAGCTTATCATGGGGTACTCTACCTCAGGCGAGCAATACCTCAAGACTTTAATATTAAACATCGCGCACCAACTGTTATTGACAAATATACACATACCACCACCCCTCGTCTTACCAGACATAGCTGTTCTGTCCTGCAGATGCCCGGAAAACCCAGCCAACTGTTTATTATCCGTGTCGTCCTTCAGCTATGACTCAGTGAAACATACGATATTACCGTTTTTAAATGTCCCGTTGGTAGGATAGTCTTGAACAGAACTCATCCAGTTTATTCTCCAGTGATGTCACGTTGGCCAATAGAACGGATGGTAGAGGCAGGTTACCAAATAGGGATATCTTCTGTATACAACCCCTACCTTGTCACAAGACAACTGATTGGCTCAAACGCATTAAGGAAAGAAATTCCACAAATTAACTTTTAACAAGGCACACATATTAATTGAAATGCATTCCAAGTGACAACCTCATGGAGCTGGTTGAGAGAATGCCAAGAGTATGCAAAGCTGTCATCAAGGCAAAGGGTGGCTACTTTGCAGAATCTCAAATATAAAATATATTTAGATTTGTTTCACACTTTTTTGGTTACTACATGATTCCATGTGTCATTTCATAGTTTTGATGTCTTCACTATTATTCTACAATGTAGAAAATAGTAAAAATATAGAAAAATCCTGGAATGAGTAGGTGTGTCCAAACTTTTGACTGGTACTGTGTACACGCACACACAGAGGAATATAATTACTCAAAGACACACACACACACCTGGCTTGTAGCATGAATGAACTCTTGGGCTTTGGCTCTACTTGCGATATTGGCCTCTTCCATCTTAAACAGCAGAGCTGTCACTGAAATACAGAGAGCAAGGGGTTAGTAAAACCTTATAGATATTATATACTTCATAGTAGCAACAGGAATACCCAAAAAAAGTAATGCCCCTCCACCAAAAATCTACTAGTTGACATTATTATAACGAATGCTCGTGACAGAGACTTACATGCTAAAACTCCTCCGGCTGTGCAGTCCACTCCTGTCTGCAGACTCCAGGGGAGGGTAGGGGCAGCAGGAGGGGGAGGAGGAGGCGGTGGCAGCTTGTTGGCTGATGATGAAGAAACAGAAGAAGAGGAAGAGGAGGAGGGGTCTGTGGAGGAAGGAGGAAGGGAGAGAGAGGCGAGGGCAGAGCCAGATGAGGAGGAGCAAGGGGGTGAGGCCAGGGATTTGGAGGCTTCTTCCAGAGGGAGGGGCTTTATGCTGGAGGGGCCGTATTGTGAGATGCCTCCCCCCTGGGAGGATGGTACAGACGTGGGACTGGAGGGGGGCAGGTTGGGGGTGCTCTGGGTCTGAGCGGGGCAGTCCTCGGATAGGAAGGAGGGCTCAGGGGTCTTACAGCTGCTGTCCACAGTCTGCGAGTCGGGAGACGACTCCCGAGCATCACGCGAGGTGGTGAAGGAGGGTGGAGGGGTGTGGGGGGGTGAGGAGGACGGGGGGAGGACACTGGTGGAAGAGGAGGATGATGAAGAAGAGGAAGAGGAAGGGGTTGGACCGGCTGGACCAGAGTGTGGACTGGATGGTTTAGTCCCGACTCCTGATTGGATGTCGGAGGACGGTCCACCCCAGCCGCCGCCCTCAGAGCTACAGTTGGCCATGGCGCCATCCACGTCCGTCAAACCAGCGGCTAAGCTTTTCTCTCCTCGCGTCTTCTTCGCCAGCCGCCGCCTACGCTTGGTTGCCAGGGACGATGAGGGCGAAGACGCCGAGGAGGAAGTGGAGGTGGTGGAGCTGGGCTTGGCCTTCTTGGACTTCAGTGTTGCCACCGTGGGATTGGCCAGCGAGGAGGAAGGGGGAGCGGCCAAGGAACTGCGTTTGCCCACCTTCCCCAGGTCCTTGTTGCGTCCACTCAGCAATAGAGGCTCAGAGCAGGGCTTGAGGAACGGAGACCTGCTCTCATTGTCCCTCCTAAAGACCACCGCAATGGAACCTCCCACCACCGGCATACCAGAGCCCCCTACTGACCCGCCTGCCCCGAGGAGCTCCATGCCCAGCTTCCCAGAGCCCACCGGGCCCCCCGTGGTGCTGCTCACGCCCTCACGCACAAGCACTGACACTTTGGATTGCAGCTTGGCTTTCCTCCCACCACCGCTTAATTTCTTGGACCTGCCAGACCGACCAGACTCTTTCTTTCCCCCTTTTTCCCCACGATCTTTCTCCTTCCCCATCTTCCGCCCTCGTTTGGCCGAGGGGAGGGTGGCTAGAGCGGCCTGGGTTGGGGAGAGTGAGGCAGTGGAGAGCCCCTTGCCTTTGGGTCGAACCGAGGAGGAAGAGGATGACTCGGACTGACCAGCTTTCTTGCCCGTTCGGGATTTCTTCTTGAAGTGGTGGCGTCCAGGTTTGGTGGCGGTCTTGGGTTTGGCGCTGGGGGCAGCGGGTTCCAGAAGCTGGGGAGGGGGTGGGGAGTCTTCTATAGAGGGGTAGTCTGAGTCCAGGGCCTCCCCGTCCAGAGAGTGCATGTTTATCTCCAGTTTGTCTGAAAAGTGGTCCGAGTCATAGCCATGGTAATGTGACGGCGGCGAGAGGGAGCGGCTCCCACGCCGGTCCATGCCTTCTTCTAACTCTTCGTCCGAGCGCCGACGCCTCTTCTTCTTCCTCTTGTGGGGCTTGTCCGAGCCCTGGGGGGGGCTGTGGGGGGAGGATGGAGCCAGCGGGGGGGAACCGGGGAGAGTGGTGGTGGTGGTCGTGGTGACCGTGATGGTGCGCTTGATGGCGAACAGGTCAGAGCCATTGAGATCCTGGATGGACGGTGGCACCACGGGACGACCGTCTCTACGTCTTTCCCTGTTCCCTTCTCTGACCCTGTCCCCTTCTCTGACCCTGTCCCTTTCTCTGTCCCTTTCGCCGTCTCTGTCCCTTTCTCTGTCTCTTTCTCTGTCCCTTTCTCTGTCCCTTTCTCTGTCCCTGTCCCTTTCTCTGTCCCTGTCCCGGATCCTGTCCCGGTGCCTGTCCCGGTGCCTTCGTTCTATGCTTCCTTTAGACCTCTTGGAGCTGCCTCTTTCTCGGCTGGTCGATTCGCGGATGCCGTCTCGCTCTCTTTCCCTCTTTATCCGGCTCGAGTCTCTATCCCTCTCCCTTCTCCGGGTGTCATCTTTCTTTCTGTCCTTGTCTCGATCTCCATCTTGTTCCACATCTCGGTCTCTGTACCGGTCTCTGTTATTATCTCTGTCTATGTCCCTATCTCTCTCTCTATGTTGGTCCTCTGAAGTGTTTGACCAGGAGCGACCCCCGCGTATTTGCCGCACTGAGGAGTTTTGTGAGCGGGGGCGTGCTGAAGATTCCGGGGTGCTCCATCGTCTCTTCTTCCTCTTTCTGCTATCGCTTCTGCTGCTCCTCCCTCTCTCCTCCACCTTTGTTTTCTTCTCTCTCTCACTCCGCCGCCCCCTCTCCCTTTCCCTGTGTCTTTCCTTCCTCTCACCACTCTTTTCTCCTCCGCAATCCTTCTCTTTCCTTTTCTTCCTCCTCCTCCTACTCTCCTCCTCCTCCCCTACCTTTCCCTCCTTCCGCTTGCGCCGCTCCCTCTCCTTGGAACTCTTGGAGGACTTGCGGCTCTTGTCCTTCTCGGCAGTGGAGGGAGGAGGGGGAGGCAGAAGGAGGGTGTGAGGAGACGATGGGAGGTGCTGAGGTGAGAGGGAAGAAGGGAAGGAGGAACGGTATCTCGCCTTACGCCGGCTGACCAGCTTCCTCCTAAGATCTCCCACCCCGACCACCACCTCTTCCTCTTCTTCTTCCTCCTCCTCCTCCTCCTCCTCCTCCATGGGCTCCCCATCCTCCCTGCCAGGCATCACCGGCCCCGCCCAGTCCCCATCAGCCCGCACAGACACAAAGCTATCCCCATCCAACACCCTCAGGATCCTCTCCGGCTTAGCTCCCCCGTGGAGGAAAGGACTGCCGGAGGAGATGGGGAGGACGAGAGGAACGATTCCTTCCCGGCCTCTCTCCTCCCTATTCCCTCCGTCCCTCTCGGTGGCCCCCACGATCTCACCCTCCTCAATTTCAGAGTGGTCCGAGTGGTCCGCCTTCTCTCTCCTGTCCCGTACTTTCACCCGGGGCTCTTTGGTTCGGTCCAGCCTCCTCCGGAGGGGTAGAGGAAGGGAGCGCGGGGAGAGCGGGGGAACAGAGAGAGTGTCCGTGGAGTCTGGAGGAGCATTGTCCTTCTCCTCTCCTCCTGTCCCCCCCGTCTCTGCCTTCCTTTTCTTCCCTCTGGCATCGCTCCCCTTGCTGCTCACGCTGTTCCCTCTCTCCCTCCCTCCCCCCATTGCTCGCTCCTCCTCCTCTCTCTCTGAGGGGGGAGAGCCGGTCGGATCAAAGGGATCGTACTTTTCCCCTTCTTCCTCCTCCTCGGCCGCTCCTCCCTCCCTCTCTCCTTCCGTGGGGTGAAAAGGGTCGTAGATCTCCGTCTCGTCCTCTTTTTGTCCGTCGGTGCCCACAGGGGGTGGGGAGAGACATAACAAGGGATCAGAGGAGGAGAAAGGGGGGTCAGCGAGAGAGGAGGGGGGAGCCAGGGAAGCGGAAGTGGAGGACACTACGTCACCCATCATCACGCTGTTGGCCCTTCCCTCTTGGATGTCGTTGTGGTAGCTGGTTGCCACAGCTCCAGGAGAGGAGGATGAAGAGGAAGGTGGGGAGGCAGGAGAGGAGGAAGGAGAGGAGGGAGATGTGGAGGAGGGCAGGGGGCTCTTGGCAGTCTCTGTGATCCCGTGAGGAGGAGGGACGGCAGGCACCCCTTTAAGGTCTGGGATTCGAGTTAAATCCATGGCCAGGATGGGAGCTGGGCTTGGGGCAAGCTGCAGTCCAGTCAGTACTCCCTGGAGCCTGGGGTTGTGGCTGGAGGAGGGATGCTGAGGGCCGGGGATAAAAGAGCAACCCTGAAAGATGAGACAAGAAATGTTAGGCATTAATCAACCACCTGGGGTCCACAATCTGTGAAGTGTGTGTGTGTTTGGGGGAAGTAGAGTATTGTTGGTGTGTATTTGAGTCGGTACCAATAATTTACCTGACTTCCTGTTGCCTATACCAGCGGTGACAGTGGACAAGATACTGAGCAGTGACGAGCCTTTCACTCTCACCTCAGCTGTCAACTCCACTTCAAGGTCAGAACTGGAATACAAATACATCACTCCTGAGACCACGCACAGTGGAACTGGCACATCTAAATTCCCTGTTATGTCATTTATTATATTGGGTGTCTCCCATTTACATTTCAGCTTACTTTTCACTCTGACATCCTCTCTTTAGCCGGGCATATGATTTTGGCCCCAATTTAGCTGTCCCTGACAAGTTTGAGATTGGAGACAAAATACACGTCGTTGCCTACTCCGGGCGCGTAGCTGTCACCGATGCTTGTTTAAATGTGAGCGGGTCAGAGAAGAAATCTGAGGCCTACCGATCCCGTCTTTGAGACATCCCGATATTTTCAAAAAAATCTACAATGCTCTTGTAGTGTGAGATGTTTAACGACAAGTTTTGAGAACGGTGATCAGCAATAGCCAAAGATATCCTACCAGTGATGATGTATCGCGTCTGCCAGAATGTGTACTCTTAAGAGCGATGACTAATACTTGCAATGCATTTGTACTTGCCTTTAACCAAAGCGTAAGATCATCACAGCTCTGAAGTTGACAAGCAATGTTATTCAATCCAAAAACGTATTGGCTTGATATTTCAACTTTGCATGGCATGCGTGAATGTCTGACTGAAAAAGTTTATGAGGCAGCTTTGACCCACAGCTCATTCTAGCTCATCTAATTACATAATTGTTTTTGTGAGACAGCGTGGTATTGCGAATCCTCACCACCAAGGGAAGAATTTTATAGCGTGTGACCCCGGTCTCTGCCACATCGTTTAGAGTGGCAACACTATGTTGGCAAAAAAAATTACAGGAAAGATTTTAAAAGTAATGTAGTGTACGCCGGCATTACCTATCAAGGAGATGCTGTGGAGAGCAGTGAAGATAGACCAGGCAGGGAAGCGTTTCGGGGGTTGCAGTAATGACAGCTCCCTATACGAAGGGGACAGACAGACAACACACACATTAATAGCTGCTACAGTCGGTGGAAGAGCTTTAAAAAACACACACACAATCACACTCACCAGCTCGCTAGGCTCGTCATCTGGGCTCTCCCTATCGCAATTGGTAACACCTCAACCTCGTCCTACTCCTTTCTTCATCCTTATCTGTATCCTCTTCGCTGGAGTCTTTCTCTGTCTGAAGCAACATAAGGCAAATCAAATTGTGTTTTGAAGAATCTTGTAGTGTAGTGCAGTGTGACCCTCCCTCTGTGCCACATCGCTTATCACTTCAGGTATATTAGAAAATGTAGACCGTGAATAAATGTAAGCATTCCTCAATTCAAATCAGTTGCAGCATAACCATAAACAAAATGATTGAACCAAAACCTTCAACTTCTACGGTACCCCCTCAATTAATTTGAGGAAGCACAGTTACAGCACAATCCTTTGTTTCTGGGATTCAGGCTGTCTCAGTTTCTTCCTCTATGGCCATCTATGTGAGAACAATAGTGAAATTGTAGTCTAGCTAGTCTCGACATCAAGCTATCATTACTGATCGGGGTTAGCCGTTTAGCTAATTTCACAGTTTCCTGCGAAAAAACACGAAATAATAGACGATAATGACATTCAGTAATTGGGTCGTAACTATGTAATGCTAGCTGGCTAATAAGACCACAGATCTATAATGAAAACTGCAGCCAGCGAACGAGAGCGCTAACTAATGCTAGCTAACTATCTAATTAGCCATTGCATTAGTTATAACTGGCAGTGGCTAGCTAACGTTAGATGTTGCAAAATACCTGGATCAGGCCGCACTATAGTGAGTTGACTAGGCTAACAAACTACATCAACTAACTTAACTAGCAAATACACTTGATCACTGAAAACTAGTTACAATCGTCACATGTTTTCAATTGAATAGATTCGTAGCTAGACAGCCAGACCTGCCAGAAATAGCAGTAACGTTACTAGCTGGCCAGGAATGCTAATGTTAGCTCACCTCCTAGCTACACCAGTCAAATACATGCGCTAAATTCCTTAGATCCAGTTATATGTTTTGTCCGTGTAAATCCACAATCTTCAACTACCCTTTATTTTCTAAAACATGCAATTTACGTTTAAAATACAGTATTAAAGGTTGAGATATTGTTATTTTAAAAGCACAATAAGAGGCCCATCCCATCCATCGCCGACATTTTACTTCCCTTCACTTGAAACCGGTCAACAAGGGCCGACGGGAAATTAAGTTTTTCGTTGATCGGGCTAATGTTGGGTACGACAACCTTCCAAATGCTATTTGAAAGATCCTGAACAAAATAAATAATTTCCCCGCCTATACATCTAGATGTGTATTTAATACTGAAGATTATATTTTTTCACGTTTCGATGACTGAATATCAAGCCTTTATTATAACAAATAATTGCAGCGGTCTTAGGCACTGCATTTCAGTGCTTGAGGTTGGTTCGAATCCAGGCTGCATCACAACCGGCCGTGATTGAGAGTCCCATAGGATGGCGCACAATAGGATGGCGCACAATAGGATGGCGCACAATAGGATGGCGCCCAGCGTCGTCAGTGTTTGTCCGGTGTAAGCTGTCATTGTAAATAAGAATTTGTACTTAACTGACTTGCCTCGTTAAATAAAATACACTATTTTATTGTTTACGTGTGAATTGTCTTTCAAACTTTTTATCCTCATATGTCGACCCATATCCTTTTAGTGTATATACTTCATAAAATGTGAAAACTTTCCACTGGTGTAAACCCATGCTAAATCTGTCTCAAAGTGTTGTAGTTTTGTGGTTCCCCAGATCTTTGCTTGTTGGCCAAGGAACAGCAACAGCTTTCCTAACTATTGCAGTAGTTTTCTAGGTCATAGTAGTTTCAGTAGCCCCTCTTTAACAGTCCATGGTCCTGATCTCTCTTCATTCTCCAGCATCACCCTGGTTTCCATTTGGAAATGGGCTATGTCCCTCATCATGATGCCAGTGGAGGCTGGTGGGAGGAGCTATAGTAGGATGGGCTCATTGTAATGTCTGTAATGGAATTAGTGGAACGGAGTCAAACATGCGATTTCTATATGTTTGATGTGTTTGATACTGTTCCATGAAGTTCATTCCAGCCATTACAATGACCCCATACTCCTATAGCTCCTCCCACCAGCCTCCACTGGATGATACCTGTTTGGGTTGAAAACAGGGTACCGTTACACAGAAACAGGCACCTATAGACACACACAAAAACATGCACAGGCCTATGTTCTCCTCTCTGACCCGTCTCTCTGACCCATTCTCTCCACAGACCAACAGCAGAGCTTCGACCAGCTGGATGCCACATGGACTGCGGATCTCAAACGCTCACACAGGGATGGCACAGGGAGAAGGGCCAGGACAGGGAGACCAAGAAGGTGCATCCTTCTGCTACAGAGGAGGAGTACAGAGTAGAGAGGAGCTACACGGTGGGGAGACAGTTTGTGAGAGAGAGAAAGAAAGAAAGAAAGACAAAGGACTAGCTAGATAGACGTAAGAACAAGAGAGGAAAAGATGGAGAGGAACAATTTGTTAGCAAGAAGTGACAGAAAAAAAGATTAAGCAAGAAAGAGTAGAAAAATAAGTAACCTGACACAGAAAGGCAGAGAGAGAGAAAAAGAGAGATGAGATTGAAGGTGAGTGACAAACGCTACGAAGAAAAAAGTTGATGTGAAGGCAAAGACGGAAAGGCAAGTAGAGCTTTAAGTAGTTTTAAAGTAGAGTTAACTTACCCTGTTGACTGGCTGTTAGGGCTTTTTATTTCGATATTCTCTCGCCCTCTCTCTCACACACACTAACACACAGACACACATTTCTATATATTTTTTTATAATTAACTCTGCATTGTCAGGAAATAACCAGAAAGTAAGTATTTCCCTGTTAGTCTACAGCTGATGTTTACAAAGCATGTTTTTTTATTTATTTTTATTTCACCTTTATTTAACCAGGTAGGCTAGTTGAGAACAAGTTCTCATTTGCAACTGCGACCTGGCCAAGATAAAGCATAGCAGTGTGAGCAGACAACACAAAGTTACACATGGAGTAAACAATTAACAAGTCAATAACACAGTAGAAAACAAAGGGGGAGTCTATATACAATGTGTGCAAAAGGCATGAGGAGGTAGGCGAATAATTACAATTTTGCAGATTAACACTGGAGTGATAAATGATCAGATGGTTATGTACAGGTAGAGATATTGGTGTGCAAAAGAGCAGAAAAGTAAATAAATGAAAACAGTATGGGGATGAGGTAGGTGAAAATGGGTGGGCTATTTACCAATAGACTATGTACAGCTGCAGCGATCGGTTAGCTGCTCAGATAGCTGATGTTTGAAGTTGGTGAGGGAGATAAAAGTCTCCAACTTCAGCGATTTTTGCAATTCGTCCAGTCACAGGCAGCAGAGTACTGGAACGAAAGGCGGCCAAATGAGGTGTTGGCTTTAGGGATGATCAGTGAGATACACCTGCTGGAGCGCGTGCTACGGATGGGTGTTGCCATCGTGACCAGTGAGCTGAGATAAGGCGGAGCTTTACCTAGCATGGACTTGTAGAGGACCTGGAGCCAGTGGGTCTGGCGACAAATATGTAGCGAGGGCCAGCCGACTAGAGCATACAAGTCGCAGTGGTGGGTGGTATAAGGTGCTTTAGTGACAAAACGGATGGCACTGTGATAGACTGCATCCAGTTTGCTGAGTAGAGTGTTGGAAGCCATTTTGTAGATGACATCGCCGAAGTCGAGGATCGGTAGGATAGTCAGTTTTACTAGGGTAAGCTTGGCGGCGTGAGTGAAGGAGGCTTTGTTGCGGAATAGAAAGCCGACTCTTGATTTGATTTTCGATTGGAGATGTTTGATATGAGTCTGGAAGGAGAGTTTGCAGTCTAGCCAGACACCTAGGTACTTATAGATGTCCACATATTCTAGGTCGGAACCATCCAGGGTGGTGATGCTAGTCGGGCATGCGACAATGCGACATGCGACAATGCGACATGTGACAAATACAGTTTGATTTGATTTGACAAACACACACACACACCCACACACTTCCTTTCTCTCCATCTACTGTACATTAACTAATGCATCATGTTGTCTGACCAATGTCCGGGTCCATCAGAGACCAAATACCAGAGGCCTACAATTAATCATCACTAAGAGCATTCATAATTACAAACAGTCCCTGAGCAACAATCATCAACATTTTAAAAGGTTTTAAAAACAATTATAATAAATGAAACAGTTGGACAATGGATGAAGATACTCCAAACAATTTTTTTTAAATGTTCCTCATTTCAAAGCATTGAAAATAATTGGAATTGAAATTTCAGTGTACTTCCTGAATTGACTGGAATTGAAAGGGAATAGACCCACACCCTGATTTGGGTTTTCAATTTATTGTAAGATTTCAACAACAAATTGTATAATTATAATAGAATTGTATATATGAGTGCATTCTATCAGTTATCTAAAAATATACACTTCCGTTCAAAAGTTTGGGTCACTTAGAAATGTCCTTGTTTTTGAAAGAAAAGCACATTTTTTTGTCCATTAAAATAACATCAGATTGATCAGAAATACAGTGTAGACATTGTTAATGTTGAAAATGACTATTGTAGCTGGAAACAGCTGATTTTTAATGGAATATCTACACAGGCGTACAGAGGCCCATTATCAGCAAGCATCCCTCCTGCGTTCCAATGGCACGTTGTGTTAGCTAATCCAAGTTTATCATTTTAAAAGGCTAATTGATCAGTAGAAAGCCCTTTTGCAATTATGTTTTCACAGCTAAAAACCATTGTGCTGATTAAAGAAGCTGGCCTTCTTCAGAATAGTTGAGAATCTGGAGCATCAACATTTGTGGGTTCGATTACAGGCTCAAAATGTCCAGAAACAAAGAACTTTCTTCTGAAACTCGTCAGTCAATTATTGTTCTGAGACATGAAGGCTATTCCATGCGAGAAATTGCCAAGAAACTGAAGATCTCGTACAACGCTGTGTACAACTCCCTTCACAAAACAGTGCAAACTGGCTCAAACCAGAATAGAAACAAGAGTGGGAGGCCCCAGTGCACAACTGAGCGAGAGTACAAGTACATTATAGTGTCTAGTTTTAGAAACAGACGCCTCACAGGTCCTCAACTGGAATCTTCATTAAATAGTACCCGCAAAACATCAGTCTCAACGTCAACAGTGAAGAGGCGACTCCGGGATGCTGGCCTTCTAGGCAGTGTTACTCTTGTCATTTGCCCATATTAATCTTTCTTTTTATTGGCCAGTCTGAAATATGGCTTTTTCTTTGCAACTCTACCAAGAAGGCCAGCATCCCGGAGTCGCCTCTTCACTGCTGATGTTGAGACGTTTGTTTTGCGGGTTCTATTTAATGATGCTGCCAGTTGAGGACTTGTGAGGTGTCTGTTTCTCAAACTAGACACTCTAATGTATTTGTACTCTTGCTCAGACCCCTAAAGAGTAAGAGGACAATGAGAAATGTAGGCTCTTTCAGTTATGAAATCAAATGTGCAACATAACACTAATGAGATTATTATTTCTTTTTTATTGAATTGAATTAATTTTGAGCAACAGACATATACAACAAAAAGTACAATGTGGACAGAGGATATCACATGAAAGTATTAATTAAAACGCTTATTCCAAAGTGGTTCTCGATGGTAAAAACAATAACACATAATGAATAAAAGACCAGACAAAATTACAAACAACCATAAATACATTCATTTATATTGACACCCTAAAAAGTGCCACTTTTCACTGCACTTCTCCCTAACCTTAAAACAATCTATTAATCGCACATCATACCGATCCTTCAAATAAATACACCTGACCAGCAGTAGGGGGCACAAGGGTCAGTAGAGTGGTTTCCCTTACTGAAACAACCTTGTCCAAATGAAAACCTTGGCCTGTTTTTTAAAGCTATTTTTACTTTTTATTTGCTTGATCTCCAAGGGAAGTCTATTCCATAGACAAATGCCTGTATGGAAAAACATGCTCCTCTCAGTACTGTTTCCTGTTGGGATTTTACAAGACATAACACTAGCTCTGGTATTGTGACTGTTGGTTATAGACCATATCAATGTTGGAAACTTAGGGAATAGTGGTTTAAGAGTAAGGTACTAGGTGAGAGTAGGAGGAAATGGTAGGGTGTAGGGAAATACTGATATGTCACCTTTCTGTCCAGGAACTTCATGTCCTCCTCCCACACCAGACGCCTCTTCTCAAACACTAGTTTATAATCCCTCAACTCTGACACACAACAAACATGTAAATAGGGGAACATTCCTAATAGTGTGTCTGTGTACCTGTGTGTACTTTTGACAGGAGCAGCAGGAGCCATATGTTGATGGGAGAGCCCACCTGCACTCAGGTGTCCAGGTGCCTAAGCAGGAACAGGATGTGACATTACACAGGGAGAAAGTGATGGCAGAAGCAGTGGTGCCCTGTATGTTCCGGGTTCCTCTGGTGAAGGCCGGGTTACTGTATAAGCACTTTGTGACAACTGCTGATGTAAAAAAAAATCATAAAAAATAGGCAATAAAGTACCAGTCAAAAGTTTGGATACACTTACTTTGGATACACCTACTTTTTCTTTATTTTTACTATTTTCTAAATTGTAGAATAATAGTGTAGACATCAAAACAATGAAATAACACATATGGAATCATGTAGTAACCAAAAAAGTGTTAACACCCAAATATTATATACATACAGTATATGAGATTCTTCAAAGTAGCCACTGTTTGCCTTGATAACAGCTTTGCACACTCTTGGCATTCTCTCAACCAGCTTCACCTGGAATGCTTTTCCAGCAGTCTTGAAGGAGTTCCCACATATGCTGAGCACTTATTGGCTGCTTTTCCTTCACTCTACGGTCCAACTCATCCCAAACCATATCATTTTGGTTGAGGTCGGGTGATTGTGGAGGCCAGGTCATTGTGGAGGCCAGGTCATTTGATGCAGCACTCCATCACTCTCCTTCATGGTCAAATATCCATTACACAGCCTGGAGTGCGTTGGGCCATTGTGCTGTTGAAAAACAAAAGATAACGCAAATCATATGGGATGGCGTAAACCATATGGGATGGCGTATCGCTGCAGAATGCAGTGGTAGCCATGCTGGTTAACTGTGCCTTCTAAATAAATCACAGACAGCGTCACCAGCAAAGCAAAGCACCCCCACAGCAAAGCACCGCCACACCATCACACTGTCACGACTTCCGCCGAAGTCGGTCCCTCTCCTTGTTCGGGCGGCGTTTGGCGGTCGACGTCACCGGTCTTCTAGCCATCACAGCTCCACCTTTTATTTTCAATTTGTTTTGTCTTGTTTTCCGGCACAGCTGGTTCACATTCCCTCATCAGACTAAATGTATATTACCCTCTGTTTCCCCCATGTCTGTGTGTGGAATTGTTCTTTGTGTAGGGTGTTATGCTACAGGCTGGCTTGCGCTAGGTTTGTTTCAAACCTAGGTTTGTTTGTTTTGTTTAATCCGGTTCATGTTACCATGGTTGTGCTTTGTGCTGCCTCTCCTGTGCCTTAGGGCCAGGGTGTATATTAAAGTTATCCTGTTATCACCCATCTCTGCTCTCCCGCGCCTGACTTCCCGGCAACCAGTCACTCATCCCGTTACAGAATTCCACACCTATCAATGGAGTCAGCAGGAGCGGGGGTAGAGGAGCACCTCCGGATGCTTCACCATCTCGGCGCTGTCATGGACTGCGTCGTCCAGACTATGGACAGCTGGGAGACACAGGGAGTCCCTCCAGTGCCCCCACCAGCACAACAGGGGTTTCCACTACTCGACTCCCCTGCTCTCGGTCCCAGTGGGATTCGTCTCGCCCTTCCCAACCCTAACCCTAACCCTAACCCTAACCCTAACCCTAACCCTAACCCTACCAGGGGTTCCTGCTGCAGCTGGACCTGTATCTGGGGACCGTCAACCCAGCTCCTTCGTGAGAGGGTGTCCGCCCTCGTCTCGTGCCTCTCGGGGAAGGCCCTGGAGTGGGCTAACGTCGTGTGGGAAGAAGGAGATGCGGAGCTGGACCACTTCGAGGAGTTCACCCACCACTTCCGGGCAGTCTTCGACAACCCGCCCGCAGGGTAGAGCGGCGGGTGAACGTCTCTTCCACCTGAGGCAGGGGACAAGGAGCAACCAGGAATTCGCGCTCTGGCGTCATCCCAGGTGAGTTGCACCATTCTCACACAGAGCCCTCTGTTGCCCACCTGTTTGCAAGCCAACTTTCCTGAGTTTTCCCCGCATTCCCAGCATAAGGCGCTCGTCGATTCAGGCGCGGCTAGGAATTTTATCGACAGAGCAGTTGCCCATAGTTTAAGGAACCCCATTGTTCCAGTGGTTAGGCCCTTTCCAGTTCACGCGTTGGACAGTCGACCATTAGGGTCCGGCTTTGACCAAAGGTCACTCCTTTGGTCATGGTGACGCAGGGGGTCACAGGGAGAGAATCAGTCTCTTCCTTATTGACTCTCCTGCGTTTTCCGTGGTGCTCGGCCTTCCCTGGTTAGCCTGTCATGACCCCACTGTTTCATGGCAACGGAGGGCTCTCACGGGGTGGTAGCGAGTGTGCTCGGGAGGTGTTTGGGGGTTTCCATTGGTGCTACTACGGTGGAAAGTCCAGACCAGGTCTCCACCGTGCGCATGGTCTTCAGCTTATCATGAGGTACCCCATACCGCAGCCGAGCAAAACCTTGAGACTTCTTTCATATTACATTTTGCGCACCAGTTCTTATTGACAAGTAGACACAGACCACCACCCCTCATCTTACCGGAGGTAGCTGTTCTGTCTTGCCAATGCACGGAAAACCCAGTCAACTGTATATTATCCATGTTGTTGTTCAGCCACGACTCGGTGAAACATAAGATATATATCTCCCGCCTGTCCAGTGCTGCCGGAGTCTCCCGCCTGTCCAGCGCTGCCAGAGCTTTCCTCCTCTCCAGCGCTGCCGGAGTCTCCAGTCTGCCCAGCGCCGCCTGAGCTACCCATCTGCCCAGCGCCATCAGTGCCGCCAGTCTGCAAGGAGCCGCCAGTCTGCAAGGAGCCGCCAGTGCCGCCAGTCTGCAAGGAGCTGCCAGTGCCGCCAGTCTGCAAGGAGCCGCCAGTGCCGCCAGTCTGCAAGGAGCTGCCAGTGCCGCCAGTCTGCCAGGAGCCGCCAGTGCCGCCAGTCTGCAAGGAGCCGCCAGTGCCGCCAGTCTGCAAGGAGCTGCCAGTGCCGCCAGTCTGCAAGGAGCCGCCAGTGCCGCCAGTCTGCAAGGAGCCGCCAGTGCCGCCAGTCTGCCAGGAGCCGCCAGTGCCGCCAGTCTGCAAGGAGCCGCCAGTGCCGCCAGTCTGCAAGGAGCCGCCAGCGCCGCCAGTCTGCCAGGATCCGCCAGTGCCGCCAGTCAGCCAGGATCCGCCAGTGCCGCCATTCAGCCAGGATCCGCCAGAGCCGCCATTCAGCCAGGATCCGCCAGAGCCGCCAGTCAGCCAGGATCTGCCAGAGTCGTCAGCCAGTACGGAGCTACCCCTCTGTCCGGAGCTACCCCTCTGTCCCGAGCTGCCCTCTGTCCCGAGCTGCCCCTCTGTCCCAAGCTGCCCCTCAGTCCAGTGGGTTCATTTAGAGGGGTCGTCGTGGTTAGGAGGCCACGGAAGCGGACAATGGGGCGGACTAAGACTATGCTGAAGTGGGGGCCACGTCCAGCACCAGAGCCGCCACCGCGGACAGATGCCCACCCAGACCCTCCCCAATAGGTTCAGGTTTTGCGGCCGGAGTCCGCACCTTGGGGGGGGGGTACTGTCACACCCTGACCAGAGTTTGCTTTGTATGTTCTATGTTTTGTTTGGTCAGGGTGTGATCTGAGTGGGCATTCTATGTTGGATGTCTTGTTTGTCTGTTTCTGTGTTTGGGCCTGATATGGTTCTCAATCAGAGGCAGGTGTTAGTCATTGTCTCTGATTGGGAACCATATTTAGGTAGCCTGTTTGGTGTTGGGTTTTTTAGGTGATTGTTCCTGTCTTTGTGTTTGTTGCACCAGATAGGGCTGTTTCGGTTTTCCACGTTTTCTTATTTTGTATTATACATTGTTCGGGTTTTCCACGTTTTCTTATTTTGTATTATACATTGTTCGAGTTATCATCTTTATTAAAGATGTTTATAAATAACCATGCTGCGTTTTGGTCCGCCTCTCCTTCCCAGGAAGAATCCCGTTACATGCTTATCCAATAGAAATGCACTAAATCACCATTTTGGCACATCTTTGATCACATTTTAGGCTACACATTATGAAATATATTGAGACAAATTAGAAACAGTAGCCTACAAGTAGCAACATAGAACTCAATTGATTGAACATGAAATATATTTCTACATGATTTAAATAGGCATGCATAGCCTACTGTTTATATGTTAATGCAGTCATCTCAGTTTTCATTTTAAGCATTTTATATACGTCCTTTGTTTGTATCAAATGCAAAGGAATTGGCAATTTTGTATTTGTGGTCAACTTTGTTCTGAAGTTATCATGGTCACAGAGAAATGGATAAACCATGTGATTCTATGTATAGCGGAGATCTTCTGGGAAAAAAAGTGATGAGGGGGGTCAAAAAGCATCTAACTACGTACTTAGCTGTTCTACGAGTGGTTGGACACGGAACCCAAACCGGCTGCGCGCATGCGCCATAGTGCATAAATGTATTTTGTCCCCCCACAACAAACGCGATCATAACACGCAGGTTAAAATATCAAAACAAACTCTGAACCAATTACATTACTTTGAGGACAGGTCGAAAAGCATTAACCATTTATGGCAATTTAGCTAGCTAGCTTGCACTTGCTAGCTAATTTGTCCTATTTAGCTAGCTTGCTGTTACTAGCTAATTTGTCCTGGGATATAAACATTGAGTTGTTATTTTACCTGAAATGCACAAAGTCCTCTACTCCGCCAATTAATCCACACATAAAACGGTCAACCGAATCGTTTCTAGTCATCTCTCCTCCTTCTAGGCTTCTTCTCTTGACTTTATATTGCGATTGGCAAGTTTCATAAATTAGGTGCATTACCGCCACTGACCTCGTTCATCTTTCAGTACCTGCTTCTATAAACCAATGAGGAGATGGGAGAGGCAGGACTTGCAGCATGATCTGCGTCACAAATAGAACTGACTTCTATTTTAGCCCTTGGCAACGCAGACGCTCGTTGGCGCGTGCGAGCAGTGTGGGTGCAATAATTGAATAATATAGATTTCTAAATTTATTTTGCAATGCTCACGCACGCAACGCGAGCGGTGTAGTCAGCATGTGAGGCAGACGTTAGATTACAAGTGTTTTCAAGTGCAACGTTAATAGCCTTCGCATATCTATTAGTGATCCAGACTGTTACAGAGTCTAGTTGATAGGTAATCGACTAGCCGAACTGTTCCCCGAACTCTGCTGTAGAGATTTTGTACAATGCTTGAACAAGGCTGTTGAACTTGACATTGGTGTCTGTCTTTATTCCTTTATCCAACATATCATACTGAAACACAGACCACTCGTAGAGCAGCCAAAGTGCATCGTTAGGCTTACTTTCTGCCTTACCTCACAATGATTCTAAAACAATTGATAAGTGTTTTGTGTGAATGTGTATGATCATACGATGATAAATGTTTCATTTGTGTAATGTATAGAATTGTATGTAATATTTGAAATATGTAGCCTTTGTAACATTTTGTCAAGATTCGTTTTGTCCCAAGCTGAATCTTATCCGGTAAAAAAAATTGGCAACTCCTGGAACAATATAAATACAAAGCCATTGTCAGCCGTCGGAAGTACAACAATAAAACAGCTGCTTATTCAGCATATTGTATCTCTCCAACATCACCCGGGCAGCATCCGCCGCGCAGACGGTTGCATATTCTATAATGCTGCATATTCACAACAACCTGAGCCCGTTGCAGACTCACAGTGATGGGACTATCCTTCTGAAATACAGGATCTCCGCGAGAGGAGATACTCAGACCGCTTGACCTTTTCTTCCTCAATCAGCCGGCCAACCCCTTGCAACTTTGCGCTGAGGTGCTGTTTCTTCCAGGTCCTTGGGGATGGACACGTATTCAGATGTATTTGTATTTTTTTAATGAAAAAACAAAATGTGTACAGTAGAGGGTTAGTTAGTGTATATATTTGTGACCTGAAAGGAAACTATCTGAGACAGATATTGATTTTATTTGTACGTTTATTTGGCAGGTACAATGCACAACAAAAATATAGACTAAGTCAAAGAGCACTAAGAAAGCATGTGTTGTACCACATTTAGCTGACAGCTAATTTCCATTTATAGTCCCTAAAACATATACATATGTGAACATCTAGACATGGAAACATTATATAAATAACAGAAAAACATATATACATTATACAGTAAAAAAATAAATATAGATCAGGGCAGGGTTTCCCAAAATCATCATAAGGCGTAGTTCAGCATTAGAACCTTCGTAGGAGCATCATTAAATCTCAGCTGTTTCTGAAAACCATCAGTATTATGAGCCACGTTACTAACGAAGACTGGGAAACACCTCGGCCTACTAAAGATCCATCGTAAGACCATTCTATCGATTATCTTAACACTACTAAGGCTCAGGAAAACAAAGCCTAGGGCCTGGTTTCCCAAAAGCATCTCAAGGCTAAGTTCATCTTAGAACCATAGGATGGGGAACCGTGCTCTGGTCTTTACGCACGGTTGCGCATCAGATAGTTTCAAATTAAATGTTGTGCGCTATAGGACTGTAAACAGAGCCTAGTTTCTATATCATATGTTATTATTTGATGTAGCATATAGGCTTATCACAAATGGCCAGATCCTGACATAGGAAAAATTTGAAACCGTTCTCCTTGGGTCATGACTCATGAATTTCACCGGACCGCGGCTGCCTGCCCATATGGTTGTTGTCTAATCGGCTACCTGCCCATGCTCTAAACTAGTAGGAACTGAAACTTGTGGTAATTGGTGGCAAGTTATTGAACCTATCCACAATTACGTAGGCTACAGTTTAGTGCTCTTGGTGGTAACAGTGGTGGAAGTGACTGTCTAACTGACCTAGGAGAATTTGAACTCAGGACATGACCCACTACAGTGAGTGTCCATCATCAAATCATTGGAATGAGAAACACAAAATATCAATAAATAATGTTTCTGTTTATTCGATTACATATGCATGAGAAACTAAACATTTATCATTGTATGTGTTGTCAGGATATTAATTTGCCAAAACGTAAGGTGCAAGGGTTGAACCAGAACCAATCATTAAAATCACAACATTTGAATAATCAAATCATTATTCCGTTTGCAATTATTTAATATTTCCTTCGGACAATAAAAACTCAAAACAGTTCAAATAAACAAGGAATGATATTTTACTCGTTTTTTATCTGGTTATGTAATAGGAAATAATAATTGACCTCCTACAACACACCGATGAGAAGAAAAAAGCCTGTCCCATGACTGTAAGTTTGCATATCTCGCTAACTCTGCTGTACCCTACTTTGCTGAGACAATCTGACACCAGAACAGTATTACACTATTTTTAAATTGAATGCTTAACAGTGATAATTGATCTCTCGCTCTCTCTCTCTCTCTCCTAGTTGATGGCACCTACAGGCCAGTTTGAAGGACAGCTGGACAGAACATACCATAATTCTTGGACCTCAGCTGAGCTCCTCCTCTCCTTTTCCTTCTTTCAAGGAAAGCCCCTTCTTTATGCTTCCTGATTGGCATGATGCTCTCAATGTGTGTCTCTTTCTCATGCTGTGTGGTATTACCTATAGATGACTCCTAGACACTTTCACATACACTACGTAATCAAAAGTACAGTTGAAGTCGGACGTTTACATACACCTTGGCCAAATACATTTAATCTCAGTTTTTCACAATTCCTGACATTTAATCCTAGTAAGAATTCCCTGTTTTAGGTCAGTTAGGATCACCACTTTATTTTAAGAATTTGAAATGTCAGAATAATAGTAGAGAGTGATTTATTTCAGATTATATTTCTTTCATCACATTCCCAGCGGGTCAGAAGTTTACATACACTCAATTAGTATTTGGTAGCATTGCCTTTAAATTGTTTCATTTGGGTCAAACATGTTGGGTAGTCTTCCACAAGCTTCCCACAATAAGTTGGGTGAATTTTGGCCCATTCCTCCTGACAGAGCTGGTGTAACTGAGTCAGGTTTGTAGGTCTCCTTGCTCGCACACTCTTTCAGTTCTGCCCACAAATTTTCTATAGGATTGAGGTCAGGGTTTTGTGATGGCCAATCCAATACCTTGACTTTGTTGTCCTTAAGCCAGTTTGCCTCAACTTTGGAAGTATTATTGTGGTCATTGTCCATTTGGAAGACCCATTTGCAACCAAGCTTGAACTTCCTGACTGATGTCTTGAGATGTTGCTTCAAGATCCACATCATTTTCTTTCCTAGTGTTGCATCAATTTTGTGAAGTGCACCAGTCCCTCCTGCAGCAAAGCACCCCCACAATATGATGCTGCCACCCCCGTGCTTCACGGTTAGGATGGTGTTATTCGGTAACAATGGTCATTATGGCCAAACAGTTCTATTTCTGTTTCATCAGACCCCGTGTGCAGTTGCAAATCGTAGTCTGGCTTTTTTATGGCTTCTTCCTTGGCGAGCGTCCTTTCAGGTTATGTCAATATAAGACTTGTTTTACTATGGATATAGATACTTTTGTACCTGTTTCTTCCAGCATCTTCACAAGGTCCTTTGCTGTTGTACTGGGATTGATTTGCACTTTTCGCACCAAAATACGTTCATCTCAAGGAGACAGAACATGTCTCCTCCCTGATCGGTATGACGGTGCGTGGTCCCATGGTGTTTATTGTCATGTTGTGTCTTGTCTCTGTCCTTTCCCTTCACCCTGTCTCCCTCTGCTGGTCGTTGTTAGGTTACCTTTTCTCCCCCGCTTTCTCCCAGCTGTTCCTTGTCTCCTCTAACTACCCATTCACCCCGTTTCCCACCTGTTCCCTTTTTCCCTCTGATTAGGTCCCTATATCTCTCTCTGTTTCTGTTCCTGTCCTTGTCGGATTCTTGTTTGTGTTTCATGCCTGAGCCAGACTATCGTCATGTTTGCTGTAACCTTGTCCTGTCCTGTCGGAATCTGCCGGTCTATCTGAGCCTACCTATGTTTGGTTATTAAAGAAGCTCTGTTTAAGTTAGTTCGCTTTTGGGTCCTCATTCACTCACCATAACAGAAGAATCCGACCAAGAATGGACCCAGCGACTTCGGATCCTCTCCACTCAGCCGTCGGGATCCAGGGAGCGATGCTAGGCAGACACGAGCAGGAAGTGTCTGCTGCTCGACATGCCGTTGAGACCCTGGCCACCCAAGTCTCCAACCTCACAGAACAGGTTCACCATCTCCGCCTCGATCCACCGGCCACTTCCAGGGCTTTCGAATCTCCGGAGCCCAGAATTAATAACCCGCCGTGTTACTCTGGGGAGCCCACTGAATGCCGCTCGTTCCTCACCCAGTGTGATATTGTGTTTTCTCTCCAGCCCAACACTTACTCCAGGAGCACTGCTCGTGTCGCCTACGTCATATCTCTCCTTATTGGACGGGCTCGTGAGTGGGGCACGGCAATCTGGGAGGCAAGGGCTGAGTGTACTAACCAGTATCAGGACTTTAAGGAGGAGATGATACGGGTTTTTGATCGATCTGTTTTTGGGGAGGAGGCTTCCAGGGCCCTGTCTTCCCTATGTCAAGGCAATCGATCCATAACAGACTACTCTATTGAGTTTCGCACTCTTGCTGTCTCCAGTGGCTGGAACGAGCCGGCCTTGCTCGCTCGTCTTCTGGAGGGTCTCCGCGCAGAGGTAAAGGATGAGATTCTCTCCCGGGAGGTTCCTTCCAGCGTGGATTCCTTGATTGAACTCGCTATTCGCATTGAGCGACGGGTTGATCTTCGTCACCGAGCTCGTGGAAAGGAGCTCGCGCTCTCCGTCGCCCCCCTCTCCGCATCACTACCATCTTCCTCTGCCGGCTCGGGTGCTGAGCCCATGCAGCTGGGAGGTATCCGCATCTCGACTAAGGAGAGGGAACGGAGAATCACCAACCGCCTCTGTCTCTATTGCGGTTCCGCTGGTCATTTTGTCACTTCATGTCCAGTAAAAGGCCAGAGCTCGTCAGTAAGCGGAGGGCTACTGGTGAGCGCTACTACTCCTGTCTCTCCTTCAAGATCCTGCACTACCTTGTCGGTCCATCTACGCTGGACCGGTTCGTCAGCTTCCTGCAGTGCCTTAATAGACTCTGGGGCGGAGGGCTGTTTTATGGACGAGACCTGGGCTCGGGAACATGACATTCCTCTCAGACAGTTAAAGGAGCCCACGGCCTTGTTCGCCCTGGATGGTAGTCCTCTCCCCAGGATTCAGCGTGAGACGCTACCTTTAACCCTCACTGTTTCTGGTAATCATAGTGAAACCATTTCTTTTTTAATTTTTCGTTCACCTTTTACACCTGTTGTTTTGGGCCATCCCTGGCTAGTTTGTCATAATCCTTCCATTAATTGGTCTAGTAATTCTATCCTCTCCTGGAACGTCTCTTGTCATGTGAAATGTTTAATGTCTGCTATCCCTCCTGTTTCCTCTGTCTCTTCTTCACAGGAGGAGCCTGGTGATTTGACAGGGGTGCCGGAGGAATATCACGATCTGCGCACGGTGTTCAGTCGGTCCAGGGCCACCTCTCTTCCTCCACACCGGTCGTATGATTGTAGTATTGATCTCCTTCCGGGAACCACCCCCCCCCGGGGTAGACTATACTCTCTGTCGGCTCCCGAACGTAAGGCTCTCGAAGATTATTTGTCTGTAGCTCTTGACGCCGGTACCATAGTCCCCTCCTCCTCTCCCGCCGGAGCGGGGTTTTTTTTTGTCAAGAAGAAGGACGGGTCTCTGCGCCCCTGCATAGATTATCGAGGGCTGAATGACATAACAGTGAAGAATCGTTATCCGCTTCCTCTTATGTCTTCAGCCTTCGAGATCCTGCAGGGAGCCAGGTTTTTCACTAAGTTGGACCTTCGTAACGCTTACCATCTCGTGCGCATCAGGGAGGGGGACGAGTGGAAGACGGCGTTTAACACTCCGTTAGGGCACTTTGAATACCGGGTTCTTCCTTTCGGCCTCGCTAACGCTCCAGCTGTCTTTCAGGCATTAGTCAATGATGTCCTGAGAGACATGCTGAACATCTTTGTTTTCGTTTACCTTGACGATATCCTGATTTTTTCACCGTCACTCCAGATTCATGTTCAGCACGTTCGACGTGTCCTCCAGCGCCTTTTAGAGAATTGTCTTTTTGTGAAGGCTGAGAAGTGCACTTTTCATGCCTCCTCCGTCACATTTCTCGGTTCTGTTATTTCCGCTGAAGGCATTAAGATGGATCCCGCTAAGGTCCAAGCTGTCATTGATTGGCCCGTCCCTAAGTCACGCGTCGAGCTGCAGCGCTTTCTCGGCTTCGCGAACTTCTATCGTCGTTTCATCCGTAATTTCGGTCAGGTGGCAGCTCCTCTCACAGCCCTTACTTCTGTCAAGACGTGCTTTAAGTGGTCCGTTTCCGCCCAGGGAGCTTTTGATCTCCTCAAGAATCGTTTTACATCCGCTCCTATCCTTGTTACACCTGACGTCTCTAGACAGTTCGTTGTCGAGGTTGACGCGTCAGAGGTGGGCGTGGGAGCCATTCTTTCTCAGCGCTCCCTCTCTGACGACAAGGTCCACCCATGCGCGTATTTTTCTCATCGCCTGTCGCCGTCGGAACGTAACTATGATGTGGGTAACCGCGAACTGCTCGCCATCCGGTTAGCCCTAGGCGAATGGCGACAGTGGTTGGAGGGGGCGACCGTTCCTTTTGTCGTTTGGACTGACCATAGGAACCTTGAGTACATCCGTTCTGCCAAACGACTTAATGCGCGTCAGGCGCGTTGGGCGCTGTTTTTCGCTCGTTTCGAGTTCGTGATTTCTTATCGTCCGGGCTCTAAGAACACCAAGCCTGATGCTTTGTCTCGTCTCTTCAGTTCTTCAGTAGCCTCCACTGACCCCGAGGGGATTCTCCCTGAGGGGCGTGTTGTCGGGTTGACTGTCTGGGGAATTGAGAGGCAGGTAAAACAAGCGCTCACTCACACTCCGTCGCCGCGCGCTTGTCCTAGGAACCTTCTTTTCGTTCCCGTTCCTACTCGTCTGGCCGTTCTTCAGTGGGCTCACTCTGCCAAGTTAGCCGGCCACCCTGGCGTTCGGGGTACGCTTGCTTCCATTCGCCAGCGTTTTTGGTGGCCCACCCGGGAGCATGACACGCGTCGTTTCGTGGCTGCTTGTTCGGTCTGCGCGCAGACTAAGTCCGGTAACTCTCCTCCTGCCGGCCGTCTCAGGCCGCTTCCTATTCCCTCTCGACCGTGGTCTCACATCGCCTTAGATTTTGTCACCGGACTGCCTTCGTCAGCGGGGAAGACTGTTATTCTTACGGTTGTCGATAGGTTCTCTAAGGCGGCTCATTTCATTCCCCTTGCTAAGCTTCCTTCTGCTAAAGAGACGGCACAAATCATCATCGAGAATGTTTTCAGAATTCATGGCCTTCCGTCAGACGTCGTTTCGGACAGAGGTCCGCAATTCACGTCTCAATTTTGGAGGGAGTTTTGCCGTTTGATTGGGGCTTCCGTCAGTCTCTCTTCCGGCTTTCACCCCCAGTCTAACGGTCAAGCAGAACGGGCCAATCAGACTATTGGTCGCATCTTACGCAGTCTTTCTTTTCGCAACCCTGCGTCTTGGTCAGAACAGCTCCCCTGGGCAGAATACGCCCACAACTCGCTTCCTTCGTCTGCGACCGGGCTATCTCCTTTTCAGAGTAGCCTCGGGTACCAGCCTCCGCTGTTCTCATCTCAGTTCGCCGAGTCCAGCGTCCCCTCCGCTCAGGCTTTTGTCCAACGTTGCGAGCGCACCTGGAAGAGGGTCAGGTCTGCACTTTGCCGTTATAGGGCGCAGACTGTGAGGGCTGCTAATAAGCGTAGAACTAAGAGTCCTAGATATTGTCGCGGTCAGAGAGTTTGGCTCTCCACTCAGAACCTTCCCCTTAAGACGGCTTCTCGCAAGTTGACCCCGCGGTTCATTGGTCCGTTCCGTATTTCTCGGGTCATTAATCCTGTCGCAGTTCGACTTCTTCTTCCGCGATACCTTCGTCGCATCCACCCGGTCTTCCATGTCTCCTGTATTAAGCCCGTTCTTCGCGCCCCCGCTCGTCTTGGCCCCCCCCCCCCCCCCCCATCCTTGTCGAGGGCGCACCCATCTACAGGGTCCGCAGGATTTTGGACATGCGTCCTCGGGGCCGTGGTCACCAGTACCTTGTCGATTGGGAGGGGTACGGTCCTGAGGAGAGGAGTTGGGTTCCCTCTCGGGACGTGCTGGACCGTGCGCTGATCGAGGATTTCCTCCGTTGCCGCCAGGTTTCCTCCTCGAGTGCGCCAGGAGGCGCTCGGTGAGTGGGGGGGTACTGTCATGTTGTGTCTTGTCTCTGTCCTTTCCCTTCACCCTGTCTCCCTCTGCTGGTCGTTGTTAGGTTACCTTTTCTCCCCCGCTTTCTCCCAGCTGTTCCTTGTCTCCTCTAACTACCCATTCACCCCGTTTCCCACCTGTTCCCTTTTTCCCTCTGATTAGGTCCCTATATCTCTCTCTGTTTCTGTTCCTGTCCTTGTCGGATTCTTGTTTGTGTTTCATGCCTGAGCCAGACTATCGTCATGTTTGCTGTAACCTTGTCCTGTCCTGTCGGAATCTGCCGGTCTATCTGAGCCTACCTATGTTTGGTTATTAAAGAAGCTCTGTTTAAGTTAGTTCGCTTTTGGGTCCTCATTCACTCACCATAACATTTATACATGCGTACTATTGTTTGTACAGATGAATGTGGTACCTTCAGGCATTTGGAAATTACTCCCAAGAATGAACCAGACTTGTGAAGGTCTACAATTATTTTTCTGAGGTATTGGCTGATTTCTTTTGATTTTCCCATGAAGTCAAGCAAAGAGGCACCGAGTTTGAAAGCCTTGATATACATCCACAGGTACACCTCCAATTGACTCAAATTATGTCAATTAGCCTATCAGAAGCTTCTAAAGCCATGACATCCTTTTCTGGAATTTTCCAAGCTGTTTAAAGGCAGTCAATTTAGTGTATGTAAACTTCTGACCCACTGGAATTGTGATAGTGAATTATAAGTGAAATAATCTGTCTGTAAACAATTGTTGAAAAAATGGACTTGTGTCATGCACAAAGTAGATGTCCTAACTGACTTGCCAAAACTATAGTTTGTTAACAAGAAATTTGTGGAGTGGTTGAAAAACGAGTTTTAATGACTCCAACCTAAGTGCATGTAAACTTCCGACTCCAACTGTATATGGAAACCTGCTCGTCGAACATCTCATTCCAAAATCATGGACATTAATATGGAGTTGGTCCCCTCTTTGCTCCTATAACAGCCTCCACTCTTCTGGGACGGCTTTCAACTAGATGTTGGAACATAACTGCGGGGACTTCCATTCAGCCACAAGAGCATTAGTGAGGTCGAGCACTGATGTTGGCCGATTAGGCCTGGCTTGCAGTCGGCGTTCCATGTGTCTTTTACTGAGGCCACCCTACCATAAAGGCCTGATTGGTGGAGTGCTGCAGAGATGGTTGTCCTTTTGGGAGGTTTTTCTATCTCCACAGAGGAACTCTGGAGCTTGGTCAGAGCCACCATCGGGTTCCTGGTCACCACCCTGACCAAGGCCCTTCTCCCCCGATTGCTCAGTTTGGCCAGGCAACCAGCTCTAGGAAGAGTCTTGGCGGTTCCAAACTTCTTCCATTTAAGAATGATGGAGACCACTGTGTTCTTGGGCACCTTCAACGATGCAGACATTTTTTGATACCCTTCCTCAGGTCTGTGCCTAGACATAATCCTGTCTCGGAGCTCTACAGACGTTTCCTTCAACCTCATGGCTTAGTTTTTGCTCTGACATACACTGTCAACTGTGGGACCTTATATAGACAGGTGTGTGCCTTTCCAAATTATGTCCAATCTATTGAATTTACCACAGGTATTATTTCAATGTTTTAAATTTGTAATACATTTGCAACATTTTCTAAAAACCTGTTTTTGCTTTGCTTTGTCTGTGTGTAGATTGATGAGGAAAAACATTTATTTCATCCATTTTAGAATAAAACAACATGTGGAAAAAGGGATAGGGGTCTGAATAGTTTTCGAATGCAATGTATAGTGTAGTTTGACTCTGATTTTGTTGTCCACATCAGGTTATTTACTTGTTACCTGTGTGTTAGAATGCTGTGTCCCTTTCACATAATTTGAATGATCCATTCACTGCCACGTTCTCTCTCTCTCTTTCTCTCCTGGATATACTAGGGGAAGTTACTTTGCTGTTGGCACCAATCCCAGGCTGTCAGACGACATCAACGACTTTATCCCCCTCATCCTAAACTTTACTGACTCTTGTTCAACTTTTCTTGAATTAAATCGGTTATATTGCGTGTTTACATTTGCTTCAAGTGGGCTTTTTTTTACTGAAGGTTGACAGATGACACTTTTATGGAGTATGACATTTGAAGCATAAAAGCCATTTTCCAGTTGGTTTTCTGTCCTAATTTCAACAGCGTGTACCAATGTGGTATATCTGTTTTTTTTTTTTGTAGTAAATCTCACTCATTTGTGCCCCTGGTCTGGAAACTCAGTTATATTTTAAGACCTATTTTCAACTTCAGTATCCAAATTCCTCTAGCTGCTCCCATAGGATATAGTAATTACAAAAGTGTACAACACAAAATTAGGGCTTAGTTACAAAAGCTCTCATATGGTGTTTTATCATTAGCATTTTAGTGGGCACTATGCTGGCCCAAACGTTCCATTGCCCCAATAAAGCTAAATTATGAATCAGAATGTCATGGGAATTTTCTACCACAAATAATTTGACCAGGATAACAGGGGACCGACTGCCTGATGCCTCTGGATCTGGAGATAGATACAGAGAAGATATTGGCTCAATACTCCCCTTCCAAGAAATGACATCCTTCAAGTACTGAGCAAATGTCAAAATTAATTAAATTCCCTTAATTTTAATTCCGAATGTTACTTTGATGGTTGTGATCAACAGTATGACCGTAGTAAGAGTGTTAATGAAATGAATTACAGCAGCAGTAATTTTATGATCCAGCAGGTGGCATAACTGAGCAGCCCAAATGAGTAGGGGCAGAGAGCAAGGTGCAGGAGATTAAGGCCATTCTACACATATCTTTGAGTGATATCAATGCTGTGACAATACATCTTGATATGGCCTATAGTGGTGACAGACTGTACTGTCAAACAAAGCTGAGAGAGAGTGAAAGACTACTGGAGATGTAGCTTCATCCAAGTCACTGTAGTTAGCCAGTAAATGTGTTAATTGTTGTTAACATTGTTAATATCACATGCACATGTAGTGAAATGTCTTCCTTGCAAACTCAAAACCTAACAATGCAATAATCAAAAACTATGTGTTACTAGAAAAAAATAGGGGGAAAAATAAATAAGCAATACACAATAAAGTAAGTATACTATATACAGGAAATATTTAAAAAGTAAGTTCCAATACTAACTGTAACTGTGCAGGGATAGGATACTGGAGTGACGGAGGTAGATCGGTATAATGGTAAGGTGACTAGGCAACAGAATATAATATAAAAAGACTAGCAGCAGCTTGCATGTGAGTGGGTGTGCGGGTGTGTAAAGTCAGTATAAATGTATGTGCATATTATGTGTGAGTGAGAACAATGAGTGTTTGTGTGTGTGTGTTGGTGTGACAGTGTGTAGGGCCCTGTGAGTGTGCATAGAGACAGTGCAAATAATGAAATAAAAGGCCAATAAAGATAAGGTAAACTCGGTCCATGTAGCTATTTTGTTAGCTATTTATCAGTCGTATTGCTTGGGGATAGAAGCTGTTCAAGAGCCTGTTGGTGTCAAACTTGATGCACCTATACCTCTTGCCATGCGGCAGCATAGACAGTCTATGGCTTGGCTGGTTGGGGTCTTTGACAATTATCCAGACCTTCTTTGCACACAGCCTGATATTGAGGTCCTGGATGGCAGGGAGCTCGGCCCTAGTAATGTACTGGACTGTCCGAGGAACTTGAAGTCATGCGTCCTCCAATACACAACCCAACCAAGCCGCACTGCTTCTTAACACAGCGCCATCCAACCCGGAAGCCAGCCACACCAATGTGTCGGAGGAAACACCGTGTACCTGGCAACCTTGGTTAACTTTAAGAAACATTAACAACGGAAAAAATGGTTTCTAAAAATGTCAAGGTAGGAGATCGTTCATCACCGCCAGGGCTTCCCCCAGAACCGACCACCCATTGGGTTAATGGTGGACCCTCTGCCCTACTCATTGCAGGGTTTTTTCTTTATTTTCACTATTTTCTACATTGCAGAATAATAGTGAAGACATAAAAACTATGAAATAACACATATGGAATCATGTAGTAACCAAAAAAGTGTTAAACAAATCAAAATATATTTTATATTTGATATTGTTCAATTAGCCACCCTTTGCCTTGATGACAGCTTTGCGCACTCTTGGCATCCAGAAAGTGCCTATGTGGTCCCAAGTCTAAGATTAAAGGTCTCTTTTCCTAGTTTAAAATGATACACATTGTCACGCTGGTATAAAGGATTCGGAGACAGGCGCAGGAATACACAATAGGGGTTTTTAATACACCCAAAATAAACACATATACAAAAACACTGGGCTGTACCCAAACAAAAGAACGAGGGTAAACCTTGTTGAATGACACGGGACGATACCCGTAATACACAATATATAAAGCACACAGCATAAGAGCTTCACCAATGCATAGGTACTCACACGACCAACAGACATGGGAACAATAACCGACAAAGACAGAGGGAACAGAGGGCACATATATAACATGCTAATCAGGGGAAATTTTTAGAGAAGACAGTCCGGGGTTGATGATATTGAATCCCGTTCAGTGAAGCCTAGAAAGCTGGTGACGTAGACCTCCTGAACTGGTGAACAGCATGAGCAGCAGCGCCGGGGGGATCCGTGACAAACATTGGCCATGCTGTCAATGAAGCATGATTTGTGCCGCACTCAAGACAACTGTTAACTCGGAACTGCAAAATCTGACTTTGGTGAGTTCAAAACAACTGGGAACTCTGTAAAAACGAGCTACGACTGGGAAAATACGTTTGTTGAACTTTCATCCAACTTGGAATTGTACATTTGGAACTCGGGCCTCTTTCTAGAACTATGACCTGAAGATCACTGACGTCATCACGATTCTACTTTTCCCCCCAGAGTTCCCAGTTGTCTTGAAAGCACCATCAATCCAGAGAATGCCAGACTTTGATGACAAAGTTGGATGACAAAATTTGTCCACGAAAGACCACCGCACCACTTTCCTGTTCAAGGTGAGTCCAAAAATGTCTTGTATGCTGCTGCATAAATGATAAAATATGCCAGGGAGATATGTATACTGTAGCTAAGCAAATAATACTAAGTGCATGTTGTGTAGTAAGCTGTTAATAGCCCTTGTGCCTCACCCTAATAATTTGGTCTATTTTCACCTCTTAATTTCGCCTACTGTTCTGACTTGGTGGTGCACATGTAGCCTTCCTGTTTTTGAGAAATGTAATCATTGAATATTGTAAGAGCTTTCATGGTCTGCTTATATGCCCCCTTTATTTATCCTACGAACGGTTCTGACTTGGTGTACAGGGAGAACACTGTAAGAATTCAGAGTTCTGAATTCTGTTGCTGTACATTTCAAAAGTGCTGAACAAATAGTTATATTGACAATGTTCATCCTAGCTCGCTCATTTATGCCTAATCGAAATTACGGATTGACTCATCCGCTCGTCGTCCCCTTATGCCATAATTTGTACATCTCAGCCATATCAGCTGTTTTTAAAAGGCAGTAAATGAGGCTGAATGAACTGTTTCACTGCCCGACAAGGCTCCGCTGATACCAAGGCGTAGTAGTGGTAAGGTGTTGGGACTTCTATTGTGACTCTGCTGTTGGGAAAGCTTTATTTAGGCCATAACAGTTTGTGGGCACCGTTTGTCACCGTTATAGTACAATTAATGTATTGTTTAGTGTTGTGTAGTGACTTTGCTGGCATATTTTTTTGCCCCACCAAGATTTACATGCTGAAATCAACACTGGAGCCATGCCTGTTAATGGTCCAATAACATACAAAAAATCATCCATCTACGTATCTGTTTGGACAATTTGCACATGTGGATCAAAATTATTGTAATTAATATCATCACCCCTTTTGAGTTTCTTTGCCCATGGGAGAAGTATATTTCACCTCACCAGTCCTTTTTCCACACAAGTTCTTCTAAAATTGTTGAACAAGACTTTCTCCATATCATTGATTTTCAGCCACTCTGAAAGGTGGTAGGTATACATTTCAGAAAAGTAGGCCAATTGTTGTAGCAATTCATGCAGTATCCTCCCCATTATGCCTTTTCCACATTTGCCTTTAATTAAGTAAGCAGGAAATGAGGTTTCAAATCAAAAGCAAAATCGACAATTATCGACAATTACCTCCTGAGACTAGAGTCCTTTTGGATACATTTCTTCAACACTGTCTCCAAGAGGTCTAAACAAGGCACTAGAAATAAAACCTTTCCATAAAATGTGTTCTGCTCATAGGGGGCTGCTGTTTTCCCATTTTCGTTATCATATCATATACAAAACGATTGATGCATTTGTCTAACCCATATTGTATTTATTGCACACCTCCAGTGCATTCGGAAACTATTTAGACCCCTTGACTTTTCCACATTTTGTTACACTACAGCCTTATTCCAAAATTGATTAAATAATTTTTTTCCCCTTATCAATCTACACACAATACCCCATAACGACAAAGCAAAAACTGCTTTTTATACATTTTTGCAAATGTATAAAAAAAATAAAATAACGGAAATATCACAATTGCATTAGTATTTACTCAGTAGTTTGTTGAAGCACCTTTGGCAGCGATTACAGCCTCGAGTCTTCTTGGGTTTTGCACAACAAGCTTAGCACAAGTGTATTTGGGGAGTTTCTCCCATTCTTCTCTGCAGATCCTCTCAAGTTCTGTAAGGTTGGATGGGGAGCGACACTGCACAGCTATTTGCAGGTGTTTCATTGGGTTCAAGTCTGGGCTCTGGCTGGGCCACTCAAGGACATTCAGAGACATGTCCCAAAGCCACTTTTGCGTTGTCTTGGCTGTGTGCTTAGGGTCGTTGTCCTGTTGGACGGTGAACCTTCGCCCCAGTCTGAGGTCCTGAGCGCTCTGGAGCAGGTTTTCATTAAGTATCTCTCTGTTCTTTGCTCCGTTCATCTTTCCCTCGATCCTGACTAGTCTCCCAGTCTTTGCCGCTGAACAACATCCCCACAGCATGATGCTGCAGCCACCATGCTTCACCTTAAGGATTGGTGCCTGGTTTCCTCCACACGTGACACTTGGCATTCAGGCCAAAGAGTTCAATCTTTGTTTCATCAGACCAGAGAATCTTGTTAATCATGAGAGTCCTTTAGGTGACTTTTGGCAAACTCCAAGCCGTCTGGCCAATCTACCATAACGGACCGATTGATGGACTGCTGCAGAGATGGTTGTCCTTCTCCCATCTCCACAGAGGAACCCATCGGGTTCTTGGTCACCTCCCTAACCAAGGCTCTTCTCTCCTGAATGCTCAGTTTGGCCAGGCGGCCAGCTCTAGGAAGAGTCTTGGTGGTTCCAAACTTTTTCATTTAAGAATGATCTTCTTGGGGACCTTCAATGCTGCAGAATGTTTTTGGTACCATTCCCCAGATTTGTGCCTCGACACAATCCTGTCTCGGAGCTACTGTCAGCTGTGGGACCTTATATAGACAGCTGTGTCCTTTCCAAATCATGTCCAATTAATTAAATGTACCACTTGTGGACTCCAATCAAGTTGTATAAACATCTCAAGGATGATCAATGGAAACAGGATGCACCTGAACTCAATTTTGAGTCTCATAGCAAAGGGTCTGAATACTTATGTAAATAAGGTACTTCACTTTGTTATTTTTAAAACATTTGCAAAAAATTCTAAAATAGGCATTTTAGCATCATAGATTTAGCCTGTGGTAACCAATCAGCATTCAGGATTAGAACCCCCCATTGTATAATTAAGCAATAAGGCAAGAGGGGTTGTGGTACATCGCCAATATCATTTTTTTGTTATTATGTATATTTTTTCTTCTCCCAAGTGTCGCAGCGGTCTAAGTCACAGCGGTCTAAGGCACTGCATCTCAGTGCAAGAGGAGTCACTGCAGTCCCTGGTTCGAATCCAGGCTGCATCACATTAGGCCGCGATTGGCCCAGGGTCGCCCGGGTTTGGCCGGGGTAGGCCGTCATTGTAAATAATAATTTGTTCTTAACTGACTTGTTTAGTTATATAAAGGTTAAATAAAAAATAAAATAATAATTAAATATACCACAGCTAAGGACTGTTCTTAGGCACAACGCAACGCGGAGTGCCTGGATACAGCCCCTAGCAGTGGCATATTGGCCATTTATCACAACCCCCCCAAGGTGCCTTATTGCTATTATAAACTGGTTACCAACGTAGAGCAGTACAAATAAATGTTTTGTCATACCCGTGGTATATAGTCTGATATACCACAGCTGTCAGCTTTCAGGGCTGGAACCACCCATTTATAATGCGGTTTTGATCCTCTTGAACAAGGCCAATATTTGCGAGCAATGCAGTGCTTTGCGCTCTACCATGAGAAAAATATTTATATTTGGGCAAACAGAGATGTGCAAGCAAGGAGAGGGAGACTTGGACAATAGCTTCCCAAAAAGTTTTACAAAGGGCAAAAAAGCTGGCTAACTAGCCATATAAGAAAGACATTTAAACTTACCGCCATGACAAGTAACAGCTGCACTTTGGTGGACATTGCGCAAGTGGTAACCTGGTAACACACGTCTCGATTGACAGGTGGTTGCGCCAGACCACACGCCCATGTGAGCTGTAACCAACCAGATTAGAGTAGCCAAACTGGTCTATTAAAACCTAATCTGATTGGTTAGAAGACACAGGTTCCACTTCCAAGAGCTCCTGCTCTCTCTCTCAATGAAATTAAATTAAATGCAAAGGGTTTTATTGGCATGGGAATCGTATTTTTACATTGCCCAAGCAAGTGAAATGGATAATAAACAAAATAATCAATAAAAAAATAAACATTACACTCAAAACGTTCCAAAAGAAAAGGGACATTTCTCTCTCTCTCTCTCTCTCTCTCTCTCCCTCCTTCCTTGCAAATCGCTGTTTGCACCTCTACACATATTTTTGTCATGGTAAAATGCACTTTACCTACATATGGTCTTCTCTTTCGTGTAATGTAAGTCTCAAGAAGATGTGTTAAATCCTCAATGAAGCATTAGCGTTCTTGGATGCAACGGAAAGATTTCCACGGTCGTATTAGTTAACAGAAAAAAACGACAGGCACATGCAAGAGTATCAGACTCACAGGACTAAAATGAAAGCAAGCAATCTATCAAGGTTTACGTGACAAGTGGATTTTGCGCCACTCAAACACAGGAAATAGATGGCTGAAAAGGACAGATCACTAAGATCTGTCCTTTTCACTAAGAGCATTTATATTTCCCCTCATCCCTCCCTGCACCTATCCATGCATTTTTTAATTACCCTTATTAGTAAATAGGCTCACAGGCTTTCATCTCTCCAACTCCCTCTTTCCACAACTCTCTTTTCATCTTCGCCATTCTTTAACAGGTATGACAAACATCAGTACCTTGTCAACATGCACTCCTTGTTTTTTTTATTGTCTTTTCTCTTTTTCTCTGTCTTCCCTCTATCTCTTTGATGGTGACCACTTACTCTCCCAAAAGTCTGCCTGCCTGTCTCTCATTGCATGTCTGTCTGTTTGTCTGTCTGCCTGTCTATGAGGAAGATAAAATATTCAAACATTCTCATTTGTAAAGCATCTCTTCATTTCCTCATGTTTTTGCTTTCCTTTCACTACCAGGCTATCTTCTCTGTATTGTTCCTATTTCTAATCTTTGAAACATTCCTTATTTTGCTGTCTATCTCTGTCCATTTACTAGTCACTGTTCACAATATAAGCCATGGCCTATTGCACTGTGAAAAGAGAGAGAGGGGGAGAGAGAGAGAAAGAGGTGAGGGAGATTAGATTAGATTACATACAGGGTTTAGGAGACAGAAACTGCACAGAGAAACACAGGGAGACAAAGAGACAAGACCAAGGTTGCTGTATCCTGCCATTGTAGGGACATCAGGTTTGTAGGGTGTAGATGTAGGTAGAATGTGTGCTGCTATTGCATGACTGAAGGTGTTATTATTGAATATTGTACGTTAGGATGAAAAGTAATGCTTGATCACTCTGCATTGTAATTGTGTGTGTGTGTGTGTGTGTGTGTGTGTGTGTGTGTGTGTGTGTGTGTGTGTGTGTGTGTGTGTGTGTGTGTGTGTGTGTGTGTGTGTGTGTGTGTGTGTGTGTGTGTGTGTGTGTGTGTGTGTGTGTGTGTGTGTGTGTGAAAGCATGGATATGGATATGGACTTGGAGAGGATCATTCAGTGCATCAAACAAGGAGACCAGGACAGTGTCCAGATACACCTGGACCACTACAACACTCAGGTACTACACTGCCTGTGTTACTATGACTACCACACTACTGTAAACAACTGTCTGTAACCATGACTACCACACCGTGTGGCTGTCTGTTTCCATGACTACAATTCTCCATGACTGCACCATGTATCCTTGACTGTTTTCTTATACCCTCTCCTTCTCTTTCTCTTTCCAATTCTCTTTCTCCCTCCCTCCCACATATCTTCTCCACAGTATGCTGAATGCTTCTTCTTCAATATTGAGGAGAGGGAAAGAAGAAAGGTGAGGATGAGGAAAAGACTTGAACTACTCTTTATTTCTGTCATTCCTTTGCATCTTTTCTCCATTGCCTCTCTAATTCATTCTTCCATCATCGCTTCATTTCTATTTCTTTCGCCCTCTGTCCTTTCCCATCTCTCTCTCTGTCTATTCCCCTGGCCTGTCCCTGCCCTCTCAGTGTCAGGCCACCAGAGGCTCAGATTAACCATGTAATTAGACAAAATCCTGCTCATCCCCCGCCACTCATCTTTATCTCTCTCTTTCGCTCATACTCCATCCCTGTCCTTCTCCTCCCCTCCCTGTCTCGCTGTCCTATCTATCTCATGTCCTCTTTTTTTCTTTCCTTCTTTCTTTCTCTCTCTTTCTCACTTCCAACTGGGCACAGATGTCATTTCAATTTCCAGTTTTGATTTACATTTGGTTGTGTTGTCAAATACCGTGAATTGAATGTGACATCAACAAAAAAGATCACCATGTCATTGAGTTGGGTAAAAGAAAACACAAAATTCTATGTTATGTTGATTATGTTTTATGTTGATGACTTCTTGAAAATCCAATCAGTTTTCCATGTTGATTCAACGTTATCACATTTACTATTTTTTTTTTATGAAGTAGAAACAATGTTGATTCAACCAGTTTTTGTCCAGTGGGATGGTTCTTTTCCACCTCCCTCCCCTACAGTAATCTTCTCCCTATCATCCCCTTCTTTCCCTCTCTTCTGTCATCCCCTTCAGCTCCTCTCTTCTCTCTCTGTCATATCTCTTCATAATGTTAATGATGTCATTATTCATCATTTCTATGTCTTCTTTCTTCCACCTATAATGGCTCTACTATAATGGCTGTGCAAATGACTGCAGCAAAAAGAGCTGGATGAGGTAAAAAAAGACAAACTCATTACACCATCAGAAAGAGAGAGGGATAGGAATACAGGGGGGAGAGAGAGACCGAGAGAAAAGAATAGAGAGAAAAGGGAAGAGAGAGGGAGGGGGAAGCTGAGCTGACAGGTCCTTACTCTACATTACACTAATCTCCATTCAGCGCAGTGTTTCATTAGTGGGTGTATGTGGGTGGGTGGGTGTGAGTGCGTGCGTGCGTGCCTGTGTGCCTGTGTGTGTGTGTGTGTGTGTGTGTGTGTGTGTGTGTGTGTGTGTGTGTGTGTGTGTGTGTGTGTGTGTGTGTGGCCTACGCAAGTGTGTATGTGTGTGTACTCCAAAGCTAATTGTGTGTAATGACTCAACCTACTCCCCCCATTAACCCTCACCAGTTCAGGAAGAACAAAATGAGGGACTTTGTTCCCGACTCTGACTCTGATTTCAACTCAGACTCAGATGACGCTGAGGACCAGGATCTCCTTCTCAGACGGGTGAGTCAGGGTGTGTGTGTGTGTGCATGGATTTCTCTATTTCTACCTGTTGCTCTTTTCAGTTAAACTGAATTCCCCTCTCCTCTCCCCAGAGGCTGGCTGCAGCCCTGGTGTGGTTTATCCGTACCCAGCTCCAGCCGGGGGTTCTGAGAGTGACCCTGCGTACGCTACGTATCCTGTCCCGCGACCGGCAGGCTCTGGCGCCCCTGGTGACCGACACCGCCCTCCTCACCCTAGCCCACCTGGGCGGCATAACCTCCCTGCCCATCCCCGAAGGCCAGGAGGAAGACGAGGAGGAAGGTCATGATGCCGAGAGAGAAGATTACGGCTATGTCCCCTGTGACGTCAGTTCGGATGCCTGTAAACAGAGCGACACAGAGGCCAGTGAGTGCAGTAGGGGCGCTAATGCTAATGCTATCTTGTTAGCAGTTAGCAATGTGGATGCTAACGTTGTCGGTGCTAGCCCGACCCAGCACTCCTTGGCCCAGGCTTCCACTCAGACCTGTCCAGCCCTGGATACGGCCAACAACAGCCAAGGTGGAGCAACGACATCGCCATCAGTGACCAGGGACCCCTGCTGCACCCTCAGTACAGAAACCTGCCATGACAACCTGCGCTCTGTCTCCACGGAAACCTGCACTGCCGAGCACCACTGCTCTCCGGGTCATGGAGCTCTGGTGCGCGGAAAGAAGGATGCCCGGGAAGAGATGGATGAAGAGGAGGACAAAGAAGATAAAGAGGAAGATGACCAGGTGGGGAGGAGGGAGGCCCTGAAAGCCCTTTGTAATATAATCTACAACAGTCAGAGGGCGCAAGAGAGGGTCAGCGCTCTGAGGTGAGGGAGAGCAACTGTTGGAGTACAGCAAAAACTATATCTAGTATGGCATCACTTCCCTCATCTCTCTCGCTCTCTCGCTCCCTCTCTCTCGCTCTCTCTCTCTCTCTCTCTCTCTCTCTCTCTCTCGCTCTCTCGCTCTCTCTCTCTCTCTCTCTCTCTCTCTCTCTCTCTCTCTCTCTCTCTCTCTCTCTCTCTCTCTCTCAGACTGCTCTCTGGTCTATCTGACAAGCTGAAGCAGGGGATCAGTACCAAAGCTCTTCCCAGTGGTCAGTTTTATGAACTACGGCTGCTCTTCCTGCTGACGGCTCTGAGACCAGAGCTCAGGGTGCAACTGCAGCAGGTAACAGCCTAGAGGAGGATGGAGTTGTGGTTTCCCTGCTAATGGTTAGGCGTATGATTTGGGATGGGTAGGTCTACTGTATGCCCCTCTCTCCTGCCATCTCTCCATCTCTCTTTCTTTTCTCTCTCTCTCTCCATATCCCCCTGTCTCTCTTTGTTAGGAGCGAGGGGTGTCCATGCTGACTGCAGCTCTGGAGCAGTGTCTGTCTGCGCGGTGGGGGGAAGAGTACGAGGTGCTGAGTGACCACAGTGCGCCCCCTGTCTCTAAGGAGGTGTCACAGCGAGCTGTGGAGATCCTCAAGACCCTGTTCAACATCACATACAGCTTCCACAGACAGGAGCCAGACGAGGTGGGTGGAGGAGAGTCCCATAGAATTAAAATGTGGCTTTGTCCCAAATAGCATGATCTATTCCAATATCTGTACCTTGTCCGTCTTCTATGGGGCATCCTTGGCTTTTAGTTTGTGAGTAGGTAAGAGTAGGTAGCTAGGAGCTATCTCAAAATACTAATCCAGTACTTTTTAAGCTAAGACTGGGGGTTAGTTTAAACTGATCCTAGATCTGTGTTCAAGAGGCCTTTTTAAAGCCCCCTTTTCTTTGTGTCCCTCTCAGGAGGATGCAGCTCTCTATCGCCGCCTGGCTGCAGTGCTACGTCACTGCCTGCTGCTGACCTGTGACGGAGAAGAACTCACTGAGGAGATACAGGGGTATTCTGCTGTCCCCTCTTCTCTTGTATATCCATGCATTTGTATTTGCATCTTTATTTTGAAAGTAATGGTGGCCATTCTAGGTGTTGTCAAAATGTTTACTTTTTCATGGCGAAGTAGAAAAGATATGTTCTGAATCATTTTGAAATGGGTGCCATTTCAGGTTTGCCCCATGTCTCCTTACCTCTGATCCCTGACCCTTAACCCTTGACGTTGAACCTATAACCCTCCATAGGCACACAGTGAATGTGCTCTCTGCCCTACCCCTACAATGTCTGGACGTGCTGCTGTCTGTGCGTCTGACGGAGGGTTCACAGGAGTGGGAAGGGGTCAACATGGACACTGTCCACACCCTACTCACCTTCATGGAGAGACGCCTGGACAGGGTGAGGCAGAGGAAGAGGGAGGAAGGGACTGAGAGAGAGAGGAAAGTGGGGAGGAAAGGAGGGAGGAAAGGAGGCACCTATCTCATATGAGGATGCTGTTTGCTTCCGCATGGTGTACAGTGGAGGGTTGCATCTCAATAGAGCATAGCTATGGAAGCATACCGGGTGTGTATAAAGGGTCATAAGCTGACAATATCACCTATGAATTTGTTATGAAGGGTCAGAAGTTGAAGGAGAAACTGACTCCAGTCCTGAATCTGTTGACTGAGAGCTGCCGCGCGCACCGCGAGACACGGCACTACCTCAGACAACAGGTACTGTTCTCAACTGTTGGGCTGAAACTCCAACGGATTATTGTGGCTTTAATACGGTATGATAATGTTAGTCTGATGTTCGGTTTACATTGTTGTGTTGGAGAAGCCTGCTTCGACTTGTGATATTGGGGCCTCTGTCTGTCCCCTCCCTACATGGGTTCTGGATAGCAACTAACTGGTTGAGCAGGTTTCTGCTCCCATCCAGCACTAACACCTGCCTCTGCCTGTCCACCGCTATAGATCCTCCCCCCTCTGAGGGACGTGGCCTTGAGGCCGGAGCAGGGGGCCACAGTGAGGGGACGTCTGGTGCGCCTGATGACCCACATGGACACGGACATCAAGCACTGTGCTGCCGAGCTCCTCTTTGTGCTCTGCAAAGAGAACGGTGCCCACATCATATCACACACCTGTCACACTTACTAGCTCCTCATTTCAAAGTAACTCTTGGTTAGAAGGACCCACTCGTATCACAGCATACTTACTAACCCCTCATAGCACATGTAGTAACTCATATAACCCCCCCCCCCCCCCCCCTCTCCCCTGCTTCATCTCCGTTTCAGTTAGTGACAATCCAAGTGTGTGAAATAGATGGATGTTGCCATCTTATGTTTCTCCCTCTCTGTCTGTCTCTCAGTGAGTCGTTTTGTGAAGTACACAGGCTACGGTAACGCAGCAGGTTTGCTGGCAGCGAGGGGCTTGCTGAGTGGAGGTCAGGTGACCCACGCCCAGTACTCTAGCGACTCAGACTCTGACACAGAGGAATACAGGTGTGTAAAACAACCATTGATAATGTCACAAACACAACACTTTGTAATACTGTACACAATGCATCTTTAGGCTTGTGCTACATTACTCTGACTGATAGATTGGACTTGGAACTATCAAAACGGCATAAATCGGAGCATGCAACAGAAGCAATTTTAGATTGTTAGGAGTGGACAGTATTTACAAGGGAGGTGTTTGTAACTGTGTTCCACAGGGAAGCTAAGAGGCGCATCAACCCAGTGACGGGGAGGGTGGAGGAGGAGCAGCCAGACCCCATGGAGGGAATGACGGAGCAGGAGAAAGAGCAGGAGGCACTAAGACTCATCAGCCTGTTCAACAGGCTCTCACGGTGTGTGTATTTGTGTGTGTGTGTGTGTGTGTGTGTGTGTGTGTCTGTGAGTACATATCTGTTTCAGCTAGTGACTATCCAAGTGTGTGAAATAGATGGATGTTTCCAATTTCTCTCTTTCTCCCACTGTCTCTCTCAGGGACAAGATCATCCAACCCGTGGGAGTGATGACAGGGGGGGGACTGGAGCCCCTGTGTGGTCAGATGAGGGGGAGCACTGTAGAAGAGGTGGAATCAGAGGGAGAGAGTGAGGAAGAGAGGGAAAAGTAAGGAGGTTAGAAAATAAAAATGAGAGATGGGAGGGTGATTACAAGAATTTACAGCATAGGATGGTGAAGAGACAGAAAGAGTAAGAGAGATAAGAGGTTGGTTTGTATTTATATAGCACAGTTGTGGAAAAAGTACCCAATTGTCATACTTGAGTAAAAGTGAAGATACCTTGAAAATGACTGAAGTGAAAGTCACCCAGTAAAAAGTATCTGGTTTATCAAGTATCCAAAGTAAAATACAATGCTAAAAATACACTTAAGTATCAAAATTAAAGGTAAATGTTATAAATCCTTTCAAATTCCTTATATTAAGCAAACTAGACTGAACAATTGATTTGTATTTATTTATGGATAGCCAGGGACACACTCCAACAATCAGACATAATTCACAAACGAAGCATTTGTGTTTAATGAGTCCACCAGATCAGAAGCTGTAGGGATGAGCACGTGTTTTCTTGATAAGTGTGTGAATTGAATTAGCATTCGAAATGTAACAAGTACTTTTGGGTGTCAGGGAAAATGTATGGGAGTCAAAAACTACATATTTTATTTAGGAATGTGGTGGAGTAAAAGTAAAAGTTGTATAAAATATAAAGAATAATGTACCGATACCCCCCCCCCCCCCCCCCAAAAAAAATACTTAAGTAGTACTTCAAAGTATTTTTTGCTTAGTTACTTTACACCACTGATATAGCACCTTTCCTCCATTTACCTGAAAGCACTTTACTTTGGAACGTGTGTCTGTACCCCACCTCATCTGTCACTGTGTAGCGCTAGTCTGAATATACTGTATGCGGTAGCATCACCCACCAAAACACCACTCTTAGAATCACTGTTTAGCCAGGTACATTCCCTGAGAAGAAAATGTCAATTAAAAAAACACTAGAAAAAGGACAAGAAGCAGAGAATAGAGTCCTCAGATTCCTTGGCAATCGTAGTGTTGTTTAGCTTCCATATCCTATATTTTCCCACTCTGGTTCCTCTCCTGGAGATACCCCCACTTATGTTCAAGGGTGCAATGCCATTTGCTTGTAACAGGGGATATATCTGGTTGAGTGTGTGGTATGTTTGTGTTCCTGTTCCTGTACCTGTACCTGTACCTGTACACTCCACCCAGCCAAGGAGCCAATCCACTCTGAGGACATTAATCCCAATGTGGAACAGATATCACAATTGGACTGAAGAGGGAATAACAGGTCCATGATGATTGTAATCAATTATGTGGGAGCAGTTATTGTGCAGGTGTCTGTCCCTGTCATGTGATGGTGAAAGGGTATCACTACTTTTGAGTAACATGCTTTTTCCTCGTCCAACATGTTGTCATTCATTCCTCTGCGTATAGACTTCCTTTCCCCTCCCACATTTGCTGTAGTGTAAAATGCATATGGTTTCTCATGTTGAAATATAAATAAACCATTCCTGCTGTACTGCACTGTCACCGTGTCTGCCTTGGATAGGAAAAATAATCAATAGGGTTAAAAATCCTCTGAAACTCTTCTGGGGCAGTCAGAGAGAATATGTTTTGTCAGCATTTTCACGCAGAATAAAATATTAACTTGATTGGATCAGAAACTTCACAGGCACAGACTTTTAACTGACGTAACCGGAAACATTGCCGGAACATTAGCTAAGATTCCCATTAAGTTCTAGTTAAGATTTGATCTAACATTAGGATGATAACATACCAAAAGCATTCAAATAATGTTTTTGATAGCAAATTATTTTTGTCTTCCTTTAAATGTTTTAAATTAAATATCCTTGGAATGTTCTCATTCACTAAAATGTTGTGCACAGCAATCTGTAATCACTACCACCAAACATTCCCATTAGGTTTCCAGTTCATGTCATAACACAATGTAGCAGTTATATCTTTAGAACATACTGCCGCAACTAAATGTGAAAGGGAACGTTCATGCGACATCAGGCGAATGTTTTAGACAAACATTGTATAATCATCCGCACAACTGGACAGTTTCTGATATGAGAACATTTGCCTCAACGTAACGAATGTTCTGGGAACTTTCAAATAACCAATTTTGGTTTGCTGGGGACTCACTCATACACAGCATCTCCTTTTACAGATTTATATTCCTTTCTCTTGGGTCAGTATGTACCTCTGAACTCCTACCCATTTTCTTATATCCCCTCCTGCCCAATCTGAGCTGTTTCATTCCTCTGTATTTTTTCAGACAATTTCAGGTCAACATACACTACATGACCAAAAGTATGTGGACACGTCAAACATCTCATGCCAAGATCATGGGCATTAATATAGAGTTGGTTCCCCCTTTACTGCTATAACAGCCTCCACTCTTCTGAGAAGGCTTTCCACTAGAGATGTTGGAACATTGCTGCGTGGACTTGCTTTAACTCAGCCACAAGAGCATTAGTGAGGTCGGGCACTGATGTTGGGCGATTAGGCCTGGCTCGCAGTCGGCGTTCCAGTTCATCTCAAAGGTGTTCGATGGGGTTGAGGTCAGGGCTCTGTGCAGGTCAGTCAAGTTCTTCCACACAGATCTCAACAAACCATTTCTGTATGGTTTGGAGCTCTGTAGTGAGTGTTGCAACCGAGGACAGACACTTTTTAACGAGCTTCAGCACTTGGCGGTCCTGTTCTGTGAGCTTACGTGACCTACCACTTTGTGGCTGAGACGTTGGTGTCCAAGACATTTCCGCTTCACGATAACACTACTTACAGTTAACTGTGGCACCTCTAGCAGGGCAGAAATTTGACAAACTGACTTGTTGGAAAGGTGGCATCCTATGATGGTGCCACGTTGAAAGTCACTGAGCTTTTTAGTAAGGCCATTCTACTGCCAATGTTTGTCTATGGAGATTGCTGTGTGCTTGATTTTATACACCTGTCAGCAACAGGTGTGGCTAAAATAGACGAAGCCACTAATTTGAAGGGGTGTCCACATACTTTTGTATATATAGTGTACTTAACAATAGTACATGTTGTCCAGGGTTGGGAAAATCCTATTTCCAGTCAAATCAAAAGGACACCAAATGTCCCTCATTGGAATTGCAATTTCAGTGTACAATTTTAATTGACTGGAATTGAAATGGATTTGGCCCCAACCCCGATATGTGGTCAACCACACCCTTACTATAATGCATTCTCTTATAAAGTTGTAGGAGGAAAAACAAACATTTTCACTGTCATTTTCACATTTTTATTTGCTTTTGTCAAATACAGGAATAGCATGTACAGAAGAGGAACTGGGCTTTAGAGACTCAAGTAACTGTACAATATTTACAGATAAGAGAGCTTGAACAAATAGGTAAACCTCCAAAATAATAATTATCATAAACAACAAACAGATCAAATAAAAACAGTCAACACAGATTTTATACGCTTTTTCACAGTTACACCTCCCTAAAACCACAGAGCTTTCTTTTAGAAAGCGAACAGATATTTATTTTAATTTATTAACTTCAGGTGTAAACTCTGCTCTCATTGTCTTTTGAAGAACAAACATAAAGAACACAGTTTGCTTAGGTTTTAAATACATTTTTCCCCCTCACAATTTATTTAGGCAGACAGAAAAAAGGGAACATCACACACTCCTCTAACCTCCCTCCCTCCCTCCCTCCCTTCACCTCAGTTTTTCTCCCCTCCACTCTTTTTTACCTTCAGCAGTAAAAGGGGGACTGAGCAAAGGATTTTGGGCAGGCCATTTCATGTATACCCTAACAAAACATTATTATTTAAAATAACAACAGCAAACAATCCCAGCTAGGGAGGGTCATTTCCTTGTATAAATAATACAAATCATAATTATTAATACATATACGTATATATATATATATAGTGTTTGTATGTTGGTGTGTGTGTGTGCCCGTGCATGTTTGGATGTAGATCGCAATCTTTTCTGTAGTGCTGACTGATTCACCGTGGTCCCCTGCTTTCCCTGTTCAGGTCAAGTGGCAGACGTCGTACCCTCACACATTCACTATTTTCAATCCGCCTCCTCCGCTCTCCTCCGTCCTTCTCTTTTCTTTAGTCAAGAGATACTTTGTGAGAGAAAAACTAAACAAAAGCGCTAAAAACAGTTCATTGTAGCATCCATTTTAAGTTAAAACTCAACCGTACTCACAGACTGAACATTGACTGTTCGGTCTTTCTCGCTGGGCAAGAACTAGAGTGGTAGGGTCTGAATCCCCCCCCTCTCCATCTTGGTACAGTCCAGTGTTCTCCACTCCAACTCTCTTGCTATGTCTCCCAAATACTGTATACCTCCTCCCTCCCCACCCCTCCCTTCTTCAACCCACATTCTGCTTTCCAAATGGCACCCTATTCTCCATATAGGCCTTATGGCTTAGGCCAATTGTAGTGCACTATTTCGGACTGTGCCCCCTCTTCCCTCATCAGGCTTTGGTGCTGAGGGTCAGCAGGTCGATGAAGGAGTTGAAGAGGGTCTCCAGCCAGCCCTGGTTGGCCATACACTGCTGCACCACCTCCTCCTGTCCAGGGTCCTCCGCTGCCTGCTCTATACTGTCCGTCTGGAGGGAATAGAGAAAGAGAACAGATTATTTTTCTATTGAAATTAATTTGCTTATTTACAGTATATATACAAAAGTATGTGGATCTTCAAATTCAAATTAGTGAATTTGGCTATTTCAGCCCCACCCGTTGCTGACAGGTGTATAAAATCGAGCACACAGGCAGGCAATCTCCATAGACAAACATTGGCAGTAGAATTGCCTTACTCAGGCAATGTGACTTTCAACGTGGCACCGTCATAGGATGCCACCTTTCCAACAAGTCAGTTTGTCAAATTTTTGCCCTGCTAGAGCTGCCCCGGTCAACTCTAAGTGCTGTTATTGTGAAGTGGAAACGTCTAGGACAACAACGGCTCAGCCGCGAAGTGGTAGGTCACACAAGCTCACAGAACGGGACCACCGAATGCTGAAGCGTGTAGTGCGTAAAAATCATCCGTCCTCGGTTCCAAACTGCCTCTGGAACCAACAATGCCAAGCGTCGGCTGGAGTGGTGTAAAGCTCGTCGCCTTTGTACTCCGGAGCAGTGGAAACACGTTCTCTGGAGTGATGAATCACGTTTCACCATTTGGCAGTCTGACTGACAAATCGGGGTTTGGCAGATGCCAACAGAACGCTACCTGCCCCAATGTATAGGGTCAACTGTAAAGTTTGGTTGAGGAGGAATAATGGTCTGGGGCTGTTTTTCATGGTTCGGGCTCGGCCCCTTAATTCCAGTGAAGGGAAATCTTAAGGCTACAGCACACAATGACATGCTAGACCACATATGTCAGAGTCAAGGCCCGCGGGCCACATCCGGCCCGCAAGAAGGTTTTTTACGGCCCCTGGGATGATCTTGATTTATTATTAGAACCGGCCCGCAGCAAGCCGGCAGCCCGCAGATCTTTTACACGCACCAATACTACATTTCCCACAATGCAAAGGTGACGCACCGAGCAGTAGGCTGCTTCATTTCAATATTTATTGGCACAGCAGTCGTCAGCATCACAGTAAAATTAACTTTCAGATACCCATCAAAAATGGCAAAACGGAAGGTGGATACTGAGAACCGGGGGTTTCAAACAAGGTGGGAGTCGGAGTATATGTTCACGAAGGTAGCTGGAAAACCTGTGTGTCTTCTGTGTGGAGAAAGTGTGGCGGTACTGAAAGAGTATAATCTGAGACGACATTATGAAACGAAACACGCGGACACACACGCGGACGCAACTGTCAAGGCCAGTTTTATTTTGGCAGAAGAGATCGCTAAATCAGCCCGGCCATTTACGGAGGGGGATTTCATCAAAAACTGCATGATTAAAGTTTGTGACGAAGTTTGCCCAGAAAAAAGGCAACTCTTTTTAAATGTGAGTCTGAGCAGAAACACCATTGCCGAGAGAGTAGACCAGTTGTCCATCAATCTAAAAGAGCAGCTTGTGAAAAAGGGAAAAGATTTTATTGCATATTCCTTGGCTGTGGATGAGAGCACCGACATTTCTGACATTGCCCAGTTGTCAATTTTCATCCGCGGAGTGGACTCCAACCTAAGCGTGACAGAGGAGTTTTTGGCTTTACGTCCTATGCATGGCACAACTACGGGGCATGATTTGTATGAAGAGGTGTCAAGATGTGTAAATGAGATGGAGCTGCCTTGGGAAAAACTCGTGGGTTTGACAACCGACGGAGCACCTGCGATGTGTGGACACAGGAGCGGACTGGTGGCGAAGATACGGGAAAAGATGCAAGAGGAAAACGCGACAGGTGAGCTGACAGCTTATCATTGTATCATACACCAGGAAGCGTTGTGCGGTAAAGCCTTGAAAATGGAGCATGTAATGAGCATCATCACGCGCACAGTTAACTTTATCAGAGCCAAAGGTTTGAATCACCGCCAGTTCAAGGCATTTCTGACGGAGTTAGAAACGGAGCATGGTGATTTGCCTTATCACACAGAGGTGCGATGGCTAAGCCAGGGAAAGGTGCTTCAAAGATGTTTCGAGCTTCGTGAGGAGATTTGTCTGTTCTTGGACAGCAAAGGGAAAGACACAACACAACTCCGAGACGAAATGTTTCTGTGTGAAATGGCTTTTCTGTGTGACATTACGAGTCATCTGAATGCAATAAACTTGCAGCTGCAGGGTCGGGATCGTGTCATCTCTGATATGTACAGTACAGTGAAGGCATTTAAAACCAAACTGACTCTGTGGGAGACGCAGATGCGGAAAGAAAATTTGAGCCACTTTCCCAGCTGCCAGACCATGAAAGAGAAGCTCTCTACCAGTGCGTTCCCGAGCACACAGTTGGCTGATAAAATAGGTATGCTTGCCGCTGACTTTCGACGCCGATTTGCTGACTTTGAAGCACAAAAAAGCAGGTTGGAACTGCTCGGTAACCCATTTGCTGTTGACGTGGAAAGCTCACCACCAAACCTCCAAATGGAGTTGATTGACCTCCAATGCAATGATGCACTGAGGGCAAAATATGCGGCAGTGGGTGCTGCGGAGTTCGCCCGTTTCCTCCCCGGCACAATGCCCCAGCTGCGCATCCAGGCTGCTCAAACGTTGTCTATGTTTGGCAGCACATACCTGTGTGAACAACTGTTTTCTTTGATGAACCTGAACAAAACATCACACAGAAGTCGACTTACTGCTGAACACCTCCACTCAATTCTGAGGATTTCTTCAGCTCAGAGCCTTACCCCGAACATTGATGAACTTGTGGAAAAGATGGGACACCACCAAGTATCACCCTCAACCTCAAACAAGTGAACATTACAGTGCAATCACATATTTAGAGTTTTTACTCAGTTCAAGTTTAAAAGTTAAAATTTAATATTTGTTTTCACTGCATGTTACTTCTCCTTAAACAAAGTGTTGTTTTTGATTAATAGATTTTTGCACTTTATTTTTTTGTATTTCAATCCAATTATATTTTAAAAATATTTCAGTTGAGTGGATGATAGAAAATTGCTATTATTGTTTTTTCTTTGAAGTAAATTTAGCCCACTTTTGCTAAAATAGAAAATATAGTCTACTGATGGTGCCTTGAATACCGGTTTCTTTCATTTAATGTTCATGTTATGGGGATATTTATATAAAGGAAATTTGTCTTTTGTGTCTGTTGAAAATTAAAGATTACTGACAGAGCCATAAGAAAATATTGCTTTATTTATCTGATCATATTGTAATATATTTGTTAGGTTTTCAGTAGGTTCAATTAGGTTCACTAGACTATATGCGTCATTTAAAAAATTTTCAATGAACATTCGAACAGTCCGGCCCTCGTCTTGTAGCTGATTTTTTTATTTGGCCCTCCGTCCATTTGACTTTGACACCCCTGTGCTAGACGATTCTGTGCTTCCAACTTTGTGGCAACAGTTTGGGGAAGGCCCTTTCCTGTTTCAGCATGACAATGCCACCATGCACAAAGCGAGGTCCATAGAGAAATGGTTTGTCAGGATGGGTGTGGAAGAACTTGACTGGCCTGCAGAGCCCTGACCTTAACCCCATCGAACACCTTTGGGATGAATTGGAACGCCGACTGCAAGCCAGGCCTAATCGCCCAACATCAGTGCCCAACCTCACTAATGCTCTTGAAAGGAAGCAAGTCCCCACAGTTATGTTCCAACATCTAGTGGAAAGCCTTCCCAGAAGAGTGGAGGCTGTTATAGCAGCACTCCATATTAATGCCCATGATTTTGGAATGAGATGTTAGACGAGCAAGTGTCCACATAATTTTGGTCATGTAGTGTATTTTACCATAGTACAAAACCTTTATTCTCAATTATATTTCTCTAAAGCTGTAAATAGATGTACTACGTCTTCAAGGCCAGAGTATAAACATGTTGCACATACATCTAACATGAATCAATGTTATGCAAGTCAAATATCCACTCTAGGATGGATAATAAAGTTATTATTTTTTATATAAGCACAACACAGCCACTCACAAATGACAGCCAACCTTCCACAACAAAAGGACTGAATACACAGTGCTCCATTTGAATTATTCTGACCACAATGGAAACAGAGAGAGGGGGGGGGGGAGAAAGAGAAACAGAAAGAAAGTAGAGAAGAACAACAATGCCGTAGAGGAAAGAGGGGTGTCGGAAGGTCAGTGTTGTGAAAAGCGATTGTGCTACTGAGTCTTACCTCCTTCTTGCAGTTCAGGAAGGTGTGATACTTGTAGTGATGGAGAGAATGATAAAGGCTATAGACACGACACGTCTCTGTGGACAGCTTGAGGTCCTGAGAGTCGAAGAGAGACGGGAAAAGGGGATGGTGGGAAAGGAGAGAGAGGAAATAATTTATTAGGGAATCTCGCCGGTTCTCTTTGGCTAAGGAGGAACAGGGAAAAGGCCCAGTCTACTATGTATTCACAACTTCACATACTTTCAGAGGACCACTAAAAATACAAATGCACTTGAACAACGCTAAAAGAAGAAACATAGCCTCGTCAAAAACCCGGTTTCCCTGATCGGGAAGCCTGGTGAAGTCTATGGCCGAAAGGGGCTAAATACGAGTGAAGACCCCGGTGTAAATCAGTGGCGCCTTGCAACACGTCAAACCGATCGAATGCATTGCTTGGGCGGGGCTTAACACACAGCACTCCTTCAACGGGCACGTGGGGGGGAGGGTTCTTGAAATGTAAAATCCCTAAAGATGTAGCCTCCGGAAGCCAATGGACCATTCAAACCGTTTCCAAAGGACGTGACAACAACGTTTTTTTTTGGGGCGGTGTGGCTACGCGAGACGAAACGAGACAACTCAAGAGTAAATAAGGACGGTGTCATGGTTTAGCTTTGTTTGTACACGGGGCAAACACCATCCGGGCCGAGTTAAACCCACCGAGATACACGTTTATGTACAAAGCAAAGTGACAAACAGTTTTTGTGAGACAGAATGGTCTCTTCTACTCGGCTTCTACAGCACCTAGACACAATTGTTCGAGGCCAGGGTTAGCCACGGTGCAGCGGATTGGAAACTAAAGTCAAGGAGTTTCATGACTGGGCGTGGTTCACTCACCTGCTGTTTGGGCGCGGTGCTCTTCTTGACGCGGTTGAGGGTTTTACGGTTGTAGCACTCGCCGCCGAGGTGCAATTTGACCGCTCCAGAGTCCAGGGGGTCCGCCGTCATTTTGGGGAACGTATGCAGAGTCTCCTAGAGAAGAAGCATGTAAAAGATGGAGGGAGCGAGAAGTAGTCCTTTCGACTGTTTTCACTTGTCAATATGATAGTGAGAAAGTTGGATGAAGATTGGAATTGTACCATATCTCCCCTTCCAAACACATCAGGTACTTTTCATAATCAGGTTTCAGCATTTTTACAACTAAACAGACAGACGTACCTGGTGTTGGCCACTCATGTTGACTCTCCTTAACAGTCTCCTCTTTTGTTCGTTGAGGAGGCTGTCAATCTTCCTCATGGGCGGGAGGTACAATTCGTCTGGGGGCCAGAGTGGGAGGGACATAGAGTCCGTATGACTCATCTCATGACATCGTTCTTCCTCAATCCTATTCTCAATCCTTTACTTTTGATCAATACTCTCTTTCTCTCACTCCCAGGGCTGGGGTCAATTCCCTCGGAATTCAGTCAATTCACAAAGTAAACTGAAATTCTAATTCCAAATTATCATAGAGAAGCATAGCGATTGATCGATTTTTTTTATTTTACTTCTTGAAATGACTGAATTGACCCCAAACCTGACCAAATCATCACCCACTCATTTGCTCACACCACGACCCCATCCCTCTCACCGTCTGTGTCCTCCAGGGCTTGAATCATGTCGGGGTCAAGTGCTGTACTGACCAGCATCTCTATGTAACTCCTGAACATCTCCCTCATGGCTCGACTGTTCATCCCCCCTCTCACCGGGGCTACAGGGGAGAGAAACAGAGAGAGAGAGAGAGAGAGAGAGAAAGGGAGAGAGACATAGAATATGTCACTGAGTGGGTTTGAAACTAGAACCAAGGCATTACATATAAATAAATATACAGTGGGGCAAAAAAGTATTTAGTCAGCCACCAATTGTGCAAGTTCTCCCACTTAAAAAGATGAGAGAGGCCTGTAATTTTCATCATAGGTACACTTCAACTATGACAGACAAAATTAGAAGAAAAAAATCCAGAAAATCACATTGTAGGATTTTTTATGAATTTATTTCCAAATTATGGTGGAAAATAAGTATTTGGTCACCTACAAACAAGAAAGATTTCTGGCTCTCACAGACCTGTAACTTCTTCTTTAAGAGGCTCCTCTGTCCTCCACTCGTTATCTGTATTAATGGCACCTGTTTGAACTTGTTATCAGTATAAAAGACACCTGTCAACCTCAAACAGTCACACTCCAAACTCCACTATGGCCAAGACCAAAGAGCTGTCAAAGGACACCAGAAACTAAATTGTAGACCTGCACCAGGCTGGGAAGACTGAGTCTGCAATAGGTAAGCAGCTTGGTTTGAAGAAATCAACTGTGGAGGCAATTATTAGGAAATGGAAGACTTACAAGACCACTGATAATCTCCCTCGATCTGGGGCTCCACGCAAGATCTCACCCCACGGGGTCAAAATGATCATAAGAACGGTGAGCAAAAAATCCCAGAACCACACGGGGGGACCTAGAGAATGACCTGCAGAGAGCTGGGACCAAAGTAACAAAGCCTACCATCAGTAACACACTACGCCGCCAGGGACTCAAATCCTGCAGTGCCAGACGTGTCCCCCTGCTTAAGCCAGTACATGTCCAGGCCCATCTGAAGTTTGCTAGAGAGCATTTGGATGATCCAGAAGAAGATTGGGAGAATGTCATATGGTCAGATGAAACATAAATATAACTTTTTGGTAAAAACTCAACTCGTCGTGTTTGGAGGACAAAGAATGCTGAGTTGCATCCAAAGAACACCATACCTCCTGTGAAGCATGGGGGTGGAAACATCATGCTTTGGGGCTGTTTTTCTAAAAAGGGCCCATGACGACTGATCCGTGTAAAGGAAAGAATGAATGGGGCCATGTATTGTGAGATTTTGAGTGAAAACCTCCTTCCATCAGCAAGGGCATTGAAGATGAAATGTGGCTGGGTCTTTCAGCATGACAATGATCCCAAACACAACGCCCGGGCAACGAAGGAGTGGCTTTGTGAGAAACATTTCAAGGTGCTGGAGTGGCCTAGCCAGTCTCCAGATCTCAACCCTATATAAAATCTTTGGAGGGAGTTGAAAGTCCGTGTTGCCCAGCAACAGCCCCAAAACATCACTGCTCTAGAGGAGATCTGCATGGAGGAATGGGCCAAAATACCAGCAACAGTGTGTGAAAACCTTGTGAAGACTTACAGAAAATGTTTGACCTCCTGTCATTGCCAACAAAGGGTATATAACAAAGTATTGAAACAAACTTTTGTTATTGACCAAATACTTATTTTCCACCATCATTTGCAAATAAATTCATTAAAAATCCTACAATGTGATTTTCTGGATTTTTTTCTCTCATTTTGTCTGTCATAGTTGAAGTGTACCTATGATGAAAACAGGCCTCTCTCATCTTTTTAAGTGGGAGAACTTGCACAATTGGTGGCTGACTAAATACTTTTTTGCCCCACTGTACATACCAAAATTGTATTAACACACAGTTTCACACACACACACAGTCCCTCACCTTGGTCCTCACTGGGCCCATCAGTGGAGGAGTCTGAGTCAGAGGGGACTTCCTTCTGCCACTTCTTCCTCTTCTTGGGTGGAGGCTCTGCCTTCACTGGCCTAGCCCTCGAAGGGCGCTCTGTCTTCTTCTTCTCTCCTCCTCCTCCTCTCTTCTCCTCCCTCAGTCTCTTTCGGTCCTCTTCACTGCTCCTTCTCTCCACCTTCTCCTGAGGTGGTGGATGCCTCTTCTCTTTTTCTTCTCTCTCCTTCTCCTCCTCTCTCTCCCTTTCTCGCTGTTTCTCTTTTTCCCTCTCCCTCTCTCGCTCCTTTTCTTTTTCCCTCCTCTCTCGCTCCTTCTGCTCCCTCTCCTTCTCTTTCTCCCTCTCTTTCTGCTCTCTCACTTTGTCCTTTTGCTCCCTCTCTTTCTCCTTCTCTTTGTCCTTTTGCTCTCTCGCTTTGTCCTTTTGCTCTCTCTCTTTCTGTTCTCTTGCTTTGTCCTTTTGCTCTCTCTCTTTCTGCTCTCTTGCTTTGTCCTTTTGTTCTCTCTCTTTCTGCTCTCTTGCTTTGTCCTTTTGCTCTCGTTCTTTCTGCTCTCTCGCTTTCTCCTTTTGCTCTCTCGCTTTCTCTTTTTGCTCCCTCACTTTTTCCTTTTGTTTCCTCTCTTTCTCCCCATCTTTCTCCTTTTGTTCCCTCTCTTTCTCTTTTTGCTCCTTTTCCTTTTGCTCTCTCTCTTTCTGCTCCTTCTCTTTTTCCTTTTGCTTCCTCTCTTTCTGCTCCTTCTCTTTTTCCTTTTGCTTCCTCTCTTTCTGCTCCTTCTCTTTTTCCTTTTGCAACTTCTCTTTCTGCTCCTTCTCTTTCTGCTCCTTCTCTTTCTCCTTCCGCTCCCTCTCATCTCGCTCCAATCGTGGTGGAGTTTGACTGATGGCAGGGGGAGGTGGCTTGGGGAGCGATGGGAGTGATTGACGCCTGTCAAGGTACAATTTTTGTTGTTGTAATTTTGCAGGTTATTGCTTACAGTTAATATTTTCAGATCTACACAAGTGCATGGGCTTCATCTCTACATTGGGTTGGGCACGTATGAATCAAGATCCAGAGGAGTACGGCAAACACGCAGGGACAAACCTACCTCAACATGAGTCCAGGTCTGTGCCAGGGTTTACGTGAGCACACACGGACATAATCCTTTTTATTGAAATTCTCCAGGAACTTGACATAGAGACGTTGGTACCGCATCTTGGCATCGCCAAAGTAGCCCAGGTACTGTGAGAGAGAGAAAGGGAGAGAAATATTTATAGAGACATAATAATTTGAGTCATTATAAACAAACAATGTGTAGCTTCAAAATGTGTACAACTATCATGACGATCTCATGCTGGATTGTAAAATCCTTGCATCCATTGCTGGATTGTACTTTGAGATGAAAAAGAAGGAGAGAGTCTCCTGTCTTAAAGGGGATGTGAGTAACTCACGTTGCTGGTGGCACAGAACTGCCTCTGTCCGTCTTTGATCTCGGGGCTGAACTTCTGCAGCAGGGCTTTCTGCACTCTCCAGATGGGTGGTGGCTCGCGGCCGGTCTGCAGGGCCATCTTGAGAGACAAAGAGAGTATGCACAGGGCCTTCAGAAAGTATTCATACCCCTTGATTTACTCCACATTTTGTTGTGTTACAGACTGAATATTCAGGATATTAACTTAATTTCTTCGCCACATTATTTGCAGTTTTACTTTCGTGCCTTACTGCAAACAGGATGCATGTTGTGAAATATTTGTATTCTGTACAGGCTTCCTTCTTTTCTTTTTGAGAAGACAAGACATACCACCTCCCACAGTAAATGCCAGAAGCCCTCACCTTGAGCGTGCCAATGTCCTCAGTCCGCACCACAAACTCATCTCTCTCCCGGAAGATGCCCTCGCCGCCACTCTCGCTGTCCTCCTCCTCACTCTCTCCAGCAATGGCCGCATTGTCCTGCTTTTTGGCCAGGTGCAGAGAGGTGATCTTGGGGGCTGGCGCATCCTCAGGGGTGGGGGGTGAGGGTGGGGAAGAGGAGGGTGAGGAGGAAGGCTGGGCCAACTCTGGAGCATCCGAAAGGGGAGGGGAGGAGGAGGGAGGGGGGGTAGTGGAGGGGGGCATTGCAGGGGAAGGGGAGGGTGGAGAGGGCAGGGCAGGGGGAGAGGAGCTGGGGGGAGGAGAGGCGGAGGGGTGGTGGGTTTGTTGGGGGGACGGCTCCTGCTGCTCCTCTTCATCATCCTCATGCTGGAAGGGCAGAGGGGAGGGTGGGGAGAGGGGTGGGGGAGATAGGGGGGAGGGGGAGGAAGAAGTGAGAGGGGACGGGGAGAGGGATGGGGGCGAGGGGGGTACGGGGGCGAGGGGAGGCCCGGATGGAGAATCTGTGGGGGGGGTTCAGAGTATATTACATCTTTGGAAATGAACAACTGTTTGTCAGACCATTTCAGAACATCTGGGATTGTAGGCTACTCACCTTCCACTTTTGGAGCATCCAGCATCTCAAACTCAGGCTCTCTCTCCTCCTCCTCTTCCCTCTCCTCTACCTCTTTCTCCACACCCCTGTACTCTACATTCAGGTCTTCCTTTACACTCTCTTCTTTCTCCATCTCCTCCTCTTTCTCCATCTCCTCTTGTCGTTCGTCCTCTCCGTCCATCCCTTTCAGTCCTTCCTGTTCTGGGGGCGGTGTATTTGGCTGTGCGTTGGCCTGTGTGTTGTGAAGTTGCATGTTTGTCTCTACGTCATCGTCCTGCTCCTCCAGATCGGCTATGTCCTCCTGCATTTGGGCCACGGGCGGCGGCGTTGGTGGCAGCGATGGGCTCTGGGGCGGAGATGGGCTGGGTGGGAGCGGGGCCACGGCTGCAGCCAGCGTATGGGGCGTGTCGTAAAGGGCAGATATGGCCGAGGAGATGCTCTTCTGCAGGTCCTGGTTCTTACTGACAGAGTCCTCCTCCTCGTCGGAGGAGAAGGACGGCAGCGTCTCCAGGTTCCTCTTCAGCTCGTCGTCCAGACGCTTACAGGGGCTCAGCCCGTCCTCGCCCTCGCTACTTTCCCCAAACGGAGGGGGTGGAGGAGGGGGCGGTGGAGGGGGAGGCGGGGACAGGATCCTACCCTTCAGGGAGGAAGAGTCTGTGGTTTCAGCTCCTTCCACTGGCCCTCCGAGGTCTTGGGGTCCACCAGGTCCAGATTCAGGCTGCTTCTTCCCCGTCTTGAGGAAGTCCAGGAAGGAGGCCATGAAATTAGACTTCAGCTCCGGGGGCTTGTCCTCCGTCTAAGAGGGAGGGGGGGGAAGAGGAGATAAGGAGAGGAGAAAAAAGAGGGGAGAGGAAAGGTGAGGTGCAGATAAGACCGGGGAGGAAAGAAATAAGAAAATTAATAGCAGGAGAAATGAGAAAAGGGTGTGAATGGGAAAAGTGAAAAAAAAAGGGTATATAGGAGGGTGATTTGTATATATTATAATAAAGCTTGGACAGAAACCAATGGTAAAATCTCCCTAAATGCTATATAACTGTATTTTTCCATGCTTCGTGTTGGGGTGTACCTTTAGAAACCTTTCTCTTCCTCTGAATAGAGGTAGTTCACCTTACCAACAGCAGGGGGGGTCTGAGGGTGGTAAGAAAATATAAGTGGGTAACCATGGCAACAGCTACCCTGGCAACAGCCTTCTCTCTCCTCTCTCCCTTTCTCTCTGTTTTATTGTCAGTCAGAGAGGCTGGCTGTCAATCACCTCAGACTCACGTCTCCGCTCCGCCCTCTATAGGCTGCCGATATGCGCACACACACACACAGCATTACACAGCCTCACAAACACAGCTCTATGTTGATACACACACACAGCCTCACATACACACAGCTCTAATGCATCTTCAAAGCAAAGCCAAATGGAGAGGTCATCTGTTTTGGCTGTCCTGACATCTTTGGGACCTTTTTCAGATGTAAGCGGTATCCCTCTGGGCACACTGCGTCATTTCAACGTGGATAATTGGCTAATATTTGGTTGAGACGTTGATCAATGACATTACAACCTCTATTCACCCACTCAAAAAAAGAAAAAAAAAGTTTGTTGAATTTCCAACGTGTTATCACCATGCTTTCAACCATCTAAAAGCACAACCAAATTCCAAAATAAAAAACTATGTCTGATTTTTGGTTTAGTCGTCACCCAAATACCTATCACCGCGCTTTCAACCATATAAACTGCACAGCAAAGTTCAAATGGGACTACAAAGTCAGATATTTTGTTTATTTATACAATTGTGATATCACTGTGCTTCCTCTAATAGCAGAACCAAATGACCTGGATTGCAGTTGAGATCACATTAAAAGTGCATGGTGCAAGTGCTCAATGCCGTTTGAGATTCTGCTGAGATTATTACAGCAATCTCCACGGACGTGCAATGACCTATGCATGCCATCTTAAACATGCACACTTTATATGACTACATAAGAAGAAATGTATAGTTAACCTCAAAGTTTGGCCATGGATGGAATGATAGCAACGGTGACTATTTAGTTTTTAAGCAGAGATCTCTCAACAATCACTCACAATAGCACATTGTTAATAGTCAGTGACAAATATAATAGCTGGGCTTTGTTAAAACTTTGGATGGGAGGGTAGCTGTAGCTAGAGCAATTCTCCAGTAGGAGGTGCTGCCCAGTCTATTGTTTTGTTTCTTCTGACAGTGGATATAACAGTGAAAATCTGACGTTGTTTTAAAGTTGCAAATTCAACATAAGGTTTGTCTATGTTGAAATGTGGTTACCATGATGACATAATCCGGTGGTTGATAACCTCAGAACAATAGTTGTGAACCTTTTTCATATCCAGTGTATTTTCCACATAGATTCCACGTCACAATACGTTGACAAATGACGCTGAAACAACGTTGACTCAACCAGCTTGCACCCAGTGGGATATTTTCAAAACTCTAAGTACAAAACTAAACTGATAACACTTGTATCTTATGTTCAGAACATTTGATTGTTCATTCATTGATGTCTCACAGTTTCATTAGTCTTACAGTCCCATTATCCTTACATAGTACATATGTATCGGCTCTGTACTCCAGCACTTTGGATTTGAAATGATACAACGACTACGAGGTTAAAGTGCAGACTGTCAGCTTTAACTTGAGGGTATTTGTTTCATTTCTATTTTGTGCCCAATAGAAAGAAATGGTAAAGAATGTATTCTGCCATTTTGGAGTCACTTTTATTGTAAATAAGAATATGTTTCTACACACTTCTACATTAATGTCGATGCTACCATGACTACGGATAGTCCTGAATGAATAATGATGAGTGAGAAAGTAAGACTCACAAATATCATTCCCCCCCCACCCCACACAAAAAAAATACTAACCTCCCTTGTTATTTTAATGGTGAGAGGTTAGCATGTCTTGGGGGTATAATATTTGTGCGTCTGTAACTTTCTCACTTATCATTACTCGCAATTCATTCAGCACTCTCCGTAATAATAGCAGCATCCATATTAACGTAGGATTGTTTCGAAACATATTATATTCTTACTTGTATTTACAATTAAAGTGACTGGAAAACGACACAGTGCATTATTTACCACTCATTTCTATTCGGCACAAAATAATCTGAAACAACAAAAAACAAACAGCAAATGCATCCGACAAGTTTCTAGAGTCCCAAGCGTGCTAGGACTATGGGACCAAATACTCATCTTTTGACTACTTTAACACACATAAGTGAATCTGTCCCAATATCTTTAGTCCCCTAAAGGGGGGACGATGTACAACAAGTGCTGTAAATTCTAAATGGTTCACCGGATATGGATGAATACCCTCAAATTAAAGCTGATTGTCTGCACTTCATAGTCTCATATTCATTGTATCATTTCAAATCCAAAGTACTGGAGTACAGAGTAAAAAAAAAAAAAATTACGTGTGTAACTGTCCAAATAGCTTTGGAGCTCACTGTATATTGTTATATACAACCCAGGTATTTCAGCAGTGCATTGTACACTACACTATAATTCCAAATGGTAGCACAGAGTGACTCTTTCTACTTTGTCCTATTGAAGCACACTGGCTGATGGAATATGATGATGTAGTATTTACAGCCACATCCATATATATGATTCGGTTTTACCTTCCAACATAAATTGATGTCAAATTTGATACATTTATGGAGGGGAAATATAGAAATGTAGTGCTCAGAAGTTATCAAACTATATACGTTACAGTAAGCAATCTTTTGGTTCAGTAGTTATGTTTGGAGCACTTCGATTAAGTGATAGTTGTATTGTTAAAAAATGACAAGAAAATCATTATCTAAAGGCAAGTGAACATTGCATTTTGAAAACCAGATACAGTGCCTTGCGAAAGTATTCGGCCCCCTTGAACTTTGCGACCTTTTGCCACATTTCAGGCTTCAAACATAAAGATATAAAACTGTATTTTTTTTGTGAAGAATCAACAACAAGTGGGACACAATCATGAAGTGGAACAACATTTATTGGATATTTCAAACTTTTTTAACAAATCAAAAACTGAAACATTGGGCGTGCAAAATTATTCAGCCCCTTTACTTTCAGTGCAGCAAACTCTCTCCAGAAGTTCAGTGAGGATCTCTGAATGATCCAATGTTGACCTAAATGACTAATGATGATAAATACAATCCACCTGTGTGTAATCAAGTCTCCTTATAAATGCACCTGCACTGTGATAGTCTCAGAGGTCCGTCAAAAGCGCAGAGAGCATCATGAAGAACAAGGAACACACCAGGCAGGTCCGAGATACTGTTGTGAAGAAGTTTAAAGCCGGATTTGGATACAAAAAGATTTCCCAAGCTTTAAACATCCCAAGGAGCACTGTGCAAGCGATAATATTGAAATGGAAGGAGTATCAGACCACTGCAAATCTACCAAGACCTGGCCGTCCCTCTAAACTTTCAGCTCATACAAGGAGAAGACTGATCAGAGATGCAGCCAAGAGGCCCATGATCACTCTGGATGAACTGCAGAGATCTACAGCTGAGGTGGGAGACTCTGTACATAGGACAACAATCAGTCGTATATTGCACAAATCTGGCCTTTATGGAAGAGTGGCAAGAAGAAAGCCATTTCTTAAAGATATCCATAAAAAGTGTAGTTTAAAGTTTGCCACAAGCCACCTGGGAGACACACCAAACATGTGGAAGAAGGTGCTCTGGTCAGATGAAACCAAAATTGAACTTTTTGGCAACAATGCAAAACGTTATGTTTGGCGTAAAAGCAACACAGCTGAACACACCATCCCCACTGTCAAACATGGTGGTGGCAGCATCATGGTTTGGGCCTGCTTTTCTTCAGCAGGGACAGGGAAGATGGTTAAAATGGATGGGAAGATGGATGGAGCCAAATACAGGACCATTCTGGAAGAAAACCTGATGGAGTCTGCAAAAGACCTGAGACTGGGATGGAGATTTGTCTTCCAACAAGACAATGATCCAAAACATAAAGCAAAATCTACAATGGAATGGTTCAAAAATAAACATATCCAGGTGTTAGAATGGCCAAGTCAAAGTCCAGACCTGAGTCCAATCGAGAATCTGTGGAAAGAACTGAAAACTGCTGTTCACAAATGCTCTCCATCCAACCTCACTGAGCTCGAGCTGTTTTGCAAGGAGGAATGGGAAAAAAATTCAGTCTCTCGATGTGCAAAACTGATAGAGACATACCCCAAGCGACTTACAGCTGTAATCGCAGCAAAAGGTGGCGCTACAAAGTATTAACTTAAGGGGGCTGAATACTTTTGCACGCCCAATTTTTCAGTTTTTGATTTGTTAAAAAAGTTTGAAATATCCAATAAATGTCGTTCCACTTCATGACTGTGTCCCACTTGTTGTCGATTCTTCACAAAAAAATACAGTTTTATATCTTTATGTTTGAAGCCTGAAATGTGGCAAAAGGTCGCAAAGTTCAAGGGGGCCGAATACTTTCGCAAGGCACTGTACTTAGATTGAATGTGTCCAAATTGAAAGACTGATTTGGTGCAGTGAACAAGTGACTTTGTGAAGGTCTGTGTTGGACTCAGTCAATCAAAAATGCCTAGAGTTGTGAAAATGCCCCACATACTTGTAGAAAATTGCACCAAAATGTTGAAAATAAAACTAACACACGCCAATGTGTTCTCTTTTGTCTTTCCCCGACTTGAAATATCACTTGTGGAGCCTTATGCCCCTCTATCTTATTCGCCCCACTAACCACAAACTCTAACTACACACACAAGCTCTCCTCTGGATGTTCGTGTTCCAGTCAACGTTAGCCTACCACTGTTGTGACTGAGGTAGATCCTACCCTGAAGCCTTCTTGCCTGACGAGTTACCCTGAAGCCTTCTTGCCTGACGAGTTACCCTGAAGGCCTTCTTGCCTGACGAGTTACCCTGAAGCCTTCTTGCCTGACGAGTTACCCTGAAGCCTTCTTGCCTGACGAGTTACCCTGAAGGCCTTCTTGCCTGACGAGTTACCCTGAAGGCCTTCTTGCCTGACGAGTTACCCTGAAGCCTTCTTGCCTGACGAGTTACCCTGAAGGCCTTCTTGCCTGACGAGTTACACTGAAGGCCTTCTTGCCTGACGAGTTACCATGAAGCCTTCTTGCCTGACGAGTTACCCTGAAGCCCTTCTTGCCTGACAAGTTACCCTGAAGCCTTCTTGCCTGACGAGTTACCCTGAAGGCCTTCTTGCCTGACGAGTTACCCTGAAGCCCTTCTTGCCTGACAAGTTACCCTGAAGCCTTCTTGCCTGACAAGTTACCCTGAAGCCTTCTTGCCTGACGAGTTACCCTGAAGCCTTCTTGCCTGACGAGTTACCCTGAAGCCTTCTTGCCTGACAAGTTATCCTGAAGCCTTCTTGCCTGATGAGTTACCCTGAAGGCCTTCTTGCCTGACGAGTTACCCTGAAGCCCTTCTTGCCTGACGAGTTACCCTGAAGCCCTTCTTGCCTGACGAGTTACCCTGAAGGCCTTCTTGCCTGACGAGTTACCCTGAAGCCCTTCTTGCCTGACGAGTTACCCTGAAGCCCTTCTTGCCTGACGAGTTACGAGTTACCCAGCGCTGAAGGGATCTCTGAGTTATATGACTTGTGAAATATGAGTAATGAATTATAGATGACACTGTGAGTTATTTCGGAGGCGTAGGTAGGAACGGATTGAGGTTTCTCACCGTGTTGGAGAGCTTCTGCATGGCAGCCCAGGCCTCTGGGGTCAGCTGCTCATCCATGTCCCTTTCCCACGTCATCTGTGGCGGCCACAAAGCAAAGATATTAATCACATGTTCAAAAAACGAAACCCCACATTCAATTAAAAGCAGTGTCCGGCCCGCTTGTTTCATGGGGTAACATTTACATTTCTGGCATATCGGCACTGCTGTGTGCTACAAGAGAGGTTTAACGAATGATTCAATTGATAACTGATGAATTGATTGATTGATTGACTTTGCATTGTTGTTTAGTTGAGGTTATATTCCCTGTTCTATAGAGTGATGTGAGGAAACCGGTCGCCACCTGTTCAACATCAATATGGACATCTGAACACACTTGAATAAGACAAAACAACAGTCTCTGTTGCACCCCTGTGAAAATGTTCTCTCTCGTCAATTAAACTTACTGCATTATGTTAAAAGGGCATTACAGTCAATTGATACCAGTATATATTTGTAATTACAACCGCTTTACAATGAGTAAAAGGCAAAGTGATGAGAGTTAGGGAGGGATTGAATTAGATGGGGGATTCCGCTCCTCACCCCTCTACCCCTGCAAATCGCACAGAAATCTACACTGTTCATTTCATTGGCCACTTTCCTGTGTCCACACTCTCCCTGTTGCTGAGGCAACAGCCGCCATTTTACTTTTACCATGACCAACCAGCAGACATCAACAGATGGAATCCAGAACATCAAACTCACACAAAAAGACTCCATCTTATCTATCTCTAGCCCAACATAAGAAATACATTCAAAAGCCCCCCCCCCCTCCCACCACAATACCATACATGGCTGGCAGCTGTTACACTTAACGCTCAGACTACAATCACATATTGATAGAGGATGAGGTGACTAAGTGCTTTGAGCACCTGGAAAAGGGCAGTGTACAATCTTAATGATTTCCTATGAGATTCCGACCATTATTATACAAAATAACGAATATAAATAAATATACAGTGCCTTCAGAAAGTATTCACACCCCTTGACATTTTGTTGTGTTACAGTATGAATTTAAAATTGATTCAATTGAGATGTTGTGTCACTGGCTTACCAACAATAACCCATAATGTCAAAGTGGAATTGTGTTTTTCCGAAGTGTTTACAAATTAATAGTCAATAAGTATTTAAACTCTTTGTTATGTCAAGCCTAAATACTGCAAGTTCAGGACTACAAATGTGCTCTAAAAGTCACATAAGAAGTTGCATGTACTCATTCTGTGAAATAATAGTGTTTAACATGATTTGGAATGATTACCTCATCTCTGTACCCCACACATACAATTCTCTGTAAGGTCCCTAAGTCGAGCAGTACATTTCAAACACAGATTCAACCACAAAGACCAGGGAGGTTTTCCAATACCTCGCAAAGGAGGGCACCTATTGGTAGATGGGTCAAAATAAAATAAAAAGAAAGCAGACATTGAATATCCCTTTGAGCATAGTGAGGTTATTAATTCCACTTTGGATGGTGTATCAATACACCCAGTCACTAAAAAGATACAGGCATCCTTCCTAACTCAGTTGCCAGAGAGGAAGGAAACCGCTCAGGGATTTTACCATGAGGCCAATGGTGACTTTAAAACAGTTACAGAGTTTAGTGGCTGTGATAGGAGAAAACTGAGGATGGATCAACAACATTGTAGTTACTCCACAATACTAACCTAAATGACAGAGTGAAAAACAGGAAGCATGTACATAATAAAAATATTCCAAAACATGCATCCTGTTTGCAATAAAAGTTAAAGTAAATTAAAGTAAAACTGCAAAAAATGTGGCAAAGAAATTAACTTTAAGTCCTGAATACAAAGCGTTATGTTTGGGGCAAATCCAACACATCACTGAGTACCACTCTTCATATTTTCAAGCATAGTGGTGGCTGCATTATGTTATGGGTATGCTTGTCATCGGCTAGAGATTTCTTGGGGATAAAAATAAATGGAATAGAGCTAAATACAGGCAAAATCCTAGAGGATAACATGGTTCAGTCTGCTTTCCAACAGACACTGGGAGACAAATTAACCTCTCAGCAGGAGAATAACCTAAAACACAAGGTCAAATCTACACTGGGGCTGCTTACCAAGAAGACACAATGTTCCTGAGTGGCCGAGTTACAGTTTCGACTTAAACGTCTTGAAAATATGGCAATTCTTGAAAATGGCTGTCTTTCCCAGAAAGACCCACAGCTGTAATCGTTGCCAAAGGTGATTCTAACTCAGGGGTATGAATACTTAATATAAATTAGATATTTCTGTATTTAATTTTCAATACATTTGCCAACATTTCTAAAAACATGTTTTCACTTTGTCATTATGGGATATTTTGTGTATATGTGTGAGATTTAAAAAATATATTTAATCCATTCTGAATTCAGGCTGTAACACAACAAAATGTGGAATAAGGGGCATTAATATTTTCTGAAGGCACTGTAAATATTGAATACTATATATGCTGAATTTAAAATATATAAAGTCAGATGCAGATTAAAAACACTCATTATCACATCTGGCAGATGTCCAAGTTATTTTTTGGGCCTAGTTGTTCAAAATCAAATCTAGAGTCGGCTTTCTATTCCGCAACAAAGCCTCCTTCACTCACGCCGCCAAACTTACCCTAGTAAAACTGACTATCCTACCGATCCTCGACTTCGGCGATGTCATCTACAAAATTGCTTCCAACACTCTACTCAGCAAACTGGATGCAGTTTATCACAGTGCCATCCGTTTTGTCACTAAAGCACCTTATAACACCCACCACTGCGACCTGTATGCTCTAGTCGGCTGGCCCTCGCTACATATTCGTCGCCAGACCCACTGGCTCCAAGTCATCTACAAGTCCATGCTAGGTAAAGCTCCGCCTTATCTCAGTTCACTGGTCACGATGGCAACACCCATCCGTAGCACGCGCTCCAGCAGGTGTATCTCACTGATCATCCCTAAAGCCAACACCTCATTTGGCCGCCTTTCGTTCCAGTTCTCTGCTGCCTGTGACTGGAACGAATTGCAAAAATCGCTGAAGTTGGAGACTTTTATCTCCCTCACCAACTTCAAACATCTGCTATCTGAGCAGCTAACCGATCGCTGCAGCTATACATAGTCTATCGGTAAATAGCCCACCCATTTTTACCTACCTCATCCCCATACTGTTTTTATTTATTTACTTTTCTGCTCTTTTGAGATATTGATCTCTACCTGTACATGACCATCTGATCATTTATCACTCCAGTGTTAATCTGCAAAATTGTAATTATTCGCCTACCTCCTCATGCCTTTTGCACACAATGTATATAGACCCCTTTTTTTTCTACTGTGTTATTGACTTGTTAATTGTTTACTCCATGTGTAACTTTGTGTTGTCTGTTCACACTGCTATGCTTTATCTTGGCCAGGTCGCAGTTGCAAATGAGAACTTGTTCTCAACTAGCCTACCTGGTTAAATAAAGGTGAAATAAAAAATAAAAATAAAAAAATATCAGAAATATTTCAGTTTTCTTTGCAAAATGTTTGTCAGTTTTAATTTCCCCTCTGAAAGAGAGACAAGTGATCCCTCCCTCCCAAGCTGGTGTGTATAATGTGACAGGAAAGAGAAGAAAACTCTCAGGTTTAGTCACACACCACAGAGCGTCAATCCCCCAAAACACACATCAAATACCTTTGTCATTCTCAGAGACAAATCCCAAATTCACCACTTTGAAGTGAGAAGCTCTGCCGAACATGAATAATTTAAAAAGATATCAGGTACACCCACTAATGAGAAGGAATCTCTTTCGAAACCTCAGATACTGTAGCTACAGTGCATAACAACAAATCAACAGTGAAGTACTGACCAGGGAGTTCAGTAGAAAAATAAACATCATTGCTGATGAAATATATTTAAAAAACATCTTTATTTTTTTTTAAATCAAAGTAATGCATCACTACTGATTCTCTGAAACTATCCCTTAGTGTCTTATAGAGAGAGGCCTACCTATCACCCTTGCCCAAGGATGTACATGTAGTGGTAAATACATGGGGGTTGGTTTATGACAGTCATAAATACCTCTTCCCCCCTTTTTCCTCTCTCTACCCTACTAAGGTTACATTTGCAAAACCCCTTGGTTAACATAGAGATTCTGGGAACATCAGAAGGTGGGGGGAAATGAACTATATTCTGGTAATCCGAACAATTGAACATATGCAGTGGTACTTAATGAATATGATGTCAGTTCGGTTGTCATCTGAGACATTCTCATCAATGATAAGATGACATAAGCTCTACAGTGGAAAGTCTATACATCAGAGTTATCAGAGTCACATGGAATTGTTGTTCAATTTAAATGTTTGAATATGAAATTATTTGTGATGGGATTAAATGTGATTTTAGCTTCTAAAATGTGAGATGTGGGTTTTCATTAAGTTAGGGCTGCTCACTCAGTGGCCCGCCCACGTGAAGAGACCGAGGTAATAAAACTTTTCAAACACACCCTCCTCTTCCTTCCTATATAAGCTCTTGACGACAACATAACTACCTGTTCCAATGAGGTAGGCTGATGATCCTATGTCAGAATGGTTCAGATAAAACTACAGAACGAAGCCAACATCAGCATGAGCTTTGGTTGCGAATGGTATGAACTTTGAACTCTTATTCACGACAGAAGTGATACCTCCTAGCCGTTGAGTTAGCGACCGCAGCTGCAAACGCAGGTTAGGAAGGAACAGACAGAGTATCCCATCTACCACACAATGACATTACTACAACTTATCCAAGTGACCACCAGAGACATTCTTCAAAGGACAGAGGACTCGGTTTGGCAACACTGTCTTCCATCTACCACCAACCTACTGAAGCGCAGCTCAGAGTAAATATTTATTGCATTTTCCTTTTCCAAATGGGAGGTAATTTAGAATGCATAAGATACTGTATTTACGATAGCACAGCTTCTTCCTTTGTTCCCCAGTCTCCCGCTCTTTCACTCAAACCCCGCCCCTTTTCCTTTGGGTAATAAGCTGTCATATCTGTTCCGCCCGCTAGGGACGTTTTCCTATGACGTAAAGAATTATCTAGGTATAATTCATTCTTTGTATATGTAATTCTGAGTGATTAGTTAGGTATTTAGTAAATAAATAATTAAACCCAATTTTGTATTGCTGATTCAAATTGTTAGCCAGGGTTCTTGAAGATAACCAAGAATTTACAACTTTCAGATTATGAGACTGAAGTAAGATGACGATTAATGTTGACTGCTATTGATGTAAAATATTACTAAATCTTTAAGAGTTTATTTGGAAGATAACAGCTCTATAAATATTATTTCATGGTGCCCGATTCTCTAGTTAATTACATTTACATGATTAGCTCAATCAGGTGATATTAATTATGGATAAATTATTTTATAGAATAGCATGTTATAGCAATTAATCCGGCATAGCCAAAGACACGACAGTACGATTTACCAAATAAAAAACAGCAGGTAGAACCCAAAAAAGACAAAGGCAGATGCACTCACCTCCTGGGCTTGAGCTTTCTGCTTCATCTTCTCCTGGCTCCTGGTGATGTTCATGTCCATCCCAGCAGTGGGTCCAGGACTCAGGCCCAGGGAGGGAGCCGAGCCCACCGACCCGTCAGAGAGAACCGGGTCGGTGCTGGACAGGGAGTCTGTCCTTAGCAAGGAGTCCGAGGGAGACATAGAGGGGATAGGCAGCTTGATCTGAGAGATGTAAAGAGGGGATGGAGGAGAGTGATGGGTGTAGGGAAAAGAGGAAAAGAGAGAAGGAGGAATGAGGGTATTAGGGGAATGGTGAGGGGGAAAAGAAAGGGATAGTTGAAGTGAGGGGTATAGGGATAGTAGAGGGGGGGTATAGAGTTAGTGGGGTAAGAGAGGAAATAACACAACTGATTACTTACAGTGCCTTCAGAAAGTATTCACACCCCTTGACCTTTTAAAATTATGTTGTGTTAAAGGCTGAACTTAAAATTGATTAAATTGAGGTATTGTGTCGCTGGCCTACAGACAATACCCCATAAAGTCCAAGTGGATTTGTGTTTTTAGACATATTTACATATTAAGAAAAAATGAAAAGATGAAATGTCTTGAGTCAATAAATATTCAACCCCTTTGTTAAGGCAAGCCTAAATTAGTTCAAGGGTAAAAATGTGCTTAACAAGTCACACAATAAGTTGCATGGACACAACACATCACTGAGTACCACTCTTCCTATTTTCAAGCATGGTGGTGGCTGCATCATGTTATGGGTATGTTTGTCATCGACAAGCACTTGGAGTTTTTTTAGGGTTAAAAATAAATGGAATAGTGCTAAGCACAGAGGAAAACCTGGTTTGGTCTGCTTTCCAACAAACATTGGGAGACAAATCCACCTTTCAGCAGGACAATAACCTAAAACACAAGGCCAAATATTTCCTGGAGTTACTTACCAAAAAGACATTGAATGTTCCTGAGTGGCCCAGTTACAGTTGACTTAAATCGACGTGGAAATCTATGGCAAGACTTGGAAATGGCTGTCTAGTAATTATAAACCAATTTGACAGAGCTTGAAGAATTACAAAAATAATAATGTGCAAATATTGTACAATCCAGATGTGCAAAGCTCTTAGAGATTCTCCCCAAAAGACTCAGATGTAAACCTTGCCAAATGTGGTTCTAACATGTATATTCTAAAAACATGTTTTCACTTTGTCATTATGGGGTATTGTGTGTATAATTCAGGCTGTAACACAAAATAAGGAATAAGTCAAGGGGTATGAATACTTACAGAGTCCATACAACTCGCTATCTAAACATGATATCACTCTGCTCATGTCTCCCTTACCTTGATAGGCTTGAAAGGTTTATGGTGCTGTGGATGCTGTTGATGAAGGTGTTGTAGGTGCTGCTGCTGTTGAGGTTGTATATTTTGCTGCTGTTGGAGGTGATGGTGTTGGTGCTGCTGTTGTTGAAAGTGCTGTTGTTGGTGGAACTGCTGCTGCTGCTGTTGTTGTTGTTGATATTGGAGGTCGGGTACTTTGTTCATTTCTCGGTGCATCTCTATCATCCCTTCCTCTTTCCTGCCACGCCCCCTACCCCGCCCTCGACCCCTGCGGGTCTCCCCGCCTACATTTCCCATCAGCCCCCTACAGTAGGGCGGCTCCGGGAGCGGGCGGATGCGAGGGCGCCCTCTGGGCCGAGGCGGCCCTTCACGTTTGGGTTTGGTCGGTTTCCTGCCCCTCTTCTTGGGCCCGTCGTGGGGTAGGAGCTGGGGAGGGGGGCCAAGGGAGGGGTAGCCGGACGGGTGGCAGAAGTCCAGGTCGCCCATCAGAGGGCTGAGGGAGCCCACCCCTGAGGCCCCTCCTCCTCCAGCCTTCCTGCAGCTGGACACCAGGTCGGGGAGGAGGTCAGGGAGCCGCCGGCTGTTCAGGCGGATGTCAGCGGGAACATCAGCCTTGTCCTCGTCATCCTCGAACTCATACTCCTGGGCGTAGTTCTTCTTGGCCTGCGGCTGCGGGTCGCGGCGCTGCTTCAGCAGGTGGAAGGAGCTGGTCTTCAGCAGCTTCTTGGGTCGGGAGGAGCAGAAGATGGGTGACGTCAGCCCGGCCAGACCAGAACCTCCACCCACGCCCGTACCCCCAATCATCTTGTTGGCGGAGCCGTCCCCAGGAACTCCCCCTGGAACCCCCAAGCCAAGGCCTGGGGTCTGGGACTGGATGAGGCCGAGCTGCTCTGTGTTCACAGTGGACGGGAGCTCATGGGTTTTCAGAGAGTCCAGGTCCAGATGCATGGTGCTGTTTTCTGTTTCCGTGAGGCTGTGGCAGTACCCATACCCCTGGTCGCCATGGTGACCCATCATGTCATAGCCACCTCCTCCATCACTGGTCTTGACGTCCACCATGCTGTCTGGTCCCTGTACACGTGCCTCAGACATACCTTCCTGCACCCCTTGGCCTGCCCCGGGAACCCCGGCGCAGCTCGACTTGGAGTAGTCGTCAGAGCAGAACATATCCTCCATGCCGGGGAAGAAGGAGCGATCCTCATCCTGTAAGAGGGAGTCTGGGAAACAGATGGAGGTCAGAGGCACAAACCTTTGCTGCTGGCCTTGGATCTGGCCCGCTTTCCCCACAGGGCTCACAGTGTCAAACTGGTGCTCTTTGAGCTGGTCCAACTGGGATTGACAGAGCTGGGGCTCCTGGTCCCTCTGATGGGGCGGAGGCTGCTGCTGCTGGGGCCCTGCGTTGGTTGTCAGGTGGTGGGAGTGGGGGTGGGCATGGGTGTGCGGGAGGGGGTGGTGCGGGTGGGTCTGCTGTTGGTGATGGACGTGGGGGTGGTGTGGGTTGAGGTGGTGCAGGTGGGAGGGCGTGGTTATTCCCAGGTCTGGCTCGGAGAGGAAGTCGTGAAGCTTGGAGGCAGTTTGTTGGGAGTGGTGATGAGACGGCAGCCTGTGCTGCTGCTGTTGTTGCCTGTGTCCGTCACCACTGCCCCCATCTCCTCCCCCCACCCCACTTCTCTCCACGGCCCCTCCACTGTCTCTGCTGTTGGCACGAGACAGGGTGCGCTCCAGCATGTCCAGCGGAGAAACCGAGTTCTGGCTGGCCTGGCCATAGTGGGCCTCCATAGCCTGGGACTGGAGTTGGAGCTGCAGCTGGGATTGAGACTGGGGCTGGGGATCCACCCCTGCTTGTCCCCCAGGCTCTGCCTCTCCACCTGCCCCCATCATGGCCTGCTGACTCATGGAGTGCTGCTGCTGCTGAGAAGCAGCTTGCTGGGTGTCCATCTTGTTGCGGGTAGTGTGGGACAGAACAGACTGGAGCATGTGGGCAGAGGGAGGCTGCTGGGGCTGGTTTGGAGGGGAGTCCATGAGGGAAAGGGAGGGCTGGGACTGTCGGGGCTGCTGCTGCAGTTCGGGTGTCTTCCGCAGGTATGGCAGCTCGGACGAGTCGGGAGGCTTTTTGAGCTCCATGTGAGGGTGGCCATGGGAGTGGGGGTGGGCGTGTCGGGAGTGGGTGTGTTGGGGGTGTGAGGGGGCCTGCGAGGGATGGTGGGGGTGCTGGGAGTGAGGGTGTTGGGAGTAAGGGTCACTCCTGCCGTAGTGCACCACTGAGCCGAGGGAGTCGTGTTGCTGCGGATAGGGAACGTGCGGGTTGGGGTGGGAGAGGGAGTCTGCCCCCCCCCTTCCTCCGCTGGCTCCTGCTCCAGACAGCCCACGTTCGTTCTTGGCCTGCTGCTGCTGTTTCTTCAGCGACATCTCCAACTGGCTCTCCAGGCCACCTCCGCTGACGTTACCTGCAGTACCGGGGACCGAGCTGTTGGTGGCGCTGTTGGTGCGGATGACACTCTGCAGGTGGTAGCGCTCCTCAGAGGCCTTACTCAGGTCGTAGGCCAGACCTTTGCCCCCATCCCTGGCCTGAGGGATGGACTGTGGCGGCTGCTGTTGGGTGTGGTGCTGGGACGGGTGAGGCGCAGGGCTCTGGGCATGCAGCAAGTGCTGGATCAGGAAGTCATCGTCATCCTCATCCTCCTCGTCTTGAGAGCGCTCCACTCCCAACATGTCGGTGTCTGGCTTGGGCTTGGGGGGCGTGGGGTGGTAAGACTGAGGCTGGGGGCCTCGGGTGTCGGGGTAGCCCTGCGGAGAGGACAGGAAGGCAGGGGAGAGGACGGAGGATAGGTATTTGTTCCCCCCGGCTCCCCCGGGGGACTGGGCAGGGCGGGCGGGAGCAGGAGAGTGCAGCCCAGGTCGAATGATGCCAGAGTTGCTGGAGGGAGAGGGGCTGGAGTCAGGGAGGTGGTATGAGCTGCCTCCTCCAGCTCCACTGCTACCACCTGATCCTGCACCCCCACCTCCTGAACCACCTCCACCAGCCCCGGGCCCTGCTCCGCTGACGGCTGACCCTCCACCCCCCCCAGACCCCAGGAGGGCAGGGGAGTGCCTTGGGCCACCGTACCCCAATGAGGGACTGCCTGCTCCCCCGAGGGAGGTAGGCAGCGAGCTGTATCCTGAGTCCGTCCCGTAGACCACCTCGGCAGAGAAGGAGCGGCCTCCTGGCCCCAGTCCTCCATACCCTTTCCCAGAACTCCCAGGGCCAGAGGTCAGGTCCTGGGCCTGGGGGGAGCTGAAGCCCCCATAGGGCTGGTGAGAGGGGAGGTGTGAGGGAGGGGGCTGGCTGGGGGAGTAGGACTGCTGCTGGGGAGGTGTCTGTCCAGGGAGGCCTGCGGTGGGCTTGGCGGGGGCCACAGGGGACCCGTATGCTGACAGGCAGGGTTTAGGAGGAGGCTGCTGGGCCGGGGCGGAGGAGACTGGAGGGGGAGGTGGGGGAGGGGGCGCAGACTGAATTGGGGGCTGCTGTCTGGATGGGGCTGACGAGGAGCTGGAGGAAGGGTTAGGGTTGGAGTTTGAGGAGGACGAGGAGGCTGAGGGCGGGGTGTGGGGGGTTCGGGAAGACGAGGAGCCCGAGGAGGAGTAGCCGCTACTGGAGCTGGAGTTCTTAGCCCCCTTCCCTAGACCTCCACCTGATCCTGACGAGGAGGCGGCTGAGGAGGTGTACGGGGTCTGGATGATGGGGCGGTACACTTGGTCTGACCGGGGGGAGGGTTTGGGGTCTGCTGAAGGGCTCTGCTCTCCCAGCGGACTGCAGGACACCCCTCCATGCCGGTGGTGGGAGATCTGCTGGTAACCCGATGCCCCACAGCTGAGGTAGTGCTGCAGGGGGTGGGGGGCTGAGGAGGAGAGCTGGGACTGAGCTGGAGAAGAGCGCTGGTAGTGCTTGATCACGCTGTCCTGCCGGGGGATGGCCCTTTCCTGGGGTGGCTGGGGCGGAGGGGGGGCGGGTGCCGATGAGAACACAGAGGCATTGTACAACTGGGAGGACTGGTCCTGGAGCTGGGAGGACAGCAGGTTAAACTGGGGAGGGGGTAAGTGGCGGCCTGAGGAGGAGGAGGAGGTTTGCGGCGGGCCTGTGGGGTCCTGCGACCCTCGGTAGGCGGCGCCCTGTGAGGAGAGTAAGCGGTCGAAGCCCAGGCTAGACTGCGAGGGCGTCTTGATGTGCAGCAGGGGGTCATGGGGGGACAGGAGGCCGTTGGACGTGGGGCTGAAGGTGGGGGAGTCCTGGAGGGAGAGCGAGGCGCCAGGGAAGGACCGCCCAGAGAAAGAGGCTGGGTGCTGGTAGGCCGAGAGGGAGGAGGAGGGGAAGGAGCCAGACCCGATGAAGAGCTCTGGCTGAGTGTGCATCGCTATGGGAAATGGAGATAGAGAGAAAGACAAGTAACAGATATTATTATAAATGTGCTGCTGTCCTTCATAACACTTAGAAAATGATGAACACGACTCAGTTGTACTTGAACATGACTCAAGACTGGCTCCTGCACTCACCAGTCTGCCAGGAGGGTGTTCGGAACTGGGAGAGGAGGGAGGAGGCTGAGGGGGGTGGCTGCCGACCCTGGGACTCCAGTGCTGAAATCAGGTTCATGACAGATGGGTCTGGACCAGAGGGACTGGCATGGTGTAGCCCAGTATCAAACAGCCCAGATAAGCCTAGAGGACATAGACACAAAAGCATTTACTCAACCACACACATTTTTCTGTTTATAGTGACTCATCTAAACAACAGTCTAGTCTAAACAAAAACACTTTGATAGAGATAAAAATGTACATGCTCCCTGACTAGAGGTCGACCGATTAATCGGAATGGCCGATTAATTAGGGCCGATTTCAAGTTTTCATAACAATCGGAAATTGTAATTTTTGGGTGCCGATTTGCCGATTTAAAAAAAAAATTGTATACCTTTATTTAACTAGGCAAGTCAGTTAAGAACACATTCTTATTTTCAATGACGGCCTAGGAACGGTGGGTTAACTGCCTTGTTCAGGGGCAGAACGACAGATTTTCACCTTGTCAGCTCAGGGGATCCAATCTTGCAACCTTACAGTTAACTAGTCCAATGCAATAACGACCTGCCTTTCTCTCGTTGCACTCCACAAGGAGACTTGCATGTTACGCGAATGCAGTAAGCCAAGGTAAGTTGCTAGCTAGCATTAAACTTATCTTATAAAAAACAATCAATCATAATCACTAGTTAACTACACATGGTTGATGATATTACTAGATATTATCTAGCGTGTCCTGCGTTGCATATAATCTGACTGAGCATAAAAGCATACAAGTATCTAAGTATCTGACTGAGCGGTGGTAGGCAGAAGCAGGCGCGTAAACATTCATTCAAACAGCACTTTCATGCGTTTTGCCAGCAGCTCTTCGTTGTGCGTCAAGCATTGCGCTGTTTATGACTTCAAGCCTATCAACTCCCGAGATGAGGCTGGTGTAACGAAGTGAAATGGCTAGCTAGTTAGCACGCGCTAATAGTGTTTCAAACGTCACTCCTTCTAGTAGTTGTTCCCCTTGCTCTGCATGGGTAACGCTGCTTTGATGATGGCTGTTTCGAGCCCAGGGAGGAGTGAGGAGAGGGACGGAAGCTATACTGTTACACTTGGCAATACTAAAGTGCCTATAAGAACATCCAATAGTCAAACGTTAATGAAATACAAATGGTATAGAGGGAAATAGTCCTATAATTCATGTAATAACTACAACCTAAAACTTCTTACCTGGGAATATTGAAGACCCATGTTAAAAGGAAGCACCAGCTTTCATATGTTCTCATGTTCTGAGCAAGGAACTGAAACATTAGCACATATTGCACTTTTACTTTCTTCTCCAACACTTTGTTTTTGCATTTAAAATAAGTATTCATTCAGTATTGTTGTAATTGTCATTATTACAAATAAATGTTTTATTTTTAATTTTTTCTCTTTTTTTTTTTTTTTTTAAATCGGCCGATTAATCTGTATCGGATTTTTTGGTCCTCCAATAATCGGTATCTGCGTTGAAACATCATAATCGGTCGACCTCTATCCCCGAGTGTGTGTATAGGTTAAGACAATATTGTACTGTAATAATAGGTATTCTAACATTCTATATGACAACCTTTTGGCATCATGCAGAGACCTCAATTTCACATTTGAATCAAGGTTCATATTAGCCCGGCCCCTTACCTAGACTCCGCCCAGCCCCCCATGCCCCGCCCTGTCCAGAGCTGCCAGGGTGGTGATTGGTTGCGTAGCCCTGCAGAGGGTGGGGGGTGCCATAAGCCTGGCGATGGAGCAGCTCTGAGTCCGGATGGGAGGACCTAGAACTCCCATACACCAGGCTGAGGAAAAAGGGAGGAAGGGGTGAGAAATCATTAATTAATGAAAAGTTGGATTATTCTTCTATATCAGGGATATCTAAATCGAGATCTGCAGTACAGCTGTTTTTCTTTTCTCTTTGGTAGATAATTGATTGATTAATGTAGCCTAATTGATTGGCCAGAGAGTCCACTCACTTAGGTCGGAATCAGTCTCTGATTATAGGGTGAATGTATGTCATTTTGTCTCAGGCAGCATTGACTTTATATTTATTTTCAATCGTCAAATAGTCATTCAATCAATCAATTATGAAAACCAGAAGTGCTGCAGACTTGATACATCCAAATTGGGATGCTCATGTTGTATACCAGGGGTATTCAAATCTTACTCTACGAAGTCAAGAGTACTGCTGGTTTTATTGTCTACCTGATTGCGCCGACCTGATGTCCCAGGTCTAAATCAGTCCCTGATTACTAGGAGAAGAACAACAAAAAAGCAGTAAAACTGACTGAGGTCAAGATTTGAATTTGCGGGTTGTATACGAATAGTGAGGCAAGAGAAGCATTGTGCATACAGGATATTACTGATAACCCATCATCGTCAATTAGGCCTAGATAAGGCTATTTTCTTGAAAGCCTACAGAATTTTACATAGCACATCCTGTTATCAAATAACAAAGAAATAGTTAATTTCCCAAAGAAAACAACTGTCAACATCCAACAAAATGGTAGTAGTGTGAGGGAATCAGCAAATGCAAGGCTTTCTGCATCGATAAAATCCTGTTCTAACCACAAAGCCTAAACAACAACAATGCATTCTAGTCCGGTTGACAGTGTCTCCCAGGCTTTGGTGATGGATTACCTTTCTAATCTACCTATACTCTCTTGTAGAGTTGTTTACTTAGGTATACTCCATACTGTATAAGGTCAAAATCGCCCTTTCCAGCCCACACCATAAAATATGAGCCAGTCTTGCACTTTACACAGGGCAACCTAACACTCAAAATAAGATATTGCTCATCAATATCAGCTGCTAAATAGAACTGGGAGCAACATTCACATGAAAGTCTGAATGAAAAGAAAGATTTTCAACAATCACTCCCACTTCTAATCACTTACTCGCACAGAGGGGAAAAACAACACCCAAACAGAGACCGTGTCCCAAATGGCCTGGTCAAAAGTAGGGCACTATGTAGGAATAGGGTGCCATTTGGGATGCAGTAGGGTACCTTTTAGGATGCAGTCAGTCTCGGAGAACAGAAAATCTCCATAGAGTCAAGAAATCAAAGGTTGGGCATTTTCATGAAGTCACCACACTACAGTGCAGTGTAGTCTCTACATTTAAATGATATTATTTCCTTCATTCATTCATGTGGAATACACTCAAAACTATTATGCATAAAGACAGTTATTATTAACTGTTTACTTATGAAGTCCTGTGATTCTATTGTTGAACTGCCCGATAACCATGGTCTTTTATCAATTAGATGTGCTCGCCTCCTGCGTCCTCTCTCCTCTGTCCTCTCTCGCCAAAGGTAATTGAGGAGAGGCGGCAAGGAGATGGAGAGTCGATGAAAATGGCTTGTAATGAAATGAGACTCTCCTTCTCCAATCGCACGTCATCAGGCAAATCAAGTTTACAGGTTGGAATCCGGAATCCCAAATCAAATGTATAAACTGACCAAAACGATTAAGCTAGTGCACAACCTTTTATCAATAAAAGGATAAGTATCATATTATTTTTAAATGTTTGCATGCTTTTTCTTAAAGGGGGTTTGGCAGATTTCAAAACATTTCCATGAAGGACTCAGGTAGGATACACTTGTGCTTCCTTGCCAAAAGGAGGACATCAAGGAGGGGAGGACTGTATTCTGTTTGCTTGCTAACAAATTTACACACTCTTCGACCACTCATCGGTTTCCGGGTCACGGAGGAGAGAGGACGGAGGAGAGAGGACAGTCTTTTTTGCTCCAACGAGAAAACCGGCATATCACCCTTTGGTTATCTTCAGTGTAATGTGATGTTGATTGGCCACCACTCTGTCACCATTCAACCAATCATGTGACTGTGACTAGCCACCTTAGCTGATTGGAATTGCTGTTCCCCAGTCATGCATAGAAAGCTAGCAGCAGAGGCGAGCGGTTATGACTGGACAACAAAGGCGAGATGAGGCGAGACCCATAGTGGTTTCATTGATAAAAGCGGGGTGACTGTCTGAGTGTATCGGTCGCTGACTCCTCCTCCTCCTCTGCAGCCGTGCTAAGTTTAGCCACGGCTCGGTTAGCATACGCCTCTATCTGACTCAGGAATCAGAGGTAATTTTCTCTGAATATGACGCGTCAGCGTGTTCAGCATTCTTGAGTTTGACACATCCATATATTCTACTGAAATCTTTATAATATGTTAACAATTGAAATATTTATGGCTAAGTGCTAAAATATCAAACTAAACCATAATCCCTAAATGTCGATTTCTATGTTTAAGAAATTGGTTCCATTGAAAAGAATGGTTCTGGAACTAGACACTATATTCTAGAACCAGACGCAGTCAGGTTCAGTACTTCCACTTTCCCAGAATATATGTACATTGAGAATTCAATGGGCTAAGCAAATGAGTCAATAGTATGTATTTAGTTGAGTGCTAATCTCTTGTACTGCTCAGATGCAATTTTCAAATGAGCGCACCACCTCTCCATCTCTTCCCATCCTGTTCTCTCTCCATCACCTCCTCTCCTCCTTCAACCTGTCATCTTCTCTCCTCTCCACATCTCCTCTCCTCCAAATTCAACCATTCCTTCCTCCTTTTCTTCTCTCCTCTACATCTCTTCTCCCACCCCCTCCCCTCCTCTCCAACTCTCTGTCGGGCCATATAACCATGATGGAGTGAGCTGCAGTCCTCAAGATTGTGAAAGAGGGGATGAATAAAGGAGGGGGAGCTATTAATCCTTCATTAAGTGCTTTCGCAATCAACCACTGTTCATTTCACCCTGCCTTTCCGTCCAGGCAGGTGTATGATGATAATAGGCTCAGTAGTTTAATACACTAGACATTTGTCTTCTACAGACATGCCTGGTACTAGTAAGAGCTGGTAAGAGCTTGGTATGGAGATTCTGAGCTAAACAAATGTATTCTACTGGTATTATTTCTATGGTTAGTTGAGTGCAGCTGAGGGCATTTTTTGGAACTCCGCTGTATTTACAATACAATATGATTCAGACTATAAATGGGCAAGACTATCAAAATGTGTCAAGGCTACCTGCAAGCATGTACAGGTATGATACCAAAATAGATGTAACCACTATACAGTCTCATATAATCATACAACTGATTAAATGACTCATACATATTGGAATATGTTCATTAATTGCACATTAAAATAAAAGGTTTCTATAAACGTATTCACTTCAATTAATATGGCTGAAGATAAAATATTTTGTAACTGTCATCCAATGTTGGTTTCGGTTCATTACCCTAGAACAGTAGTAGAACAGTAAAGTAGTAGTAGTTTCTGTTAATTTATCTTTTTCAATAAAGGCAGCCAGACAATCCCACATTAAGGAGCATGAGGTCATCATAAGAACACCAGGACTACATCAATCTGCCTGTGGGCTTGGAGATGCCCTTGACTCTGGGATTCAGCCATCAAAAAAAAAAAAAACTGCTGGCTAGGCTAGATCAGCTGACCCGCAAAAGAACATATGTGTGTGTGTGTGTGTGTGTGTGTGTGTGTGTATATATATATATATATATATATATATATATTATTTTGGGGCCTAAATACTCCTTGGTTTAAAGATAAAATACAGTAGTAGACTACATAAAACATTGTATGTATCTCAAAACTGTCAGTTACCAAGGTTACAGGTCTTGGTACAATAGTCTATTCTGCATAAGCAATTACTATAGCTTTGAAATAGTTTTTGCAGTGATTTGATCATTTGCATCTTTGTGGAACCAATGAGTATTCAGGCCCAAAATAGAAAATATGGTAACACTTTATAAGAACAATATAATAAGTGGCACTACCAGTGAATGACACTGTAATAGAGGGCACGGTTAGGGCTTTATGCAATTGCTCCATGTACAAGCTCAGTCAGAATGCAACATTTATTTGCCTGTGGGACTAATACTTGAGAGTTATGTCCCTTACAACCATTATGCAATGGTATTTTGCTCATATTAAATCTTATCGCCAATCGGGAATTTCACAGTATCTGCGTTTTAAAAACAAATTATCCAAATAAACTGGTGTTTACTGCGAGCTACACTGTTGATACATGTAAACGTACTCAGTAGCAAGATTGATTTGGTTGTCCCGGCGACGACTGGTAATGTGCGTAGCCTTTGAAATGTAAGTAGGCCCCAATTCATTAAAAACACAGGAGACGGGGCATTTTAAGACACACAATGTCAAACATGGTAACATTTCGTTACATTAATAACGTTCTTACATGATATATCATTCCCGTTTAAATTCATGCGTTAACGGAAATTAGAGATGATTTGAGATATTTTACCAGTAGCTAACGCGTTAATGTTAGCTGGCTAACGTTCGGTTAAGCAACTGTCTCTCAATACCGCATAACATGAGTTAGCTAGCTGGGTAGTGAGTTCTGGCAAACATCACACAAGCCATAATTTTAGCTAATGACATTCGTTGGTGTTTATGATCGATTCTTATACATTTTACTTTGTAGCCAAAGACCTGCAGCATTGAGTCAATGCAGAATAATTTAACTTGAACAGAACAACTAACGTTAGCTAGCAAGGACAACAGTTACCTGTAACCTTTAAGCTAGCTAACTTTACCCCAAAATGGCTATAGCTAGTAGAGGTTTTTCTCGCATGAATGAAAATGCAGTTGGTGCACACAAAAAAGTAATACACCTATCATTGCACCTGTTAATAATACGCCTATCACCTAAACTTGAGAGTGACGTTAGACAGTTACTGTATTACACACGGTGTACCGTTACCAATTTATTCAAGTTTCCATCAATACAATTTCTAGGCTTAAAGCTATCTTGGGAGTTATTACCCCTATATAGAAAAACATTTGCACTAACATCCATGCTGCAACTGCTGCTGCTTTAATAATTGGATTTAATGTACTCGTGCTTGCAGAGTGAGTTAATTAAAATACCTTACAATTCACTAGCTAGCTGTCACTAAATTGTCACTGTTATTAGCTTAAGTTATGAAAAGTGTTTACTCTTAATTGTTTGATGATAGCTGCATATCTTGATTTGATTTAGCCTACACTCATCCTACAGTGTATTTGCGAGAATGCGAGACGATGAAAAAGCAACCCTGCAGCACCACCATTTCTAGCATAAAGGCAATTTTATTTGTAGACAGTGTGCTAGCTACAGTAATCTGCCGACAGGAGCCTAGCTACAAACATTGCATTTTGCATCGTCAAATGCATTTGGTTTGTATAGCTAATTAGCACCAACCATTGCTTTGTAAACGTATTACGCAATTAATGCATTAGTAAAGACAACCCCGTATGCATTCATATAATTATGGAATATTGTGAAAAATGCAAAAGTTCTTTGCCAATATCATTACATGATTATTTTTCTTCATTTCTGATTATTCACTAGCCAGCTAAAGCTAGCTGTATCCTCCCAAGTACAACCCATCCCCCCTCTTTTCGCCCCTCTCCCCCCTCTTTTTTTCTGTCTCGGTCTACCTTCCGTATCGCGTATTAACTCTCAATCGCGTTCCTTGCATCCTCAAGACCCCCCCCCACCAATCTTGCTAATGACAATACTGATAGCCTTGCTATAGCCTATCTGGCGCTTGCAAACAATGTAATCTATATATATAATCGGAGCGATAGAGGGAGCACAGATTGCATTGCCTCTATCGGCATGGGCATTGTTACAGCAAGCTAAGCATATTTATGCATCCAATGTATGAGGGCGCACATGTACGGGTACAAATGCTTACCTTGCCTTGGCCGATCTCTCGTAACTCCATCCCGTACCAGCGCCCAAATCACCGAACCCTGTACCAGGATAATTTCTTTCCATTAAAGAAAAGACGAGAGATGAAGATGGAGAGATAGTGAGGGGGTAGGGGAGGGAGGAGATGTCTTAAATTCTCGCACGCTATCACTCCCTGTGTCCTTTTTTCCCCCTCTGCTCAGTGTCTGTTTATTTCTCCCGATTCACTAGCAAGTCCTCAAGACTGAGACCAGCACGGAGGGGGAGAGGAATGGAGGGGAGGAGAAGGAGGAGGGGGATATGGAGGATACAGAGGGAAGGAGGGGGTGGGTGGGGGGGTCACACCAACCACCACCACAAAAATCCGGTTTCTTCCTTCCCTCCCCTCTTCAACTCGCTATATATTTCAATGTCTATTGTCCTTCTCGGCACCACCAGCGATTCAACTGATGCTAGCGCGTAGCCTAAACTAGTCTGTGCAAAGCTAAATATTTGGTGCCCATGTTTCACTCTAGAATGATGTACGCTCTCTTACAATCCCCTGTCCCCTACGTTGTTGAAGTATTGTATTTCTAAATTTATTTGGAAATAATATATATATATATATATATATATATATATATATATATATATATATATATAAAATGTGGCGATTCTATTATAGCGACAGTGTCTATTGTTTATATTTTGGCATGCCAGTTCCCTCTCCAAAATACATTTACACACACCCCCTCCCTAATATTGGTAGCATAGGCAGCCGATAGTGGGCGCTAGATCTGCACTATTGTGTAGAATTTATGTTCCCAGACCGTAATGCACTCGTATACACCGTGCGTGCCTGACGAATCAAATGGAATTATTTGACTGGTCTCTGTTCGCAGCATACTTCAGTCGGAGACTGCCAGGCGTGATGGACAAAAAGTAATCAGCGATTGGATCATCTCTAACCGGCTCAGAAAGCCCGCCTACACGACCAATCAGATGAAGGAGGGTGATAACCAAATACACAACGTCACTCAAATGCATAACATTGAGAAAGGACAAAAGTTTTGGGCAAAAGGGTAAATTGGCTTTTCTTTTTTAGATAACTAGTAGCTAACTTTTATTACGCTCATGTAAAATGAGCTAGCTAGCAAGCATATGGAATTCCATTCCAAGCACATAGAAGTTATTCTATTTGATGGAGTAACATTGCTAGTTTCCCTACAAGCCTTTCATTCTAATATTCTTGAGCTTCAACAGATGCACAGCCTTTGGCAGGGGAAAAAAACTCAGTTGGGAGAGTAAAAGTCTCCCAACTTGAAGTTGTGAGCACAAAGACATATGAATGCCACCATGGAAAAGACAGTCAAACAAAAGCCAAATATAAATATGCTGCTGAAATGAACATGAAGGCAGTAAGTTCAAAGACCGATCACTGTCATTTATACCATACACTTTTACATTAATTTAATTTTAATAATGTTAAAGTACCAACCAACCAACAATGGAGTGTACCGCAATAAAATGTAAGATGGGGCTTTATGTAATGATGAGTACCATTTTATGTGTAATGTGTATATAAAACTGTATTCCTATCATGTTATACTGTGTATAAAATGACCATGTATATAAAGTTTATGAATAATGTACAGTATATGAAAGAATATCTGTACAATTAAAGTACAATTAAAAAGAAAAACAAGGTTACCTTTGTCATCCAAAGAGGGGAGTGGATGGGCCAATAAAATAAATACAAATAAAGAGTATGTACAGGGCCTTTAGACAATATTCACACCCCTTGACTTTTTCCACATTTTGTTGTGCTACAGACTGAATTTAAAATGGTTTAAATGTAGACTGTGTCACTGGCCTACACACAATACCTCATAATGTCAAAAGTGGAATTATCATATTTTTTTTTTTTTAACAATTTAATAAAAAATGAAAAGCTAAAATGTCGAGTCAATAAGTATACAACCCCTTGATTATGGCAAGCCTAAATAAGCTCAGTAGTAAAAATGTGCCTAACAAGTCACATAATAAGTTGCATGGAAACAACAACATTTATGTGAAACTGTGTACGTTTTCAAGGTGTGTCAATTTGTCTGTCTTTACATGCCATTTTAAAAACAATGCTGATATTGGAGTAAACCTATTTTGGGTTAAAACAAGTAACTGAGTAAGGGAAAACATAATGATAAGCTTTCATGCTGAGTTTGAAAAAGACATCCGATTACCACTTTACATTTAGAACGGTTGGTTTTATTATAGCTAATAAATAAAGAAATCATTGTGATAAAAATGGTGCCGCGTTCACTTACTAGTCGGAACTAGAATTTCCGACTTGATGATTCGTTGAACGCGGCACGTGCAGAACTACAACCATTTAGCAAGCCAGAAATGTCAGTATCCTAGATCCGACTACCATTTGAACGCAGCATAAATGCATGTCTCTCGTCTGCCCCTGCAAACTGGTCAGCATACGCGTGATCCACTGCCTCATCTAATTGGTCAAGTAGGCGGGCCTTCTGACTTTGGCAACGACTACAATATTCGTACCGCGCAACATATTGTTCCTCGCGTTCTTTTGTAAAAACCAATTATAAATAGACCTGAGAGAATTGAAGAGAGGTTTCGCGGCCATACTATAATCTTGATGTGAGGGTTACACGTCATTTTCTTCTTAAGACGCCATTTTTTTAGAGCGGCTGGTTGGATCGCATGTTAGCACACTCTCTCCCTCTCCCCACTTCCTCGCTTTCTCTCCCTCTCCAGTGCGCACACACACACATACGCAGTGTCTGCTAATCCAACTCTTTCTAAAAGCCAATTTATGTTTGATCCGAAATGTGGTCAGAGACTTCGTATGACGGGTGTGACGCAATTGCGGAGCCACCAGAGGAATGCAGAGGCCAAATCATGCGCTGTACCGCATCGCCGTGCGCCTCTCAAATTTTGTAACAAAGCGAAGGGCTCTGTATAGCTCCGCATTGACAAGATTGGCTGAGGGTAGGTGGGAGCGGGAAGTCCAGTATAAACACTAACTCACTTCCTTGACAAATTCCTTCACAATAGCTCGGCTCAGTTAAGCACAAGAAGTATGAAGGCCCTGATGTCTGCGGAGGCAGCATCGTAGTAAATGCTATACGGCCACCTCAGATGCAGACTGACCAGCCTTTAGTCATATACACAGAGAACATTCTCAGACAGAATACAGTGTAGCACAGGCCAAAAGGGTACATTTGGGAGCAATGCAAGATACATTTCGATTAAAGAGTGCAGATATATGCAGGGTTGGGCGGATTACTTGAAAAATGTAACCGTTACCGTTACTCAATGCTGCAAAAAATAAAGTAATCAGTACCGTAACATTTTGGATTACTCATTTCTGAATCGGGAGAAATAAACAGACCCTGAGCAGAGGGGTAAAAAAGAAACGTGCAACTCTATGGAATCTAGATGACTGTCTGATTGACCAGTGGGATAGGTGCAAAACGTTTTATTCAAATGTTTTGAATAAGAAATGTGTATAAATATAGACTTAATTTCAGAGCGGTCTGTCATGTACCAATACAGATAAAAACAACCGAGATAAAACAAACATTAGACAACATGTTGACCTAAATTCTATACCATCTGCTAGTTTATACATATTAAAGGAAATTCCATTAGCCCATTGTTGAAATAGTCCCAAAATGTTTTGCTTGTCATCAATCAAGTTGTCAAGATATGTAACTTTCAAAATAGAGGAATCATCCCCATATGATGCATTTTGCAATCAATGGATTGCTTCTCTTTCTCACAGGTAACCTCTTAACAAGTCTTCATCCCATTCCCTTAATTTCTCTATCTATAACATCCTTCAGCCTTGCCCCCCTATGAACTCCCCTCTTCCCCCGAATAAAAAAAAAAAGAAATGCTCTCCTATTATATGGACATTTCCCGTATCTATTTCAACAACTCACAGGAGTTGAAATGTTCACAGCTGTGCTCACTTATAACTGTCCAGAACTCCAATTGATGCTTGTAACACACACACACACACCCACTCTTCATGAATGGCCCTTTTTAAAATGTCCTTTCCTCCTTTTCACTCAGTGTCCACAGTATTTGCAGTAATCTCAGTATTGTCAGCTGGGTCAGGAGGTACTGATGGCACCCCCCTGTGGAAAAAAGAGATAGAGAAAAAAAACGAGAAATAGGTTGTGACATGAATGAAAGATGCAGACAGACCAGTGATCTAAAGTAACCCTTAATTCGTTTTTGGGAGGGTATCTGTACTTTACTATTAATATTTTTGGCAACTTTTACTTCACTACATTCCTAAAGAAAATAAATGTACTTTTTACTCCATACATTTTCCCTGACACCCAAAAGTACTTGTTACATTTTGATAGGAAAATCGTCTAATTCACACGAGTGAACAGCCCTGGTCATCCCTACTGCCTCTGACCTGGCAGACTCACTAAACACAACTGCTTTGTTTGTAAATTATGTCTGAGTGTTGTAGTTTCAACTGTTCTGCCTTATTATTATTCGACCATGCTGGTCATTTATGAACATTTGAACATCTTGGCCATGTTCTGTTATAATCTCCACCCGGCACAGCCAGAAGAGGACTGGCCACCCCACATAGCCTGGTTCCTCTCTAGGTTTCTTCCTAGGTTTTGGCCTTTCTAGGGAGTTTTTCCTAGCCACCGTGCTTCTACACCTGCATTGCTTGCTGTTTGGGGTTTTAGGCTGGGTTTCTGTACAGCACTTTGAGATATCAGCTGATGTACGAAGGGCTATATAAATCAATTTGATTTGATTTTGATTTGATAGTGTGCCCCTGGCTATACATCAATAAACATTTTTTAAATTGTGCAGTCAGTCAGTTTGCTTAATATAAGGAATTTGAAATTATTTTTACTTTTGATATTTAAGTAAATTTGAGCAATTCCATTTACTTTTGATACTTAAGTATATTTAAAACTAAATACTTTCAGACTCAATTAGTATTTTACTGGGTGACTTTTACTTGAGTCATTTTCTATTAAGGTATCTTTACTTTTACTCAAGTATGTCAATTGGATACTTTTTCCACCACTGAGACAGACACACAGTTGACAGACATGCATATTACACATAGTACACAAAGCTGGAATACATTCACGCACAGTACACATTCTTAAACTGTGGTGGCACATACAGTGGGGCAAAAAAGTATTTAGTCAGCCACCAATTGTGCAAGTTCTCCCACTTAAAAAGACGAGAGAGGCTTGTAATGTTCATCATAGGTACACTTCAACTATGACAGACAAAATTAGAAAAAAAATCCAGAAAATCACATTGTAGGATTTTTTATGAATTTATTTGCAAATTATGGTGGAAAATAAAAATTATGGTCAATAACAAAAGTTTATCTCAATACTTTGTTATATACCCTTTGTTGGCAATGACAGAGTTCAAACATTTTCTGTAAGTCTTCACAAGGTTTTAACACACTGTTGCTGGTATTTTGGCTCATTCCTCCATGCAGATCTCCTCTAGAGCAGTGATGTTTTTGGGGCTGTTGCTGGGCAACACGGACTTTCAACTCCCTTCAAAGATTTTCTATGGGGTTGAGATCTGGAGGCTGGCTAGGCCACTCCAGGACCTTGAAATGCGTCTTACGAAGCCACTCCTTCATTGCCCGGGCGGTGTGTTTGGGATCATTGTCATGCTGAAAGACCCAGCCACGTTTCATCTTCAATGCCCTTGCTGATGGAAGGAGGTTTTCACTAAAAATCTCACGATACATGGCCCCATTCATTCTTTCCTTTACACGGATCAGTCGTCCAGGTCCCTTTGCAGAAAAACAGCCCCAAAGCATGATGTTTCCACCCCCATGCTTCACAGTAGGTATGGTGATCTTTGGATGCAACTCAGCATTCTTTGTCCTCCAAACACAGCGAGTTGAGTTTTTACCAAAAAGTTATGTTTTGGTTTCATCTGACCATATGACATTCCCAATCTTCTTCTGGATCATCCAAATGCTCTCTACCAAACTTCAGACGGGCCTGGACATGTACTGGCTTAAGCAGGGGGACACGTCTGGCACTGCAGGATTTGAGTCCCTGGCGGCGTAGTGTGTTACTGATGGTAGGCTTTGTTACTTCGGTCCCAGCTCTCTGCAGGTCATTCACTAGGTCCCCCTGTGTTGTTCTGGGATTTTTGCTCACCGTTCTTGTGATCATTTTGACCCCACAGGGTGAGATCTTGCGTGGAGCCCTAGATTGAGGGAGATTATCAGTGGTTTTGTATGTCTTCCATTTCCTAATAATTGCTCCCACAGTTGATTTCTTCAAACCAAGCTGCTTACCTATTGCAGATTCAGTCTTCCCAGCCTGGTGCAGGTCTACAATTTAGTTTCTGGTGTCCTTTGACAGCTCTTTGGTCTTGGCCATAGTGGAGTTTGGAGTGTGACTGTTTGAGGTTGTGGACAGGTGTCTTTCATACTGATAACAAGTTCAAACAGGTGCCATTAATACAGGTAACGAGTGGAGGACAGAGGAGCCTCTTAAAGAAGAAGTTACAGGTCTGTGAGAGCCAGAAATCTTGCTTGTTTGTAGGTGACCAAATGCTTATTTTCCACCATAATTTACAAATAAATTCATAAAAAATCCTACAATGTGATTTTCTGGATTTTTTTTCTCATTTTGTCTGTCATAGTTGAAGTGTACCTAAGATTAAAATTTACAGGCCTCTCTCATCTTTTTAAGTGGGAGAACTTGCACAATTGGTGGCTGACCTGATACTTTTTTGCCCCACTGTACATACACACCAGTGGAGGCTGCTGAGGGGAGGATGGCTCAATAATAGCTGGAACGGAGTAAATGGAATGGCATCAAACACATAGAAACCATGTGTTTGATACCATTCAACTCATTCTGCTCCAGCCATTACCATGAGCCCGGCCTCCCTAATTATGGTGCCACCAACCTCCTGTGATACACACACACACAGACCTACCCAGAGTAAGGTGGCGGGGGCGCGTCATGCTGCCCACTGCGTGTCAGGGCTTCGCCGTAGGAGGGCAGTCCTGGAGCGATGATTCCTGCCAGAGGCACTGTCTCTTGGCCAGGCTGGCCATCCACAACTATCCTCACTGGAGCACTGAAACATTACAGAAAAGTCATACTAGGTTAGGCTACGCACAAGTAATTTTGCCCACACACACACCAAATAATGGGAAGACTCAGGGTCCATTGTTCATTTCTGAAATATTGTTTCTGCTATGTAGGGCTATCCAGGATTACATATGCCTATTTTATCATGTTATATTGGCTACTGTAATTAAAAAATAATAAAATACAATGTACTTTATCATATATGTTGCTACAATGTAGTGCTACCAGGGATTACATAGGCCTACTTTATCATATGAAATTTGCTGACAGGTAGGGCAACCAGGCAATAGATGCCTTAGGTTAGGTAGGCTATACTATACAGACTTACACTCTAAGATCGACACAATAACATACATAGACACAACACACACACTCAATCTTACCTGCCTGCTGTCCTACCAGCTTTGTTCTTGTAACAGTAGCAGCCCAGCACCGTGGCTATGACAGCAGACACTAGAACAGCCAAGATTCCTGCCACTAGACCAGACACATCCACTCTGGGAGCTGTATCTAAAGAACCAACACAATAAATACATTTGCAATGTACATTATATTAATATTATAGCCTGTGCGATGATAAATCATCAATGCTAGCATCATCCATAGAAAAACATCAGGACAGTAGTGAGAATGTAAATGTCAACATTGACTTCGTATAGGTTTATAAAGGATCCCCCCACAAAATATCTTACTGTGACTGCTGGAATATGTGCTCCAAAATACATTCTGGGGAAAATAGAAAATTCAATGAGTCAATTCATTGAACAAGCTTACAGTATTCTTAATGTGTGTAAATAAAACAATTTCCAACAGACTTTCATGAAAGGTACCAACACATTCACTGGCCCCTTCCCTCACCGTTTGGGGTGTGTCCTCAAACACCTCCCTGGCCTCCTCGTAGGTGCACACCTCCTCTATGCACTCCCTCTCAAGGCTGTCTGGCGTCACCAGCTCCAGGTCCCATTTGTTCCAGAGCAGCGAGCGAGACAGGTACGAGGACGCAGACTGTTGTCCCAGGAACACTGGACCCAGAAAGAGAGAGAAAAAGAGAGAGAGACATTGTGTGAGAGACAGAGAGGGAATAAGACAGACCGAGAGAGAGGATATTCATGAGAATGAGATTGAGGTTGATATAATCGCAATGGTGTCAGAGATAGAGACAGAGCCTCTTTCTCACACACACACTAGCAATCATTTATCACAAGTCTGACTTCGACAGACAAAAGAAAAGTCAGTATTGAATGGATAACCTCACAATCAGATGGAAATAGAAAGAGTGAAGCAAAATAACAATTGCCTAACACAGTGGTTCCCAAACTTTTTCACTCTTCTATCATTGGGGAACACCTCCTCCCCTACACTGTCCATGACACAAACTGGTCACACCCCTCTTGTTTGAGAGAATTTTGCACATTTCAAACTTATTTCCTGTAATTCTATACATTATTCCATGGGGTGGTGACTTTTTGGACATTTTAAAGCACATTCTTGCAATTCTACACATTTTGCCATGTGGTGGAGAAAACATTTATGAGTTTTAAAGCAAGTTTCCTGCAATTCTACACATTTTGCCATGTCTTGTATGTGTTCATGTGATAACTGAGTGACAAACATTATAACAAAATCAATGGGCAAAGAAACCCTGTTTCTGACAATTTATAAATAGCTTTCTAAAGGTTTGCATGACTGACATGACAATAGGAAAATTGCTGATTCACTATCCAATCACAAAATTGCACATTTTGCATTCTACCATGACAACTTTCAAGAGTAAGTTGAAAGCCCAACATAGTTCCTTAATGCCTCACAGCTTGGGAACCACTAGCCTAATATGACCCTACATGAAAATAAGGTGAAAGGGGGTAAACTTGCCTCCAAAATAGTTTGAACTGAATGCACATTTGGACAGACACATTCTCTCCCTCTCAGTGCTAGTGTGCACACTTGAGAGTGTTAAGGACAAACAGACTCAGTGGCATGTATTCATGGATGCCAAGGGAAACCAGGCAATCCCCCCCAAAAAATTGACAAAAAAATAAATAAACATTAAATAATTCACCTTTAGTCTCTCTGTGTTTCATAATTCTTTCAATTTTGCAAGAAGAGGCTGAATGTACATCATCGGAGAAAGCATCAGAAACAGTGCCCCTTTGTCTCTGTATGTGATGCCCATCTATTTGATGCTGTCTGGTCAAAAAGTGTATGACATTGTTGCCGCCCGTAGCATTGAACGCAAGGGAAGCCAGCAAACATTTGTCCTCCCTTGAAAAAAAATGATGTATAAAACAATAGCAAATCAGTGCTAAGCTAAACTGAGTGAGATCAATTGTGAATGGTCCTGGCACACAAAAAAAGTGTCAAGGGAAGCCAGTTTGGATTTGGCTTCACACCAATCACTGACAGAAAAATGTGAATTGTTGTCGTTGTCCTCCAGTGGCTAGCTAGCTAAAATTGGCCCTTTCCTAACTTACCTATTGATGGAGAAAGGGATTTGGACTTGTGGTTTTACTTCATTCTCCGTACTGGCCAATGATTATAACAGAGATTCTGATCCAACTATAAATTCATTCATTGTGCCCCTGGTCCGAGAGGATGAAAGTTTAATATGTAGCTAGATGTAGTAGGCTAATGTTAACTAGCTGGCTCATTGTTGCCCATGAAGTTAGCGAGCAAGCATTTTAGCCAGGTAGCCTAGAACAAAAACTAAAAATGTGTAGTGTATGACAAAGTCATAGACAATATCATCAACATCAAAGAGAGGAGGATGGCATTTTTCTACAAGTAGGGTGAGTCAACATGTTTTTTCTACTTACACCACACTCACACACACACACACACACACACACACACACACACACACACACAAATCAGAACCATGGACAGCCACATCATATTTAGCTTACGTTGATTGAACAAAGTTGTTTATTGTAAATTTTAGTTGTCACTGTATTAGACTAAGCATAGGTGATTTGATGATATTGAAGCTGAAATGGGCAGCTCCTGTTTCTTTGCAACTTGCGGTAACTGTTCGTGGTTCTAAATCAATAGTTGTTTAGTAGTCAGAAAATGTCGGAAACATTAACTTGCTTGACGATGCTGTAGGTCATGTAACTGTTTGTTACATGCAATATGCTTTGTGGACTTCATCAGACAGAGGTTACTCTCCGGGTTTGTGATGAAACAAAAGGTGTGGTCGAATTTATTCTGTCACTGTCTCCTTATTGTCTCAGCCCTAAGCCTATGTATCACGGTGGCAAGGCATATGAACTAACAGGTTATACAGCAAACAACACAATTATCACAACACATAGGTTGTAATATGGATTTTTTTTTTCTGGCTTGGCTTCCCCAGTGATTTTACCCACACACTTCTACTGAACAGATGTGTGTTTACCTTCATTGTGGCTGTAGACTACTCTGGCCCAAGCCAGGGGGAGCAGCGACAGCATGCCAATACATATCTCTGCCAAGCCTGGCATTTCTCAAGCAGGAGCGACAACTGAAACAAAACGTATTTATTAATTATTGCTCTAAATTAATATCCAATACTCAACACATTATTCAGTGATTTTTTTTATGTAAAAAGGGCGCACACACACACCAGAAAAAGGTGATACGGAAAATCAGCCATTTTGTTTGACTATGTCGCCCTCTAGAGGCGCAGTTTAAAACGAAACAAGAGCTACTTTTAGAACGTTTCTATGTAACAAAATGTAATCACATAGGAACAAAAACCTACACTGTAGCGTATCGTAGCCCTACTTATAGTAAGTAGGTAGGCCTACTTAATAATAAGAAATATAAAGAAATCACATTTTATTTTTCTATTTTAACAAAATATTTGTTCGGCTGCATTGGGAAAAGAGAAAGTACAATTACCAATAATTAACTAGCATAGCTGTAGTCATATCGATAATAAACAAATGGCCAGTGATGCCAGCCCAATAATTTTGGTCGAAAATAATTGATCGTTTAGCCTAATTCGTTAAAACAAGAAAATATTATCCTTACCTTGTGTCTTTGGTGTTTCCGCCTCGAAACTTGTGAAAAACTGAATATTTAATCCTCTATTTACAACTCGCTCACCCAGGCTTTCCTTGACTTAAACAATTACTATGAGCTATTATATGCTAATTAAATTGTTTATTATAAAGTTTTTTTTGTGCTAATTTACGACAGGTAAAACATCTACCCAAATGTACCTATCAGGCAAACACCCTGCCAAAACGTCACACGACATGACATACCTGTTTTACAACATGCCTTATGCTCATGGGGGTGTGAGGGCAGAAAGGGGGAGTTTCCTGAAATTGTGTGCGCGTCAGTGTGTGAAAGAGAGGAAGAGAGATCAACCAGGATCTTGGGTACACATATCCCACATGCAAACAGTTGCCATCATGTCACCTTAGCCTATGATAAAACTATAATTTTCTGTAAATTAAAACGTTACAGATTTGTTATGTTTACTATTGTAACGACATTCAATACTATGCTATAGCCACAGGCAGGGGGCTAAGGTGAGGAATGTATGACACCTGGGCCCTGTCATTGAAACAGGAGCCTTATCATCCATTCATGGGTATGATGGTAAAAGAGATAACCCTTGGGGCAGTGGACTTTGGTATTGTATACTTAATACTTAGATGTTGACTTATATAAATTACAAGCAATATACAGCATACATGGTTAATATTTGACATTTACCTCGGCTTGATTACATTTATCAATAAAAGCAGCCCCTAAATGGCATAAGCTGCTCATCAACAGTAATGTTGGGCCCGGCGTTATAAAACAGGGAAGGTGGTCAACCCCCTTGTCCCCCACTGACCTGATTGCAGCAAGCTTGTCTCTTTGCTGCAGAGCTGGTCTGGTGTCTCGATTATCAAAGCGGATGATCCTGGAAAGAATGGGGAAGTTTTCCAGAGACATTGTTGCACAGAAAAGTTCTCTGCCAGTTTCTGCATCCCACAGGGTTTCTGTGGATTCCCCACTGGATCTGAAAACACCAGCAAGGATAAGAACCCCAAAGTATGCATGTAAATGGTCCATATCCTTCCATCTCTCTCCAAAAACATGCCTTCCCTCCAAATTAGTGTAGTCCAGAATGATTTTCTGGATGGTGTCTGAGATGAACAGTTCAAAAGAATACTTTTTGTCCTGCACACGAGTAACCGCCATCCGCGTCGGCCCAGGTTGCATCCTTATCACATTGGCAGCCATGCGGGTGGGTCATTCCTTTGTGCAAGAAGACCATTCAATTTCACCATTTTTTGGCATCCATATTTCTCCCCCTGCAGGCTGCTGATGGGCTGGTCCTGGCTGCTGAAGGGCTGGTCCTGGGGCTGGCTGCTGAAGGGCTGGCTGCTGAAGGGCTGGTCCTGGCTTCTGAAGGGTTGGTCCTGGGGCTGGCTGCTGAAGGGCTGGTCCTGGGGCTGGCTGCTGAAGGGCTGGCTGCTGAAGGGCTGGCTGAGGGTCATTCTCATCCTCTCCTTCCAACTCACTGTCAGACTCCAAATTGACAGAGACAAGATCCTCAAATTTCTGAAAATTCTTCATCTTCAAGTAGAAGACGCTCTTTCCACACTAGCCTCTCTCTCTGCAAAAAATATTTCTAAGGCCCTCTGAACAGAGATGATTTTTGCCATGCTGATTGATTGTGGTAAGGAGCCACACATGCAAAGCTATTTATTTGTTGTGTCCCTCCCCTAATTTGCACCTGGCTGGGATGGAGTGTGGGAAAATACAGAATTTTTTTACAATGTATTGAAATAATGTAATATCGTTGTGTATTTTCACACAACAAAGGGTACAGAGTGCGAGAAAAGCGGGAGACAGACAGGTTCTTGGTGCTATGTTGAAACAGCAGGCCCAAGGAGGAGGAAGACAACCTTCTTGTTTAAGTATTACTTGTTTTCACCTACACACCTACACTTTTATTACCCTCGGGTCCAGTGGACCCCAACACCACATACAGTGCCTTGCGAAAGTATTCGGCCCCCTTGAACTTTGCGACCTTTTGCCACATTTCAGGCTTCAAACATAAAGATATAAAACTGTATTTTTTTGTGAAGAATCAACAACAAGTGGGACACAATCATGAAGTGGAACGACATTTATTGGATATTTCAAACTTTTTTAACAAATCAAAAACTGAAAAATTGGGCGTGCAAAATTATTCAGCCCCCTTAAGTTAATACTTTGTAGCGCCACCTTTTGCTGCGATTACAGCTGTAAGTCGCTTGGGGTATGTCTCTATCAGTTTTGCACATCGAGAGACTGAAATTTTTTCCCATTCCTTCTTGCAAAACAGCTCGAGCTCAGTGAGGTTGGATGGAGAGCATTTGTGAACAGCAGTTTTCAGTTCTTTCCACAGATTCTCGATTGGATTCAGGTCTGGACTTTGACTTGGCCATTCTAACACCTGGATATGTTTATTTTTGAACCATTCCATTGTAGATTTTGCTTTATGTTTTGGATCATTGTCTTGTTGGAAGACAAATCTCCGTCCCAGTCTCAGGTCTTTTGCAGACTCCATCAGGTTTTCTTCCAGAATGGTCCTGTATTTGGCTCCATCCATCTTCCCATCAATTTTAACCATCTTCCCTGTCCCTGCTGAAGAAAAGCAGGCCCAAACCATGATGCTGCCACCACCACCATGTTTGACAGTGGGGATGGTGTGTTCAACTGTGTTGCTTTTACGCCAAACATAACGTTTTGCATTGTTGCCAAAAAGTTCAATTTTGGTTTCATCTGACCAGAGCACCTTCTTCCACATGTTTGGTGTGTCTCCCATGTGGCTTGTGGCAAACTTTAAACGACACTTTTTATGGATATCTTTAAGAAATGGCTTTCTTCTTGCCACTCTTCCATAAAGGCCAGATTTGTGCAATATACGACTGACTGATTGTTGTCCTATGGACAGAGTCTCCCACCTCAGCTGTAGATCTCTGCAGTTCATCCAGAGTGATCATGGGCCTCTTGGCTGCATCTCTGATCAGTCTTCTCCTTGTATGAGCTGAAAGTTTAGAGGGATGGCCAGGTCTTGGTAGATTTGCAGTGGTCTGATACTCCTTCCATTTCAATATTATCGCTTGCACAGTGCTCCTTGGGATGTTTAAAGCTTGGGAAATATTTTTGTATCCAAATCCGGCTTTAAACTTCTTCACAACAGTATCTCGGACCTGCCTGGTGTGTTCCTTGTTCTTCATGATGCTCTCTGCGCTTTTGACGGACCTCTGAGACTATCACAGTGCAGGTGCATTTATACGGAGACTTGATTACACACAGGTGGATTGTATTTATCATCATTAGTCATTTAGGTCAACATTGGATCCTTCAGAGATCCTCACTGAACTTCTGGAGAGAGTTTGCTGCACTGAAAGTAAAGGGGCTGAATAATTTTGCACGCCCAATCTTTCAGTTTTTGATTTGTTAAAAAAGTTTGAAATATCCAATAAATGTCGTTCCACTTCATGATTGTGTCCCACTTGTTGTTGATTCTTCACAAAAAAATACAGTTTTATATCTTTATGTTTGAAGCCTGAAATGTGGCAAAAGGTCGCAAAGTTCAAGGGGGCCGAATACTTTCGCAAGGCACTGTATGTAATATAAATGTGCAGGGGGGTGCACTCAATGAAAATGTGTTATTTTGCATGTTCTTCATAGAAAATGAGCCAAGGTCAATGAGTCTCAGGTTGAAAAAATGAAAATGATACAATTAATTATTTTAGTAAACATTGAAAAATTCATCCCACAGACCCAAACACTACAAAAGGGTTAAAAGTTATTTTATTTGATATATTTGTTTAGCTTTTATTTAAGCATTGAACAATGTTGGAAAGACAGGGAAGATGGAGGGCGAATCAAAGGGCAGTGGGCTGGATTCAAACCCATGAACCCCACAGGCTAACATACATCATATTTTTGAGCATGAACATCCCAATTCAAACAGTCCTTTTTATTGATTTGTACATTTACATGCTCCTTTTTCTCATTGCTTTCCCCTCGCTACTTTCCTGTCACCAAGCGTTCACCAATACTGTTGATGAGAAATAGTAAAGTAGAAAAATAAGTTGTGTCCAGACTTGATTAGAGTAATAATGTTTTTTTAAATTGTGACGTGTACAAAAGGTATTTGGTTTATTTCAGTACAAAATACACATGGCAGATACTGATGGATTACAGGGTGCAAGTTTGATATAGTTTGAGATTCATTGGTATAAGAATACAAACGGCTTTCTGCTGTTAAAAATAACTACATAACAGATTTAAGTACAATACTTTTTTTGTGGTTTATTACACTGCATTAATAGCACTGAGTCAATGCATTATTTTATAATTAGGTAAAGAACAACGTGGGACAAATGTGGATCCAACATCAACACGGTTCTCGTTCACAAAGAAAATAAGATGGCCAGCTTTGAGAACCAATCATCAATAACTCTAATTATTAATCAAAACAGCTCAAATATTTTTAGGGTCAGAGTTGAGTCCGATTCAACTCACAAATTTGGAGCAGATTCAGAATATTTCAGAACGTTAGATGGCTATCCTGCTTTGTGTGAAATATCGCACAAGGGATATGTTAATTACATCTATATGAAGGTTTGCAAGACCAGTGCTACATATCCTCTCTAAACAAACAAGTTATTTCATGACAGACACATATAGTTTACAGAAGTTAAATCAGAAAGGCTGGTCTGACTGTTCGGGTAACTTCAAGTAAGCAAAACATAACTTAGCTTCCTATTATATGGGCATAGTGGGAATGAATACGAACGTATTATCATCAGCATAGCGTCATCTCTTTCCTATTAGCCACGTCCGGAATGTAATTCACCCATTTACCGTATAGCCTATCAGCACCGCAAAGTAATGCCCATTCCTCATGCTTGCTGTTCAGCCTATGGGCTCACTCTTGCAATTATCACCATCATCTCTCTCAACCAATGGGCGTAAATCTTGGGATGTATTTATATGTCAACTTACCCATGTTCTGTCACTTTCTGTTTTTCATCAACAGTTGTCGACAGTTGATGCCTTGTCTGAAGCTTTTCATTAGCTTTAACTCATTCATTTAATACCATTCAAAAACAAACTCATTGATGTACATGGTTGGTAGCGGTGTGACATTTAAACATTTGCAAAGAGCATAACAATAAAAATGACTTAAAAAGCAGGCCTACACCTGAATGCATAGACAAAAGTACCTGGACATGCCTAAACATCCACCCAGTCATTTTAAAATAAACAATAGCACTTTAGTGTCAAACTACTTTTGCCTACGTTGAAGTTGTGCAAAAAAATATGATATATTCTGTGGTCATGGATACCACACTGTGAAAAGTACCAGTCTTTCAAACACATCGTTTCACTCTCATTCTGCTTCAGCTCTCCCTCTTTTCCATGCAGTCTTTTAAAAATCTAATTTGTCGATTCAGTTTAACCAGGCTTCTTTAATTTTCTGTTGTAGGTATGAATGATAGCGCCCTCTAGTTCCTAAATTATCCATTCCTTCCAGCAATGTCAAATCAGTGACTTCCATCAGGTTGACCCAATGTAGGAAGCTACCCAAAACACAGTATCTGTGAGATCTCACTCTTTACCATCCCTACTCTTTCTTTCTTCAGTAGATTCATCTCTCGCTCTCTTCTCATCTAGCCCAAGGCCTCTCCCTTTACATCCTTGCACAATGAAATAATACCACAAATACAAAAAAAAGTATATAAAAAAAGTTTGAAGATGCTAATTTATAAGTGTGAATGAAAACAAATCACTCCACCACTTTGCCCACCATTGCCGTAAGCATCCCTGCCCAATTCCCCAAACCTCACCATACAGTTTTTGCATTTCCAAGTGTATATCTCTCCCCTCCCTTGCCAAATCCTCCCATTTCCCTCCAGGTAAGTCAGACAAGACTTGTATCAGTGGTGAGGTGAGGGGGTTTTGGTCTCTGTGACAACAGTGCTATGCCATGGGAGGGGGCAGTTAAAGGAGGGTGCAGGGGCAGCCACCGCTCTTCCGTTTTCCTGTGTGGTTTGCAGGTAGAGGGGGACTCTCAGTCTCCTGAAACTTTCTGTGTTTTTAAAAGAGAGAGAAAAAGAGAGAGAGAGAGCATTGGATACTTTGACTCAGGAGTAGGCTATAATGGACACTAAAATGTCTGTCCCTCAACTCTGCCTCTGGTCACCAACTCTTCTAATCATCTAGCTATAAACATGATGACCTATAATAAAGTAGCTTACAGCTTTCTAACGTTACCTTATAGCTCGCACCACCTCCAGGAAGGCTTCATCTACGTTGTAGCGGTTCTTAGCCGAGGCCTCCATGTAATGGATCCTGTTCTCTCTGGCAAAGCCCTGGGCCTCCTCTCTGGAGATCTACAGACAGTACATGCACTCAGGTTAAAAAGCACCTGCCAGGCCAGCAGCAGTTTCATTTCCTTATTCCGGTAAACTGAGTTAAGAGTAAGGTGGTGGTATTTGATCTAGCCAAAGAAACACTTGTAGCCACTCGCCACCTGTTGGGAACTCAAAGGTATTTGAGGCTGGAGAATTTGAACCAGTAGGATCTAAATTGGCATTATTATAGCTAGCAGAAGATCTCCTTTAACATGACTGAGAGTGAGAGTGAAAGCCAGTACCGCTCTCGACTGGTCCAGGTCAGCCTTGTTCCCCACCAGCACCATGGGGAAGTCATCCCGGTCCTTCACTCTCAGTATCTGGGTGTGGAACTTGTGGATCTCATTGTAACTGAAAAAAGGGAAGGAAAGTGGCCGAAACGAAACGAGAACACATTAGGAACTGATTGTAAGTGCTTTATGTCCTTAAAAAGGTACTATCCATTAGTTCAATTTACTGTTAAAAAAATAATAATAAAAAAGCAGCCTTGTGGAGGACTGTCAGGAGAGACTCTTTGCGAGTGTATATGCCCCTAAAAGCAAATGGGCATATTCATTGGCATAAATCCAACTACTGAGTTGTTTTATTGTATACTCTTATTTTAAATGTACAAAGACAACAGCACAGTTACAAACATTCATTCAAACATGAAAACAAACAATAGAAGTGAGAGGGGTAGACTGGGTCCTACCAGGACACCCATCGAGCCCTACCAAAGCAAGCCAGGCATCCTGTATAATCTGTCAGGAGTCAAGACTTGGGGGGCTACAGTTCATAAATATGGATAATTGTTAAATTAGGCTATGCTCTATGGTTTACATATGTTCTTAGAATGTGAATTCTGTTTAGGTGCAATTGCACCAATCCACCTTTCAACTCAATAAAGAACTACTACAGCAGCTCATTATGCTGTCTGTATTTGACACCGTGTCATGAATGCAACTCTTATGAGGTGAATGCCTATAACAAGTCTCACATCCCCTAGTTACTGTAGCATCACTCTGTGATTAGGGTTGCACACAGAAAGCACTAGTGTAATACTGACCATGGCTTGAACGCCTCGACACTTGAAGGAATGAATGATCATGAGTGTACCGCAAATAGGGACTTTAACGGTTAACCGTTATTTCGGTTAGCTGCCGAAAATTCATTTGACAAGGTCATGCTTATCAGGGATCACCAATTTCATCTTGAGTGGATGGTCGGGGGGACAGAACATAAAACATTTAAAAAGTTAGACTGCAAATTGATCACAAGAAGCCAAAACAGATATGTTTGACTAAAATAATCATTTCAAACCTTGATTACATTAGGGAACATTGCCCTGCGTAGGGTGCAGTCTTTTGGATGGGAAGTTAAACGCGTATCCTGACTCTGTGGTTATTCAAAATCCTTTGGCGTTTATTGTAAGAGTAGGGGTGTTCACCCTGGTGTCATGGCAAAATGTTCTACCTGGCAACACTCCATCATGGCCAACTAATCATCCCTTTCATTCCTAATTGGCATATATCACTCCTCACCTGATGTGTAGTGAGAGTTCTTGTACAAAAAATGGTCGCCTTGCATCACTGAGGTGGATGAGGCGAGTTTCCCCTACTATAAAAAGCACTTTGAGTACCTCAATTGGTAGAAAAGTGCTATATAAATCCAATCAATTATTAGTCATTATTATTATTTGAATACGATAACATATGTCTCTATAATGCAAGATAATAGATTTCCAAAATTAAAAATCACTTGGAGCTGATTTCCTGGTGTTTTTACAGTCATGTCCAACAAAGATTTTTTTTTTTTTAAATGTATTTTTTTCTCAGAAAACTTGGGGGTGGGCAAATAAAAACACCCACAGGCCAAATTCAGGCCGGCAGTTTGGGAACCCAGGTGTTTAGGTTACTTTGCGTCATTTTTCTACATTGAAATTGTGCATGTGTATTTTCATTAGTCTTCACGCATTCTATTTATTACAAGTGCACAGCAGAGAGCCTACTTTGAGGAGAGAAATAGCCTACCAGACAGCGCGAGTGTAACTCCTCAAAAAGCCTGTAGGCTACTGGAGTGAAACCTGCTTTTGTGAGCCCAGTCAATGCACAACAAATAACATTTCTAAATGCAACCGCGTGTTAAAAACTTGTGGCCATGATTAAAAAGGAGATATTCTTTATTTCTCAATCTCAACTTGTAAAGCCTCCCATTCGCCATGAGTTCTTAATGAAAAATGCCTGTGTATGGTATGCATGCATGGTATCAGAAGAGGCGAAGCGCCAAAATCTGTCCAAAATACTGTCCAATGCATTTCTATGGGCTTATTTTGGGCCTAAGTTTGTCGCCTGCCTTGCTGGCTTGGGACGACTCCCCTTGTTAAAACAGAAACATACGCATCGCGTCATTACATACATAGATACTGATAGTTTCTGTTGGTCACGTCATTTTACTGTTTGGAAAAAATGTAACCGTTCGTTGACCGGTTAATGAGGGTCAGTTAGTCGGCAGCTAAATTTACCAAAATGTGCATCCCTAATCACAAACAGTGACGTTGCCTTCCTGAAACCTTGATTACTGTAGCCCTGAAAAATGCTTTAGCTCTGAGGACTTCAGAGTATGTTGTGTAGTTGGGAACACTGGTTTGAATCTACAGTTTGCCTGTGACTTGAGATAAACTGTGTACATGCATCCACCCAAACAGACACACAAAATTCTTACCTGCCAGTGTCATTCAGAGCGAACACCAGCAAGAAGCCTTCCCCTGAACGCATGTACTGCTCCCGCATTGCCCCAAACTCCTCCTGACCTGCTGTGTCCAATACTGACAGACACACACACACACACACAAAGAGATTCAGATGTACATACACGGGGATGAATATGGATAGTGACAAAACAGTGCATTCGGAAAGTATTCAGACCGTTTCAACATTTTTGTGTTCCTCAATCTACACACAATACACCATAATGACAAAGCAAAAACAGGTTTTTTGTTGTCCTGTTGGATGGTGAACCTTTGCCCCATTCTGAGGTCCAAAGCAGGTTTTGATCTAGGATCTCAGTACTTTTCTCCATTCATCTTTCCCTTGATCCTGACTAGGTCTCCCAGTCCCTGCTGCTGAAAAACATCCCCACAGCATGATGCTGCCACCACCATGCTTCACCGTAGTGCCAGGTTTCCTCCAGATGTGACGCTTGGCATTCAGGCCAAGGAGTTCAATCTCGGTTTCATCAGACCAGAGTCCTTTAGGTGCCTTTTGGCAAACTTTTGGCAAACTCAAAAAAAGGCTGTCATGTGCCTTTAACTGAGGAGTGGCTTCCGCCTGGCCACTCTACCATAAAGACCTGATTGGTGGCATGCTGCATTGTTGTCCTTCTGGAAGGTTCTCCCATCTCCAGAGAGGTACTCTGGAAATCTGTCAGTGACCATTGGGTTCTTGGTCACCTCCCCGACCAAGGCCCTTCTCCCCGATTGCTCAGTTTGGCCGGATGGCCAGCTCTAGGGAGAGTTTTGGTGGTTCCAAACTTCTCCCATTTAAGAATGGAGGCCACTGTGTTCTTGGGGACATTCAAATGCTGCAGAGATTTTTTGGTACTCTTCCCCAGATATGTGCCTCGACACAAGCCTGTCGTCTCGGAGCTCTATGTACAATTCCTTCGACCTCATGGCTTAGTTTTTGCTCTGACATGCACTGTCAACTGTGGGACCTTATATAGACAGGTGTGCCTCTTACCAAATCATGTCAAATCAATTGAATTTACCACAGGTGGACTCCAATCAAGTTGAAGAAACATCTCAAGGATGATCAATGAAACAGGATGCACCGGAGCTCAATGTCGAGTCTAATAGCAAAGGGTTTGAATATTTAGAAGGTATTTCGGTTTTAATTTTTTTTTTAATACATTTGCATAAATGTCTAAAACCTGTTTTTGCTTTGTCATAATGGGGTATTGTGTGTAGATTGATGAGGAAACAAAATAATTTAATACATTTTAGAATAAGGCTGTAATATAACAAAATGTGGAAAAAGTCAGGGGGTTTGAATACTTTCCGAATGCACTGTAGATGTGACATATTTGTTCCAGTAGAAATTACACCGACTCAGATTTTCACTTTAAAATGTATGCCAAACAACAGCCATTGATTTCAAAGTTCAAACAATACAACTCTATGCACAATTTACACAGAACATTTCATAAAAACACATTCACTGAAAGAACTGTGCGGATGCAAAGTTTCTAAAACAATTATGGTAAATCTGTTTTATTATGCGAATACGTTTTCCAAAAACTGTTAAATATCTGCTTCCAATTAAGATTCAAAGATGTCGGCTGAAAGAGTAGGGTGTCAAGTTATGACATGACACCTTGAGTTTAAAATAAATAAATATTTAGGTTATTGAACTACAGTAGAATTGGATGTACATGTTTTAAAATGAACCTTTACTTAACTAGGCAAGTCAGTTAAGAACAAGTTCTTATTTACAATGACGGCCTACACCGGCCAAACTCGGATGACGATGGGCCAATTGTGCGCCGCCCTATAGGACTCCCAATCATGGCTGGTTGTGATACAGCCTGGAATCGAACCAGGGCGTCTGTAGTGACGACTTTAGCACTGAGATGCAGTGCTTTAGACCGCTGCACCACTTGGGAGCCCTGATCTGTACTATACAGAAATACATAATTATGGATATAAATATCATTCTCTTCATAATGATGTATCCTGAACCACTCAGAGGTGTGGGGAACAAATATAGAACAAAGTGAGGATAAAACAACAGAAGAGGACATAGAGCGACAAAAGAACAGATCAAAAGAGGAAGAGCTTGCATGCAGTGGTGGAAAAAATACCAAATTGACATACTTGAGTAAAAATAAAGATACCTTAATAGAAAATGCCTCAAGTAAAAGTGAGTCACCAAGTAAAATACTACTTGAGTAAAGTCTAAAGGTATTTGGGTTGTAAATATACTTAAGTATCAAAAGTAAATGTAATTGCAAGTATAAAAAGTAAAAAATCATTTAAAATTCCTTATATTAAGCAAACAGCACAATTTTCATGTAAAAAATAAATAAACGTATAGAGTGCCCCTGGCTCTCTCCAACACTGACATCATTTACAAACGAGGCATTCATGTTTATTGAATCCGCCAGATCAGAGGCAGTAGGGATGACCAGGGGTGTTCATGATAAGCGCATGAATTTGAACATTTTCCTGTCCTGCTAAGCATTTAAAATGTAACAAGTAATTTTGGGTGTCAGGAAAAACGTAGAGTAAAAGGTACATTATTTAAAAGTAGTCAAAAACATAAATAGTGAAGTATAGATACCACCAATAATTAAGTAGTACTTTCAAGTATTTTTACTTAATTACTTTACACTACTGCTTGCGTGAGTGATTCCTGTAGCTGCGAGCCAAACCTAATTTGGCGATTTTCAAAAGGATCTTTGGTTTGTAAGTGTAGTGCTCTGAACCAGGCTTGGATATTGTTTCCCCTTTCTTGAAGCGGCTGAGCGCCATTCGATGAACATTAAATATAATTTAGATTTTTCAACTTAAAAAGCCAACTCTTCCTCTGTTTACACCACCCCCCGCTGCCGCATACATCGGAACCCCACTGGACCGATCACAGTGGTGGAGAATGCGGGCGCCAGAAGTGGTGACAAATTGTTAAAATGGATGGCTATGTGCACCATTGCGCAAAAGGAAAGCACAGACATCGAGAATTTAAGTGGCCATGCTGGCTCAGGCAGGGAAGGAGAGTAAGCCCAGAGTGGGGACTCATATACCTAGGCTACAAGAATAGGATGATGACATTGAGGCCTATCTGCTTTCATTCAAGGAGGTCAGCAGTAAGAGGACTATGGGCCCCCGGAGCGGTGGGCAGGAATGCTGGCCACATTTCTGTCCGGGTGTGCGCAGGCTGCGTATTTCAACCTGGATCCTGCAGAAGCAGAGGACTAAGAAACTAAAAGCCAAAGTCTTATCCCGGGTACTTTCTGAATCCACAGGCCAAGCGTTTCTTATCTCGGGTACTGTCTGAATCCACAGGCCAAGCGTTTCTACGAGTGGACCTTCGATAGCAACGAATCAGCAATAGCCCAAACGTACAAACTAACACGGCTGACCAAGGGTTGGCGAGAGATGGTGTTTCCGGTGCTGGGAGCTTGGGCATACATCATGGCAGTGTCCATTTAATGACGAACCCATGCCCACCAAGCCTTACTCCGGATCAAGGGGCGCACATCCATGTAATCTATCCCCGCAGTGTTGGACCATAGAGGGAGCCCCGGCCATAAAAGTCCAAGGAGAGGATGCAGAAGCAATGCTCGACTCGGATAGTAAGATTACCCTAGTTCGGTCACAGGAGGGAGATGTGTCAGGAACAGATGTCAGTCTCCTGTATCCATGGGGACGCAGTGGAGCAGGTTAAGTTAGTTACGGCGAGGCAAGTAGACTATGAAGGTGTGGGTGGTGAATCACTTACTGGTATCGGTACTGCTATGGAGAGACAAATCTGTTTGAGAGTTCGTTGCGGATTAAACAGAACCGCCCCAAGCCCACACCGGCGAGCATAAGCAATGTGAAGCAGTCACTGGCACACTCATAGAAAACACATCCCCAAAAGGCGCACACCCGCCGTGCCTCACTGGCACTACTGGGAGAAGTCTCTTTCACCCAGATCGAGTGCAGGGGAGGAAGAAAAGGAAATTCCAAATCAGAGCTGCTGTTTCAAATCAGGGCAGCTGTTTAAAGAAAATACAGAGGATACATGCTCAGGTCTCTCAACAGAGAGCGGAGGAGAACAAGGTCCTGCACGGACCCTGGTAAGAATAGACAGACAATTCTTTCATTTACCTGATGAGTTGACAAGACAGTTTGGCACCGCACAGCTGCAGGACCCGGTCTCAGCACAGCGCAGAGTGAAGGTGACGGATGGGAAGCACATGGAGGACATCAATTCCCCTTATTACTAGAGGGCTTACTGTACTGGTGGTTAAGAGAAGGGGCGAAGTGCTAGAGCTAAGGTACTGTACCTGGCACATTCACGTGTTGAGAGGCCACTTGGCAGTAGACAAAACTAAAGAGCACATTATGAGTAGATTCTACTGGCCCTGCATTACAAGTGATGTAGAGAAATACTGCAAGTCATGTGACAAGTGCCAAAAGAATGCCCCCAAAGCCAATTACAGAAACACACTCATCCCACTCCCCATCATTGAAACGCCCTTTGAGCAGATAGCCATGGATCTGGTAGGTCCTATTTTGAAAATATCCTGGGGGCACAATTATATACTAGTTAGAGGTCGACCGATTAATCGGAAAGGCCGATTAATTAGGGCAGATTTCAAGTTTTAATATATATATCTTTTTTTAAATACACCTTTATTTAACTAGGCAAGTCAGTTAAGAACATATTCTTATTTTTAATGACAGCCTAGGAACGGTGGGTTAACTGCCCCGTTCAGGGCAGTTAAACGACAGATTTTCACCTTGTCAGCTCGGAGGATTCAATCTTGCAACCTTACCGTTAACTAGTCCAACGCTCTAACCACCTGCCTCTCATTGCACTCCACGAGGAGACTGCCTGTTACGCAAATGCAGTAGAAGCCCAGGTAAGTTGCTAGCTAGCATTAAACGTATCATAAAAAAACAATCAATCATAAATCACTAGTTAACTACACATGGTTGATGATATTACTAGTTTATCTAGCGTGTCCTGCATTGCATAGAATCGATGCGGTGTGTATCGTTGCTCCAATGTGTACCTAATCAGAAACATCAATGCCTTTCTTAAAATCAATACACAGAAGTATATATTTTTAAACCTACATATTAAACTAAAAGAAATTCAGGTTAGCAGGTAATATTAACCAGGTGAAATTGTGTCACTTCTCTTGCGTTCATTGCACACAGAGTCAGTGTGTATGCAACAGTTTGGGACGCCTCATTTTCCAAAATGTTACGTAATTATGACATAACATTGAAGATTGTGCAATGTAACAGCAATATTTAGACTAATGGATGCCACAGTTAGATAAAATACGGAACAGTTCCGTATTTCACTCAAAGAATAAACGTCTTGTTTTCGAGATGATAGTTTCCGGATTCGACCATATTAATGACCTAAAGCTCGTATTTCTGTGTGTTATTATTAGAGGTCGACCGATTAATCGGAATGGCCGATTAATTAGGGCTGATTTCAAGTTTTCATAACAATCGGAAATCTGTATTTTTGGGCGCCGATTTTTTTTATATACCTTTATTTAACTAGGCAAGTCAGTTAAGAACACATTCTTATTTTCAATGACGGCCTAGGAACAGGGGGTTAACTGCCTCGTTCAGGGGCAGAACAACAAATTTTCACCTTGTCAGCTCGGGGGTTCCAATCTTGCAACCTTACAGTTAACTAGTCCAACGCAATAACGACCTGCCTCTCTCTCTCTCTCCTTGCACTCCACAAGGAGACTGCCTGTAACGCGAATGCAGTAAGCCAAGGTAAGTTGCTAGCTAGCATTAAAAACGTATCTTATAAAAAAAAATCAATCATACTCACTAGTTAACTACACATGGTTGATGATATTACTTTATATTATCTAGCGTGTCCTGCGTTGCATATAATCTGACTGAGCATACAAGCATCTAAGTATCTGACTGAGCAGTGGTAGGCAGAAGCAGGCGCGTAAACATTCATTCAAACAGCACTTTCGTGCGTTTTGCCAGCAGCTCTTCGTTGTGCGTCAAGCATTGCGCTGTTTATGACTTCAAGCCTATCAACTCACCTGGTTGAGGCTGGTGTAACCGAAGTGAAATGGCTAGCTAGTTAGCGCACGCTAATAGTGTTTCAAACGTCACTCGCTCTGAGGCTTCAAGTAGTTATTCCCCTTGCTCTGCATGGGTAACGCTGCTTCGATGGTGGCTGTTGTCGTTGTGTTGCTGGTTCGAGCCCAGGGAGGAGCGAGGAGAGGGACGGAAGCTATACTGTTACACTGGCAATACTAAAGTGCCTATAAGAACATCCAATAGTCAAATGAATGGTTAATGAAATACAAATGGTATAGAGGGAAATAGTCCTATAATAACTACAACCTAAAACTTCTTACCTGGGAATATTGAAGACCCATGTTAAAAAAGGAACCACCAGCTTTCATATGTTCTCATTCTCTGAGCAAGGAACTGAAACGTTAGCTTTCTTACATGGCACATATTGCGCTTTTACTTTCCTCTCCAACACTTTGTTTTTGCATTATTTAAACAAAATTGAACATGTTTCATTATTTATTTGAGGCTAAATTGATGTAATTGATGTATTATATTAAATTAAAATAAGTGTTCATTCAGTAGTTGTAATTGTCATCATTACAAATAAAAACAATTCAAATGTAATCATCCGATTAATCGGAATCAGAATTTTTTGGTCCTCCAATAATCGGTATCGGCGTTGAAAAATCATAGTTGGTCGACTTCTAATACTAGTGGTAATTGATTTTGCCACATGCTACCCCAAAGCAATACCCCTGCATAATATGCTTTGCGTAACTTTGGGTCTGCAGGTCGTCTAGAGTTAGAGCGTTGGGCCAGTAACCGAAAGGTTGCTGGATCAAATCCACGAGCTGACAAGGTAAAAAAAAAAAGTTGTTCTGCCCCTGAACAAGGCAGTTAACCTGCTGTTCCCCGGTAGGCCGTCATTGTAATTAAGAATTTGTTCCTAACTGACTTGCCTAGTCAAATAAAAAGGTTATATTTTAACATTTAAAAAAATAAATAAAAATGAAATAATGTCTACTAAAAGGTATTGCTAAAGAGTTGTTTGATGTTTTCCCGAGTCGGCATACCCTCCTCTATTTTGACCGACCAGGGATTGTGTTTATGTTCCGCATAATGAAAGACTTTTGTGCCTTGTACCAGGTTAAACAGATATGCTTGTGTGTATCACATCCTCAGACAGATGGTTTATGCGATGTGATGGTTTATGCGAACGCTTGAATAAAACTGTAAAGTCGATAATAAAGAAGGTTGTGGAACGGGACGGGAGGAACTGGCACATATTACCTCACTTGTTTGCTCTTAGGGAGGTGCCCCAGTTGCCAACGCGCTTCTCCCTGTTTAAACTGTTATATGGGAAGCCGTGCCGAGGGATTCTGGACCTCGCCAAGGAGGCGTGGGATGCCCAGCCGTGTCCCCACAGAACTGATTGAGCATGTCATCCTAATACAAGAACGGGTGGCCGCGGTGTAGCCAATAGTGGAGGAACACATGGAGAGCGTGCAGCAAGTGCAACAAAGAGCCTGCAACAGGACTGCCCAGACCAAAAGTTTTAATGCAGGAGATAAGGTACTCCTTTTAATTCAGACAGCGGAACATCGGCTCTTAGCGCACTTGAGGGGTCCATACGAAGTAATGGCAAGAGTATGCCCTGTAAACTACAGTTAGGCAGCCAGGTAGGAGAAAACCTGAACAGCCATATCACATCAACCTAGAGTACCATGAGATAAGTTAAGATGTGATGTTCTGCTCCCTACCCGCAGCCCAACAAGATCAACCCCCGCTAGAGGTGCAGGTAGTGAAGTCGCTGACGCACCAGCAAGACCTATGGGCCCTTGTGGTCTGACACCGGGAAGTATTCTCTTCCCTCACAGGGAATACAAATCTCCTCCAGCATCATATATACACAGAGCCAGGCAAGAGTGAACTTAAGGCCTTACAGAATCCATGCTGCGGGACAAACAATAGTCAGAGGTGGTGAGAGAGATGCTGGGTTAGGGAGTTAGAGGCATCTCACAGCGCCTGGTAAAGTCTGTTAGTTCTCATTCTGAAGCCAGAAATTCTGTAATCTGTAACGACTTCTGAAGCCTGAACGACATCTCCAAATTCGAACACAGGGTAGATGAGCTGATAGAATGATTGGGAAAGGCGAGCTACACAACTATGCTAGATCTCACGAAAGGCTATTAGCAGGTGCCCCTGGCCACAGAAGACAGGGAGAAAAAGGCGCTCTACGCCAGACAGACTTTTCCATTACACTAAATTACTCGTTGGGTTTCATGGTGAGGCCGCCATGTCACAGAGGTTAATGGAACAGCTACTCAGACCCCACCAAGCCTACGTGGCCACTTACATCGACGACATGGTGATCCATAGTGAAGAAAGGGAGATGTACCTACAACAGGTACGGGCCGTGCTGGGGAGCCTAAGGAGAGCAGGCTTGACAGCTAACCCTAAGAAATGCAGGTTCGGGATAAGTGAGGAAGAATATCTTGGGTACACTATTGGGAGTGGTGTCATTCACCCCCAGACAAAGAAAGTGGCGGCTATCCGGAAGTGGTGAACGCCGGTGCGTAAAAAGTAGGTGCGCTCCTTCTTAGGGCTCACAAGTTACTATCGGCGCTTTATACCCAACTATGTCTTTATAGCCGCTCCATTGTCCAACCTGACCAAGAAAGACCTACCCGCACAGGTGAGATGGACTCAAGCAGCAGAGCTAGCTTTCCAAAAGCTAAAAGAAGCCCTGTTTGCAAAACAAGGACTAAGAGCACCAGACTTTGGACTTCATTGTCCAGACGGATGCCTATGATGTCGGCATCGGAGCGGTGCTCTCCCAGGGAGTGGGAAAGGTCAAACACCCAATAGACTACATCAGCTGTAAGCTCCCAGAGAGGGAAAATAAGTTGACCGAGAAGGGCTGGCTATAAAATGGGCACTCACCTACCTCAGATATTATCTGTTGGGAAGAATATTCACTCTCGTGACTGATCATGCGCACTCACCTGGATGGCAAGAGACACAAAGAGAATAACAGTAGGGTATCTAGATGGTTCTTGAGCTTGCAACCCCTCCATCATCCACAGATCCGGGGTCCATCACGGAAATGCATGCGCGCTATCCTGCCGCAACACAGTGGATTTTGAACCGGCCGAGTGCCATTCGGGGAACATTAAATATATAACTTCTATTTTTGCAACTTACAAAGCCAACTCTTTCTCCATTTACACCACCCCTCGCTACCGCATAGATCGGAACTCAACTGAACCAATCACAGTACACAAAAAGTAGAAATATTCAATATCCTTATTTTGCATTGTTGGGTATTATCCTACAAACTGGGTATTATTCTAATGAGCTCTACCCCCCAAACAAGACCAGATTTGGTTGGTCCGGACCAGACCAAATCTGAACCAATCATAGACGTCTATTTTTCTCAAGTTTGGACATTATGGTACAGCACAGTAGATATGTTCAGTACAGTATACAGTACTCTAGTGTGCTCTGCTGTACTAACTTTTCTATACTGTACTGTCAAAACTTGTGAAACATAGACGTCTATGATTCGTTCAGATTTGGTCTGGCCAGGGTGGACTGACCAAATTTCAATTACTTTTCAACATCCACAAAGGTCCGATATCAGTTGGTGTTCAGTGGTTGAGGATGCTTGTTACAGTATATGGAAAGAGGGTAGGTGGTTAGGTGTCAGTAACATGCTGACCAGACCGGACACATCGCGTGCGTGACCATTGCAAAATAAATATACACATACATGTTATTCAATCATTGCACCCACACTGCTCGCGGGTTTCAGAGAGCGGCTGGGTGGCCAGGCTCCAAAATAGAAATTGGTTCCATTTGTGACACTCCCATCTCCTCATTGGTTTTTAGAAGCATATACCCACGTGCCATCTTCTCATAGATTTTTAGGAGCATATACCCATGTGGGTGATTGAAAGATGAACTTAGGTCCATACTCCAGTAGGTTGTAGTAATGCTGTAAAGTTGGTTGCCAAACGCGATATTAAGTCCAAAATAAGAAGATGCCTGAGGAAGGAGGAGAGATGACGAGAAATGAATTTGGTTTACTGTTTTATCTGTGGACTAATTGTCGAAGTAGAGGACTTTGTGCATTTCAGGTAAAATAATAACCCAACCCAACCCAGGACAAATTAGCTAGCAACAGCAAGCTAGCTAGCTAAATTGCCATAAATGGTTAATGCTTTTCGACCTGTCCTCAAATTAATATAATTGGTTCAGTTTGTTTTGATATTTCAACCTGCATGTCCTGATCGCTTCTGGTGTGGGTGAACAAAATCAACATGCGTGCGATGGCGGACGTACACGCAAGCCCAGTTTGGTCAGCATGTAAGAGTTGTGAGAGGTGACATTAACTGTAGAGAGAAAGAAAAGAGAGTGTGGCAGAAAGATAGAGAGAGAGGGGTTGTCCAGACTGTTTACACAGTCTTGCTTTGACCACCAGACAACAGAAAGAGAAATAAAACAGTTGAGAAATAAAACATGAGCTGAAGATAACAGTATGCCAGTGGAAGGGAGGACAGTAGCAGGTGACCCAAATGTGGACCCAAATGTCCCGTGTGGCTCAGTTGGTAGAGCATGGTGCTTGCAACGCCAGGATTGTGGGTTTGATTCCCACGGGGGATCAGTATGGGAAAGGATAAAGAACGTCTGCTAAATGATTCAAATGTGAAAGGTTTGTGACTTCTATTACTTCCCATTTTAGCCAATTCAATCGCAGTAATTCCGTTACTGATTGTTCAGATTTGGAAACAGAATTACTAGTTTGAATCACTTAATAATTCATAAACAAACTTGATAGCAGTAAAACCCCTATAACTAATTATTAGGTCTACCTTTGCTTGTTACTTATGTGAACTTTCATTATCCTCCTTAGAAAATATCTTAAAGATATGTGGGTTTCTGGTAACGGAATTACAAGACAAGGCAAATAATTTATCGTGAACTAAATATAATTGTTGATATTAGTTAGCAGGGGTCTTTACTTCAACGTTATTGGGTTTTGATATATCAATAATACCTTAAAAAAAATCTGGTAGATGTTGTTTAAGACCCCTTTTCCATCTGTTCGACCAGAAATCAAAGCCTTCCTTATTTTTAGGATGGAAAATAGTTAAGTGTATATGTCTTCATTTAGAAAAAAAGATGTAAATGCCCAGGGTTAACTGACTCGACAGAGGCCATAGTACACTTACATATTGTTATATCCCTTGAATATGAACAAACACTTTTTCTATGGCATAGTGAAAAGACTACACCTTGGCTTAGAGCATCAACATCTGCCAACTGCAAGTTATAACAGAGCAGATGTGAGTGAATCGTACAGACAGATTTGGCCTTGCTCGCTCACTGGCTCAAGTAGTTTACGCTTTCCCTCTATTCTTGGAGCAAAGAACGTCAGTAAACCTACATACAGTATGACTTACTGTCTAATCGTGTCTCTTTCCCATCCACTGTGCATATTTTGGTGTAGGAGTCCTCGATGGTGGGGTCATAATCCGATACAAAGTATGACTGCGAAAGAGATAGGAGAGCATGGGTGAATAGCCTACACAGCCAGAATAGTTTACACTATTTGGCCTATATGGGTTAATATGCACATATTCAATTACCACTATAACATACTCGTCATGTCAGAAGATATGACAAATTCAAGACAAACAACACACAGTTGACAATGTCCAAACAGTTGGGGGATTCTCTCTCACCTGAATGAACTGTATGGTCAAGGCGCTTTTCCCCACACCGCCCCCGCCCACGACGACCAGTTTGAATCTCTCCTCCTCAGCAGACATGATTAGTTTCGTAAAATACTTTCAACGGTTGTCTATCTTTTGAAAAACGAAATGATAAAACTGAGTAGCTGATAGGATCTATTTATGACGTAAAATTTTGTAATGCACAGGGGGAAAAAAATGAAAGTCCACTTCAACGATTGAGCAAACTACTTTTATCAAAGTAGCTCAAAGAAAAGTCCGAGAAGGAAGCAGAGTTTGGTTTTACCTCGGTGTTACGCCAATATATTTAACTTGAATTACCTACGATAGGTTTACAATATCTCAAATGTAAAAATGTATAGTTAGTTTTCTGATACTATTTCATAACATTGAAAAGCTTACGGTTGTAGTCTGGCCCAGTGTTGTAAACTATCCTCAAAAGTAGTCTAACCCCAATAGAGTTTCGTACCACTGCTCCTAAAATGTATAGGTCGCTACATAACCCGGTAAAATAGAAATAAGTATTATTGTTAAAAAATCTAATGGTTTATGGGACTATCTCTCATAATTGTTGTCGGGTGAAAAGCCTTCCGCACCCGCCTCAAGTAAATTAGGCTATCGATGCCAACTTTGACTCCAGAAGAAGAAAAAAAATATGAGCTTGATTATCAACTACCCCGTCAAACTTTAACACGCGTGTCTAACTTTCATTATCTCTAGATTGATTAATCTACATATCTCTGCAGGAGCATTATATAACAGCTTTTGTGATATCTAAGTTACTGGGTTATTCTTGGCGACGTCTTCATTTTTTCCTCGTCTTCACTGACTTATTTTTTCATCGCTCCAAGGCAACTTTTTTTTCTCAACCAAGAAGGGTTTCTCGAAATCTCATGCGTATGTAAAACCAGGCGTGTCTTAACGACACAGTTTCCTCATTGTATACATTTTCACGCTTCTCCCTCTTTTCATTAATTAACAAAGGCTCTATTAGAATGAGATACATTCTAAAATGTGTCTTTAATCAACACTGCACGTTTATTCATTAAACTGAAACAATATGGTTTAACCAGATTTTAAATGAGTGAACCATAGTATTCACACATTGTGTACTACCTTATTTGGCCATTGAGCCCAGTTGTATGTAGGTCTAGTCGTCATTTGGTTAGTGGGGAATTTTACAGCAGGGTGGACATATAGCTAGCTAGAGCAGGGGAGTAGACCTATAAAGCTACTTTTGCAATGTATTGTGGGGTGTATTGATCCTTGGCACATGGAATGTTTTATAACCCCTTTATTTATTTATTTATTTTTCACGTTTAGTACTTTAGCTTATGCATTTGAGTGTATTGTATGATTACCCTCAAACGACTTTAGCCTACCTGTTGAGAATATGAGGAGATATTGGAGGGAAAACTCCTAGTGTACAGTATTTTATACTAATAGTTTATGACAGGTAAAGCATTCTTGTCTTCCTTTCTCTTCCTGATTTGCCCATCCCCTCAACCGGATGTGACTCATTTACATGGGCATGTTGCTCATTAATTACCACACCCACATTCACCCACAACCCCTCCTTATTAACCCAAACGATTTGTTGATGTTCAAGGGCAGACTGCATTCTTGTAATATTTTATAAAATAAGTGTATAACCATATCAGTCTGAATTGTGAATCAGATGTTTTCCTCATAGGCCTAAATTATTGTAAATGTCTGGTGAAATTCATCGGAGATTAGTCAGAATAGAAAAGCCAGGAGAGAACATGAGTAAAATATGTACTTTAATGAACACTATGATCCCATTACAAACAACAGTGCCAAAATACCATCCTCAAAATATTCATTTTATAAATAACAACAATAAACTGATCACTTTATTCACATCAATCAATAAATAAAAATCAACATAATCAAGCCTAAATCCATGAGCATTGTGTTGGATTCATAAACTGCTCCTATATGTAATATATATAGTGCTTTTGAAGGAAGTCAACAATAAATTGGTATTTATAGGACAAAGCATTCACTCAGAGCTCTGCGAACATGGTATGGGCAGACAAATATTTTACATGCAGTTATGTTCTTCAGTTCCTCACATGCATGCGCATGCGCACACACACACACACACACACACACACACACACATCAATCTCCTGGCATTTACCAGCCCTCTCTCTGTCCTCACCAGTGGTCTCTTACCGCATCAGCACCTATAGGGCAGAACAGCCTGTCCCACTTTGATCCGGGGGCCAAGCAGAACCCCCAACAGCATCTTCTCCCCCCAGCCCAGCAGCTTGTTGACAGTCAGGTTGAGAGGAGACAGGAGGCCCTGTTCAGCATCCACTCCTTCCTCAGCCTCCACTGCAGATGCAGACAGTTTAGCTGCTGGCGACACCTGCTGGTCAACTATGATACTGAGCTGATTCAAAACAGAACTGCTGCTCAGGCTCCCAGTTAGCGTCTCCCTCTCTGCTCTTCCCTTGCTGTGGTCCTTCCCTGTCTTTGGAGTTGAGTTAGGCCTCCCCTTCTCCACGCTCTGACAGCGGCTGGGCTCTCTTTTACCCTGGCCTCTTCCAGCTCTCTCTACTTTCACCTGGGTTCGGGACGAGCAGTGATTGGGCCGACCTGCTGCTTTGCCACAGGATGTGCTCCTCTCTCTCTGTTGTATGTCTGTCTGTGAGGAGGAAAGGGCCACCGCCGAAGGCTTTCTACCGTGCCTTTTTGAACCACTGGTGCCTTCTGACTCCCTCTTGTGGATGGTGTTGGAAGCGCTGGAGCGTGTTGGGTTGTGGCTAATGCTGTGCCTGTTGTTGCTTTGTGGCTCATTCTGGTGGGGGGTTGGGAGAATTGCACCAACGGGAGACAGGGAGAGGGTGAGGCTCTTGCGCTTCTCAGAGAGAGACGCAATGCCTGTTGGGATTTGTAGTGTGTTGGGCTTTGGTGTTGCTGTCGCTGGTTCGTTGGGGCTTGGAGTCATTGATCCACACGAGTTCTGGGCCTCCCTCTGGTTCTGGTTGTGGTTATGGTTCAGGTTAAGAGTGAGCGTTCTGAGTTTGCTGGAGAGAGACAGCGTCAGTTGTGAAGGCACACTCCTCTGGTCTTGCTGTGGCTTCTCTGATAGACTCTGAGTTTCACATGAATATGAGCACCTTTGCTCTATGTTCTCTGTGTTACAAGTGGAAATCTCATTGTAAATATTATGCACTTTAGCAACCCCTAAAAAGTCCTTAGCAACATAGCCATTGTCCTGAATATTCATGATCTGATTGGCTGACAGGGGGACAGAGGAACCGCAGCTAATGTTTTCATTGCTTGACTGCAGGCATGTGTCCAGTGATCTGATTGGCTGGATAGTGGGGTTGCCATTAGAGGCTTTCTGAGCAAGGGTTCCCTGGAAGTGTTGTAGCTGACCCAGAAAATTGAAGTTAGGGGAGATTGAAGGCCTGCGCTCTTTCACAAACCTGAAAGTGAGGAACAGACAAGATTAGATTTGGATGCTTTATATACGCATACACACACACAATCATTAAAATGCATGAATACATATAGCACAGACAAACACACCTGTAGGCATGGTCAAGGTCCATCCCCAGGTTGTACATAATGTAGGCCACAGCCAGGGCAGGGGAGCGAGAGATTCCTGCAGCACAATGAACTATCACAGATCCACCTGATGACATAGCCCCATCTGAGAGAGCGAGAAGAGATAGATAAGGCTTTTTTTGTTTTTGTTGAAATCATCCATACTGTATTGCATGACATCATTAAGCCAGACTGCAAACTGTGCAAAGGACACACAGCTTATATCAACTGTCATGAATGGGCTTCCTGCAACAGTAGGCTTGTATCAATTGTCCGTGATACTGAATGGGCTGTAACAGCATTCAATATTTCTGAAACCATAGGAGCATAACTGGCCTGCATGAAACCCTGATCAATAACTGCTCATCACTTGAACTGAGTCATCTGCGTTTCTTCCAGACAGACAGTCACCAGTGTGTAATGCATCCATGATGATGCAGACTGTGGCATAATGATGACATGCAGGAATGTCCTATCACCTAACCTGTAGGATTTGCCCTGGTAAAATCTCCAATGACGCCTATATGTTCCCCTTATAGTGCACTTTCCCCTTATAGTGCACTAGCTCTATAGTGCACTAGCTCTCTGTCTTGTCGAAAATAGTGCAGTTGTACTATATGGGGAATAGGTTGACATCCATTTGACACATAACTGACCCAATCTCATCACTATTCTCACCGATAAAACGCAGTGCCTCCGGGATATGGGGCAGCAGGTCATCTCGGAGAGAGTCGTCGATGGGGATGCGAAGGTACTGGGAACCGGGAAGGAAAGTAGGCTGCGGGCTGCAGCGGCTCACGCTTAGCACGTAGGAGATCCCGCGAGCGCCGAGGCAATCCTGCAGCCGAGCAGGGATAGCACGGGGAAAATACAGGCAATATTAATACATTCTAGTCTTCTGGAAGAGCTGCATTTTCGGTGCATTGTGAAAATACAACAATGACGAGAGCTAGGCTATCAATTATATAGACTGACCTACTGAATGAAAACAGTATTACCTGCGTGACGTCCGTCTCTGCACCTAGGTAAAGATGCGGTAGGATGAGAGACAGCGGTGGACGTTCGCGTGTCCCGTTCTCTCTCTCCCTGTAGAACACCATCTCTGTTCTTTGTGTCTGGAACCGAAACATGAGAGAAAACTTTGCTCATTTCAATATCAAGGGATTACAATTATGTATTATGGTACAATACATAGGAATCGAAAAAAGAATGCATGGAACTTTGAAAATCATTTTAACAGTTGCATGAAATATATTAGCATTATTATTGCCATTATTGTTAATTAAGAAAACATTACTTTGGTCAATTGCTGCTGCAGAATGATGTCTTTGCATTACGTCATGGATTTTGCAAGTTCACATACATTAGATGATCATAAGAGAATATAAAATCAGACATAAATGATGCAAGCAAAATGCAAAAAAATATTACATTGTACTTACAGTGACGATTTTCAATCCAAACGAAGATACTGGAAATATCGCACAAATCAACTTGCACACCAAATAATATAATCAAACGAATGGTCTCAAAGCAAATGGATGAAGAATCCAAAAGGATATGTTATGCTTAACTAATAATCAGTAGAGTACAGCTCTCTCTCTCTCGACTTCTAATCTCGTCCTCGTCCTGTCTGCGACTGTAACATTATTTGTTGTTGTATGTCTATACCTGCGCGAGGGGAAAAGGATGAGGTAATGCGTTTTCTACAAGCTAAGAATAGTACAATTGTATGTGATGTCATTTTCAACCAATCAGCGCCCATGCCGGACTCTGACGCGTGCGCGCGCACGCGCTCCATTTGTTCATCATCATCAATTCGCCTGAAGACCTTGGCTTTTTATTGTGATGAATCGTACCTTTTCTGACGCTATTGTTGCAGAGCCGTTTAAAAACAACACGCAGCTGCAATGTGTGTGCGAAAAGCATTTATTTGTCCAAAATCCTATAATCTCATCCAGTGGCGATTTTAGCATGTACATCTTGGTGTGGCAAAAAAAAAGTGGGATGCATGCCAGCAAAGCCACTACACAACACTAAACAATACATTAATTGCACCATTACGGTGACAAACGGTGCCCACAAACGGTTAGGTCCTACATAAAGCTGTCCCAACAGCAATCCCAACACATGTCCACTGCTACACCTGGCTATCAGCGGAGCCGTCCTTGTCTGGTAGCGAAACAGTTAATTCAGCCTTATTTACTGCCTTTAAAAAAAACAGCTGATATGGCTGACTTGCTTAAATAAATGCTGTTTCTAATGACAATTGAGATGTACAAACTATGGCATAAGGGCACGACAAGAAGATAAGAGGCAATCCGTAATTTCGATTAAGACCTTAATGAGCGAGCTAGGACGGACGCAGTCAATATAACTATTTGTTCAGCACTTCTAAATGTACAGCAACATAATTCAGAACATGGGCGATCTTACAATGTGCTCCCTGTATACCAAGTCAGAACCGTGGGATAAATAAAGGTGGCACATAAGCAGACAATGAAAGCTCTTACAATATTCAATGATTACATTTCTCAAAAACAGGTTATAGGCTACATGTGCACCACCAAGTCACAACAGTAGGCGAAATTAAGAGGTGAAAATATACCAAATTATTAGGGTGAGGCACATGAGCTAATAACAGCTTACGACACAACATACACTTAGTATTACTTTCTTTGTGGGCACCGTTTGTCACCGTTATAGTGCAATTGATGTATTGTTTAGTGTTGTGCTGTGTTGTGGCTTTGTTGGCATGCATCCCACTTTTTTTTGCCCCACCAAGACTTACATGCTAAAATTGCCACTGCTTTTAGAACTGCCCCAGTCAATTGTAAGTGCTGTTATTGGGAAATGGAAACGCCAAGGAGCAACAACGGCTCAGCCGCGAAGTGGTAGGCCACACAAGCTCAAGCTCACAGAACTGGCGGATGCCAGGACAATGCTACCTGCCCGAATGCATAGTGTCAACTGTAAAGCTAGTTTGAGGAAGAATAATGGTCTGGGCTGTTTTTCATGGCTCGGGCTAGGCCCCTTAGTTCCAGTGAAGGAAAATCTTAATGCTACGGCATGCAATGACATTAGACGATTCTCTGCTTCCAACTTTGTGGCAACAGTTTGGGGAAGGTACTTTCCTGTTTCAGCATGACAATGCCCCCAGTGCAAAAAGAAAAGTCCAAACAGAAATCATTTGTCGAGATCAGTGTGGAAGAACTTGACTGGCCTGCAGAGAGCCCTGACCTCAACCCCATCAAATCTTTGGGATGAATTGGAATGCCGACTGCGAGTCAGGCCTAATCGCCAAACATCAGTGCCGACCTCGCTAATGCTCTTATGGCTGAATAGAAGCAAGTCCCGCAGCAATGTTGCAATATCTAGTGCAGGGCTGCCCAACCCTCTTCCTGGAGATCTACTGTCCTGTAGGTTTACAGTCCAACCCTAATTTAACATATCTGATTCAGCTAGTTAAGGTCTTGTTGAGCAGATAATTAGTAGAATCAGGTGTGTTAAATTAGGGGGGGGGGGGGGGAGCAACCCCATATTAATGCCCATGATTTTGGAATGAGATGCTTGACGAGCAGGTGTCCACATACTTTTGGTCATGTAGTGTATGTGCGAAATGCATGATAATGTATGTGATATCAACAGAAAGGTATATTTTCTGGGCGACCTTAATATTGATTGGCTTCCATCAAGCTTCCCACTCTAGAAAAAGCTTCAAACTGTAACTAGTGCCTGTAATCTGGTTCAGGTTATCAGTCAACCTACCAGGGTATTTACAAACAGCACAGGAATTAAATAATCAACGTATTGATCATATATTTACTAATACTGCAGAAATCTGCTTTCAAGCTGTATCCATATCCATTGTATGTAGTGATCACAATATAGTAGCCATATGTTGGATAACCAAAGTTCCAAAGGCTGGGCCTAATATAGTTTATATGAGGTCCTACAATATGTTTTGTAGTGATTGCTATGTTGATGTAAAGAATATTTGATGGTCTGTGGTGTGTAATGAGGAGCAAGCAGACACTGCACTTGACACATACAGTGCATTTGGAAAGTATTCAGACCCTTTTACTTTTTCCACATTTTGTTAAGTTACAGCCTTATTCTAAAATGTATTCAATTGTTTTTTTCCCTCATCAATCTACACACAATACCCCACAAAGACAAAGAAAAAACAGGTTTTATACATTTTTGCTCATTTGTAAAAAAAAACAAAAAAAAAACAGAAATATCACATTTAGATAAGTTTCAGATGCTTTACCCAGTACTTTGTTGAAGCACCTTTTTCAGCGATTACAGCCTTGAGTCTTTTTGGGTATGACGATACAAGCTTGGCACAGCTGTATTTGGGGAGTTTCTCCCATTCTTCTCTGTAGATCCTCTCAAGCTCTGTCAGGTTGGATGTGGAGCGTTGCTGTACAGCTATTTTCAGGTCTCTCAGGAGATGTTTGATCGAGTTCAAATCCGGGCTCTAGCTGGACCACTCAAGGACATTCAGAGACCTGTCCTGAAGCCAGTCCTGCATTGTCTTGGCTGTGTGCCTTCGCCCCAGTCTGAGGTTCTGAGCACTCTGGAGCAGGTTTTCATCAAGGATTTCTCTATACTTTGAGAATCTTGTTTCTCATGGTCTGAGAGTCTTTAGGTGCCTTTTGGCAAACTCCAAGCGGGCTGTCATGTGCCTTATACTGAGGAGTGGATTCCGTCTGGACACTCTACCATAAAGACCTGATTGGTTGAGTGCTGCAGAGATGGCTGTCCTTCTGGAAGTTTCTCTCATCTCCACAGAGGAACTCTGGAGCTCGGTCAGAGTGACCATCCTTCCTGACCAAGGCCCTTCTCCCCCGATTGCTCAGTTTGGCCGGGCGACCAGCTCTAGGAAGAGTCTTGGTGGTTCCAAACTTCTTCCATTTAAGAATGATGGAGGCCAGTGTGTTCTTGGGGACCTTCAATGCTGCAGAAATGTTTTGGTACCCTTCCCCAGATCTTAGCTCTACTGAGAATTCCTTTGGCCTCATGGCCTGGTTTTTGCTCTGACATGCATTGTCAACTGTGGGACCTTATATAGACAGGTGTGTGTCATTCCAAATCATGTCCAATCAATTGAATTTACCCCAGGTGGACTCCAAACAAGTTGTAGGCACATCTCAAGGATGATCAATGGAAACAGGATACACCTGAGCTCCTTTTTGAGACTCATAGCAAAGGGTCTGAATACTTATGTAAATAAGGTATTTCTGAATTTTTTTTAATACATTTGCAAACATTTCTAAAAACCTGTTTTCGCTTTGTCATTATGGGGTATTGTGTGTATATTGCTGACGGTTTTTATTTATTTAATCCATTTTATAACAAGGCTATAACGTAACAACATGTCGAAAAAGTCAAGGGTTCTGAATATTTTCAGAAGGCACTGTATATGAAATTGCTTATTCCAGTTACTAATAAGCATGCACCCATTCAGAAAATGACAAATAACTGCTAAATCCCTGTGGATTAATGAGGAATTTAAAAATGATATGGTGGAGATGGATGAGGCAAAAGGGATGGAAAATAAGTCTGGCTGCTCGACTGTTTGGCAAATGTACTGCAAATTGAGAAATCATGTGACTAAACTGAATAAAAAGAACGTCACAAATGGAGGAAACCTGGCACCATCCATATGGTGAAGCATGGTGGTGGCAGCATCATACTGTGGGGATGTCTTTCAGCGGCAGGGACTGAGAGACTTGTCAGGTTCGAGGGAAAGATGAACAGAGTAAAGTACAGAGAGATCCTTGATGAAAATCGGATCCAGAGCGCCAACGACCTCAGACTGGGGCGAAGGTTCACCTTCCAACAGGACAACGACCCTAAGCACACAGCCAAGACAATGCAGGAGTGGCTTCGGAACAAGTCTCTGGATGTCCTTGAGTAGCCCAGCCAGAGTCCGAACTTGAACTTATTTCAGGTAAGTCAGTTGAGAACAAGTTCTCATTTACAACTGCGACCTGATAAGATAAAGCAACGCAGTGCGACACAAACACCACAAACAACAACAGAGTTGTTACACATGGAATGAACAAACATACAGTCAATAACACAATAGAAAAATCTACATGCAGCGTGTGCAAATTAAGTAAGATTAGGCAGGTAAGGCAATAAGTAGGCCATAGTGGCGAAATAATTACAATTTAGCAAATAAACACTGGAGTGATAGATGTGCAGAAGATGAATGTGCAAGTAGAGATACTGGGGTGCAGAGGAGAAAAAAAAAATATATATAAATAAAATCAATAACAATACGGGGATGAGGTAGTTGGATGGGCTATTTACAGACGGGCTATGTACAGGTGTAATGATCTGTAAACTGCTCTGATAGCTGATGCTTAAAGTTAGTGAGGGAGATATGAGTCTCCAGCTACAGTGATTTTTGTCATTCGCTCCAGTCATTGGCAGCAGAGAGCTGTAAGGAAAGGCGGCCAAAAGAGGAATTGGCTTTGGGGGTGAATAGTGAAATATACCTGCTGGAGCGAGGGCTATGGTGACCAGTGAGCTGAGATAAGGCGGGGCTTTACCTAGCAAAGACTTATAGATGACCTGGAGCCAGTGAGTTTGGCGACGACTATGAAGCGAGGGTCAGCCAGCATACAGGTCGCAGTGGTGGGCTGTAAATAGGGCTTTGGTGCCAAAATGGATTGCACTGTGATAGATTGCATCCAATTTTCCGAGTAGAGTGTTGGAGGCTATTTTGTAAATGACATCGCCGAAGTCAAGGATCGGTAGGATAGTCAGTTTTACGAGGGTATGTATAGCAGCATAAGTGAAGGATGCTTTGTTGCGAGATTTAATTTTGGATTGGAGATTACAAGCATTTCATAAGTGTCAAAGGCTATAATTGACAATTACATGAAGTTGATGCAAAGAGTCAATATTTGCAGTGTTGACTCTTCTTTTTCAAGACCTCTGCAATATGCCCTGGCATGCTGTCAATTAACTTCTGGGCCACATCCTGACTGATGGCAGCCCATTCTTGACAAACTCAATGGAATTTGTCAGAATTTGTGGGTTTTTGTTTGTCCACCCGCCTCTTGAGGATTGACCATAAATTCTCAATGGGATTAAGGTCTGGGGAATTTCCTGGGCGTGGACCCAAAATATCAATGTTTTGGTCCCCGAGCCACTTAGTTATTACTTTTGCCTTATGGCAAGGTGCTCCATCATGTTGGAAAAGGCATTGTTTGTCACCAAACTGTTCCTGGATGTTTGGGAGAAGTTGCTCTCGGAGGATGTGTTGATACCATTCTTTATTCAGGCAAAATTCTGAGTGAGCCCACTCCCTTGGCTGAGAAGCAACCCCACACATGAATGGTTTCGGGATGCTTTACTGTTGGCATGACATAGGACTGATAGTAGCGCTCACCTTGTCTTCTCCGGACAAGATTTTTTCCGGATGCCCCAAACAATCGGAACGGGGACTCATCAGAGAAAATGACTTTACCCCAGTCCAATCCCTGTATCTTTTGCAGAATATCAGCCTGTCCCTGATGTTTTTCCTGGAGAGAAGTTGGTTCTTTGCTGCCCTTCTTGACACCAGTCCATCCTCCAAAAGTCTTCACCTCACTGTGCGTGCAGATGCACTCACACCTGCCTGCTGCCATTCCTGAGCAAGCTCTGTACTGGTGGTGCCCTGATCCCGCAGCTGAAACAACTTTAGGAGACGGTCCTGGCGCTTGCTGGACTTTCTTGGGCGCCCTGAAGCTTTCTTCACAACAATTGAACCACTCTCCTTGAAGTTATTGATGATAAATGGATGATTTAGGTGCAATCTTACTGGCAGCAATATCCTTGCCTATGAAGCCCTTTTTGTGCAAAGCAATGATGACGGCACGGGTTTCCTTGCAGGTAACCATGGTTGACAGGGGAAGAACAATGATTCCAAGCACCACCCTCCTTTTGAAGCTTCCAGTCTGTTATTCGAACACAATCAGCATGACAGAGTGATCTCCAGCCTTGTCCTCGTCAACACGCACACCTGTGTTAACAAGAGAATCATTGACATGATGTCAGCTGGTACTTTTGTGGCAGGGCTGAAATGCAGTGGAATTTTTTTTTTTTTGGATTCAGTTCATTTGCATGGCAAAGAGGGACTTCATCTGATCACTCTTCATAACATTCTGAAGTATATGCAAATTGCCATCATACAAACTGAGGCAGCAGACTTTGTGAAAATAAATATTTGGTCATTCTCAAAACTTTTGACCACGACTGTACACACACATAGATTTTGTATTGTAGATATGTGGTAGAGTAGTTGCCTGAGGGTACACACTTAATGTATTGTGAAAAGTGTTATGAAATGTAATGTCATGTAATAATGTGTAGCTGCTAATAGGGATCATAATAAATACAATTACAAATAACGTAATCATTCAATCATAGCCTATATTTAGTGACCCACAGTTGCAAGAGGGGAGAAAACTCACATAATATTGCACAACTCAAGATAAATGGGTTAACATGGGAAGTACATGGACATTTTATATTTAGTTAATGTTTTATTTCTGCATCACGGCTGATCTTTGCTTTGCAATGTTCACTGTAGCCTAGGAGACGGCCTAGTTCGTTCCATTGGCGCAACGGATGAGTTACTCTTCTCCCTGAAGCCCTATATTCCCATTTGGGGCAAATTAAGAATAAGAAATAATTAATCTAATCTGATCTCAATCCAGTTCTGCATTAACCCTGTTAAAAGTTCAGGTTTATGACTGGGGGAAGATTTGCTGATCCTAAACCTGTGCTTGAAGGCCATTTTAACATGGTGTTGAATTAGGAAAATAGAAATATGACTCTAGAACTTGTCTGTTGTTGTTTTGATTATTGAGGGATAAAATGCCGCTTTCTTTGGCGGAAGCTCGTAATATCAAATCAAATCAATTTATAAAGCCCTTCTTACATCAGCTGATATTTCAAAGTGCTGTACAGAAACCCAGCCTAAAACCCCAAACAGCAAGCAATGCAGGTGTAGAAGCACAGTGGCTAGGAAAAACTCCCTAGAAAGGCCAGAACCTAGGAAGAAACCTAGAGAGGAACCAAGCTATGAGGGGTGGCCAGTCCTCTTCTGGCTGTGCCGGGTGGAGATTATAACAGAACATGGCCAAGATGTTCAAATGTTCATAGGTGACCAGCAGGGTCAAATAATAATAATCACAGTGGATGTCGAGGGTGCAACAGGTCAGCACGTCAGGAGTAAATGTCAGTTGGGTTTTCATAGCCGATTCAGAGTATCTCTACCGCTCCTGCTGTCTCTAGAGAGTTGAAAACAGCAGGTCTGGGACAAGTTCGGTGAACAGGTCAGGATTTCATAGCAGCAGGCAGAACAGTTGAAACTGGGGCAGCAGCACGGATTAATCAGACCAGGTAGTCCTGAGGCATGGTCCTAGGGCTCAGGTCCTCAGAGAGAGAGAAAGAAAGAAAGAGACAGAGAGAGCATACTTAAATTCACACAGGACACCGGATAAAACAGGAGAAATACTCCAGATATAACAGACTGGCTCCTATAGAGCTCCATTCCATAAAAATTGAGCTCTATAGGAGAAAGCCCTGCCTCCAGCTGTTTGCTTAGAAATTCTAGGGACAATTAGGAGGCCTGCGTCTTGTGACCGTAGAGTACGTGTAGGTATATACGGCAGGACCAGATCAGAGAGATAGATAGGAGCAAGCCCATGTAATGTTTTGTAGGTTAGCAGTAAAACCTTGAAATCAGCCCTTGCCTTGACAGGAAGCCACTGTAGGGAGGCTAGCACTGGAGTAATATAATAATTTTTGGGGGTTCTAGTCAGGATTCTAGCAGCCGTATTTAGCACTAACTGAAGTTTATTTAGTGCTTTCTCCGGGTAGCCGGAAAGTAGAGCATTGCAGTAGTCTAACCTAGAAGTAACAAAAGCATGGATTAATTTTTCTGCATAATTTTTGGACAGAACGTTTCTGATTTTTGCAATGTTACGTAGACGGAACCTTGAAACAGTCTTGATATGTTCGTCAAGAGAGAGATCAGGGTCCAGAGTAACGCTGAGGTCCTTCACAGTTTTATTTGAGACTGTACAACCATTAAGATTAATTGTCAGATTCAACAGAAGATCTCTTTGTTTCTTGGGACCTAGAACAAGCATCTCTGTTTTGTCCGAGTTTAAAAGTACAAAGTTTGCAGCCATCCACTTCCTTATGTCTGAAACACATGCTTCTAGCGAGGGCAATTTTGGGGCTTCACCATGCTTCATTGAAATGTACAGCTGTGTATCATCCGCATAGCAGTGAAAGTTAACATTATGTTTTCGATTGAAATCCCCAAGAGGTAAAATGTATAGTGAAAACAATAGTGGTCCTAAAACGAAACCTTGAGGAACACCGAAATTTACAGTTGATTTGTCAGAGGACAAACAATTCACAGAGACAAACTGATATCTTTCCGACAGATAAGATCTAAACCAGGCCAGAACTTGTCCGTGTAGACCAATTTGGGTTTCCAATCTCTCCAAAAGAATGTGGTGATCGATGGTATCAAAAGCAGGACTAAGGTCTAGGAGCACGAGGACAGATGCAGATCCTCAGTCTGATGCCATTAAAAGGTAATTTACCACCTTCACAAGTGCAGTCTCGGTGCTATGATGGGGTCTAAAACCAGACTGAAGCATTTCGTATACATTGTTTGTCTTCAGGAAGGCAGTGAGTTGCTGCGCAACAGCCTTTTCAATTTTTTTTGAGAGGAATGGAAGATTCGATATAGGCCGATAGTTTTTATATTTTCTGGGTCAAGGTTTGGCTTTTTATTTTTTGTGTGTGAATTTTACCCCTTTTTCTCCCCAATTTCGTGGTATCCAATTGTTTTAGCAGCTACTATCTTGTCTCATCGTTACAACTCCCGTACGGGCTCGGGAGAGATGAAGGTTGAAAGTCATGCGTCCTCCGCACCAATGTGTCGGAGGAAACACCGTGCACCTGGCAACCTTGGTTAGCGCGCACTGCGCCCGGCCCGCCACAGGAGCCGCTGGTGCGCGATGAGACAAGGATATCCCTACCGGCCAAGCCGGTAACATGCAGTGTTTGGGAAGCTACTCTGAAAATCTAGTTTACCAAGCTACCAATTACTTCACACTGGAAGTTAAGCTACACTAATGCTACCCTCAATAAAAATATAGTTTACTTGACTAAAGTTACTTTGAAGAAGTAGTACACTATATCCAAACTACATCATGAAAAAGCATCAAATGTAAATCCAATATGTCAAATTACAAATCGCAAGAACAGTTCACTTTGGGGTCATATGTTAACAATGTGTTATTTAGCCAATTAAACAAACAGTTTCAAGTGAGAGTTAGGCTAGTCTGATGCCGAAAAAGGAACTTATTGCCTACTTCACCCACATTTTATTTTTGCAAAATCAGAAGTGTCTAGTTCCAGTAGTTAACTTGTTTGCCATGCCGTGTAGCTAAAACACTACCTAGATTTGAATTTAGTTCAACTACCACCAAGCTACTGGAAAATATAATTAAAGTACTAGTTGAACTACAACAGGATCTTTATTTAATGTTCAATGTTTATGCAATTATTCACATTACATCTACTACTTAGTCAATGTGATGAGTTCTTATTGATAGGACTATGCGATACATCCAACTACGGTTCTGGAGAGCTGCTGTGTGTACAGGCTTTTGTTCAAGCCCAGCACTTACACATATCAGTTTCTTGTTGCGGACGTGGAACTGTGGTGAGCTTTGGAAAGAATTTCCTCTTGACGGACATCATAATCACCATCACACACAGACACACACTTTCCCATCAAGAAAAAGAGAGCCAGTGGTAGAGTATATGGCATAGTTTTACTTTCACATTATTCAGTACAGAGTAAATCTTAAATCTAACACAGGTATCTCACAGGTTTAACACCGATACACGGGGCTGCATTAGCTAGCGGATACTGCATAGACGTGCACACACACACACACACACAATGATTCTACAGTTTCCACTACAATGATCAGACTGTTCCACCAATGCTGCATGGGTTAGACGTATAAGTGACTCCTGCTGAAACTAATATGACCATGTCTCAAAGATAATTTAGGATATTTTTATCACGTGGTACACCGACACACTCAAACACACACACACGCGATGCCCACCCCTGATGACTCGATCCCGGTAGTTGTGATTGACAGTTGTTCTTTTGAGTTCTCTCCTCCTCCCTCTCATCTCTAAGAATGGACATGTGGGTGCGTGTGTCTGAAATGTGAGTTTACAGATAAGTGCTGTCTAGTGTCTTTGTTGTTGGTTGTGTTTTCAAAGATTAGAATCAATCTATCTGCAGATTGCAATCTTCTCCCAAGTAATACCACAAGGTAAGTATTTGTGATGTGTGTGTGTGCACAAGCCTGTGAGTGTTTAGAAATCAAGTTCTGAGGTACTCCTCTTTTTTCAGTCAATCCCAGTATCAAGCAGCACTACTCTCCAATCCCATCCCTCTTTTCAACACGGAAAATAAAAAAATAACGAATACCAGGCCTCTGCTCTGCCGCTTCACTCTTCATGTGAACACGGACTGGCCCACTGCCCTCTAACTCCTTCCAACTACCACCTGAACTCCCCATCAATGGGGCTTGCTCAATGCTTACTTATGCACGACATAAACATTTCATAAGCCATCGTAAAACACCCCATGTCAGCTCTCAACCAATGTTCCCTGCCTCAAGTGTCAAAAAACATTGCTAATCTGAAATAAACAGTTTTAACGACATCTTATAATTCCTTATCTGTTGTGGTAGGATTTATTTTAAGTAGGATTTATGACAGGTTTAAGTCAAGTATCAACCTCATCGCTGTCTGATTAACATTGTAAACAAGACCAGCTACCCTGCTACTCTCCTTCCATCTCGCTCTCCTTTTAGCTGACCCCTCTACCCTATTCTCGGGGTACACACTGCTGGCCCTACTTTCTCAGACTACCTTTCACATACATACACACACACACAAACAGAAGCAACACAACATTACACCATTAAAGAAACATACAAAAACTTCAATAACTCCACTACTAATAAAAGGAAAGATGTGACAATAAAAAAAAAGCTAAAAAGGGATATATATATATATATATTCCACAAACAGGTACAGAATCATTTGAGTTTATATATAAAGTATGGTTGCAAGCCAGAAAGATGGGGTAAGTGTGAGGGGGGTGGTGTGTTTATGTGTTTGAGGGGTATTGATGGACTGAGGTCTCTTGGAACCACCTAAAATGCACTGGCCATTTCCACTGGAATAAAGAGGGAACTGTAGACTTGGGAATGTGCCGGAATTATTTTATGGAATATTATATCTCAGGGATTATACTGAGAGGCCCTTGGGATGTATAACCGGTGGGGGTCTGGGACAGCAGAGGGTGGAGAAGAGATGGGGTTAAGGTGAAGGCGGGGGTTTAGAAGAGTCCCATTTCTTTAGTGATTTCGTTTTACCCCTCCCTCCCACTAAAGGAGGACCCTATTCAGATACTTTACACAGACACTTAAGCATGTACAAATATACGCATGTATGTGCCTACATGTGAGAGTATCTGGGTGTGTATTACACATGAATGCGTGTGTGTGTATGTAGAACTGGTCCTCCCATGCAACTCCTAGGAATAGTCTAAGGTTGAAATGTCACGGAATCAATGCACAGAATTTCCCACCCTTCCCCATGCATCACACACGCACGGACACACACCAGCTGTCATCACAAGTCCATGAGCAGTCAGGGCTTAAATAGACAGGACGGAGAAAAACAGGACACACACACCAGCACGATTCTGAAACACACACAGTCATACACTTACGTTCACAGGTAAACACAGAAGAAGAAAAAAATAATTGTAGCGCCGATGATAATAAACAGTAATAATAATAAGAATCAGAATTATAATCGTGACAATAATAATAAATGTCAATGATTGGGCAGTCGTGTAAGTGGCAACGACTGCTTCCCCCCCCTTATCTAGGTATTTTTCGTTCTCGTTGATTCTTTGTTCTTGGCAACCTCAGGATCGGGGAGTGGGGGGGTGAAGTGGGCGGGGGGAGTTGAAACGCTAGTCTCGGTGTGTTGGGTGTCTAGAGCGTGATGATGATGATGGCCTGGGTCGCGTTTTGTGGGTTCTAGACTCAGGGTTTTAGAACTGTTCTGCCAGGAGGTCACAGACACGCTGGGAGACAGTGTCCTTGCTGCTGCGCAGAGTCAGCCGGTACATCTGACAGAGAGAGCAGACACAGATTTAACATGGGTAAACGTAAACACACATACACCCTTAAATATGAATTAACATACAGGGGGGTCAGTAAAGTTCAAACCACATAATATATATATATATATACAGTGCCTTCAGAAAGCATTCATACCCCTTACTCCACATTTTGTTGTGTTACAGCCTGAATTCAAAATTGATTAAATATTGTTTTTTCAAACCTATCTACACACAATACCCCATAATTAATTTAAATATATATATATATATATAAAACATGTTTTAAATGTTTGCAAATTGATAGAAAATGAAAGCTCCCACTTATATAAGTATTCACACCCCTTTGCTAGGACACTCCAAATTGAGCTCAGGTGTATTAAATTTCCTTTGATTATCCTTGATGTCACTACAACTTGTTTGGATTCCACCTGTGGCCAACTCAGTTTGGACATGATTTAGAAAGAACCACTCTATACAAGGTCCCACAGTTGACAGCTCATGTCAGAGCAGAAACTATACCATGAAGTCCAAGGAACTGTCCGTAGATCTCCGAGACTGTGATGAGGTATATATCTGGGGAAGGGAATACAACTATTTCTAGGGTGTTGAAAGTTTGCAAGAGCAGTGGTCTCCAACATTGGGAAATGCAAAAAAAAAAAATTGAACTAGCCAGACTCTGCCTGAGCTGGCTGTCCGACCAAACTGAGCAACTGGGCAAGGGAGGTGACCAAGAACCCAATGACCAATCTGAAAGAACTACAGAGTTCCTTGGCTGAGATGGGAGAACCTGACAGAAGGACAACGGTCTCTACAGCACTACACCAATCTGGGCTTTATAGGAGTGGCCAGAAGGAAGCCATTCCTAAGAAAAAGGCACATGACAGCACACCTGCAGTCTGCCAAAGGGCACTTGAAATACTCAGAGCATGAGGCAAAAGATGATTCTGATGAGACAAAAATATATCTCTTTGGCCTGAATGGAAAGCGTTATGTCTGGAGAAAACCAGGCAGCATCATGCTATGCGAATGCATTTCAGCGGCATGGACTGGGAGACTGGTAAGGATAGATGGAACAATGAATGGCGCCAAATACAGGAAAATCTGATGAGAACCTGCTTCAAGAGTGCAAAATATTTTAGATCGGGGCGAAGATTTACCTTCCAACAGGACAATGACCCTAAGCATTCAGAGAAAGCAACACTGGAATGGCTTCAGAACAAGAATGTGAAAACCAAAGCCTAGACTTGAATCCCATTGAAAAGCTGTGGAAAGACTTGAAGATTGCTGTTCACCGCAGCTCCCATTTAATTTAAGAGCTTGCTGTTCACCGCAGCTCCCATTTAATTTAAGAGCTTGAGAAAATCTGCAAGGAAGAATGGGAGAAAATCCCCAAATACTGATGTGCAAAGCTGATGACATACCCAAGACGACTCAAAGCTGTAATCGCTGCTAAAAGTGCTACTATAAAAAGTATAGACTCAGGGGTGTGAATACTTATGTAAATTAGATATTTCTGTATAAAAAAAAAAAAATCACTTTATGATTTTATGGGGCATTGTGTGTGTATATGGGTAAAAAATATATATTTAATCCATTTTGAATTCAAGCTGTAACAATAACGTGTAGGATAAGTCAAGGGGTATGAATACTTTCTGAAGGCACTGTATATTTTGGATCATCTAAAAGTTTTACACGAGACGAGGGTAGAATGAGTTACACTGATGACACATTATAAACCTGGAGTCTAACACTGCGCAGAGAGAGAGAGAGAGAGAGAGAGAGAGAGAGAGAGAGAGAGAGAGAGAGAGAGAGAATGTGGAGATTCAAGTGTTCAATTTTGGGGTGTCAGTGAGAAAGTGCAGAAGAATCAATGTGGAGGGAAAAGTGAATGAGAAAGTGTAAAGGGTGTGAAAGAGAGAAGAGGGGAAAGAGGAGAAAGAAAGAGAGCGAAAAAGAACAGAGACAGTTGTGTGTTACCTGCTCGCCAGGCTTGATTTGCAGCAGCACACAGAAAGACACAGACAGCAGTGAGTGATGCAATGAGAGCAGCACAGAGAAGGACAGACGGACTCTGTGTGTGTATATGCATGTACATTTGTGTGTGTGTGTGTATGCATGTACATTTGTGTGTGTGTATTGTGTGTGCGCGCGTGCGTACCTGGGCCTGCGCATTGGGTTCCAGTCTCAGCAGGCAGCCGACCTGTTGGGCCTTGGTCTGGATGACTCCGGCACACACATAGTTCTCTGGGTTAGGATCCACATTCTCCAACAGGGCTGTCCCCAGGCCCAGCAACTAGAGACAAGAGAGGGGAGGGGGAATGGGAGGGAGTAGGATGTGGTAGACATTCAGCAAGAAAGGGAATTAAATGAATATGCCTCAAGTGTATGTGTCTACCTTGGCCTTGAGCACTTCTGTGTCCATGCCATGGCTGGCCTTGAAGATCTTTTGTGCTTCTTGCTGGGGCCTGACAAGAGAAGAAAAGTCAGAAACACACACACAGAACCCCCTTAAATGCTCGCACCCTACACACACAATCTCACTCACTGGCTGAGTTGTTTCCAGCGCTGGAAGAAGTCTGCGGCGGCCATCTCTGTGGGTTGGAAGAACTTGTTGATGGTGACAGGTAGCTTGAGAGAAATGTTCTGCAGGGCTCCCCCATACCTGAGTGGAACACACACACCTTTATAAACTGAAGACGACAAAACAAAATGTGTTTGTGTGTGTATGTTTGGGATACTACTGATCTTGAGTGCGTGATTGCGAGGTGTTTGTATTGTATGTCCTGTGTAATAATCTGGGTGCGTGCGCGCGTGTGTACCTGAACTTGATGTTGAGCAGCGGAGCATCAATAAAGTCAGTCAGACACTCGATGTTGATGACCTGCTGCACCTGTGCTCCTCCCTCCACTAGGGGTTCCACTGTTTTGGTCTGCACGTTGAGCTGTGGGAAAGCCAGTCAAGGAGAGGAACAGAGCCGGGACTAGAGACCACACAGGGGGGACTGCATATTGAATATAGCTATGCGTGTTAAATACATGCAAATGTAGCCTGCAACCCAAGGGACACACATAGTAGTGTTGCACAGTATACGGAAACTTTGATACTAGAACATGAAAAACGGTTCAGTACTAGAATATGTTACTTTACTGGTTAAAGAGACAGCTTATTTTATAAAAAGATGCGCTACTTCTATGCAAGTTTTGTTGATCAGTACAATAAGTCCCAAATGTAAGGAAAACAGATTGTTTATAATCTGTAGCCTCGTGAAATCAGCCAAAACAAACTCAACAACTCAACGCACGCACACACTCATTTTGAATACGCATTCCCCTGTATTGTGAATAGGCTACATCATGATTTACCCAGTTTATCAATCGAGATTTACCATTCAAATAAATGATTACCATTACGTCGATATGTAGTTAGATTGTTTTTACCAATGTCACATTCATGTATGATTGTGTAATTGATTCATTAAAGGGGAATGAAAACACTTAACACTAAACATCTGCATTTAACATGGAAACATCTCTACTGTTAGGATTTTGATCTTGAACAATGTTTATTAGAGGTATGGGTAGGCCTAGGGCTGTGGCAGTCATGAATTTTGTCAGACGGTGATTGTCAAGCAAAGAACTGCCGGTCTCATGGTAATTGACACCTTTAGCACCAAAAATCAATGGACACATTTCCACCGGTCTAATGTCCATTGCTCGTGTTTCTTGGCCCAAGCAAGTCTCTTCTTATTTTTTTGTGTCCTTTAGTAGTGGTTTCTTTGCAGCAATTCGACCATGAAGGCCTGATTCACGCAGTCTCCTCTGAACAGTTGATGTTGAGATGCGTCTGTTACTTGAACTCTGTGAAGCATTTATTTGGGCTGTAATTTCAGAGAGGCTGTTCATTCTAATTAACTTATCCCTCTACATTTTCCAGATTGACTGACCTTCATGTCTTAAAGTCATGATGGACTGTCATTTGTCTTTGCTTATTTGAGCTGTTCTTGCCATAATATGAACTTGGTATTTTACCAAATACTCTTCTGTATCCCACCCCTACCTTGTCACAACACAACTGATTGGCTCAAACGCATTAAGGAAAGAAATTCCTCAAATGAACTTTTTACAAGGCACACCTGTTAATTGAAATGCATTCCAGGTGACTACCTCGTAAAGCTGGCCAATAAATTCAGGAATTCCTGCCAGTGATGCAACAAAAATGCCAATATGGCGATTTACAGTTACAGTTAGCTGGTGTTCTAAAGCCTATTGTTTCCATTCCCCTTTAATGCATACATGTCTGTCTCTGAAAAATGTTAACATAAAAAAATACAAATGTAATGAAATTGATCTTAAAATGTGTCCTAGCACTAACTCTGCTACTGCTTTGTTCAATCTGTCTGGATCAAATGAAATTTTGTGACTTGAAATTTTGTGACTTTTTTTTTAGCTGTGGTATCATTTTGGTATCAAGTATTGTGATGGTATCGCGTATTGTGATAATAAACCTGGTATCAGTATCTAAGTCAAAATTCTGCTATCGTGACAACATTAACACATAGTGTGCAAGATATGTGTGTGTGTGTGTGTGTGTGTGTGTGTGTGCCAGTGTGTGTGTGAGAACAGTAAGTGAATGCATTGAAGGATATGAGACTGCAGCTCCCCTGGGCAGCTGACTGTGGTGCTAAAGCTGACAAACTGCACCGAGGTCTTATTGCCATAGAACAGATACATCCTCCCTAGAAAAAGCAAAACACACACGTTAGAAGATATTATGTCAAGTGGACACATTTAGGTGACATTTCCAAAATAACACATACATGTTAAAATGCATTATGTATTGTTATGTATACTCCCTCATTCAGGTTATAATGCAGCATTACACACCAACTCATTCCAGTTTATAATGCATTATAATTCATAATTCTTCACACCTACAGTACAACATGTATGGATACAGTCGGTAACTCACCCATCCCATCAGTAAAAGCACTGTACACACACAGTAGCCAAGTTATGCATTATGCTCACTCACCCAGCATTGAATGCATTATAGAAACTGAAGCGTACCTTACCACTGAATAAAACATTCTGTATACTAAAATGGACATGACAAAGCTAGGATGTGAACACAAATACTAAATGACGCCATCTATTACATTCTGTGCACGCTCAGACGTACTTACCAAAGCTATAGAATAGAACAGACATCAGTTCAATAAGGTTACAGCATTTAGGCTAACGTATTTCACATGGGACTGATCTGCATGAAAAGGGTTAATACTTCAAGGGAAGAATCCTAACTTGAAACCCACACATAATGCAATCTCCCAGAACTCACATCAATGTGACAAATGTGACTTAGGATTCAAGCATCTCCCCGCATTGTCTAGTAGCCCAAACTCACCCAGGTTCTGGCGGTACTCAGACTTGATGCCGATCTGAAGCAGCTGGTTCTCAAACAACACACCGTTGTTCTTACACACAAATCTGACAGGAGAGAGAGGGAAAAAGTGAGTGTGTGCGTGCGGGAGGGAGAATGAAAGTGTTAGGATTTATCATCATGTGTCATTAGTCGTTTATAAAATGTCAATCATGTGGTGGTACATACACTATGTATTAGTTACTGTAACTCTTCAGTCATGCCACGCTATCGCAATATCAATTCACTTTGCAGGCAAACATATACAGTTGAAGTCGGAAGTTTACATACACCTTTGCCAAATACATATAAACTGAGTTTTTCACAATTCCTGACATTTAATCCTAGTAAAAATTCCCTGTTGTAGGTCAGTTAGGATCACCGCTTTATTTTAAGAATGTGAAATGTCAGAATAATAGTGGAGAGAGTTATTTATTTCAGCTTTTATTTCTTTCATCACATTCCCAGTGGGTCAGAAGTTTACATACACTCAATTAGTATTTGGTAGCATTGCCTTTAAAATTGTTTAACTTGGGTCAAACGTTTCGGGTAGCCTTCCACAAGCTTCCCACAATAAGTTGGGTGAATTTTGGCCCATTCCTCCTGACAGAGCTGGTGTAACTGAGTCAGGTTTGTAGGCCTCCTTGCTCGCACACGCTTTTTCAGTTCTGCCCACAGATGCAGCCACCCCCTGCTTCACGGTTGGGATGGTGTTCTTCGGCTTGCAAGCCTCCCCCTTTTTCCTCCAAACACAACAATGGTCATTATAGCCAAACAGTTCTATTTTTGTTTCATCAGACCAGAGGACATTTCTCCAAAAAGTACAATCTTTGTCTCCATGTGCAGTTGCAATACTATAGATACTTTTGTACCCGTTTCCTCCAGCATCTTCACAAGGTCCTTTGCTGTTGTTCTGGGATTGATTTGCACTTTTCGCAACAAAGTACGTTCATCTCTAGGAGACAGAACGAGTCTCCTTCCTGAGCACTATTGTTTGTACAGATGAACGTGGTACCTTCAGGCATTTGGAAATTGCTCCCAAGGATGAACCAGACTTGTGGAGGTCTACAATTTTCTTTCTGAGGCCTTGGCTGATTTCTTTTGATTTTCCCATGATGTCAAGCAAAGAGGCACTGCTTATCAGAAGCTTCAAAAGCCATTACATAATTTTCTGGAATTTTCCAAGCTGTTTAAAGGCACAGTCAACTTAGTGTATGTAAACTTCTGACCCACTGGAAATGTGATACAGTGAATTTATAAGTTCAATAATCTGCCTGTAAACAATTTTTGGAAAAATGACTTGTGTAGATGTCAAAATGACTTGCACAAAGTAGATGTCCTAACCGACTTGCCAAAACTATAGTTTGTTAACAAGAAATTTGTGGAGTGGTTGAAAAACTAGTTTTAATTGACTCCAACCTAAGTGTATGTAAACTTCCGACTTCAACCGTAGATGTATCTTACCACACGTGAATGACTTAACATAACAAATGTAATTGACATCTACACAGTTTATGTTTTTGTCAATCCAGTAGGTTAGATACCTTTGCTCAAGAGTGATAGAACCAAAAACAAGGTAGCCCCGCCGGAAAGAGAGAGATAAGGAGAGAGGAGGAGCGAGTGAGCTAAAGCTCTTACTTGTTGAGAAGCTCGTCTGACTCGGGCAGAGGAGGGGCAGGATCCTCAGAGGCCGCAGAAGGGGGAGCAGAGCTGAGAGGAGGAAGGAGGGATGGAGAAAGGATGAATAAGGAAAGGTGGATGAGAGCACCAACAGAAAAGACAGTGTGATAGAATGTAAAATGTGTTTGAAGGGGACAAAATGAATTACAGATCGAAAAAGGAATAAAGAGAGAGGGTGGAAGAGAGAGACAGGGAGTGTGTCGAGGGAGACCCAAAGCAGTGAGGCATGACAAACAAAATGGAGGAAGAAGGAGAAGAGAAAAAGCAGAGGTGGGTTAGTATGAGCACTTAGATCCAATTCACCAAAACTGACAGCATTAACATAAACAATGAGAAGTATTTTGCTGGTAAAAAAAAGTGTGGTACATGTATGTTTGAATAAACACACAGCATAGGTAGGCTACAATAACATAATCCAACAACCCACATGCAATAGAGGGTGTGTGTGTCCATGTGACTAGTCTAAGGTTGAGATGCCCATGCAGCCTCCCTAAATAGCTTTAGTTTAGACAGTGTTCATGTGTGTTTGGGTGCAACATGACATTCAGCCATCTTATTACTGGCCCCTTACTCCGAGTCACCAGGACCCTCCACCAATGGGGAGTCAGAGGCCTCGGGAGCGTGAAGAGCGCTGCCAATGTCCAATCACAATCGTAGACAAGAGACACACAAGCACGCACATTGCCGGACCAAGCGCGCGCACACACACACGCACGCAAAAACACAGAGAGTGGGAAATAGAAAAAGGGAAGGAGAGAAAGTAAGAAAAGAGAAAGACAGTCACATACACAGCAAGATAAAAAGAGAACAGACAAGATTACACATATAAGACACAGAAGAAACAAGAAGAATGACTGATAGAAAGACCAAGACAGAGGACCCGCACATATCACAGACTGCAAGCACCACAAGAATAAAACAACGCTCATTTTCAAGAGCTAGCTTCATATTCTACCACAGTGCATCTGGATAACTAAGAAACATAACCACACCACAAACATCAAGTTGCCACTAATCCAAGGTCCGTTTTGAATTTCTCCCCCATGGAGGGGAGAATGGGAGTCTTCTAGTCACAGGGTGAACATTCACCTCAGGAAGCCGTCGTCGTTCACGCCGGCAGAGGCGGCAGCAGGCCCAGCCTCTGAAAACACATCAACCAATAGGCTGCCTGCACTGGGAGCGGTCCCACTAACGGGAGCGGCCGAACGAAGGCCAAGCAAATCCGCTGAAGGGGATGGGGTGGACTGGAAGACAAAGAGAAAGATGGAGAGCGAGAGAGAGAGAGGGCGAGAGAGAGCGAGAGAAACAACAATTGTATAATAGCAATGCTTTGAGAATATATTGCTCAATATTAAACTAAATCCATGACAGTGATTGTTTTTTCTAAAGCGATCACCATCTCTTTCAACTGCTGCCAGTTTTTTGAACGCAAGTGATTTATGTCATTGTGCTGCGTTTTGCAATTGCTACAAAACTAATTTTCCCTTCATAGAACAACAAAGACGACAAGGGCGAAGGGGTCTACTAAGCTATCTATTAAGATGGTCAAACCAAGGATCATTGACCTATTTGATTTTGAATTTTAGGACCCCTTTAGGTATAATTATTATTTAAAATTATTTTTATGAAACATTGAATTTGGCCGTACTGCTATTAGCCCATAGAAACACATTGAATAACAGATTAATGCATAGGGAAAAAAACTTAAAAATTGAAATTTGTTTAAAAGTGTCTGTCTTGTATCTGAGAGATAGGTGGACACCTGCTTGTAGAACATCTCATTCCAAAATCATGAGCATTAATATGGAGTTGGTCCCCCCTTTGCTACAGCCTCCAGTCTTCTGGGAAGGCTTTCCACAAGATGTTGGAATATTGCTGCGAGGACTTGCTTCCATTCAGTCACAAAAGCATTAGTGCGGTCGGGCACAGATGTTGGGCGATTCGGCCTGGCTCGCAGTTAGCATTCCAATTCATCCCAAAGGTGTTTGATGGGGTTGAGTTCAGGGCTCTCTGCAGGCTTGTCAAGTTCTTCCACACCAATCCCAACAAACCATTTCTGTATGGACCTTGCTTTGTGCACAGGGGTACTGTCATGCTGAAACGGGAAAGGGACTTGCCCAAACTGTTGCCACAAAGTTGGAAGCACAGAATCATCTAAAATGTTAATGTATGCTATCACATTAAGATTTCCCTTCATTGGAACTAAGGGGCCGAGCCTGAACCATGAAAAACATCCAAGACCATATTCCACCTCCAACAAACTTTACAATTGGCACTATACAGTCCGGCAGGTAGCATTCTACTGGCATCCGCCAAACCCAGATTAGTCCGTTGAACTGCCAGATGGTTCATTACTCCAGAGAATGTGTTTCCACCGCTCCAGAGTCCAATGGCGCAGATTTTTACACAACTCCAGCAGACGCTTGGCATTGCACATGATGATCTTAGGTTTATGTGCGGTTGCTCGGCAATGGAAACCCATTTCATGAAGCTCCCGACGAACAGTTATTGTGCTGACGTTGCTTCCAGAGGCAGTTTGGAATACGTAACTGAGTGTTGCAACCGAGGGCCGACGATTTGTTAGAATTTTTTGGGGACGAACTGACTTGGAAAGATGGCATCCTATGCCAGTGCCACATTGAAAGTCACTGAGCTCTTCAGTAAGGCCATTCTACTGCCAATGTGTGTCTTTGGCGATTGCATGGCGGTGTGCTGGATTTTATACACCTGTCAGCAATGGGTGTGACTGAAATAGCCAAATCCAATAATTTGAAGGGGTGTCCACATACCTTTGTATATATAGTGTATAAGAAAGATCAGGATTTAGTATTTATTTATTTTGACCCATATTTAAGTCTCATCTTTCCGTAGAGTGGTTCGGACTCTACAGACGTTTTCGGGGTGTCTCATGGTCTGACAAACACCGCTGTAGCTTGGCCACCTTCCACTGCAGAAGGTCTGCCATTGGCGGATGCGGTGGATTGAGACGCAGCCCATGCAAAAAACTTAGACGGATTTTGATGGGAGTTTAAAATAAAAAGCTAATTAGATTTCTCGAGGGTGCGTGGACATCAACTCTAGGGGGTTAATGCACTTTTTTTGTAGAGAATAGGAATTGGATGCTCACAGCGTTAGAGGCTGCGATGGCAGCGTCACCCCCCCTGTCCCCTCCACCGTTGAGCTCTCCTCTCTCCTTGCCGTCCTCCAGCTCTACCGACACGGCACCAGGACCCTTCTTCTTCTTCAGCTTGGCCAAGATGGATGACTCCCTCTCTGGGAAGGGAGGCATCTCCTCCAGCACAGTAGCCTAAAGAGGGGGAAGGAGGGAGAGGAAGAGGGGAAGGAGAGAGGGGGAAGGAGAGACAAGATTATTTGACCAGGCAAGTAAATAAACAAGGCTAATGGTAGCTGTTGTTATGTGGTTACAGTTACGACAATGTGACTAAACCAGTCACAGTTATGGTTTACATTTGGAACACAACCACAGCTGAACACTGCAAGGTTATATTGTTGCTGCTCTGTGGTCTGAAATGTATTCTATAGTGCCTTCAGAAATTATTCATAACCTTTGACTTTCTCCACATTTTGTTGTGTTACAGCAACATTCTTACAAAATTAATTAAAAGTGAAAAGCGGAAATAACTTGAGCCAATAAGTATTCATACCTTTTGTTATGGCAAGCCTAATTCAGTTCAGGAGTAAAAATGTGCTTAACAAGTCACATAATGAATTGCAAGGACTATACTCTGTGTGCAATAATTGTGTTTAACATGATTTTTTTGAATGACTACCTCATCTCTGTAACCCACTCATGCAATTATCTCCAAGGTCCCTCAGTCGAGCAGTGAATTTCAAACCCAGATTCAACCACAAAGACCAGGGAGGATTTCCAATACCTCGGACAGAATGGCACCTATTGGTAGATCTTTAAAATGCAGACATTAAATAAATGCATTCTGTTGGCAACAACGCACTAAAATAATACTGCAAAAAATGTGGCAAACCCATAAACTTTTTATACAGAACACAAAGTGTTTTTTTGGGGGGGCAAATCCAATACAACACATTACACAGTACCACTCTCCATATTTTCAGGGATAGTAGTGGCTGCATCATGTCATGGGTATGCTTGCAATCATTAAGAACTGCAGAGTTTTTCAGGATTAAAAAAGGAACGGAATGTAGCTAAGCACAGGCAAAATCCAAGAGGAAAAGCTGTTTAAGTCTGCTTCCCAGTTCCACCAGACAGGACAATAACCTAAAACACAAGGCCAAATCTACTCTAGAGTTGCTTACCAAGAAGACAGTGGCCGAGTTACAGTTTTGACTTAAATCTGCTTGAAAATCTATGACAAAACTTGAAAATGGCTGTCTAGCAATGATCAACAACCAATTTGACAGAGCTTGAAGAATTTTGAAAAGAATAAAGGGCAAATATTGTACAATCCAGGAGTGCAAATATCTTACAGACATACGCAGAAAGGCTCACAGCTGTAATCGCTGCCAAAGGTGATTCTAAAATGTATTGACCCAGGGGTGTGAATTTGCAAAGATATATAAAAACATGTCACATTGTCCTTATGGGGTATTGTGTGTAAATGGGTGAGAAAATCCATTTTGAATTCAGGCTGTAACAACAAAATGCGGAATAAGTGAAGGGATATGAATACCTTCCGAAGGCACAGTAAGTGCATTTTAAAATACCAACATAATTTGCAGTAAACAATAAAAAATTAAAGAGATCAGTAAAATAACAAAAACACATGCAGAGCTGTGGTAGCCTGACGCCTCACACTAAATTCTTCCTCTGCTCTGTTCGCTACAGAGAGTCTGAAACTGCTACTGTAGAAGTCGATTGTATGACTTTAAAATGAGGGCCGTTGTACAAAACTAATTCCTCAGCGATTGGATAGTGTAACAAATCAAACCAATCAGAGTATCTAAGTTGATAACAACATCTTGTAGACCGACTCTGACCCAACACATCAGTTTCTAGGACCAATCAGAACGGTAAGAACGTGTTCACATTCTAGAAATCATCGGGGAGAGTGGCAAATCCAGACTAATTTTGGAAAATAAACGTCAGTTGGTCAGAGCGATATGGAGGGGTAGCCAGGCAAGAGCTGTGTGTGCAGTGGTAACACTCCCTGGCACAGTCACATATACGTCTCTCCACTGGAGACCAGGGTTCAATCCCCGTGCCTACCCTTCAAAACTGTCTCAATAAACCTGTCTCAAAATCCCCAGTCCTCACCAGGACGTCGGTGCTGGCGATGGAGGAGAGCTTGAGGTACTCCACGGCCCTCTGCTGCAGCTCCACGTCAGAGTTCCTGATCTGGCTGTCGGAGCGAAGCACCTCCTGGATCGTGGCCTTGGTCTCGGGGAACAGGTTGATGAACTTGATGTAGGCGGAGAGCAGCAAGGCGCGCGTGGGCACCGAACACAGGTGGAACTTAGAGTGGAGCAGGTTGAACTGGACCAGAGGGCTGGGGAGAGAGGGATAAGACAGAGGGAGGAGAGAGGGATAAGACAGAAGGATAAGACAGAGGGAGGAGAGAGGGATAAGACAGAGGGAGGAGAGAGGGATAAGAGAGGGAGGAGAGAGGGATAAGAGAGGGAGGAGAGAGGGATAAGAAAGAGGGAGGAGAGAGGGATAAGAAAGAGGGAGGAGAGAGGGATAAGAAAGAGGGAGGAGAGAGGGAGGGAGGGAGGAGTGAGAGTGAGAGAGGTAGAGTGAAAGTGAGAGGAGTGTTAAAGAGTTAAAATGATAGTGGGAAGAGAGGATGAGAATGGAGAAGAGGAGGGAGAGGATGACAAAAAGGTAGAACCATAAAAAGAAAAGGGAAAAACCTAATTAATACATCAGAAAATAAGAGCAGCCGTATATTTGTGCTCGTCTCAGGTTGATGTCACTGGTGTGGGAGAGGTCACCACTCACCTGGAGCGGGGGTCCCCGGCAATGAGGTTTCCAAACTCTCCCAGGATGTACCCCCCCACCTTCACCATGTTCTCATGACAGGCTGGGGCCTGTAGAGCCTGGAGAGGGGGACAGTTAAAAACGTAAGTATATTGAACAGATTTTATGATAGCCAAATGCAATGGGTCTTCAGAGCCGTGTTCATTAAGCATCAAACAAAAACAAATTACTCAAACAGGGAGAACTTCACACACACACACACACACATACACATATACAATGCTCAAAAAATAAAGGGAACACTTAAACAACACAATGTAACTCCAAGTCAATCACACTTCTGTGAAATCAAACTGTCCACTTAGGAAGCAACACTGATTGACAATAAATTTCACATGCTGTTGTGCAAATGGAATAGACAACAGGTGGAAATTATAGGCAATTAGCAAGACACCCCCAATAAAGGAGTTCTGCAGGTGGTGACCACAGACCACTTCTCAGTTCCTATGCTTCCTGGCTGATGTTTTGGTCACTTTTGAATGCTGGCTGTGCTTTCACTCTAGTGGTAGCATGAGACGGAGTCTACAACCCACACAAGTGGCTCAGGTAGTGCAGCTCATCCAGGATGGAACATCAATGCGAGCTATGGCAAGAAGGTTTGCTGTGTCTGTCAGCGTAGTGTCCAGAGCATGGAGGCGCTACCAGGAGACAGGCCAGTACATCAGGAGACGTGGAGGAGGCCGTAGGAAGGCAACAACCCAGCAGCAGGACCGCTACCTTCGCCTTTGTGCAAGGAGGAGCAGGAGGAGCACTGCAAAATGACCTCCAGCAGGCCACAAATGTGCATGTGTCTGCTCAAACGGTCAGAAACAGACTCCATGAGGGTGGTATGAGGGCCCGACGTCTACAGGTGGGGGTTGTGCTTACAGCCCAACACCGTGCAGGACATTTGGCATTTGCCAGAGAACACCAAGATCTGCAAATTCGCCACTGGCGCCCTGTGCTCTTCACAGATGAAAGCAGGTTCACACTAAGCACGTGACAGACGTGACAGTCTGGAGACGCCGTGGAGAACATTCTGCTGCCTGCAACATCCTCCAGCATGACCGGTTTGGCAGTGGGTCAGTCATGGTGTGGGGTGGCATTTCTTTGGGGGGGCCGCACAGCCCTCCATGTGCTCGCCAGAGGTAGCCTGACTGCCATTAGGTACCGAGATGAGATCCTCAGACCCCTTCTGAGACCATATGCTGGTGCGGTTGGCCCTGGGTTCCTCCTAATGCAAGACAATGCTAGACCTCATGTGACTGGAGCGTGTCAGCAGTTTCTGAGGAAGGCATTGATGCTATGGACTGGCCCGCCCGTTCCCCAGACCTGAATCCAATTGAGCACATCTGGGACATCATGTCTCGCTCCATCCACCAACGCCACGTTGCACCACAGACTGTCCAGGAATTGGCGGATGCTTTAGTCCAGGTCTGAGAGGAGATCCCTCAGGAGACCATCCGCCACCTCATCAGGAGCATGCACAGGCATTGTAGGGAGGTCATACAGGCACGTGGAGGCCACACACACTACTGAGCCTCATTTTGACTTGTTTTAAGGACATTACATCAAAGTTGGATCAGCCTGTAGTGTGGTTTTCCACTTTCATTTTTTCAAATCCAGACCTCCATGGGTTGATAAATTTGATTTCCATTGATAATTGTTGTGTGATTTTGTTGTCAGCACATTCAACTATGTAAAGAAAAAAAAAAAAAGTACTTAATAAGAATATTTCATTCATTCAGATCTAGGATGTGTTATTTTAGTGTTCCCTTTATTTTTTTGAGCAGTGTATTTTAAAAAAGGTTTTGATTTCCTTTGCAATAGTTTTAAAAACGTTTTCACCCTAATGTACTCAACCAGGGAATATGATTGAGGAATTTCCAAGTTGAGACAAAAAGAGCACATTGGATCCAGACGTATCCGGCTTGGGCAGCCCCTACCTCGAAGACGGTCTTGGCGGCGTAGCCCTGCACATCGTCGCGGTTGATGACAATCTGGATGACGCGGTACCACACCTCCTCACTGACGTAGTCCCCAGCAATGCGGATGAGGTTAAGGATGGTGTCAACATACCATGAGTAGTCCACCGCATACTTCTCTGCCAGGATGGCCACCTTCAACACCTGGGAGAGAAGGGAGCAGAGAGGTTACACCAGGGATTCTCAAACTTTTTTGGCCCATGACCCCATATTGGTATCTGAAAATTCTCGCAGCCCCACCCATGTGATTTCTAAAATGTTTTATTAACAGCCAAGTTTACTTTTTATTTGGAGCTATGGCAGTCAAATGAAAAACATTCTAACAGTATTTGATGGTCTTCTCAACTCACCATCACATACTTTCAATGTAGAGCAGTCAATTACAAATTAGTCTGACAAAATGCATCTCGTATCACCACCACTAATGAGATGGGTGTGCTTGTTCGTACTTGTATTTATTATGGATCCCCATTAGCTGGCTTCCATTAAAGAACACCCTCTGTGTTGCATGTCGCGTCGGAACTTCTCAAAGTCAAGGGGCGTGGTTGACAGTACGCACCTCATCTCTGCTTTCACATCCAACCTGGATCCATATTTGGTTTTAATGCAGAAGTAGGAGAACTCAATCCAGCTTCACACAGATATGAGCTGGCGAAGGGTAGTCTACCATGAGTTTTATGGTGCTTTCAGGACAACTGGGAACTCGGATCATGACGTCAGTGATTTCTCTGATAGAGTTCAGAGTGTCAAATCGGAGGGCCTGTTGTCCGGGCCTCTGGCAGTCTCTATGGGGGTGCCACAGGGTTCAATTCTTGGACCGACTCTCTTCTCTGTATACATCAATGATGTCGCTCTTGCTGCTGGTGAGTCTCTGATCCACCTCTACACAGACGACACCATTCTGTATACTTCTGGCCCTTCTTTGGACTCTGTGTTTATAACCCTCCAGATGAGCTTCAATGCCATACAACTCTCCTTCAGTGGCCTCCAATTGCTCTTAAATACAAGTAAAACTAAATGCATGCTCTTCAACCGATCGCTGCCTGCAGCTGCCCGCCCGTCCAACAACTCAATAAATTGGATGCAGTCTATCACAGTGCCATCCGTTTTGTCACCAAAGCCCCATATACTACCCACCACTGTGACCTGAAAGCTCTCGTTGGCTGGCCCTCGCTTCATACTCGTCGCCAAACCCACTGGCTCCAGGTCATATACAAGACCCTGCTAGGTAAAGTCCCCCCTTATCTCACCTCGCTGGTCACCATAGCAGCACCCACCTGTAGCACGCGCTCCAGCAGGTATATCTCTCAAAACCAATTCTTACTTTGGCCTCCTCGCCTTCCAGTTCTCTGCTGCCAATGACTGGAACGATCTGCAAAAATCTCTGAAACTGGAAACACTTATCCCCCTCACTAGCTTTAAGCACCAGCTGTCAGAGCAGCTCACAGATTACTGCACCTGTACATAGCCCATCTATAATTTAGCCCATCTATAATTTAGCCCAAACAACTACCTCTCCCCCTACTGTATTTATTTATTTACTTTGCTCCGTTGCACCCCCATTATTTCTATCTCTACTTTGCACATTCTTCCACTGCAAATCTACCATTCCAGTGTATTTTTTTATTTTATTTTTTTACTTGCTATATTGTATTTACTTTGCCACCATAGCCTTTTTTTTGCCTTTACCTCCCTTTATCTCACCTCATTTGCTCACATTGTATATAGACTCATTTTTCTTCTATTATTGTATTCTATTATGTTTGTTTTACTCCATGTGTAACTCTGTGTTGTTGTTCGTGTCGAACTCCTTTGCTTTATCTTGGCCAGGTCGCAATTGTAAATGAGAACTCGTTCTCAACTTGCCTACCTGGTAAAAATAAAGGTGAAATAAAATATAAATAAATATCTCAGAGATCTGTGCTTAGCTCTTCTGCCGCCATTTGCGCTCAGTGTATCATACAATGTGTCCATAAGGCAGAGGGAGACACATTACTAACTAGAGTGCAGAGGCCTGCCCCCTGTTCCCTGATAGACGGAGCCCCATCTGTGCAAAAGCCCACCATTCGATCCCATAGGGAATCTGTTTTTGGTCAAAAAATAGCCACGCAGCACACTGAACATCCCCTATGCTGTTTCATGTTTGGGAATTGAGACAGAAAAATATGTCCTTGTGAATAGCATCCCACAACATGTACAGCGAACAAAAGTCAATGCATGGGCATCTCAGCCCTCACAGCTAAAGTCAATTTGTAAAACATAAGCTTGGGAGTTTGAGTCGTTCAGTCAGAGTTTCCTCTTGATTGCTAGCAATAGCATAAATTCTTAATTTAACAGTGTTATCTGACAAAGGACAATGACCCTAAGCATACCTCCAAAATGGCTTAAGGACAACAAAGACAAGGTATTGGAGTGGCCATCACAAAGCCCTGACCTCAATCCTATAGAAAATGTGTGAGCAGAACTGAAAAAGCATATGCGAGCAAGGAGGCCTACAAACCTGACTTATTGTGGAAGGTTATCCGAAACGTTTGACCCAAGTTAAACAATTTGAAGGCAATGCTACCAAATACTAATTGAGTGTATGTAAACTTCTGACCCACTGGGAATGTAATGAAAGAAATAAAAGCTGAAATAAATCATTCTCTCCACTACTATTCTGACATTTCACATTCTTAAAATAAAGTGGTGATCCTAACTGACCTAAGACAGGGAATTTTTACTAGGATTAAATGTCAGGAATTGTGAAAAACTGAGTTTCAATGTATTTGGCTAAGGTGTATGTAAACTTCCGACTTCAACTGTATCAGTCTCTGCAATAGTGTGTGGTTTCATAGCGTAGCGTGCGCAGCCATTAATGGTGGGAATGATTGAAGTGCAATGAGCAAGTGCGGCCTTTTCCCATGATCTAAGGGCGCTCTCTAGTTTAATTTTATCTTTTAGATTCTAATCATTTCTATTTAGATTAAGGTTAACCACATTATAATGATTTTGAGACATTGAATTTAGGATTTTAGAAATTCTCCCGACGACACCATTTTCACGTCAAGCGACCCACAGTTTTGGGACCGCTGGGTTACACACTAACACAGACACATAAGCGCAAAGACACACATGCAGGCATAAACCCAGAGGCACTCAGAGGGGGAAAACATACAATATACACACAAGCAGACACGTACCATCTCCTCTCTGATGGAGTAGTCGGCTGTCTCCAGGTAGCTGAGCATCTCGGCAACTATCTGCTTGGCGTTGCTACGGTCACACATGGCGTAGAGCAGGTCAGCAGCCCTCTGGCGAACACTCACATCCCTTTCAGTCTGGAGAGAAAAAGATAAGGTATAAAATGTGTTACAAACACCAGCAAAGTACTTAAAACAAAGTGTAAAATATATTTTTTTTAAAGCAGTGTCTCGTCTGAGTGTGCGTGTAACGTGTGCATGACAGAGACAGACCTTGAGTGCGTTGATGACGGTCTCGATGTGGGTCTTGACGGCCTCATGGGAGAACTCGGAGCTGGCCAGGGTACACATGCTCTCCAGAGCCAGGTAGCGCAGGTTGGTCTCTCTGTGCTGCAGGAACTGACCCAGCTGGTTACAGGCACGCACCAGCAGGTTGGGCTCACTGGAGAGGGGGAAGTTGAAGGAGGGAGAAATTAAGAGTAAGCCACACCATAATCAAATCAAACTTAATGTTCCACTTGCGCCGAATACAACAAGTGTAGACTTTACTTACTGTGAAATGCTTACTTATAAGCCCTTAACCAACAGTGCAGTTCAAGAAGAAGAAAATATTTACCAAGTAGGCTAAAATAAAAAGTAATAATAAAAAGTAACAGAATAAGAATAACAAGGCTATATACAGGGGGCACTGGTACTGAGTCAGGTTGCAGGGGTACAGGCTAGTTGAGGTACTCTGTACATGTAGGTGGGGTAGAAGTGACTATGCATAGGTAACAAACAAAAAGCAAGTAGCAGCAGTGTGCAAGAGGGGGGGGGGGGGGGTCAATGTAAATTGTAGAAGCTGTTGAGGAGCCTTTTGGTCCTAGACCTGGCGCTCCGGTACTGCTTGCCGTGCGGTAGCAGAGAAAACAGTCCAATTGCCACTCTTTAGGTTTAGGAAGAGAGAAACAGAGACCGAGACACACAGAGAGAGAGGGAGAGAGTAGAAAGATGAATATACTGTGTGTGTGTGTGTGTGTGTGTGTGTGTGTGTGTGTGTAAAAGTATTCCACATTATGTTGCGTTACAGGCTGAAAATGTATGATACATATATTTCTCTCTCACCCATCTACACACAATACCCCATGAAAAACACTATTCAATAAAATATTCAAAACATGTTAGAATCACCTTTGGCATTGATTGCATCTTAGTCTTTCTGGTTAAGTCTAAGAGCTTTGCACACCTGGATTGTACAATATTTACACATTCTTTTTACATTTCTTCAAGCTCTGTCAAATACCAAGTTGATCATTGCTAGACAGCCATTTTCAAGTCTTACCATACATTTTCATTCCTAATTAAGGCAAACCCGTAACTAGGCAACTCAGGAACATTCAATGTCGTCTTGGTAAGCAACTACAGTGTATATTTGGCCTTGTGTTTAGGTTATTATCCTGCTGAAAGGTGAATTTGTCTCTCAGCGTCTGTTGGAAAACTGAACCAGGTTTTCCTATAGGATTTTGCCTGTACTTAGCTCTATTCCATGTATTTTTATCCCCCAGAAAACTCCTTGCCAAAAGATAAGCACACCCATAACATGATGCAGTCACCACCATGATTGAAAATATGAATAACGGTACTCAGTAATGTTGGATATGCCCCAAACATAACGTTTTTGTATTCAAATCAAAATGTATTGGTCACATACATAGCAGATGTTATTGCGGGTGTAGCGAAATGCTTGCGCTGCTAGATCGGACAGTGAAGTAATATCTAACAAATTACACAACATATACCCAATACACACAAATCTACGTAGGAATTAATTAAGACGAAATACACATTGACGAGCGATGTCAGAGCGGAACGAAAAAGGATACAGTAGAATAGTATAGAATACAGTATATACAGTTGAAGTCGGAGGTTTGCATACACCTTAGTCCACATATGTCAGAGTCAAGGCCCGCGGGCCACATCCGGCCCGCAAGAAGGTTTTTTACGGCCCCTGGGATGATCTTGATTTATTATTAGAACCGGCCCGCAGCAAGCCGGCAGCCCGCAGATCTTTTACACGCACCAATACTACATTTCCCACAATGCAAAGGTGACGCACCGAGCAGTAGGCTGCTTCATTTCAATATTTATTGGCACAGCAGTCGTCAGCATCACAGTAAAATTAACTTTCAGATACCCATCAAAAATGGCAAAACGGAAGGTGGATACTGAGAACCGGGGGTTTCAAACAAGGTGGGAGTCGGAGTATATGTTCACGAAGGTAGCTGGAAAACCTGTGTGTCTTCTGTGTGGAGAAAGTGTGGCGGTACTGAAAGAGTATAATCTGAGACGACATTATGAAACGAAACACGCGGACACACACGCGGACGCAACTGTCAAGGCCAGTTTTATTTTGGCAGAAGAGATCGCTAAATCAGCCCGGCCATTTACGGAGGGGGATTTCATCAAAAACTGCATGATTAAAGTTTGTGACGAAGTTTGCCCAGAAAAAAGGCAACTCTTTTTAAATGTGAGTCTGAGCAGAAACACCATTGCCGAGAGAGTAGACCAGTTGTCCATCAATCTAAAAGAGCAGCTTGTGAAAAAGGGAAAAGATTTTATTGCATATTCCTTGGCTGTGGATGAGAGCACCGACATTTCTGACATTGCCCAGTTGTCAATTTTCATCCGCGGAGTGGACTCCAACCTAAGCGTGACAGAGGAGTTTTTGGCTTTACGTCCTATGCATGGCACAACTACGGGGCATGATTTGTATGAAGAGGTGTCAAGATGTGTAAATGAGATGGAGCTGCCTTGGGAAAAACTCGTGGGTTTGACAACCGACGGAGCACCTGCGATGTGTGGACACAGGAGCGGACTGGTGGCGAAGATACGGGAAAAGATGCAAGAGGAAAACGCGACAGGTGAGCTGACAGCTTATCATTGTATCATACACCAGGAAGCGTTGTGCGGTAAAGCCTTGAAAATGGAGCATGTAATGAGCATCATCACGCGCACAGTTAACTTTATCAGAGCCAAAGGTTTGAATCACCGCCAGTTCAAGGCATTTCTGACGGAGTTAGAAACGGAGCATGGTGATTTGCCTTATCACACAGAGGTGCGATGGCTAAGCCAGGGAAAGGTGCTTCAAAGATGTTTCGAGCTTCGTGAGGAGATTTGTCTATTCTTGGACAGCAAAGGGAAAGACACAACACAACTCCGAGACGAAATGTTTCTGTGTGAAATGGCTTTTCTGTGTGACATTACGAGTCATCTGAATGCAATAAACTTGCAGCTGCAGGGTCGGGATCGTGTCATCTCTGATATGTACAGTACAGTGAAGGCATTTAAAACCAAACTGACTCTGTGGGAGACGCAGATGCGGAAAGAAAATTTGAGCCACTTTCCCAGCTGCCAGACCATGAAAGAGAAGCTCTCTACCAGTGCGTTCCCGAGCACACAGTTGGCTGATAAAATAGGTATGCTTACCACTGACTTTCGACGCCGATTTGCTGACTTTGAAGCACAAAAAAGCAGGTTGGAACTGCTCGGTAACCCATTTGCTGTTGACGTGGAAAGCTCACCACCAAACCTCCAAATGGAGTTGATTGACCTCCAATGCAATGATGCACTGAGGGAAAAATATGCGGCAGTGGGTGCTGCGGAGTTTGCCCGTTTCCTCCCCGGCACAATGCCCCAGCTGCGCATCCAGGCTGCTCAAACGTTGTCTATGTTTGGCAGCACATACCTGTGTGAACAACTGTTTTCTTTGATGAACCTGAACAAAACATCACACAGAAGTCGACTTACTGCTGAACACCTCCACTCAATTCTGAGGATTTCTTCAGCTCAGAGCCTTACCCCGAACATTGATGAACTTGTGGAAAAGATGGGACACCACCAAGTATCACCCTCAACCTCAAACAAGTGAACATTACTGTGCAATCACATATTTAGAGTTTTTACTCAGTTCAAGTTTAAAAGTTAAAATTTAATATTTGTTTTCACTGCATGTTACTTCTCCTTAAACAAAGTGTTGTTTTTGATTAATAGATTTTTGCACTTTATTTTTTTGTATTTCAATCCAATTATATTTTAAAAATATTTCAGTTGAGTGGATGATAGAAAATTGCTATTATTGTTTTTTCTTTGAAGTAAATTTAGCCCACTTTTGCTAAAATAGAAAATATAGTCTACTGATGGTGCCTTGAATACCGGTTTCTTTCATTTAATGTTCATGTTATGGGGATATTTATATAAAGGAAATTTGTCTTTTGTGTCTGTTGAAAATTAAAGATTACTGACAGAGCCATAAGAAAATATTGCTTTATTTATCTGATCATATTGTAATATATTTGTTAGGTTTTCAGTAGGTTCAATTAGGTTCACTAGACTATATGCGTCATTTAAAAATTTTTCAATGAACATTCGAACAGTCCGGCCCTCGTCTTGTAGCTGATTTTTTTATTTGGCCCTCCGTCCATTTGACTTTGACACCCCTGCCTTAGTCAAACACATTTAAACTCAGTTTTTCACAATTCCTGACAATTCCACAATTCCTTTAATCCTAGTAAAAATTATCTGTCTTAGGTCAGTTAGGATCACCACTTCATTTTAAGAATGTGAAATGTCAGAATAATATCTGAGAGAATGATTTATTTCAGCTTTTATTTATTTCATCACATTCCCAGTGGGTCAGAATTTTACATACACTCAATTAGTATTTGGTATTGCCTTCAAATTGCTTAACTTGGGTCAACTGTTTCGGGTAGCCTTCCACAATAAGTTGGGTGAATTGTGGCCCATTCCTCCTAACAGAGCTGGTGTAACTGAGTCAGGTTTGTAGGCCTCCTTGCTCGCACACACTTTTTCAGTTCTGCCCACAAATCTTCTATAGGATTGAGGTCAGGGCTTTGTGATGGCCACTCCAATACCTTGAGTTTGTTGTCTTAAGCCATTTTGCCTCAACTTTGGAAGTATGCTTGGGGCCATTGTCCATTTGAACATGGTACCTTCAGGCGTTTGGAAATTGCTCCCAAGGATGAAGATTTGTGGAGGTCTACAATTTTCTTTCTGAAGTCTTGGCTGATTTCGTTTGATTTTCCCATGATGTCAAGCAAAGAGGCAGTGAGTTTGAAGGTAGGCCTTGAAATACATCCACAGGTACGTCTCCAATTGACTCAAATTATGTCAATTAGCCTATCAGAAGCTTCTAAAGCCATGACATCATTTTCTGGAATTTTCCAAACTGTTTAAAGGCACAGTCAACTTAGTGTATGTAAACGTCTGACCCACTGACCCACATAAAAAAAACTGAAACCATATCATGACCAATACTTGGCATCTATAAGGTCTTATTTATGCATACATGTAAGCAATGACATGAGAAATATATATAAGTGAAATAATCTGTATGTAAACAACTGTTGGAAAAATTACTTGTGTCATGCGCAAAGTAGATGTCCTAACTGACTTTCCAAAACTATAATTTGTTAACAAGAAATTGGTGGAGTGGTTGAATTTTTTTTACTAATGACTCCAACCTAAGTGTATGTAAACTTCCGACTTCAACGGTACATAAGACATAAGTAATGCCAGATATGTAAACGTTATGAAAGTGACTAGTGTTCCATTCTGAAAGTGATTTCTAGTCTATCCCTATAGGCAGCAGCCTCTAATGTGCTAGTGATGGTTGTTTAACAGTGATGGCCTTGCAATATAAGCTGTTTTTCAGTTTCTTGGTCCCGGCTTTGATGCACCTGTACTGACCTCGCCTTCTGGATGATAGTGGTGTGAACAGGCAGTGGCTCGGGTGGTTGATGTCCTTGATGATCGTTTTGGCATTCCTGTGACAGCGGGTGCTGTAGGTGTCCTGGAGGGTGGGTAGTTTGCCCCGGTAATGCGTTGGGCAGACCGCAACACCCTCTGGAGAGCCTTGCGGTTGTGGGCGGTGCAGTTGCTGTACCAGGCGGTGATACAGCCTGACAGGACGCTCTCAATTGTGCATCTGTAAAAGTTTGAGGGCTTTAGGAGACGAGCCAAATTTCTTCAGCCTCCTGAGGTTGAAGAGGCTTTGTTGTGCCTTCACCACACTGTCTGTGCGGGTGGTCCATTTCAGTTTGTCAGTGATGTGTACACCAAGGAACTTGAAGTTTTCCACCTTCTCCACTGCCATCCCATCGATGTAGATAGCAAACAGCCGAGGGTGCACCCCCCTACAAGTCCACAATCATCTCCTTTGTATCGTTGACGTTGAGTGAGAGGTTGTTTTCCAGGCACCACACTCCCAGAGCCCTCACCTCCTCCCTGTAGGCGGTCTCATCATCGTTGGTAATCAAGCCTACTACTGTTGTTGTCTGCAAACTTGTTGATTGAGTTGGAGGCGTGTTTGGCCACGCAGTCATGGGTGAACAAGTAGTACAGGAGGGGGCTGAGCACGCACCCTTGTGGGGCCCCTGTGTTGTGAGGATCAGCAAAGTGGAGTTGTTGTTTCCTACCTTCACCACCCGGGGGTGGCCAGTCAGGAAGTCCAGGAACCAGATGCACAGGGCGGGGTTCAGACCCAGGGCCTCAAGCTTAATGATGAGCTTGGAGGGTACTATTTTGTTGAATGCTGAGCTATACTCAATGAACAACATTCTTACATAAGTATTTCTCTTGTCCAGATGGGATAAGGCAGTGTACAGAGTGATGGCGATTGCATCGTCTCTGGATCTATTGGGGTGGTAAGCAAATTGAAGTGGGTCTAGGGTGGCAGAATGGTAGTTGATATGATCCTTGACTAATCTCAAAGCACTTTCATGATGACAGAGGTGAGTGCTATGAGGCAATAGTCATTAAGCTCAGGTACCTTTGCCTTCTTGGGTACAGGAACAATGGTGGCCATCTTGAAGCATGTGGGGACAGCAGACTGGGATAGGGAGAGATTGAATATGCCTGTAAACACACCAGCCAGCTGGTCTGCGCAAGCTCTGAGGACGCGGCGTGGGATGCCGTCTGGGCAGGCTTGCGAGGGTTAACACTTAAATGTTTTACTCATGTCGGCCACGGAGAAGGAGAGCCCACTGTACTTGGTAGTGGGCCGCGTCGGTGGCACAGTGTTATCCTCAAAGCATATGAAGAATGTGTTTAGCCTGTCCGGAAGCAAGATGTCGGTCTCGGTGACGTGGCTGGTTTTCCTTTTATAGTCCGTGATTGTCTGTAGACCCTGTCTGTAGCCCCTGCCACATAAGTCTCGTGTCTGAGCCGTTGAATTGCGACTCCACTTTGTCTCTATACTAACGTTTAGCTTGTTTGATTGCCTTGTGGAGTGAATAACTACAGTGGCAAGAAAAAGTATATGAACCCTTTGGAATTACTTGGATTTCTTCATAAATTGGTCATCAAATTTGATCTAATCTTCATCTAAGTTACAACAATAGACAAACATAGTGTGCTTAAACTAATAACATACAAATTATTGTATTTTGCTGGTCTACATTAAATACATAATTTAGCCGTACTCTTCTCCTACTCCTTCTCTTTTCCTCTGATAATGTAGAGGTTAACCAAGGCCCTGTTGCCCCCAGCACCACACCTATTCCCAAGGTGCCCTCATTTGTTGACTTCTGTAACTGTAAAAGCCTTGGTTTCATGCATGTTAACAGCAGAAGCCTCCTCCCTAAATTTGTTTAATTCACTGTTTAGCACACTCCGCCAACCCTGATGTCCTAGCCGTGTCTGAATCCTGGCTTAGAAAGGCCACCAAATATTCTGAAATTTCAATCCCCAACATTTTCCAAAAAGATAGATCTGCCAAAGGGGGCGGAGTTGCAATCTACTGCAGATATAGCCTGCAGAGTTCTGTCATACAATCCAGGCCGGTGCCCAAACAAGTTTAGCTTCTACTTTTAAAAATCCACCTTTCCAGAAATAAGTCTCTCACCGTTGCCGCTTGTTATAGACCCCCCTCAGCCCCCAGCTGTGCGCTGGACACCATATGTGAATTGATTGCCCACAATCTATCTTCAGAGTTTGTACTGTTAGGTGACCTAAACTGGGATACGCTTAACACCCCGGCCGTCCTACAAACTAAGCTTGATGCCCTCAATCTCACACAAATTATCAAGGAACCTACCAGGTACAACCCTAAATCCGTAACCATGGGCACCCTCATAGATATCATCCTGACCAACTTGTCCTCTAAATACACCTCTGCTGTCTTCAACCAGGATCTCAGCGATCAATGCATGCGTCCGCGGTCAAACAACCACCCCTCATCACTGTCAAACGCTCCCTAAAACACTTTCTAATCGACATGGCCCGGGTATCCTGGAAGCATATTGACCTCATCCCGTCAGTAGAGGATGCCTGGTGCTTTCCTCACCATCTTAAATAAGTATGCCCCATTCAAAAAATTTAGAACTAAGAACAGATAGAGCTTGGTTCACCCCAGACTTGACTGCCCTTGACCAACACAAAAACATCCTGTGGCGTACTGCATTAGCATCGAATAGCCACCGTGATATGCAACTTTTCAGTGAAGTCAGGAACCAATATACACAGTCAGTTAGGAAAGTAAATGCAAGCTTTTTCAAACAGAAATTTGCATCCTGTAGCTCTAATTCCAAAAAGTTTTGGGACACTGTAAAGTCCATGGAGAATAAGAGCACCTCCTCCCAGCTGCCCACTGTAAACACTTTCACCACCAATAAATCTACGATAATCGATCATTTCAATAAGCATTTTTCTACGGCTCATCTGCGTGCTGGTCGTCCTCCCCAGGGTCTTGACCTGACTGCAGTTTGGCGTCGTAACGGGCAGATGGAGGACAGCGTCTACAGCGTCGTGTGGGCGATATAAAGGTTGTGAACAGAGTGCCCCATGGTGGCGGTGGGGTTGTGGTATGGGCAGGCATAAGCTACGGACAACGAACACGATGGCATTTTATCGATGACAATTTGAATACACCGATATACCATGACAAGAACCTGAGGCCCATTGTTGTGCCATTCATCCGCTGCCATCACCTCATGTTTCAGCATGATAATGCACGTCCCCATGTCGCAAGGATCTATACACAATTCATGGAAGCTGAAAATATTCCAGTTCTTCCATGGCCTGCATACTCACCCATTGAGCATATTTGGGATGCTCTGGATAGTGTACAACAGCGTGTTCCAGTTCCTTCCAATATACAACAACTTCGCACAGTCATGGAAGAGGAGTGGGACAACATTCCACAGGCCACAATCAACAGCCTGATCAACTGTATGCGAAGGAGATGTGAGGCAAATGGTGGTCACACCAGATACGGACTGGTTTTCCGATCCACGCCCCTATCTTTTTTTTTTTAAGGTATCTGTGACCAACAGATGCATATCTGTATTCCCAGTCATGTGAAATCCATAGATTAGGGTCTAATGAATTTATTTCAATTTTCTGGTTTCCTTACATGAACTTTAAGTCGGTAAAATCTTTGGAATTGTTACATGTTGCGTTTATATTTTGGTTCAGTGTATATATGAGAAAGAGAGAAACACACACACACACACACACACACACACACACACACACACACACACACACACACAGCGAGAGAGAGAGCTACTGAAAGAGTGAGAGAAAAAGAGATACAGAAAAAGTGAGAAAATGACAGAGCGAGAAGATTAAGACAGACACCGAGAGTGACAGATATCCTCCTCACCTGTCGTAGTGGATGATGAGTGAGATGGCCTCGAACAGGATGGCGTTCTTGGCGTTGGAGTGCTGAACCTTTTTGGACTTGGGTGGTTCCTGGGCCTTGTTCAGGATGGTCTCCAGACACTCCACCAAGCGGCCCTTCACGGCGCCATCCTCTGGTGGGGGGTAGCACTGCAGCAGGCGCAGCAGTTTACAGGACAGCCACGGGGCCGGGACAAAGTAGTAGGTGTAGTCCTGCAGGTCAGTGGAGGCTGAAGACACAATCTGGAGAAGGAGAACGGGAGGAGGAGAAAGAGAGATGGGTTGAAATCCTGGAGATAGAGACAGTGAGGCAAAGGGAGAATGGATCGCTGGACTGACATGCATGATTTTATAGGTATACATTAACACGTGCGCACATACACACGCACACACACACCCTGCTCAGACGAGAAACAGCCAGGGACACACAGGTTTTGAACTCATCTGGGTTCTTCGAGCTGAGACAGGTGATGAGGGAGATGGCTGCCGTGACAACACCCTGCGAGAGAGAGAGAGAGAGAGAGAGAGAGAGAGAGAGAGAGACACGCTCATCATCAGAAACAACAGTAACACCTAAACGGCATAACCTTAGTCTCAATGAAGTCAGTAGTCAGGTTCCAACATACATACCAGCAACCGGATGCATACATTTTTAGGCGAAATGGAAGAGAGCATGTTGCGTTCAACATTAGCTTTTGGACATTAACAAGGCGACACTCTATCTTAACGCCTCCTCCACATTTACTGGACAGTGCAGAAGATAACCTCTCCTAACAATGTTTTTTTTTCTCGTCAAGACCAGTATCTGAGGCATCTATTTTCAGGCATTTTCTTTACGTTAGGTTACACTGGCTGCATTTAGACATGAAGCACAATTCTGCTTTTTTTCCCAGCAATTTGTCTTTTGGCCAATCAGATAACCTCTGAAAAAGTGGTATTCTAGACTAGTGTGGATATTGTAACAGAGCCAGCTAGCGCCACCTATTGGCCTGGAAGATAAATGCACTAGCATAACTGATAAATCAGGGGTGTATTCCTTAGTGTAACAAACTGCTTTGCAATGGAAAACGTATTGCGAAAGCAAAGGTTTTGCAACAAAAGCAAATGTTTCTAATTAGACAATTCAGTTTAGTCGCTCCCCGTTTTTACTGTTGGCTTTCTAGTGAATACACCACAGGTGTGCTAGTGTTGGGCTCGAGCAGAAATGTATGGCCTTTCTCTTACCATGTGCTGGTCGTTGAGGAGGTGCACCACTCGGGAGGTCCACTCCCCCATCAGAACCAGGTCTGGGGAGGCCTTGTACAGACGCAGAAGACACAGGGCAGCAGACTGCTTCACACTGTCCATGGTGTCCCTGGCAATCACATCACAAACACAATGCTCACTATAAAGGACTACCAGTCTGCAACAACTCTGGTCATGGAAAGATATTGTCTGTACCGCAGATTTAGTCTAATCATGCTGTTATAACATATTAATACAAAGAAAATCATGTCCTCAGTCCCTCTCCCCTTTCCTCCATTTCCCTCTCTGGTCTCCTCACCCTCCCTTCCCTTCATCCATCCTTCTCTTCCCAACCTCTCCCTTTGACAAATGTTGTTGTAAAAAGACCTACAAGAATACAATTTGACTGACTAATTGCGCTCTCCCTCTCCCTCATTACTCCTCCCTCTCCATCCCCTCCATTCTTACCCAGCCACCAGAATGCGTGGGATCTCTCCAGCAAAGGCTTCGGCCATCTCACGGCTGCCCACGTTGGCGATGCAGTGCAGGGCCAGGCACATGAAGGTGGGGTTGCGGCTAGACAGGTCGTTCTTGATGGCGTTGTTGATGAGGCGGATCAGCTCGCTGTTGCTGTTCACCAGCACCGAGATGAACAGGTAGCCCTGAGAGGGGAAAGAGAGGGAGGGAAGAGGGAGAGATCAGGCAATCATATTTTATTTGTATAGCCTTTATACAACAACATTTGACACAAAGTGGTTCATGGTAACCCGACAAGCAGCAGCACAGTGGCGAGGTAACGTGTTAATTCCTAAAAGGAAGTAGCCTTGAGAGGAACCAGACTCAAATGGGGGGAGGGAGGGAGGAGAGCTGGGGTGAGGCGATATTTTAGAGGGATGAAGTGTAGGGGACAGAGGATGCAGTATGGAGGTAAAAGAGGGAGTTGCGTCATCGGAAGAGAGGTGAATATGATGAAAAGCAGAGCAGGCGGGGAGTGAAAGAGGAAATGTGTGTAGGGAAGCAGACAGAAAGAAGGGAAGGAGGGGAAGGGCAGAGAAAAAATAAAAAAAATAATAGAAAGTGAGCTGTAGGGGGTGATGGCAGGATGCATTGTGGAGGGTTCATCCCTCCCTACAGTATTCGTCTGCGTCCCAAATGGCACCCTATGGGCCCTGGTCAAAGGTAGTACACTATATAGGGACGCAATTGAGACACTCTTTCATGTGGCTGAGACTCAGAGACGGACTGGGCCATCATTACGATGCAGTCACACGGCCTGAGCCTGAACCGTGGCTGCCTGCCACTACCTCTCACATCATATTCCTTCCCCTTTACTTTTTCCACACTTTGTTATGTTACAGCCTTATTCTAAAATGGATTTAAAAAATAAATCCTCAGCGAAATCCAAGCCATTAGGTCGAAGGAATTGTCCGTAGAGCTCCGAGACAGGATTGTGTCGAGGCACAGATCTGAGGAAGGGTACCAAAAAAAGTCTGCAGCATTGAAGGTCCCCAAAAACAGTGACTTCCATCATTCTTAAATAGATGAAGTTTGGATCCACCAAGACTCTTCCTAGAGCTGGCCCCCCAGCGAAACTGAGCAATTGGGGAGAAGGGCCTTGGTCAGGGAGGTGACCAAGAACGCAATGGTCACTGACAGATCTCCAGAGTTCCTCTGTGGAGATGGGAGAAAGGCACCTAAAGGACTCTCAGACCATGATAAACAAGATTCTCTGGCCTGATGAAACCAAGATTGAACTTGCGCTGCTGCGCCTTCTTCACCACGCTGTCTGTGTGGGTGGACCATTTCAGCTTGTCTGTGATGTGTACGCAGAGGAACTTAAAACTTTCCACCACTGTCCCGTCGATGTGAATAGGGGGCTGCTCCCTCTGCTGTTTCCTGAAGTCCACAATCATCTCCTTTGTTTTGTTGACATTGAGTGTGAGGTTATTTTCCTGACACCACACTCCGAGGGCCCTCACCTCCTTCCTGTAGGCCGCCTCGTCGTTGTTGGTAATCAAGCCTACCACTGTAGTGTAGTCTGCAAACTTGATTATTGAGTTAGAGGCGTGCATGGCCACGCAGTCATGGGTGAACAGGGAGTACAGGAGAGGGCTGAGAACGCACCCTTGTGGGGCGGATCGGTAGGGTGGAGATGTTCTTACCCCCGGGGGCGGCCCGTCAGGAAGTCCAGGACCCAGTTGCACAGGGCGGGGTCGAGACCCAGGGTCTCGAGCTTAATGACGAGTTTGGAGGGTACTATGTTGTTAAATGCCGAGCTGTAGTCGATGAACAGCATTCTTACATAGGTATTCCTCTTGTCCAGATGGGTTAGGGCAGCGTGCAGTGAATGGGAGAAACTCCCCAAATACAGTTGTGCCAAGCTTGTAGCGTTATACCCAAGATGACACGATGCTGTAATCGCTGCTTCACCAAAGTACTGAATACTTAAGTAAATGTGCTATTTACTTTTTAAAATTGTTTAGCAAAAATTTCCCAAAACCTGTCTTTTGCTTTCACATTATGGTGTATTGTGTGTAGATTGATGAGGGGGAAACATTTTTTAATCCATTTTAAATTCAGGCTGTAACATAAGAAAATGGGGGAAAAGCCAGTGGTCTGAATACATTCCGAAGGCACTGTATACAGCAGTTTTCAAAGGAAACAGCCTTAAACTTAAACTAACCAGTTATATAAAATAAAACTTGTTCCCAAATGTGTTACTTGATTGTAATAGAATTAAGTATTTCTATATATCTATTCCCTCATCTATCCATTCACCCATCCCTCCCTTAATTAGCCAGACACCCTCTCCTCAGACAGAAAACAATTACACAGCAGAATAAACTGCAGAGGAGAGGCATTTCATTTTGTCGAGCAGCAGCATAGAAAGACGTGACCCAGATGTTAGGAGTGTATTGTGACTGTAGGCTAATGTACTCTAATGCTAAATATGGTCCTGATTGAGTGAATTGCTATGCTGTTGGGGGCCTAATGCTCATCTCCTGTGTCACTATGGCTACGCCCCAATTCTCCACTCTTTTCCAGAAATGCGCACTTGCACACTCCCCGTCACTGATTTAAAAGCATGGAATTGGTGTACGCATTGGCTGGAGGGAGTTTCCACTATTGTCAAATCCATGTGAGAAACTGTGAAATTGCACACTTTGGGAGAAGGGTAGAGAATTGGGACGTGGCCACATTTTGTTTCTAATGCTGTCAAGCCATTTATTTAGAGAGTTAGAGAATTAGAATCCAAAATACTTGTCATGAATTGATCAATTTACTGTTCAATGGCGCAAACATGGCAGAACTCCCTACGGCTCTGTCGACTAGTGCCTCCCACTGGCTGCCACTTAATGTATGTTCTACATTGACGAGGGTGAGAAAGTTCAATAGCACTTCATTTGTAGTGATTGTTATCACAGGCTTACATAATAGTGTTAGGGGCCTACATATATCGTCACTGGATTGATATTGGCCCAACCTGATGCATCTGAAGGCCTTATTACAAGGCTTCATTATGCCTCATAAGATATGCTTTGTGAGTCTTTACATGCAACCACAAAATCATCATTATCAAGGTTATTCACTTAGATTATTGATCAACTTGAGTGATGCTTTGATACAGATTTGATCAAGTTGAGTACTGTGCACTAAGAAGATTCTGACTGACCTACTTGGATGCAAATTATTAGTCATATTTTCCCTAGGCTATATGATGACAGATATTTGCATAGCTTTATTAACAGGGATTCTGTTAATAAAGCTATATGATTCTCTGCCACTCTACTCTCTTCTCTCTCAAATTCTCCTCTCGTCCTCTTCCGAATAGAAAGTCTTCTCAAATGCTTTCACATGGAGGGCCATTCTAGTCCAAGAGGCTTGTGGTCCTTTAGAGTTGGGTACAGAAGAAAGAAGGAAACAGATACTGTAACAATGACCCTAGGAGAACGAGAGACTGGGAGGTAGCCTATACATGCCTCCACATCATGACAAAGTTGTGTTGTGTAGCCATTGTCCATGTCCCAAATGGCACCCTATTCCTTATACAGTACACTCCTCTTCACCAGGGCCTCATTTCCCAGAGCCTTTGTGACATTAAGATCATCGTTAGAACCTTCGTACGATGTAAATTTAGTATCGAAGGTGTTTCCCAGAGCCTTCGTTAGTAACTTTTCAGTAAAATTCCGGAAACTTTCCGGTAAATTTTCAAAAAATGTTCCATGGGAAGTGAAGCCTGGGAATTTTGCTTAAATTCTTCAAAAAGTTAGCTTATAACAGTGAACCTTTTTTGAGAGATACACAAGGCAATTCCAGGTCTTGTGGCATATTTTGGTTAAACTATGCCCAATTCAATAGAATTGCAACTAGAGGTCGACCAAAATAATTAGGGCCGATTTCAAGTTTTTATAACAATCGGAATTCAGAATTTTTGGACGCCGACTATGGCCGATTACATTGCATTCCACGAGGAAACTGCGTGGCAGGCTGACCACGCGAGTGCAGCAAGGAGCCAAGGTAAGTTGCTAGCTAGCATTAAACTTATCTTATAGAAAACAATCAATCTTCACATAATCACTAGTTAACCTAGTAATATCATCAACCATGTGTAGTTAACTAGCTTGTCCTGCGTTGCATATAATCAATGCGGTGCCTGTTAATTTATCATAGAATCATTGCCAAACGGGGGATGATTTAACAAAAGTGCATTCGTGAAAAAAGCATACCATACCTAACCATAAACATCAATGCCTTTCTTAAAATCAATAGACAGAAGTATTTATTTTTAAACTGCATATTTAGTTAAAATAAATTAATGTTAGCAGGCAATATTAACTAGGGAAATTGTGTCACTTCTCTTGCGTTCATTGCACACAGAGTCAGGGTATTTGCAACAGTTTGGGCCGCCTGGCTCGTTGTGAACTAATTTGCCAGATATTTACATAATTATGGCATAACATTCAAGGTTGTGCAATGTAACAGCAATATTTAGACTTAAGGTTGCCACCCGTTCGATAAAATACGGAACAAAAAAAAGAAATCAAATCAAATCAAATTTTATTTGTCACATACACATGGTTAGCAGATGTTAATGCGAGTTTAGCGAAATGCTTGTGCTTCTAGTTCCGACAATGCAGTAATAACCAACAAGTAATCTAACTAACAATTCCAAAACTACTGTCTTGTACAAAGTGTGAGGGGATAAAGAATATGTACATAAGGATATATGAATGAGTGATGGTACAGAGCAGCATAGGCAGATACAGTAGATGGTATCGAGTACAGTATATACATATGAGATGAGTATGTAAACAAAGTGGCATAGTTAAAGTGGCTAGTGATACATGTATTACATAAGGATACAGTCGATGATAGAGTACAGTATATACGTATGCATATGAGATGAATAATGTAGGGTAAGTAACATTATATAAGGTAGCATTGTTTAAAGTGGCTAGTGATATATTTACATCATTTCCCATCAATTCCCATTATTAAAGTGGCTGGAGTTGAGTCAGTGTCAGTGTGTTGGCAGCAGCCACTCAATGTTAGTGGTGGCTGTTTAACAGTCTGATAGCCTTGAGATAGAAGCTGTTTTTCAGTCTCTCGGTCCCAGCTTTGATGCACCTGTACTGACCTCGCCTTCTGGATGATAGCGGGGTGAACAGGCAGTGGCTCGGGTGGTTGATGTCCTTGATGATCTTTATGGCCTTCCTGTGACATCGGGTGGTGTAGGTGTCCTGGAGGGCAGGTAGTTTGCCCCCGGTGATGCGTTGTGCAGACCTCACTACCCTCTGGAGAGCCTTACGGTTGAGGGCGGAGCAGTTGCCGTACCAGGCGGTGATACAGCCCGCCAGGATGCTCTCGATTGTGCATCTGTAGAAGTTTGTGAGTGCTTTTGGTGACAAGCCGAATTTCTTCAGCCTCCTGAGGTTGAAGAGGCGCTGCTGCGCCTTCTTCACAATGCTGTCTGTGTGAGTGGACCAATTCAGTTTGTCTGTGATGTGTATGCCGAGGAACTTAAAACTTGCTACCCTCTCCACTACTGTTCCATCGATGTGGATAGGGGGGTGTTCCCTCTGCTGTTTCCTGAAGTCCACAATCATCTCCTTAGTTTTGTTGACGTTGAGTGTGAGGTTATTTTCCTGACACCACACTCCGAGGGCCCTCACCTCCTCCCTGTAGGCCGTCTCGTCGTTGTTGGTAATCAAGCCTACCACTGTTGTGTCGTCCGCAAACTTGATGATTGAGTTGGAGGCGTGCGTGGCCACGCAGTCGTGGGTGAACAGGGAGTACAGGAGAGGGCTCAGAACGCACCCTTGTGGGGCCCCAGTGTTGAGGATCAGCGGGGAGGAGATGTTGTTGCCTACCCTCACCACCTGGGGGCGGCCCGTCAGGAAGTCCAGTACCCAGTTGCACAGGGCGGGGTCGAGACCCAGGGTCTCGAGCTTGATGACGAGCTTGGAGGGTACTATGGTGTTGAATGCCGAGCTGTAGTCAATGAACAGCATTCTCACATAGGTATTCCTCGTCCAGATGGGTTAGGGCAGTGTGCAGTGTGGTTGAGATTGCATCGTCTGTGGACCTATTTGGGCGGTAAGCAAATTGGAGTGGGTCTAGGGTGTCAGGTAGGGTGGAGGTGATATGGTCCTTGACTAGTCTCTCAAAGCACTTCATGATGACGGAAGTGAGTGCTACGGGGCGGTAGTCGTTTAGCTCAGTTACCTTAGCTTTCTTGGGAACAGGAACAATGGTGGCCCTCTTGAAGCATGTGGGAACAGCAGACTGGTATAGGGATTGATTGAATATGTCCGTAAACACACCGGCCAGCTGGTCTGCGCATGCTCTGAGGGCGCGGCTGGGGATGCCGTCTGGGCCTGCAGCCTTGCGAGGGTTAACACGTTTAAATGTCTTACTCACCTCAGCTGCAGTGAAGGAGAGACCGCAAGTTTTCGTTGCAGGCCGTGTCAGTGGCACTGTATTGTCCTCAAAGCGGGCAAAAAAGTTATTTAGTCTGCCTGGGAGCAGGACATCCTGGTCCGTGACTGGGCTGGATTTCTTCCTGTAGTCCGTGATTGACTGTAGACCCTGCCACATGCCTCTTGTGTCTGAGCCGTTGAATTGAGACTCTACTTTGTCTCTGTACTGACGCTTAGCTTGTTTGATAGCCTTGCGGAGGGAATAGCTGCACTGTTTGTATTCGGTCATGTTACCAGACACCTTGCCCTGATTAAAAGCAGTGGTTCGCGCTTTCAGTTTCACACGAATGCTGCCATCAATCCACGGTTTCTGGTTAGGGAATGTTTTAATCGTTGCTATGGGAACGACATCTTCAACGCACGTTCTAATGAACTCGCACACCGAATCAGCGTATTCGTCAATGTTGTTGTCTGACGCAATACGAAACATGTCCCAGTCCACGTGATGGAAGCAGTCTTGGAGTGTGGAGTCAGCTTGGTCGGACCAGCGTTGGACAGACCTCAGCGTGGGAGCCTCTTGTTTTAGTTTCTGTCTGTAGGCAGGGATCAACAGAATGGAGTCGTGGTCAGCTTTTCCGAAAGGGGGGCGGGGCAGGGCCTTATATGCGTCGCGGAAGTTAGAGTAACAATGATCCAAGGTCTTTCCACCCCTGGTTGCGCAATCGATATGCTGATAAAATTTGGGGAGTCTTGTTTTCAGATTAGCCTTGTTAAAATCCCCAGCTACAATGAATGCAGCCTCCGGATAAATGGTTTCCAGTTTGCAAAGAGTCAAATAAAGTTCATTCAGAGCCAACGATGTGTCTGCTTGGGGGGGGATATATACGGCAGTGATTATAATCGAAGATAATTCTCTTGGTAGATAATGCGGTCTACATTTGATTGTGAGGAATTCTAAATCAGGTGAACAGAAGGATTTGAGTTTCTTTCATCACACCATGTCACGTTAGTCATAAGGCATACGCCCCCGCCCCTCTTTTTACCAGAAAGATGTTTTTTCCTGTCTGCGCGATGCGTGGAGAAACCTGTTGGCTGCACCGCTTCGGATAGAACAGTTCAGTATTTCACGGAAAGAATAAACATTTTTTTTCAAAATTATAGTTTCCGGATTTGACCATATCAATGGCCAATGGCTCGTATTTCTGTGTTTATTATGTTACAATTAAGTCTATGATTTGATAGAGCAGTCTGACTGAGCGGTGGTAGTCGGCAGCAGGATCGTAAGCATTCATTCAAACTTTACAGCGTTTGCCAGCACCTCTTAGCAATGCTTGCTTCACAGCGCTGTTTATGACTTCAAGCCTATCAACTGCTGAGATTAGGCTGGCAATACTAAAGCGCATATTAGAACTTCCAATAGTCAAAGGTATATGAAATACAAATGGTATAGACAGAAATAGTGGACGCGTCAACATTCCTATAATAACTACAACCTAAAATGTTGTAACTGGGAATATTGAAGATCTGGGAATATTGAACCACCAGCTTTCATATGTTCTCATGTTCTGAGCAAGGAACTTAAACGTTAGCTTTTTTACATGGTACATATTGCACTTTTACTTCCTTCTCTAACACTGTTTTTGCATTATTTAAACCAAATTGAGCATGTTTCATTATTTATTTGAGACTAAACAGATTTATTTTAACTTAATATAATACATAAATACAAAGTGTTCTTTGTTCATTCAGTATTCTTGTAATTGTCATAATTACAACAAACAAAAAAAATTATATATATATATATATATATATATATATATATATATATATATATATATATATATATATATATATATATATATACACACACACACACTGCTCAAAAAAATAAAGGGAACACTAAAATAACATCCTAGATCTGAGTGAATGAAATATTCTTATTAAATACTTTTTTCTTTACATAATTGAATGTGCTGACAACAAAAATCACAAAAATTATCAATGGAAATCAAATGTATCAACCCATGGAGGTCTGGATTTGGAGTCACACTCAAAATTAAAGTGGAAAACCATACTACAGGCTGATCCAACTTTGATGTAATGTCCTTAAAACTAGTCAAAATGAGGCTCAGTAGTGTGTGTGGCCTCCACGTGCCTGTATGACCTCCCTACAACGCCTGGGCATGCTCCTGATGAGGTGGGGGATGGTCTCCTGAGGGATCTCCTCCCAGACCTGGACAAAAGCATCCGCCAACTCCTGGACAGTCTGTGGTGCAACGTGGCATTGGTGGATGGAGCAAGACATGATGTCCCAGATGTGCTCAATTGGATTCAGGTCTGGGGAACGGGCGGGCCAGTCCATAGCATCAATGCCTTCCTCTTGCAGGAACAGTTGACACACTCCAGCCACATGAGGTCTAGCATTGTCTTGCATTAGGAGGAACCCAGGGCCAACCACACCAGCATATGGTCTCACAAGGGGTCTGAGGATCTCATCTCGGTACCTAATGGCAGTCAGGCTACCTCTGGCGAGCACATGGAGGGCTGTGCGGCCCCCCCAAAGAAATGCCACCCACACCACGACTGACCCACCGCCAAACCGGTCATGCTGGAGGATGTTGCAGGCAGCAGAACGTTCTCCACGGCGTCTCCAGACTGTCACGACTGTCACATGTGCTCAGTGTGAACCTACTTTCATGTGTGAAGAGCACAGGGCGCCAGTGGCGAATTTGCCAATCTTGGTGTTCTCTGGCAAATGCCAAACGTCCTGCACGGTGTTGGGCTGTAAGCACAACCCCCACCTGTAGACGTCGGGCCCTCATACCACCCTCATGGAGTCTGTTTCTGACCATTTGAGCAGACACATGAACATTTGTGGCCTGCTGGAGGTCATTTTGCTCTGGCTCTGGCAGTGCTCCTCCTGCTCCTCCTTGCACAAAGGAGGAGGTAGCGGTCCTGCTACTGGATTGTTGCTCTCCTACGGCCTCCTCCATGTCTCCTGATGTACAGGCCTGTCTCCTGGTAGCGCCTCCATGCTCTGGACACTACGCTGACAGACACAGCAAACATTCTTGCCACATCTCGCATTGATGTGCCATCCTGGATGAGCTGCACTACCTGAGCCACTTGTGTGGGTTGTAGACTCCGTCTCATGCTACCACTAGAGTGAAAGCACGGCCAGCATTCAAAAGTGACCAAATCATCAGCCAGGAAGCATAGGAACTGAGAAGTGGTCTGTGGTCACCACCTGCAGAACCACTCCTTTATTGGGGGTGTCTTGCTAATTGCCTATAATTTCCACCTGTTGTCTATTCCATTTGCACAACAGCATGTGAAATTTATTGTCAATCAGTATTGCTTCCTAAGTGGACAGTTTGATTTCACAGAAGTGTGATTGACTTGGAGTTACATTGTGTTGTTTAAGTGTTCCCTTTATTTTTTTGACCAGTGTAGTAAAAATAAAGAAAAACCCTGATCTGAAAAGGTGTGTCCATCTTTTGACTGGTACTGCATGTAATGGGGAATTGAATGGGGAATTGATAGACACTAAGGCAAACAATTCAAACAATGAAGTTATGAAACAATGAACGTGCAAAAATTCGCAGGAGAGAGCGCATTCTGGAGAGAGACGTGCATTGTGCATTTTAGCCACATTGACCTTCTTGGACTGTGCCATCCATGCAGCCTCTGCAATGGATTAGTTCACTGAGATGGGCGTGAATCAGACAGGTGTGCCATAAAAAAAAATACATATATATATATATATATTTGCTACTGCTCAACTAAAAACAAATCTCGATCTACTAACAGCCCATCAACCAAACAATTGACCAGTCGACTAGTTGGGGTCATCCCTAAAACGTTCTCAGCCGTAATTTGAGACGTAAACATTGTTTTGTCTTAAGGTGCATTGGAGAGTTCCTCCACCAAACACGAAAGAGGCATAATATAATCATTTAAATTATATCCCCCTGAACCTGGGTTGTGTTAGAGTGAACAGAGTTAAAGTGATCACCTTCTTGCACCTGCTGTGCCCTGGACACCATATGTGAATTGATCACCCCCCATCTATATTCAGAGCCCGTGCTGTTAGGATATTGACCTCATTGTGTCAGTAGAAGATGCCTGGTTATTCTTTAAAAGTGCTTTCCTCACCATCTTAAATAAGCATGCCTCATTCATTTTTTTTTAACCAGGAACAGATATAGCCCGTGGTTCACTCCAGACCTGACTGCCCTTGACCAGCATAAAAACATCCTGTGGTGTACGGCACTAGCATCAAATAGCCCCCGCGATATGCAACATTTCAGGGAAGTTAGGAACCAATATACACAAGCAATTAGGAAAGCAATGGCTAGCTTTTTCAAACATAAATGTAGATCCTGCAGCACAAACTCCGAAAAATTCTGGGACACTGTAAAGTCCATGGAGAATAAGAGCACCTCCTCCCAGCTGCCCACTGCACTGCGGCTGGTAAACACTGTCACCACCGATAAAGCCACCATAATTGATCATTTCAATAAGCATTTTTCTACGGCTGGCCATGCTTTCCACCTGGCCACCACTACCCTGGTCGACAGCCCTGCACCCCCCACAGCAACTTGTCCAAGCCTCCTCCATTTCTCCTTCACCAAAACCCAGATAGCTGATATTCTGAAAGAGCTGTACAATCTGGACCCCAACAAATCAGCTGAGCTAGACAATCTGGACCCTCTCTTTCTACAATTATCAGCCGAAATTGTCGCAACCCCTGTTCAACCTCGTTATCGCATCGTCTGAGATACCCAAAGATTGGAAAGCTGCCGCGGTCATCCCCCTCTTCCAAGGGGGAGACACTCTAGACCTTAACTGCTACAGACCTATATCTATTCTGCCCTGCCTTTCTAAAGTCTTCAAAAGCCAAGTTACCAAACAGATTACCGACCATTTCGAATCTCACCCTACCTTGTCCGCTATGCAATCTGGTTTCTGAGCTGGTCATGGGTGCACCTCAGCCACGCTCAAGGTCCTAAACGATATCATAACCGCCATCGATAAGAGACAATACTGTGCAGCTGTATTCATCGACCTGGACAAGGCTTTCGACTCTGTAAATCACCACATTCTTAACGGCAGACTCAATAGCCTTGGTTTCTCAAAGGACTGCCTTGCCTGGTTCACCACTACTTCTCAGTCAGAGTTCAGTGTGTCAAATCAGAGGGACGGTTGTCCGGACATCTGGCAGTCTCTATGGGGGTGCCACAGGGTTCATCAATGATACATCAATGATGTCGCTCTTGCTGCTGGTGATTCTCTGAACCACCTCTACGCAGACAACACCATTCTGTATACTTTTGGCTCTTCTTTGGACACTGTGTTAACAAACCTCCAGATGAGCTTCAATGCCATACAACTCTCCTTCCGTGGCCTCCACCTGCTCTTAAATGCTAGTAAAACTAAATGCATGCTCTTCAACCGCACCTGCCCGCCCGTCCAGCATCACTACTCTGGACGGTTCTGACTTAGACAAATACCTAGGTGTCTGGTTAGACTAAACTCTCCTTCCAGACTCACACTAATCTAAAATTAAATCTAGAATTGGCTTCCTATTTCACAACAAAGCATCCTTCACTCATGCTGCCAAACATACCCTAAAACTGACTATCCTGTCGATCCTAGACTTCAGCGATGTCATTTACAAAATAGCCTCCAACACTCTACTCAGCAAATTAGATGTAGTCTATCACAGTGCCATCCGTTTTGTCACCAAAGCCCCATATACTACCCACCACTGCGACCTGTATGCTCTCATTGGCTGACCCTCGCTTCATATTCGTCACCAAACCCACTGGCTCCAGGACATCTATAAGTCTTTGCTCGGTAAAGCCCCGGCTTTTCTCAGCTCACTGGTCACCATAGCAGCACCCACCCGTAGCACACGCTCCAGCAGGTATATTTCACTGGTCGCCCCCAAAGCCAACACCTACTTTGGCCGCCTTTCCTTCCAGTTCTCTGCTGCCAATGACCGGAATGAATTTCAAAAATCACTGAAGCTGGAGACCCATTATCACACTCACTACCTTTAAGCATTAGCTGTCAGAGCAGCTCACAGATCACTGCACCTGTACATAGCCCATCTGTAATTAGCCCATCCAACTACCTCATCCCCATACTGTTATTTATTTTTTTGCTCCTTTGCACCCCAGTATCTCTACTTGCACATTCATCGTCTGCACATCTATCACTCCAGTGTTTAATTGCTAAATTGTAATTATTTTTGCCACTATGGCCTATTTATTGCCTTACCTCCCTTATTAACTTATCTCATTTGCACACACTGTATATAGATTTTACTTCTCTATTTTGTTATTGTTGTTCGTTCATTCCATGTGTAACTCTGTTGTTGTTTGTGTCGCACTGCTTTGCTTTATCTTGGCCAGGTAGCAGTTGTAAATGAGAACGTGTTCTCAACTAGCCTACCTGGTTAAATAAAGGCAATTTTTTTTTAAATAGATTACATATTTCTTACTGTAAACAGAGGCAAGTCTCCACAGTATTTTTCTATGAGAATGTTCCACAATGTTGTACCCAACTGAATGTGCAATGTGGCATGTAAAAATGAAACCACTATTCTGACATGGCTAGAGTGAATGTGTGGTTTCCACAAGATTATCAAGGAAGGAAAGGTAGGAAGGAGGACGCATTTTCAAAGTACTCAAACCAGACCAAAGGCTACCATTGTGAAAAAGTTTGTACTGAAACACGCCCTGTCAGGTCAACCTTATACGATATGTATATAAAAATATTTAAGTCTAACACAATAGTCATACAGTCATACATACTGACATTTTTAAGACTACTTATAAGACTTTTAAAGTCTTTGATCTGGCAATTGAATGTTCAGGTCAGAATAGCTGAATACCAAAGCAGAGCTTGACATTCGAATGAATGACACTAAGTTCAATGATCTGTTGCACTGCAAATATAGACCCCAGAATGGGTTCAGTAAATGCACCAGTGTAGGTTTAGTATCAACATTGACAGTTTAAGAGAAAAAGAAATACAGTGGCAGGCAACCAGTACAACCAACTGACAAAACAGAGACTGGGATATCAAGATAGAGACAGACAGACAATGAGAAATGGAGTGCCACAAACTGAAAATATACAGACAACCCACACACAGACATAGCCACAAGGGCACAGCACACATACATTTTTCATTCATACAAGTTGGGTGCTCTCTCTCACACATGCACACTTCACTTACGATCTGTTTCTCTGTGTACTTGTTGGAGCTGAGCAGGTTGACAGCCTCCATGTGTCCAAAGTCGATGTCATGTCCCAGCAGGAAGATGAAGAGTAGCTTGCAGACATACTTCTTCTTACTATAGCCATCCAGTGCCTTGTCCCCCTTGAACTTGGAGCGGATGTTGGCCAGCTCCTTATTGATCCGCTTGATCTCCGCCTCCTTGCTCTTGCCTGGGGAGGAAGTAGGGTAGCAATTTAAGTTTGGATTCAAGTTAATACTTTATTGCCATACCAACCAAAGTCGTAAGGAATTAGATTTAATGCAACTCATTAAAAACAAGGACAAAAAAAAATACACATATACATACCAGGGATTGACATTCAGGTAAATTTGCCAGTGGCACACCACGAGAATGTGAATAACGCGAGTAATTTCAATAGCAGGTGATTTTAATCTTTAATTTCTGGGCTGATCAAGTAGTCTATAGAGTTCATACAGACATTGGCAAGTCAAATTGAAGGACTTTTTCAAGTGCTTCATTGTAATTTTCAAGGACCTAAATTATATATTTAATTGTTTTACTAGCCTATAGAACCCCCCCCCCTACATTCGTATGCATTACAACTAAAAACATTTATTAGGCCTTCCCAATGGCATTATGCATTGAAATCCACATTTTTTATATTCTAGAATGTCAGAACAATGTGGGCATAGCCTGGCTAAATAAACAGTAGGGCTGGCCCCATTTAGTCGACTGGTCGATTGTTTTGTGGATAGGCTGTGGGTCGAACAAGATTTCTTTAGTCGAGCGGGCCTAATTGATTATATTTCTTTAATGGTCAGAAAATACACCGGTATGATTTGCGCCTGTCTCAGTGGACTAATCCATTGCTGAGGCCACGAGGATGGCACAGTCACTCGAAGTCATGTGATACTGAAATTGTATTCGGTTATTATGTAAAAATAATGGTGCAACACTAATCAATCTAATATTATTGTATAACAAATGCGCTTTCTCCCGAGTTGGATACGGTCGCTGTTCGCGGTTCTGAAAGAATCTTCAGTGCACCGTAGAATTGCTGCCTTTCCCTATGTTGCTATTTGCATAATAGCAAAGTTAACAATCATATTGGAATTGAGGACAACGTGTCGGAGGCAGAAGCAGCAGAAACGAGGAAACAGCCCTTGCCTTAGCCTAATTGTCTAAGAAAGTTCAGGAGATAGGAAACCCCAATTGAATTAGGTCTATAAATCAATATCCTAACAATTAAATATGCCTGGCTTTATAAATCATCCATATACAGCATATTTGGAAAGTATTCAGACCACTTCCATTTAGCCACATTTTGTTACATGACAGCCTTATTCTAAAATGGATTAAATTAGACTTTTTGCCTCATTAATCTACACACAATACCCCATAATGAAAAAGAGAAAACAGATTTTTAGACTTTTTTAAAAAAGTACCTTTTTTTACATAAGTATTCAGACCCTTTGCTATGAGACTCAAATTGAGCTCAGGTGCATCCTGTTTCCATTGATCGTCCTAGAGATGTTTCCATTTCCACCTGTGGTAAATTCAAATGATTGGTCAGGGAGGTGACCAAGAACCCGATGGTCACTCTGACAGAGCTCCAGAGTTCCTCTGTGGAGATAGGAGAACCTTCCAGAAGGACAATCATCTCTGCAGCACTCCACCAATCAGGCCTTTTTGGTAGAGTGGCCAGACAGAAGCCACTCCTCAGTAAAAGGCACATGACAGCCCGCTTGGAGTTTGCCAAAAGGCACCTAAAGACTGAAACCAAGATTGAACTCTTTGGCCTGAATGCAAAGCGTCACGTCTGGAGCAAACCTGACACCATCACTACGGTGAAGAATGGTGGTGGCAGCATCATGCTGTGGGGATGTTTATCAGCAGCAGGAACTGGGAGACTAGTCAGGATCGAGGGATCCTTGATGAAAACCTGCTCCAGAGCGCTCAGGACCTCACACTGGGCATGCATGTCATTAATGTTAGCTCTCTGTGTGTACTTTTAAGGGCCAGCCATGCTGCCTTGTTCTGAGCCAACTGCAATTTTCCCAAGTTCCTCTTTGTGGCACCTGACCACACGACTGAACAGTAGTCCAGGTGTGACAAAACCAGAGCCTGTTGGACCTGCCTTGTTGATAGTGTTGTTAAGGCAGAGCAGTGCTTTATTATGGACAGACATTTTAGCTACTGTTGTGTCAATATGTTTTGACCATGACAGTTTACAATCCCGGGTTACTCCAAGCAGTTTAGACCCCTCAACTTACTCAATTTCAACATTAATCATTACGAGAGGTAGTTGAGGTTTAGGGTTCAGTGAATAATTTGTCCCAAATACAACACTTTTAGTTTTGGAAATATTTAGGACTAAGTTATTCCTTGCTACCCATTCCAAAACTAACTGCAGAACTTTAAGTGTTGCAGTCATTTCAGTTGCTGTAGAAGCTGACGTGTATAGTGTTGAGTCATCCGCATACATAGCAACACCGGCCTTACTCAAAGCCAGTGGCATGTCATTAGTACAGTAGCCTTGCATAACCACCAGCTGTAGGCCTAAGAGTGTGTCCTGTTTAGTATTAACACCAAAGCTTACTTAGGGATATATTTAAATATATAAACTACTGTATCAATGAATCATTCATTCATAGTCAGAACATTTTTTAATATTGTAAACTAACAGCAACTGTTTGGCACACACAATACTTGTAAACATTTCGACCTAATGATGAGGACGATCTTGCACTCAACACAGACACACTCTATTGAAGTCTGTCCATGTGGTGGCTAGTCAATCTCTCAATTTGAGATGCTGAAGAGTTATTGAGGGGTTATTGTATTATGTTTTTAAACGAGAAAGCAAACAAAAATCTGATTACCTTTGTAATGGAACGCTTTGTATGGAAAACCTAGTTGAAGCCAACAAATCAAAATCAAAATGTATTTTATTGGTCACATACACATATTTAGCATATGTTACTGTTGGTAAAGTGAAATGCTTGGGTTCCTAGCTCCAACAGTGCAGTAGTATCTAACAATTCACAACAGATACACAAATCTAAAAAAATAAATAATAATAATAATGAAGAAATATATAAATATTAGGACGAGCAATGTCGGAGTGGCATTGACCAAAATACAGTAGAATAAAGTATATACATATATGAAATTAGTAAAACAGTATGTAAACATTATTAAAGTGACTTGTGTTCATGAATTCCGATTGGTCCGACTAGCGTTGAATAGACATTAGCACGGGTACTATCTGTTTCAGTTTCTGTCTATAAGAAGCGATGAGCAGAATGGATTCCTGATCCGATTTTCTGAATGGAGGGCAGGGGAGTGCCTTGTAGCCATCTCGGAAGGAAGAGTAACAATGGTCCAGAGTTTTTGAACGGCGAGTACTACAGGAAATGCGTTGATAGAACTTCAGGTAGCCTTTTCCTCCAATTTGCTTTGTTTAAAAAACTTCTTATGGCTTAGATCCCACTAATGGGATCGATATGACAACAGCCAGTGAAAGTGCCGGGTGCCAAATTAAAAACAGAAATCTCAAAATTAAAATTCCTCAAACATACAAGTATTTTACATCATTTTAAAGATAAACTTGTTGTTAATCCCACCACAGTGTCAGATTTCAAAAAGGCTTTACGACGAAAGCACACCAAATGATTATGTTAGGTCTGCACCGGGTCACAGAAAAACCCAGCCATTTTTCCAGCCAAAGAGAGGAGTCACAAAAAGCAGAAATAGAGATAAAATTGATGACTAACATTTGATGATCTTCATCAGATGACACTCATAGGACTTCATGTTACACAATACATCTATGTTTTGTTCGATAAAGTTCATATTTATATCAAAAAAATCTGTTTACATTGGCGCGTTACATTCAGTAATGTTTTGCTTCCAAAACATCCGGTAATTTACAGAAATACTCATCATAAATGTTGATGAAAATAGAAGTGTTATGCATGGAACTTTAGATAAACTTCTCTTTAATGCAACCGATGTGTCAGATTTCAAAAAAGCTTTACCGAAAAAGCACTCCCAGTTCCATAATAAATGTTTGATTTGTTCGATAAAGTCCATCATTTATATCCAAATACCTCCTTTTTGTTTGCACGTTTAGTACACAATCCAAACTCAGGAGGCGCAGGCAAGTCCAGGCAAAAGTTCAGACGAAAAGTCGTATTACAGTTCGTAGAAACATGTTAAGAGAAGTATATAATCAATCTTTAGGATGTTATCATAAATCTTCAATGTTTCAACCGGAGAATTCCTTTGTCTGTAGAAATGTGATGGAACGCAGCTAACTCATGTGAGCCGCGTGATCAGCTCATGGCACTCTGCCAGACCCCTGACTCAATCAGCTCTCATTCCCCCCTCCTTCTCAGTTGAAGCGTCAAACAAGGTTCTAAAGACTGTTGACATCTAGTGGAAGCCGTATGAAGTGCAATATGACCCCATAGACACTGTATATTCGATAGGCAATGACTTGAAAAACTACAAACCTCAGATTTCCCACTTCCTGGTTGGATTTTTTTCTCAGGTTTTTGCCTGCCATATGAGTTCTGTTATACTCACAGACATCATTCAAACGGTTTTAGAAACTTCAGTGTTTTATAATATGCATACATTAGCAACTGGGCCTGAGTTGCAGGCAGTTTACTCTGGGCATCTTATTCATCCAAGCTATTCAATACTGCCCCCAGCCATAAGAAGTTAAAATCCCCAGCTACAATAAATGGGGCCTTAGGATGAGGTTTCCAATTCTTGCGATATGGTTATTGCACGTCAATATGGCAATTTCAAATCTGAATTTGATTAATCATGCAGCCCTATAATCTAAGGTTGTGTTGTGCCCATAAATGTACTAACATTTGAATAAAAATGTACATTTCAACTGGTACCACAAAGATGGTTGAGCACATAAGAGAATGTTGACATGAATGGGAATATGTCATTTTAAATTATACAGTCAAGCCTCCATAGGAATCCTATTGAAATCATAGAAATATAGATAATTGAATAGACATGACCATTAAGTTTACATTCGACGGTGGGTGGACCGGCAGTTTGTGGTTATAATAAGAAGTTAAAATGTCCGTTTATTTTAATGTCAATGGTGTACCAGCCGAATTCCAGTGGTCTGAAAGGATAGGTCCATTCTATGAATTACATTTCTATGACTGAAATGACACCCACCCTGTATTCGAGAGCATGTTGCGTCTCAACCGATGGCAGGCACAACACAAATACCTATGAGTTTATGCGTTTTTAGATAATTGTTGTTAAATCAATAATTGTTTATTTTAATGATATCAAACTCAAAAGTTTATATTTTCCAGGGATGGAATTCAGGTCCAAAAAGTCACTGACCACTTCTTCCACGGGCAAACATGTATGGAAAGTTGTGTTAAAATGATAAGGGGTGCTGTCAAAAAGTGATTGAATTCAATTGGATTCATGGTTTATTGGATTCATCTTAATATGCTCTTGAACTATGGCTAAATTTTGGCTAACATATCCAAGTCACAGAATCTGCATTTTATATAGTAGGCCTATATAATCCAAGGTTAATCTAAAGGTTTAGCCTACATTATTTGACTAAAACTGACTCACAAAATGTCTGGAAACAATAATAATATGCTGCATAGAACATGAGCAAGTGGACACAAATATGCAGGTCCCATGCATGACCAATAAGGTTATGAGGAAACCACACCGTTCATAATTTGAGACGTAAATTTAAGGAACGCTAATAACAAAAGAAAAGTTGTGTCAAGAGGCCACTGTTTTCAAGAGTGAGGGGGGGGGGGGGGTAAATGCTCTTGGAGCCTCTTCACACTTCCTACAATGTTCGTAAAAAATAACATTGGCTACACATATTACTCAAATGTAAACTTGCATACTTGCTAGTGTAAACATTGTTTCCTTGAGCCAACACTCCTACAGTCTAAATGGTAATAGCAGAACAATATTTTTGAAACGGTTGAAATGTGTAGGCATTATCCTAATATGAGACTTGTTTTATTGAGTTTTACCTGAAATTACAGTAACAGCCCATTAAATGTTTTAAATTGTCGCAGCAGCCACCAGCTGCACTGAGCCACATAAAACTATCAAAGCCCATCCCCACCACCAATGTATGTAGATCATACAAACAGGATATGTTTTTTCATTTGTAACATTGCGTGATGATTTCAGAGGTGGCACCATAGGTCCCAGGGTGGTTAGGGGGAAATTGTTTTCCTTGGGCCCAGTTTTTACTGATCTGGTCAATGAATGAAATGTTATTTTGTGTCAATTCGCCAATTGGCAACCCATCCCTTATGGGATTAATTGACACAAACAAACATTACAATAATTCACTGTGGTAATTCAGTGACAATTCTTCTTCTGGTGTTCTCTGCAGTGTGCATTGCATAAAGAGTGAAACAATTTAAGGTATAAATCAATACATTATAGTAAATAAGGCTATCCAAACAATAATTAAATCCCTAGAGCAGTAAAAGAATATACATATATAAATAAATACAGAAAAATTAAACAGAAGGCATTTGAACCCAGTAAGCTAGTAGGCTAAGATAACCAACTCTGGACAGTAGTTGTAGCATATGTCATAGTAATAAATCAGCTGTAAAAAGTGGTTTTATATGAGCTATGATGGGACCAGATTTTTTCTAATTATGTCATATGGTAAAACAAAAACATGGACAAACTCCTGGCCCTAGGGAGGATGAAAACATTAAAATCCTTTACATAGACAACAACTGCGATTGGACAATAAAACTATCATGGCTGAGCTAGCTTTATACAGGGTTGCATTGTGTAGGCTTTTGCATCTGTAATTAAAAAGATACTCATACACTATGTCATTACTATTGTGTTGAAGAGAGAAAAGCCATACTGTACAAATCAGGGGGACTGATGGGAAAAGGACAAGAGGTGGGACAGAGGAGGGACGGGGAGGGTGTGAATAAGGGTGAAAGTCAAGATATTAGTGTGTGACTGTGTCCATTTCAAATAGAGGCAGTCCTTGCCATTGCAGTTTAGACACTAGACTAAAGGTAAGGTGTGTGCTGTTTTGAGTTTTCCAACTTTTTGATCTAGACTACTATGTCATATTGTGATCTCAGACAGCAGTCTATTCCAAATTAATCTCATGTTAACCCCACAACAACACTAGCAGTCTTGCAACCTTTTCAGGTCCCGTTTTTGGTTTTCTGTTGTTTATCATGTTTGAAAGAAGGTACCTTAAATGCCCCCTTACGAAAAAAGATTGCAGTCAGAGCACAGTATAACTGCAGTATACCACATCCAAAATAAAAAATGTATTTACTGCAATAATTTTGATGTGTAACTGCAGTTAGACTGCAGTATAACTGCGTCCAAAATACCACAGTTGAATGCTGTCACTGCACTTTGTTTTGTAAGGGCCAGCTTTACATGAAACAGTTGGAGGCTGTAAGCAGACACTGTCTAGTATTCTAAACGCTTGCATTTTCCCTTACAAAAAAAGATTGCCGTTTTGAAACTGCAGTAAAAGTAAACTAACTGCAGTCGACTGTGGTATTTTTATTGCAGAATAACTGCAGTAAAAAAAGATATTGGACCCAGTATTTGCAGCATAATGCAGTTATACTGCACTCTTACAGTTATACTGCACTCTGACTGCAATCTTTTTTCATAAGGGTTAATGTGCACAAGGTATATCCCATGGATATATTGGTTTTTCTGTCCTCCTATTCTCTGTCCTCACAATTCATGTGTGCTGTTTGTGTGTGTATTTTGAGAGAGTGAGAAAGAGTCTTCTGCCCCGCCATGACAGTGGCTATGAAAAATGGCAGTGTCACGCACAATAAATGTATAATGTATGGATCATGTGTGTATGTGTGCGCTATGACAGACAATGCACTCAGCATAGGCCAGGCCTATAATTAGAAAAACTGGATTAGCAACATGTGTATATTATTCCAACTATTAACTATACATTAATGGAATTAAACTAGGTAGGCGCAAACACAAGATCGACTACTATGCTGCGAGTGGCGACCAATTCTAATCGACCCAGTCGTTCAACTGGCCGGTTTAGCTACTGTAACGTTATATCTGAACAGCGATACAATATAACTGTCCATCGAGTCCTACTTCATTTCGCCCTATGCGACTGCCTGATAAATGTATTATCATAAAAAAACAGAAAAAAATTGACCCAGGTGGCCCGTCGCGATATCAACAGTCAGCTACCCTGCTTCTGTTCTGGTGCAGGTGACGTGAACAGCAGTGGCAACATCTAATGAGTAGTGGCCTAGTAGTATGCTACGAGTCGGACACACAACACATCATCACGGTCGACCGTGTATCATCACAAGCACACTAGTAGGCAGCGCAAATTGAAAAGGGATATGAGGTGCAGCAGCAACTGTGACCGCGAATGACCTCTCCATAGCAATAACCCCCTCCTATCTCCTTACCATCTAGGTTAGCAAGATGTTTCACTTTACACCACTACATTTCAGGGCACACTTGCAAACAAATGTCTGTAGACCAAATGTCGTCCACCGTGCAAATGTTTATAATGACATGGCACGTTGAAAAGCTAATCAATGATGGGAAAAAATACACTTACAATTCCGTATGTCCGAAATGAACACCGCTAATCCGCGCATCCCATCTCCCTTCGACACAGCCGGCATTTTTACTCGTTTCTCTGTCCTCACTCCGGCCTTTCTCGTAGAAAATGAATTGTCGACGGTCAGCTATCAGTACAGTGTATGTTACCTTGTTTCCTAGCTAGTTAGCCAGCTAACCAACTCAACAGTTTCTTTCCTTGGCGTTTTACCAAAGACAGCACGTTTATAATAGCTTGCTATCACATTTGCTAGCTATGTAGATTAGCTAGTTTGGATGGCCGTGCGGTGGATCAACTCAGCAGGCTAGCAGTATTGGTTACTCCAAATGTATCCGTGTTAACTAGCCGACGTTTCCGCTGGCTAGCAAATTCATTCAAACCTTCCCTTCGTTCACGACCAAATGACCGTTAACGTACACTCAGATGTAACTAACTATATTTACCCGCTAAATGTATTAAAGTTATATATAAAAGGTATCAGAGTAAAAGCAGAATGCCAAAAAAATAGCGACTCGGTCTGATCTTTGACTGTCAGTGAGTCACGCACGGCAAGCTAGCTAAACAGCTAACGTTAGCTGGCTAGCTAGCTATATCAAATGTTGGAAAACATCACCAGTTGACGGTGATCAGTCAGCACACAATCGTATTTCCACTATGTATCTATTCCAATAATGACGTGTGTCTGATGGCTAAACGAAGAGAATTCGATGTCGTCAATAATTTATGTCAATTCGCTACTCGGTAGCCTTGGACAAGGCTCGTGACAGCACAAGCAGCGCGACCACTAGTGTTCGTTTTGCGCAGACTCTGGCGCTTCTTTTTTCTCTTGTCTCGTACTCACCAGTGTGTTGTGAACAACATTCGCGTGAGCAACAATAGTGGAATCAGCGGTTTGCTTTCAAAATAAAAGTCCCCCATTGAAACTGATGAAAACAGATACAAATTGTCAAATCATGCCTCAGTTATGGACTAGATAATGCTAAACAAGGTCGGAATGTTGTTATATAAATTCAACAAAAGACAATAATTAGTTAATTTGACCCCAAAAAGTTGACAAAAATATTAGCATCTTAGCTCTTATTGTGGGACTCTGAAACCACTGAAATGAGCAACATTAAGCTCACTAGTCAGCCTGTATAATGAAAATTCATATTGCACTGTGCAGCCTAACCTATGGATTGTACACCCATGAAATGGGGTATCACCATAGTGCCCTCTAAGCTCACCACAAAGCTCACAGCCCGGGACTGAACTCTTCCCAATGCAACTGGGTTCAGGGCTTCCTGGCGGGCCGTCCCCTGATTGTGGTCTTCAGAAGGAACCAGGCTGCTCCATCCTCATCAATGAAGCCACCTAGAGATGGTCAAAAATGTGAAGTTCCTTGACATACAAATCTCAGAGGAACTGAAACGGTCAAACCAGACGGACATCGTGGTTAAGAAGGCGCGACAGCGACACTTCAACGTCAGGAAGCTGAAGAAATTTGGCCTGTCCAGAGGGCCCTCACAATTTTCTACAGGATCTCCGCAAGGATGTACAGAGTGTGGTACGCTCAGCCAAATGCACCATTGGGTGCGCATTGCCTGAACCTCCAAAACCCCAAAACACCAGGTGTCGCAGGAAGGCAAAGAAGATCATCAAGGACCTTAAAATCCAAGCCACAGCCTGTTCCATTACTCAGATGTGGGCAGTATAGTAGCATCATGGCAAAAACTGTAAGACTGGCCAATAGCTTCTACCCCCAGACCACCAGGCTGCTGAATAGTCACCACTAGGCAGCTACATGCTCCCCCTGTCCCCCTCCTGCCCCCCAGACTTCCTGTGCATCTGACTAATAAACTAATGTAATCTAATCTATCAGCCTATTCAGTGACACTCACAGAACACAACTGGGTAGAGTTTACACAAATATTAGCGTCTTAGCTCTTATTGCAGGACTTTGAATGTGGGAAATCAACTTCCCAGTGTGTCTATTGTGTGTATTGGACATTCATATGCAATGTACAGCCGGAACCAGTGGTCATCAATTACCTTATCATTCTTCAAGGCATTCCTAGTCGATCATCAAACATTTCTGTAGAAAAGCCAATGATAAAGGCTTGCGCTCCTTCTTTTTCTTATTTGTGTTTCACTGTTGGCGTGCACTTGATTCAGAAGCCCTGGCACCGGGTAGGCAAAGTGTTCCCATTATTTAACCATTTCATTTGTCTGAAAAGACTAACTCTGCCTGCCTGGAGGACCGGGAGATCTGTCTGTGGGTAAATCGAGTGTGCCTACTGCGTTGGCCAATCGCATAGCTCAAATCACACTGCCTACAGCTTTTAAAACAATGACCAGAGGGAGACTGTCAAAGAATACAGCAAGAGCTGCTGTTTTTATGAGTGAGTTCATGTTTAAGTTTCTATTCAGCACTGTTTTTATTCAACACTATTACAAAACATATGTCCTTACTTCCACTTGCGTTGCAGCTGCATTGAATGAGTAGCCAAGTGTATCAATAGCCATGCATTTTTATTATTATTAGCAGCTTGTTGTGTCCATTTTAATACTGAAGAATATTACCATTCTTTGGTTGTAGGAACAACATGAATTTGTGCTTGAGGCAGATACAGAGCCAGAGCGACTCGAGTTTCGCCATCAGGTGAAAAACGGTGTTCCCTCTCTCTGTTCAGTCTCACCTGAGGAAAGGAAGGAGAGAGCAGGGACCATGTCTCTCTCCCTCCGCTGAGATGTATGGTTCAACTGGGAACACAGAAACAAACAAGGTCAAATCATGATGTCAGTGATCTTCAGGTCGGAAAGTCGGAGCTCTAGAAAAAGGCCAGAGTTCCCGACTTGGAATTCCGAGTTTGATGATGATCGGAGATAATTTTTTCCCGGGTTCCCCAGTTGTCTTGAACACTCGGAAGTCTGAGATTTCTTGAATGCGGCATAATGCTGGACATTTCCGACTTCCGAGTGATCAAGACAACTGGGGAACCCGGGAAAAAATTATCTCCGATCATCATCAAACTCGGAATTCCAAGTCGGGAACTCTGGCCTAGATCCAACTGGGAAAAATTGCTTTAAATGGTCATTTAAGACGCAAATATTTGTGTAAACTCTACATAGTTGTGTTCTGTTGCTGTCACCGAGTAGGCTCATGGTTGCACAATCTGTAGCTTAGGCTATACAGTCCAATATGAACGTTAAATAGGCACAATAGGCTGTATAGTGAGCTGATTTCCCACAATTAACATTCCCCAATGAGGTAAGACGCTAATATTTGTATAAACTCTACATAGTTGTGTTCTGTGGGTGTCACCGAGTAGGCTGATACCCCATTTCATGGGTGCATAATATAGGCTAATATGTACATTGCAATATGAATTTTCAATAGACATAGGTTGACTGGTGAGCTTAATGTTGCTCATTTTAGTGGTTTCAGAGTCCTGCAATAAGAGCTAAAACTCTGATATTTGTGTAGACTCTTAACAGTTGTGTTCTGTAAGTGTCATTGAGTTGGCTGATATCCCATTTAATGGGTACACAATCCATAGGTTGGGCTGTACAGTTCAATGTGAATGGCCAATACACACAATAGACAGACTGGAAAGGGGATTTCCCACAATCAAAATCCTGCAATAAGAGCTAAGATGCTAATATTTGTGTAAACTCTACATAGATGTGTTCTGTGAGTGTCACTGAGTAGGTTGATACACCATTTCATAGGTGCACAATCCATAGGTTAGGCTGAACAGTATATATAAGTATGCCCCCAATGCAATTCTGAATTGCAATTTTATATATATACATAAATATATATATATATATATATATATAACAGTGGCCTCCCAAGGGGCGCAGTGGCCTAAGGCACTAGCTGTTCCACTAGAGAACCTGGTTCGAGTCCAGGCTCTGTCACAGCTGGCTTTGACCGGGAGACCCATGGGGCGGCGCACAATTGGCCCAGCGTCGTCCGGGTTAGGGGAGGGTTTGGCCGGCATTGATGTTCCTGTCACATTGTGCACTAGCAACTCCTGTGACGGGTCGGGCGCAATGCACGCTGACACGGTCATCAGGTGTAAGATGTTTCCTCTGACACATTGGTGCTTCCGGGTTTTGCGGGCGTTGTGTCAAGAAGCAGTGCGACTTGGTTGGGTTGTGTTTCGGAGGACGCACGGCTCTCGACCTTTGCCTCTCCTGAGTCCGTACGGAAGTTGCAGCGTTGGGACAGGACTGTAACTACCAATTGGGAGAAAAAGGGGTAAAAAATAAATAAAATTATATATAGATATATATATATATACATAACATCATTCCAACCTTTTTTTGTTCAATTATCTAGTCCAATTGTGCCATGACTATACTATTTTTATCAGTTTGAATCAGTTTCAATGGGGGACTTTTATTTTGATGGAGAACCGCCGATTTCACTATTATTTCTCACACTAATGTTGTTCACGACAAACACAATACCTGATTGGTGGAATGTTGACGATTTGCTCATCTCAAAGTTGGACCCTTGGGTGGCACAAAATCTGCCATATGTAAATTAGTTTAAGTGCATTTTTTACATGGCATATTAATTTAATGACAAAGATTTGAGAGAAATAATACAATTGTTTTATAAATGTAGTCTGGCTTTTTAACTGAAGTAAGTTGGTTTCTTGCCCCCCCATATAAATGTGTCCATCCTTTGCCTTTCACCTTTTTTAAAATCTTATTTAAGTTTTATTTAACTAGGCAAACCACTTAAGAACAAATATTTACAATGACGGCCTAACTTTCCTCTAGTCATAGCAGTAAGCTCAATGTTACTAGCTAGTACTACTGCTAAGCCTCATCAATAATGTCTGCTCTGCACTTTCTGCAAATACTTAACAAATGAAGCACTTGACTAAAGCCTAATATTGAGAATACCAATGAAGCCCATTTTTTAAAACTTATATATTACCAATTGTAATGTGAAAGACATTGATTTGATGATGTGTCATGGTCAGGTTAATTATCTATTTTTGTGAGTGTTATCGTCCTCTGGGAAAGGTGGTGGTCAATATTTCCATCTTTCAGATGAAACCTCCAACTGAAGATCTGTTCTGACTCTTTTAGGGCCAGTTTTCCAGAGCATTGTTGGACTTAAAATCCCTTGACCCCCCTGATACCATATTTGCTTCAGTGTCCCTAGCCTGTTGGCTCCACTGCAACGCTTCCCTGTTCAAATAAAGCTGCATAAGAACATTTGCAATTGCAAGTGGGGCTCCGGAGTGGCGCAGCAGTCTAAGGTACTGCATCTTAGTGCTAGAGGCATCACTACAGACCCTGGTTCGATTCCAGGCTGTCTCAGTCAGTTAAGAACAAATTCTTATTTACAATGATGGCCTACCCCAGCCAAACCCTAAGCCGGATGACACTGAGCCAATTGTGCACCGCACTACAGGACTCCCAATCACGGTAGAGGCGTCACTACAGACCCTGGTTCGATTCCAGACAGCCTGGAATCGAACCAGGGTCTGTAGTGACGCCTCTAGCACTAAGATGCAGTACCTTAGACCGCTGCGCCGTGATTGGGAGTCCTGTAGTGCGGTGCACAATTGGCTCAGTGTCATCCGGCTTAGGGTTTGGCTGGGGTAGGCCATCATTGTAAATAAGAATTTGTTCTTAACTGACTTGCCAACAACTGAGACATATGTGACTAACAGAAATTGAATAATGTGTCCCTGAACAGAGTACAGGCCTCGGTGTAACGCTCATTCCTTAAACAATAAACATGAATCTGACCATCACCCCTAGTGAGACAGTGTTTGCCAGTCCTGTCTGGTCCAGCGATGGTGGGTTTGTGTCCATAGGCAACGTCGTTGCCGGTGATGTCTGGTGAGGACCTGCCTTACAACAGGCCTACAAGCCCTCAGTCCAGCCTCTCTCAGCCTGTGGCGGACAGTCTGAGCACTGATGGAGGGATTGTGCGTTCCTGGTGTAACTCTGGCAGTTGTTGCCATCCTTTACCTGTCCCGCAGGTGTGATGTTCGGATGTATCGATCCTGTGCAGGTGTTGTTACACGTGGTCTGCCACTGCGAGGACGTTCAGCTGTCCATCCTGTCTCCCTGTAGCGCTGTCTTAGGCGTCCCACAGTATGGACATTGCAATGTATTGCCCTGGCCACATCTGCAGTCCTCATGCCTCCTTGCAGCATGCCTAAGGCACGTTCACACGGATGAGCATTTCAGAGTCAGTAGAAAGGCCTTCATAACTGTAACCTTAATTGCCTAATGTGTGTAAGCTGTTAGTGTCTTAACAACCGTTCCACAGGTGCATGTTCATTAATTGTTTATGGTTCATTGAATAAGCATGAGAAACAGTGTTTAAACCCTTTACAATGAAGATCTGTGAAGTTATTTGGATTTTTACGAATTATCTTTGAAAGACAGACAGGGTCCTGAAAAAGGGACGTTTCTTTTTTCTGGGTTTATTTTGCACAATGGCACTGTCGGTGTGTTCGAAGCGTAAGACCGCTGCGCCACTCGGGAGCCCCTAGTGGTCATATACTTAGTTATTGACGAGCACTGCCTACATTTTGTTTGTTTGATCGATTAAGCAAAGATCTTAATCCAATAACCTTTCCTGAGACAGAATTGTAGCAGTTTTAGCCAACCACAATCATAGCTGAATTTGAGGTTAAAGTGTGAACCAATGAGACATATTTATGCGAAACTGGGGCTGTCGTTTGGGAGGTGCCTGCAACACGGATCCAATCAGGAACCGTATTTTGCGTCAAAGGGTGGGGGCTCAAAGGTGTGAGTTTTAATACCACTGTACATCTGCGTCCATGCCCACACGGAATTGAAATGGCGGAGACTACGGACAGAATGGAGGTAAGCGCAGTGGTGTGGTCGAGTAGCGGTGTAACACGTTTTAAACTACGTATAATTTGTTTCTGTAGCTTGAAATCTAAGTATTTTCACTAAGCTAAAGTAACTATATTTCTCATGTCACTGTAGGCCGCGGCGCCTGTTAGTTCAGAGAACACACGCACTTCACTATCAAAGCATCCATTTTAGCCAGGCACCCTACACAGCAAGGCTCATTCATTTGTAGTCACGTGTTTGCTAGCACAGCAAACTCTTACTGTCTATACGCGGTTGTCATATAATTCTAGTCACTGAATTATGAATTATTTTGGGAAATTGATTAGTAATGACAGAAGTATATGTTGTGTGAGCCATCGCTAGCTCGCCCTTCGGGGTTAGACCGCATGGGTGCTAGGTTAGCAATGCTAACTAGCGTTTCACAAAGCAAATCTGTCTCACTTTGCCGGCATTTTATTTATGTAGCCCAAGGTCCGTTTTAATCCATCAAATGCGTTTCGACAACTACATACATTAATAATTGTTAGTCATTGGTGTTAACTAGTTAGTTCTAATCTGTGCTTCTAACGTTACCTAGCCGGCAGCCCGGGAGGAGTTATTAACCACTACTTTAATTAGATTTAGCTAGTTTGTCCTGCCAATCCTTGAATAAAGCATAGCTCATTTAATTAGTAACGTAATGTTCAGTGCGCCCCATTCGATTACCTGTTTCTACCTTTTAAAGTTTTTGACTCAACGTTATATGTAGTAAGTGAAGGCCTAAATCACCATGTGCTTTCTCCCCCCCTTTGTGCTCGGAAAAAATAATACTTCATGCACTACACTGAACTTGGGCTTAGCTACAACTACGTGAATTTAACACCACACCCGTACTCGCAAATTAAACTAAATCGTTTGAAGTATTGTCCCATGAACATAAGTAATTTTTTTGAGCAACTTAAAGTCAAGACTAAACACCATCTATTCAATGGTCATTTTATATCGGCATGTTCTGCCTGGCTGTATTAACTGGTTCGGCTGGACAACCTTCATACATGTCAAATGGTCATTGCCAGTCTGGGGTTGGTTGTGACTGGTGTCTCTTTTGGTGAGATTTCTCAGGGGGAGAGCTCGGCCAAGCCTGCAGCAGAAGACATGACTTCTAAGGACTACTACTTTGACTCATATGCCCACTTCGGTATCCATGAGGTAGGTATTTTCAAAAAAAGAAGTAATTTAAATGTTTATTTGGTGAGGAAATTGGTACCACAACCAAGATGGTTGAAATGTAAAGACCCATGCCACACTGCTATAAACCGAATTGTGGTCAGCACATCTGAAAAATACAATGATGCAATTGAGATGGGTGGTACATTGTCAAATGTTCAAGCAGGTGTATTTATCCCAGTTGGAGTGACTCACTTCAGTAAGCGTTGCCTTAACTAATCTCATGTCCTGCTCTGTAGGAGATGCTGAAAGATGAGGTGCGTACCCTGACCTACAGGAACTCAATGTTCCACAACAAGCACCTGTTCAAGGACAAGGTGGTGTTGGACGTGGGCAGTGGGACTGGCATCCTTTGCATGTTTGCAGCCAAAGCCGGGGCTAAGAAAGTCATAGGTGTAAGTACCCCCACCTTGTTTGTGAACGGGGAGGAGACTCATACCTCATTTACTGCCATGCACTGTCAAGTCTGTAGTACTTTCAGAACTTGATGCAGCATCACCAGTCTGTGTGACATGTCCCCATTGTCATACCATGTAAGGCATACCTGTTTTTATCTCACAGATGTGAATGCTTTGCATCAGGACCTGTTTTATTTGCTTTATTATAACACCTAGAAAGCCCATGAATTCCCATTAGGCTTCAGTTGCTTTGATGGGTTCACAAAAGGACACCATGGTTCTGGTTAGTTGTCATTACTTGAGATACTCAAAGGCCTGCTCTCATCTCTGCTTTTGAATTTTCAGATTGAGTGCAGCAGTATTTCTGACTATGCTGTGAAGATCGTCAAAGCCAACAAAATGGACCACAGTAAGTCAATACTTCCCCCTGCCACTTCAGTTTTCAGTCACCCGTGTCCTTTACAATGGTTCAACCTGGCTTGAGGTAATGGTATGGCTATTTAGTTGTAACTCATCCCTATTTCTCCCCCCCCCCCCCCATTCAGTTGTGACCATCATCAAGGGGAAGGTAGAGGAGGTGGACCTCCCTGTAGAGGGAGTGGACATTATCATATCAGAGTGGATGGGCTACTGCCTCTTCTATGAGTCAATGCTCAACACTGTCATCTACGCCAGGGACAAGTGGCTGGTATGTTCCTGTCAGTATATTTAATTAGTACTTTTTGGAATAGACTTTTAATGCTTGTTTGAAAGGCTTAATTGTCGTCTTTCTCTATATTGAAATCTTCAGGAACAAGTGGCATGTGTTAAACTGTTTGGCCATATACCAAGGCTTTAGGAGATTAAGTTCCTTACTTGCTGTGGAATTGACCATAAAGTAATCCTCATTCCAGTGGGTCTCACCAAACACCATGCTGGGTTGACTTATTGGGAACATTTCAGATATAGCACTGGTGTGAACTCTAAAACTCAACTGTTTTCCTTACCATGGATAAATGCGTGTGCTGTAACAATATTCAGTCGGATCAAATTATGCAGTTTTGAAGTGTATTGGATTAGTTTCTTTCTGTCTGGAGTTGGCTTCCTCCTTTGGAGGCTCAACGCCCCACGCAGACTGACGTGCACATGCCGCAAGCAGTCATTGTGCCCTGATTCCACACAGCCACTAAATGTCAGGTCTTTGAATAGCTTGCTAATCTGTCATTCCTGAGTGTATTAACCTGCCATGCTCTTTTTCCCTCTCTCTTTCTGTCTCCCAGAAACCAGAGGGCCTGATTTTCCCCGACAGGGCTACCCTGTATGTCACAGCCATTGAGGACAGACAGTACAAGGACTATAAAATCCACTGTGAGAATTCCTCTAAATTTTGGGGTAATGTAGTTGGTGTGAATTGGCCAGCGTTGTACCCATGTTTTTGGTTCGAGCGGAGATAGTAAAGGGACTTTGTCATTGGTTTCTGTGGTGGAGTGTCGCGGCCCTTATCGAAGCAGATTCAGAACGCTCAGTTGAGTCAGTCAAAGGAGCCAAAAGCATATTTTCCAGCAAAAATTCTGGAATTAGCATTTACTTGTACTGTGCTTTTTTAAAGATAACTATATTGGTCAATTGCACAAGGTCCAACCCAAATTTCACTGTTGCTTTTATTCCAACTGCTCCAGAAGATGCGTTGGTTTTGGTGAGGTGCGGGGGGGTGCCACACGTGGTCTCTGGGGAGTTAAGTGCCTTGCGCAATGACATCTAGGATTTGATACCAGCAACCCTCCAGGAATCGAACTGTCAACCCTCCAGTTGCGGGTTTGCCTCTAATCGCTAGGCTACCCGCCACCCCTGTTATAGTTATCATGTCAGCTCTGCTCTAGCTAACAAGTCTGGACTTTGAAGTGTGCACTTCTAGACCTAGCAAAGCTAACCATGTTTTTTTGAAAGGAAAGACTAATGCCCAGACAATTTAATATCAAGTTCATTTTTAAACTTTCCATCTGCCCAGGTGCGGTGGTAACCCCATATCTTCTCTGTAACAGGGTGGGAGAATGTGTACGGTTTTGATATGTCCTGCATCAAGGAGGTGGCCATCAAGGAGCCCCTAGTGGATGTGGTGGATCCCAAACAGCTGGTCAGCAGCGCCTGCCTCATCAAGGTGAGTCAATCACACTCAGCAGCCTCCCCCAATACACACAGTTCTGTGACCCCACTTGGAATCTGATTACTTGACTGAACCTATTGTGACTTTTCGTGTCGGCTCCACTTAATCCCACCAGTTCAAACAGGATTTTGCCTTGTCATCTGAGTCTCATGTTGTCGCCTCCTCCCTCTACATTGTACCCAGGAGGTGGACATCTACACAGTGAAGATCGACGACCTGTCCTTCACCTCGCCCTTCTGCCTGCAAGTGAAGAGGAATGATTACATCCACGCTCTCGTCACCTACTTCAACATCGAGTTCACACGCTGTCACAAGAGGACAGGCTTCTCCACCAGTGAGTCTAGGCTCAACACCCCCCCCCCCCCCGTAAACTGTCTACATCACAGTAATAGATTTGTTCACTGAATCTTTATAAATGTCTATAGTAAATGACAGCGTAAGTCATCAATAAATGCATTTCTGATTTAAGGGATATTTTTTTGTTACCTGAAGTCATTAAACCTGTCCTGTTTCTCTTCCCCAGGTCCGGAGTCCCCCTATACCCACTGGAAACAGACTGTATTCTACCTGGACGACTATCTGACTGTGAAGACTGGAGAGGAGATTTTCGGCAACATCAACATGAAGCCCAATGTCAAAAACAACGTAAGAGGAAAAACCTCCCTGTCTAAGTTTGTTTACCGTCTGTTGGTTTGAGTGTCTTGTAAGTCTGTTTACCCTTCCCATTTTTCCTGGGTATATTTTTCCCAAACTAGAAATTATTCGTTTTCTCTGTTCTGTCTCATGGTGTTCCGTACTGTTCTTTGGTTTAAAGCTGGGTGTTTATCCAGTGTCCTCCTTTTAACCTGTTTCTGTATATCTTTTTCGTTTGCAGAGAGACCTGGACTTCACCGTTGATATAGACTTCAAAGGTCAGCTCTGTGAGGTGTCCAAGACCTCAGAGTACAGAATGCGTTAGGTGCCCTCTTCTCCCACACCCCATTGTGTGTTTGTGAACGGGGGAGTGCTGAAGGAAGATCAGGGGTCAGTGTGTGTCTGTATGATCACTTAATTCTCATCCTCTAGAACTTGACTAGTACTCCTAAGCAATGTTTGAAATATTCTGTCTTGCTTTCTTGCAATGTTTGATCAGATGTTCTGAGGTTTAAAATGACTAAAAGAACAGTGGAAAGACATGGCGACTCATTGTGCAATAGTCACTGAAATCATGTTTTTACATGTGCTTATGTCTAAGTTCAGCTCTTGATCTTAGCCTGTGCTTAAACTCAACGCACACACACTGACCCCCTCACCTGCCTGTACATAGTGTTATTGTTCAGTCACATTTGCCTCTGTTGTACAGTCACGGATCTTGTTGACATGGCAGACCCCCCCCCCCCCCTCCTCTGTTTTCATAAGAAGCGCCTCCTGTGACAGGTTTGTCCCCCCCCCCCCCCCCCCCGCCAGCCAATTAGACTGTATGTTGGGGGGGGGGTGCAAGTCAGCCATTGGTGTATTTTAAATTCCAAATGAGCATGATTAAAGGAAATCCTCTCCAGGCTGTAAAAAGCAGTTGTAGCTGTGATATGACTACCATTCAGCTCACCTTGAATCATGTCTGATTGGATAGCTCTGTGCTGATGACCTCCCCTTTCACGAGACTGACCGTAAGCAGTTTGTTCTCATACAGCAGGTGTGGGTGATGTAGTCTAACCATGGAGCAGTTATAATTTTCCCAATTCAGATCGGTCTTTGCTCAACCTGTTCCCTGTTCTAGCAATCAGAATTCATAAGAGCCCCCTACTAAGAAAAGCAAATTAGAGGGGAGTTAAGCCCAGTGTACCTTAGTGATAGACCTGGAGATGTATGTTTTATTGGGACCACAAAGCATCCACTCTTGCCAGTGCTGGACTAAACGAGATCCCTCTAACCTGTCTGGATTGTTGCATTTGTTTAGCCAATCCCAGGGGCCCTTTGCTGGATTATCTGCCTGGTTTGCCCTCTAGCGCAAAGTGCAGCACATCTGAAACAAGTGTATGGCCAGACCGCCAGCCAGAAGGAGCTGATGGCAACCTCTGAGATTGGTAATCTCCAGTGTGGGCCATGCAGGGTGGAGATGAGTTAGACCGGACTGTTTCATGTTATGTTTTTGTCCTTGCTGCTTTATGCGACTTGAGTGTGGACCATCACTTTTTTTTATTCATCTTTTTAAAAAAATAAAGTAAAACTGGAAAATATAATTTGTCTTGTCTATATTTTTGCACTTCTGTTCAGGTAAAATTGACAGTCTTTGTGGCAATTGGGATATAGTTGGCTCTGAAGAAACATTTTCATAAATAGTCTTTGCTTAAACCTTTCAAGCTTTGTAGAGTCACTGATTAAACTACTTGGCTTATCTGAGTCCATTTGTCATCGACACGGTGGTGATTTGTATGAGAATAATTTAGTTAATGACATGCAACGGAGTCTTTAAGCAGTGGATGTCTCAACCTGCTCTTCTAAGCAAATAAATGTGTTAACTTCAATGAACTAACTCAGTAAAATCTTTGAAGGAAATCAGCCAATTGAAATAACTGTATTAGGCCATAATCTATGGCTTTACATGGTTGGTCAGGGATTTGCCTGGGAGTGCATAGGCTGGATCTAATTCCCCCGTGGGTAGGTCTATCAGAATGCGTTCTCCCCCACAAGGGCTTTATTACAGACAAATATTCCTCAGCACCGATCCTGCAGGTGAAGAAGCTAGATGTGGAGGTCCTGGGTTGACTTACTGCCGAACTCTAAAATGTTGGTTTATGGTTGGGTAATGAACATTCAATTCTCTGGCAACAGCTCTGGACATTTCTGCAGGCAGCATGCAAATTGCACACTCCAACTTGATTTGTGACAACTGCACATTTTAGTGGCCTTTTATTGTCTACAGCGTAGGGTGCACAGGTGATTTTAGCATGTGAATCTGGGAGGGGGAAATTATTTTTAATGCATGCCTGCATAGCCACTAATACATGAATTGCACTGTGATAAACGGTACACACGTTAGGGCCTACATAAATCTGTCCCAAAGGCAGAGCTTTCTTCTCAGCACCATGGAGTGAATCCTTCCCACCCCTTCCTCTGGTTATTAGTGGAGCCTTGTCTGGCAGCAAAACAGTTCATTCAGCCTCATCTACTGCCTATACATTTTTTTTAAAGAAACATGGCTGACAAGTGTGGTTTCTTCTAACTCCTTGTGGATTTGTTTAAGTCGATAAGAACCGCATTCTCGTTCAATAAATGCCAAAATGAGTTTTGATCAATACACAAACATAATTACACTTATGTTCTGTAAATTCATGCTTATTCTTAATTAACTCAAAGTATAAGCACGAGGGGCCTCCCGGATGGCGCAGTGGTTCAGGGCGCTGTACTGCAGCGCCAGCTGTGCCATCAGAGTCCTGGGTTCGCGCCCAGGCTCTGTCGTAACCGGCCGCGACCGGGAGGTCCGTGGGGCGACGCACAATTGGCCTAGCGTCGCCCGGGTTAGGGAGGGCTTGGTCGGTAGGGTTGTCCTTGTCTCATCGCGCACCAGCGACTCCTGTGGCGGGCTGGGCGCAGTGTACGCTAGCCAAGGTGGCCAGATGCACGGTGTTTCCTCCGGCGCATTGGTGCGGCTGGCTTCCGGGTTGGATGTGCGCTGTGTTAAAGAAGCAGCGGCTTGGTTGGTTGTGTATCGGAGGACGCATGACTTTCAACCTTCGTCTCTCCCGAGCCCGTACGGGAGTTGTAGCAATGAGACAAGAACTACAACAATTGGATACTACGAAATTGGGGAGAAAAAGGGGTAAAATTCAAAAAAAAAGTATAAGCACGAGCTGCGACAAGGTAGAACTATTCATTCAGCACTTTCAAAATGGGGACTTGACAGATTCAGATGTTAGTTCAGATAAATTCAGCTTGAAGTTACCACAGAAAGACTCACTTAGCTTACCATTTGAAGTATTTTATTAGGCCTATGTGGTCTAAAAAGGACGGAAAATAGAAATGAGGATACACTTTTATATAAAATATACCAACCAACAGCGCATTGCGCAAACAAAACAAACCTTGCGATACAGTATTAATTAAGGGGGTATGAAAGCTTTTACAATATTCGATGATGACATTTCTCAGGCTCTGGGCTGTGACCAAATTATTAGGGTGAGAGACATGGGCTACTAACAGCTTACTACACAACGTACATTTAGTATTACTTTCTTAGCTACACTATACATATCTCCCTGGCATATTACATAATTTACTTATTCATCAAAGTCTGACATTCTCTGGATTTATGTTGCTTTCAAGACAACTGGGAACTCAGGAAAAAAATAAGATCGAATCATGATCAGTGATCTTCAGGTCAGAGCTCCCAACTTGTAATTCTGAGTTGGATGACCGTTCATAAACTATTTTCCTAGTCGGAGCTAATTTTTTCAGAGTTCCCAGTTGTCTGGAACTCACTGAAGTCTGAAATTTCCCAATTCTGAGTTTCCAATTGTTTTGAACGTGGCAAAAGTCATGCTGGATTGATAGCATGGCCAATGTGTTCAACATTTTCTGGCCCATGGTGTTGCGTGTGAATGTTTATTTTAAGCTTGGAAAAGAGACCCTTAAACCCAGACTTCGACCACACACCCTCTCCACTGAATAGCAGGCAGGGGAAGCAAAATAGTGATTGCTTTGCATCACTTGCAGTTAGCCACTGATTCCTTCCAAACCACTCATTGTTGAATTTGTGATTTCCAACTTGTGTGATGTTTAATGCAAGAGGACCGATAAGTTGTATCTATAATTTCTCTTCATATGACAAGGATTGAAAAGGATTTGCAGGTAGATTGTCGATGTGATTCATGATGATAACTGCTTGTCTGGCTTGCTAGCTAATGTTGACATGATCAGCCAAAGCCCGGACCTGAACCCGATCGAACATCTGAAAATAGCTGTGCAGTGACGCTCCCCATCAAACCTGACAGAGCTTGAGAGGATCTGCAGAGAAGAATGTGAGAGACTCCCCAAATACAGGTGTGCCAAGCTTGTAGCGTCATACCCAAGAAGACTCAAGACTGTAATCACTGCCAAAGGTGCTTCAACAAAGTACTGAGTAAAGGGTCTGAATATTTATGTAAATGTGATATTTCAGGAATTGTGTTTTTAAGAAATTTGCTAAAATTTCGAAAAACCTGTTTATGCTTTGTCATTATGGGCTATTGTGTGTAGATTTTGGCTCACGAGTGGCGCAGCAGTCTAAGCCACTGCATCTCAGTGCTAGAGCTGTCACTACAGACCCTGGTTCGATTCTAGGCTGTATCACAACCGGCTGTGATTGGGAGTCCCATAGGGCAGCGCATAATTGGCCCAGCGTCGTCAGGGTTAGGGTTTGGACGGGGTAGGCCGTCATTGTAAATAAGAATTTGTTCTAAACTGGCTTGCCTAGTTAAATAAAGGTTAAATAAATGTATTAAATAAAAGATTGATGAGGCAGAAAAAACTATTTAATCCATTTTAGAATAACGCTGTAACGTAACAAAATGTAGAATACTTTCTGAATGCAATGCATATATACAGAACCAGTCAAAAGTTTGGACACTGTGGTGGCTAATTTCTGTTTTATCAAATGAGGAGAGACAAACTTATCACACAAGTCAGTTATACTTAAACTGAATCTTTATTAGTGAGAGCTTTGCAATAGCGATGGCTGGTCGACGAATCACCCTCTCTGATGATTCGTTGAGAGCCCTGAGACAAAAGTACAAAGGTATTTTATAGCCAAGATATACCCCTTTCAATCTACATGACCGAACAACAGATATACAGTTGAAGTCGGAAGTTTACATACACTTAGGTTAGAGTCATTAATACTTATTTTTCAACCACTCCACAAATTTCTTGTTAGCAAACTATAGTTTTGGCAAGTCGGTTAGGACATCTACTTTGTGCATAACAAGTCATTTTTTCAACAATTGTTTACAGACAGATTATTTCACTTATAATTCACTATCACAATTCCAGTGGGTCAGAAGTTTATATAAACTAAGTTGACTGTGCCTTTAAACAGCTTGGAAAATTCCCAAAAATTATGTCATGGCTTTAGAAGCTTCTGATAGGCTAACTGACATAATTTGAGTCAATTGGAGATTTACCTATTGATGTATTTCAAGGCCTACCTTCAAACTCACTGCCTCTTTGCTTGACATCATGGGAAAATCAAAAGAAATCAGTCTGGTTCATTCTTGGGAGCAATTTCCAAACGCCTGAAGGTACCACATTCATCTGTACAAACAATAGTAAGCAATTATAAACACCATGGGACCACGCATCTGTCATACCGCTCAGGAAGGAGACGTGTTCTGTCTCCTAGAGATGAATGTACTTTGGTGCGAAAAGTGCAAATCAATCCCAGAACAACAGCAAAGGACCTTGTGAAGATGCTGGAGGAAACGGGTACAAAAGTATCTATATCCACAGTAAAACAAGTCCTATATCGACATAACCTGAAAGGCTGCTCAGCAAGCAAGAAGCCACTGCTCCAAAACCGCCATAAAAAAAGCCAGACATCGTTATGTTTGGAGGAAAAAGGGGGAGGCTAGCAAGCCGAAGAATACCATCCCAACCGTGAAGCACACCATCCCAACCGTGAGGGGGTGGTAGCATCATGTTGTGGGGATGCTTTGCTGCAGGAGGGACTGGTGCACTTCACAAAATAGATGGCATCATGAAGGAGGAAAATTATGTGGATATATTGAAGCAACATCTCAAGACATCAGTCAGGAAGTTAAAGCTTGGTCGCAAATGGGTCTTCCAAATGGAAAATGACCCCAAGCATACTTTCAAAGTTGTGGCAAAGTGGGCAGAACTGAAAAAGTGTGTGCGAGCAAGGAGGCCAACAAACCTGATTCAGTTACACCAGCTCTGTCAGGAGGAATGGGCCAAAATTGTGGAAAGCTTGTGGAAGGCTACCCGAAACGGTTGACCCAAGTTAAACAATTTGAAGGCACTGCTACTAAATACTAATTGAGTGTATGTAAACTTCTGACCCACTGGGAATGTGATGAAAGAAATAAAAGCTGAAATAAATCATTCTCTCTACTATTATTCTCAAAATAAAGTGGTGATCCTAACTGACCTAAGACAGGGAATTTTTACTAGGATTAAATGTCAGGAATTGTGTAAAACTGAGTTTCAATGTATTTTGCTAAGGTGTATGTAAACCTCCGACTTCAACTGTATATAGAATGAGTCACAAGGTTAAGATGTGTATGAAAGAGGCCTATAATACATAGCAGACAGTATCTGATGTGTCAACAGTTTTCATTGTATAGAGACCAGTGTCTGGCCCTCTGACTCCAAACTGGAACCATCTCTCCCTGGTACGGTATAGAACAGAAACATTAACTCATAATCTGGAATGCTTTTTACGTTTTATCACCCAAAATACATAGTAAATCTCCTCTCAGTGTTATCTCCCAGAAGCCCATCCTCAGTAGAACACACACACAAAAATGAAGAATACTCTATTCCATTGCATAACACTACCCTTTGATGCAATAAATGTATTATAACATAATCTTGCAATTTTTCCACCATATCACACATACTCATTTATGGGGTTTTCTTAATTTGTTTTACTATTTTCTACATTGTAGAATAATAGTGAAGACATCAAAACTATGAAATAACACTTATGGAATCATGTGGTAACCAAACAAGTGTTAAACAAATGTTAGATTCTTCAAAGTAGCTACCCTTTGCCATGGCAGCTTTGCACACTCTTGGCATTCTCGCAAACAGCTTCACCTGGAATGCTTTTCCAACAGTCTTGAAGGAGTTCTCACATATGCTGAGCACTTTTTTTTCACCCTGCAGTCCAACTCATCCCAAATCATCTCAATTGGTTTGAGGTCGGGTAATTGTGGAGGCCAGGTCATCTGATGCAGCACTCCATCACTCTCCTTCTTGGTCAAATAGCCCTTACACAGCCTGGAGGTGTGTTTTGGGTCATTGTCCTGCTGAAAAACAAATGATAGTCCCACTAAGCGCAAACCAGCTGGTTAAGTGTGCCTTGAATTCTAAATAAATCACTGACTGTGTCACGGTGGGAACCACACATGCAGAGATCATCCGTTCACCTCCTCTGCGTCTCACAAAGACACGGCGGTTGGAACCAAAAATCTCAAATTTGGACTCATCAAACCAAAGGAGAGATTTCCACCGGTCTAATGTCCATTGCTCGTGTGTCTTGGCCCAAGCAAGTCTCTTCTTATTTTTTTGTGTCCTTTAGTAGTGGTTTCTTTGCAGAAATTCGACCATGAAGGACTGATTCACACAGTCTCCTTTGAACAGTTCATGTTGAGATGTTTCTATTACTTGAACTCTGTAAAGCATTTATTTGGGCTGCAATTTCTGAGGCTGGTAACTCTACTGAACTTATCCTCTGCAGCAGAGGTAACTCTGGCTCTTCCTTTCTGATAAGGGAATTATATGCTTAAAACCTCTTGCAGTTCCATATTGCATATTCTTGGTACCATTTGATAAAACAATACATTTTGAAACAAATAACTATATACAAAATACCAAAATGGTATTCTAACACCCCCCCCCCCCCCCAAAAAAAAAATGGGGGAAAAAAAATAATGATTGATTAAAAAATATGAAACAAAATATATATATACATTTACAAAATAACATGGGTAACTATTTACACACTTTCAATATTTGGAAGACCCTCAGTCCTCTATCAAATCAAATCTATTTATATAGCCCCAGCCTAAAACCCCAAACAGCAAGCAATGCAGGTATAGAAGCACCATGGCTAGGAAAAACTCCCAAAAACCTAGGAAGAAATCTAGAGAGGAACCAGGCTATGAGGGGTGGCCAGTCCTCTTCTGGCTGTGCCGGGTGGAGATCACAGTGGTTGTAGAGGGTGCAACAGGACTGCACCTTAAGAGTAAAAATGAACAGTTTAGGGTTTCATAGCCGCAGGCAGAACAATTGAAACTGGAACAGCGGCAAGGCCAGGTGGACTGGGGACAGCAAGGAGTCATCATGCCAGGTAGTCCTGACACATGGTCCTAGGGCTCAGGTCATCTGAGAGAGAGAAAGAGAGAATTAGAGAGAGCAAACTTAAATTCACACAGGACACCGGATAAGACTCCCATTCAGTGTCACTGTGAAAGAAAATGTTCAGTTAGAATAGTTTCACATATGAGCCCTGTATCAACAGGTATAATAAACAGATATATATAGAGAGTTGAAGGTTGAATATATTATTATATTATTATTACCTTCTAGATCTACTGTCTCTCTTTACGCTGGAGCTTACTACATGGGTTGGTCTTGCAACACATAAACATGGCGTATTGCCGTTTAGCTCAGCTCATTGGCTATCTACCCAGATAGATTTCAAGACGATCAGTGGTCATTGGGTCAAATGCAGTTTTAAGAAAAACGAAGTGTTAAGTAAAAAAAAAAAAATGTAAGTAACAAATAATTAAAGAGCAGCGTTAAAATAACAATAGCGAGGCTATATACAGAGTCAATGTTTGGGTGCACCGGTTAGTCGAGGTAATTGAGGTAATATGTACATGTAGGTAGAGTTAAAGTGACTATGCATAGACTGCATTGAAATGCTTACTTAACCAACAATGCAGTTATAAAAAAGTGTTAAATAAAAGATAGATAAGTAAAAAAATAAAAAGAGTAGCAGTAAAATAACAGTTGTGAGGCTATATACAGGGGGTACCGGTACAGAGTCAATGTGCGGGGGCACAGGTTAGTCGAGGTAATTGAGGTAATATGTATAATATGTATTATTTAGGGCCTTCCTCTGACACCACCTGGTATCGAGGTCCTAGATGGCAGGAAGCTTGGCCCCAGTGATGTACTGGGCCGTACGCACAACCTTCTGTAGTGCCTTGCGGTCGGAGCCTGAGCAGTTGCCATACCAGGCAGTAAAGTACGACGGTGCAGCTGTAGAACCTTTTGAGGATCTGAGGACCCATGCCAAATATTTTCAGTCTTCTGAGGGGGAAAGGCTTTGTCATGCCCTCTTCACAACTGTCTTGGTGTGTTTGGACCATGACAGTTTGTTGGTGATGTGGACACCAAGGAACTTGAAGCTCTCAACCTGCTCCACTACAGCCCCGTCGATGAAAATGGGGGCGTGCTTGGTCCTCCTTTTCCTGTTGTCCACAATCATCTCCTTTGTCTTGATCACGTTGAGGGAGATGTTGTTATCCTGGCACCACACGGCCAGGTTTCTGACCTCCTCCCTATAGGCTGTCTCATCATTGTCGGTGATCAGGCCTACACTGTTGTGTCATCGGCAAACTTAATGATGGTGTTGTAGTCGTGCCTGGCCATGCAGTCGTGAATGAACAGGGAGTACAGTAGGAAACTGAGCAGACACCCCTGATGAGCCCCCATGTTGAGGATCAGTGTGGCGGATGTGTTGTTACCTACCCTTACCACCTGGGGGTGGCCCGTCAGGAAGTCCAGGATCCAGTTGCAGAGGGAGGTGTTTAGTCCCAGGGTCTTTAGCTTAGTGATGAGCTTTGAGGGCACTATGGTGTTGAACGCTGAGCTGTAGTCATTGAATAGCATGGTTCTCACATGCTTTTTTGTTGTCCAGGTGGGAAAGGGCAGTGTGGAATGCAATAGAGATTGCATCATCTGTGGATCTGTTGGGGCGATATGCAAATGATATCCAAATTGGAGTGGATCTAGGGTTTCTGGGATAATGGTGTTGATGTGAGCCATGACCAGCCTTTCAAAGCACTTCATGGCTACAGACGTGAGTGCTAAGGGTTGGTAGTCATTTAGGCAGGTTACCTATCATTGTAAATAAGAATTTGTTTTTAACTGACTTGCCTAGTTAAATAAAGGTTACATTTAAAATAATAATAATAAAAAAATCTTAGTGTTCTTGGGCACAGGGACTATGGTGGTCTGCTTGAAATATGTTGGTATTACAGATTCTGTCACGCCCTGGTCTTAGTATTTTGTGTTTTCTTTCTTTATTTGGTCAGGCCAGGGTGTGACATGGGTTTTTTATGTGGTGTGTTTTGTCTTGGGGTTTTTCGTGGGTATTGGGATTGTGGCTTAGTTGGGTTTTCTAGCATAGTCTATGGCTGTCTGGAGTGGTTCTCAATCAGAGGCAGGTGTTTATCGTTGTCTCTGATTGGGAACCATATTTAGGCAGCCATATTCTTTGAGTGTTTCGTGGGTGATTGTTCCTGTCTCTGTGTTTGGTTTGCACCAGTATAGGCTGTTAGGTTTTCGTGTTACGTTTCTTGTTTTTGTATTGTTCGTTTTTTCATCATTATTAAAGATTAATCTAAATTACCACGCTGCATTTTGGTACGCCTCTCCTTCACCGCAAGAAAACCGTAACAGAATCACCCACCACAACAGGACCAAGCGGCGTGGTGACAGGCAGCGACAACAGGAGCAACAAAGTTTGGATTATACGACTTGGGAGGAAATAGACAGGTGGGCGGTCGACCCAGGGAGAGTGCCGGAGCCCGCCTGGGATTCGAGCAGTGCGAAGAGGAGAATGGAGTTCGAGAGACAAGCACGGTGGCGCGGACGGAAGCCCGAGAGTCAGCCCCCAAAATATCTTGGTGGGGGGGGGGCTCAGGGAGAGTGTGGCAGAGTCAGGAGTCAGACCTGAGCCAACTCCCCCTGTTTATCGTGAGGAGCCAAGGAGGAGACCAGAACCAGAGCCGGTGTTGGAGGTGAGCGAAGCAGAGACTGTGAAGGAGTTAATGGGGAAATTGGAGGAGAGAGTTATGAGGGAGTTGCTGTGTTGGTGCTTTAGGCACGGAATTAGCCCGACGGAGCGTGTCGGGGATTTGATGGCACCTGGGTCAGCGCTCCATACTCGTCCTGAGGTGCGTGTTAGTCGGCTGGTGAAGATTGTGCCAGCCTCACGCACTAGGCCTCCTGTGCACCTCCCTAGCCTTGCACGTCCTGTGCCAGCCCTGCTCTCAAGTTCTCCAGTACGCCTTCACGGTCCGGTCCATCCTGTGCCACCTCCACACACCAGTCCTCCGGTGGCAGCTCCCCGCACCAGGCTTCCTGTGCGTGTTCTCGGCCCAGTACCACCAGTGCCAGCACCACGCACCAGGCCTTCAGTGCGCCTCGCCTCTCTAGCGCTGTCAGAGCCTTTCTCCTCTCCAGCGCTGCCAGAGTCTCCTGCCTGTTTAGCGCTGAAAGAGCCTTTCTCCTCTACAGCGCTACCGGAGTCTCCCGCCTGTTCAGCGCAGTCAGAGCCTTCCTCCTCTCCAGCGCTGCCGGAGTCTCCCGCCTGTTTAGTGCTGCCAGAGCCTTCCTCCTCTCCAGCGCTGCCGGAGTCTCCCGCCTGTTTAGCGCTGCCAGAGCCTTCCTCCTCTCCAGCGCTGCTGGAGTCTCCTGCCTGTTCAGCGCAGCCAGAGCTGCCAGTCTACATGAAGCAGCCAGAGCTGCCAGTCTGCATGAAGCAGCCAGAGCTGTCAGTCTGCATGGAGCAGCCAGAGCTGCCAGTCTGCATGGAGCAGCCAGAGCCGCCAGTCAGCATGGAGCAGCCAGAGCCGCCAGTCAGCATGGAGCAGCCAGAGCCGCCAGTCAGCATGGAGCAGCCAGTCAGCCAGGATCTTCCAGAGCCGCCAGTCAGCCAGGATCCGCCAGGGCCGACAGTCAGCCAGGATCCGCCAGTCAGCCAGACTCTTCCAGATCCGCCAGTCAGCCAGGATCTGCCAGAACCGCCAGCCAGCCAGCCAGGATCTGCCAGAGCCTGAGCTTCCTCTCAATGCTGAGCTTACTCTCAGTGCTGAGCTTCCTCTCAGTCCCGAGCTACCCCTCAGTCCCGAGCTACCCCTCAGTCCCGAGCTACCCCTCAGTCCCGAGCTACCCCTCAGTCCCGAGCTGCCCCTCAGTCCCGAGCTGCCCCTCAGTCCCGAGCTGCCCCTCAGTCCAGTGGGGCCCTTGGTGAGGGCTACTAGGCCAAGGTCGGCGGCGAAGGTCGCCTATCTAAGGACGCGAGGAAAATGGACTAAGACTTTGTTGGAGTGGGGTCCACGTCCCGCGCCAGAGCCGCCACCGTGGACAGACGCCCACCCGGACCCTCCCCTATGGGTTTAGGTGTGCGGCCGGGAGTCCGCACCTTGGGGGGGGGGGGGGGGTTCTGTCAAGCCCTGGTCTTAGTATTTTGTGTTTTCTTTCTTTATTTGGTCAGGCCAGGGTGTGACATGGGTTTTTTATGTGGTGTGTTTGTCTTGGGGTTTTTCGTAGGTATTGGGATTGTGGCTTAGTGGGGTTTTCTAGCATAGTCTATGGCTGTCTGGAGTGGTTCTCAATCAGAGGCAGGTGTTTATCGTTGTCTCTGATTGGGAACAATATTTAGGCAGCTATATTCTTTGAGTGTTTCGTGGGTGATTGTTCCTGTCTCTGTGTTTGTTTTGCACCAGTATCAGTCAGGGACAGGTTGAAAATGTCAGTGAAGACGCTTGCCAATTGGTATTTTGGTATTTTATTAGGATCCTCATTAGCTGTTGCAAAAGCAGCAGCTTCTCTTACTGGGGTCCACACAAAACATGAAAAATAATACAGAAATACATAATACAGAACATCAATAGACAAGAACAGCTCAAAGACAGAACTACATAAAAAATGCTAAAGGCACACGTAGTCTACATATCAATGCATACACACAAACTATCTATGTCAAATAGGGGAGAGGCGTTGTGCCGTGAGGTGTTGCTTTATCTGTTTTTTGAAACCAGGTTTGCTGTTTATTTGTGCAATATGAGATGGAAGGAGGTTCCATGCATTTAGGGCTCTTTACAATACTGTACACTTTCTTGAATTTGTTCTGGATTTGGGGACAATGAAAAGACCCCTGGTGGCATGTCTGGTGAGATAAGTGTGTGTGTCAGAGCTGTGTGTAAGTTGACTATGCAAACAATTTGATATTTTCAACACATTAATGTTTCTTATAAAAATAAGTGATGCAGTCTCTCCTCAACTCTTAGCCAAGAGAGACTGGCATGCATAGTATTTATATCAGCACTCTGATTACAATGAAGAGCAAAAAGTGTCACTCTGGGCCAGCTGCAGCTTAACTAGGTCTGTCCTTGCAGCACTGGACCACACGACTGTACAATAATCAAGATTAGACAAAACTAGAGCCTGTAGAACCTGCTTTTTGGAGTGTGGTGTCAAAAAAGCAGAGCATATCTTTATTATGGCTAGACCTCTCCCCATCTTTACAACCATTGAATCTATATGTTTTGACCATGACAGTTTACATTCTAAAGTAACGCCAAGTAATTGAGTCTCCTCAACTTGTTCAACAGCCACACCATTCATTGCCAGATTCAGCTGAGGTCTAGAACTTAAAGAATGATTTGTTCCAAATACAATGCTCTTAGTTTTAGAGATGTTCAGGACAGTTTATTACTGGCCACCCATTCCAAAACAGACTGCAAATCTTTGTTAAGGGTTTCAGTGAAGTCATTAGCTACGGTTGCTGATGCATAGATGGTTGAATCATAAATATACATGGACACACATGCTTTGTTTAATGCCAGTGGCAGGTCACCACACTTTAAATGTTTGACATTAGAGAAGCTTCCATTAAAGAAAACCATTTGAGTTATATTAGATAGATAGCTCTGAATCCACGTTTTTTTCAACAACAGGTTATGGGGTGGCAGGGTAGCCTAGTGGTTAGAGCATTGGACTAGTAACCGAAAGGTTGCAAGTTCAAATCCCCAAGCTGACAAGGTACAAGTCTGTCGTTCTGCCCCTGAACAAGGCAGTTAACCCACTGTTCCTAGGCTGTCATTGAAAATAAGAATTTGTTCTTAACTGACTTGCCTAGTTAAATAAAAAGGTCAATAATATCAAAGGCTTCACTGAAATCTAACAGTACAGCTTCCCCAATCTTCTTATTATCAATATCTTTCAACCAGACACAATCAGTCATTTGTGTCAGTGCAGTACATGTTGGGTGCCCTTCTCTATAAGCATGCTGAAAGTCTGTTGTTAAAACTTCTTACGACCGAAATCCCGTTAACGGGATTGATATGACAACAGCCAGTGAAAGTGCAGGGCGCCAAATTCAAAACAACAGAAATCTCATAATCATTAAAATTCCTCAAGCATACAAGTATTTCATTCACCATTTTAAAGAAGCTTGTGTCGTTAATCCAGCCACAGTGTCTGATTTCAAAAAGGCTTTACGGCGAAAGCACACCAAACGATTATGTTAGTCACAGAAAAACCCAGCCATTTTTCCAGCCAAAGAGAGGAGTCACAAAAAGCAGAAATAGAGATAAAATGAATCACTAACCTTTGATGATCTTTATCAGATTACACTCATAGGACTTCATGTTACACAATACATGTATGTTTTGTTCGATAAAGTTCATATTTATTTCCAAAAATCTCAGTTTACATTGGCGCGTTATGTTCAGTAATGTTTTGTTTCCAAAACATCCGGTAATTTTGCAGAGAGCCACATCAATTTACAGAAATACTCATAATAAACATTGATAAAAGATACAAGTGTTATGCATGGATTTATAGATAAACTTCTCCTTAATGCAACCGCTGTGTCAGATTTAAAAAAAGCTTTACGGTAAAAGCACACCATGCAATAATCTGAGTACAGCGCTCAGGCACCAAAACAAGCCATACAGATACCCAGAGCATGTTGTGGAGTCAACAAAAGTCAAAAATAGCATTATAAATATTCACTTACCTTTGATCTTCATCATAATGCACTCCCAGGAATCCCAGTTCCACAATAAATGTTTGTTTTGTTCGATAAAGTCCATCATTTATGTCCAAATACCTTATTTTTGTTTGCGCGTTTAGTTCACAAATCCAAATTCAAATTCAAATTCAAATGCAGGCACTTAGTCCAGACGAAAAGTCAAAAAAGTTATATTACAGTTCGTAGAAACATGTCAAATGATGTATAGAATCAATCTTTAGGATGTTTTTTTGTTGTTTTTTTACCCCTTTTTCTCCCTAATTTTGTGGTATCCCAATTGTTTAGTAGCTACTATCTTGTCTCATCGCTACAACTCCTGTACGGGCTTGGGGAGACGAAGGTTGAAAGTCATGCGTCCTCCGATACACAACCCAACCAAGCCGCACTGCTTCTTAACACAGCACGCATCCAACCCGGAAGCCAGTCACACCAATGTGTCGGAGGAAGCACCGTGCACCTGGCAACCTTGGTTAGCACGCACTGCGCCCGGCCCGCCACAGGAGTCGCTGGTGCGCGATGAGACAAGGATATCCCTACCGGCCAAACCCTCCCTAACCCGGACGACGCTAGGCCAATTGTGCGTCGCCCCACGGACCTCCCGGTCGCGGCCGGTTACGACAGAGCCTGGGCGCGAACCCAGAGTCTCTGGCTTTAGGATGTTTTTAACATAAATCTTCAATAATGTTTCAACCGGACAATTCCTTTGTCTTTAGAAATGAAAAGGAACGCAGCTAACTCTCACGGCCCCCAGCCATAAGAAGTTAATTTGTTTACAGAGAAATAGCACTGTATTTGGTCAAACACAATTTTTTCCAACAGTTTTGCTAAGAGCTGGCAGCAAGCTTATAGGTCTGCTGTTTGAACCAGTAAAGGCCACTTTACCACTCTTGGGTAGCGGAATTACTTTGGCTTCCCTCCAGGCCTGAGGACAGACTTTCCTCTAGGCTGAGATTAAAAATATGGCAGATAGGAGTGGCTATAGAGTCAGCTACCATCCTTAGTAGCTTTCCATCTAAGTTGTCAATGCCAGGAGGTTTGTCATTATGGATTGATAACAATAATTTTTCCACCTCTCACACACTAACTTTACAAAATTCAAACTTGTAATGCTTTTCTTTCATTATTTGTTTTTTTTATGCATGAATACAATTGCTCACTGTTTGTTGTTGGCATTTTCTGCCTAAGTTTGCCCACTTTGCCAATGAAATAATCATAAAAATAATTGACAACATCAAATGGTTTCGTGATGAATAAGCCATCTGATTCGATGAAAGATGGAGTTGAAGTTGTCTTTCTGCCCATAATTTAATTTAAGTACTTCAAAGTTTTTTTATTCTTTATATCATTGATCTTGGCTTCATAATACAGTTTCTTCTTCTTTTTGTTGAGTTTAGTCACATCATTTCTCAATTTGCAGTAAGTAAGCCAGCCAGATGTGCAGCCAGACTTATTAGCCACTTCTTTTGCCCCATCTCTTTCAACCATACAGTTTTTCAATTCCTCATCAATCCATGGAGCCTTAACAGTTCTAACAGTCAGTTTCTTAACAGGTGCATGTTTATCAATATTTGGAAGAAGCAATTTCATAAATTCATCAAGTGCAGCATCTGGATGCTCCTCATTAATCACATCAGACCAACAAATATTTTTAACATCATCCACATAAGTCACAGCAAAATCTTTTGTATGATCTCTTACACACTATTTTAGGCCCAGCTGTTGGAACTTTGGCTTTCCTGGATATAGCCACTATATTGTGGTCACTACATCCGATGGGTACGGATAAAGCTTTAGAACAAAGTTCTACAGTATTAGTAAAAATGTGATCGATACATGTGGATGATTTTGGTTATGTTGTCTTTGTAAACACCATGGTAGGTTGATTAATAACCTGGACCAGATTACAGGCAGTGGTTACAGTAAGGAGCTTCCTCTTGAGTGGACAGCCTGATGAAAACCAGTCAATATTCAGGTCCCCAAGAAAGTAGACTTCTCTGTTTACATCACATACACTATCAAGCATTTCGCACATATTATTTAGATACTGACTGTTAGCACTTGGTGGCCTATAGCAACACCCCAAAATATAAGGCTTTACATGTGCCAAGTGAACCTGCAACCACAACACTTCAATAACACTTGACATAAGATCTTCTCTAAGCATTACAGGGATATGGCTCTGAATATATACAGCACCACCTCCCCCACTAGCATTTCTGTCTCTTCTATAGATGTTATATCCTTGTATTGCTACTGCTGTAACATAAAATGAATTATCTAAGTGAGTCTCAGAAATGGCTAATATAGGAATGCTATCTGATGTTAGCAAGTTATTGATTTCATAAACCTATTTCTAAGGCTACATATATTAATATGGGCTACTTTCAGCCCTTTCCCGGGTAGCTTTTCATAGATAGACATAATACTGAAAATAGCAAACAAAGCAAGAGAAAAAAAATACTGTACATTCAGCAGTCCATTAATCAATTGGTGTGTGTGTGTGTGTGGGTTGAAGCTACGAACCCATAGGCTTGGCTCTCTCATCCCTTCCAGGCTTCTGGGAGGGAGGGTGGACAATGAGCCTATCATAGCAGATGTAAGCAATGTCCCCACACGCTCAGCAGCTTTCATGGCTGGGATCAGTTCTTTCCTCTTCAGGATAGTCCTCGTTGAGGAAGATATAAGTTCCTCTCAAGTTCTTGGCTCTTTCCAGAATGAAAAGAACCTCAGGAACTTGACCACTATTGGCCTGGGCCTATCACCTGGGCCGGTGCTGGGTTTTCCAGTCATGTGGGCATGCTCCACCTCAATCTTCCTGTGGTCCATCTTCTATTTCTCAGAGATAATTTCCCTCACTTTATCCTCAGACTCCGTCCAGGTCTCATGTGGAGATTCTGCAATTCTGCCAACAACCATGTTGTTCCGCCTTGATTGTCCCTCGAGATAGTCTGATTTATCTGTCATTGTTATAATGGATTCACACACAGAATTGATGTCCTCTCTCAATGATTTACAGATTGCTGTCATCTTGCCGTTCTACTGTTTTAACACATAGAGCGGACCCTGGGAGAACTGCAAACTCTTCTTCAGGTCCTGGACCTCTCTGGTCAGGTCCATTCTTTTATTAGTAGAATCCACAAGTATTTGGATAAAACACTTGAAGCTACTTTCTTGTTGTTGTAGCAACTGCTTGTAGGTCTCTTTTTGTTTGTTTAAAAGATCCTTCACGTGTGATGGAGAGACACCGCTGTCCTCAACGGTACTCCCGCCGGCTTTGGTCTTTGTCATGGTAGCTAGCAACGTAGGTTACGCGGTTACTCCTCGTAGTTCCAGACAGGGCAGGTCACAGGGAAGATTGAAAACAACAACCAGCAGGGATCTAGACAGCCACAAACTCAGAACAATCCACGGTCCCAGCTACAATGGCTAAGCTTGTCGTGGGCTGTGTTCAAGAAAACCCCGCTAGCTTGATATGCAGCTAGCTAGCAGCTAGGTTAGCTGCGACACCAAATAGTTCCTCAGACCCATCCTTGGTCGGCAGGATCACTGGAAAGAGACAAGCAGTCCCAGCAACTGATGCGTCTCGGGATCCAGTTGGTCAGCGCATGCACAGAGTACATGTCCTGGTAATCCATCTGGCCCTAAGGCCTTGTGAATGTTAACCTGTTTAAAGGTCTAACTCACATCGGCTACAGAGAACATGATCACACAGTCATCTGGAACAGCTAATGCTCTCAGGAATGCTTCAGTGTTGCTTGCCTTGAAGCGAGCATAGAAGTAATTTAGCTCATCTGGCAGGCTTGTGTCATTGGGCAGCTCGTGGCTGTGCTTCCCTTTGTAGTCTGTAATAGTTTGCAAGCCCTGCCACATCCGACGAGTGTCGGAGCCGGTGTAGTAAGAATTAATCTTAGTCCTGTATTGACGCTTTGCCAGTTTGATGGTTCGTCAGAGGGCATAGCGGGATTTCTCATAAGCTTCCGGGTTAGAGTCCTGCTCCTTGAAAGCGGCAGCTTTACCTTTTAGCTCAGTGCGGATGTTGCCTGTAATCCATAGCTTCTGGTTGGGGTATGTACGTACAGTCACTGTGGGGACGTGGTGTACTCCTCAATGCCATCGGAAGAATCCAGGAACATATTCCAGTCTGTGCTAGCAAAACAGTCCTGTAGCTTAGCATCTGCGTCATCTGACCACTTTTTATTGACCGATTTAAGTTTCCCTGCATTAAAGTCTCCGGCCACTGAGAGCACCGCCACTGGATGAGCGTTTTCCTGTTGCTTATGGCCACATACAGCTCATTGAGTGCGGTCTTAGTGCCATCATCGGTTTGTGGTGGTAAATAGATAGCTACGAAGAATTTAGATGAAAACTCTCTTGGTAATGTAGTCTACAGCTTATTATGAGATACTCTACCTCAGACGAGTAAAACCTATTCGATTTTGTGCACCAGCTGTTGTTTACAAATATACACAGACCGCCACTCCTTGTCTTACCGGAGGCGACTGTTCTTTCTTGCCGATGCAGCATAAAACCCACCAGCTGTATGTTATTCATGTTGTCGTTCAGCCACGACTCGTGAAACATAAGATATTAAATTTTTTAATGTCCCATTGTTAGGATATATGTGATCGTAGTTTGTCTATTTGTTATCCAATGATTGTACGTTGGCTAATAGGACTGATGGTAAAAGCAGATTACCCACTCGCCGTCGGATCCTTACAAGGCACCCCGAACTACGTCCCCAATATCTCAGTCTCTATCTCCTGCGAATGACGGGGATGAGGGCCTTGTTGGGTGTCTGAAATAAATTGTTTGCATCCGACTCGTTAAAGAAAAAATATTTTTCCACTACGGGGTGAGTAATTTCTGTCCTGATATCTAGAAGCTCTTTGGTCATAAACATTATGTTTCAGAAACATTATGTACAAAATAAGTTACAAATAACGCAAAAAAACACACACAATAGCACAATTGGTTAGGAGACTGTAAAACGTCAGCCATCTCCCCCAGTGTCATTGCATGAATATACTTGCACAGTACAGCTCGGGTTGGCATGACTGTGAAAGACCAATATGGGATTTATCATTTTAGGTAATTCAGAGTGTATGTCACTGTTACTCATAGAAGCTTTCACACAGGGCACATTTTCTTTGCCGGGAAGGCCGTTTGGAAAATGTTTGGCAAAATTACAGTATATTCACTTCTCCAGGCAACTCTACACCACAGCACATCAAGAGACTATGACGGATGGCTTCGCCATGTTCTCAGAATGCCCAAATATAGACTCATTATGGACTTATCTACCAATGTGGATGAAGTGGATTGAGTAATAGAATATTAGATATTTTTCGGCCTATGTGGACAACTCTGGCTAGAGGGTCTTGTATACTCTGATCTAGTATGCCATGAATCTTGGTCATATACAGTGCCTTGCGAAAGTATTCGGCCCCCTTGAACTTTGCGACCTTTTGCCACATTTCAGGCTTCAAACATAAAGATATAAAACTGAATTTTTTTGTGAACAATCAACAACAAGTGGGACACAATCATGAAGTGAAACGACATTTATTGGATATTTCAAACTTTTTTAACAAATCAAAAACTGAAAAATTTTGCGTGCAAAATTATTCAGCCCCTTTACTTTCAGTGCAGTAAACTCTCTCCAGAAGTTCAGTGAGGATCTCTGAATGATCCAATGTTGACCTAAATGACTAATGATGATAAATACAATCCACCTGTGTGTAATCAAGTCTCCGTATAAATGCACCTGCACTGTGATAGTCTCAGAGGTCCGTTAAAAGCGCAGAGAGCATCATGAAGAACAAGGAACACACCGAGATACTGTTGTGAAGAAGTTTAAAGCCGGATTTGGATACAAAAAGATTTCCCAGGCTTTAAACATCCCAAGGAGCACTGTGCAATCGATAATATTGAAATGGAAGGAGTATCAGACCACTGCAAATCTACCAAGACCTGGCCGTCCCTCTAAACTTTCAGCTCATACAAGGAGAAGACTGATCAGAGATGCAGCCAAGAGGCCCATGATCACTCTGGATGAACTGCAGAGATCTACAGCTGAGGTGGGAGACTCTGTCCATAGGACAACAATCAGTCGTATATTGCACAAATCTGGCCTTTATGGAAGAGTGGCAAGAAGAAAGCCATTTCTTAAAGATATCCATAAAAAGTGTAGTTTAAAGTTTGCCACAAGCCACCTGGGAGACACACCAAACATGTGGAAGAAGGTGCTCTGGTCAGATGAAACCAAAATTGAACTTTTTGGCAACAATGCAAAACGTTATGTTTGGCGTAAAAGCAACACAGCTCATCACCCTGAACACACCATCCCCACTGTCAAACATGGTGGTGGCAGCATCATGGTTTGGGCCTGCTTTTCTTCAGCAGGGACAGGGAAGATGGTTAAAATTGATGGGAAGATGGATGGAGCCAAATACAGGACCATTCTGGAAGAAAACCTGATGGAGTCTGCAAAAGACCTGAGACTGGGACGGAGATTTGTCTTCCAACAAGACAATGATCCAAAACATAAAGCAAAATCTACAATGGAATGGTTCAAAAATAAACATATCCAGGTGTTAGAATGGCCAAGTCAAAGTCCAGACCTGAATCCAATCGAGAATCGGTGGAAAGAACTGAAAACTGCTGTTCACAAATGCTCTCCATCCAACCTCACTGAGCTCGAGTTGTTTTGCAAGGAGGAATGGGAAAAAATTTCAGTCTCTCGATGTGCAAAACTGATAGAGACATACCCCAAGCGACTTACAGCTGTAATCGCAGCAAAAGGTGGCGCTACAAAGTATTAACTTAAGGGGGCTGAATAATTTTGCACGGCCAATTTTTCAGTGTTTGATTTGTTAAAAAAGTTTGAAATATCCAATAAATGTCGTTCCACTTCATGATTGTGTCCCACTTGTTGTTGATTCTTCACAAAAAAATACAGTTTTATATCTTTATGTTTGAAGCCTGAAATGTGGCAAAAGGTCGCAAAGTTCAAGGGGGCCGAATACTTTCGCAAGGCACTGTATACTCTACCATACTCTTTTGCCTGAATTGACAACTTGTCTGGCCTGGATGGTCATATCATCCAGGTAGGTTAGAGTGCATATGACCCAAAGGAGGCTGGTGGGAGGAGCTATATGAGGAAAAGCTCATTATAATGTCTGGAATGGAATGAATGGAACGTTATCAAACATAATGAAACCACATGTTTGACTCTGTTCCGTTTATCAATGAAATGTATTTATAAATCCACTTTTACATCAGCAGATGTCACAAAGTGCCATACAGAAACCCAGCCTAAAACCCCAAACAGCAAGCAATGCAGATGTACCTGTAGAAGCATTCCAGCTATTACAATGAGCCTGTCCTTTTATAGCTCCTCCCACCAACCTCCTCTGGGTCATTTGCACTCTTACCTTCTACTCGGTACAGATAAAGGGGGTTCCTTCCGTCTTCTCTTGATTTTTCCTTTGCTGCCGCTTGCTCTTTGGGAGACTAAGCCGGGTTGATGTAAAGCACTCGGACAATCGCTGTTGTCAAAAGGGCTATATAACTAATATCTGTTTTCATAAATTTTGATGTGTTGCACCAATGCATCATTTGTGGGAGGATTTGCTCTTTTTCTATTATTTTCACTATAAACATCTCAAAATTAGCTTTATTGTTATCTTGATTGTTATTGCAATCATAAAGGAGCATTGTGAATTGCTCTAAAATGGAAATGTTCTCTTCTGAATTATAATTTGAGGAGAGGTGAATGACATTTGTCGTGGAAATTTCCTGTATTATTAATCATGAGGGAGCAAACCACACACAAGTCAGAGTTATCATAAAGTCCATCTTTAATTATATGAGCTTCACCATAGCCCCGTGACTCTAAGATCAATTCAGTGTCTATAAATTAACTCTCTGGGAGTGCTTACAAAACAGTCCTTAGTATCATTTATAGCCAAGACACACCCATCAAAACTCACATGACAAATAACAGATCTTAGGAACATTATACAAATAACCTTTTACCAGAGAGAGGAGTATCCCATAATTTATAGCATTAGCATTAGCTATAAATTATCGTTCAGTTTGGTCTCCTAAACCAAAGCTCTTATCTCGTTCTTGGTAACACTTAGAACCAAAACATTACCTCATCCAATGGCATATATCAAATACACCCCCTCCTGGACAAGCTTACAGAGAGACGTGACTGGCACACAGACATTGTGGAGCCAACCTAACTGGTTCCCCATTAATCACACCATCCCTTCACATGGTTTAGGAATAGTTTACAGACACATTCACAGATAAGACTAACCCGACCTCTCCCCTCTCTGGGCCCAAGTAACTTTGCCCACATACGCATGCTTATGAAAATGAATAAAACATCTTATTTATAAATGTTACCTAAAGAATTCTGATTCTGCCACGACACATTTCAAATGTCTTCCTGTGTGCCATGAATTTACAGTGTCACACAGTATCCACATTCACATTACTGAGTACCACTCTCCATATTTTCAGTCATAGTGGTGGCTACATCATGTTATGGGTGTGCTTGTAATCATTAAGGAATGGGGAGTTTTTCAGGATAAACCTGATTCAGTCTGCTTACCACCAGACACTGGGAGATTAATTCACCTTGCAGCAGAACAATAACCTAAAACACAAGACCAAATCTACATTGGAGTTGTTTACCAAGAAGACAGTGAATGCTCCTAAATGGCAGAGTTACAGTTTTTACTTACATTTTCTTGGCAAGACCTGAAAATGGTTGATCATCAACCAATTTGACAGAGCTTGAATTTTGAAAAGAATAATGGGAAAATGTTGCACAATCCAGGTGTGGAAAGCTCTTAGAGACGTACCCAGAATGACTCAAAGCTGTAATCGCTGGTGAAGATGCTTCTACAAAATATTGACTCAGGGTGTGAATACTTATGTAAATGAGATATTTCTGTATTTTACTTTCAATACATTTTCTAAAGTTTCTAGCAAAAATTATTGCAGGAAATTAACAATAAACTGTCATTTTGATCTTACTGGGGTCAAGTGGTTAACTTAGGGACCCCAAAAGGCTAGGGGTGGCTCTGACTGCATATGTGGGTATGGATATGGGTATGCAGACCCGTGAGCCACTGTGGCCCTTCATGATGAGTTCAGATTTTTTATGGCCCCCATCTAAGTTGCCAATCTCTGACCGCTACATCAACTAAAACAAGGCAGCACTAAACATGTCGTCCCCCATGAATGATCCAGCGCCCCCCTTGGGGCAATCAATGTAATTTTGGAAATTATGGATCTCTATGGCAAGACGCATCATCCACCCAAGTTTCGTCAAAATCGGGCCAGTGGTGTCTGAGATATTGCATGTGACTAATTTATATACAGTTGATTACTATAGTACCCCCTTGGGCCAAGCAGTGTAATTTGGTAAATACCGAATCTCTATGGCAAGATTGAATTATTGATTTATTTTATTTAACCTTTATTTAATAAGGCAAGTCAGTTAAGAACAAATTCCTATTAACAATGATGGCCTACCAAAAGGCAAAAGGCATCCTGCTGGGACGGGGACTGGGATAAACAAAAGAAAAGTAGGACAAAACACACATCACGACAAGAGAGAGACCTAAGACAACAACACAGCATGGTAGCAACACAACATGGCAGCAGCACAACATGGTAGCAGCACAACATGGTACAAACATTATTGGGCACAGAACAAATGGCAAGAAGATGTATCATTCACCCAAGTTTCGTAAAAATCAGGCCAGTGGTGTCTGAGATATTGCGTGGGTTAGCTAGACTCCTATCCCTGAGCATCTGTGCCAAATTTCATCACTCTGAGTCAAACACATCAAGAGATATAAACATGTGCCTGTTATAGTGACACAGTGTGGTTTGCATGACTGTTTTTGCATATGTTGAGTCTTAATCTTGGTTGCCCAGAAGTAAAATTTCAGCAAATGTTTCTGGGGGGAATGACGTTAACAATTGTGATTTCCGTTGTGTGAAGAATGAAGCGAAATCTCCTCCATCCACAAAGGAAACTCAAATCAAATCAAATCAAATTTATTTATATAGCCCTTCGTACATCAGCTGATATCTCAAAGTGCTGTACAGAAACCCAGCCTAAAACCCCAAACAGCAAGCAATGCAGGTGTAGAAGCACGGTGGCTAGGAAAAACTCCCTAGAAAGGCCAAAACCTAGGAAGAAACCTAGAGAGGAACCAGGCTATGTGGGGTGGCCAGTCCTCTTCTGGCTGTGCCGGGTGGAGATTATAACAGAACATGGCCAAGATGTTCAAATGTTCATAAATGACCAGCATGGTCAAATAATAATAAGGCAGAACAGTTGAAACTGGAGCAGCAGCACGATCAGGTGGACTGGGGACAGCAATGAGTCATCATGTCAGGTAGTCCTGGGGCATGGTCCTAGGGCTCAGGTCAGTTGAAACTGGAGCAGCAGCACGGCCAGGTGGACTGGGGACAGCAAGGAGTCATCATGTCAGGTAGTCCTGGGGCATGGTCCTAGGGCTCAGGTCTTCCGAGAGAGAGAAAGAAAGAGAGAAGGAGAGAATTAGAGAACGCACACTTAGATTCACACAGGACACCGAATAGGACAGGAGAAGTACTCCAGATATAACAAACTGACCCTAGCCCCCCGACACATAAACTACTGCAGCATAAATACTGGAGGCTGAGACAGGAGGGGTCAGGAGACACTGTGGCCCCATCCGAGGACACCCCCGGACAGGGCCAAACAGGAAGGACTCTAGACCAAATCCCTACCTTCTGCTAATTTCACCCGTGTTTATGATCCGTGTGGATGCACAGATTTAGCATGCTTGCCACCTGGCTATGGCAAAAGTTTTATATATCAAGCGATGTATGGAGAAAAGTTATTCAAAAACTAACCGTGTTCAGCAAGCGGTTGATAGGACTGGCTGTGGATGAAGTCTAGATTTCAGACTAACTTCTGGTTAACCATTGGCATTGCCATTTCCACAGCAGCTAACTGTATCATTCATCCTACTTTAGGCAGCTTAAGATGTGAGGGAAACATACACTAAGTGTACAAAATATTAGGAACACCGGCTTTTTCCATGACAGACTGACCAGGTGAATTCAGATTAAAACTATGATCCCTTACTGATGTCACCTGTTTAATCCACTTCAGTCAGTGTAGATGAAGGGGAGGAGACAGGTTAAATAAGGATTTTTAAACCTTGAGATTAATAAAACATGGATTGTGTATGTGTGCCATTCAGAGGGTGAATGGGCAAGACAAAATATTTATGTGCCTTTGAACTGGGTAGGTGCCAGGCACACTGGTTTGAGTGTGTCAAGAACTGTAGCCATGAAGTGCTTTGAAAGGCTGGTCATGGCTCACATCAACACCATTATCCCAGAAACCCTAGACCCACTATAATTCGCATAACTCCCCAACAGATCCACAGATGACACAATCTCAATTGCACTCAACACTGCCCTTTCCCAACTGGACAAAAGGAACACCTATGTGAGAATGCTGTTCGTTGACTACAGCTCAGTGTTCAACAGCATAGTGCCCACAAAGCTCATCACTAAGCTAAGGACCTTGGGACTAAACACCTCCCTCTGCAACTGGATCCTGGACTTCCTGATGGGCCGCACCCAGGTGATAAGGGTAGGCAACAACACATCTGCAATGCTGATCCTCAACACGGGACCCCTCAGGGGTGTGTGCTTAGTCCCCTCCTGTACTCCCTGTTCACCCACGACTGTGTGGCCAAGCACTACTCCAAGACCATCATTAAGTTTATTTTCGACATGACAGTGGTTGGCCTGATCACCGACAACAATGAGACACCCTATAGGGAGGAGGTCAGAGACCTGGCATTGTGGTGCCAGGATAACAACCTCTCTCTCAACGTGATCAAGACAAAGGAGCTGATCGTGGACAACAGGAAAAGGAGGTCTGGACAGACCCCCATTCACATCGACGGGGCTGGTGTGGAGCGGGTTGAGAGCTTCAAGTTCCTTGGTGTTCACATCACCAACAAACTATCATGGTCCAAACACATCAAGACAGTCGTGAAGAGGGCACGACAATGCCTATTGCCCCTCAGGAGACTGAACAGATTTGGCATGGGTCCCCAGATCTAAAAAAAGTTATACAGCTGCACCACTGAGAGCATCCTTACCGGTTGCATCACCGCCTGGTATGACAACTGCTTGGCATCCGACCGTAAAAAAAGGTAGGCTGGAGCTAGTCTTTGACAATTTTTAATTCAATGAGGGTTGTTGACATCAGCCGCCTGTATTTAATGGAGAGATATGCTATGCTACTAGCCTTATACCACGAATATGCATATCCATCTCGAGACAACCCTGATATAAAGTGTTTTTTTCTCAAAGTTGTCAGGATGTTATGTATCCTACTTATATCAGTACACTCATAACAACTTAAGCATTACGAAACATCTATTAGATCAAATAAACCTCAGGTTGAAAATAAGCCATTATTTTTTAATTGTTTACCATATTCGACACTCTTTCATTGACCTCCATACAAAAACTCCTTGCTTGATGGGTGAAACAACGAAAAATGCCACCTGCTGGAGGGAGACATATTTTCCCCTGAGTTGGGCCTCTCTCTTCCCTTTTTTAAAATTGTATTTTTTTAAATGTCAGCAGATTAAAATAAATATTATTTTTTATTAACAGTAACATGCAAAACAAAAACATAACAGCCAGAGGGATTCCACAAAGAAATGAGAAAAAAAACAAAAAAAACAAATCCACATTATATCAATTCAAATAGACATAAAGCGAATACATTTTTAAAACATTTTGTTTTGTATACGTTTTAAAGACTCTAAATAGTTTTCCAAATCAGATTAAAAAAATAAGAAAAGGGGCTTTTTCTTCATAAATTCTGATTTGTGTATGAACATTTTTCCAAATAAAATAAAGAGATTTATGAAATCAGTGTAGTAAAATAATATGTCAAACTTAGACATTTCAATGGTTGTATGCAATTTGAGGCCAAGATATAGTTTTACATCAGTCCAGAACACTTCACTACAAAAACAATGACAGAATAAGTGTTCATTAGATTCAGTTTCTAGATCACAAAAACTGCATTCACTGGTAACATCTGGTATATATTTAGAAATCAAGCTATTACACGGATAGAATCTATGGATAATCTTAAAGGAGATCTCCTTTACTTTATTGGTCACCATAAATTTGTGTGGAGTAACAGTATAACTTTAGACCGTCCCCTCGCCCATACCCGGGCGCGAACCAGGGACCCTCTGCACACATCAACAACAGTCACCCACAAAGCATCGTTACCCATCGCTCCACAAAAGCCGCGGCCCTTGCAGAGCAAGGGAACCACTACTTCAAGGTCTCAGAGCAAGTGACGTCACCATTTGAAACGCTATTTAGCGCGCACCACCGCTAACTATTTCATATCCGTTACACTCACCCCCCTTTTGACCTCCTCCTTTTCCGAAGCAACCAGTGATCCGGGTCACGGCACCAATGTAACAGTATAACTTTAGACCGTCCCCTCGCCCATACCCGGGCGCGAACCAGGGACCCTCTGCACACATCAACAACAGTCACCCACGAAGCATCGTTACCCAACGCTCCACAAAAGCCGCGGCCCTTGCAGAGCAAGGGGAACCACTACTTCAAGGTCTGAGAGCAAGTGAGGTCACCGATTGAAACGCTATTTAGCGCGCACCACCGCTAACTAGCTAGCTATTTCACATCCGTTACATAAGCACGGCGCCAGTTTACATCAAACGATGAAGCACAACAAAATATCGCAGAGGGAATAGACTTCCTGTAGAAAACATCCCTTAATAAACGATTGTTGAATTTCGTATCTAGTAGACCAATGCCATTCACCTGGATATCGCTTACAATCAGAGATATTCCAAAATATGCATTATTCTGAAGTAAAGTTTTTACCCCACTAGGTATAGCTTTAATAACAGTGTCATATTCCTTGCTTGAAACCACAAAGTCCTATCTTTCCATAAATTCTCTCCGTGTAAATAGATTCCCACTAATATTAACTAATTGGCTGACAAGGACAATGTTTTTCGAGAACCATTTATGGTTAAATAACATCTTGTTTCTATGTAATATCGACCCATTGTTCCATATAAAACATTTATGAGGTGAAAAGTTGTGTTTATACAACAAAGCCCAGCACATTAAAGCCTGCTTGTGAAAAGCCGCCAGTTTCACAGGAAGTTTACCCACAATATATGGACATTGAAGAAAAAAATTAAGCCCTCTGAACTTCTGAAAAACAAAATGAGGTATAATATTCCAGAAACTATGAAGATTTTTATGTACCTTTTAATCCAGTTGACCTTTGATATCTGATTGAAGAGAGTGAAGTCGAAGACATTTAGACCGCCATCACAAACCCTGTTGGCGATAACATCTCTTTTTATCTTATGTGGCTTGCTTTTCCATATGAAGTTTTACAAAAGCCTATCTAAGGTACAGCAAGTAAATTTGGGAATGTCAATAGATGAAAAAAGATAGGATAGCCCCTCAGTTTTGGATAAAACCACTCTTCCTTGAAGATTTAAATCCCTCCCTAACCATGAGGATAATTTTTTTGTAGACAGATTCAGTTACAGGGTTCAAATTAAGATAATTCACAGCCTTAAGATTTTTGGTGATCTTTACACCGAGGTAGGTTACAGTATTTTTTTCAGAGATGTTACAATCTGCTGGATTGACAGCTCCGTTCAAAACAAACATCTCACATTTGGAAAGATTTCATGCCAAACCTGAGATTCTTCCCATTCCTCTCTGAGAAACCAGGTATCACGTAAGTTAGCCCGAAGTGTCGTGAAACATTAGAGGAACTGCTGCGATATTGTCGTCCCTTTACGGCGTACCGCCATTTTAAGTTGAGGACAGATCGTTTCCCTCCCCCTGGCAAGAAGCTAACCAAGCTGAATCCTCTGTATCTCTCGGTTGCTGAAGTATATTCATCTGTGGGAAAACATATTGCTTTGAACAAATAGAGCGCACGCTCTTATTCCACGTTGCCTGATTCGGGCTCTCGGAGTTTTAAAGGGATTGAATGAAGAGCTGAGGTGAGTAGGGAATAAATGTATAGTACCCCTGAGTGGCGGCACGAGGCCTATGCTATGGTGGACAGTCGTTAGGTAGACTGGAATATGTAACGTTAACTAAACTGGAATATGTAACGTTAACTAAAATATACATGTTAAAATGTGCCATATTTCGTTTTAGGTGTCTGGTCTTCCTGCAATTAACTAACTTAAATGCGTTGGTGGATTGGCTAGCTAACGTTATCCAGGGTGGTCCATTGTTTGACTGCGTTGTTAGCTAACGTTAGCCCAACACTGAGGTGTCTAGTTGGAATCCAGACAACTAGCTCTAAAGGCGTCCTCATCCGAAACTGTTTGGAACAGTTCGTGCGCATATTATGATTACATTTGGTGACGTTGTTCGTTTTAGTCTAGAGAAAGGTGCAATTGCGTCCCGAAATTCGGGGCGTTCCTGCATATGGGCATTCCTGCAACTGCAAGAACCCCTATCCACTTCACATTAACAGCACTTACAGTTGACCGGGACAGCTCTAGCAGGGCAGGAATTTGTCACACTGACTTGTTGGAAAGGTGGGCATCCTGTGATGGTGCCACGTTAAGTCACTGAATTCTTCAGTAAGGCCATTCTACGTCTATAGAGATTGCATGCATGGCTGTGTGCACTATTTATACACTTGCCTGCGGGGGGGGGGGGGGGGGGGGTGTGTAAGTGGTGTGTTTACGTTACGGGCAGGCATTCGCTACATACAACTAATAACATTTGTCTGTCACGAATGCATTTTATCGATGACAATTTTCATGCACAAATACCGTGAAGATCTTGAGGCCCGTTGTCGTGCCATTCATCCATCACCTCACGTTTCGTCATGATAATGCACGGCCCCATGACACAAGGATCTGTACACAATTCCTAGAAGCTGACAATGTCCCAGTTCTTCCATGGCCTGCAATCTCACCTGACATGTCACCCATTGAGCACGTGTGGGATGCTCTGGATTGACGTGTACCAGAAGGTATTCCATTTCCCGCCAATATCCAGCCACTTCGCACAGCCATTGAAGAGTGGGACAACATTCCACAGGCCTGATCAACTCACTGCAAATGTCACGCTGCATGAGGCAAATTGTGGCAACACCAGATACGGACTGGTTTTCTGATCCACGCCCTTACCCCCCAAGAAAGTATCTCTGACTAACGGCTACATCTGTGTTCCCAGTTGTGAAATCCATACATTATGGCCTAATGCATTTATTCCAATTGTTTGATTTTCCTTATGAACAAACTCGGTCAAATCTGACATTTTTGCTTTTTATAATTTTGTGTGTATATGAATAACCAGCAGTCAGCCTAAACCATTCACTATTCTAGCTAGCTATCCTTGTAAATGTGTTATTTTCCTTGAAGCTTCCAGATAAGGGAAGATTGAGCTTTGTTTGGTAACATTGATCAGTTCTCCTAGACACTAGCTTCGAAGCTAGTTCCACACATGAAAGTAAGATGTTGCCTTACCTTTGCAGAAGAAATTGAGCTGCCCATGGTTGTCACAATGGTCCTCCAAGCCTTTGTGGCTCTGTCCACACTGTTTAATGGCAACACTGATGCAACTCCGTCTGCATATTATTAGTAACTACGTAGTTTATGAACTAAACATCTCTTTTTCTCGCTGCAGGTGAAAGATGACCCAGTTTTTACCCCCCAATCTGCTGGCCCTATTTGCGCCCCGGGACCCCATACCATTTCTGACCCAGTTGGAGAAGCTTCCCCATGAAAAACACCACAACCAGCCATACTGTGGCATCGCTCCCTTCATCAGGCACTTTGAGGTAAGGCAAACCTATCTAGCTCTTGTGCAATTAAACTCTTTGTGAATGAGATGGATAGTTGGCTGTTTTGTATATTATTTGATTGAATGCCTTTGGCCCTCAACTTTTGGACTGTTTTGATAGGACCCCAGAGATGCCCCTCCCCCCACTAGGGCAGAAACTCGCGATGAGAGGTTGGAGAGGAAGGTGAGCATTGGTAGAGGGGTCGCTTCCCTTTGTGGCCATTTCTTTTGACTTTTTTAGTCAAACCTCAATGCGTATCTGAATAAGACTGGAAATCTTCCGTGGGGTGTACTAGTACATGGCTCTAATGTAGATATAAAGTAACAATTTGGGGTTTGAGTCTGAGGGGCCTAGCTAACCTGTTTCTGTTTTACAGAGGAGGGAGAAGATCGAGAGGAGGCAGACGGTTGTGGAGACAGAACTGAAGCTCTGTAAGTTGACATGGATGAGCTTTTGTGATCTTCATACAATTTACTGAAAGTTGATGGTCAGGTTATAATATTTTCTTCTGCCTTCTAGGGGATCCACACAATGACCCCAATGCTCAGGGGGATGCCTTCAAGACCCTGTTTGTGGCTCGTGTGGTAAGTGTGCATTATACAGGCTACCTTCCATGTTCCATGGCATCTTTACCTTCCATCCTGTCTTGGCCACTGATACAAAAGCCAGGTAGTGATTAATAACAAATTAAGCATACATTCTCCGCAATAAAATGAAAACCAGGCAGCCACTTCTTGAAGCATAACTTACATTTTTTATTGAATGGTATGAAGCCCAGAAGTGTGTTCTGAAGACAACTCTAAGACCAGGCTGTCAGTAAACTCTACACTGTTGTATTTGGCGCATGTGACAAGTAAAATTTGATTTGAAAAGGGGGTTTCCGCTAAGTTCTGATTGGATCGATGTTAACTGTGTTATCATTGCTGCAGAATTATGACACCACGGAATCCAAGCTTCGCCGTGAGTTTGAGGTCTACGGACCCATCAAACGGGTAAGTTTAGTCTTTGTCTCCTAAACCACCCTTTGGTTTTATAATACAATTTATGAGACATTTATTAGTGGCAATTGGTCCTCTGTGTGCTCTTCCAGATCTACATCGTCTACAACAAGAGGTCAGGGAAGCCCAGAGGCTACGCCTTCATAGAGTACGAGCACGAGAGAGACATGCACTGTGAGTACCACGAGAGACCAACCCCCTCATAACCCACCTAATCTCAAATGAGTCTGAATGCTGGGATGGTACGTGGGTGGGATAGTATTTTTTTGAAGGACTGAAAAGAAAGGTACCGAAAAAAAATTAGCTAGATCAATTTTACGGCCATACAAATGGTTAGAATTTCACTATAGCTTTACAAGTTGTACCAGTTGGGGTTAACTAAAAGTCAGTAACCCCATCAGCACCTTGTACTCTTGCCCAGTGCAGGAGGAACCCTCTTGACTGAATAGCACCTTTTATGGAGTAAACTGGCTAGGCTCTTTTTTTAAAATGTAGCTATTTTCTGTACAGCACAAGCAGCTTATGCTGTCCTTGGTGCGATTTCCCTTTGAAGGGCCAGGATCAGCGATGGTTTCACATTTATCCATAGTCCTAGGGCCACTCTTAATATCTGCCAAATGTATAAAAGAAAAAAAAATAAATAAATTGTGTTCACACTGCTGAGCCACACCGAGCTGTACTGCGCTGGCCTGATTATGCTGCGAGGACATGAATGGAAAGTATCCAAGCCAGCAGAGTATGTTTTGGATTGGCACAATGGTATGAAAAGGGTCAGAGAAGGAGAACTAGCTGGAAAGTAGGCTTGGGCGGTATCCAGATTGTCATACCCTCATACCGACCTTGTGTCATACTGGGATATTCGGTATTGCCGGTTAGAATGCTAACGACCGCATTGCTAACATTTTGTAACTCAAATGATAGTTTGCTGCAAGCACACAACCAATATTTGCCAGCGAGGCTCTTAATCCAGGAGGTTATTCTCTGCTTTTACCAAGTGAACACTTGATTTAGAAGAAGCTAACCACTTAGCTAGTTGGCTAACTAGCTACTCAATTAGTAAACCAAATGCAGAAGTTGGCACATTTTAGGCAGTTAACTTTTAGACTTCCCATAGTGTAATTAAGTCACCTGGCGCATGCTGCACAACAGTGAGTCACTCCCATGGCTCCGGTCTCTCTTGTAGTTGTGTGCCTGTGAACAAGCACCACATGACTGGGGACTACTGTAAGCTTCATAATAATGTGACAGGTGAAATGAAGAACTCTGTTCTTTGTCTCCTAACGTATTGCACAAGTTGATTGTGGGTGTTTACTTAAGTAGCTACAAATAAAATGTATTAATGAACCTCAAATAGTTTAAACGGTGTTGACGGTATGGGAAAAACCATCCCGTGTCTTTTTCCAAATACCCCGGTATACGGTATACTGCCCAAGCCTATTGGGAAGGGGGTTAAAAATATGGATCCACGGTCCATACGAGTTAAAGATTAAAACTCTGAACACAAGGGTCCCCAAAATCCATCCATCCTTTACATTTTTACAACTGAGTTTAGAATGGCGATATGTTATTAATTAGGGGAAACAAGGTGCTGAGTGAGTTTTGTGTGATGTCTGTCTTGTGTGGCGCATGATGACCTCTTGACTAACTCAAGTAAGGCTACGAACGGGTTTCTGTACTGCACTTGTCTGAGTGAGTGCAGTTAGTCCAGCCATGACACTTGTATGTGGCGGTGCCATTTGGTGGGAAGGTTTGGCCTATGTTTTGTATGTATAAACAACTTCTAAGCCTTGTTCTTCTGGTCACCTTGAATGTCTTTGCTTGCTGTAGGTTAGGCCTGTAATAGTTAGGAGTGTTAAGTCATCAGTGGAACAGGTAGGTTTCCTGGTTGGACAACCAACGGTAAGCTACAGGTCACCAACAGGGTAGTTCTTCCCCCTAACTTGTCTGGTTAACTTGGGTACCCTCATCTCTGTGCTTTTGTGACACTGGGCCATTTCTATCAGCTCATATCAGTGGTCCTCCACCCTGGTCCTGGCGAGCTACCATGCCAGCTGGTATTATTCTCATTGATCGAATTTAAACAAATTATCAGGCAGAAGGGTGTTCCAGGTGTAAATCAGTTGCTCTCTAAGATTGCTATTTACTGGCCACCTTCCAGGCCGACTACTTGCCAGATCTCACAACACCTGGGTAGGTGTTTTACATGTCAGCTAAAAATCATATAAAATAAGAATCTGACGCCTGACTGCTAGTTGGTGATGAGGCAAGTCTGCACAGCGCGACTGCAGTGTAGCTGGCCTGGAATGTGGCCGCTGATTCATTGCTGGAACACTTAGGGTCATGCACCCAGGGTGCAATGAACAGGCAGGGAATAGTGTTCCCCAGGACCAAGGTCGCCCACCCTTGGTATGATGTGACTCAGGTGAGGGTTGACTTGTGAGGGGATGTCAATGCTGGCGCTGCAGTGTATTAACTGTTTGTTGTTCTCATTGCCACTGCAGCCGCCTATCTGTGATGGCTATTGGCCAGAGCTGGCTTGCAGATGATGATGGTTATGATACATCTACACCCTACTACCACAGCTCAGTATATGGTTGGTATGATGGGTTTGTATGATGGGTAAGCTTTCTTTCCACCCTCCATCCTCCTATTTAGGGAAGAGGAGCTACGTTCAATGGGCAAAGCACATTTTTTTTGAAGCTGCTTAAATGTTGCTTGAACAATACTGACATTGATAAGACTGATCTTGTGCTTTGACCATTGAACGCACCCCCAGGCTATTAGTCAGTTAATGGGTGCCTTTTGAGTTTTCCTTTTGTGTTAAAGCCACCTCAGATGTATCCCTTTTAATTATTTTACATATAGGCCTAGGTGCTTTTACTATTTTAGTATTTGTTGTCTGAAACAGTATTTTCAGGTTCTCTTGCATAATCATTACGAAAATGATTTTTTTTTTTGCATAACATTGCATCAAAAAGACCACACGCCCAAAACGAAATCCCCTAGCATTGTAAGTTAAGGTCTTTTCTTGTGTGCGTCGAGCTGGCTTTAATAGAATAGGCTTACGAGGGGACTCAACACTTTTACAGGAAGGCACATACTTATGCACATATGTAGTTTTGTCTCTACTATATAACTAGGCAAGTCAGATGTCGACGAGCATAGCGATAGCTCATTCAGACATGGCTGTCATCTCACCCCCAGATCTCTTTACAACAGCTGATTGTAAGAATCCGGTGTATACAGCTAATAGAGCCAGTCAAGTGAGGAAACATGTCACCACTTGAACTTGCCTACATTTATTCTAGCCTACACCAAACACTTATCTAATTTTCTCTAGGTGCACACCTTTTGTTTCTTAATTATTATTATTTTTTGATATGCACCATATGTGTGCTTGTATAGTAAGAATGTATTAGGCCTTCTTTTTGGGGTTGAGTTAAGGCAACCCACCCCCTTTGAGTGAAGTCCTCTCTGATTGGTTGAGAAGGTTATGGTTTGTGGTAAGACAAACCCGGATTGATTAGTGAGGGGTTGTGGTAAGGCCCCCTGGTAGTATAAACCTGTGAGGTGTCATGAAAGTACAGTGATTTGCTATGATCTAGAGGGGGTTCTGGTAAGGCCCTCTGGCTATAAAAGCGAGTGGTTCTGGTAAGGCCCTCTAATTGGATATAAAGAGGAAAGAGTCCTCTGCCGTTTCCCATTGGATCGTCTACCACAGCAGACCAGTGTAGAGGCCAGGATGGGTCATCATGGATCCTGCCGAATTCTTCGGTCATAAGAGACTGATCCCAAGACTGTCTGGGCCAAGGGAGTATATATTTGTGTGTGTGTGTGTTCTGAGTTTGACTCGGAAGCTGCAGACTGTGGTGTTAAATCTGGCAGTGGCTGGAGCCTGCCAATTTGGCTTGCAACTGGAAGCCCTATGCTCCCGGAGGTTCTGAGTCCGACACTGCGCTCTTGTCCAGGTGGTGGTAAGATAGTTGGTCAAAACAAACACAGCAGCCCATAAAGCCTCCACTAAGGTATGTGTATATAACTTGACACATTTTCTCATATCGCGATGATTCCCTCCACTATATCTCCCCCTCCAGACAAGTATTACAAGCGCAGAGGTTGTATGTAAGGCAACCTAATTTACATTAGCCTCACTATAGTCTGAAGCACAACATGTATAGGGTAAGAATATATGTTTGTGTAATAAGCAGCATTGTCATACAAGGTTGTGTATTCTGGCAATTGGAGTAAATATTCAAACCAATGTCACTGGTATTTTATGTCTCACTGAACTGGGGGCTAAGAACACCAGAAGTGGTCGTGCCAGTGATGATGGCTATTGCAGGATGTGCCTAAGGTGTCAACATTTGCAGGGCAGTATCCACCTGGTTTGTCACTAACCACGTTTCCATCCAGTTTTTGAAAAGTCATACCGTATTAAAGCAAATCGCGACAGCTGTGATGGAAACATGAAGTTTCGGTACAATTTTATTAATGCGGAGTTTGACAAGGTGGGATCTTTCTGTAAAATTAATTGTGTGAAATCGCTGTGTTAGTGCTTTTAGGGGCAAATATTGATAGTAATTACTGTCTTATCGAAGTAATAACTTGGAGTCAAGCGACTCCAATTCTACGACTCTGGCAACCATGCAAAAATAGGCTACAGATAAAATATGAATGATGAACTTCACATGGTGATGAAAGTGCATGGCGATGAGCTTGATTCTCCTTTCCAATAAATGTTTATGTTCTTATGCTGGTGACATGATGCTTGACTGCTGTTTGACAAATATTCTCTCATCCATTATCTTGTGTAGACTAGCCTACCCTTACTGTATATGCGAGCTGTCGGCTAGAGCACACGCCAAGACCAGCGTAGGCACATTTACTATTAAACGCAACAGTTTGTGACAATTGGTTGTTAAATGTTTGTATAAAAAATAAATATACATGAACTTCGTCATCACGCACTGATTTTTATCTGCAACAATTCGGTTTGGTGGGAAAATTCACATTTTCTTTCATGCGGATTTAGGAATATTTGCATTAAAATCTGTCGCCAATTGGGTGGAAACCTGGCTACTGGTATAAAATCCCCAATTCCACCTATAAGAGGCTAGACTAAGTGGGTGGCTGTTTGATCCATGGAGGTGACTCATATTCGATGTTCCTTCTGGGTAAGAAGTTGTAGATGTGACAATTAGGTGAACATGCACAAATGCATTTCTCATCAATTTGTCAGGTTGGGTAATATAATAAATAGTATGTTGCTATATGAATTACTGTCTTATTTCAAGTGCACAAGCATTTTTCACTCCACATCAAAGTACTGTCAACTACTTGGACCACTCGTTTACATTTAATTCATTTAGCAGGCGCTCTTATCCAGAGTGACTTACAGGAGCAATTAGGGTTAAGTGCTTTGCTCAAGGGCACATTGACAGATTTTTCACCTAGTCTGCTCGGATTTGAACCAGCAAACTTTTGGTTACTGTCCCACCACTCTTAAACTCTAGGCTAACCACTAGGGACACGCAATATTCAGTAATAATGCATTATTGGTAATGGTCTCTAGCTGACACTGGTAGCTTTTAATGCATTTTTACACAGAATCCCATGAGATGAAATTTATAATTATGAAAGGCTGTGTATTTTCAAAATTACTATGGAGCAATTTAAATGCATAGTTGTAGGTAAAAATCTTAGCCAAAGCTACCTGAGCCTTTCATGCGGCACACTATAATTTAAGGGTATGCATATAATTGATATTGAGCATTTTTGCTTGCTTCCTTAGATGTATTAGCTTATAGTCGTGGGCAATGTCAAGACCGTTGATTGGTCTAATCTCCTCAAACTCAACTCTGGACCCCGAAGCCAGTTTCCCCATCCCCCAATTGTTCCCCTCTAATTAGGGACTAATTTAGACCTGGGAAACCAGGTTGGCAATTGAGGCAGAACAGAAAAGCAGCAGGCTCTGGGCCACGTAGGTTGAGTACCCCTGGTCTAAACTATGACCTTTAGCTTCAAGGTAAAAGGAGCCATGCAACAGTAAGAGGTTGACCCTCTAACAGTGTGGTCACTTGACCTAAGTAAGATTTAAATTATTTTAAGCGGCGTTTCACTTTTCGGTCTCTGGTGCTCCACGTGAAACAGTGCAATCATTATAGGCCAAACTTCAATGTTTTTAAAAAAATATATATTATATAACGCATATAATAAAATGGAATGTTTTGAGATTTGAATGATTTAATGCGTAGTTCACAAAAAAAAAACATTTCTATCTGCTATCACTTGTAATTTGCGGCTAGAATGCTTTTCTTTATCCCACTTTAATGTTTTCAAAATAAAGATTTACTGAAGTAAAGTGCTTGCACAACAAAATACTTACTGTGGTACATCTTCAAAAAAGATCGATGTGCAGGTAAATGCAGCATTTAGTGGTGGAAAAAGGTCTACCACTACATGGTCTGTCTGCCCAGAGAGCAGCTCCACACTACCTCACCTGCTCCTGGTCAGTATATTCATGCACTCTTTGTTAACCTTACCTTTGAAATCGCAGAGCTCCATCTTACCCCTCTACCTTTCTCTCATCACCCCCCCCCCCCTCCTCCCTTTCCTCCAGCTGCCTACAAGCATGCAGACGGGAAGAAGATCGATGGAAGGAGAGTGCTGGTGGATGTTGAGAGAGGCCGCACTGTGAAGGGATGGCATCCCCGCAGGCTAGGTGAGGAACTGCACATGATTTCTGTGACTGTATAATTAACAGATTCTCTTCGCACTGGCCATTTTATGAATCCCTTTAATGTTAGTCAGTTTTAAATACAAATCATAGACAAATTTAATGTATCCTCAACCAGGCGGTGGTCTTGGTGGGACAAGGAGAGGCGGGGCTGACGTCAACATCAAGCACTCTGGAAGAGACGACACCTCACGTTACGATGACCACCCCCCAATTGGAGGGTGAGTAACTACACTGGGCTCTTGGTGGTCCACTAAGAGAGGGTTATGTTACCCTATTCTAAATAGGCCCTATCCATTAGACCTGAAAGAAATGGATAGATGTAGCAATATAGAAAATGTATCTGAAGACAAAGGGGATTTATTACCATATTCCTTATTTACATCGATCCAATTATTTTAGATCTATGCAAGTCTAGAGGTCTAGAGATTGGACATTTTGGTGTGACTGACTTGAAGTTTTCTGTAGCGGTTTGTCAGTTGACTGTTATTTTTGCCCTTCTCTTCACCTCAGGGAACGAGAGCGCGAACGTGGACCTGAGCCCAGAGGGGAGCGCAGAGAGCGTAGCCGTGAGCGTGAACGTGGGGGGGAGAAAGAGCGCGGTGGCGAAAGACGGCGGTCCCGGTCCCGGGAAAGACGCAGGCGCAGCTCCCGCTCCAGGGAGAGGGGCGACAGGGGTCTGGGCCTGGCAGGGCCCGCAGAGGAGAGCGTAGGGGGTGGCAGGAGGAGAGATCGAGAGAGGGAGCGGGGGGGAGGAGGACCAGGGGGAGACAGTCATAGCAGGGAGAGGAGCAGAGACAAGGGTGAAAGGAAGAGGAGGAGCCGCAGCAGAGAGCGCAAGCGAGACCGGGAGAGGGGCAAGGGTGGCGAGGGGGATGAGGGCATGGGGCTTGGAGATGGTATGATGGGGGAGGGAGGAGAGAAGATGCCTGAAGAGCCTAGTGTGGGTGAGGAAGGGGGAGAGGTGGGAGAGGAGCGCGGCGGGAGGGAGCGGGACAGAGACAGGGAGCGGGACCGTGACCGGAGGCGCAGCCACAGGGACAAGGACCGGGAGAGGGACCGGGAGAGGCACAGGGGGGACAGGGAGAAGGACAGGGAGCATAAGAGAGACAGGGAGCGGGGTGGCGGGGAGCGCAGGGAAGACCGGCATGGCTCTCTCCTGCCCCCCTCGGCCGAGCAGGACGATGTAGGTAACGGGGAGGCGGGGGAAGCACCGCCCCAGCCAGAGGAGAACAGCCAGGATGGGTTGATGATGGACCAGGACTCGGTGCAGTCGGGGGAGGGCTACGTTTCCAATGAGAACGGCTACAAGGTGGAGACCCAGGCAGACGAGTACTAAGCGGGGCGTTGCCATTTTTAAGTTCCTGTTTTTTTTATTTGATATATACAACAAAGCCACATACCCCTTCCCTGTTTGTGTGAATGATACTGTAATGAGGTGCTGCCCTGTTAGAAGCCACAACGGAGCAGTGTAGGTATAACAAACTGTCTTTATGGGTTAAGTAGGGTTTTGTTTCTTCTGTATTTGAACCCCAACAAAAGGTCCACACCACAAAACAATTATTTCAAACCCGTCCCTCGGTTCCAAACTGAGAACTGTGCTCACTGTCCCTTGACATTCACGCTCTCCCCCAACTGGAACTTTAATCTGACATTCTGCTCTGTCAAGTACTTGTCTGATTACAATCCCTTTACGAGTGAGGCAGAGATTGCATAGTTATGTTCAAATATTTCTTTTTCTTAAATATCTATTGGTGTTAATTCAACCTGGGTTGTTTTTTTGGGGGGTTGTTTAATAGGGGCTAAGTTGTTTAGGTTTTGTAACATTCCCCCCCCTCCCCCCCAAGTGATTTGTATCAATCCATGATCCCACAAAAGCAGATGAGAAAATAAAAATATATATATTTGAGCCTTCATATGTTCCTTTTTCAAGTTAAAGTACAACCCTGAGAACATCTTACTCAACTGTCTGGACCCGTATGTCTATCTATTCTCAAGAAAATGTACACCAATAGCTAGGTTTCCATCCAATTGGCGACAGATTTTCATGCAAATATTCTTATGTGCATAAGGCATTATATGCATTTTCCCACCAAAGATGTTTCCATCCAATTGACTTGTTGCAAATAAAAGGCTGCGTGATCTAGTGAAAATAAAAATGCATTTTGCGGTTAAATTCCGATGTATCGAAACCCATTGAACTAGCTTTTCCTTATCGCATTTAACCCCACTGATTGTTACCAAAAAATGTGTTATATAGCGTGTGCCCCGTTTGTTATTGGCATATGTCCTCTAACCAACAGCACGAAGTTTGCTAGAGCACACATATAGCCTACATGAGATGTGGATAAGAGTGAGTTTTATTTTTCAAACAGCAGCCAAGCATTGACTATCATGTCACCAGAATAAGACCCTGGGTATTTATTGGAAAGTAACATCAAGCTAATTACCGTACACGTTCACCACCCTGCGAGTTATATTAATTGATTTATTCTGTAGTTTAATGAACCGCACGCTTTCCCGACTAGTCGTAGTGGGAGGACCACATGTCAACGCGTGACTCCCAAGTTTACGTAGATATGATGGTTATTGTATCAATATTTCCGCATAAGTGTTTCCACTGACATTTCTCGCATAATTAATTTTACCAACACATTCCACCTTGTCTAGTTGACATTTGTTTCCGTCAGGCCTGTCATTACTTTTTATCTGTCGTACTTTGCTTGCATAAGAAGGTTGGATGGAAACCTGGTTATTGAACAAGGTTGAAAATGGGGGGGGGGGGGGGGGAGTAAGGAAATGTGTTGCAAAGTGCATGTCTACGAGTTGGCCAATATTGCTCATTTTTATTCTGTAAAGCAAGATGGGGAACCCCCTGAATGGAATTGTTCTGATTCTTCTGAAATAAAGTTTTTTTTATTTTAAATATTGAACATTTAGTCGGTCATCCTTTTCAGTAATCTAAACTACCAGGTTTATCGTCGGTTGGCATCCGACATTATGGTGCATTGCTGCCACCTACTGTACTGGAGTGTGGGACAGTGACTGGGAGAAACTAAATCATACTTCATGGGGCAAATTTCACCCCATATGTATTGCATTTAGACAAAAATTAATTGTAAACACGATAAAAGTTTCTAATGTAAACGTATTTTCAAGGAAGAGTGAAATGTGTTAATCAAAAACTAAACAATTGAAAGCAAAATGTATTTAACATCAAGCAAAACCCCAAAACTTGCAAACACTATTTTAAAGTGAGAGCAAAACAGAAATTATTTAAAGGTTTTCAGTTAATCTTTCCCAACAACCAATCCTATTGAATCCATTTTGCCTACGCTCTTGCCTGTATTTTCTACCTTTTGGTTATGCTACTCACATCTTGGCTCTCGATTTCTTTGTTTTCACTGCCAGTTTGATTAAGTTTGGGCTTTTTCTGTGAAGGGTGGTATTTATGTGAAGGGTGGTATTTAGAGGGAGGTGTAGACAATGAGTCTCCATTGGTCCACTAGTTTGAGGGATGGTTCACCTTAACCCAATCAATTAACTTTCATATATTATTTTGGCTACTTAACCGGATGGTCTGATGTCACCACTGCAAATCTTTCTCACTGTGGCCACATGTTCTGAACATGGCAAACCAGTTGCTAACACCTGCGCTGAACTTTGGGCAACAGGTAATTCATATGTTTATCTAAATAGTTACATGGTTTGTCATTAAATGTGTTTGACACACTTCTAATATCTGTACATTATTGACCCGTGACTGACAATTGTGAAGTACGTTGGCTTGTCAGACTAGCCAAATGGATATGGAATGAATCGCAAGACTAATGTTCCAGCTAGCCACTGCCAGCCGTGGTGAAAGGTTTGCTCAGAGCGGGTGAGCGAGCTAGATTGAAATAAAACAGCGACAACCCTGAATAGCTATTCCCATAATACCTGAAGCCTAGACCCAATCTTGCCTGATACCATGAATTGTATAATGATATAATGATATGCTTATATACTAAACAAAAATATAAAACGCAACATGTAACAATTTAATTGATTTTACACAATGCCATACACGTGATCTGCGGTTGAGCTGCCGGTCAGACGTACTACCAAATGCCCTAAAACGATGGAGGCGGCTTATGGTAGAGAAATTAACATTAAATTCTCTGGCAACAGATCTGGTAGACATTCCTGCAGTCAGCATGCCAATTGCACGCTCCCTCAACTTGAGACATCTGTGGCATTGTTGCGACGAAACATCACATTTTAGTTGCCTTTTTTCCCCAGTACAAGGTGTATCTGTGTAAATACATTAACGGCAAAATAAATATATACATAGTCACATTCACTATTGACTTTAGGATATATGAACCCGTTTTCCAAAGACACTATTGTGTTATACAGTTTTAAACAGTTTTTTTATATACAGAGGAAGGAGACATTGAACCTGCTCTCAGAATATCTCTCAGACTGAGGAGCAGGCAGACAAACTTCCCAAATAGGGGAGAAGCACTCAAAACCGACTAGAAAATAATACAAAAATGGTAAGTCCAAAGACCTCTCGTATTGCCAACCTTACTACAATGGCAGCAAATATTCTTAGGAATTCAACAAAACATAATGAAAGGAAACTTTATATCACACCTTTTCCTGAAGTGAATGGTTTCACTCACTACTCTACCCGCGAACTGCTGCGTTCTTTGATATCTACATTGCACGTGAGGTTGATGGAAACTCTACATTTTCACTTTGTCACATATATATGAGCACATAATGTTCAAAAGTGGTATCAGACAACATTATTTGAGTGACAGAGTTTAACATAAGCTATTTTGAGAAGGCATTACTTACTATAGATTGTAGCCCATGTCGGCTGTCTACTTTACTAGGGGCCATCTCCACTCATAGATAGTGTCTTCAAAGTGAAACAACATAAAACAGAAACCTCTAGGTCTTTTAATGAGGTGTAACTGTTGTATCATTTCCCAATGCCAACAAATTATACTGATGGTAAAGGAGGTCTTCTTAGTGCCAGTGTAACAGTATAACTTTACATCCGTCCCCTCGCCCATAACCGGGCGCGAACCATGGACCCTCTGCACACAGACAACAGTCACCCACGAAGCATCATTACCCATGCTCCACAAAAGCTGTGGCCCTTGCAGAGCAAGGTCTCAGAGCAAGTGATGTCACCGATTGAAACGCTATTAGCGCGCACCACTGCTAACTAGCTAGCCATTTCGCATCGGTTAACCCAGCATGAGAGAGAAAGAGAGAGTCTCAAGACTATAGTCTGGTTTAGGAAGGGAATGTCTATGAATGGTTTATGGAAACAAGTTGTTCCTCAAGTACTGCAAGAAGTAGTGGCCGAGGTGGTTTAACTTAACATCAGAATCCCATGTAGGTGTCTTTGGCAATGCCTGCCCACTTATCCTTCAGCACATCATGCCACTGAGATTCAAGGTGTGCCACAAACACACTGGCTAGGCTACCTAGACTTTTAATTCCAAATTGACTGAAACTAACCTATCAACATAGTGATGACATATACTGTGTGAATAACTTTTTAACTACAGGTGCGTAATAAACGATGCACCCTGCATAAAACAAGCTCAGACCTATTTGTCCAATTACAGTTGTCTGTGTCTGTGTAAGGGACCCCCCATTTAGTCTCAAATTCATATGAACAAGTACAAGGTTGCTGCAGTTCGACAGGTCATTCGTCCTCCCTAGGGTCTTAAGTTGGAATAACTCCTAGCCCACTGAGTATTTTACAATGTTAATGGTTCCAATGTTATGGTTGTCCTATAGACATCTAAATGTCCTTTCACTATTTGCAGGAGTTCAGCAATCCAGAATCGGAACCGGGATCATGCTACTATGAGGCTGAACAAGAATTGTTCCACTGCACCAGGGTACAGAGAGGGATGAAAGATACCTTTACTCTACATCTTCACTGAGTCTCCACACCTTCACATTTCATCCTGTAAAATAAAGTACATTTTGTGCATGCTCTGTTTTCTTTATCTTTACATTTCTAAATGTTGCATTAGAATAGACATTTTAGGTTGACTTGATGAAAGATGATTCATATCTGTTTTGGTTTTGTTGGTCGTACTTGCTGTAGTCTGATCTTTTTGGGCCAGACTATGATCTATTAATGTTTAGGGTACATAATGTTCATGTATCAGCAAAATTAGGGGGCAGGAAGGAAACTTGCCAGAAGTGAACATGGATACTACAGTAGTAGCTAGCTAGCTAGAATGTCTAATATGTCACTTGTTTTTGGTGTAGAATGGTTGTTTTAACGTTTAGAAGGTGTGTGTGATGAGTTATACACCCTATCATGCATGATACGATGTCTGAACACCGAAGGTTTCTGCCCAGCTAGCTACTGTGTGTGTGTTTTTTTTTCTCACGGAAGGGGGGGGGGGGGTCGTCATTAGTTACCACAGCCACAAAGTCATAAACCCTGCCTATTTCTACAATTGCACGTCAATCGACTCCAGGGGGTTATAACGTGATTTTAAACCTAACCACACTGTTAACCTTATGCCTAACCCTAACCTTAAATGTACCCCTTTCCTGCAGTCAAATTACCTAGTGGCCTCATGGGTGGAATGTTATTAATATTTTTCATAATCTAATAATTAATCAAATTTTTTTTTACGTTGATAACCCTGTGTTTCTATGTCAAATTGTTTTATTATATTTCAGTATTCTGTGATGTATATAAAGTGTAATATTGGGATGAAAACTCAAAATTGAATACATTTCAACTCTATATCTGACATGGTACATTTCTTTTTTTAAAAGCCCATAACCATGTGTGAGGTGTTTACTTTTGTTTCAAAGTATATTTGTTTTTAGACAACCAAGAAATTACTGTGTGACGCTGATTTAGCCCACTGTAGTAAAAGGCAAGACCAAAAAGCTAATTTTCGTGTTGATACATTTTTACGCTATAGCCCATTTTTACTTTGTGGCTGTGGTAACTAGTGGTAACCACGGAAGGGCTGGCTGGAAACAGAAGGGCTGGGTCGGTTCTAACGTAAAACATCACGATCCGTTCAATTCAAAACCGGGATATCCAACTAGTGTAGCTGAAGTCTGAAGGCACAGCCCTTCATTATAGTTGGTTTGTGCCGACACATCAAAGCTGTTAGCTGTTCCAGACTCTTAAGCACATGGTTTCTAAACTCAGAGGCACAACACCACGATACTTCCGGGAACGCTTGAGAAACAGACCAAGCAGACCAGGGTTTGTTTGGGGTTTGAGAAGTGAAAAAATATTCCTTAGTGGTTCAATTCTAGAAATCTAAAGGCACAACCTAGATTCGAGCCAATGTTTTAAGTAGATGAACGTGTTATTACTACAACCTCGTGAAAGTGTCAAACTGAAACGTTTTCATTTTAGTCAAAATGTTAGTCACTAGGCTACCCTTGGGGCGGCAGGGTAGCCTAGTTAGAGCCTTGGACTAGTAACCGGAAGGTTGCAAGTTCAAATCCCCGAGCTGACAAGGTACACATCTGTCGTTCTGCACCTGAACAGGCAGCTAACCCACTGTTCCTAGGCCGTCATTGAAAATAAGAATTTGTTCTTAACTGACTTGCCTAGTTAAATAAAGGTAAAATAAAATAAAAACAACAACTTTATATTGAATGAGTGCCTTTGCTTTGACAGCCTGCACACCCGATGATGTTTTTCTGCATGAGCTTAGCCAGCGTCGCCATGACATCGCCTACAAGTGTAATCGGGATTTCTATTGGAGAAGCAGTTTCTGCCTATCTTCATACTTGTAATATTCATATGTGTAAACATACTGAATTGTAATTGAATTCATTTTACCGTCATATCATACTGCGCTATGATTGGTTAAGACCACATAAATGGTTAGGTCATGGGCAGTTTGAACATGCATGCAAATTTTTTTTTTAAAGATACGTGAACATGCCAGTTATAGCTAGCTAATAAAGAGCTACGTTAAGAGATATCCTGTAGTACTGCATTTCATTATTTTGTACAAAGTGTGCAAGACAATACTGTACTGTCTTTGTCTCAAATCAAGGATTTAGCAAGACTAGGCAAGACTGTATCCGTGTAGACTATCAATGTAAGTTTGCGAGATCAAGATGGTTCGTAAGAGCCTAGCGTTTACACAGGTAGCCCAATTTGATATTTTTGCCCAATTATTGCCATAAAATAACAATTAGTGGAATATCAGAATTGGGTTGCCTGTATAAAAGCAGCGACAGGTTTAGGTAAACATAAATCTCTAAAAATGAACATCAGTGATTATAAGCTCTTCTGTCTCTGACCATCACAATCTTAAAATTATGTTCTCTAACCTTACAAGTTGTTTAATAAATATGTTACCTAATCATTTTGTAGCCTTAAATTCAGTGAGTGGCTGGTTGACAAATGTAATTGAAATTCTACAATTGGTGATTAGAAAAAATCCAGCCTTTTAGCGATTGGATCATATGTGTGTGCGTGTGTCTGTATGTGAGATAGAGAATGTGAGAGAGAGTGTGTGTGTGTGTGTGAGTGAGTGTAGTGTACACGAGGGGGGATAAATACATAAATAACCCAATGAAGTGTGAACTTGTGAATGTTTTAATTCTATTTATGTCATAAATGTTTTACTTAAAAGTGTGACAAACGTGTGAAAGTGAGCACAAGTACGTGTGAATGTGTGCCTTTTTTATTCATAAAATATAAATACAAAATTGACCATTCAACAAAGTTTATTTTAAAACAATATGACGGCTGAATGTCTGATTAATTCAGATCCAAACAGTTGCGTTAATGAGATTCACTCCACATTATTAGAGCCCCTGCACTGTTTACCATCTGTCAAGGTGGGGGTGTTAAAGGACTGCATTTAAACACATTAACCACATAATATTGTTCATTGGGTCCACATTAATTAGGTTAAATGTAATAAAGTCATTGACCTGTCAATTCTTTCATGTTAGGCTATTACATAAGCTAGAAAGCGGGAATAGACTATTTATTTTCTTACATTTAGGTCAGTGTATTTGTCATTGTCCACAGCATATCATAGTCTATATGTCTTGCATTAAACATTTATAGAACATTTTATACTGCTTGGTAAGAAACCTGATCCCCATTTCTGTACACAGATCTCGGAATTGCACTGTAATGGCTTTACTTGTGTCTCCTTGTGCATTATTATTGAAATGTAAAAAGTGAATACCCTACTGTTCTGGACCCTGTAGTTGGGTTTGAGTTCCTTAAGGCTATCGTGGAATTCCATTGTTGACCACTTGGGGGCCACTGTCCTGTGTTGATGTGTGTTGTTCGTTTAATGTGCTCAATCCTGTAGAAAAATAATTGTTTACATTTCAAAATGGTGAAAGTCACTGTGGAACTGCAGATATTGTCAAACTCCATCATCCATCATGTGATAATTGAGCCAGTGGAGATGGCTGCCGTTTTACTGTCACATAACCAATTGTGCCCTGGTGTTTTTTTGCGTTATTTGTAACTTATTTTGTACTTAATGTTTCTGCCACCGTCTCTTATGACCGAAAAGAGCTTCTAAATACAAGGACAGCGATTAATCACCCCATACTGAAAGAAGGATTTCCTCCAGACACCCGACAAGGCCGTCATCCCCGTCATTCACAGGAGAAAGAGACAGAGATATTGGGGACGTAGATCTGGGTGCCTTTTAAGGATCCGAAGGCGAGTGGGTAATCTGCCTTTACCATCAATGTACAATATTTGAATAATAAAACAGACGAACTACGCGCACGTACATCCTACCAACGGGACATTAAAAACTGTAATATCTTATGTTTCACCGAGTTGTGGCTGAACAACAACATGAATAACATACAGCTGGCGGGTTTTTACACTTTTCGGCAGGATAGAAGAGCCGCCTCTGGTAAAACAAGAGGTGGAGGTCTATGTATATTTGTAAACAACAGCTGGTGCAAGAAATCTAAGGAAGTCTCAAGGTTTTGCTTGCCTGAGCTAGAGTATCTCATGATAAGCTGTAGACCACACTATATTCATCTATATTCTTCGTAGCTGTCTATTTACCACCACAAACCAATGCAGGAACTAAGACCGCACTCAATGAGCTGTATACGACCATAAACAAACAGGAAGACGCTCATCCAGAGGAGGCGCTCATAGTGGCCGGGGACTGCCTGTTACGTGAATGCATTAAGCCAAGGAAGTTGCTAGCTAGCATTAAACTTATCTTATAAAAAACAATCAATCAATCATAATCACTAGTTAACTACACATGGTTGATGATATTACTAGTTTATCTAGCGTGTCCTGCGTTGCATATAATCAATGCGTATTCGCGAAAAAGGACTGTCGTTGCTCCAATGTGTACCTAATCAGAAACATCAATGCCTTTCTTAAAATCAATACACAGAAGTATATATTTTTAAACCTGCATATTTAGTTAAAAGAAATCCAGGTTAGCAGGCAATATTAACCAGGTGAAATTGTGTCTCTTCTCTTGCGTTCAGAATTGCCAGAATTTTACGTAATTATGACATAACATTGAAGGTTGTGCAATGTAACAGGAATATTTAGATTTATGGATGCCAACCATTAGATAAAATACGGAACGGTTCCGTATTTCACTGAACGAATAAACGTCTTGTCTTTGAGATGATAGTTTCCGGATTCGACCATATTAATGACCTAAGGCTCGTATTTCTGTGTGTTATGTTATAATTAAGTCTAAGATTTGATTAGAGCAGTCTGTCGTGCGTTTTGCCAGCAGCTCTTCGTTGTGCATCAAGCATTGCGCTGTTTATGACTTCAAGCCTATCAACTCCCGAGATTAGGCTGGTATAACTGATGTGAAATGGCTAGCTAGTTAGCGGGGTGCGCGCTAATAGCGTTTCAAACGTCACTCGCTCTGAGACTTGGAGTGGTTGTTCCCCTTGCTCTGCATGGGTAACGCTGCTTCGAGGGTGGCTGTTGTCGTTGTGTTCCTGGTTCGAGCTCAGGTAGGGTATAGGAGAGGGACGGAAGCTATACTGTTACACTGGCAATACTAAACTGCCTATAAGAACATCCAATAGTCAAAGGTTAATGAAATACAAATGGTATAGAGAGAAATAGTCCTATAATTCCTATAATAACTACAACCTAAAACTTCTTACCTGGGAATATTGAAGACTTATGTTAAAAGGAACCACCAGCTTTCATTTGTTCTCATGTTCTGAGCAAGGAACTTAAACGTTAGCTTTCTTACATGGCACACATTGCACTTTTACTTTCTTCTCCAACACTTTGTTTTTGCATTATTTAAACCAAATTGAACATGTTTCACTATTTATTTGAGGCTAAATTGATTTTATGTATTATATTAAGTTAAAATTAGTGTTCATTCAGTATTGTTGTAATTGTCATTATTACAAATAAAATGTTAAAAAAATACAAATAAAAATTGGCCGATTAATCGGTATCGGCTTTTTTTTGGGTCCTCCAATAATCGGTATCGGCGTTGAAAAATCATAATCGGTCGACCTCTAGTCCAAACACACCAATACAGTCGTGAAGAGGGCACAACAAAGCCTATTCCCCCTCAGGAGATTGAAAAGATTTGGCACGGGTCCTCAGATCCTTAAAAAGTTCTACAGCTGTACCATCGAGAGCATCCTGACTAGTATGGCAACTGCTCGGCCTCCGACCATAAGGCACTACAGATGGTAGTGGGTATGGCCCAGTACATCACTGGGGCAAAGCATCCTGCCATCTAGGACCTCGTAACCAGGCGGTGTCGGTGGAAGGCCTTAAAAATGTTCAAAGACTCCAGCTACCCTAGTCATAGACTGTTCTCTCTGCTACCGCACGTGAAGCAATACCGGAGCGCCAAGTCTAGGTCCAAAATACTTAACAGCTTCTACCCCCAAGCCATAAGACTCCTGAACAGCTAATCAAATGGCTACCCAGACTATATGTATTGCCCCCTCACCCCTCTTTTCCACTGCTTCTACACTCTGTTAATTATCTATGCATAGTCACTTTAACTCTACCGACATGTACATATTACCCCCACATTGACTTTGTACCGGTACTCCCTGTTATTTTACTGCTGCGCTTTCATTATTTGTTACTATATTTTAGACTTATCTATTTCTTTTTTAAACTGCATTGTTGGTTAAGGGTTTGTAAGTAAGCATTTTACTGTAAGGTTGGATTGTATTCAGCTCATGTGAGAAAAACTTTTTGCTTGCTATCACTTTGTAGAAGCATTGTCTGTAAGTAAAATTAATCATAACATATTTAGCTTTCATTTCATTATATTATTTTGTACGGCTGATCGTTTTAATGAGATTCATTAATATTCTTCATAGCCACATGATGTCTGTTCACAGCATATGGTTGACAGGACCAGCTTCCTTGCTCAGGTCAGCAGAGCCAGAAACCTCTCCGATACCTTTCGACTTGGTTGACTCCGGATCTGATGTCGAGATCCGCCCTCAAGTTGCCTGCCACGCCACCAACGTCTACAGAAAGAAGTTTGACCCCAAACGCTTTGAGAGGTTCTCAAGCTGGTGAGCACTGACAGATGCAACAGCTTGGCTTGTGCACGTTGCTCACTCTTTTAAACAAAGCAGAATGCTGCAAAGGATGGCACATCTGTGACAAACCCTGCTCCATCGAAGACCTGGATCACACCAAGACAATCATAATACGCAGTCTGCAACACAGCACCTTTCACAAGAAAATGGAATGCATCAGAGAAGGTAAAGCCATTCCTAAGCAGAGCCCACTCTTTGGTCTGTGCCCCTACATGGATGATTCAGGCCTACTGAGGATTGGAGGATGCCTGTCCCAAAAAAACCTTGGTCAAGAGGAAATCAACCCTCTCATCCTCCCTGGAATGGGCCATGTGACTACTCTACTCATCCACCGCTGCCACCACCACGCGCAGGTCCACCATCAAGGGCGCCACTTCACTAAGGGTGCTTTGAGAGAAGCTGGTCTGTGGGTCAGTGCTGGGAAACGCTGCATTAGCAGCACACTCTACCAATGCGTCATTTGCCGAAGACTACGTGGGAAGATGGAATCTCAGAATGTTGGACCTGCCCGTGGAGAGAATGATCGGAGTCAAGAGGCACATCCTTGATTTCATGTTGCTGAAGGTGGGTCCATCCAAACTTACTCACAAAGTCTTGACCACATTTATGGCAGAAGTCTCAGCCATTGTGAATGCTTGTCCACTGGTTCCTGTGTCTACAGATCCAGACTCCCCCCTCATCTTGACACCAGCGACACTCCTCACCGAAAAGGTTGCTGAGGTTCCCCCACCACAAGGGGAGTTCAATGAGAAAGACCACTTCAGTCTTCAATGGAGGCAAGTACAGAGCCTTGCCGACACATTCTTTATTCCAACGGTGCCAGAAGATCTGCCTTCCCTGCAGAGTCGTCAGAAGTGGCAAAATGAGAAGCCCAACCTTCAGCCAGAAGACATTATGTTGCTGAAAGACAGACAAGCAAAAAGAAACGACAGACCTATCTATGGGCATCGTCAAAAAGACCTTTCCCGGGTGTAAGAAGGGGGGTGCGTTTAAGTGCTGATCTAGTATCAGTTCGGATCAGTCTGAAACACTTTATGAATATCGGCCCTGGCGACTCCTCATGATTTACAAGTGAAATTCTTAAAGAATAAATTACTATCTTCAATCAGTGTTTGACTTAGACTAAAATAGGTTCCGGTACTCATTTTGGGTGCCTGTACAGTTTATATTTAGGTGCAGGAACTCCACAATACTTTTGAACATATATTCTTTAAGAGGAACAAGGGCTCAAGCAGTAGAACATTTGAGGTGCCAGAACTCAGCTCCAGTGAGCTCCTGCCTAAGTCAAGCACTGTCTTTAATTACTATTACCATTGAACTGCAAGAAATAGAGTTGATTGTGGCGATAAGCACTCTGTGCAGACTGCAGTGTCAAAATCTGAAGCAAATCTGACTATGAAACATGATCAGCTAGCCCTTTCTGACATGAGTTCTGCCACCCCAAGAACTAATTTCTAATACAACTCCAATTTGTTTTCAAATCATATGGCTACACAAATATGATCACAAACAATGACTGTTCAAACCTTTACCGGCTTTATTTCATGAATAAATAAGTACATAAATAAACAAATAGTAAATATGAAAGCCTTGGAATGCTTACCCTACCTAAAGTGTACATACATACATACATACATACATACAGAATCATCTCACTATAGAGTAGAAAAGTAAATAGACCTATGCATTTAAACTACATCCACCATGCTTACTCTCCTCTGTTCTTACACTAAACACGTGGTTGCCATACGCTAGGATGCAGGTTTCACACGGGGAGAGAAAATCACAGAGGGTAAAGGATGACCTAGGGCTAGGCAGTCCCCTGCTAAGGGTTAGGCAGTGGAGGGGGATAATAGATGCACTTCACAAACATATATAAATAACAGATCTAAGCTGGCTACTTTGGTTACTTCCTTCTTCTCTATCATCTGACCTCCTATTGGAGCAGAACTAAGGTGGCGGGTCCAACAGGCTTGACTGAGGGTGGGAGTGGCTAGCCTCGGGACTCCAGAGACCTGTGTTAGGGAAAATTATAGAGAAAGAGAGGGAGAGAAGAAGAGAGCGAGAGAGACGGAGAAAAATAATTACATAAAAAACAGACTTGTGAGAGTGAGCGTGCTCACGTACTTGCTTGTTTGTGTGTCTGTGTGTTCCCTCACGAGTAGCTTGTGTGCTGCTGGCGTCTTCTGGCGCTCCTCATCTTCTCAAAGCGGGCCTCCATCTCCTCCAGCACCTTAGGCGTGTACCTGACCACTAGTTTCACGGAGCCCTGGGCAGCCTTCAGCAGCTCCACTGCCTTCTCGTGGTGCTCCCCCTCCACACTCTGCAATACACACACACAACCAAAAGTATATGGACACCTGCTCGTCAAGCATCTCATTCCAAAATCATTGGCATTAATATGGAGTTGGTCCCCCCTTTACTGCTAAAACAGCCTCCACTCTTCTGCAAAGGTTTTCCACTAGATATTGGAAAATTGCTGAGGGGACTTGCTTCCATTCAGCCACAAGAACATTAGTGAGGTCGGGCACTGATGTTGGGCGATTGGGCCTGGCTCTCAGTCGACATTCCTATTCATCCCAAAGGTGTTCGATGGGGTTGAAGTCAAGGCTTTGTGTAGGCCAGTCAAGTTCTTCCACAAAGATTTCGACAAACCATTTCTGTATGGACCTCACTTTGTGCACGGGGGCATTATCCTGCTGAAACAGGAAAGGGCTTTCCCCAAACTGTTGCCACAAATATAGAAGCACAGAATTGTCTAGAATGTCATTGTATGCTGTAGAGTTAAGATTTCCCTTCACTGGAATTAAGGGGCCTAGCCCAAACCATGAAAAACAGCCCCAGACCATTAATCCTCCTCCACCAGGGGCAGATAGCGTTCTCCTGGCATCCGCCAAACCCAGATTTGTCCGTCCGACTAGCAGATGGTGAAGCGTGATTCATCACTTCAGAGAACGCACTGCTCCAGAGTCTAATGGCGGCATGCTTTACACCCCTCCAGCCGATGCTTGGCATTGCACATGGTCATCTTAGGCTTGTGTGCGGCTGCTCGGCCATGGAAACCCATTTCATGAAGCTCCCGACAACAGTTCTTGTGCTGACATTGCTTCCAGGGGCAGTTTGGAACTCAGTAGTGAGTGTAGCAACCGAGGACAGACATTTATTTACGCACTACAGCACTCGGCGGTCCCGTACTGTGAGCTTGTGTAGGCCTATCACTTCGCGGCTGAGCCGTTGTTGCTCCTAGACATTTCCACTTCACAATAACAGCACTTACAGTGGACAGGGGGCAGCTCTACCAGAGCAGAAATTTGATGAACTGACTTGTTGGAAAGATGACATCTTATGACAGTGATATGTTGAAAGTCACTCAGCTCTTCAGTAATGCCATTCTACTGCCAATGTTTGTCTATGGAGATTGCATGGCGGTGTGCTTGATTTTATGCAACAGGTGTGGCTGAAATAGCTGAATCCACAAATTTAAAGGGGTATCCACATACTTTTGTATATATAGTGTATGTGAGTAAGCATAAACACACACACACCACACCCTCCTCCCAATCCCTCTTACCACTCCATTGACAGAGAGCAGTTGGTCGCCCCTCTTCAGCCCCCCCTGCCGGTCTGCCACCCCCCCGGGGATGACCCTGGAGATATAGATTGGGGAGTTCTGCTCCTTTCCCCCCATGATGTTGAATCCCAGGCCCTCCTCTGTCTTGGGCAGCTCCACCACCCGTGGGTGGGCATGTCCCTCGCTGGCTGCAAATGCAGCCACTGTGGCCTGGAGGAAAGGTTGAAAGTGAGATTGCACGAGAAGTTGGACGCCATTACACTAATATGACTGTTATGGGATTTGTGATGTTTATTCTTTCCCGGAGTGTACATTTTCTGTATGTGTGTTAAATGTTTGTTGTCATTACCTTGGCAGTTGCCTGGGCACGAACCTCAGGCCCTCCCACGATGTCAAGAGTGTCATAGAGCTGTTCATACACCTGTTGGAAAATGTAGAGAGAACATGAGGGGAAACCAAGAAACATCCAAATCATTGGAGACATTGGCACTTTAATGAGTTTCACCGGTTTATAAAACACAATATTATAAAATGTATAAATCACAGATGATAAAAAAGTAAATTCATAAACAAAATGAAACCGGACACAATGTATCAAGCTGGTGTGACCCACACAGAAGTGAGGTGGAGAGTGGACTAAGATATGTAGTGTCGAATAGTCTACTTGAAGTGACAGGTAGGAAACGTGGAGCGTTCCATATGTTGCGTAGAGCAGTCTACTTGATGTGACAGGTATGAAACGTGATACAATGTTTATAGATGTGGGTGTGGTTGGTATGACACACAATTGAGTGTAGTGAAGTGTATTGTAGTGTATGTAGTGAAGTGTACTGTAACAGCATACAAATAGACATACTACCTAGGTAGGAGATAGAAAGAGTATAACTTGTGTGATACACAGGATATGTCAATGTTGCTGTTGCAGTATTGAAAATAGGGTGTAGGGTTGGGGTTTTCGAATATAAACTTTGAATATGGACTTTAATTAAATAGGTAGTATGGTACCTAAGAATGATATTTTATGCATGTTGTAACTAGGACTGTGGGGTCATTACATTTTTCAGCCAGTTATTATCATGAAAAAGTCTGCTGGTCTCACTGTAATTGACCGTTAATTAACATAAAAACACTTAGCATCTCCAGGTCTCCATGCATAGCAAGTCGCTGATGCATGCCTCTACATTAAAAAAAGTCTAACAAATCAATTTAATAAACACCATCAGAGTAAATCCATTATTTACTTTAGTCAGGTCTAAAGAAACATTATGATATGAAGAAAATGTATTTCCGAAGAACAGAATATGATCTGGCCTACTGTATGTTATCTGGCTATGCTCCATGCCATAGGCTGTAGGCTTGTTTATTTAGCTGACAAAATATGCTTATAAGTTCTGTGCCATTATTTTATATGATATTATAGTAAGAATAATATAATTGAACTTAGCTGAACAAAATCATCAAGCTTCGATCATTTGAATCAGCTGTGTAGTTTTAGGGCCAAAACCAAGACGTGTACCCCTTGGGGTCCCAAGGACCGAGTTTGGGAAACGCTAGGTTAGAGGGACAATAGAGCCCTGAGTACCAGGCCATTAGGACCTAATGGTCATTAAAAAGTTAGGAACTACCAAAACATGTCCAAGGTGCATAAGAGGAGATTACTATGACTCAACGTTCACGTGTCATTTTTCTGCGGTCATGACTTATGTGCCAGTGTGGCGGTAATATGGTCACCACAACAACCCTAGTTGTAACCACTGTAAATATGAAACCTTTTATTTATTGTAAATACATATACTGTTACATAATATACATTTTTTTGTGACATCATGATAAACCTTGTCTGTTTGGAATTCAGTTCCAAAGAATACATGCTATATACACATCTATACAAACCAATCTAAAAACAATATAAACTATATTGCTAGATCAGACATTGTGGGTTTAGGTAGCCTATCCTACTTCTCTGATCGATATAGGCTACAGTATCTAGAACAGGCATTGTGGGTTTAGGTAGCCTATCCTACCTCTCTGATGGATAAAGCCTATAGTATCTAGATCAGACATGCTGGGTTTAGGTAGCCTGTCCTACCTCTGATGGATACAGGCTACAACTAGATCAGGCATAGTGGGTAAGTTATTATAATATCTACCTCCCTGATGGCAGCACAGAACTTGCTCTGCAGGACTCTCTGCAGGGCCTGGAGTTTGGGAGGAGGCAGCTCACCGCTTCTCTGCAGCCGGTCCAGCAGCTCTATCACCCTGCACACATCTAAAGAGGAGCGAGGAGAGGGTGAGTTGAAAAAGGGTAGAATACCCCTTCTCCTGGAGAGCTACTGGGTGTCCAGGCTTTTGCTTCAGAGGCTTTCGCTTCAGCCCTGCTCTGACACACCTGATCTGGCTAATCAAATACCTGATAAGCAACTGATCAGGGTTGGAGCAAAAGCCTGCATACCCCTACTTCCAATGATTTGTGCATGTACTGTATGAATGGCCACAAAGGAGAGGAATCTGCACACTGATATGCTCCTCAATATGTCTCATGACTAAATATTTTAACAATTAAACACAAGCGGGAATATATTACAGTGAGTGGGTCCCTCCATTTGAGGATCTGTAGAGCACTGGAATACATAGTGTAGCCCGTAAATGAACACTAACGTTACTCATAGTGTTACTGTAAAAATGTTGTTTCATTCCAACAGTGGTTATTAAACGGATTTATTAGCAACAGATCAGATGAACAATGTAATACTTTGTGGCACCCATTATTCAATCAAATATTTCAAACGGGAATCCCCCATGAATCGACCAAACAAGGGGGTTCTATGACAAAGCCTGCAGAGCTTTTCCACCCAATTTGTGCATAATAAAGTTGTGAAATAAAAATGCGCACTATTACGCATGACAACTCCAGGTGTCATCGGCGTGGATGTGATATGGCTATGCTATGCACCTACTATATACACTGATAACGCAAATAACAAAGTACATACGCCAAAGTTGTTAGGCTAAGCCTATATAAATACGTCAGTTAATAGCCTACGCTTCGACTGGTCGCTAATCCGCAATGTTCGTAATAGGACTCCATCTAAATAAACCCACAACAAATGTCATATAAAATACCAGTGTGTTTATCTCAAGACGCGTCTGATTGTGGTACGATGATACGCTCAGGTTGTGCTATTGACAAAAGCTCTTCTGTGTAGTTACCTCTTTCTAGACAGAGCGGCTCGGTCATCGTCGCCATGTCTGTTTCCTTTCCCGAATGATAATATGATGACATCATTGAGAGGCTCCTTGTCTGGCAATGCGGTGAAGTGGGTGGACGTTTCTCGTCGACTGGACGCGATTGGAGATGGTTGATTTACAGCGTTTTTTTTATTCGTTGCACTGGTGGAATAATATAATAGAGATAAGGCTGTCCAGTCTGACCCGCAGTAAAAACAGACGACGCAATGCAAGAAAAACACGTTTTAGGCTAGCCCACAAATGACCCAACCGCCTATGCCAAGTGTCGCCGGAGTGAATATTAGAGAAAAGACTGACATAATTACGCAACCCACTACGCAAGAACAAATCGTGTTTTGATTCGTCCGCAGTCCAGTCATTCACTGTCAAATCCTACAGTATGTTAGTGCTATAAAGGGTCATTGGGACGTCCAAACACCCTCCAAATTTGTTTTATTTCAACGGCATAGTGACGTCCCAAGGATTCCATATAGCATAACGTGTCTACATTTACAACGCCTTCCTTTGAACTGGTTTAGTCCCATGCTATGGAGGGTGATAAGTGACATAAAAGCCGAGGCAACAGTACCACCTGACCTGAAATGTATTTTACCTTTATTTAACCAGGTAGGCCAGTTGAGAACAAGTTCTCTTTTACAACTGCAGAGTTACACATGGATATAAACAAACGTAGTCAATAACACTATAGAAAAAAAATATATATACAGTGTGTGTAAATGTAGTAAGATTAGGGAGGTAAAAGGCAATAAATAGGCCATAGTGGAAAAATAATTACAATTTAGCAATTAAACACGGGAGTGATAGAAGTGCAGAAGATGAATGTGCAAGTAGACATGATACCAACGCCTTACTAATGTCTGCTTGACTCCTGCGTTGTCAGATTTTACATGACATGATACCAACGCCTTACATCTGCTTGACGCCTGCATCGCGTGTTAATGAAAATCAAAACGTGCATAGTTTATATTTATACTAATTAAATCTCAACCATAAATGTTAGAAATGTACAATTTTTCCCGTGGAAGCAAACATTCCAACGTAGCCACCTTGAACTATAGTGTAGCCTATGGCTTGTGTATTTCGCTAATGGCCTAGAAAAGATTATGCCTAATCTATAGATAATCTGTCTTTCCCTCAACATCTCATGGTATGTTATTTTATCAAATCAAATTGTATTGGTCGCACGCGTCGAATACAAACAGTGAAATGCTTACTTACGAGCCCCTAACCAACAATACAGTTGAAAAAAAATATGGATAAAAACAAGAGATAAAAGTAACAATTAATTAAAGAGCAGCAGTAAAATAACAAAAGCGAGACTATATACAGGGAGGTACTGATACAGAGTCAATGTGCGGGGGCACCGGTTAGTTGAGGTAGTATGTACATGTAGATAGTTATTAAAGTGACTATGCATAGATGACTATGTTGGTTATCCCGCTGTATACAGATCAAAATATTGTTAGCCAATCACAGACTGTGTTGTTACCTGTTCCACATCAGACAACCAATAAGAGTTGCTTCCACACTTTCATGAGTTCATAGGTACTATTCGGCCTCCTTGGGATGTCCCTTCAGTCGAATAGAGCAGTTCATAGACTTTCTCAGAGGGTCCGTGCTATTCGGGCTCCTTGGGATGTCCATACCACTATCAAGTATAAATGTAAATTGGTTAAGGACGTCCCAATGAATCTGGATTGCAGTGATCGTTCATAGAGTGAGAGACGGAATTTGAGAGCTCGGCGGCGACAGACATTCTTTTTTTTTTAAAGCGGCAGAAGCGATTATCGAGTGTCTGCCTGCCCCAGATATGTTTCATTAGAGACGATGAAAATAATTACCAAGATGTACTTGATCCAATTGAGGAGTATGTAGGCTATATTTAAATTGTGATATTTTAGGAAATATTTAGGTTAAGGCAAAAGTGGTCTATTTGAAAGTAAAATGTTTTGTTGATAACGTATTGTCGAAAGCACGTTGGCAATATTATTTACTGTGTTGATAGCAGGGTAGGCTAGTGTACAATACCGTAATTTGATGTGCTAGTATGCTTTTTTTAAATGGATTAATTCAATGAAATAACTACTTTTCACTGAAGGGAAACGAGTTACAACATGCAACTTTGATCAGAGACCTAAAATCATGCCTAACAATATCACAACGCTATCCTACTATAGTGTGGATACAGTAGTACAGTGTTGCCAACTCCTCAGTAAGGAAAGTACCTATTGGCTGTCCTAAAAGTTGCTAGAAGTCACTAAATGACATCATAGCATAATTGTCCATGTGCATGTAATTGTGATGGACGCTATAGGAGAGAGGAATAACGTCGTGGGACAGACAAAAAGTGAGTAAAAAACACCCTAAATATGTTTAAAACTACAAATTAACTTTCTTCTGTCGATTCTTGTTTTTTTTATGTCACAATTCCAACCCTCCTCCTTCATCCGGGCTTGGGACTGGCAAAAGTGACCCAAAAGAGACTCTGGCAGAGTTAATTTTTCTTAAATTGGTTTGTAACCTTATGGTCCACTTAGGAGCCTACAACAGGTCACAGTAAAACATGAACATTTTTAACCGTAATATATATATATTTTTTGTATTCAATCTACATTAACAATCTAAATGGACCAAAAAGAGACAATAGAAAAAACTATCAATGGCAATGTGAGAACATTATGGTAACTAGTCTGGACTAAAATGAGTAAAAAGCTGATGTGCCAAAAAGCTGCAAAACATTATCCAGCAGCTGGTGCTCATAGCAAGCCTCACCAGACAGCTTCAGTCCATATCGAATGTACAGGATGGCGTTAAGGGTCTGCAAGGACATACAATTTCTAAGTTTGCTTTTTACCACATTCATCTGGCTGAATACTCTCTCGACTTCAGCATTCGAGTGTGGCAAGGATAACACAGACACAGCAGCCATGGCAAGTTCTTGAAACGGGTTGATATCAGTTGCATCCCTGAACTTCCAAATCTCACTCCAGAAGCTCAGTGTGTTTTTTGTCTCATTCCATTTACTAAGATGGATGGCATGCCATTGCTGGACAATCTTGTCTATCTTTGCAGGGGAGTAGCCAAGGAGCTTGGCTATTTTTTCTATTTCTCCAGGGCTCTTATTGTGCCTGGCTCATTGCGAACTAATTTGACAGAATTTTACGTAATTACAGTGCCTTGCGAAAGTATTCGGCCCCCTTGAACTTTGCAACCTTTTGCCACATTTCAGGCTTCAAACATAAAGATATAAAACTGTATTTTTTTGTGAAGAATCAACAACAAGTGGGACACAATCATGAAGTGGAACAACATTTATTGGATATTTCTAACTTTTTTAACAAATCAAAAACTGAAAAATTGGGCGTGCAAAATTATTCAGCCCCTTTACTTTCAGTGCAGCAAACTCTCTCCAGAAGTTCAGTGAGGATCTCTGAATGATCCAATGTTGCCCTAAATGACTAATGATGATAAATACAATCCACCTGTTTGTAATCAAGTCTCCGTATAAATGCCCCTGCACTGTGATAGTCTCAGAGGTCCGTTAAAAGCGCAGAGAGCATCATGAAGAACAAGGAACACACCAGGCAGGTCCGAGATACTGTTGTGAAGAAGTTTAAAGCCGGATTTGGATACAAAAAGATTTCCCAAGCTTTAAACATCCCAAGGAGCACTGTGCAAGCGATAATATTGAAATAGAAGGAGTATCAGACCACTGCAAATCTACCCAGACCTGGCCGTCCCTCTAGACTTTCAGCTCATACAAGGAGAAGACTGATCAGAGATGCAGCCAAGAGGCCCATGATCACTCTGGATGAACTGCAGAGATCTACAGCTGAGGTGGGAGACTCTGTCCATAGAACAACAATCAGTCCTATATTGCACAAATCTGGCCTTTATGGAAGAGTGGCAAGAAGAAAGCTATTTCTTAAAGATATCCATAAAAAGTGTTGTTTAAAGTTTGCCACAAGCCACCTGGGAGACACACCAAACATGTGGAAGAAGGTGCTCTGGTCCGATGAAACCAAAATTTAACTTTTTGGCAACAATGCAAAACGTTATGTTTGGCGTAAAAGCAACACAGCTGAACACACCATCCCCACTGTCAAACATGGTGGTGGCAGCATCATGGTTTGGGCCTGCTTTTCGTCAGCAGGGACAGGGAAGATGGTTAAAATTGATGGGAAGATGGATGGAGCCAAATACAGGACCATTCTGGAAGAAAACCTGATGGAGTCTGCAAAAGACCTGAGACTGGGACGGAGATTTGTCTTCCAACAAGACAATGATCCAAAACATAAAGCAAAATCTACAATGGATTGGTTCAAAAATAAACATATCCAGGTGTTAGAATGGCCAAGTCAAAGTCCAGACCTGAATCCAATCGAGAATCTGTGGAAAGAACTGAAAACTGCTGTTCACAAATGCTCTCCATCCAACCTCACTGAGCTCGAGCTGTTTTGCAAGGAGGAATGGGAAAAAATGTCAGTCTCTCGATGTGCAAAACTGATAGAGACATACCCCAAGCGACTTACAGCTGTAATCGCAGCAAAAGGTGGCGCTACAAAGTATTAACTTAAGGGGGCTGAATAATTTTGCACGCCCAATTTTTCAGTTTTTGGTTTGTTAAAAAAGTTTTAAATATCCAATAAATGTCGTTCCACTTCATGATTGTGTCCCACTTGTTGTTGATTCTTCACAAAAAAATACAGTTTTATATCTTTATGTTTGAAGCCTGAAATGTGGCAAAAGGTCGCAAAGTTCAAGGGGGCCGAATACTTTCGCAAGGCACTGTATGACATAACATTAAAGGTTGTGCAATGTAACAGCAATATTTAGACTTAAGGATGCCATCCGTTAGATAAAATACGGAACGGTTCCATATTTCACTGAAAGAATAAACGTTTAAACTCATGTTAAAAGGAACCACCAGCTTTCATTTGTTCTCATGTTCTGAACAAGGAACTTAAACGTTAGCTTTCTTACATGGCACACATTGCACTTTTACTTTCTTCTCCAACACTTTGTTTTTGCATTATTTAAACCAAATTGAACATGTTTAATTATTTATTTGAGGCTAAATTGAATTGATGTATTATATTAAGTTAAAAGTGTTCATTCAGTATTGTTGTAATTGTCATTATTACAATTAAAATCGGCTATGAGGGGTGGCCAGTCCTCTTCTGGCTGTGCCGGGTGGAGATTATAATAGAACATGGCCAAGATGTTCAAATGTTCATAAATGACCAGCATGGTCAAATAATAATAATCACAGTAGTTGTCGAGGGTGCAGCAAGTCAGCACCTCAGGAGTAACTGTCAGTTGGCTTTTCATAGCCGATCATTCAGAGTTAGAGACAGCAGTTGCAGTAGAGAGAGAGAGAGTCGAAAACAGCAGGTCCGGGACAAGGTAGCACGTCCGGTGAACAGATCAGGGTTCCAGAACAGTTGAAACTGGAGCAGCAGCACGACCAGGTGGACTGTGGACAGCAAGGAGTCATCAGGCCAGGTAGTCCTGAGGCATGGTCCTAGGGCTCAGGACCTCAGAGAGAAGAGAGAAAGAGAGAGAGAATTAGAGGGAGCATACTTAAATTCACACAGGACACCGGATATCTGAAATACTCCAGATATAACAGACTGACCCTGACACAAACTGTTGCAGCATAAATACTGGAGGGTGAGACCGGAGGGGTCGGGAGACACTGTGGCCCTGTCCGACGATACCCTCGGACAGGGCCAACCAGGCACCCACTTTGCCAAAGCACATCCCCCACACCACTAAAGGGATTACTTCAACCACCAATTTACCATCCTGAGACAAGGCCGAGTATAGCCCATGAAGATCTCCTTCATGGCACAACCCAGACGAGGGTGCCAACCCGGACAGGAAGATCACGTCAGTGACTCAACCCACTCAAGTGACGCACCCCTCCTAGGGACGGCATGGAAGAGCACCAGTAAGCCAGTGACTCAGCCCCCGTAATAGGGTTAGAGGCAGAGAATCCCAGTGGAGAAGAGGGGAACCGGCCAGGCAGAGACAGCAAGGGCGGTTCGTCGCTCCAGTGTTTTTCCGTTCACCTTTACACCACTGGGCCAGACTACACTCAATCATAGGACCAACTGAAGAGATGAGATTTCAATTAAGACTTAAAGGTTGAGATCAAGTCTGCATCTCTCACATGGATAGGCAGACAATTCCATAAAAATTGCGCTCTATAGGAGAAAGCCCTGCCTCCAGTTGTTTGCTTAGAAATTCTAGGGACAATAAGGAGGCCTGAGTCTTGTGGTAGGTATGTACGGCAGGACCAAATCAGAAAAATAGGTAGGAGCAAGCCCATGTAATGCCTTGTAGGTTAGCAGTAAAACCTTTTAAATCAGTCCTAGCCTTAACAGGAAGCCAGTGTAGAGAGGCTAGCACTGTAGTAATATGATACATTTTATAGGTTCTAGTCAAGATTCTTTCAGCTGTGTTTTTCTCAAGTTTAGTGCTTTATCCGGGTAGCCGGAAAGTAGAGCATTGCAGTAGTCTAATCTAGAAGTGACAAAAACATGGATACATTTTTATGCATCATTTTTGGACAGAAAGTTTTTTATTTTGCAATGTTACGTAGATGGAAAAAAGCTGTCCTTGAAACAGTCTTGATATGTTTGTCAAAAGAGAGATCAGGGTCCAGAGAAACGCTGAGGTCCTTCACAGTTTTATTTGAGACGACTGTACAACCATCAAGATTAATTGTCAGATCCAACAGAAGATCTCTTTGTTTCTTGAGACCTAGAACTAGCATCTCTGTTTTGTCCGAGTTTAAATGTAAAACATGCCGCCATCCACTTCCTTATGTCTGAAACACAGGCTTCCAGGGAGGGCAATTTTGGGGCTTCACCATGTTTCATCAAATGTACAGCTGTGTATTGTCCGCATAGCAATGAAAGTTAACAGTATGTTTCCAAATTTCATCACCAAGAGGTAAAATATATAGTGAAAACAATAGTGGTCCTAAAACGGAACCTTGAGGAACACCGGAATTTGCAGTTGATTTGTCAGAGGACAAACCATCCACAGAGACAAACTGATATCTTTCTGACAGATCTAAACCAGGCCAGAACTTGTCCGTGTAGACCAATTTGGGTTTCCAATCTCTCCAAAAGAATGTGATGATCAATGGTATCAAAAGCAGCACTAAGGTCTAGGAGTACGAGAACAGATGCAGAGCCTTGGCAGACACCATTAAAAGGTAATTTACCACCTTCACGAGTGCAGTCTCAGTGCTATGATGGGGTCTAAAACCAGACTGAAGTGTTTCATATACGTTGTCTGTCTTCAGGAAGGCAGTGAGTTGCTGCACAACAGTTTTAAAAAAATTGATCGGAATGGGAGATTCGATATAGGCTGTTCGTTTTTTATAATTTCTGGGTCAAGGTTGGACTTTTTCAATAGCGGCTGACACTTTTTGTGAGTTTGGTACACATCCGGTGGATAGCGTGCCATTTATTATGTTCAACATAGCACAGGAAGCAGCTCTTTCAGTAGTTTAGTTGGAATAGGGTCCAGTATGCAGCTTGGAGGTTTAGAGGCCATGACTATTTTCATCAATGTGTCAAGAGATATAATATTTAAAAACTTGAGTGTCTCCCTTGATCCTAGGTCCTGGGAGTGTTGTGCAGACTCAGGACAACTGAGCTTTGGGGAAATACGCAGATTTAAAGAGGAGTCCGTAATTTGCTTTCTAATGATCATGATCTTTTCCTCAAAGAAGTTCATGAATTTATCGCTGCTGAAGTGAAAGCCATCCTCCCTTAGGGAATGCTGTAACGATGTGTGCTGACAGTCGGGAAGCAAGTTCAGGGAGTGAGTGATTTAATTAATAAACTAAACATAAAACAAAACAAACACGAACAACGCACAGACATGAAACAGAAACAATGACGCCTGGGGAAGGAACCAAAGGGAGTGACATATATAGGGCCTTCCTTCAGGGAAGTGATGGAATCCAGGTGAGTCTGAAGATGCGCAGGTGCACGTAACGATGGTGACATGTGTGCGCCATAACGAGCAGCCTGGTGACCAAGAGGCCGGAGAGGGAGCACACGTGACAGTACCCCCTTCAAATTCTGCAATGGCCAACGGCTACAAAAAACACAACGTTTTTTTTTTCAGGCGGCTTAAGTGGCTTTGGAAAGATGAGAATGGTGATATAGGACTATGCGCTTGTGTTATGCAGCTAAAGGAAGGAGAAAACGGGGATAGTAAGGTGGTGCGGCAAGAACTACGTACAGTGGTGGAATCTGTGCCGGACACTGGTGTTAATAAGGTGCTTCAATTAGAGTCACAGGAAGGAGTAGTAAAGCATGGACCTAATGCTATAGTAGGAGATGACTGTACTGATAGTGACACTGTTGTCTGGGGTGATAGAGTTAACTGTGGAGTTGACCGTACTGATAAAGGCATAGATCTTAATAATAAACAGATTATAAATGCTGTTGACCCATCAAATTTTACACATAAATTGTATGGGGGTGGTCATGATGTTGGGGAGCACCAGAAAGAAGCGCATAGTCCTATATCACCATTCTCATCAGGTGTGGGCATTTTCTCCTGGGATTCAGGAGAGAAAGCACACTTCCACGAACGATATATCATCGAAGAGATATGTGAAAAACACCTTGAGGATTGGTTCTAAACAACGTTTGCCATGTTTCAGTCGATATTATGGAGTTAATTTGGAAAAAAGTTGTTAAAACCTCTTGATTCTAGCCATCCCGAATCCGGGATCGTGAATACAGCCTCAAGCTCATTACCATAACGCAACGTTAACTATTCATGAAAATTGCAAATGAAATGAAATAAATATGCTAGCTCTCAAGCTTAGCCTTTTTGTTAACAACACTGTCATCTCAGATTTTCAAAATATGCTTCTCAACCATAGGAAAACAATCATTTGTGTAACAGTAGCTAGCTAGCGTAGCATTTAGCGTTAGCATTAGCGTTAGCATTCAGCAGGCAACATTTTCACAAAAACCAGAAAAGCATTCAAATAAAATCATTTACCTTTGAAGAACTTCAGATGTTTTCAATGAGGAGACTCTGTTAGATAGCAAATGTTCAGTTTTTCCTGAAAGATTATTTGTTTAGGAGAAATCGCTCCGTTTGGTGCGTCACGTTTGGCTACCAAAAATCAGATCACTGCACCTGTACTTGGGCTGTTTACAGATAGGCTATCTACCTACCTCATCCCCATACTGGTATTTATTTATTTATTTTGCTCCTTTGCACCCCAGTATCTCTACCTGCACATTAATCTTCTGCCGATCTACCATTCCAGTGTTTAATTGCTATATTGTAATTACTTCACCACCATGGCCTATTTATTTCCTTAACTTACCTCATTTGCACTCACTGTATATATACTTTTTTGTTTTCTTTTGTTCTACTGTATTATTGACTGTATGTTTTGTTTATTCCATGTGTAACTCTGTGTTGTTGTATGTGTCGAATTGCTATGCTTTATCTTGGCCAGGTCGCAGTTGGAAATGAGAACTTGTTCTCAACTAGCCTACCTGGTTAAATAAAGGTGAAATAAAATAAATAAATAAATACAGTATGAATACTTCTCCAATCACACAGTGGATAAAGTGCCACCCATTTGAATGTTTCTGAATACTACAGCAGCATTTTCTGAATGCCATAAAAGGACATATCACAGTTTGAAGCATTGAATTCAGGGACATTTTACAATCCATGGTTCAAGAACAAATTTATTACAGTTGTGTAGAGGACATAGTTTAATATTATGTTCAGGATGTTAAAAATGTCTTAGCAAATTATCTGCTATACATACATATTCTACTGTATGTTCAAGCGTTTCCAGTATAAAGTGTGATGCCCAGGCAGTGTAAGCTTGACTACAAAACAACTGATAGTAGAACTGGAGTAAATTTCTGCAGAAAGCACAGCGATTACTTTTTTGGTTTGAATCAACAGAGCAGAGCATGTGATACATCTAAAAATTCAAAGGGCTCTCAACATTCAAGCTTTTATGTAGCCCATTCCCAAAAGACTTTGCTTGTAAAAATGGACACGGATAGGATCAAATTACCTAAAAGCTTTACTCTACCTTGCAAATTTAGCAACCATACATATACTATTTCCAGTATAGTCACATTTTCAGACGAATACCCATTTGGGAAATTGTATACAAGTTATGAACAGCTTTGGCACAAACTGCACTGAGACATCAAAATTGTCAGTGGGCAAGAGTATAGAATTACTCAACAAATTACTGTACAAAGCCACATTTTATCTAGTTGCATATGACGGGATAAGTAGTTTAGAGGTTCTACACTTTTGTCTGAAAGATGTCATTCACTTATTTTCTGTCAAATGCAAGGAATGTGATTCCTCTCAACATAAACACATTTCTTAGCCAACTCAGAGGAAACTGTCTTCACTAACCGCTGTGGATGAGCAATGGAGATTGGTTCAGTGATAAGATAATTGATGTGTACCTTGATTTTGTCAAATCTAATTTGCAGAATAATTTCGTGTTGATGTTTCCCGCTTATTTTGTAAGCCAACAGTTACAGAATCTCTGTTCTGAGAGGTTAGATGTTCTGCCTAAGGTACCTAGAATAGCACGCAATTGATGGCATTTTGAGAATGTAATAACACTTGTGAATTTAAAAGCACATTGGATGGCCACAGCTATAAACATGAAAAGGAAAGTATATGCTCGCTTTAGTATAACTTTGAGTGTTAAAATAATGGACTCCTTAAAACCTCTTACTTCTACCCCCTCCTTTTTCGAACATTCTGTTAAAAATCGCGCAACTTTTCAGCGTCCTGCTACTCATGCCAGGAATATAGTATATGCATATGATTAGTATGTGTGGATAGAAAACACTCTGAAGTTTCTAAAACTGGTTAAATCACGGCTGTGACTATAACAGATCGTGTGTTTCATTGAAAAACGCAAGAAAAACTGCTCTCTGAAAGCTAAAAATAATTTCCATAAGTCACTTTCATGGGTTGTTAAAAGGGGACAAAATTTAATATCGACCTGCATACAATTCATACAAATTCCACACGATGTCGCCATTGTCGTCATTTTCAATGGAATTTTTTGTTGGAAAATCCAACTATCTGGATTCCGTTTCTTCCGGTCTCCACCAGGATCTTTTCAATGTGGACATTGGCAGCCATTGATTTGCAGACGAGGAGCTATTGAATATACATCGCCCTGTAATCATTTTGATAGATTATAAACGTTTACTAATACCTAAAGTTGGATTACAAAAGGATTTCGAAGTGTTTTGTGAAAGTTTATCGTCGACTTTTTTAATTTTAAAAAATGACGCAGCGTTTAAAAACAATGTTTTTTTCTGAATGACACAGCTTCCATAGAAAGCTATTTTGGGTATATATGGACCGATTTAAACGAAAAAAAGACCCAATAGTGATGTTTATGGGGCATATAGGAGTGCCAAGAAAGAAGCTCGTCAAAGGTAATGAATGTTTTATATTTTATTTCTGCGTTTTGTGTTGCGCCGGATAAGCAAAGTCTTTGTTTACGTCGCATTCAGGCATTTTGAGGTGTTGCATGCTATCAGATAATAGCTTCTCATGCTTTCGCCGAAAAGCATTTTAAAAATCTGACTTGTTGGCTAGGTTCACAACGAGTGTTGCTTTAATTCAATACCCTGCTTGTGAATTTTGATCAAGGTTTGAGTTTTAACGAGTACATTTAGCATTTAGCGTGGCGCATTTGCATTTCCAGGTGCCTAGTGGAGACATATGCGTCTCAAGTAGAATCAAGAAGTTTTTAAAGCAGTATGAGAAGGAACTGGAGGGTATTCTTCACTCACTACAGAAATATCTGGCACTACACTATTTGACTTTACATTGTGACGGCCCTGAATTTGTCTGAACCGTCTCAGAGCTTCTCCTTCCAATAGGGCGCTTCCCCTTTAATTCCCAATTAAATTGCCAGCATCAGCTGCTCAAAAGTGGGATTGTGATGGAGACATGAATGAGGATGTGTTCAACACTCAGTGCTGAAGCGGCTTTATTCCGTTTGTTTTGTTGTATTTTAAAGTTTGCCTTGTAGCCTAATGGCAAGTTTACCCAGGATCGGATCCACTCTTTGCGTCCGTTGGACTACACATCTCCGTTGTTCTTCGTGGCCTTTCTCCGCTGGAGATCTGTTGGCGGATTGGATTGTCTGACTGACCACAACCTTTTTGTATACGGTATTTTACGGTTTTGGTGCGATGTATACAGTGATGATTTATGTGATTTGATACGCTTTATGGTTGTGTGGTAAAGTAATTGTTATTTTGATTGTATAATTGATAGTGGGTTTACGCTACACTTGTATGAACGAACAAACATTGCGTGACTTAAGGCCACTTGAGTTCCCTGAACTCCTTTACCGGGCTGGACTCTTAGGCAGGACTTTTCTGGAGGAACCATAGGTCATTATTTGTTATTATGTGTGATCCGTTTATGTTTAATACAACCCACGCAAAAGACTAAGTTATTTCCAATGTTTTAAGGGTATGTCCATCCTGACTTTTACGAGTCCTTTTGACGGACCAGATGGGACTCATTCCCTCCCAAACCAAAAGGAGAAACCAATTTTCTCTGTTAGGCACAACCTACCTGGCACCCCTATACACAGTAACCTCTAGTCAAAACCGTTACAACATGGAAAGGTTGTGGACACTGTTTTGAAATGTGAATTTCCTCATCATTATGAGAATTTCAAAGCTCAGGTAGATAGATGGAAGTGGTTGTGGTCCCTATATGTGTTTGTTCACTAAAGCAGTACTATTTGGAGAACACGAATTAATGACATAAAATGTTGCATTTTGTATGAATTGAGAAATACGATTGCATTAACATTAAGTAAGAACATGTAGATCACATTCATTGAGTAATAGTGAACACCTTGAAATAATACTTCCACGTGCATTGTCAAAAGAACATCAATCTGAAGTGATGTGATTTAAGTGGTGCAACCTGCACATGTACTATGTTTCACAGATTGTTTGGTGTGTTTCATGAGCTGCTATCCTGAACCCTGACCTTAAATTGAATTTGGAACTTCTGTGTAACTAATGATCAATTTGATTAATTAACTTCATTGTGATATTTGTTATGAATAAAGTATTAATTTCTTGACAATTTTACTTGCATCTCTTGACTTTTTTACTTTGGATAAAGGTAGACTCTGAGCTAGAAAATGGTATCGTACACTGCAGTTGAAATTCATTCTGCTTTGAAAGTTGATACATTTGTAAACCCACTTTTTAGAAAATGGCCATTGAATGTGTTAGTACACATAATGGAGAGCTCTTTGTCTACACCCATTCAGAATTGTTCACACCCTCTTAAACCTTAGCCCCACCAATCTCTTTAAGGATTCACATGTGCTGCCATGTGCTAAACATAGTAAGCGTGTAGTAAACCAAACATTTCAAGACAAAGTGGTAGCAAAAATACACTATCTACTCCTTGGCCTTTATCCTAATCTGACTTTGGTGCAGGTCATGTGGTTCTTCACATTACCGTCTCTGATACACCTTTATTTGATAGTGTTTATTTGTCACATGCACAGGATACAGAAGGTGTAAACGGTGTGGTGAATTTGGTTACTTGCATAGTAATATCAAATTGAAAGTGTCCAGAAATATTGTATAATTAGATTACCCTAAATTGATGGGTTATGTGAAATGCTATAACCACCTCCCAGCCACATATAGCTAAGTGAAGGGGTCACTATTGTTGAGCTTCAATTGGTGGACCGAGCCTTACATTCTCTGGAAAAATGTATTGATTTAACTTGAATTAATTACTCCTTTGATTATAGCAAGCCATCCAGGCCATGATGCGCCCTCCACCATACTTTACAGTTGGGATGAGGTTTTGATGTGCCTTTTTTTTCTCCACACAGTGTTGTGTTCCTTCCAAACAACTGAACTTCAGTTTCATCTGTCTACAGAGTATTTTGCCAGTAGTACTGTGGAACATCCAGGTGCTCTTTTGCGAGCTTCAGACATGCAGCAATGGTTTTTTTGGACAGCAGTGGCTTCTCCTGTGGTGTCCTCCCATGAATAGCATTCTTGTTTAGTGTTTTAGGTATCAGACTCGTCAACAGAGATGTTAGCATGTTCCAAAAATGTCTTTAGCTGACAATCTAGGATTCTTCTTAACCTCATTGAGCATTCGGTACTGTTCTCTTGCAGTCACCTTTTGCTGGACGGCCACTTCTAGGGAGAGTAGCAACAGTTGAACTCCATTTATAGACAATTTGTCTTACTGTTGACTGAAACATCAAGGCTTTTGGAGATACTTTTGTAACCCTTTCCAGCTTTATGCAAGTCAACAATTCTTAATCTTAGGTCTTCTGAGATCTCTTTTGTTCGAGGAATGGTTCACATCAGGCAATGCTTCTTGTGAGTAGCTAACTCAGAGTTTTTTGTTTTTATAGGGCAAGGCAGCTCTAACCAACACCGCCAATCTCGTCTCATTGATTGGACTCCAGGTTAGCTGACTCCATTTAGCTTTTGGAGATGCCATTACCCTAGGTGGTCACATACTTTTTCCAACCTACACTGTGAATGTTTAAATTATGTATTCCCTATAAATGTCTCTCTTTGGTTCCTTTCCCAGGCGTTCTTGTTTTGGTTTCAATTTCATGTCTGTGTGCTGTTAGTGTTTCTTGTTTTGTATTATGTTCAGTTTATTGTATTACAACACTCACACTCTGAACTTGCTTCCCGACTCAGTGCACATTATTACACATATTCAGAAGATAGTGTTTGTTTACAATTTGGTTCTGGTGGGGTACAACAATTGGACTAAGCTCGTGAGGCATTTATGTAAGTTATATTCTTCAAGAATCAATGGGTGTGTGTAAATAATTGAAGTCAAACAATTGTAGCAATCACTGATTGATCCTTTAAATAATATAAATTATGTCTCAAGCATAGCGTACCTGTCTAACTCCATTGTTTATAACAGGAAAATAAACCATGTATGGCTTCAAAATATGTTCAAAAGCTGTCAACTACGCTACCTCGTCCATTTCCCATCTGAGTAGGCCTATGTATTAGGCTATTTTTATTTTTTTATTTCACCTTTATTTAACCAGGTAGGCAAGTTGAGAACAAGTTCTCATTTACAATTGCGACCTGGCCAAGATAAAGCAAAGCAGTTCGACACAACACAGAGTTACACATGGAGTAAAACAAACATACAGTCAATAACACAGTAGAAAAATAAGTCTATATACAATGTGAGCAAATGAGGTGAGATAAGGGAGGTAAAGGCAAAAAAAAGGCCATGGTGGTGAAGAAAATCCAATATAGCAAGGAGCAGTTTCACAGACAGACTAAACCTAGTTCTGGACTAGAAGGATTTTGGCTGGAGATTTTCCATTAACCTCACTTTATATTCCAGGACTAGGCTTAATCTGTTGCCGGGAAAACCTCCCGATAATGTTTAAATGGGAGGATGTATTACATGAATAAACTCATTTAAATGACAAAGTACATTAATGGGATAAACCTACTATAACATTATGTATTAGGTTGTTTGAGAGAAGGTTTGAATCCTAATCAATCCATCCTATGTGAGTGCATCTGTTGAAGTACAAAAGATCAATACATTTACAGTACTCTAGCAGGTGTCGACATGGGTAGGATGATGTCACCCAGTTTGTATATCACTCAACACCTGTCTGATGTTTTGCTTTTCCTACAGTGTGGACCACGTTAAAGGGGGTTGGTTGAAATCAGGGCTGAAAAAATGTGAGTACTGACTGAAATCCACCCCCACACACGCACATACTCTCTGTATTGATCACTAACAGTATATTGTGTCTTGGTCTCCCCCATCAGATGCCTGTGAAATCACACGACCCAAACACAGCATTCAAAAAACTCTGTCTGAGGAGAACAGAAAGGTGACATGGGAGAGAGAAGCAACCGTATCCTGATCACCCAGATAGATTTAATTACTGGGCACAGGTGCTGTGTAGAGAGGGTCTGTCTGGGCGCTGTTACTGGGAGGCAGAGTGGAGTGGTAGTGAGGCTGTTATAGGACTGACATATAGAGGAATCTGCAGGAGTGGCGAGATTACTGACTTTAGGTTTGGACGCAATGACAAGTCCTGGAGTCTGGAGTGCTCTAGTACCAGTTACTCTGCCAGACACAATAATGAGAGCACTACTGCCATATCTGTCCCCTTCTCCAGCACTCACAATGTAGGAGTGTATCTGGACTGGCTGACCAGCACTCTGGCCTTCTACAGTGTCTCTTCTGACGCACTGACCCACCTGCATACATTTCATGCCACTTTCACAGAGCGCCTCTCTCCAGGGTTTAAGCTTTGGGGTTCTGACTCCACAGTGTCCCTGTGCCAGATAAAATAGAATATCCGGAGTCTTCAGCGAAATCACACTCCTGCTCAAACACAGCTGGGTGACACACACACACACACACACACACACACCCTATGATTACGTAAATCGTTTTTTAGTTCATTAAGGTTCACAGATATTGTACCGGAGTAATTTTCTAAATAAAGTGAATCACAACACTAACACACTAACAGTTGGAAAGCAGATCTTGCTATTCTTTTTCATTGTTGTATTATATTCCTGAAAATTGATTTGTCAAATTGCTTTGACTGTTTCTGTAAAGGAATTGTTTTTGATGATTAAACAGTGATTTTATTGTAAACATGGCCTTTCCTTTAAACTGGTTTAACTGGTTTTATGATGTCAATGTAACTAGACTTTAACAAGATGTTATTGTATTCAAAGTTAACCAGTCACTAGAATGATACAGAGCCACTTACATTACATTACCATACTTACTTTGTTCTGGTAGTGAATTCAGGCTACAACATAAAGATCTCAGGGATTATTTCAAAGCGTGTACACAGAGTGAAAAATACACACAGAGGCACATTAACAAATTGGTGGATGTTTTTTTTACGTGAAAATGGTGGGCACTTCCTCAAAAAGGACCCTCAATACAAAGAGAAGACAGATGAAGGGGTCACTGGCTCTAGGGAACATTACATTGAGGTTAAAGTTGAGAGGTAATAATGATAAAAAATAATATTGACAATGATAATAAAAAACGTGTTTTATGTAATGCTTTTCAAGGAGGCTTTACAATAGAGAACAAAAAAACATATACAATAAAGTAATACAAATAAGGAAGAATATTAGAGAGACTGAAAGGTCTAGCTGTATCTGTTGTGTTGAAGCCCAATCCAGCAGGAGAGACAAGACCAACCTGTGCCCAGCAGTGTCCAGGAAGAGTGACCAGTCTATGAAACAGCCAATACATGTAAAAGACAAAAACATTTATACAGAACAAAGGTGATGATAATTATGTGAATGACAGTGTTTGTTTTTATTGGATGTACTCAGCTGTCTACTGCAGCCTATTGTACAGTAAATAGGTAGACCTGTGCAGAGCTGTAGTGATAACAACACCCTACGCAACTTTCCATTGGAGACCACGGTTCATTCCCTGCGTCCACCCTTCCCACTCTTTCTCACACCTTTTAAATGGTTAAATCTGTAGATGTGACTTTATCACCTGTATAGTATAAGTTCACGTGCACACTCTCTCTCCAGTCACTTAATCACTGTCTGTTCTACTTTTCTCTGCAGTGTGGAACATGGTGGAGAGTGCAGGTGCAAACAAGAGCTTAAAAAAAGTGGATGTTGACTGCTGTGAATTCTGTTATTAATGAGTCTTAATTCAAAGTCAAAAACCACGTCAAACATCTCATTCTACATAATTAGAAGTCAGGGGAATAGTGACTTACTTTTGTGTTTTTTATTTAACCTTTATTTAACTAGTCAAGTCGATTAAAAACAAATTCTTATTTACAATGACGGCCTACCAAGAGGCAAAAGGCCTCCTTTGGGGACGGGGGCTGTGAGGTACTCCCTTGGTGATATGCAGAGGCAGGTGCAGCAGATGTTTTGACTTTACACATTGCACTCTTTGAGGTAGTTAGCAAACCATGCCAAAGACCCTCAGAGACACCAATACTCCTTAGCCGACCTACAAGAATGGAATGGTCTACCATATCAAAAGCTTTAGCCAAGTCAATAAAAATAGCAACACAACATTGCTAAGAGTCAACGAAGGGCAGTGGTGACATCATTTAGGGTTGCAGTGACTCATCCACAACCTGAGCGGAAACCAGATTGCGTACCAGAGAGAATACAATAGACATCAAGAAAGCCCGTCAGTTGATTATTGACATGTTTTTCCAACACTTTTGATAAACAGGGCAAGATAGAAATTGGCCTATAACAGTTAGGATCAGCTTGATCTCCCTTTTAAATAAAGGATGCTCCGTGGCTGCCTTTCATGCACTGGGAACCTCCCCAGAGAAGTTTAAAAGGTGAGCAATGATAGGGGCTGCAACCTTAAAGGAGAAAGGATCTAAACCATCTGACCCAGATGTTTTTAGGGTCAAGTTTATGGAGTTCCTTTAGCACCTAAGACTCAGTGACCGCCTGCAGGGAGAAGCTGTGTAGCGGGGCAAGGGAAAAAGTGTGAGTAGCATCAGGGTTAGTCGCATTAGAAGTGCTGGGAGACGAAGAACTGTTGTATGTGTAAGGAGGCGTGGCTGAGTCAAATAGGAATAATGACTTAAGGAAGTGGTGATTAAAGAGCTCAGCCGTACGCTCCTTGTCAGTAACAACCACATCATCAACATTAAGGGACATGGGCAGCTGTGAGTAGGAGGGTTTATTCTCCAGGTCTTTTACTGTTTTCCAGAACTTCTTGGGGTTAGACGTACAGATAGAGAACTGCTCCTTAAAGTAACTAACTTTGGCCTTCTGAATAGCCTGAGTGCATTTGCCTGAACGACATACAGTCAGCCTGAGCATTTGTGTGCTGAGCCTATGGTGTCCTTGAGGTGGAGTAACTCTGAAAATTGTTCTGTATGTTTACAACATCCTAAAGCTTGATTCTGCACTTAGTTTGACCTGTTTAGTCGACATATAATATGTAATTTCGAAGTTTTGATGCGCAAATTTTCCGGACCAGAGGACATTTTGGGTGCATTTCAGCTGATATTGTTAGCAGTAGCTAATACAAAGACACAAGACTTGAAACCAAACAATGTTTTGGGTAAGTATGAACCCTTCCAGTACATTCTGAACGAAGACCATCAAAGGTAAGGGAATATTTATGCTGAAATCTGTGTTTCTGTTGACTCCAACATAGCGGAGAAATATAGCTTATATCTGAGCGCCGTCTCAGAATATTGAATAGTGAGCGATTTCTGTAACGTTAAAAAGAAATGTAACAAAGCGATTGCATTAAGAAGCAGTGTATCTTTCTAACTATATGTAGAACATGTATATTTAGTCAAAGTTTATGATGTCTATTTACGTTATCTTGCCGCGCTACCTATATTTTCTGCTGACATTTTTGAGTATTTTCTGAACATGAATTCAATGTAAATGGACATTTGGACGTTCCCCGAGGGGAACCCCTGGCGTCAACAAGTTTGAGCAGCCATTACGAATACAGACCATAAAACAGTGATCACTAAAATGATTACAGAAAACACCAGACTGGTACTGATTAGGATTATTTGTGAGGATAACATCAAAAAGAGTAACCCTTTATGGGTGTTTGGGGTCATACCTTGCGGGATTGGTCATGATCTTAGAGAGATTTAGGGAGTCCCATTGTTTTGAGACTTGGTCAGGTGGTTTAAGCATGTCCCAGTTTAGGTCACCTAGCAGAACAAATTCAGACTTAGTGTAAGGGGCCATGAGAGAGCTTAGCGCCGGTGCTGATGGTGGATGATACCACCAACAGTTAACAAAGAGCAATTTGAAAGCTTAATGCTTAAAAACATCCAATCAAATTGTTTGGTTACAGACTTGGTGGAGACAACCGAGTACCAAAGGTGTTCCTTGTTAAAGATTGCCACTCCACCACCTTTGGAAGATCTGTCATGCCATATGTCATCAGCTCTGTAGTGGGCTGCTTGATGAACCTCCTGTATCCAAAAAAGTGATATACTACTTTTATAAATTCAATAAATAAATAACCTTTTTAAAGGTGGAATAATGAGAAGTTAGTTAATGCTCTATTTGTGAATTTTGAAGATTTCCAATATTGTGTCTTGTTTCCCCCATCAGATGCCTGTTAGCTCACACTGGACCCAAACGCTGCCTCTCTATCCTTGGATCAGTGAGTGGTGACAGGTGGGTTTCCTCACCTGAATGACTATCCTGATCACCCAGAGAGATTAGAGCACTGGGCACAGGTTATGTGTAGAGAGGGTCTGTCTAGGCGCTGTTACTGGGAGGTAGAGTGGAATAGGAGAGAGGCTGAGCTAAGAGTGGAATATAAAGGAATCCGCAGGAGAGGAATGGAGGGTGACTCCCTGCTTGGGAGCAATTCTACTCTGAGCTGGAATTATAAATATGATAGTGTCACTGACTGCCAGGCACAATAAAAACAAAACAGAAATACCCGTTCCCTCCTCTGACTCCAGCAAAGGAGGCGTGTATCTGGACTGGCCGGCCGACACTCTATCCTTCTACAGCGTCACCTTTGACCCACCTGCACACATTCCAGACCAAATTCACTCAACCCCTCTATCCAGTATTTAAGCTTCTGAAGTTTGATTCCTGGGTGACACTGTGCTAGGTAAACTAACCTCCTGTGTCCTGGCGGAAGTCAGAATACAATTCAAACACAACTGTGTGACATTAGATATATTTCACTATAATAATCACCACCACCACAAACAGACTGAAGTCACAAGTAAACATTTTAATGTCAAATGAATACGTACAAATCCAAGAATGTATACCATTGATGTTCACAGCCGTTGTAAACAACCAATGTTGTTTTTGATCTCTTATATTGCTGTTTTAAGAATGTTAATTTAAATTGTTGACACAACACTCTGCTTCCTGCTACAAATTACATGATATAACAGATTTGCCATGTGAAGACCATTGTATGACAAACCTTAACATTCAATAAACATGTCAACATGAGCATATCTATTAGGTGTTCTGAAATGCCACAATATTAGGATACTTTGTTGTCAAGGCAAGTTTACAGGCACATTATTAAAATACACTACTTATACACATTACTTATTTACAATTATAGCTCATTCATCTTCATATAATGCAGTCGTCTTGGTTGGACGCAGTGGCGATTTTTGCATGTAAATCTTGGTGGGGCAAACTCCCCCCCAAAAATGTGGGATGCCATGCTAGCAAAGCCACTACACACCACAAAACACCAAACAATACATTAATTGCACAAAAACAGTGACAAACAGTGACCACAAACTGTTAGGGCCTACATAAAGCTGTCCCAACAGCAGAGTTCCAACAGCAGTCCCAACACCTTACCACTGCTATGCTTGGCTATCAGCAGAGCCTTGTCTGGCAGCGAAACAGTTAATTCAGCCTCATTTACTGCCTTTAAAAAAAGCATAGCTGATATGGCTGACTTACTTAAACAAATGTGGTTTCTACTGACAATTGAGACGTATAAACTATGGCATAAGGGGACGACGAGCGGATAAGAGGCAATCCGTAATTTTGATTAAGACAATGAGCGAGCTCGGACAGACGTAGTAAATATAACTATTTGTTCAGCACTTTTGAAATGTACAGTGACAGAATTCAGAACATGGGCTGTTCTTACAATATTCTCCCTGTACACCAAGTTAGAACCGTTGGATAAATAAAGGGGGCATAAAAGCAGACAATGAAAGCTCTTACCAAAATCAATGATTGCATTTCTCTAAAACAGGCTATAGGCTACATGTGCACCATCAAGTTAGAACAGTAGGATAAGTTATGAGAGAGGAACGGGACCAAAGTTTTAGGGTGAGGCACATGGGCTAACAGCTTACTACACAACATACACTTAGCATGACTTTCTTGGCTACAATATACATATCTCTCTGGCAAATTACGTAATTTATGCAGCAGCATTCAATACATTTTTGGACTCACTTTGTTGTGCTGTGCTCACTTGAAGGAAGGTGGTGTGACAGTCCTTCTTGTGGGCTCTAGAAAGAGGCCCAAAATCCGGACTTGGAATTCCGAGTTGGATGACAGTTCAAAATTATTATCTCTATTTCCCCAGACGGAGCTTGTTCCCAGTTGTCTTGAACTCACTGATGTCTGATATTTCCCATTTCCGAGTTTTCAGTTGTTTTGAATGCGGCAGAATGGATTGACAGCATGGCCAATGATTCAATTGATTCAAATGATTCAATTGTTTTTGCCCCGTGGCATTTCCCCCTTTTTTGTTATATCCAATTGGTAGTTACAATCTTTTCTCATCTCTGCAACTCCCCTATGAACTCGGCGAAGGTCGAGATCCAAACAGCATCGCTTCTTGACACACTGCTCTCTTAACCCGGAAGCCATCCGCACCAATCCGCACCAATGTCAGGTCAGGGAAACACTTGACCTGATGACCGAGGTCAGCTTGTAGGAGCCCGGCCCGCCTCAAGGAGTCGCTGGAGCACGATGAGACAAGGACTGACCAAACACTCCCCTAACATGAAGACACTGGGCCAATTGTGCGCCGCCTCGTGACACAGCCTGGTATCAAACCCAAGGCTGCAGTGGAGCCTTAGCACTCATTTTTGAATTGGCGATTTCAGGCTTGCTGTGTAATGTTTATGTCTAATGGCCAATGAGCACCGATACGTTTTATCTATAATTTATTTTCATATGACAAGGATTGAAAAGGATTTGCCAGTAGATTGTCAACTTTATTCATGATGATGACTGATAGCTTGTTAGCTAAGATTTTGAATGTATGATGTTGACAGTCCAATCAAAGCTACTGTAGATATAACGTGATTTGACATAATTTTATCTGTGGCAAATGACATTGAGCATTCTTGGATGGGCACTTCTAATGTAAGTCTATGGCAGAACCCAAGGGGCTTGAATTTGTAAGCATTTCACTGTGTATGTAAACTTCTGACCCACTGGGAATGTGATGAAAGAAATAAAAGCTGAAATAAATTATTTTCTCTACTACTATTCTAACATTTTACATTCTTAAAATAAAGCATTACCACAAAAATGGTGGATGCTTGTGGAACCGGAGAAGGTAAGGCACTTGTCTGTCGGCCCTACATTAAAGACCTAAATTGGTTAAAGAAAATTGTGATGAAAAGAAAAGTATACCAGTTTAATTTAAGGACCCAAAAATGGACAGCTGCGCCATAAGGTTGCAAAATGTATAGTTGGGAAAACATTTTCGATGTGCCGATTCCATGGCATGGTTTATGAACCCAAAACAGCGCCGGATTAAAAATGTTGAGTTTTTCAATTAAAATTACTATCCAAAATTCTTTCCGATCAATAGAATGTTATGTATATGGGGGATACATCCACCCCAGCTTGACAGATTTTGCTGTGAAGAGACAGAATCATAAGATAGACTTGTTTTGGTACTGCCTTGGTTGCAGGTTCAGGAATGGCTGAATAATTGCATTATTTTCCTGGAGCTAACTCTGCGAATAGCACTGCTAAAGCCATAGTCAATTGACAAATAATATAATAATACTCTCGGTAAAATTGTTTCATTTACAATCTGTAGAAATTTTCTGTAGGATTTTCTTCCTTCCCACCTTGTATCTTTAGTCAAAGTTCTAGGGCCACTTTTACATACCCAGCTGCAGACTGGCAAAGTTAAGGTCTTGTCTTCATCACCTTCGCCTTGTGTGGAGATTCAAACTTCTAATCATTTTCAGCCGTGTAGCCACAGCTCCACGTTTTCTGGTCTTAAGAGTTTCAACCACGCTTCACGTCTGCTGGTCTGTTATGTTCATTCTTAGCGAGTCCTTTTAAGCACTCTGGTCGAAAAGGGCGGTTCCATCACACTGACACGCTCTTCTGACCTCATTTGGGGCGTGGCTTAGTTAATGTGCAAAGGACATAAAAACTAGAATCTCGTTAGAAAATTAAAATCACATTCATGTCTTAACAAAAATTGTTTCATCATTATTCATATTGTATTAACATCATATTGGAGTGAAACTCAACAGCCGAAGGGTGTATTTGGTTCATACAGTATTTGGTTCATACAGTGTTTAATAACTTCACAAAATGAAAAGCAATATGACATCATTATTCTTTAGATCCCCACTGACCATTTGTAACATTCCTATCTTATAGGAAGTTCACTCTTTGTACATTATAGTTTTTGGGCAGCAAAATCTCTCTGTAAAAAAGACATTCCAATCTTGATACTAAAGAGCAAGAGAGGGTTCTCTGCTGCATAAGATTTATGATTGGCGTGAGGTGTCATAAACCGGCCCTGCCCCCCTCTCCTCTCCTCTCTTGTGGGAGAAAGGGGGGTCTGGCTATTTGTCAGCCATTTGCAAAGCTGATCTGAGGCCTTAGATCCTCTACCAGGAGAGTCATGACAGCAGTTTTGAGGTACTGTTCACCTGAGGTAGAATACCTCATGATAAGCTGTAGACCACACTATCTACCAAGAGAGTTTTCATCTTAATTATTCGTAGTCGTCTATTTACCACCACAAACCAATGCTGGCACAAAGACCGCACTCAACGAGCTGTGTAATGCCATAAGCAAACAAGAAAATGCTCATTCAGAAGCGACGCTCCTAGTGACAGGGGACTTTATTGCAGGCAAACTTAAACCTGTTTTAACTAATTTCTACCTGCATGTCACATGCAACCAGAGGGGGAAAAAAACTCTAGACCACCTTTACTCCACACACAGAGACGCAAACAAAGCTCTCCCTCGCCCTCCATTTGGCAAATGACCATAATTACATCCTCCTGATTCCTGCTGACCCTTGGTCACCGGCTTCAGCAATAAGTGCATTGACGACATCCTCCCCACAGTGACCGTAAGTACATTTCCCAACCAGAAGCCATGGATTACAGGCAACATCCGCACTGAGATAAAAGCTAGAGCTGGCAATTTCATAAAGGGGGACACTAATCCGGACGCTTATGGGAAATCCCACTATGCTTTCAGACGAACCATCAAACAGGAAAAGAGTTAATACAGGACAGCACCATTGAGAGCATCCTAACCGGTTGCATAACCGCCTGATATGGCAACTGCTCGACATCTGACCGTACGGTGCTACAGAGAGTAGTGTGTACAGCCCAGTGCATCACTGTGGCCAAGCTTCCTGACATCCAGGATCTATATACTAGGCGGTGTCAAAGGAAGGCCCAAAAAAAGAGTCGACTCCGGGATGCTGGCCTTCTAGGCGGAGTTCCTTTGTCTAGTGTCTGTGTTCTTTTTGCCATCTTAATCATTTGTTTTTATTGGCCAGTCTGACATATGGCTTTTTCTTTGCAACTCTGCCTAGAAGGCCAGCATCTCTATTAGACTATTCTTTAGTAAAGGTTGAATAGTCTATTGTTCAACATGGTTGTCCAGCAATGATCAACAACCAAATTCACAGAGATTGAAGAAATCTGGATAGAAAAATGGGCAAATGTTGCACAATCCAGGTATGGAAAGCTCTGAGAGACTCACAGCTGTAATCACTGACAAAGGTGCTTCTACAAAATATTGACTCAGGGGTGAAAAGTTATATAAATGAGAATTTGCTAAAATGCATAAAAGCATGTTTTCACTTTGTCATTATGGGGTATTGTGTGTAGTAAAAAAAAGTAATCCATAACACAACACAGTATGTGGAATAAGTCAAGGGGTATGAATACTTTCGGAAGGGACTGTAAGTGTTTGTTTCTTGGGCTTCAAGAATGTGACTGATCAAAGTGCCTCAGGCCTTGAAAAATAAATAATTGAACTGATTGAAAGTAAGGGGATATCAGTGAACAAATGCCGTGGTCACGGCTACGATGGTGCTAGTGCAATGAGGGCTCCCGAGTGGAGCAGCGGTCTAAAGCACTGCATCTCAGTGCAAGAGACGTCACTACAGACACCCGGGTTAGAATCCAGGCTGTATCACAACCGGCCGTGATTGTGAGTGCCATAGGGCGGCGCACAATTGGCCCAGCATCTTGCGGGTTTGGCCGGTGTAGGCCGTCAATGTAAATAAGAATTTGTTCTTACTGACTTGCCGCATTAAATAAAGATTTTAAACATTTTTTAAATAAAATAATTTGTGGATCTTACTCAGGTGTTCAAAAGCGCATATCAGACCGAGATGCTATGCTTCTTAGGTAGTTTTTATTAGTTTTGGTTTAGAAAACAAACTCTCTGCAGAAGGGACAGTTACAGGGAAGCTTAAACAGTTTGATTGCCATAGCAACATCAGGGGAATTGGGCAGAGGGGAGTGGTGCTTCAAATAAGCAGTTCTACAACATCTTTAATTGAGCTGCTCATTCTCCTTAATAGCCGGCCTCAACACGTTACGGAAAGAGATTAACTGTATAGGATGGTCTGGGGACAGGTCGTCTGGATACTGGACAGCCAGTAAATTGGCAGATGCAAACAGATTATCATCTTCAGCGGACAACAGTTCTTGAGATTTAAAACAAGTTGTGTGGTTGCAATATCAACAGTCCCTTGTCTCTGGTAGGCTATATCTTGGCATGTATCATTCAAGACTAAGTTTACATTGTGTGCAGTGCAATGGACATACACTACATGACCAAAATTATGTGGACACCTGCTTGTCGAACATCTCATTCCAAAATCATGGTCATTAATATGGAGCTGGTCCCCTCTTTGCTGCTATAACAGCCTCCACTCTTCTGGGAAGGCTTTCCACTAATGTTAGAACATTGCTGCGGAGACTTGCTTCCATTCAGCCACAAGAGCATTAGTGAGGTCGGGCACTGATGTTGGGTGATTAGGCCTGGCTCGCAGTCAGGCAGGTAGCGTCCTCCTGGCATCCACCAAACCCAGATTTATCTGTTGGATTGCCAGATGGTGAAGCGTGATTCATCACTCCAGAGAATGTGTTTCCATTGCTCCAGAGTCCAATGATGGTGAGCTTTACACCACTCTAGCCGATGCTTGGCATTGCGCATGGTGATCTTAGGCTTGTGTGAGGCTGCTCGGCTGCTCGACATTGAAACCCAATTCATGAAGCTCCCAACGAAGTTATTGTGCTGACATTGCTTGCAGAACCAGTTTGGAACTCGGTAATAGGTGTTGCAACCAAGGAAAGATAATTTTTACACACTACGTGCTTCAGCAATTGGAGTTCCTGTACTGTGAGCTTGTGTGGCCTATTGCTTCCCGCTGAGCTGTTATTGCTCCTAGTCGTTTCCACTTCCTAATAACAACACTTACAGTTGACCAGAGCAGCTCTAGCACAAACTGACTTGTTGGATAGGTGGTATCCTATGACGGAGCCATGTTGAAAGTCACTAAACTCTTAAGCACAGACACATAAAAGGTTTTTCTAAGAGAAAGAAAGAGAACAATAGACAGACAGAGAGATGCAGCGAGAAATACTTCAGGATAATTGTTAGGCTGTTTTATGTGTAATTTTTATAAAAAGTTTATAAATACCAGCTAAATACTGTACAGTGGTTCCTCCTTTAAAAGTTGTGTCATACTGCAGCACACCTTGCGTGCTGCCTCAGAATTCTGTGGCACATCATTTAATTCTCAGCCATTTTTTCTGTTATTTTTCTGTTACTGCAAGTTATTGCTAGTTTGACCACCAGAAACATCCTGGAATGAGTAGGTGTGTCCAAACTTTTGACTGGTACTTGCTTAATTAATTTGATTAATATTGTAATCAAACAGCAGGGAGCAGGTCTCGAACCCTCGGCTTTCTAGCCCGAGGTCCGGCGCGCTATCGACTATGCCGCAAAAGCATGCTCAAGCCGATATCCGCGTTTATAAACCTAGGGTGTTACACTACTCCCTCCTACGTCTTACAGAAACGAGCTCATAAGGAACCAGCAGAAAAGAAGCCCCGATAACAGAGTGCATGTATGTTATATACAGTACAGAAAGTAGGTTGAGTCTAGAAGTTCTGGTCTTCTGGTTGGTCCTGTTGGGCCGTCCGTCATCCCTCTGAGTCTTGTCGTGCCGTTCTTTGTCACACAATGTTCAGCTAAGAAGGAGATAATGTGTGTGTGCTTGTCTGCTCCTGTTTCTCAAGGTTGGGAGTGTACATGCAGCTGGTGTTTGTCATGAGATACTGTTATCAGTGCTCAGCAGTAAGCCAGCTCTGTTCCTTTGTATGTGCATAGTCTAAATGAAAATAGGTTGAGTTATATGTGTTATGGCAGCTACATTATATTAATAAGGTAATTACATTGCTAGGCATACTTTAAGCTAGAAATTCTTATAATTCTTACACTTGCCCTAGCAGAGCTGGTTAGGCCGTTTTCGTGTTAACCAGAGCGTTGGTGTCTGTAACGGTGCTGCGGGAAACAATTGAATTACGTTATTTTGCCGACGTTTACTGACACCGGCCATATTCAATGGGTGTTGAGCGCTCGTAAATTCATTATTCTGCGCTCTGGTTCACTCAGATGAGAGTGCGCTGAAATCGGAGTAGATAGCCAGAGCGAATTTGCGAAAGCACCCGCATGTCCATTGAGAACGCACTCGACTATACCATTCAGCCAAGCTAAGAATGACGGGAATAGTCAAGTCAATAAACGTTGGGTAGTTAGATAGCCTCTAGTTAATATACGGTCAAGTTTGATGTATAACTATTAACGTTAGGTAGATAGCATATCATTACAGCAGTATGTACTATGTGGTTCGTAATGACAGCGCAGCTAACAAATTGTCAGCCAACATAACGTGTAAGGTAATTTATTTGAAAAGCCATTACTTTATTACATTGAGTAGCAAGCTACCGCAAGGACGCGCTCTATCGACTGCGGCTTGAGCATGCTTTTGGTGCACTGTCGATAGCGCGCTGGACTTCGGGCAAGAAGATTGAGAGTTCGAAACCTGCTCCCTGCTTGTTTCATTTGAAGTCCTACACAATTATCAGTTTATTATTTGGTTTATATTGCCCATTCATTGTCAGTTAGAGACAGTAGTGCATTGGGACCCAAAAGCATAATCAGTGCTCTAACTCCCCCTTGGTCGTTAAGGCAAATCTGGTCTGTAATAGGACGTTTTTTTTCACAACTCGGATATTAGACTATACTTTAGTAAAGATTGAATAGTCTATTGTTCAGCTATTAGCCCCCCTCACCAACTTGCAACACATTTTTTTGTCGAGAGCAAAACTTTATTTTCAAGTCAATTTGTTTTTCTGAAAGCAACTTTTTTTAAATGTTCAATCCAAAATAATTGTTCTGAAAGCCAAAACGAGGCTTCAAAGTAAAAAAGATTTGCGATCAAATATTTAGTAATAGAGCACAAAACTTTATGCATTTTATTCCCCAAAAATATTTCGAGAACAAATAAAGGAATTTGACAACAAAACTCGCTAACAACCACCCTCCAATTTGGCCATTTTTTTGAGTATCAGTTTGGCTACAACCAATACTGTTCAGCCTTTCTTTCCGACACAAAGGAAGTCATAGCGGACACCTATGAAGAAGGACTGTGTCATGATGGCATCTCAGATAAGCACTGGGCATTCTTCCGTCCAACTTTTACATAGCTAGTAGTTAGCTCCTACGATTCAGTGTCGGTTCATAACATTACATTATATATTACATAGATACATACCGTAGAATGATAAATCATGCAATTATTATTCTCAAGCTAACCAAAAGCATTTAGCAACGAACGCCTGTTCTCGCCATTGTTCTCGCCATTTACAGTTGAATTAATCTAACTTTCTTTCATGTCAACTCATAAGCCATGTCGTATTTGTTTCATAGTCGATATATAATCATATTTCATGACAGTGTAACGGTTAGCTTTGTTTACAGAAGGATGAAAGAGCACAATATGTCTGTCAGGGAATGCTATTCTGATATGCCAGATGAAGAGTTAGACAAGAAAGTCAGCGCCATTAAGGCAAGGATGCCCCATGCGGGCTTTAGAATGGTCAAAGAAAGTCTCAGAGTAGACCATCGTGTACAATGGCGAAGAGTCTTTGCAGCGTGTAGATGATGGTGAAGGTATCATTGCCAGAATGATCCATCTGCGTTGCATTGCTCGGCAAAAATGCTCTGTTCCTCCATCCCTGTCTCTCGTCTACATTGATACAAACCATACATTGATAAGGTACTAAGATGTATAATGTCTCCATCAAATCTAAGAAGTTATTTCAACTTTTTTATTCTTACTTATTCCTAGACAAATGTTCAATGATGTATGAAATTGGAGTTGTTCTTCATCAACTGGTAATACATAAATAATGAAGCAGGTTAATATGTTAAACATTGCACTTTTAATTCCAATGCTTTTTTTTCAAGATACTAACCTGTTGTATATTATTTTGTATACATATTGCATATAGTATACATATTGCATATTTCCCAGCACCTAATGAACCACAATACCAGTCTGGTGTTAAGCTTTCTGTGCTGTATTGACATATCCTGTAAATGGCATCTGCTGCTTTCGATTGAACGGTCATTTCTCAGTTGTTATTTTCATATCTACAAAAAAAAACAAGCTATTTTCTTTACTTTCAGTGTGCGAGCTGATCAAGGGGTCGAAAATGTAAATTTTGCCAGATGTTCACTGTCTGAGGAACAGGCCGTGGAAGCTTAATTTCTGGCAAAAGTGTCCATAACCAGAGGTAATTAAACTGTTCTCTGTTCTCTTTCTCTCTTCCTCTCTTCCTGTCTTGTTGTGCATGGAACCTGTCTCACATGCACAGTTTGGAGGAAGAATGATACCTTGACTTGTCAAATTCTATCTACCTCTTCTGTGTGGGATATGTGTACCTGTCTTGTCTGCGGGCAGATCTGCAGCATTTCACAGAGAGTTGGTAATCACCTTTTACGTACACCTGACACCTCACCAACTGTGGCATATCGGAATGCTCCAAACTAGAGGTCGACCGAATATGATTTTTCAACGCCGATACCGATAATTGGAGGACCAAAAAAGCTGATGCCGATTAATCGGACGATTTTAATTTTTTAAATTTGTAATAATGACAATTACAACAATACTGATTTAACACTTATTTTAATTAACTTAATATAAAACATCAATAAAATCAATTTACCCTCAAATAAATAATGAAACATGTTCAATTTGGTTTAAATAATGCAAAAACAAAGTGTTTGGAGAAGAAAGTAATATGTGCCATGTAAAATATGTGCCATGTAAAAAAGCTAACGTTTAAGTTCCTTGCTCAGAACATGAGAACATATGAAAGTTGGTGGTTCCTTTTAACATGAGATTTCAATATCCCAAGGTAAGAGGTTTTAAGTTGTAGTTAATATAGTATTTATAGAACTATTTCTCTCTATACCATTTGTATTTCATATACAGTGCCTTGCGAAAGTATTCGGCCCCCTTGAACTTTGCGACCTTTTGCCACATTTGGTGGCTCTACAAAGTATTAACTTAAGGGGGCTGAATAATTTTGCACGCCCAATTTTTCAGTTTTTGATTTGTTAAAAAAGTTTGAAATATCCAATAAATGTCGTTCCACTTCATGATTGTGTCCCACTTGTTGTTGATTCTTCACAAAAAAATACAGTTTTATATCTTTATGTTTGAAGCCTGAAATGTGGCAAAAGGTCGCAAAGTTCAAGGGGGCCGAATACTTTCGCAAGGCACTGTATATATATATATATATATACTTGAACATTTTAATCAGCTGTGTAGTGCTAAGGCAAAAACAAAAATGTGCACAGGTGTTTGGAGTAGAGGTCGACCGATTAATCGGAATGGCCGATTAATTAGGGCCGATTTCAAGTTTTCATAACAATCTGAAATCGGTAGTTTTGGGCACTGATATATATATATTTATATATATATACTAAATCGGAAATCAGCGCCCAAAACTACCGATTTCAGATTGTTATGAAAACTTGAAATCGTCCCTAATTAATCGGCCATTCCGATTAATCGGTCAACCACTACTCCAAACACCTGTGCACATTTTTGTTTTTGCCTTAGCACTACACAGCTGATAAAATGTTCAAGTCATCATCAAGCTTCAAGTGGTATTTATGTCTAATAATGACATTATCTTCTATTGTTTGTCCTCATGTGTCTGTTTTTCAGCATAAAGTACTCTTTGGCCACTTAGTGTGGACACCAGGTGAGACCACACACCTACAGTCTCTCTCCTTCACGTCATCCCTTTCCCCCTTCTCTCTAAATCCTCTAGGTTATATCAGCTGTGTCAGTGAACCCCTCCCACCTTTGAACTGACTGACACAGAGGGCACAGCATGATCACAGGTGAGAGGTTGGGTCAACAGGAAGTATTGTTAAAGAGATGTTTTACATTGAAAAACAGATAGAGATGTAGTAGTCCCAGAGTTTATGACGCCTTGGATGTCATGGTGAGAGCAGAGCAGGGTGAAAAAACAACACAGACACAGTATTATGCCACAGATAACCTTATCTGTGTTGACACCAAGTAGGCAATCATTGGCTTAGAGGGAAATACACACACACACTGCTGATGGCTCCCTCTAGTGTAATAAGTCTTAAACTGCAGCTACCCAAATGAGCCTTTGAAACTGGCCAAGTATGGTAGCTTTTGGGGGAAAGATTTTTGATTTAGATCCTAATTGTAATGTTCCTCCTGTGCCTCTCACTCCTCATTTACAAAGTCAATATTATATATCCAATTTAGCAGACACTTTATTCCAAGCATTTTACATTAGTGCTTGTACATATCCACTATCCTGACTGCAGAGTTGCAAGCGCTATGCTCTACCAATTTTAGCCACATCAGTGAGTAAGCCTCTCTGACTTAGACTAGATACAGGTCTCCTCAGTTCAAGTTCAATGCTGATGGGCTTTCTGGATTATAGTGTTTAGCAAGGGTTAAAGCCTTTAACACAGATATTTAATGCAAATATAACCAACCCCCTCTTGTCTCCCTGTTCCTCTTACCCTTCCTCTCTCCCTCTTGTCTGTTCTTCCTGAGTCTCTCTCTCTATTTCTCGCTCCCCATCTCCTTCATCACTCTCTCACTGTCTCCCTGTTCCTCTCTCATCCTTGTTTCCTTGTACTTTAAGTGTCATTAGGCTGTAAATCTGAAGAAATCTATGCTTAATCCAGTAAGACTGTAATGTAGTGTGTCAACTCTGTCTGAACAGGATTAAAGTGGGGGTGTTAATGTGTTTGTGTGTGTATGTATGCGTGTGCACCAAGGTGTGTGTCTGTGTGCAGCATGATTGGTGTGTCTACTTGAGTACCTGACTTTGTGTGTGTGGCTCTGTATCCCAAACACTGACTGAATGGCATACTTGTGAATTCTTGTAATCTCAATTTGGATTTCTTTGTTCGACATTACTGATATTTAAGGATTGTTTGGTCTTGGTCATTCCTCATTTGAGATAGGGATCTATTGTGCCTGGTGTGGATTATTGTGGACATCTCTTCTGGAATAACCACTTTTCTGAGACCAGGCAATGTCCAGGAAACAGAAGTAAGAAATCTGAATATTTAGATGTAGACATGGGAATATTGTAGTGTTAGAAAATATAATTGGACTCTACTTGTGTAGATATGAGTTAAATTAGTTTGAAAGCTTTAGAGGTCTTGTCATGATAATAGTCCAGCATAATGCCTCTTATTTATGAATGTTAAATGTGCATGAGACACTTTGTAACTGTAGGAGCGATACTTTCTTATTGTGATCAGCAGGACAATCTGGATGTCATTGAAACTATGTCTATCTAAAGACTATTTGAAGACAGCTTATGAAAGTCTGTGACTCAAACCTTAAGGTTTGCTTGTCTGGAGTATGTCTGGCATATCACTCTAAGTAACTATAATCTATTTAGAAAACAAACACATAAAAGGAATTTACAGTAAACAAAATTCTCACAATAACTTCTACATGTGACTGAAAGTTGTTTGATGTGATGTGAACCTCTTTACCACTAATTAAATGTTCATTTAAAGCCTTAATCCTCTTTAGGGATAATTTAGTTCTATACGTAATTCTATTCCAGTCTGGATGGCAGCCATTTTTTAAGGACAGCAATGCCTTCTTGACCTCAGTGGTCTTTTAATTATTTTTCGTTAAGATGGAATCGATTTACATCAGAACTGGCTGTTGCTTAGGGGTTTGTTCCAAACCTGACCCGAACCATTGGAATAGTCCCAAAATTGCAAACTCCACCCATTCTGCACACGATAAAGCTTAATCTGAATCAAGTGCACCTCAAGTATACAATAATACATTTGAAAGCATTACACATAAAACAGTAATGTCTAACTGTTTCCTCTCCAGTCTACATCTGCATTTACACTGGCAGCCCAATTCTGATTGTTTTATTCACTCATTGTTTTTTTTACCATTCAGATCAGCTTTTATGCCAATAATTGTTTAAAAGATCAGAATTGTGCTGCCTGTGTAAACACAGTTTATGCGTTTATATCAGCAATCTAGATCTCAAGAGTTTAATCCAGGGTAGTCAACACTACTCTCCTGCTTCCTAATCTACTGGTTAGCTACTGAAGCTGACCTCTATAAACTTGACTACACATTGTTATACAATATATATAATTAACTGTTAGACTCTGAAAACGCACTAGCCTATACACAGGGACAAACAGTTGGAGATCAGCCATGCTCAACATTCTGGCTTGTTGTATGCAGCTGGTTGTGTGTGCTGTCTGTTGTGTGTTTTTTTGTGTGTATATATTTAAATTGATACCGTGTTGTTTGTGTGTGTGTGTTTATAACTATGTGTTTTTCTCAAGCAGGTGGCAGGAGGCCCTCGTTGTATACCCCAAGACCCACAAACTGACACAGAAGAAGAAGAGGAAAGTGGACACACCCACATCCCAGGTAGACCCGGTCTTCCGACTCATCATAACACAACCACAGATACTGTAAACCCGCCTTCTTTTCCTCATTGTTCTACCTCTATAGCTTTGTCAACAACATGGTGAGATGATGTCTAGTACAGTATGTCCAATGCTGGGATGAATTCTATATACACAATACAACTTGTGTATATAGCTGAAACTACACAACGGATGTTGTGGGATGCAGACTCATTTTGACAGACTACTTGAGGTCTGAAAAGGTTGGAAAAACATTTGGAGTGAACTAAAGAGTTTGTTTATGACTGCATCAGTAGCAGAGTCAGGACTTTCCTGGCAGCAGGCTGGAGCCAATTGATTTCACCCTGCTTTATAAATGGTGCAGCCACAGATAGATGGGCCCTACTGATTGATTATTGTGTGTGTGTGTGTATGTGTGTGTGTGTGTGTGTACTTGGTGAGGTTGCAGCTCTCAAGATTTGCACATCTCCCAATGGCATTCCGTCTTCCTAGAACGTCTGTCTGATGGCATCTTGTGCTCTAGTGTAATTAAGCATTAGTCAGACTTGTGTGTGTATACAGTATGTGATTTACACTTGCTCGTGTGTGTGTGTGTGTGTGTGTGTGTGTGTGGGGAGGGAGGGAGGGAGGGACTTTTAGCGTTGTTGGTCAGCCGGCTGTGTGATTAAAGGCCCAGTCAGATGGCCACATTAACAGAATTAGCTGCAACGATCTTATCAGGATTAAAGGACACTCCCCTCCCAGGCTGATGGGATTGAGAGGCGGAGGAGCAGCCGTGTCCCAAATGGCACCCCATTCCCTATATAGTGAAATAATTTTGACCTGGGTCCATACGTTACCATTTGGGACGCACGCAGGGGACGTGGTGCTGCTCCGTGGGACATTAAACTTGATGAGGGAGAGGAGCTAACTGGACTACATAGGGGATTCCTCGTCGAGTCAGATGGGAAACAGTTTACATTGGTCGTCCAGTGGTAGCAGTTGGAGTCTCCACAGATTTTATTGAAATGTACTTCTGCATCCTCATCATTCCTCGTCCCTTTCTCCCTCTCATTTGTCTGTTTCTGAGTGACTCACATTATCTCTCTCTCTCTCTCTGACTCGATCTCTGTCTGCCTTTCAATCTCTCTCTCCTTCTCTTACCTCTTTATTTCTTTCTCTCTCTCACTCTCCTTCCAGGAACCCGGGCCAGCTAGGGTGGCTGTGACCAGTGGAGTTGACCAGCTGGGCATCAGCAGGAAAAATACTGTTAGCATTAAAAGTAACAGCAGTGCTACTAGGGGCAGTGCTGGAAGTGCTAATGGTAGCTACAGCAGTTGCCCTAGCTGTAGCATCAGCAAAAGCGCTAGCAGCAAAAGTAGCGATAGTGTTAGCGGTAGCACTAGCCGACACGGCAGTGCTTGCAAAGCCATGGTGGAGAAGACTCCGACAGGTCGGTCCTGGCGTAGCCAGGAGGAACAACAGCAGAGGATAGGAGGTGGGAGAAGAACCCTCCCAAGCAGCCGCAGTTCTCCATCCATCAGCACCTCCTCTTCTCTCTGCTCTTTGTCTCCCTCCATGAGTGGCAGCGCTTCCCTCGACCAGCTCAGTCAAACCATCTCCAGAGACGGTAAGAGCAAACATATGGTCCATTGTTTGTTTTTATGTTTTTTGTGGCTTTAATGTGTGTTCATACTTGTTTTTCTATGCAATGGAGTGCTGTGAGTATTTTTGTTTGTGCATCTGTTTTATGTGAGAGAGTTGTGTGTGAGGTGATTTTTGTTACTTTATGGTATTGTGTTAACTTTATGTAAACTGTGCTATGCCACCTTTTTGTTAAGAGAGGATGTACTTGGGACATGTTATACACAGGTATGTCAAATAATTGACAGAGTTAACCAAAGTGGAAAGATTTATTACAGATAAAGAGGCAATACATACAATTCATGAGACAGGTCACCACAACTTGAACAGATTAACTGTCTGGAACTACAGCTTAGAGGGCACACACAATGAATTAGCAGCAGGGCAAGGAATAACACCAAGTTTCCAAGACTCAAGCCTTGCATGTACAGCTCTTCTAGGAGAACATTACAAGTGTGAATATACATCAAGTATTTCACACTTGTTGTAAGATGGCACACTGGAGATTAAACACTCTGAAAGATGATAACACACTTTGTGATAATTAGAATGCAAAAGCACACACGTGAATTCATAAGACTGCTACTCTATAACCAAAATAGCCCCTCCACAAGGCAGCCAGCCCTGAAGGTCTCTGGAGAAGGGGTGACAAAATAAGACAAACATATAAACACATAACAACGAAAAATGTAACTCGTCCGCCTGCCAAGGCAGCCCCAACTCTTTTGCCTCAATACCAGCTCATTCGCTTAGGCAAAGAAAAACTACATCTAACATATGTAAGGAACACGCCTTTATGCTGCCGACTCAAGAAAATGCTGCAAACTGGTTCAGGGTATCAGTCAACCTACCAGGGTAGCTACAAACAGCACAGGAATTAAATCATCAATCAGTATTGATCACATCTTTACTAATGCTGCAGAAATGAGCTTGAAGGCAGTATCCAGATCCATCGGATGTAGTGATCACAATATAGTAGCCATATCTAGGAAAACCAAAGGCTGGGCCTAATATAGTGTCATACAATACGTTTTGTAGTGATTCCTATGTTATTGATGTATAGACTTTCTGTTGGTCAGTGGTGTGTAATGAGGAGAAAACAGACACTGCACTTGACACATTTATGAAATTGCTCATTCCAGTTGCTAATAAGCATGCACTCATTAAGAAAATGACTGTAAGCTTTGGAACACCTTAAATGAAATTCTGGGAAAAAAGGCAAACTCATCTCCATCATTCATTGAATCAGATGGCTCATTAATCAGAAAACCAACTGAAATTGCCAACTACTTTAATGATTTTTTCAAATCGGCAAGATTAGCAAATTTAGGCATGACATGCCAGCAACAAATGCTGACATTACACACCCAAGTATATTTGACCAAATTATGAAAGACAAGCATTGTAATTTTAAATTCCATAAAGTTAGTGTGGAAGAGGTGAATTTTTTGTTGTTGTCTATCAACAATGACAAGCCACCGGGGTCTGACAACTTGGATGGAAAATAGCAGATGATATTGCCACTCCTATTTGTCATATTTTCAATTTAAGCCTCTAGAACGTGTGTGCCCCCTGGCTTGAAGGGAAGCAAAAGTCATTCCGCTACCTAAGAATAGTAATGCTCCCCTTACTGGTTCAAATAGCCAACCAATCAGCCTATTACTAACCCTTAGTAAACTTTTGGGAAAAATTGTGTTTGACCAGATACAATGCTATTTTACAGTAAACAAATTGACAAACTTTCAGCATGCTTATAGAGAAGGACATTCAAACTCAGCACTTACACAAATGATTGATGATTGGCTGAGAGAAATTGATGATAAAAAGATTGTGGGGGCTGTTTTGTTAGACTTTAGTGTGGCTTTTGTCATTATCGATCATAGTCTGCTGCTGGCAAAACTGATTTGTTATGGCTTTACACCCCCTGCTATATTGTGGATAAATAGTTACCTGTCTAGCAGAACACAGAGGGGGTTCTTAATGGAAGCCTCTCCAACATAATCCAGGTAGAATGAGGAATTCCAAAGCAGCTGTCTAGGCCCATAACTTTTTTTCAATCTTTACTAATGAATTTCCACTGGCTTTGAGGATAACCAGATTGTCTATGCATGTAACGGGATTCTTCTGTTGAAGGAGAGGCAGACCAAAACGCAGCGTGGTTATTGTGATACATCTTTAATAAAGATGAAAATAAAACAATATTCAAAAACATTTAAAAAAAAGTAGACTAACACCTACCTCTGATTGAGAACCATATCAGGCCAAACACAGAAACAGACAAACTAGACACACAACATAGAATGCCCACTCAGATCACACCCTGACCAAACAAAACATAGAAACATACAAAGCAAACTATGATCAGGGTGTGACAATGCAAGCAAATTTGGTGATACACAAAGCAACTCAAACAGTATTGAAATTGCATCAATGATGTCAATTTTTTGAATACATCTCCTGTCTGGCATGTCTCTTGTTATGCGGGTCAGAGCTACACTGACGAAAGTGTTGAGATGTTTTGAATGACCCTTCCTCCCTTTTTGTTCCATGTTGGCTGAAGACCTGAACACCAGACAAAGATGACAGGGGAGACATAAATATCTGTGCCATAGATGATAGTGTAAACTTTGAATTATATTTGCTGACACCCTACAATCAAATTTTGTCACGAGTAGAATAACTTTTGAGTTATATAAACCACATCCCTCTGCAAACAAGCCTTCTCTGATGTTGGTTACAAGAGGGTACTTTTTAAACTAGGTTACCGTATCCCCTTAATAATCCCATGTGGGAGGGGACTAATAACTAAATGATCAAACTTTATCCATGTATAAGCAAGTCATTTTTCATACTTTGGTCATCATACTTTGATCTGGTTTCATCCAAATATAATTTTTGATTTTGACTGTTCATGACCTATGTTAAAAATCTGCGTTGTGTTGGAATGGTGTGAGCGTGTACCAGTCATTCAAAATATTCATGCAAGTAGAATGCTGATTGGCCATCTCTTCCTCCTCTAGACCGCCAATTGGCTCATCCTCCTGAGGAGTATTACATCATACTCTATGAGGAAATATCAAGCATTTTTGAAACGGTCGGGTTTTTTGTGGTTTTTCTCTCTCCAATTTATGCTTTGGTCAAATAGAAGTATAGAACGAATCAACAACATCAATTGGGTATGAGTTAACAGAATATACATTTTTAAAAGTAAGATTTTCACTGGGCAGTTACAGTGCCTTCCATATTTTGTGTTGCATCCTTAATTCCAAATGGATTAAATCTATTTTTTTCTCACACAATATCCCATAATGATAAAGTGAAAACATGTTGTAAAAAATTCTAGCAATTTTGGAAAATGTGATACAGAAATCTTCACACAACTATTCACACAACTGAGTCATTACTTTGTAGACGCCCCTGTTACTTCGTAGTGACTGGGTCTATTGATACACCATCCAAAGTTTAATTCATATCTTCACCATGCTCAAAGTTATATTCAATGTCTGCTTTTTTTTCGTACACATCTACCAATAGTTGCCCTTCTTCACAAGGTATTGGAAAACCTCCCTGGTCTTTGCGGTTGAATCTGTGTTTGAAATTCACAGCACTGAGTGCTGAAGCGCGTAAAAATTGTCTGTCCTCTCCTGGTTGCAACACTCACTACCGAGTTCCAAACTGCCTCTGCAAGGAACATCAGCACAAGAACTGTTCGTCTGGAGCTTCATGAAATGTGTTTTCATGGCCTAGCAGACGCACACAAGCCTAAGATCACCATGCACAATGCCAATAGTCAGCTGGAGTGGTGTATTGCTTGCTACCATTAGACTCTGGGGCAGTGGAAACACGTTCTCTGGAGTGATGGATCACCCTTCACCATCTGGCAGTCCGACAGACGGATCTGGATTTGGCGGATGCCAGGAGAATGCTACCTGCCCGAATTCAGTGCCAACTGTAAAGTTTGGTGGAAGAATAATAATAGTCTGGGGCTGTTTTTCATGATACGGGCTAGGCCCTTTAATTCCAGTAAAGGGAAATCTTACATCATGCTGTGCTTCCAACTTTGTGGCAACAGTTTGGGGAAGGCCTTTTCCTGTTTCAGCATGACAATGCCCCCATGCACAAAGCGAGGTCCATACAGAAATGGTTTGTCTAGATCAGTGTGGAAGAACTTGACTGGCCTGCACAACCCCTGACCTCAACTCCATCGAACACCTTTAGGATGAATTGGAATGCCGACTGCGAGCCTAGCCTAATCGCCCAACATCACTGCCCGACCTCACTAATGCTCTTGTGGCTGAATGGAAGGAAGTCCCCGCAGCAATGTTCCAACATCTAGTGGAAATCCTTCCCAGAAGAGTGGAGGCTATTATAGCAGCAAAGGGGGGACCAACTCCATATTAACGCCCATGATATTGGAATGAGATGTTTGACGAGCAGGTATTTAATCTTGCCATAACAAAGGGATTGAATACCCTTTACACAAATTATTTCACACACAACAATGAACTGAGCCACTTCAAGAAATTCTCTGATGACTATAGTAAGCTGTGTCATGAGAGGAGACGATGCTCATCACAGGGATATAACAGAGTCCTTGGTGTGAGGCCAATTACTTGGACCTGAATCTACAGAAGACCAAGGAGCTAGTGGTAGATTTCTATTAATTGTGAAGAGATTGACACTGTTGTCTCTTATAATTACTTGGGTGTAATAGTGGACAACAAACTGAACTGGAAGGATCATTTTCACAGTATCTACAAAAAGCCCAATCCAGGCAGTAGATATTTTAATGTATGTGACAAAATGCTTTGTATGTTCTATAGCAGTGTCATGGCGAGTGTAGTGACCTATGCCATTGTGTGCTGGAAAGGGAATTTAGCTAAGGAAGACAATCAAGCTTGACAATATCATTAACAAAGCCAGTGCTACAATTGGTTGCAGCCTGGAATCAATGCAGGACATGTTCATAAAAAGGCTGCATGTAAAAACACACATGATCATGGACAATGACACACACCCTATCCACAGCACTCTAATGCAACACAGAAACAGCTTTCGTATCAGATTCATCCTGCCCAGATTTTCTAAAGAGAGTTTTAGATGGTCTTTTTTTACACACCCTGTTTTATGGGGTCTTTCTATTGGGAAATGTTGTTGCCTGTTTTCTAGGATAGAAAATCAGCACTTGAATCAGACTATTCTTATAGAGATACTACAGTTGGTGTATGTGCCTTTGTCTTAGTGTATTTCTTATTTTTATCATGTTGGTAATTGTTGCGTGTTCTGTCATTGTAAGTCATTGATGCATGCTGTGATAAAACAATTAAAAAAAAATAATAATAAAGTAATACTCTACGGTTGTGGCCAAAAGTTTTGAGAATGACACAAATATACATTTTCATAAAGTCTGCTTCCTCAGTTTGTATGATGGCAATTTGCATATACTCCAGAATGTTATGAAGAGTGATCAGATGAATTGCAATTAATTGCAAAGTCCCTCTTTGCCATGCAAATTAACTGAATCCCCAAAAACATTTCCACTGAATTTCAGCCCTGCCACAAAAGGTCAGTGATTCTCTCGTTAACACCGGTGGGAGTGTTGACGAGGACAAGGCTGGAGATCACTCTGTCATGCTGATTGAGTTCGAATAACAGACTGGAAGCTTCAAAAGGAGGGTGGTGCTTGGAATCATTGTTCTTCCTTTGTCGATCATGGTTACCTGCAAGGAATCACGTGCTGTCATCATTGCTTTGCACAAAAAGGGGTTCACAGACAAGGATATTGCTGCCAGTAAGATTGCACCTAAATCAACCATTTATCTGATCATCAAGAACTTCAAGGAGAGCGGTTCAATTGTTGTGAAGAAGGCTTCAGGGCGCCCAAGAAAGTCCAGCAAGCGCTAGGACCATCTCCTGAAGTTGATTCAGCTGCGGGATCGGGGCACCATCTGTACAGAGCTTGCTCAGGAATGGCAGCAGGCAGGTGTGAGTGCATCTGCACGCACAGTGAGGTGAAGACTTTTGGAGTATGGCCCAGTGTCAAGAAGGGCAGCAAAGAAGCCACTTCTCTCCAGGAGAAACATCAGGGACAGACTGATATTCTGCAAAAGGTACAGGGATTGGAATGCTGAGGACTGGGGTAAAGTCATTTTCTCTGATGAATCCCCTTTCCGATTGTTTGGGGCATCCGGAAAAAAGCTTGTCCTGGAGAAGACAAGGTGAGCGCTACTATCAGTCCTATGTCATGCCAACAGTAAAGCATCCTGAGACCATTCATGTGTGGGGTTGCTTCTCAGCCAAGGGAGTGGGCTCACTCACAATTTTGCCTGAGAACACAGCCATATGAGTAAAGAATGGTATCAACACATTCTCCGAGAGCAACTTCTCCCAACCATCCAGGAACAGTTTGGTGACAAACAATGCCTTTTCTAGCATGATGGAGCACCTTGCCATAAGGCAAAAGTGATAACTAAGTGGCTCGGGGAACAAAACATTGACATTTTGGGTCCATGGCTAGGAAACTCCCCAGACCTTAATCCCATTGAGAACGTGTGATCAATCCTCAGGTGGGTGGACAAACAATAACCCACAAATTCGGACAAACTCCAAGCATTGATTATGCAAGAATGGCCTGCCATCAGTCAGGATGTGGCCCAGAAGTTAATTGACAGCATGTCAGGGCGGATTGCAGAGGTGCCTATTATTCAAGGCAAAACTGCTCCAGCTCCTTCAAGTTGGTTCCGCCGATGTACAGCAATCTCTAAGTCATACCACAGATTCTCAATTGGATTGAGGTCTGGGCTTTGACTAGGCCATTCCAAGACATTTAAATGTTTCCCCTCAAACCACTCGAGTGTTGCTTTAGCAGTATGCTAGGGTCATTGTCCTGCTGGAAGGTGAACCTCCATCCCAGTCTCAAATCTCTGGAAAACTGAATCAGGTTTCCCTCAAGAATTTCCCTGTATTTAGCACCATCTATCCCTTCAGTTCGGGCCAGTTTCCCAGTCCCTGCCGATGAAAAACATCCCCACAGCATGATGCTGCCACAACCATGCTTCACTGTGGGAATGGTTTTCTCTGGGGGATGAGTACCTTCTTCCATATGTTTGGGGAGTCTCCCACATGCCTTTTGGCGAACGCTTAAAAATCATTACTTAAAAATCATACAATGTGATTTTCTGTATTTTTGTTTTAGATTCCGTCTCTCACAGTTTAAGTGTACCTATGATAACAATTACAGACCTCTACATGCTTTGTAAATAGGACAACCTGCAAAATCGGCAGTGTATCAAATACTTGTTCTCCCCACTGTATATTAGCAACTGAGACTGAGGAGTAGGCCGTTTACTTTTGGCAACTTATTCATCCAAGCTACTCAATACTGCCCCCCAGCCATAAGAAGTTAAGCAATGGCCACTCTTCTATAAAGCCCAGCTCTGTGGAGTGTATGGCTTAACTTCTTGGTGACAGGGGGGCAGTATTGAGTAGCTTGGATGAATAAGGTACCCAGAGTAAACTGCCTGCTACTCTGTCCCAGATGCTAATATATGCATATTATTAGTAGTATTGGATAGAAAACACTCTGAAGTGTCTAAAACTGTTTGAATTATGTCTGTGAGTATAACAGAACTCATATGGCATATTCCAACCAGGAAGTGGGAAATCTGAGGTTTGCAGTTTTTCAACTCTTTGCCATTCCAATATACAGTGTAAATGGGGTCATATTGCACTTCCTAAGATGTCAACAGTCTTTAGAACGTTGTTTCAGGCTTCTACTGTGAAGTGGGGGCGAATGAGAGCTGATTGAGCCAGGTGTCTGGCAGAGTGCCACAGGCTCGTGAGGAGCAGTCACGAGAGAGTTAGCTCTCGTTCCATTGTTTTTCTACAGACATAGGAATTCTCCGGGTGTAACATTATTGAACATTTATGATAAAAACATCCTAAAGATTGATTCTCTACCTAGTTTGACAAGTTTCTACGCGCTGTAATATAACTTTTTTAACTTTTCGTCTGACGTTCGGCTGGACTTGAATGCGCGTTTGGATTTTTTTACCAAACACGCTAACAAAATAAGCTATTTTGGCATAAATGATGCCAGTTTATCGTGGAACTGGCATTCCTTGGTGTGCATTCGGATGAAGATCATCAAAGGTAAGTGAAGATTTATAATGCTATTTCTGACTAATGTTGACTACACAATATGTCGGATATCTTTTGGCTGCTTTGTTGTCTGAACACTGTACTCAGATTATTGCATGGTTTGCTTTTTCCGTAAAGTTTTTTTGAAATCTGACACAGCGGTTGCATTAAGGAGAAGTATATCTCTAATTCCATGTATAACACTTCTATTTTCATCAACATTTATAATGACTCTGCACAATCACCACATGTGATGACTCTCTGCACAATCTCTGCACAATCACCGCATGTTTTAGAACTACTAAACATAACGCACCAATGTAAAATGAGATTTTTTTAATATAAATATGCACTTTATCGAACAAAACATACATGTATTGTGTAACATGAAGTCCTATGAGTGTCATCTGATGAAGATCTTCAAAGGTTAGTGATTAATTTATCTCTATTTGTGCTTTTTGTGCCTCCTCTCTTTGGCTGGAAAAATGGCTGTGTGTTTCTGTGAGTTGGTGGTGACCTAACATAATCGTTTGTGGTGCTTTCGCATTTTTGAAATCAGACACTGTGGCTGGGTTAACGAGAATTTTATCTTTAACATGGTGTAAAATACTTGTATGCTTGAGGAATTTTAATTATGACATTTTTGTTGTTTTGAATTTGGCACCCTGCACTTTCACAGGCTGTTGGCGAGGTGGCACGCTACCGTCCCACATATCCCAGAGAGGTTAAAGTGGTCCTATGGACAGATACTTCAATCTCTGCTGTGGAGCTTTGCAGCTCCTTCAGGGTTATCTTTGGTCTCTTTGTTGCCTCTCTGATTAATGCCCTCCTTGCCTGGTCCTTGAGTTTTGCTGGGCGGCCCTCTTTTGGCAGGTTTGTTGTGGTGCCGTATTCTTTCAATTTTTTTATAATAATGGATCTAACGATGGGATCCTTGGGATGTTAAAAGTTTCCGATATTTTTTATAACCCAACCCTGATCTGTACTTCTCCACAACTTTGTCCCTGACTAGTTTGGAGAGCTTCTTGGTATTCATGGTGCCGCTTGCTTAGTGGTGTTGCAGACTGGGACCTTTCAGAACAGGTGTATACTGAGATCATGTGACAGATCACTTAGATTGCACAGGTGGACTTTATCTAATTATGTGACTCTGAAGGTAATTGGTGGCACCAGATCTTATTTAGGGTTTTTTTATTTTTTCGAATTTTTTTAAATAAGTAATTATTTTCATTTCACTTCACCAATCTGGACTATTTTGTCTATGTCCATGACATGAAATCCAAATAAAAATCCATTTAAATTACAGGTTGTAATGCCACAAAATAGGAAAAACTCAAAAGGGGATGAATACTTTTGCAAGGTACTGTATGAGTTGTTAAAAGTTATTTTGTGGAATTTCTTTCCTTCTTAATGCGATTGAGCCAATAAGTTGTGTTGTGACAAGGTAGGGGTGGTATACAGAAGATAGCCCTATTTGGTAAAAGACCAAGTCCATATTATGGCAAGAACAGCTCAAATAAGCAAAGAGAAATGACAGTCTATCATTACTTTAAGACATGAAGGTCAGTCAATACAGAACATTTCAAGAATTTTGACAGTTTCTTCAAGTGCAGTCGCAAAAACCATCAAGGGCTATGAAGAAACTGGCTCTCATGAGGAAGGCCACAGGAAAGGAAGACCCAGAGTTACCTCTGCTGCAGAGGATAAGTTCATTAGAGTTAGCTGCACCTCTGATTGCAGCCCAAATAAATGCTTCACGGAGTTCAAGTAACAGACACATCTCAAACATGAACTGTTCAGAGAAGACTGCATGAATCACGCCTTCATGGTCAAATTGCTGCAAAGAAACCACTACTAAAGGACATCAATAAGAAGAAGAGACTAGCTTGGTTCAAGAAACATGAGCAATGGACAGTAGTCTTTTGGCCCGATGAGTCCAAATGTGAGATTTTAGGTTCCAACCGTTGTGTCTTTGTTTGAGACAGAGTAGGTGAACGGATGATCTCTGCATGTGTGGTTCCCACCATGAAGCATGGAGGATGAGATGTGATGGTGTTGGGGTTCTTTGTTGGTGACATTGTCTGTGATTTATTTAGAATTCAAGGCACACTAGCATGGCCACCACAGTATTCTTCAGCGATACGCCATCCCATCTGGTTTGTGCTTAGTGAGACTATCATTTGTTTTTCAGCAGTACAATGACCCAACACACTTCCAGGCTGTGTAAGGGCTATTTGACCAAGAAGGAGAGTGACGGAGTGCTGCATTTGATGACCTGGCCTACACAATCACCCGACCTCAACCCAATTGTGATTGTTTGGATATGAGTTGTACCGCAGAGTGAAGGAAAAGCAGCCAACAAGTGCTCAGCATACGTGGGAACTTCAAGATGGTTGGAAAAGCATTCCAAGTGAACCTGGTTGAGAGAATGCTGAGAGTGTGCAAAGCTGTCATCAAGGCAAAGGGTGGCTACTTTGAAGAATCTCAAATATAAAATATATTTTATAACACTTTTTTGGTTACTACATGATTCCATGTGTGTTAAATCATAGTTTAATGTCTTCTCTATTATTCTACAATGTAGAATTTTTTTTTTTAAATAAAGAAAAACCCATGTGTCCAAACTTTTGACTGGTACTGTGATTTTATTATTTTATATATTTAAAAAAATATTTTTACTTGCTTTTTCTCCCCAATTTCATGATATCAGATTGGTAATTACGATCTTGTCTCATCGCTGCAACTCCACAATGGTCTCGGGAGAGGCAAAGGTCAAGAGCCATGCATCCCCCGAAACATGACCCGCCAAGCCGCACTGCTTCTTGACACACTACTTGTTTAACCCGAAAGCACCGTCCAACTGACAACCGAAGTTAGCTTGCAGGCGCCCTGCCCGCCACAAGGAGCAATGACAAAAAATATGAATTTAATCTATTTAAGGCTGTAATACAACAAAATGTGGAAAAAGTCAAGGGATGTGAATACTTTCTGAAGGCACTGGAGTTACCACAAAGCCCCAGCTTGGGACAGATTATTCCGGACTGAGTGAAACCAGCGTTTATACACTCACACACACACACACACACACAGACACACCACACAGACACACATATACACACACACACACACATTCCTGTTGGTGGCCCACTTTATGCACAAATGTACCTACAATTTACTGGTTATTCCCATTGACTTATCTGTATTGCAGATTAACCCTTCCCTTCCTCTTCCCCCGTTCCCTCTCCTTGGAACTCCCTCCCCAGATGCCCAACAATTCCTTCTACATTCCGGACCCAAGTCTCGGGCAGAGAGTGGTTGCTCCTCCCTAGAGAAGAACATACCAGCTACAGACTCCTGGCAGCCATCTTTGTCTCTGTCCAGTGTTTCTCCCAGGGACCCCCTGAGGTTTGTCTTCCTCCCCATCAACGGTCCCTTGGCATCTCCCGTCTCTTCCTCCTCTTCTGGTTGCTCTTCCTCCTCCTCCCCTTGTCCTCAGGTCCTGATTGGCAGGTCCCCAATGGGCTCAAGATGCTCTGCCACCAGCACGTCCTTCGGCTGGCTACGGGGTGAGTCTACCAGGGGCATGGTGAAGGTGGACAAGGGCCGGGCTGAGGACCAGGGTGACGACCCCCGGGGTCCCAGTGTGGGGAGACCAAAGTATGTGTGGTTGGCTGATGTGCACAGGACCAGACGGCTGGATGACAGGGAGACGATGGGGGCCTTCGGGGCCCAGGCAGGGAGTCTGGTGCAGGGTAGAGCAGACAGCCCTGGCAGGGACCAGCTCAACAAGCTATTTGTCTTGGAACGCAGGTCAGACTTCTTAGTCACAGCGGTGTTTGAGAGCATAAATTCTTCTCAAGTCGCTGATCACCAACAGAGCAGACTGACTGAGCAGAATTGATGCTCTCATGTCTCTTTTTGCCACATGAGCCGTGGTGTTCACCATCTCAAAACTTGTATCTTCTGTTTTTATGTTCATACGTTCTAAACACAAATCATACTCCTTTGTTGTTTTCTCTGTCTTAGGTCTCTGGAGCCCCACCAACCATGTCACTCAGCCCTGCTGGGACTGCCCGTTCCTTTCCAAACCATTCGCCAACCACAACATGGGGCTCCAGCCATCCCCCCTACATTACCAAATCCATTGCTATCATCACAAGTTGTCTCTACCTATTATTTTGCCTCTGCATTCCTTATGATTACCATGCTGAAATTACATTACTAAACATGTAAACTGCACTTTTTTTAGTTATCTGTTTGTGTACTTTTGCGTTATGTAAGTCGTTTAAGTTCAGCATTGATATGTGTTGTTCTCTTTGTGTATTTTAAGGGAATGTGTTTGGGTACTTTTGCATTTTGTAAGTCAATTGAGTTAAGCATTGATATGTGTACTCTGTGTGTGTTTGTTTGTTTGTTTTGGGATCAGGAGGTCGCAGGTCATAGACCAGTTAGAGGTTGATCACGTTGACAACATGGACACCAGCTCTTCGTCTGAGCCGACCTCCTCTTCCTCATCATTCTCCAACACCACAAGCCAGACCCAACACAGTAGAATGCAGATAAGCAAAAAACAGGTACAATGACCATTTTTGGAAAACGGATTATAGCGCAATAAACTACCAGTATATTGATCACATTCATTTAGCTTTGGACTACCAAGTACCTGAATTGTGAGATATGTGGAGATAGAATCTGCTGTTGAAACTGAAGAGACATTAAGTAGTGTCCAATCAAACTGCATATTATGGCCAATGGGTAAAATAATGTTAATTGTGTAGATACTCCTCTAAGAAAACCAATGTTCCAAACCTCTTGTCTCTATCATAATCCGTTCAAAACGTATTTTACTTTTTACACTTGTAGGATGGTCAAAATTAGGGTGAATAAATCAATGGCCAGAAAAGGCCAGAAAAAAAAGTTTAAAAAAAATTGAAATTAGTTAAGCAGTATGTTCCACCCTCTCCACTGTGGTCCCGTCAATGGGGATAGGGGCATGCTACCTCTGCTTTTTCCTGAAGTCCACAATCAGCTCCTTCGTTTTGTTGACGTTGAGGGACAGGTTATTTTCCTGGCACCAATCCGCCAGGGCCCTCACCTCCTCCATGTAGGCTGTCTCGTCATTGTTGGTAATCAGGCCTACTATGGTTGTGTCGTCTGCAAACTTGATGATTGAGTTGGAGGCGTGTGTGGCCACGCAGTCATGGGTGAACAGGGAATACAAGAGGGGGCTGAGTACGCACCCTTGTGGGGCCTCTGTGTTGAGGATCAGTAAAGTGGAGGTGTTGTTTCCTACCTTCACCACATGGGGGCAGCCTGTCAGGAAGTCCAGGACCCAGTTGCACATAGCAGAGTTCAGATCAGGGCCGCGAGCTTGATGATCAACTTGGAGGGTACCATGGTGTTGAAGGCTGAGCTGTAGTCAGTGAACAGCATCCCTACATAGATATTCCTCTTGTCCAGGTGGGATAGGGCAGTGTACAGTGCAATGGGGATGGCATCGTCTGTGGATCTATTGGGGTGGTAAGAAAATTGAAGTGGGTCTAGGGTATCAGGTAAGGGAGAGGTGATATGGTCCTTAACTACCCTCTCAAAGCACTTCATGATGACAGAAGTGAGTGCTGCAAGCAATAGTCATTTAGTTCAGTTACCTTTGCTTTCTTGGGTACAGGAACAATGGTGGACACCTTGAAGCAATTGGAGACAGCAGATTGGGATAGGGAGAGATTGAATGTCCGTAAACACTCCATACAGCTGGTCTGCGCATGCTCGGAGGACACAGCTAGGGATGCTGTCTGGGCTAGCAGCCTTACGAGGTTTAACATGCTTAAATGTCTTACTCATGTCGGCCAGAGAAGGAGAGCCCATAGTCCTTGGGAGAGGGCCTCATCGATGGCACTGTGTTGTACTCAAAGCGGGTGAAGAAGGTGTTTAGCTTGTCTGGGAGAAAGACATTGGTCTCGGCGACGTGGCTGGTTTTCCCTTTGTAATCCTTGATTGTCTGTAGACCCTGCCACATACGTCTCGTGTCTGAGCCATTGAATTGCGAATACACTTTGTCTCTGTACTGACATATGCCTGTTTGATTGTCTTACGGAGGGAATAACTACACTGCTTGTGTTTGACCATATTCCCAGTCACCTTGCCATGGTTAAATGTGGTGGTTTGCGCTTTCAGTTTAGCGCGAATGCTGCCATCTATCCACAGTTTCTGGTTTGAGTAGGTTTTAACAGTCACAGTAGGAACAACGCCCCCTATACACTTCTTGATGAACTCATCAATGTTATTATCCGAGGCTACCCGAAACATATCTCAGTCCGCGTGATCAAAACAATCTTGAAGCATTGGTCAGACCAGCGTTGAATAGACCTTAGCACGGGTACTTCCTGTATAAGTTTCTGCCTATAGGAAGGGAGGAGCAAAATAAAGATCTGATTTGCCGAAGGGAGGGTGGGGTAGGGCCTTGTAGGCATCCTGGAAGAGAGACTTGCAGTGGTGGAGTGTTTTCCCAGCACGAGTACTGTAGTCAATGTGTTGGTAGAACTTCGGTAGCGTGTTGGTAGAACTTTGTTACCGTCAAAGTTGCTTAGGAGCTAGAAGCAGAGCTGCCTGTCGGCGCCATCTTACTAGACTACAGTGCCTTGCGAAAGTATTCGGCCCCCTGGAACTTTGCGACCTTTTGCCACATTTCAGGCTTCAAACATAAAGATATAAAACTGTATTTTTTTGTGAAGAATCAACAACAAGTGGGACACAATCATGAAGTGGAACGACATTTATTGGATATTTCAAACTTTTTTAACAAATCAAAAACTGAAAAATTGGGCTTGCAAAATTATTCAGCCCCCTTAAGTTAATACTTTGTAGCGCCACCTTTTGCTGCGATTAAAGCTGTAAGTCGCTTGGGGTATGTCTCTATCAGTTTTGCACATCGAGAGACTGAAATTTTTTCCCATTCCTCCTTGCAAAACAGCTCGAGCTCAGTGAGGTTGGATGGAGAGCATTTGTGAACAGCAGTTTTCAGTTCTTTCCACAGATTCTCGATTGGATTCAGGTCTGGACTTTGACTTGGCCATTCTAACACCTAGATATGTTTATTATTGAACCATTCCATTGTAGATTTTGCTTTATGTTTTGGATCATTGTCTTGTTGGAAGACAAATCTCCGTCCCAGTCTCAGGTCTTTTGCAGACTCCATCAGGTTTTCTTCCAGAATGGTCCTGTATTTGGCTCCATCCATCTTCCCATCAATTTTAACCATCTTCCCTGTCCCTGCTGAAGAAAAGCAGGCCCAAACCATGATGCTGCCACCACCATGTTTGACAGTGTGTTCAGGGTGATGAGCTGTGTTGCTTTTACGCCAAACATAACGTTTTGCATTGTTGCCAAAAAGTTCAATTTTGGTTTCATCTGACCTTCTTCCACATGTTTGGTGTGTCTCCCAGGTGGCTTGTGGCAAACTTTAAACAACACTTTTTATGGATATCTTTAAGAAATGGCTTTCTTCTTGCCACTCTTCCATAAAGGCCAGATTTGTGCAATATACGACTGATTGTTGTCCTATGGACAGAGTCTCCCACCTCAGCTGTAGATCTCTGCAGTTCATCCAGAGTGATCATGGGCCTCTTGGCTGCATCTCTGATCAGTCTTCTCCTTGTATGAGCTGAAAGTTTAGAGGGACGGCCAGGTCTTGGTAGATTTGCAGTGGTCTGATACTCCTTCCATTTCAATATTATCGCTTGCACAGTGCTCCTTGGGATGTTTAAAGCTTGGGAAATCTTTTTGTATCCAAATCCGGCTTTAAACTTCTTCACAACAGTATCTCGGACCTGCCTGGTGTGTTCCTTGTTCTTCATGATGCTCTCTGCGCTTTTAACGGACCTCTGAGACTATCACAGTGCAGGTGCATTTATACGGAGACTTGATTACACACAGGTGGATTGTATTTATCATCATTAGTCATTTAGGTCAACATTAGATCATTCAGAGATCCTCACTGAACTTCTGGAGAGAGTTTGCTGCACTGAAAGTAAAGGGGCTGAATAATTTTGCACCCCCAATTTTTCAGTTTTTGATTTGTTAAAAAGTTTGAAATATCCAATAAATGTCGTTCCACTTCATGATTGTGTCCCACTTGTTGTTGATTCTTCACAAACAAATATAGTTTTATATCTTTATGTTTGAAGCCTGAAATGTGGCAAAAGGTCGCAAAGTTCAAGGGGGCCGAATACTTTCGCAAGGCACTGTAAATGGCATCACCAAAGTGAGTTTTCACACACCCTACATTAAGCAACTCCTGATTACACAATGGAAGTTTGGTTGAAATTTTGTACTTTTTGGGGATAAAAGTAGACATGTGCTCAACTGTAGTTCTCTCCTCTCTGCCTGTGGTTGGAGGAGGCCCTGGAATCTGCTCTGAAGCGTTCTGCCCCGGATGTCTCCAGACCAACCATGCTCTGCTACCGCCGCTCCAAGTCCTTGGACCGGAGAGCAGCAGAAGCTACGGCCACCACAACAACAGTAAATCTGTCCAGATGGGACCTCTACATTCTTAAACTAGATCTGGGTGTGTTCAATACATAATGTGCCGGTTTCCCAGACAAAGAGATGATCAATTGAGCATGCCTTTTAGTCTAGGACTAAATTTAATCTGTGTCTGGGAAACTGGCCTAATATTACAAATATAGGGTAAGCTTCATTTAAGCTAAACTGATTTACATTATTATAAACATTTTTAAATAAAAATGATAAAGGTTTTCCCCTTCCCAGCCCGACCTCAACTTCAAAAAGGGCTGGATGACCAGACTGACTGACAAAGGGCAGGTTAGTGTTTATAAACTTTGTATCTGTATGTGTTTGTGCATGTGAATTGCAATTCCTTAATTGTTGATTCGTTATCTATCTTGCAGTGGAAGAAGCACTGGTTCGTCCTGACTGACCAAACCCTGAGGTTCTACAGAGATATTGTTGCTGAGGAGGTATGGATGGACAGTTATCTTCATTTTAATGGAGTGCCTACAGATATGACATTTTTGGGATCTTTAGTCCTCTGAATAAAAGATCTGGAGCTTCCTGAAGCTTCTGCCAGCACTTGTGTGGATCACTTTCTGCGCATAAGTATACGCGTAGAGAACAGGCTACTCAGGCAAAGTTAGATCAACGTTAGACAAAGCTGAATCAATGTCTGCAAGATCACATAATGATCACAGTATTCTACATAACAGAACCAAATATAATAGCATAGTATAACGTTACTGTAAGACAAAAACACCACCTCATATTTCGCTCATGTGGCCAAAATACAACAGAGCGCACCACTAGGCATAATGCACATGTAGGCTATGCTACAGTTTGTTAACAGCATCTGCTCAAACATTTGCTCACTGTACATCATTCAAAACAACACTGTGCGACAACACTGTATAACTCAATGTCTAAATGCATATTCCCATGAAACTGATTGAGATCAAATGGTTGGTTACTATGGGTAAGACTTGAAGAATTAGGGACTGTACGTTATTTATAATGAGGGATACCTGGAGAAAATCGGACCTCTGAAATTAAAATGGATAGCCCTCACTAACATTTTCATCTGGAAGAAAAGTGACCCTCCTCTATAAATAAATGACCCTCCACTATACACAAAATTATAATTAAAACAAAGTGGATAGCAGAGAGCATGCCTAAAACAGACCAGAGCCTCAGACCTGAGCCTTTACACCATGAGAAAACCAGACACGCGCGTACACCATCGTGCGTCAATTGATTTTGTCCCCTCACACCAAACGCGATCACCAACACGCAGGTTTAAATATATAAAAAAGCTGATCAAATTATATTAATTTGGGGACAGGTCAAAAAGCATTAAACATTTATGGCAATTTAGCTAGCTAGCTTGCAGTTGCTAGCTAATTTGTCCTATTTAGCTAGCTTGCTGTTGCTAGCTAATTTGTCCTGGGATTTAAATGTTGAGTTGTTATTTTACTTGAAATGCACAAGGTCCTCTATGCCGCCAATTAATCCACACATAAAACGGTTAACCAAACCATTTCCAGTCCTCTCTCCTCCTTCCAGGCTTTTTCTTCTTTGGACTTTATATGACGATTGGCATCAAAACTTTCCTAATAAGGTGTATTACCATGACCGACCAACCTTAGTTAATCTTTCAATCACCCACGCGGGTATAACCAATGAGGAGATGGCACCAGGGTATCTGCTTCTGTAAAGCAATGAGGAGATGGGAGAGGCAGGACTTACACCGCGTTCAGCGTCACAAATAGAACTGACTTATATTTTAACGCTTGGCAACGCAGACACTCGCTGTAGTGGAGCGAGTCGAGAATTTCGAGTTCCTTGGTGTCCACATCACCAACAAACTGTCATGGTCCAAACACACCAAGACAGTTGTGAAGAGGGCATGACAACACCTTTCCCCCCTCAGGAGACTGAAAATATTTGGCATGGGTCCCCAGATCCTCAGAAAGTTCTACAGCAGCACCATCGATTATAGCAGTAGCAAGCTAATAAAATGTAGCTCCGGTCCTCCTTCGCATCTTTGTGGTCTCCCTTTCAAACTGAACAGGAAATCAGTAGCCTGCATGTACAGATAGGCCTAATGAATTTTTGGGACAAATCAAAAATTATTTTTGGAAGAAGCCTTATACTCGCCTCCTGAAGTGCCCCCATTGTTTAGACAGCACACAAAGGTTTACATCTGCAAGAGCAGGGCAGGCCATGGCTCATGATTGGGATACAATTGAAGCTGTAGTGTAGCCTAGTTTTACACCATCCCACCAGCACAAATAAATTGTGAAGGAAGTATATTTTCTTAGACCTGTAACTACCCTGTGATCGCCAAGCTCATTAATAAGCTAAGGACCCTGGGTTTAAACACTTCCCTCTGCAACTGGATCCTAGACTTCCTGATGGGCCGCCCCCAGGTGGTGAGGGTAGGCAAAAACACATCCGCCACACTGACCTTCAACACGGGAGCCTCTCAGGGATGTGTGCTTAGTCCCCTCCTGTACTCCCTGTTCACCCATGACTGCGTGGCCACGCATAACTCCAACACCATCATTACGTTTGCCGACGACACAATGGTGGTTGTCCTGATTTTCCGACGACAATGAGACAGCCTACAGGGAGGAGGTCAGAGACCTGGCAGTGTGATGCCGGGACAACAACCTCTCCCTCAATGTCAGTAAGACAAAGGAGCTGAACATGGAGTACAGGAAACGGAGGACTGAGCACGCCCCCATTTGCATCCAAATTGCTGTAGTGGGCGAGTCAAGAGCTTCATGTTCCTCTGTGTCCACATCACTAAGGACCTATCATGGTCCAAACACACCAACACAGTCGTGAAGAGGGCATATCTCCCCCCAGGAAGCTGAGATTATTTGGCATTGGTCCACAGATCCTCAAAAAGGTCTACAGCTGCACCATTGAGAGCATCTTTACTTGCTGCATCACTGCTTGGTATGGCAGCTGCTTGGCATCCCACCGCAAGATCCTACAGAGGGCAATGCGTATGGCCCAGTACATCACTGGGGCTTAGCTCCCTGCCATCCAGGACCTCTATAGTAGGCGGTGTCAGAGGAAGGCCCCAACAATTGTCAGACTACAGCCACCCAAGTCATACTGTTCTCCCCGCTGCCGCATGCACGGCAAGCCTCGTTATTGTTATTTTATTGTTATTTGTTTATTTGTATTTTTTTGTATTCCTTTTTAACTCTGCATTGTTGGGAAAGGGCTCGTAAGTAAGCATTTCACAGTAAAGTTTACACCTGTTGTATTCAGAGCATGTGACAAATACCATTCTATTTCCTTTCTCAGAGCATTCACTTCGTATACAGTAGCCTTGGCCTATAGCCTACAGTATAGGCTATGGATCATTTGATTGAGATCAGCAGCAAAGAATCAGGGATGAGGGGCAGCATCGGGCACACATCAATAAGCAACTAATTCTTAAACACTAAGCAATATTGACATTTAATCTATTATAAAATACATGACCGTCCCCTGGTGTCACTATCGTTTAAAGATGGATTGGACCAAGGTGCAGAGTGGTAGGCGTACATTTTTTATTTAATTGAAATGACACCAAAAAAACAACAAAAAACAAAAACTAATGTAAAGCTACATGCAGTGCAGAAAGCAACTACACACAAACAAGATCCCACACTCTAAGGTGGGACAAAAGGCTGCCTAAGTATGATCCCCAATCAGAGACAATAATAAACAGCTGCCTCTGATTGGGAACCATCCTAGGCCAACAAAGAAATAGAAACATAGATTTGCCCCCCTAAGTCACACCCTGACCTAACCAAATAGAGAATAAACAAGGCTCTCTAAGGTCAGGGCGTGACACCTGGACAAGATTTAAAAATAATAATAATACTAAACCCTCCCACTGTCTGAAATTGAAAAAGCATGGCCCTTCCCCATTTTTCTCCGGGTCACAATTCCAGAATCTTCGGGAAGCTCCAGATCTTTTAGTCTGCGGTCTAACGATCCTGAAAACGTCAGATCCACTGCCACAGCCTTATTTTAAATGTTGTTTGAGAATACACTACACTTGTATTATTTTATGTGTGAGAGAGAAAGAGAGAATGAGCGAGAGAGAGTGTGTGTGTGTGTGTGTGTGTGTGTGTGTGTGTGTGTGTGTGTGTGGGCATCACAGCATCCTCTTAACTTCGACGGTCTTTCTCTATCATATTTCATTTCAGGCTGCTGATTTGGATGGCGAGATTAACCTTTCTACTTGTTATGACATCACAGACTACCCAGTTCAGAGGAACTACGGCTTCCAGATACACGTGAGTTGACATTTTTAACCGATCGCTTTGATTCAGTTTTATGTAGCAACATTTTTTTTTTTTTATACATTGGATAAAAGTAGAGACAGAGCTACAAAATGGTATATCCAGACCATTTTCCTTGTATGACTGGTAGAGGAAAGCCAGGCTTGTTCTACTGATGCTTAAAGATACATTCCAGACACAAATACTTTAGCACTATTATACAATAGTGCTATTATACAAACAGTAATCACTGTCAGACACACCTGGTTAACTTGATGGGTCACGTAATCATCTGGTGAAGTGGAGTCTTTTGTTTAGCTAGCTAGCTAAACAATGAGCCATAATCCCAATCCATAGAGTACTAGCAATACAAACTAATTGTCATAGCTAGCTAAAGTTAACCAAATAGGTTCAATGTTAGTTAGTTAGCTAGCTAACATTAGGCTATAACTAGCAATGCAAATGGATTGTTGAGATAATATTTTCTACACAGATCATACACGTAATGTTAGCTACCGAGCCAGTCATCTAACCTCAGCTAGAAAGCTAACAGTACTCTTTATCTTGGGGTCTTTTGTTTAGACATGTAGCTATTTTATTTTATTTTTTTATTTCACCTTTATTTAACCAGGTAGGCTAGTTGAGAACAAGTTCTCATTTGCAACTGCGACCTGGCCAAGATAAAGCATAGCAGTGTGAACAGACAACACAGAGTTACACATGGATTAAACAATTAACAAGTCAATAACACAGTAGAAAAAAAGAGAGTCTATATACATTGTGTGCAAAAGGCATGAGGAGGTAGGCGAATAATTACAATTTTGCAGATTAACACTGGAGTGATAAATGATCAGATGGTCATGTATTGGTGTGCAAAAGAGCAGAAAAGTAAATAAATATAAACAGTATGGGGATGAGGTAGGTAAAATTGGGTGGGCTATTTACCGATAGACTATGTACAGCTGCAGCGATCGGTTAGCTGCTCAGATAGCAGATATTTGAAATTGGTGAGGGAGACAAAAGTCTCCAACTTCAGCGATTTTTGCAATTCGTTCCAGTCACAGGCAGCAGAGAACTGGAACAAAAGGCGGCCAAATTAGGTGTTGGCTTTAGATGATCAGTGAGATACACCTGCTGGAGCGCGTGCCGTACGGGTGGGTGTTGCCATCGTGACCAGTGAACTGAGATAAGGCGGAGCTTTACCTAGCATGGACTTGTAGATGACCTGGAGCCAGTGGGTCTGGCGACGAATATGTAGCGAGGGCCAGCCGACTAGAGCATACAGGTCGCAGTGGTGGGTGGTATAAGGTGCTTTAGTAACAAAACGGATGGCACTGTGATAAACTGTATCCAGTTTGCCGAGTAGAGTATTGGAAGCTATTTTGTAGATGACATCGCCGAAGTCGAGGATCGGTAGGATAGTCAGTTTTACTAGGGTAAGTTTGGCGGCGTGAGTGAAGGAGGCTTTGTTGCGGAATAGAAAGCCGACTCTAGATTTGATTTTAGATTGGAGATGTTTGATATGAGTCTGGAAGGAGAGTTTACAGTCTAGCCAGACACCTAGGTACTTTTTAGATGTCCACATATTCTAGGTCGGAACCATCCAGGGTGGTGATGCTAGTCGGGCGTGCGGGTGCAGGCAGCGAACGGTTGAAAAGCATGCATTTGGTTTTACTAGCGTTTAAGAGCAGTTGGAGGCTTGGAGGTTAGATAGCACAGTGTCCAAGGACGGGCCGGAAGTATACAGAATGGTGTCGTCTGCGTAGAGGTGGATCAGGGAATTGCCCGCAGCAAGAGCAACATCATTGATATATACAGAGAAAAGAGTCGGCCCGAGAATTGAACCCTGTGGCACCCCCATAGAGACTGCCAGAGGACCGGACAGCATGCCCTCCGATTTGAAACACTGAACTCTGTCTGCAAAGTAATTGGTGAACCAGGCAAGGCAGTCATTAGAAAAACCGAGGCTACTGAGTCTGCCGATAAGAATATGGTGATTGACAGAGTCGAAAGCCTTGGCCAGGTCGATGAAGACGGCTGCACAGTACTGTCTTTTATCGATTGCGGTTATGATATCGTTTAGTACCTTGAGCGTGGTTGAGGTGCACCCGTGACCGGCTCGGAAACCAGATTGCACAGCGGAGAAGGTACGGTGGGATTCGAGATGGTCAGTGACCTGTTTGTTGACTTGGCTTTTGAAGACCTTAGATAGGCAGGTCAGGATGGATATAGGTCTGTAACAGTTTGGGTCCAGGGTGTCTCCCCTTTGAAGAGGGGGATGACTGCGGCAGCTTTCCAATCCTTGGGGATCTCAGACGATATGAAAGAGAGGTTGAACAGGCTGGTAATAGGGGTTGTGACAATGGCGGCAGATAGTTTTAGAAATAGAGGGTCCAGATTGTCAAGCCCAGCTGATTTGTATGGGTCCAGGTTTTGCAGCTCTTTCAGAACATCTGCTATCTGGATTTGGGTAAAGGAGAACCTGGAGAGGCTTGGGCAAGTAGCTGGAGTAGCCAGGAGGAAGGCATGGCCAGCCGTTAAATGCTTGTTGAAGTTTTCGATAATCATGGATTTATCGGTGGTGACCGTGTTACCTAGCCTCAGTGCAGTGGGCAGCTGGGAGGAGGTGCTCTTGTTCTCCATGGACTTTACAGTGTCCCAGAACGTTTTGGAGTTAGAGCTACAGGATGCAAATTTCTGCCTGAAGAAGCTGGCCTTTGCTTTCCTGACTGACTGCGTGTATTTTTAAAGTTAACCAAATAAGTTCAATGTTAGCTAGTTAGCTAGCTAACATTAGGCTATAACTAGCAATGCAAATGGCTTGCTGAGATAATATTACTATACAGATCATACACGTAATGTTAGCTAGCGAGCCATCCATCTTATGTCAGCTAGCTAGCTAACAGTATGCTTTAACTTCCAATGAAAACAACTTTCTGACAAAATTAGAAATGTATAATATCTGAAACTGTAGCTAGATTCTTACCCGTATGCATGGATGAACGCTTCATAGCAGACTGCAACCCCTTTCATTAAACACGACGTCCTGTATAATTTCCGTTTTATTTGTACAGATTTCAAAACTCAGTAAACTTCTTCCGTGACAATAACACTGTTGATCGATGTTTCTTCCCCATCACTGTCATCAGAAGACTGACTCTACAACGTCTTCTTCAATTAAAATGTTTTTACCTAAATCAGGGATTTCCTGAGAGTCAGCATGGTACGATCATCCTACTGAAAGTAGTCCATCACAATTCTTTCCCACTGACCGTTGTCGATAGGGCCTGAGCATTAGCAACACATTTTCAGTTCTCCATAGCTAATGTTATATCTTTCAAAAAAACTGCAGTAGGAAGGATTATCCACACATAAGGAGCAGCTCATTATATAGACAGAAGATGCTACATGGAGTCTTTGATTGGTTAATCCTCAGTCAGTTGAGATGATTTGTTATAGCCCGACAGTTTACCTGTCCTATGCAGTAGTGCTGTCAAGGGGTGTGTGGGATGGTATTAAAAGTTAATAATAAAGGGTTCATTGGGGTGTATCTTAGATCAGATCTTTTTTTGTATTCTGTGTGTAGTGCATGTTCAGGGTGAAAATATTCTATGAAATTAATTATTCAAGGGTAGGACAGGACAGGGTATGATAGTTAATGACAAAAAGCACACTGAAATCACAGTGATTGAGTCTTCCCCCCTCCTCACAAAGACTGCAGAGGGAGCGTTCACCCTGTGTGCCATGACTTCTGGGATCCGGAGGAACTGGGTGCAGGCAGTGATGAAGAACGTGAGGCACAACGAGGCCCTGGTCGTCACAAGGTAAAGGAGTCTTCTCTGGTTGAGACAAACTATTTATGATTTATTGATTGATTTTCAATCACAAAACAAGACCGACAAGACAAAAAGACAACATCAACGCTCTAAACAGAACATTACACAATTTGCTTCGGTTTACAATAATGTGCAAACTGCAAGTTTATAAATCAAAGAGTAAAAATGAACAAATCAAAATGGCATCCAGCACTGAACACTTCAATCCCCTGATATGTGCTTGTTATGAAACACAAAGTCCGATGGCTCTTCTTTCCTACTTTGTCCTATGTCTTCCATGCTACTCTTTAGGAAAAAACTGCTGCTGCTGGAACTGTCCACTCTCAGAGCCAGGTTGAATCCTTGGGCCTCGTGACCCTTGACCTTTAAATGTATTTGGGTAACACTTTACTTGACACCCAGTGTCATAACACATTATAACACTGTCAAAACCAAGTCATAATGTGATAACAGCTGACTAAACCTGTCATAACCTGTCATTATATGGTCATAACACTGTCATGACCCACATATTTACACCTGTTGTGACATATATTGTGTTATTTTATGGCTGATTATGACACCTACATAAGAGCGTCAAAACCCACATCTATTCCTACCCAAAAATGATTAAATCCTTGTTGTTGTAGTTTTTATTGTTATTTTATTTCACCTTTATTTAACCAGGTAGGCTAGTTGAGAACAAGTTCTCAGTTGCAACTGCGAAAGCAAAGCAGTTTGACACAACAACACATGGAATAAACAAACATACAATCAATAATACAGTAGAAAAATATATATACAGCATGTGCAAATGAGGTAGGATAAGAGAGGTAAGGTAATAAATAGACCATGGTGGCAAAGTAATTAAAATATAGGAATTAAACACTGGAATTGTAGGATGTGCAGAAGATGAATGTGCAAGTTGAGATACTGGGGTGCAAAGGAGCAAGATAAATAAATACAGTATGGGGATGACGTAGATTGGATGGGCTATTTACAGATGAGGTGCAGTGATCTGTGAGCTGCTCTGACAGCTAGTGCTTAAAGCTAGTGAGGGAGGTAAGAGTCTCCAGCTTCAGTGATTTTTGCAGTTCGTTCCAGTCATTGGCAGCAGAGAACTGGAAGGAGAGGCGGCCAAAGGAAGAATTGGCTTTGGGGGTGACCAGTGAGATATACCTGCTGGAGTGCGTGCTACAGGTGGGTGCTGCTATGGTGACCAGTGAGCTGAGATAAGGTGGGGCTTTACCTAGCAGAGACTGGTAGATGACCTGGAGCCAGTGGGTTTGGCGACGAGTATGAAGCGAGGGCCAGCTATGGAGATCATACAGGTCGCAGTTGTGGGTAGTATATGTGGCTTTGGTGACAAAACGGATGGGACTGTGATAGACTGCATCCAATTTGTTGAGTAGAGTGTTGGAGGCTATTTTGTAAATGACATCGCCGAAGTCAAGGATCGGTAGGATGGTCAGTTTTACGAAGGTATGTTTGGCAGCATGAGTGAAGAATGCTTTGTTGCGAAATAGGAAGCCGATTCTAGATTTAATTTTGGATCGGAGATGTTTAATGTGAGTCTGGAAAGAGAGTTTACAGTCTAACCAGACACCTAGGTATTTGTAGTTGTCCACATATTCTAAGTCAGAGCCGTCCAGAGTAGTGATGCTGGACGGGCGGGCAGGTGCGGGCAGCGATCGGTTGAAGAGCATGCATTTATTTTTACTTGCATTTAAGAGCAGTTGGAGGCCACGGAAGGAGAGTTGTATGACATTGAAGCTCATCTGGAGGTTAGTTAACACAGTGTCCAACGAAGGGCCAGAGGTATACAGAATGGTGTCGTCTGCATAGAGGTGGATCAAAGAATCACCAGCAGCGAGAGCGACATCATTGATGTATACAGAGAAGAGAGTTGGCCTGAGAATTGAACCCTGTGGCACCCCCAGAGGTCCGGACAACAGGCCCTCCGATTTGACACACTGAACTCTATCGGAGAAGTAGTTGGTGAACCAAGTGAGGTAGTCATTTCAGAAACCAAGGCTGTTGAACCTGCCAATAAGAATGTTGTGATTGACAGAGTCGAAAGCCTTAGCCAGGTCGATGAATACGGCTGCACAGTAATGTCTCTTATCGATGGCGGTTATGATATTGTTTAGGACCTTGAGCTTGGCTGAGGTGCACCCATGACCAGCAGTGAAACCAGATTGCATAGCGGAGAAGGTAGGGTGAGATTCGAAATGATCGGTAATCTGTTTGTTAACTTGGCTTTTAAAGACTTTAGAAAGGCAGGGTAGAATAGATATAGGTCTGTAGCAGTTAAGGTCTAGAGTGCCTCCCCCTTTGAAGAGGGGGATGACCGCGGCAGCTTTCCAATCTATGGGAATCTCAGACGATACGAAAGAGAGGTTGATTAGGCTAGTTATAGGGGTTGCAACAATTTCGGCAGATAATTTTAGAAAGAGAGGGTCCAGATTGTCTAGCCCGGTTGATTTGTAGAGGTCCAGATTTTGTAGTTCTTTCAGAACATCAGCTATCTGGATTTGGGTGAAGGAGAAGTGGGGGAGGTTTGGGCGAGTTGCTGTGGGGAGCGCAGGGCTGTTGACCGGGGTAGGGGTCAGGTGGAAAGGGCCAGGTGGAAAGCATGGCCAGCCGTAGAAAAATGCTTATTGAAATTCTTAATTTTTGTGGATTTATCGGTGATGACAGTGTTTCCTAGCCTCAGTGCAGTGGGCAGCTGGGAGGAGGTGCTCTTATTCTCCATGGACTTTACAATGTCCCAGAACTTTTTTGAGTTTGTACTACAGGATGCAAATTTCTGTTTGAAAAAGCTAGCTTTAGCTTTCCTAACTGCCTGTGTATATTGGTTCCTAACTTCCCTAAAAAGTTGCATATCACGGGGGATATTCGATGCTAATGCAGAATGCCACAGGATGTTTTTGTGCTGGTCAAGGGCAGACAGGTCTGGAGTAAAACCAGGGGCTATATCTATTCCTAGTTCAATTTTTTTTTAATGGAGCATGCTTGTTTAAGATGGTGAAGAAGGCACTTTTAAAGAATAAACAGGCATCCTCTACTGACGGGATGAGGTCAATGTCATTCCAGGATACCCAGGCCAGGTCAATTAGAAAGGCCTGTTCGCAGAAGTGAATTCTTTACAGTCATGTTTTTTCATCATATTTTAAATAAAATGACACTGTCATGAAGCATTATGACCATCCAGTGTCACTTTACTTGGACAAAAAAAAGACACTTTATGACATTGTGAAGCAGAATTATGACCATCATAATCATATAAGTCATGTAACAGAGCATTGGGGTAGGTGCACATCAATGTGTGCAAAATTACAATGATAATTTAATATGGTCTATTAAAAAAAAAAGTATACATCATAAATATACTTTTGACATGTAGGCTATGGTGTAATGGAAGGCTTTGACTTGCGTGGTGATTTTGTGGTTTTTGACACTCTTATGTAGGTGTCATAACCAGCCGTAAAATAACGCAATATATGTCACAACAGGTCTAAATATATGTGTCATGACAGTGTTATGACCATATTATAACAGATGACAAGTTATGTCAGCTGTTATGACATATGACATGGTTATGACTGTGTCATAACATGTTATGACGCTGGGTGTCAAGTAAAGTGTTACCTGTATTTCTGTATCTGTGTACACACACCAGACCTGGGTCAAATAAAATATGTAGAGTTTGATGTGCACTTGACTCAGTTTGGAGTTTGCACTTTTGGACATTCCATTGTTTCCATTGTGCCTAGAAAACGAAATCAACCCAGTATTTTGGGTGGCAGATAGCCTTGCGGTTAAGAGCATTGGTTTGAATCCCTGAGCCGACTAGGTGAAAAATCTGTCTGTGCCATTGAGCAAGGCAATTATACAGAGCAATTTACAGGAGAAATTAGGGTTAAGAGCATCTGCTAAATGACTAAAATGTAAATGTAAAGTAGTTCTGGCATACCCTATGTAGATTGTAACAGTTGACTTGGTCCCTTTGTCGTGGCTAGGTGATGAGAAAGCTTACGTAAACTGTTATGTTGTCATTTGACAACAGTTGACCATGCCTTTGCCTTCTCTTCTGTCCTCCAGTTCTCTTCCACAGCAGAAGGAGCCACCAGTGCTGGGCCCTATGGAGACACGCTCTGCAGAGGAAGATGTGGATCCAGATCAGAGGAAGAACCGTAGTGTCCGTGAGCGTCGCCGGGAAGGACGCTACAAAACCTTTGACTGGGCTGATTTTAGCCGCCAACAGCACCACCAGGGAGTAGAGAAGGAGGCGGAGCCCAGTGGACATTCGCGTCCTGTGGTAGGATGGGACACCGTTGACGGTGGCAGCCCATCGCCAGTCTCCTCTGCCTCCTCTCTGGTTGCCTCTAACTCCTGCTCCTCCTCGTACTCTTCTCAGTGCCTCAGGGACACTGTAGCTTCACAAGAGGCGGAGGTGCTACAAAGGGGGGCAGGTCCAACCATGCTACCCCAGGCTCCATTCACGGCCACACCCCTAGAGGAAAGAAGTGTTGCTGGGACCAAAACACCCACAACATCCACAACACTAGTTCATGCTCAAAATAAGGTTTTTGAAAAAAGTACAATTTCTGAGGTGGACAACAGCTCCACCTCTTCTACACCAGAGCTGCCCATTGGTTGTGGCGATGACGATGTCACTGGCCACACCCCTAGTGATGTCCCTAGCGTTGCCCTTGGTGATGGCTTTGGCAACACTCCTAGCCCCACCCCTTGTGATGTCACTGCCGGTGTACGGGTGGAGGTGGTGATAGAGCAGCAAGTGGCTTCCACACCGCTGAGAGAGGAGAGGTGGGTTCCCATCAATAACTCTGACGAAACCAAAGAAGAGACGGAACAGCAGTCCTATGAACAGCAGACTGAAGAGGTGAGCTAGAGTATGTGTTTGTAACGGTGTGTTAGGAGTGTGATTTAAGTTACTGTGGCTTGTTTGTGAGTGTATGTATGTGTGTGTTCAAGGATGCATTTGTATGTGTTCAGGCGAGTGTGTGTGTGTGTGTGTGTGTGTGTGTGTGTGTGTGTGTGTGTGTGTGTGTGTGTGTGTGTGTGTGTGTGTGTTTCAGTATGTTTCTGTGTGTGTGCCCTCAGCTGGAGCAGACCCAGAGAGAGTTGTCCAGACTCCAGCAGGTGAACATCAGTCTGCAGCAACAGCTGCAGCAGGAGAGGGAACGCACCAGGGAGAACCGCCTACTACAGGTCAGCCCATACCTGTAGCTGAATTGGGTCAAATACACAAGTCAAATACTTTATAATACTTAAGGTACGCTTGGTTTAGCTTCCCTGTAACAATGGAACCAAATCTCCCATCAATCTCTTTTAGAATGGCCTACCCACATCCTTCAACCAGTCCTCCTCCGCACAGTCATGCGCGTGGCAGCGTCTTCAGAAGCTGAACCAGGACCTGCGCTTCGAGCTGGAGGCCCAGAGGAGGAGCCAGGAGGAGGCGCGTGAGGCTGAACTGCAGCGGAGGGCCGAGTTCATCGCCTTGCAGGCGCGGGCGTTAAGCGCAGGGGAGGCTGCAGCCTTGGCACGCTCTGAGCTGCAGCAGGAGCGTCAGAGCGCTCGGAAGCAGCGGGAGGAGGGGGAGCACGAACACCGGCAGGAGTTGGAGTGTTTGCGCCAGCGACTACAAGAGGTGTCAGCCCAGATGAGAGCAAAAGAGGAGGCACAGGCCGAGAAGGAGGTGCGCCTGCAGAAGCACCTGGGCCTCCTGCAGGAGAGCCAGGACAGGGAACGCAGAAGCCTGGGGGCCAACCTGGCCCAGGCGGAGCGCCGGACACAGGACCTGCAGGAGCAGCTGCAAAAGGCTGAGCAGCAAGCGGAGACATTGTGGAAGGGGCAGGGTCAGCCGTGGGCCAGGGAAGGAGAGGTGGCGGAGGCTCAGCAGCAGCTGCAGGAGGAGTTGGCCCGCACGCTGGCGGCTATAGGGAGGCTACAGGGGGAGGGGGAGCAGCTGGAGAGACGCTGCCAAGAGCTGCAGAACCAACTGGCCGAGGCAGACGGGGAGGTGGTTCAGCTGCAGAGACGCCTACAGACGGAGGAGACTGACTACTACAACCTGGAGCACTCCTACGAGAGTGTTTCAGAGGAGCTACAGCGGGCCCTGGGACAGGCGCAGGAGAGGGAGGTGGCAGCCAGCGATGCCAGGGAGGACTACAAGAGGCTGCTGGACAGGAAGGAGCGGGAGCTGAGTGAAGCCTTGGTTAAGATGGCCGCCCTTGGGAGCAGCCTGGAAGAGACGGAGCTGAAACTGAGTGAGGTGAAGAAAGCATGCACCTGTTGTTCCTCTCTTCCTCTCTTCAAAGTGACTGACAACAGACTGAATATCAAATCCAGCGGTCTGAATTCACGGGAAACCCAGACCATCCACCACTCCTACAATACAGACGGAGGACAGACAAATGGCAGCAGCGTCCCTGCCATAAGCCACTCCGGACCTGGCTCATGTTCTGTCGACCCGGCCTACCAGTACATCGTTACGGCTGGAGATGATCCGGACAGGTTCATGTCAGTGATCCAGGTCCTGGAGACCAAGCTGTATGTGACAGAGGAGAAATTGAGAGACATCACCCAGAGGCTGGAGGAGCCACAAGGTCAGTGGTGCAGCAGTGCAGCCACCGACCCCCACGTCCTCTCCCAGCTCACCCAGAGCCGGGCCGCTACCCAGCGGCTTAGCCTCTTTCTTCACAACCAGGCCAAGCAGAGCAGGCGCTTCGCCCTGGAAACAGAGGGCCGAACCAGGGTGCTGGGTGGGAAGTGTCAGGCGGCCCTGGCCAGTGTGCAGGCCTGCAGAGAGAGGATCCAAGCCCTGCTGAGGAGGAACCCTGGTGAAGGTAGCAATCCTGACCTAGAAGCCGAGCTCTGTGCCCTGGAGATGCAGCTTGTCACTGCTGCCGCCTGCCTCAGGCAAGGAGGAATAATTGCCGATGAGCAATGGCACGAGTGCCACCGAGCTCAGAGGGAGGAGGAAGACTTGATTGATGACAAGACACTATCAGAGGACAAGGTTGAGCAAATGAGCAAAGGCACATATGCCCCAATGTCATGCCCAGAAGGAGAGGAAGCTGGAAAGGAAACATTGGGTAGAGCTTTAGAACTGGAAGCATCTACGTTGGAGAAGATGGCGTCGGCAATGCAGAGCCAAGATACATTATTTTGCCAGAATGAAGCCCTCCTTGGTGGAGGCGAAGGTGACTCGGCACACATGTATGCCGACGTGCTTTTGAAAAGGATGGCCCTCGGAATGGATTGTAGGGAACCAGTAGGTGGCGACACTGAGTCGGAGGAGAGTGCCATTGGCAGGGTCTGTGCCAGAGCAGAGTTAGCTTACATCTCTCTAACCTTACAGCATCGCTACCAGGGAGAGCCGATACAAGAAGAACTGCACTCTGACAACCCGACCAGGGAGCAGCTGTGGCGGAGCTCTCAGTCAGAGGAACAGTGTGGCGGCGCTGGGGATAACAATCTGAGCTCTGGTCAGGCCAGGGGTCTGGCTGATGTCAGTCCTCCAGAGCTGGCTCCTTATGAGGAACAGGTCCAGTTGAAGTCCAGAGGCCTCACAGACAACCTGCTGGAGAGGATCCAATCAGTCTGGAGTGGGGACAAGACAGAGAAAAAACATGACTGGACAGAAAGACTTGCAGTCCAGCTGAGGAAAAGGGCCAAGGTCTTGCACCAACTCTGTCAGGAGATCCCCAGCAGCAGTGGCTCAAAGGGGGAGAGTAGTGCGGAGAAAGGTAGACACTGGTTGGATGACCCGGACTCTGTTGGAACCCTGGACTTGACCCTGTACTGGCCGGAGGTGCTGGTCCAGTCCCAGGTGACCTACGTGGCATGCCGCCTGCAGCTGGATCACGAACAGGAACTGCAGCAGTGCAAGGGGGCATTCGACAGCCTAGAGGCGCTGTGTCAGGAGCAAGAGGCCATGCTCAGCAGGGACCGCCGCACTTTTAGCCACGCCCTGTCGCGACTGCAGGAGGACAGCCAGGCCCTCAAGGAGAAGCTGGAGCAGGTGGAGCAAGGGAGGGCCGCAGCAGAGAGCGAGACCCGGCGTAAGGTGGGTGTACTCCTAGCTGATATCGAGAGCATCGAGGATCGCCACGAGGAGCAGGTGCAGAAGCTGGAGGAGGAGTTCCAAGGGAAGATGCAGGAGCTCCAGAAGATCCACGAGGAGGAAATGATACGTCTGCACAGCCACCATGCTCAGTCTGCCTGTGTTGCAACAGATGCACAACACGAGTCCCGCTCATCACAGACCACCCCTAACACTACTCACGAAAAAGCCACCTTCTACCCAGACTTCACCTTGGATTCCACCCTGCCGGCAGATAAACTTAATCTGGATGGAGCCTGCAAATTAGACATGGTGTCTATGGAAACAATGAAGAAACGAATCCATGTGCTTGAGACGCAGGTAAACACCATGAAAGATGAGGCGGGGAGACGGAATCTGGAAGGGGATGAAGTTGCCATGAAGGAAGCTTATCAGAGAGACCTTGAAAACATCAAGGTACAACACAGCCCCACTCAAATACCCAATACGTTTACACAAACACATTGATTTATGTACAGTGCCTTTGGAAAGTATTCAGACCCATGACTTTTTCCACATTGTGTTACATTACAGCATTATTCTAAAATGTATTAAATAGTTTTTTCCCCTCATCAATCTACACACAATACCCCATAACAACAAATCAAAAACAGTTTTTTAGAATTTTTGCAAATGTATTAAAAATGTAAACTGAAATATGACATTTACATAAGTATTCAGACCCTTTACTGAGTACTTTGTTGAAGTACTTCGGCAGTGATTTCAGCATTGAGTCTTCTTGGGTAAGACGCTACAAGCTTGGCACACCTGTATTTGGGGAGTTTCTTCCATTTTTATTTGCAGATCCTCTCAAACTCTGTCAGGTTGGATGGGTAGCGTTACTGCACAGCTATTTTCACGTCTCTCCAGAGATGTTCAATCGGGTTCAAGTCCGGGCTCTTGCTGGGCCACTCAAGTACATTCAGAGACTTGTCCCGAAGCCACTCCTGCATTGTCTTGGCTGTGTGCTTAGGGTAGTTGTCCTGTTGGAAGGTGAACGTCCACCCCAGTCTGAGGTCCTGAGCACTCTGGAGCAGGTTTTCATCAAGGATCTCTGTACTTTGCTGTGTTCATCTTTCCCTCAGTCCTGACTAGTCTCCCAGTCCCTGCTGCTGAAAAACATCCCCACAGCATGATGCTGCCAACACAATGCTTCACCGTAGGGATGATGCCAGCTTTCTTCCAGACATGACGCTTGGCATTCAGGCCAAAGGGTTCAATCTTGGTTTCATCAGACCAGAGAATCTTGTTTCTCATGGTCTGAGAGCCTTTATGTATCTTTGCCTTTTACTGAGAAGTGGCTTCCGTCTGGCCACTCTACCATAATGACCTGATTGGTGGCATGCTGCAGAGATGGTTGTCCTTCTGGAAGGTTCTCCCATCTCCACAGAGGAACTCTGACAGAGCTCCAGAGTGACAACCGGGTTCTTGGTCACCTCCCTGACCAAGGCCCTTCTCCCCCGATTGCTCAGTTTGGCTGGGCAGCCAGCTCTGGGAAGAATGTTGGTGGTTCCAAACTTCTTCTATTTAAGAATGATGGAGGCCACTGTGTTCTTGGGAACCTTCAATACTGCAGACATTTTTTGATAACCTTCCCCAGATATGTCCTTCAACACAATCCTGTCTCGGAGCTCTACGGACAATTCCTTTGATCTCATGGCTTGGTTATTGCTCTGACAACTGTGGGACCTTATATAGACAGGTATGTGCCTTTCCAAATCATGTCCAATCAATTGAATTTACCACAGGTGGACTCTAATCAAGTTGTAGAAACATCTCAAGAATGATCTATGGAAACAGGATGCACCTGAGCTCAATTTCGATTCTGGGTCTGAAAACGTATGTAATCAAGGTATTTCTGTTTTTTATTTGTAATAAATTAGCAATAATTTCTACAAACCTGCGGATATTTTTTTATATATTTAAATCACTTTTAGAATAAGGCTGTAATGTAACACAATCTGGAAAAAGTCAAGTCAATACTTTCTGAAGGCACTGTAAATGCTAATGCTTTGATATACATCAGTACCAACATTATACCAAATACTCCATAAAAGCAGGTGTTAAAAAGTATACACATGTAAGTGTGAAATTCATACCCTGCAGGTTTCCTGTGAGCGTGGCTTCACTGCCATGGAGGAGGTACACCAGAAGCTGGTGGGGGATCTGCAACGGCAGCACCAGAGGGAGGTGGCCACGCTCCTGCAGGAGAGAGACTGCCTACTGGAGGAGGAGACAGCCGCCACTGTCGCAGGTAAAACATCTGTCCCATGTTCTGTAGCCAAACATGGTTGAAAGTTGCTGACTCAAATTAATAGAGCCAACACGATTCCTTAGAGTGGCATGTTTGTTCCACTTAGCATATTTCCATCTGAATGTTTCACAACGTTGTGTCCTGCTGAACATTGAAGTGGGATGGTGGGGGGGGGGGGGGGGGCAGGGGGGCAGCATGTGGCAGGCAACATGTCTGTTCACTTCCTGTGTTTGTGGCCTGTGTGTAGCGATCGAGGCAATCAGGAATGCTCATCGGGAGGAGCTGGAGAGGAGTCAGAGTGGAGGGAGCTCTGACATCACGGATCTTCCCTCCCAGTATGAGTGAGTGACTATGTGTGTGGAAAATAAATCTGGCTTGCCTACTACTTACTTAAACTGCATACTAGAACACACTGTTTACTAAAAACAAATACAGCAAGCAACAATCATCATCATACTAGGCTCATCCTACTGAGAATCCATCATCTAATGCACAATTGCGTTGATTCCCACCATTCATTAATTTTGGTACAGTGTGTCTCCTCAGCTGATTATCAGCTGTTGTCAAACACACGTTTCTAAAGACAATTCTCTTCCTTAATAGTGTACAGGGAATTCTACTAGATGAGAAGCTGAAATGAGTATGACATTCTGGCATTTAAAGCACTACATTTTCCAAATTTAACATACTATAAAACTTTTAATTGTTTGCATACCCAAAATGCCTACTATTTAGAACGCAAGTATGGTTATTCGGACACTGCCACAGTGTATATGAGTGTGTGCAAAGCTGTCATCAAGGCAAAGGGTGAATACTTTGAAGAATCTCAAATATAAATTAGATTTTTTTTGTTACTACGTGATTCCATATGTGTTATTTAATCGTTTTGATGTCTTCACTATTATTCTACATTGTAGAAAATAGTAAAAATAAAGAAAAACCCTGGAATGAGTAGCTGTGTCCAAACGTTTGACTGAGACTGTATGTCTCTTTCTTATCTGGTTGTTTTTTGTATTCATACACCTGGCTTTTTTAAAGTGTGTGTGTGCATGCATGCACTGTGTGTGTGTGTGTGTGAGTGTTACATGTATGTTTCAATGCAAAGTACATGCACCTTTGTATAACTGCCGACTTTCCCCTTTGCCCCATCGTCCAGGGTTGAGCTGCGGTCTCTGCACAGGGAGCTGGAGGTGTTGTCGGGCCAGTACTCCCAGAAGTGTCTGGAGTGCGCCCAGCAGAATCAGGCCCTGGAGGCCGAGAGACAGGCCCTGCTACAGTGCCAGAGGGAGAACCAGGTGCTCAGCATCCACAAGCAGGCAAGACACCATCAGACACCCATATAGTACACTGCATGTACTCACCCAGTGTGCCAATTTAGATCAATGACCACCAGACCTGGGTTGCGTTTATTTGGCAGACCTGGGTTGAGTTCGAATACCGGGTCTGACAGGAAAAAATTTGCCGTGAAGTGAGCTGGCAACAGGAGGCCCATTGGCCCCAGGGTTCCGGTCTCGAAGCATGCTTTCGACTGTACCTACAAGCCAGCTTTGGTGTTGCAGTTTAACTTAAGTCGGGCCCAAAAAGACAATTCCAATAGGGAAGTAAAATACAACAATTCCCAATCATCATCTTTGTGAACAGCTACAATTATTTCAGTAATTCAATGGATGTAGTAATTCATCTCGATAATTCGATTTTCATGCTTGTTTTACTATTTAAAAGTGGAAAATCCTGAAGTTGATGGGTTTATTGGTCCTCTCACCACCCTCTGGAAGTCACCCTTTGAGTTTGGTCAGCAACACGTGACAACGGAAGATCCTCTGAGTGAGTTGGTAGGGGCAATTGAGTGGTTTCAGATTCACCTATTCCCACTGGCCTCAAAGAGAAAAAAACTATCTGCCCTACCTTCCAGCTAGCTAACTAGCAAAGGACACAGTTAGCTAGCCATATATAGCTAGCTAATGGCTTCACCGAGAAGAAGAAAGACTACAACCTTCAAATCAATGGTAGATGTGTGTCGCACTTGCGTGGAAAACTATCCCAATAAGACTTACAAACACAATCTCTTTATTGCCAAAACGTCAGACCGATACAACAGAGGTGCACAAGACAAGTGGGGGAAGGTGCTGATGATGATTGGTAGATGATTGATGATTCATTGGTAGATTAAAGGGGAACAGCACATTTTTGAGATTTGTCAAAGTACCTAAACCTCTGACTCAGTTTTGGACTGGCTGTCACAGTGCACAGCTCTCTCACTCTATTAGAGCTAAGTAAAGCTATGTCCCAGCTGCGCCCCTCCGCCTCACTGCAGCACTACAATGCTCTAGATATAACTTTGTGGAATAACACAGATCTATGAAAAAATAGACATACTATCACAGTGAACATGTTTTTTTTTCGGGTAACCCCAATCGATTGTGAGATATGGCATATACAGTGACTTCGGAAAGTATTCAGACCCCTTGACTTATTCAACATTTTGTTACAGCTTTATTCTAAAATGTTTGTTTTTTTAAACTCAGCAATCTACACACAATACCCCATAATAACAAACCGAAAACAGGTTCTCGAAATTGAGCTCAGGTGCATCCTGCTTCCGTTGATCATCCTTGAGCTGTTTCTATAACTAGATTGGAGTCCACCTGTTGTAAATTCAATTGATTGGACATGATTTGGAAAGGCAATACGACCTGTCTATATAAGGTCCCACAGTTGACAGTGCATGTCAGAGCAAAAACCAAGCCATGAGTTCTAAGAAATTGTCTGTAGAGCTCCGAGACAGGATTGTGTCGAGGCACAGATCTGGAGAATGATAACCAAAACATTTCTGCAGCATTGAAGGTCCCCAAGAACACAGTGGCCTACATAATTCTTAAATGGAAGAACTTTGGAACCACCAAGACTTCCTAGAGCTGGCTTCCCAGCCAAACTGAGCAGTCGGGGAAGAAAGGCCTTGGTCAGGGAGGTGACCAAGAACCCAATGGCCACTATGACCAAGCTCTAGAGTTCCTCTATGGAGATGGAAGAACCTTCCTTCCAGAAGGACAACCAACTCTGCAGCACTCCACCAATCAGGCCTTTATGGTAGAGTAGCCAGACGGAAGCCAATCCTCAGTAAAAGGCACATGAAAGCCCACTTGGAGTTTGCCAAAAGGCACCTAAAGACACTCAGACCATGAGAAACAAGATTCTCTGGTCTGATGAAATCAAGTTTGAACTCTTTGGCCTGAATACAAAGTGTCAGTCACATCTAGAGGAAACCTGGCACCATCCTACAAATGAGAATGGTTGCGGCAGCAGCATCATGCTGTGGGGATGTTTTTCAGCTGCAGGGACTGGGAGACTAGTCAGGAAAATATAAACGGAGCAAAGCACAGAGTGATCCTTGATGAAAACCTGCTCCAGAGCGCTCAGGACCTCAGCCTGGGTCAAAGGTTTACCCTCCAACAGGACAGCGAACCTAAGCTCACAGCCAAGACAATGCAGGAGTGGCTTCGGGACAAGTTTCTGAATGTCCTTGAGTGGCCCAACCAGAGCCCGGACTTGAACCAGATCGAACATCTCTGAGGAGACCTGAAAATAGCTGTACAGCAATGCTCCCCATCCAAACTAACAGTTCTAGAGAGGATCTGCAGAGTAGAATGGAAGAAACTCCCCAAATACAGGTGTGCCAAGCTTTTAGCGTCATACCCAAGAAGACTCAAGGATGTAATCGCTGCCAAAGGTGGTTCAACAAAGTACTGGGTAAATGTTCTGAATACTTATGTAAATGTCATATTTAATTCAATTTTAGAATAAGGCTGTAACCTACCAAAAATGTGGAAAAAGTCAAGGGATCTGAATACTTTCCGAAGGCACTGTGTATTGAATTCTGCTTATTTCACGCTATACTATCACGCTATACCACAATAAACATAAAGTTCAAATGCAGAGACTCCGAGACCATTGATTGAGTGCTTTTGAAGGGACACGCTGGGCAAAATCTGAAGCCTATATCCGCTGCACTGTATTAGCACAATAAACAGCGTCCTACGCAGTAAAGCAATGCCGTTTTGGTAATGAAGATAGATGAATTCCCCTATAACAAACAGCCTTTGTGAATGCAGCCATACACACACCTGTCTTACCAAAATAATGAAAACTAAATGCGGAAAGTAGTAGCCTAGCTATTCATGCATGCAAACAAAAACACTGAATATCAGTTTGTCTTAGAATAACGACACAACTGTGAATGCGAACAAATGAATAGGAACAGAACAAAACAGCGATACCAAGTAGGCCTAGTAAACTAAATATCAGATTGATAAAGGCAGGACACAATCTACATTTAGGCTAGTTACATTAACAGTACACTAAATATCAGATTGATAAAGGCAGGACACAATCTACATTTAAGCTAGTTACATTAACAGTAAACACAATAAACAAAAAGGTGAATGGAGCTCCAAATAACCAAACCATAAACTACAGCCTACTACAGTGAGATGCAGCCATGCTCAGCTGTCTTGCCTAATAAATAGGCATTTAGGCCCGCTTCAAACCTGGAAAATAATGGCGCTCACGAGTACAGCAACACGTTGTGATATGGCACAATACACTTCTCTGGATACAATTCTACCCACATAATCAATTAAGCAATACCAGCCTGCCATAAACATGTTTCCAATATGTACAGTTCTATTTACAACCACGGAAACCAATAGGCTACCAAGAAAACCGTAATAGAATGTATCTATTTCTATGATGAAACTAGCTTTACCCAGGGGTGTCATTGAGTGAGACCATTGAGACCATTGAGTGCTTTTGATCAAGAAGTGACAGGTTGGCGCAAAATCTCCAGAAACATTGACAGAGCCCTACACTAAAGCAAGGTCGTTGGAAATTTAGGCTGGTGGCTAAGGAAGTCATTTTGCCATTCCATACCCTAGGTTTTTGCTGAAATGGCACCACTGGCTATGCCACTAAGATTTTGACAACCAACCAGCTAGACTATTTTTCTCCACCTTTTCAGAAGAGTTTCAGCCTCTTTGATGCCAGTGGCGTGTATTCATGTTGTATTCCGCAAAAATTGACCAAGAAAAAATGGGAAAAAAACATACCAGATAATGTATCTTTTGTCTCTGTGATTCATACATTTCCTTCACTTCTCAAAGGCTGAATGTATCTCTATTGTTTAAATAATAGCCAATCAGCATTCTTGAAAAACTGAGTGAGGTCAGTCGTGAATCATCCTGGCGCACCACAAAAAAGTGTCAACGAAAGCCAGTTTCGAGTTGGCTTCAGACCAATCACATCAGAAGCCAAACTTCATTGAACAAAAAAAACTTGAATTGTTACATCTCGTTTTGTCCTTGTCCTGTAGCTAGCTATCTACCTAAAATGGCCCCTTTCCTATATTAGCCATGGATGGAGATAGGGATTTGAACTTGTGGTTTTACTTAATTCTCTGTACTTACCAATGATTATTACAGAGATTCTGATCCAACTATAAATTCATACATTGTGCCCCTGGCCTGAGAGGATGGAAATTCAAAATGTAGCTATTTGTAGTATGCTAATGTTAACTAGGTGGCCGGGTTCATCGTTGCCCATGAAAGGAAGTTAGGCTAGCAAGCAAGCATTTTAGCCAGGTAGCCTAGGACAACAAAAACTAAAAGTGTGTACTATATGACAGAGTTATAGACTGTTTCGGCAACATGAAAGAGGAGGATTGCATTGGTGTTTTTCTACAAGTAGGGTAAGTCAACATGTTTTTTCTACTTGCAGGTACACACACACACACACACACACACACACACACACACACACACACACACACACACACACACACACACACACAGAGAGAAATCAGTACAATGGACAGCCACCAAATCGTTTTTGGTATCTTTTAGTTGTCACTGTATTAGACTAGCCATAGGTGATTTGAATATGTTGAAATGTTGAAGTTGAAATGGTGGTGGAATAGTGGAGGCAGCTCCTGTTTTCTTTGTGACCCGCGGTAACTCTCCATGGATCTATACTGAACAAAAATATAAACGTAACATGCAACAACTAATGATTTTATTAAGTTACAGTTCATATAAGGAAATCAGTCAATTGAAATAAATAAATTCGGCCCTAATCTATGGATTTCACATGACTGGGCAGGTGCGCAGCCATGGGTGGGCCTGGGAGGCCATAGGTCCAACCACTTGAGGGCCAACTCACTGGAGAGCCAGGCCCAGCCAATCAAATACGTTTTTCCCACAAAATGGCTTCATGTCTGGGTGGCTGGTCTCAGACGATACCACAGGTGAAGAAGCCGGAAGTGGAGGTCCTGGGCTTTCATGGTTACACGTAGTCTGCGGTTGTGAGGCTGGTTGGACGTACTGCCAAATTCACTAAAATGACATTGGAGGCGGCTTATAGTTGATAAATTAACATGAAATTATCTGGCAACGGCTCTGGTGGACATTCCTGCAGTCAGCATGCCAGTTGTGTGCTCCCTCAAAATTTTAGCATTTTATTGTGTGACACAACTGCACATTTTAGATTGGACTTTTATTGTCCCCAGCAGAAGGTTCACCTGTGTAAGGATCATTCTGCTTAATCAACTTCTTGATATGCCACACCTGTCAGGTGGATGAATTATCTTGGTAAATGAGAAATACTCACTAACAGGGATGTAAACAAATTTGTGCACAACATTCTAGGATTTTTTATTTCAGCTCATGAAACATTGATTATTTCATTCTCTCTGAAATATTCTTGTAAGATCCCTCTCAAATGCCAGTTTGATTAGATGAGCTTTCCTCGGGTATAGCATGCTTCTTCTGTTCTGACTGAACACGTTTGTCAAAGTGTAAAATTAGTTCTCGCATGTAGTTGTGGACTCCCCAAAGGTCATCCACATGTCAGTGCAGTAAGCACGGTCGGCATAGTGGAGAGAGGCCCAGAGAATGGTTTCAGGATATCAAGTGGGGTCCACTTGTCCTCATTTGATTTCAGTGTGCAAAAAACTAAACTCAGTTTCCACTGTTAGGTTCTTATTTTTCAGATTGAATAACTCACGGACACTAGAGAAGCTTAACCAAGTTGAATTCTTCCCAAAGGGTCGTTACAGCTGTAATTCAGACAAAATAAAAACATTTCACAAAAGCACTGATATTTAACCCTTTCTCCTAGGCTGTCTCCTCCTCCACAACCGAACAGCCAATGCATCTCTGTTGCTAGACAGAACCTTAGTTATATATGTTCTTCCTCACATCTGACCTGACCTCTACCCCAAAGTGCTCACTCCTCCCCAACTCAAGTCTGTCATGGTTATTGATACCAGACTGTCTCTTCTCTCAGAGGATCCCTGATGGCTAACAATAACATATCCTGACATAATGTAAACGTTATATATTACCCTCTCTCCCTCAGTGACATTGTTAGTTTCTAAGATCTCCACCCATCTCCCCTTATCAATGCCTGCCACATGTAATCGGTTCCCTGCACTCAACACATTCCAAGCTTAGTTGCACCCACTATGTAACCCTTAACTATTGGTGAAGACCCTCAACCTCATCAGTGACATGAATAAGTAACATTTCATATTCTCAGAACCCAACACCACCAAATGTTTCACCATTTTCACATCTAGAAGGTCATGGCTCTCTGGGTCAAGGGCACACAGGGTTTCCACCACTTGGCTGTTTGAGTTAGCTGAATTCCACTGGGGTGCCAGTGTAGCCTAGTGGTTAGAGTGTTGGACTAGTAACTGAAGGTTGAAAGTTCAAATCCCTAAGCTGACAAGATACAAATCTGTCATTCTGCCCATGAACAGGAAAATAAGAATTTGTTCTTAACTGACTTGCCTAGTTAAATAAAGGTAAAATAAAAAATTGTTCTGACACTTCACTAATGACAGCATCCAAGAACAGTCTTTTACACTCAGTCTCTTCTCATCTGTCTTGCTGACCTACTATACTGTCCACCATGTATTGCTAGAGATTTGTACTGACATAATGTCATCATTTGTTTGGAGCTGGTGGTGCTTCACTTGCATTAAACATTGGCCAAATTACTTCGAACTCATTGTCACACCTCAGCTTCTCAACTCACTGTGGACCACTTTGACTCCAGTGTAAAGATCTGTTGCTTTTGCCTGGAGTAATTTGTTTACAGAATCGAGAAGACTGAGGATTCTGTGCACTATGGTGGCTGTAAACTTAAAGCCGGGGTCAGTCACCGCCTTCAGTATCCCTGTAGCCTTGAGTCTTACTTCTGTTTTGCACGATTGCGTGCATTCGATGTCAGAGAGGAATGTCACAATGCTGTCATAACATTTAACAACCACTGACACAGTAGCCAGTTGTCTCCCTTTACTTTCGCTTTGTTTGGTTACTTTGGCGAAGCCAATTTCTGCCATGATATTTTCTTATCTAAAAGGTTGTTGAAAGTTGGCTACATTCTTGTTATAGTCTGTTTGATGAGTCGCACCTGGTAAAAATGGCATATATTGCGGAATTTGTTCAAAGATTTGAAAAAAATACACCAACGACGCTATTTAGGAGATAGATGTTGTGAGCACAGTGTCTCTGATTGGATGGACAATAGATCCTAGCTATGCCCACTTTTGTCAGCACTTCTGCAATCCGATTAGTCAGTCCGCCCAATACATGTGACGCAGGAAACTAGCTACGTACTCGTCTGTCGCAAAGTTGTTCTACACTTGGTGCATGTTATCAAAATGGGATGTTAGGTGTAATATGTAATTACTATTTAGCTAAAGTTATTGAACACATCAAGAACATGTTAGCTGCCAGACAGCTAAAATCAGTTCATTAGCTAGCTAGCTAATTAGTATTACAGCATACAATTACATTCTAGACGATTCTGTGCTTCCAACTTTGTGGCAACAGTTTGGGGAAGGCCCTTTCCTGTTTCAAAATGACAATGCCCCCGTGCACAATGCGAGATCCATACAGAAATAATTTGTCGAGGTAATTGAGGAAATATTTACATGTAGACAGAGTTATTAAAGTGGCTATGCATAGATAATAACAGAGAGTACTGTAGCAGTGTAAAAGATAGGGGGACAATGCAAATAGTCTGGGTAGCCATTTTTTTAGATGTTAAGGAGTCTTATGGCTTGGGGTAGAATCTGTTTAGAAGCCTCATTGACCTAGACTTGGCGCTCCAGTACCACTTGTCATGTGGTAGCAGAGAGAACAGTCTATGACTAGGGTGGCTGTAGCCTTTGACCATTTTTAGGGCCTTCCTCTGACACCGCCTGGTATAGAGGTCCTGGATGGCAGGAAGCTTGGCCCCACAGATGTACTGGGCCGTACGCACAACCCTCTGTAGTGTCTTACGGTCGGAGGCCGAGCAGTAGCCATATCAGACAGTGATGCAACAAGTCAGGATGCTGTCAATGGTGCAGCTGTAGTACTTTTTGAGGATCTGAGGACCCATTCCAAATATTTTCAGTCTCCTGAGGGGGAATAGGTTTTGTCGTACCCTCTTCACGACTGTCTTGGTGTGCTTGGACCATGTTAGTTTGTCGGGTACCAAGGAACTTGAAGCTCTCAACGTGCTCCTCTACAGTCCCGTCGATGAGAATGGGGGCCTGCTCGGTCCTCCTTTTCCTGTCGTCCACAATCATCTCCTTTGTCTTGATCATGTTGCGGGAGAGGTTGTTGTCCTGGCACCACATGGCCAGGTTTCAGCCTATAGGGAGAAGGTCAGTCTTGTTGTTGATCAGGCCTACCGCTCGTGTCATCGGCAAACTTAATGATGGTGTTGGAGTCAGGCCTGGCCGTAAAGTCATGAGGGAACAGGAAGTACAGGAGGGGACAGAGCACGCACCCCTGAGGGGCCCCCATGTTGAGGATCAACGTTGCGGATGTGTTGTTACCTACCCTTACCACCTGGGGGGCGGCCTGTCAGGAAATCCAGGATCCAGTTAGAGAGGGAGGTGTTTACTCCCAGGGTCCTTAGCTTATTGATGAGCTTTGAGGGCACTATGGTGTTGAAAGCTGAGCTGTCAAGGAATAACATTCTCACATAGGTGTTCCTTTTGTCCAGGTGGGAAAGGGAAGTGTGGAGTGTGATTGAGATTGCGTCAGCTGTGGATCTGTTCGGGCTGTATGGAGTGGGTCTAGGGTAACCGGGAGGATGCTGTTGATGTGAGCCATGACCAGCCTTTCAAAGCACTTCATGGCTACCGACGTGAGTACCACGGGGCGGTAATAATTTAGGCAGGTTACCTTGATGCTTTGCTTGTTTGATGGTTCGTCTGAGGGCATAGCGGGATTTATTATAAGCGTCCGGATTAGTCTCCCACTTCTTGACAGCGACAGCTCCATGGCTTCTGGTTGAGATATGTACGTACAGTCACTGTGGGGACGACATCATCGATGCACTTAGGATAGAATTATGGTCAGATTTGTCAAATGGAGGGCGAGGGAGAGATTTGTATGCCTCTCTGTGTGTGAAATAAAGGTGGTCTAGAGTTTTTTTACTCTGGTTGCACATTTAACATGCTGGTGGAAATTTGGTAAAACAGATTTAAGTTTCCCTGCATTAAAGTCCCCAGCCACTAGGAGCGCCGCCTCTGGATGAGCGTTTTCCTGTTTTCTTATGGCGGTATACAGCTCATTGAGTGCAGTTTTAGTGCCAGCATCGGTCTGTGGTGGTAATTTAGACAGCTACAAAAAATACAGACGAAAACTCTCTAGGTAGATAGTGTGGTCTACAGCTTATCATGAGATACTCTACCTTGAGACTTCCTTAGATATCGTGCACCAGCTTTTGTTTACAAATATACATAGACGGCCACCCCTTGTCTTACCAGAGGCTGCTGTTCTATCCTGCCGATACAGTGTAAAACCCGCCAGCTGTATGATGTTTATGTTGTCGTTCAGCCACGAGTCTGTGAAACATAAGATGTTACAGTTTTTAATGTCCCGTTGGTAGTTTAATCTTTCTCATAGGCCATCAATTTTATTTTCCAATGATTGCATGTTTGCCAATAGAACGGATGGCAGTAGGGTTTTACTCGCTCACCTATGAATTCTCAGAAGGGAGCCCGACCTCCGCTCCCTTTTTCTCTGAATCTCTTCACACAAATGACGGGGATTTGGGCCTGTTCCCGGGAAAGCAGTATATCCTTCACGTCGGACTCGTTAAAGGGAAATGCTTTACCTAGTTTGTGGTGAGTAATCGCTGTTCTGATGCCCAGATGTTATTTTCGGTCATAAGAGACTGTAGCAGCAACATTATGTACAAAATAAGAACATAAAAAATAAGGTACAAACAACGCAAATAACAAACAAATAACACAGTTGGTTAGGCGCATGTAAAACGTCAGCCATCCTCTCCGGCGCCATTCAACATGTAGCCTATGTGCAATTACAGCCACAACATCAAGTAGCTAGGCCTACAGTCATGCATCTGCAGGTCAGACAGGAGAAGCCATTCAGAATAGTAAGTTAACGTTAGCTGTAGTATCTGAAACCACCGGTATTATGATGATTCTATGCCATTATTTATGTATTTCTCGTATTCAGTATCTAGCTAGCAAAGCCAATAGTTGTTTATCTAATATGGTGACAGTTTTCCCTATGAAGTCTATAGTCTGAGTCTACAGATATCTCTTAGGGCAAGGTTATATGCATCTGCAGATAAAACAGAATACAAGCTTTTGTGAAGAGTAATTTTACCTAACACTAGTATTTGAAACCAACCAGTGCGAGGTTTGTCTATCATTTACAGTTTTGTATAATTGTAAAATTTGTGATGTCATACACAGTGCTTTCAGAAAATATTCACAACCCTTGACTTTTCCCACCTTTTGTTGTTACAGCCTGAATTTAAAATAGATTATATTGAGATTGTTGATCACTGGCCTACACACAATACCCCATAGTGTCAAAGTCGAAATGTTTACAAATTAATTAAAAGTTGAAAATGTTTTTTTGTCATTAAGTATCAACCCCTTTGTTATAGAAAGCCTAAATAAGTTCATGAGTGAAAATGTGCTTAACAAGTTAGATAATAAGCCAAGGCAGAAAACTCACCAGCTTAATTAACAACAGCAAGGAGAGAGCTGTGACTTACTCATGCGATTAAATACTGGGGCCCATCAAAACAGCAACGCAACACTGGTCATATTACCTGTATGATAGCCAGAAGAGAAGCACCTTGGAGTGAATGTGGTTTCCAGTACAGGCTGGTGGAAAGCCGGGAGGCTGGCAAGTGCTACACCGTGCCTTGGGAGAGTAAAAAAAAAGAGTAAATCCATGTAGGCAATATTGCACTATTGTCCAATGTGAAACAAAGTTAAATGGAGACAGGCTGTCACACAGGTTGTGTTACAGCCTGGATTACATTGAGATTTTGTGTCACTGGCCTACTACACACAATGCCCCATAATTTCAAAGTGGAATTCGCTACACTCGCATTAACATCTGCTAACCTTGTGTATGTGACCAATAACATTTGATTTGATTTCATGTTTAAAAAAAAACATTGCATGTATTAAAAATTAATGTATTAAAAAAGCTGAAATGTCTTAAGACAATAAGTATTCCACCCAATTGTTATAGCAAGTCTGAATAAGTTCAGGAGAAAAATCTGCTTTTACAAGTCACATAATACGTTGCATTGACTCACTATGTGTGCAATAATTTAACAGTTTAACATGATTTTTGAAATACTCTCTCATCTCTGTACTCCACACATACAATTATCTGTAAGGTCCCTCATTTGAACAGTGCATTTCAAACACAGATTCAACCACAAAGACCAGGAAGGTTTTCCAATGCCTCGCAAAGAAGGGCACCTATTGGTTGATGGGTATATAAAAAAATGGAATATCCCTTTGAGCATGGTAAAGATATGAATTACACTTTGGATGGTGTATCAATACACCCAGTCACTACAAAGACACATGCGTCCTTCCTAACTCAGTTACTGGAGAGGAAGGAAACTGCTCAGGGATTTCACCATGAGGACCAATGGTGACTTTAAAACAGTTACAGAGTTTAATGGCTGTGATAGGAGAAAACTGAGGATGGATCAACAACATTTTAGTTACTCCACAATAATAACCTAATTGACAGAGTGAAAAGAAGGAAGCTTGTACAGAATACACATTTTCCAAAACATGCATCCAGTTTGCAACAAGGCACTATGGTATAACTGCTGAAAACGTGGCAAAGAAATTAACTTAGCCCTGAATACAAAGTGTTATGCTTGGGGCAAATCCAACAACACATCACTTAGTACCACTGTCACGGCTGATTTCCTCCTCTTCGTCTGAAGAGGAGGTGTAGCAGGGATCGGACCAATACGCAGGGTAGTTCGTGCTCAACATGTTTTAATAAAAGACGAATAAACGTGAACACTACACAAAATACAAAAACAACAAACGAAACCTGGCAAAAAAACAAAACAGTCCTATCTGGTGCAGAGAACACAGAGACAGGAAACAATCACCCACAAAGTACCCACAGAATATGGCTGCCTAAATATGGTTCCCAATCAGAGACAACGATAGACAGCTTTCTCTAATTGAGAAGCAATCTAGGCAACCATAGACATACAATATACCTAGAAGAGAAACAGCCCCATAAACATACTAAAAACCCTAGACAATCACCCATGTCACACCCTGACCTAACCAAAATAACAAGGAAAACAAAGAATACTAAGGTCAGGGTGTGACAACCACTCTTCATATTGTCAAGCATGGTGGTAGCTGCACTTGATTTTTTTTTAGGGGTAAAAAGAAACATAATGGAGCTAAGCACAGGCACAATTTTAGAGGAAAACCTGGTTCAGTCTGCTTTCCAAAAGACACTGGGAGACAAATTCACATTTCAGCAGGACAATAACGTAAAACACAAGGCCAAATACACACTGGAGTTGGTTAACAAGACAAAATGTAATTTTCCTGATTGGCCTAGTTGCAGTTTTGACTTAAATTGTCTTGAAAATCTATGGCAAGAATTGAACATGTCTGTCTAGCAATGATAAACAACCACCAACTTGACAGAGCTAGAAGAATCTGAAATATAATAATGTGCAAATATTGTACAATGCAGGTGTGCAAAGCTATTAGAGACTTAACCCCAAAAACTCACAGCTGTAATCGCTGCCAAATGTAATTCTAACATGTATTTACTCAGGGGGTTGAATACTTATCTAATCAAGATATGGTGTTTTATTTTTCACAATTCTTTTACAAATATTAGAATTTTTCTTCCACTTTGACAGAGTATTTTGTGTAGATTGTTGACAAAAAAAATGACAATTCAATTTGAATCCCGCTTTGTGACAACAAAATGTGGAAAAAGTCAAGGGCTGTGAATACTTTCTGAGAGCACTTAGCACAAAGTATTTAAAAACACACCAGGTCTGTCTTGCACTTGATTTAATGTACAGACATGAATCTACTGGTTTGGATTCCAAACGTGGGGAAGTGGAGGCATCCCAGCTCCCTCGCTGCCAACCCCCCTGACAGCCGAGGAGCCTGAGAGGTCTCTGGAGATGAGTCCCCCGGACTCAGAGCACTGTCCGGAGCCCACCAAAGTCCCCCTGCATGTCTTTCACGTAGGTTTGCACACAGGGACGGTAATACATTGAAATATGATGACGAGAAGTAGTGCAAGAAGTAGAGGAATAGGTGGTTTTACTTAACAGCGGCATAAGAAGCCCATGTAGGTCTCCGTTACAATGCCTGCCCACTTGCTCTTCAGCATAGCCATCATGGCCCCCAGCACAGTGTACATAAAAAAAACACCTCCCCTTGATACCATACACACTTCTGCCCAATATAAGCACGATGGATAAATCATTTTCAGTTTGACAAACTGTAGGCTACTAATTAACAACAGCCAGGTAGCCTACATCTTATAAGCTTCCCAGTAAAGCATTAAAAACAATCAAACTACCCAGAAAAGTGCTAAAAATAGCCTATATTAACGCATGTAGCCTATGAAACACGTTCCATTAAGTCAATAACTTATTTGTAACAGATGAAATTCAAATTCTGACTTTCTCTGAAACTCACTTAGATAATACCTTTGATGATTCAGTCATAGCAATACATGGTTATAACATCAACCGAAAAGACAGAAATGCCAACGGAGGCGGTGTTGCAGTCTATATTCAGAACCACGTTCCTGTAAAGCTTAGAGGCGATCTAATGTTAATTACTGTTGAAGTAATATGGCTACAGGTTCATCTGCCTCACCTAAAGCCCAGTCTTGTGGGAAGCTGCTATAGACCATCAAGTGCTAACAGTCAGTATCTGAATAATATGTGTGAAATGCTTGATAATGTATGTGATATCAACAGAGAAGTATATTTTCTGGATGATTTAAATATTGACTGACTATCATCAAGCTGCCCAATCAGGAAAAAACGTCAAACTGTAACCATTGTCTGCAACCTGAATCAGGTTGTCAGTCAACCTACCAGGGTGGTTACAAACAGCACAGGAATTAAATCATCAACATGTATTGATCACATTTTTACTAACGCTGCAGATATTTGCTTTAAAGCAGTATCCAAATCTATAGGATGTAGTGATAACAATCTAATAGCCATATATAGGAAAACCAAAGTTCCAAAGGCTGGGCCTAATATAACATATAAGAGGTCACACAATAAGTTTTCTAGTGATTCATATGTTGATGATGTAAAGAATATTTTCTGGCCTGGTGTGTAATGAGGAGCAACCAGACACTGCACTTGGCGGATTTATGAAACGACTTATTCCAGTTACTAATAAGCACGCACCCATTAAGAAAATGACTGTAAAAACTGTTAAATCCCCTTGGATTGATGAGGAATTTAAAAAAATTATGGTTGAGAGGGATGAGGCAAAAGGTATGGCAATTAAGTCTGGCAGCCCAACTGATTGGCAAACGTGCTGCAAATTAAGAAATCATATGACTAAACAAAATAAAAATAAACTACACTATGAAACAAAGATACATTATATAAATGAAATGAAAGCCAACTCGACTCCTTCATTTATTGAATCAGATGGCTCATTCATCACAAAGCCCGCTGATATTGCAAACTACTTTAATGACTTTTTCATTGGCAAGATAAGAGAACTTAGGGATGACATGCCAGCAACAAACACTGACACTACACATCCAAGTATATTGCACCAAATTATGAAAGATAAGAATTGTTCTTTTGAATTCCGTAAAGTCAGTGTGGAAGAGGTGATTTTTTTTTTTTTGTCTATCGATGCGGCAGGTAGCCTAGTGGGTATAGCGTTGGGCCAGTAACCGAAAGGTTGCAAGATCAAATCCGTGTATTGACAATGGTAAAAATCTTTAGTTCTGCCCCTGAACAAGGCAGTTAACCCACTGTTCCTAGGCCATCATTGTAAATAAGAAATTTAAAAAATAAACAATGACAAGCCACCAGGGTCTGACAATCTAGATGGAAAATTACTCCTATTTTACACATCTTCAATGTAAGCCTACTAGAGAGTGTGTGCCCTCAGCCCTGGAGGGAAGCTAAAGTCATTCCGCTACCCAAGAATAGTAAACCCCCCTTTACTGGCTCAAATAGCCGACCAATCAGCCTGTAACCCTGAGTAAACTTTTGGAAAAAATTGTGTTTGACCACATACAATGTTATTTTACAGTAAACAAATTGACAACAGAATTTCAGAAGGAGCAGAAGGAGCAGCAAAAGGCCACTCAACAAGCACAGCACTTACACAAATGACTGATGATTGGCTGAGAGAAGTTGATGATAAAATGATTACAGGGGCTGTCTTCAGTGCAGCTTTTTACATTATTGATCATAGTCTGCTGCTGGAAAAACGTATGTGTTATGGCTTTACACCTCCTGCTATAATGTGGATAAAGAGTTACTTGTCTAACAGAACACAGAGAGTGTTCTTTAATGGTAGCCTATCAAATGTAATCCAGTTACAATCAGGAATTCCCCAGGGTAGCTGTTTAGGCCCCTTGCTTTTTTCTATTTTACTTACGACATACTTTTAGTAAAGACAGAGTTTCTATGTATGCGAATGACTCAACACTATACACGTCAGCTACTACAGTGACTGAAATGACCGCAACACTCAACAAAGATTTGCAATTCGTTTCAGAGTGGGTGGCAAGGAATAAGTTAGGAATAAGTTTGGAACAAAACACTCACTAAACCCTAAACATCAACTAAATCTTGTAATAAATCCTTTGGAAATTGAGCAGGTTGAGATGACTAAACTACTTGGAGTAACACTAGATGGTAAACTGTCATGATCAAAACATATTGATGCAGTAGAAGCGAAGATCGGGAGAAATCTGTCTATAATAAAGCAATGATCTGCCTTATCAACACTTATCAACAAGGCAGGTCCTACAGGCCCTAGTTTTGTCACACCTTGACTACTTTTCAGTCGTGTGGTCAGGTGCCACAAAGAAGGACTTAGGAAAATTGCAATTGGCTCCGAACAGGTCAGCACGGCTGGCCCTTGGATGTACACAGAGAGCTAATATTGTCAATCTCTCCTGGCTGAAAGTGGAGGAAAGATTGACTTCATGTCTACTTTTATTCATGAGAGGTATTGACATGTTGAATGCACCAAGCTGTCTGTCTAAACTACTGGCACACAGCTCGGACACCCATGCATACCCCACAAGACATGCCACAAGAGGTCTCTTCACAGTCCCCAAGTTCAGAACAGACTATGGGAGGCACACAGTACTACATAGAGCCATGAATACATGGAACTCTATTCCACATGAAGTAACTGACCCAAGCAGTAAAATTAGATTTAAAGAACAGATAAAAAAAAACACCTTATGGAACAGCAGGACCTGTGAAGCAACACAAACATTGGCACAGACACATGCATATACACACACACACACACACACACACACACACACACACACACACACAAATCAAATCAAATTTATTTATATAGCCCTTCGTACATCAGCTGATACCTCAAAGTGCTGTACAGAAACCCAGCCTATAACCCCAAACAGCAAGCAATGCAGGTGTAGAAGCACGGTGGCTAGGAAAAACTCCCTAGAAAGGCCAAAACCTAGGAAGAAACCTAGAGAGGAACCAGGCTATGTGGGGTGGCCAGTCCTCTTCTGGCTGTGCCGGGTGGAGATTATAACAGAACATGGCCAAGATGTTCAAATGTTCATAAATGACCAGCATGGTCGAATAATAATAAGGCAGAACAGTTGAAACTGGAGCAGCAGCACGGCCAGGTGGACTGGGGACAGCAAGGAGTCATCATGTCAGGTAGTCCTGAGGCATGGTCCTAGGGCTCAGGTCCTCCGAGAGAGAGAAAGAGAGAATTAGAGAACGCACACTTAGATTCACACAGGACACCGAATAGGACAGGAGAAGTACTCCAGATATAACAAACTGACCCTAGCCCCCCGACACATAAACTACTGCAGCAGACACTGTGGCCCCATCCGAGGACACCCCCGGACAGGGCCAAACAGGAAGGATATAACCCCACCCACTTTGCCAAAGCACAGCCCCCACACCACTAGAGGGATATCTTCAACCACCAACTTACCATCCTGAGACAAGGCTGAGTATAGCCCACAAAGATCACAACCCAAGGGGGGGGTGCCAACCCAGACAGGATGACCACATCAGTGAATCAACCCACTCAGGTGACGCACCCCCTCCAGGGACGGCATGAGAGAGCCCCAGTAAAGCCAGTGACTCAGCCCCTGTAATAGGGTTAGAGGCAGAGAATCCCAGTGGAAAGAGGGGAACCGGCCAGGCAGAGACAGCAAGGGCGGTTCGTTGCTCCAGAGCCTTTCCGTTCACCTTCCCACTCCTGGGCCAGACTACACTCCTGGGCCAGAGACACACACACACACACACACACACACACACACACACACACACACACACACACACGATATCATACGCACTATACATACACATGGATTTAGTAATGTAGATATGTGGTTGGGGATCCATAATAAGTACAAATACAAATGTGCCCTGTCCCCTCTGGCCAGAGGAAACAAACATTACATGGTATGACTTCCGGCGCCAACAGAGATGGCCGCCTCGCTTCGCGTTCCTAGGAAACTATGCAGTTTAATTTTTATTTTTTTACGTGTTATTTCTTACATTAGTACCCCAGGTCATCTTAGGTTTCATTACATACAGTCGAGAAGAACTACTGAATATAAGATCAGCGTCAACTCACCATCAGTACGACCAAGAATATGTTTTTCGCGACGCGGATCCTGTGTTCTGCCTTACAAGCAGGACAACGGAGTGGATCCTATGCAGCGACCCAAAAAAACGACTCCGAAAGAGAGGGAAACGAGGCGGTCTTCTGGTCAGACTCCGGAGACGGGCACACCGTGCACTACTCCCTAGCATTCTTCTTGCCAATGTCCAGTCTCTTGACAACAAGGTTGATGAAATCCGAGCAAGGGTAGCATTCCAGAGGGACATCAGAGACTGTAACGTCCTTTGCTTCACTGAAACATGGCTCACTGGAGAGACTCTATCCGAAGCGGTGCAGCCAACGGGTTTCTCCACGCATCGCGCTGACAGAAACAAACATCTTTCTGGTAAGAAGAGGGGCGGGGGCGTATGCCTCATGGCCAACGTGACATGGTGTGATGAAAGAAACATACAGGAACTCAAATCCTTCTGTTCACCTGATTTAGAATTCCTCACAATCAAATGTATTATCTACCAAGAGAATTCTCTTCGATTATAATCACAGCCGTATATATCCCCCCCAAGCAGACACATCGATGGCTCTGAACAAACTTTATTTAACTCTCTGCAAACTGGAAACGATTTATCCAGAGGCTGCATTCATTGTAGCTGGGGATTTTAACAAGGCTAATCTGAAAACAAGACTCCCTAAATTTTATCAGCATATCGATTGCGCAACCAGGGGTGGAAAGACCTTGGATCATTGTTACTCTAACTTCCGCGACACATATAAGGTCCTGCCCCGCCCCCCTTTCGGAAAAGCTGACCACGACTCCATTTTGTTGATCCCTGCCTACAGACAGAAACTAAAACAAGAGGCTCCCACGCTGAGGTCTGTCCAACGCTGGTCCGACCAAGCTGACTCCACACTCCAAGACTGCTTCCATCACGTGGACTGGGAGATGTTTCGTATTGCGTCAGATAACAACATTGACGAATACGCTGATTCGGTGTGCGAGTTCATTAGAACGTGCGTTGAAGATGTCGTTCCCATAGCAACGATTAAAACATTCCCTAATCGATCCACATCGATGGAACAGTAGTGGAGAGGGTAGCAAGTTTTAAGTTCCTCGGCATACACATCACAGACAAACTGAATTGGTCCACTCACACAGACAGCATCGTGAAGAAGGCGCAGCAGCGCCTCTTCAACCTCAGGAGGCTGAAGAAATTTGGCTTGTCACCAAAAGCACTCACAAACTTCTACAGATGCACAATCGAGAGCATCCTGGCGGGCTGTATCACCGCCTGGTATGGCAACTGCACCGCCCTCAACCGTAAGGCTCTCCAGAGGGTAGTGAGGTCTGCACAACGCATCACCGGGGGCAAACTACCTGCCCTCCAGGACACCTACACCACCCGATGTCACAGGAAGGCCATAAAGATCATCAAGGACATCAACCACCCGAGCCACTGCCTGTTCACCCCGCTATCATCCAGAAGGCGAGGTCAGTACAGGTGCATCAAAGCTGGGACCGAGAGACTGAAAAACAGCTTCTATCTCAAGGCCATCAGACTGTTAAACAGCCACCACTAACACTGAGTGGCTGCTGCCAACACACTGACACTGACTCAACTCCAGCCACTTTAATAATGGGAATTGATGGGAAATGATGTAAATATATCACTAGCCACTTTAAACAATGCTACCTTATATAATGTTACTTACCCTACATTATTCATCTCATATGCATACGTATATACTGTACTCTATATCATCGACTGTATCCTTATGTAATACATGTATCACTAGCCACTTTAAACTATGCCATTTTGTTTACATACTCATCTCATTTGTACATACTGTACTCGATACCATCTACTGTATCTTGCCTATGCTGCTCTGTACCATCACTCATTCATATATCCTTATGTACATATTCTTTATCCCCTTACACTGTGTACAAGACAGTAGTTTTGGAATTGTTAGTTAGATTACTTGTTATTACTGCATTGTCGGAACTAGAAGCACAAGCATTTCGCTACACTCGCATTAACATCTGCTAACCATGTGTATGTGACAAATAAAATTTGATTTGATTTGATTTGATTACATAATGTATTTCGCTATATAAGCCCATTTATTTGTGAGAGGACAAATTGTGAATTTGAACAAATTTGGTTTATAGCCAAGTGTCAGCTGACTAGGTTACCTAGACCTTTCATCCCAAATTATTGACTGAAATTAATCTATCAACATAGTGATGACAGACTGAATAACTTTTTAATTACAAGTGCATACTAAACGATGCAACTCTGCATGAAGCAAGATCAACCCTTTTTTTTATATTGTCCAACTGCGGTTGTTGTCTCTGTGTTTCTATTCATCCCCCCGAGGGTCTAAAGATTTTTTAAACTATGTGTCCTGATTAGAAAACCTCAGCCCACTGTGATTGTTTTATGGTTGGAAAACTGTCCCATAGACATGTATGTCCTTTCACTATTAACAGGAGTTCAGCTATCCAGAATGAATAATTGTTCCACTGCACCAAGGTACAGAGAGGGATGAAAACAGAGACACCTTCACTCTACATCGTCACTATACAGACCTTCATATTTCATAGTCATCCCATGTTTGCTTCCTGTAAAATATATATATATATTTTTTACACGCTCTCTGTTTTCTTTGCATTAGATAATGCCAATTGTATAATGGACTCAATCACAATAATATTTTAGGTTGACTTGATGAAATATTATACTTACTGTATCTCTTTTGGTTTTGTTGGTCAAACTTGGTGTAGTCTGATCATTTTGGGCCAGAATTTGATATACTAGGCTATTTCATGCATTGCCAAAATTAGGGGGCAGGGAAGAAACTTGCTGCTGCTCCCCCTGTAGACATGTTATCCTGATGCTTCTGACAATATAGTAAAAGGGGTGATGTCTGCATTTTGAAAACTGCTGGTTACAAACAGGTGTAGTGTTTATGAGGAGTTCCCTTGTGTGTGTGTTGTTGCATGTGCTGTAAGCCCACAGGCAGTTTTTTTTATCCTGCTTGGCAGAGATTTTAGAAAAGGTACAATTGTGAACCTGTGACCCGTGTTATTCCACAAAGTTATAGCTAGCACATAGTAGCGCTGCAGTGAGGAGGAGGGGCACATAACCCTGTGACCTAGCTCTACCTCGCTCTCCCTGTGTGAGAGAGCTGCGCACTGTGACAGACAGTCCAACACTGAGTCAGAGAGGTTTAGGTATTTTTAGAAATTTCCTGAAATTTGCCGTTGTTCCCCTTTAAGGACTCTATTCAATCAGATATGCTCTAACCGACATCCGCATAGCGGTCGTTTTGGCCATGTCAGAGGTGGAACTGTGTTAGAGCTGTCAAATCCACAAGTGGCTACTCGCAGTATACCCACAGTAAAGCAGACATTGCCATTCGCTGCATGGAGTCGCATTAAGAGAAATCCCATGGAGCCTTGTTTACAAGTTTGAACACTGGAATGTCAGATGTAATCTACACCTCGACTAGGATGATGGAAATCCTAATTATTTAGTTTAACTTTCAGGCCATGTTTGATATAATGGTCCACCAGAACTTCTGCAGATTTGCCAGAAAGTGTCTGGTAATGAGATTAGCCATCTTCTAATGCTGTCTCCAGTTAATTATTTACCTCAGTGATTGACACACAGCAAACCCTGGAAGGAGATGACTCTAAATTGAAATTACATTTGTCTAAAGTATTAAATAAAGTGTACAGAATCTGAAAGATACAGTATTCACTCTGAGTTAGGCAAAACGGCATTAGAATATCATGCTCCACACTCATTGAATGAATTGCAGAGAGAACTCCAGTTAGATGTTTTGGTGCTTGTAAGACAGTTTAAATGCACATTACATGAACATTTTATTATAAATTGTGATTGCTTTTTGCAATGTGTGTTTATCTTATAGAAGTTTATTTATTTTAATCATTTTAATCTCCATCTTGTACTTTTTACATGTTATAATTTTGTTTGGTTTTAAATTCGTATTAATTGCTGTGTTGTTTTTATTGTTGTATCATAGGGCACAACTGTAAAATATACTCTGCCTCCACTTGTTTCCTCTGTTTTAAATAAAGGCTAATAAATAAAAAATGTAAATGATCTCGAGGGAAATTATTGAAAAGAATGTAGTAGGACACTAAAGTTTTCATAGTCTCAACATGGATGGTTGGCAAAAGGGAAGCTTCTTTGATGTTGGTGTCTGACACTCATCCCCCTCTCCTCAGGAGCTGACTCAGAGGCTGACCGAGGAGATCTCTTGCAAGCACTCCCTTCTTAGCGAGGAACCGGCCACTGCCTTACAGGGGAAAGACCTCTACGAACTGGAGGTACTCACATTATAGCAGAATTCATACTACACATTCGCTCAGTCTATTCATACTACATAATTCGCGGATTATTCAAAAGTAGATACGTGCTGGATCCTCCAAAATTGTATCCATAAAAAATTATATGGACGGCACTCCAAAGGGTACATTTTATTATTATTATTAAACCTCCATTGACAAATTATCTTAACACTTATGTATTTTTTTAACCTCCATTTGTTGTGTTGTGCTGCAGGTGATCCTACGGGTCAGGGACACAGAGCTGCAGTGCCTCAAACAGGAGACCAACTCTCTGAAGGAGGAACTGAAAGCTGTTCACAGGGTACATGCATTCACCTCCTAGCATTTAGAAAATACTCAGAGAAATGATCCAATCTTTTGATTGTACCTCGACTCATGTTGGTTGAGCGCCCTAACAACATTAATTTACAGACACTGTAGTAAACTACAGTCAAATCATATGTGGTTTCCTTTAAAAGATAACTTCCATAGGCAGCCTACTCTATTTCATTGAGACATATACTAGGCCTGGTCACTTGATCTCGCATGCCCAAATAGGAGAGGAGAGGTAAATGCCGACCACCCCCAATGATCTGCCCCCTACATCAATGCCCTCTAGCAGATGCTTTTTACATTTTTTTCAATGGAAAATGAACAATGACTATGTCCGAATACCCATAAGAGCGTACTAAATAGTAGTTTTATAGTATGTGGAATTTCGAAAATAGTACTCCGAATGCATAATCTAATGCGTGATTGCGTTGACTCCCACCATTCGTTAATTTTGGTACAGCCCATCAATTTATCTGATTAGCAGGTGTTGTCAAACAGCTGAGTCGGAAAAGCTGAGTGAATTATTCTAGATCAAACGCTGAAATTAGTATGCAGTTTAAGTATGTAGTAGGCTAGTATGGGTATTCAGATCCGGCCAATGGATATGTGTTTCAAGGAGGGATGGGATTTGAAATAATTTCCCTATTCATATAGTATCATACATCTTTGTCGGACATCCAGATATTTGAAATAGGAGCAACATGTAATATTTTTGCATTGTAATTTCAGAAAATGTCTTCAATATACATTGGGGCAAAAAAGTATTTAGTCAGCCACCAATTGTGCAAGTTCTCCCACCTAAAAAGATGAGAGAGGCCTGTAATTTTCATCATAGGTACACTTCAACTATGACAGACAAAATGAGAAAAAAAATCCAGAAAATCACATTGTAGGATTTGTAATGAATGTATTTGCAAATTATGGTGGAAAATAAGTATTTGGTCAATAACAAAAGTTTATCTCAATACTTTGTTATATATCCTTTGTTGGCAGTGACAGAAGTCAAACGTTTTCTGTAAGTCTTCACAAAGTTTTCACACACTGTTGCTGGTATTTTGGCCCATTCCTCCATGCAGATCTCCTCTAGAGCAGTGATGTTTTGGGGCTGTTGCTGGGCAACACGGACGTTCAACTCCCTCCAAAGATGTTCTATGGGGTTGAGATCTGGAGACTGGCTAGGCCACTCCAGGACCTTGAAATGCTTCTTACGAAGCCACTCCTTCGTTGCCCGGGCGGTGTGTTTGGGATCATTGTCATGCTGAAAGACCCAGCCACGTTTCATCTTCAATGCCCTTGCTGATGGAAGGAGGTTTTCACTCAAAACCTCACGATACATGGCCCCATTCATTCTTTCCTTTACACGGATCAGTCGTCCTGGTCCCTTTACAGAAAAACAGCCCCAAAGCATGATGTTTCCACCCCCATGCTTCACAGTAGGTATGGTGTTCTTTGGATGCAACTCAGCATTCTTTGTCCTCCAAACACGACGAGTTGAGTTTTTACCAAAAAGTTATATTTTGGTTTCATCTGACCATATGACATTCTCCCAATCTTCTTCTGGATCATCCAAATGCTCTCTAGCCAACCTCAGACGGGCCTGGACATGTATTGGCTTAAGTAAGGGGACACGTCTGGCACTGCAGGATTTGTGTCCCTGGCGGCGTAGTGTGTTACTGATGGTAGGCTTTGTTACTTTGGTCCCAGCTCTCTGCAGGTCATTCACTAGGTCCCCCTGTGTGGTTCTGGGATTTTTGCTCACCGTTCTTGTGATAATTTTGACCCCACGGGGTGAGACCTTGCGTGGAGCCCCAGATCGAGGGAGATTATCAGTGGTCTTGTATGTCTTCCATTTCCTAATAATTGCTCCCACAGTTGATTTCTTCAAACCAAGCTGCTTACCTATTGCAGATTCAGTCATCCCAGCCTGGTGCAGGTCTACAATTTTGTTTCTGGTGTCCTTTGACAGCTCTTTGGTCTTGGCCATAGTGGAGTTTGGAGTGTGACTGTTTGAGGTTGTGGACAGGTGTCTTTTATACTGATAACAAGTTCAAACAGGTGCCATTAATACAGGTAACGAGTGGAGGACAGAGGAGCCTCTTAAAGAAGAAGTTACAGGTCTGTGAGAGCCAGAAATCTTGCTTGTTTGTAGGTGACCAAATACTTATTTTCCACCATAATTTGCAAATAAATTCATTAAAAATACTACAATGTGATTTTCTGGATTTTTTAAAATCATTTTGTCTGTCATAGTTGAAGTGTACCTATGATTTTCAGTGGGAGAACTTGCACAATTGGTGGCTGACTAAATACTTTTTTGCCCCACAGTATCTAAAGTAATAGTGAAATGATAGTGTTTCACAATAGTTTTCCCCTGGAAATGTTCAATTGGGCCCACACAAAATTGCCTTCTAATGGTTTAGTCTACTTATTGGTCAACAAAAAGAAGGCTCTTGTTGTTGCTTTGACTGGGCCTGAGCCGCACACTAACGGTTTGTCTGTGGCACAATCAGTTAGTGCATGGAGCCACTCAAATTGACTGGAGCCACTCTAGGTGGTGGACCGTAGAAAGCTATTTGCTTTGGTTTTTGAGATGATTGATCTTGTCCAGAGAGGAGCTGGTTTTTATATATTATAAATGTATATTCTTCTGAACACATTTCCGTTTTTTGGCAGTGCCCAAAAAAAATAAGTATTCTTCTAAATACTTTTGCTAGCTGGACAGGCAAACGCCACTGGATACTAATCTGTAAACCAATCTAAACTTGTGTCTTATACATGGTACTATCTCTGCGGATCATGTCTGCCAGTCACATTATCTGCATCTAAGGTTGTAGACAGCTGGTGAGTTCTGTCCGACAAGTTGCTATCAGGTAAAGTATTTTTTATTTATCTGTAATCTAACTAGTTAGAAATGTGATATCATCAATGCAAGCTGTAAATAGAGTCCCAACTTAGAATGCAGCAACCTTGGTAATGTAGCTAGCTTGCTAGTTAGCCAGTTACAACAAGTAGATATGTTGCTAGCTAGCAGGAGCAGATAGCTTTATCACAAGCTAGCATGTTATTCTGGGACAAGGAGCGTTTTAGCTATCAGTTTATTCTAGGGCTGTCCCCGACAAAAAGGTATCTTGGTCGACTGAGAGTAGTCTGTTCTTCCGACCAATCGATCAGTCGAAATGTTAAACGGTGTATTTTTCCATATACATAGTATTTACCCCTTTGCACTCAGAACAGCCTCAATTAGTCGGAGCAAGGTGTCAAAAGCATCCCACTGGGATGCTGGCCCACTCCAATACTTCCCACAATTGTAAAGTTGGCTGGCTTTCCTTTGAGTGTTGGACCATTCTTGATACACACATTGATATACCATACCCCTTTGAAAGGCACTTAATTATTTTGTCTTGCCCATTCACCCTCTGAATGGTACACATACACAATCCATGCCTCAATTGTCTCAAGGCTTAAAAATGATTATTTAAAGGATCCAACCCGTTTTTTTCAATTTTCGCCTAAAATAACATACCCAAATCTAACTGCCTGTAACTCAGGCCCTGAAGCAAGGGTATGCATATTATTGGTTCCATTTGAAAGGAAACAATTTGAGGTTTGTGGAAATGTGAAAGGAATGTAGGAGAATATAACACAATAGATCTGGTAAAAGATAATACAAAGAAAAAACAACCGTTCTAGTTTTTTGTTTTTGTACCATCATCTTTGAAATACAAGAGAAAGGCCATAATGTATTATTCCAGCCCAGCTGCAATTTAGATTGTGGCCACTAGATGACAGCAGTGTGTGTGCAAAATTTTAGACTGATCCAATTAACCATTGCATTACTGTTCAAAATGTTGTATCAAGACTGCCCAAATGTGCCTAATTTGTTTATTAATAACTTTTCATGTTCAAAACTGTGCACTCTCCTCAAACAATAGCATGGTATTATTTCACTGTAATAGCCTATATCCTGGAAAATGTTATTGTTACTTACAACCTCATGCTAATCGCATTAGCCTACGTTAACTCAACCGTCCTGTGGAAGGGACACCGATCCCGAAGCCTGTCTCCTCCCCTTCATCTACACTGATTGAAGTAGATTCAACAAGTGATCATAGCTTTCATTTGGATTCACCTGGACAGTCTATGTCTTTGAAAGAGCAGGTGTTCTAAATGTTTTATATACTCAGTGTATGTAATGGGGAATTGATAGAATCTAACAATCAAATGGCAAACAATTCACACAATGAAGTTATGAAACAATGAATGCGTTCAAAATGACGGGCAAGAGCGCATTCTGGAGAGAGACGTGCCTTGTGCATTTTATCCACACTCCCCTTCTTCTTGGACCGTGCCATCCCTGCGGCTTCCACAATGGATTAGTTCACTGAGACAGACTGAATCAGAAAGGTGTGTGCCATTAAATAGAAAAATCTATTTGCAGCTGCTCGGCTAAAATAATCTTGGTCGATCAACAGCCTATCGACCAAACAATTGACCAGTTGACTAAATGTGGGGTCAGCCCTAGTTTATTCAAAGTAATAATTCAAGACTACAAAAACCTTTAAAATCATAAACTACATTCCTTAGCCGTGATGAATTATTTTATTCATTCTTGTCTCTCACTTTTGTCTCTATTCAGCTCTCCAGTGTCCTGCTCCCAGAGATCAACCAAGTGCTATTCACCAAGCCTGGGCTGATTTACTCACCTGTGAGGAGAACCATCCTACTACAGTTTGAACTAGCCCTGCCGTCACTACTTAGACATTGGGACCACATATGCATTTGCCTGTTGTATTTCCTTTGTGGATTTTGTTTTACACAGTCGAGTGCCTTTTGGGTTGAAGAACACCAACTAATTTAGACTTAAAGTGTAAATTGAATGTAGAATCAGTTTAACAGCTGACTATTGCTACTATTGTAACATTCAGCGGGGAGAATTATATTGTCTCCGTCAGGAGCCCATTCTTTTGCCATAGGTGTTAGAGTTCCCGTCTTTGGACCACACAAGCTTTAAATTGCATTCTGTTAAGGCACTTCTCTCTCTTTACATCAGTCAGCTACATTGGTGACAAGGGAGGGACCCTTTCGATATGCCTGTGGGGCCTGGGCACACAAACGCTCCTAGAGAAAAGGGGGAATAGTGAAGCAGGTGTCTATGACAGTTCTACAGTCTCCATCAGAGGCCCAGGCTTTTGGCATATATCATAAAGCTTTCATTTCTGGACTGCAACATTGTAAGATTGTGCCCTTCATGGCACTTAATATACATTGATTGGTAGGTTACACTATATTTAGATACTTCAAATACGGCCCCAGACACCTTTGCTATTTGTCTCCGTACTCAAACTTTTTTTAAATTCTATTTTTACCTTTATTTAACAAGGCAAGTCAGTTAAGAACACATTCTTATTTTCAATGACGGCCTAGGAACAGTGGGTTAACTGCCTGTTCAGGGGCAGAACAACATATTTGTACCTTGTCAGCTCGGGGGTTTGAACTTGCAACCTTCCGGTTATTAGTCCAACGCTCTAACCACGGTGTTCTTTGTTCGAATGTATAGTGCCTTCAGAAAGTATTTACATCCCTTGACTTTTTCCAAAGTTTGTTGTGTTACAGCCTTAATTTAAAATGGATTAAATTGCGATTTTTGTAACTGGTTTATACACAATACCCCTATAATGTCAACGTGGAATTATGTCATTAGAATTTTTTTACAAACTTATAAAAAATGAAAAGCTGAAATGTCTTGAGTCAATAAGTATTCCAAATTTTGTTATGGCAAGCCTAAATAAGTTTGGGTAAGTTTAAGAGTATAAATGTGCTTAACAAGTCACATAATAAGTTGTATAGACTCACTCTGTGTGCAATCATTTTGTTTAACTTGATTTTTGAATCTGATGATTTTGTAATTAAAATGTTTATGTTGTCTTGCAGATTAATTTGAAATGGAAATCTTTCTGCTTTGTATGCCTAGGCCTACCTATTAAAAACATATTTGTCGTACTATTTACACACACTCAAAATTCGCTGCTTCATCTTCAGTAGCCTACCTCTCCTCTTCTAGATGGGCGTGTGAGATCAAGTGTGAATTCGGAAAGTATTCAGATCCCTTGACCTTTTCCAAATTTTGTTACGTTACAGTCTTATTCTAAAACGGATAAAAACATAATCATCAATCTACACACAATACCCCATAATGACAAAGCAAAAACATATGCTTTTAGAAATGTTTGCAAATATATATATTAAAAAAAAGAAAGAAATATGACATTTACATAAGTATTCAGACCCTTTACACAGTAATGTACTTTGTTGAAGCACCTTTGGCAGTGATTACAGCCTCAAGTTTTCTTGGGTATGATGCTTCAATCTTGGCGCAGTTGTATTTAGGGAGTTTCGCCCATTCTTCTCTGCAGATCTTCTCAAGCTCTGTCAGGTTGGATGGGGAGCGTTGCTGCACAGCTACAGTGTCTTCAGAAAGTATTCAGACCCATTGAGTTTTTTCACATTTTGTTACGTTACAGCCTTATTCTAGAATGTATTAAATTATTTTTTCCCCTTATCAATCTACACACAATACCCCATAATGACAAAGCAAAAGCAGGTTTTTAGAAATTGTTGGTATTTTTTTTAAATACAGTACCAATCAAAAGTTTGGACACACCTACTCATTCAAGGGTTTTTCTTTATTTTGACTATTTTCTACATTGTAGAATAATAGTGAAGACATCAAAACTATGAAATAACACATTTCAGTTCAATGCGTTCAGTTGTACAACTGACTAGGTATCCCATTCCCCTTTTCCTTCACTCTGCGATACAACTCATCCCAAACCATCTCAACCATGATTGTGTAGGCCAGGTCATCTGATGCAGCATTCCATTACTCTCCTTCTTGGTCAAATAGCCCTTACACAGCCTAGAGGTGTGTTGGGTCATTGTCCTGTTGAAAATCAAATAATAGATGTGATGGCGTATCGCTGCAGAATGCTGTGGTGTGCCTAGAATTCTAAATAAACCTTGAATCCAGCAAAGCACCCTCACATCTCCTCCTCCATGCATCACGGTGGGAACCATACATGCGGAGGTCATCCATTCACCTAAGGCATGGCTGTTGAAACCAAAATACTTGGACTCATCAAACCAAAGGACAGATTTCCACCGGTCTACTGTCCATTGCTCGTGTTTCTTGGTCTCTTCTTCTTATTGGTGTCCTTTAGTAATGGTTTCTTTGATTTTGAGATGTGTCTGTTACTTGAACTCTGTGAAGCATTTATTGGGCTGCAATTTTTGAGGCTGGTAGCTCTACTGAACTTATTCTCTGCAGCAGAGGTAACTCTGGGTCTTCCTTTCCTGTGGCGGTCCTCATGAGAGGCAGTTTCATCATAGCGCTTGATGGTTTTGCGACTGCACTTGAAGAAACTTTCAAAGTCTTGAAGGTCAGATTGACTGTCTTAAAATAATGATGGACTGTAATTTCTCTGCTTATTTGAGCTATTCTTTCCATAATAGGACTATCTTCTGTATACCACCCCTACCTTGTCACAACACAAATTGGCTCAAACACAATAAGAAGGAAAGAAATTCCACAAGGCACACCTGTTAATTGAAATGCATTCCAAGTGACTACCTCATGAGGCTGGTTGAGAAAATGCCAAGGGTGTGCAAAGCTGTTGTCACGTTCTGACCATAGTTCTGTTATATTATTATTTGTTTTAGTATGGTCACTGCGTGAGTTGGGGTGGGCAGTCTATGTTTGTTTTTCTATGTTGGTTTTTGTGTTCGGCCTAGTATGGTTCTCAATCAGAGGCAGGTGTCGTTAGTTGTCTCTGATTGAGAATCATACTTAGGTAGCCTGGGTTTCCCTGTTGGTTTGTGGTTTTTGTTTCCGTGTGAGTGTTTGGGCCACACGGTACTGTTTCGGTTTTGTAAATTCACGTTGTCATTTATTGTTTAGTGTTCTGAGTTTGAATTAAATATGATCATGAACACTTACCACGCTGCTCTTTGGCCCGATCCTTACTCCTCCTCAGACGAAGAGGAGGAAATCCGTTACAGCTGTCAAGGCAAAGGGTGGCTACTTCGAAGAATCTCAAATATAACATATATATTGATTTGTTTAACACTTTTTTTTTAGTTACTACATGATTCCATATTTCTTATTGCATAGTTTTGATGTAGAAAATAGTAAAAATAAAGAAAAACCTTGGAATGAATAGGTGTGTCCAAACTTTTGACTGGTACTGTAAAAAATGTTGGGGAGTTTCTCCCATTCCTCTCGGCAGATCCTTTCAAGCTCTGTCAGGTTGGATGGGTAGCTTGGCTGCACAGCTATTTTCAGATCTCTCCATAGATGTTCGATTGGGTTGAAGTCCGTGCTCTAGGTAGTCACTCAACGACATTCAGAGACTTGTGCCGAAGCCACTCCTGCATTGTTTTGGCTGGAACATTCCGGGGTTGTTCCGATGGCATTGAGGAGTACACCACATCAGTCATTGGCTTTATCAATAAGCGCATCGAGGATGTCGTCCCCACAGTGACTGTACATACATACCCCAACCAGAAGCCATGGATTACAGGCAACATTCACACTGAGCTAAAGGATAGAGCTGCCGGTTTCAAGGTGCGGGACTCTAATCCGGAAGCTTATAAGAAATCCCGCTATGCCCTGTGACGAAACATCAAACAGGCAAAGCGTCAATACAGGGCTAAGATTGAATCTTACGCCACCGGCTCCGATGCTCGTCTTTTGTGGCAGGGCTTGCAAACTTTTACAGACTACAAAGGGAAGCACAGCCACGAGCTGCCCAGTGACACGAGCCTACCAGACAAGCAACACTGAGGCATGCATCAGAGCATCAACTATTCCGGATGACTGTGTGATCACGCTCTCCGTAGCCGATGTGAGTAATTCCTTTAAACAGGTCAACATTCACAAGGCTGCGGGGCCAGACGGATTACCAGGACGTATGCTCCAGGCATGTGCTGACCAACTGGCAGGTGTCGTCACTGACATTTTCAACATGTTCCTGATTGAGTCTGTAATACCTACATGTTTCAAGCAACCACCATAGTCCCTGTGCTCAAGAATACAAAGGCAACCTGCCTAAATGACTACAGACCCGTAGCACTCACGTCCGTAGCCATGAAGTGTTTGGAAAGGCTGGTAATGGCTCACATCAACACCATTATCCCAGAAACCCTAGACCCACTCCAATTTGCATACCGCCCAAACAGACCCACAGATGATGCAATCTCTATTGCACTCCACACTGCCCTTTCCCACCTGGACAAAAGGAACACCTATGTGAGAATGCTATTCATTGACTACAGCTCAGAGTTCAACACCATAGTACCCTCATCACTAAGCTAAGGATCCTGGGACTAAACACCTCCCTCTGCAACTGGATCCTGGACTTCCTGACGGGCTGCCCCCCAGGTGGTGAGGGTAGGTAGCAACACATCTGCCACGCTGATCCCCAACACTAGAGCCTCTCAGGGGTGCATGCTCAGTCCCCTCCTGTACTCCCTGTTCACACACGACTGCATGGCCAGGCACGACTCCAACACATCATTAAGTTTGCAGAAAACACAACAGTGGTAGGCCTGATCACCGACAACGACGAAACAGCCTATAGGTAGGAGGTCTGAGACCTGGTCGGGTGGTGCCAGAATAACAACCTATCCCTCAACATAATCAAGACTAAGGAGATGATTGTGGACTACAGGAAAAGGAGGACTGAGCACACCCCCATTCTGATCGACTGGGCTGTAGTGGAGCAGGTTGAGAGCTTCAAGTTCCTTGATGTCCACATCACCAACAAACGAACATGGTCCAAGCACACCAAGACAGTAGTGAAGAGGGCACAACAAAACCTATTGTTTAACCCCCTCAGGAAACTAAAAAGATTTGGCATGGGTCCTCAGATCCTCAAAAGGATCTACATCTGCAACATCGAGAGCATTCTGACTGGTTATATCACTGTCTGGTATGGCAATTGCTCGGCCTCCGACCACAAGGCACTACAGAGGGTTGTGCGTACGGCCCAGTACATCACTGGGGCTAAGCTGCCTGCCATCCAGGACCTCTACACCAGGTGGTGTGAGAAGAAGGCCCTAAAAATTCATAGACTGTTCTCTCTACTACCGCATGGCAAGCGGTACTGGAGTGCCAAGTCTAGGACAAAAAGGCTTCTCAACAGTTTTTACCCCCAAGCCATAAGACTCCTGAACAGGTAATCAAATGGCTACCCGGACTATTTGCATTGTGAGCACACCCCACAACCCCTCTTTTACACTGCTGCTACACTCTGTTTATCATATATGCATAGTCACTTTAACCATATCTACAGTTGAAGTCAGAAGTTTACATAAACTTCTGTTGGAGTCATTAAAACTCATTTTCAACCACTCCACACATTTCTTGTTTACAAACTAGAGTTTTGGCAAGTCGGTTAGGAAATCTACTTTGTACATGACACAAGTAATATATCCAACAATTGTTTACAGACAGATTATTTCACTTATAATTCACTGTATCACAATTCCAGTGCGTCAGAAGTTTACATACACTAAGTTGACTGTGCCTTTAAACAGCTTGGAAAATTCCAGAAAATTATGTCATGGCTTTAGAAGCTTCTGATAGGCTAATTGACATCATTTGAGTCAATTGGAGGTGTACTTGTGGATGTATTTCAAGGCCTACCTTCAAACTCAGTGTCACAAGAATTTTCAATCCCAATGTTGATAACTAAACAATTATTTAAGCTTTGACCAATCCCTGAGGTTTGTAAGACCCTGGGTTTAATAATAATTAGGCAAAGACTCAGCTTCTGCAAAAGGTCCGTAAAGTTTATTCAGAGAACGTTCTAAAGTCCAAAATGCAAAGACATGTCATTTTATAACTCCCCCCCCCCACACCTACTTACATGCACACACAGACGCACAAACAGTAGGTGGGCTGTATCTTTCCCCACAGTCCTACTTACATGGACACACAGACACACAAACAGTAGGTGGGCTGTATCGTTCCCCACAGTCCACATTCCTCGTTTATCACTACCAAGCTGGCAGTTCCATGCAGTTCCCTCCCTCCCTAGATTAGCGGGACCTTGGAAGGAGCCTCTTTCCTGTTGTCCTTTGTTCTCTCAACTCTCACACCACTACACAGCAACACACATATTATGGAATTAATTTCAGGGTGGAATCCTTTAGTTATGACTTTAAACATATACATTCCCTTATCACTCAGTGCTTCTTTGCTTGGCATCATGGGAAAATCAAAAGAAATCAGCCAAGACCTCAGAAAAAATTGTAGACCTCCACAAGTCTGGCTCATTCCTGGGAGCATTTTCCAAAAGCCTGAAGGTACCACATTCATCTATACAAACAATAGTACGCAAGTATAATCACCATGGGACCACACAGCCATCAAACCACTCAGGAAGTAGATTTGTTCTCTCCTAGAGATGAACGTACTTTGGTGCAAAAAGTGCAAATCCCAGAACAACAGCAAAGATCCTTGTGAAGATGCTGGAGGAAACAGGTACAACATATCTATATCAACAGTAAAATGAGTCCTATACCGACATAACCTGAAAGGCCACTCAGCAAGGAAGAAGCCACTGCTACAAAACCGCCATAAAAAAGCCAGACTACAGTTTGCAACTGCACATGGGGACAAAGATGGTACTTTTTGGAGAAATGTCCTCTGGTCTGATGAAACAGAAATAGAACTGTTTGGCCATAATGACCATCGTTACGTTTAGAGGAAAAAGGGGGAGGCTTGCAAGTTGAAGAACACCATCCCAACAGTGAAGCACGGGGGTGGCAGCATCATGTTGTGGGGGTGCTTTGCTGCAGGAGGGACTGGTGCACTTCACAAAATAGATGGCATCATGAGGCAGGAAGATTATGTTGATATGTTGAAGCAACATCTCAAGACATCAGTGGGGAAGTTGAAGCTTGGTCACAAATGGGTCTTCCAAATGATATTAGCTAGCTATCTAGCTAACATTATCTAGCTAATGATTTGCCTAGTTAAATAATGGTTAAAAAATGTTTTTAAATGAGACATACCTGTATTCATGACTCATGAACATACTTGCTACTAGCAAACAAGCAAATGCACTGTACAATGCTTCTCATGTTGCTCATTATTTAACATAAAATTGGAACATTCATGCTAAAGCTAGCATTAGAAGCTAGGCTCTCTGTTAGCTAACCCTCTACTAGCCTAAGCCTAGCCTTAGTTGACATGAAAATATGAAAGTGAAAATCTTTCCAGACTTACCAAACAAATGGTCCTCCTTGGAATAGAGATCTTAAGTCTACCCCCTCCTTTTTCGAACATTCTGTTAAAAATCGCGCAACTTTTCAGCGTCCTGCTACTCATGCCAGGAATATAGTATATGCATATGATTAGTATGTGTGGGTAGAAAACACTCTGAAGTTTCTAAAACTGGTTAAATCACGGCTGTGACTATAACAGATCGTGTGTTTCATCGAAAAGCGCAAGAAAAACTGCTCTCTGAAAGCTAAAAATAATTTCCATGCGTCACTTTCATGGTTGTTAAAAGGGCACAAAATTAATTATGGACCTGCATGCAATTCCTACAGATTCCACACGGTGTCGCCATTGTCACCATTTTCCAGGGACTTTTTTGTTGGTAAATCCAACTAACTGGATTCAATTTCTTCCGGTCTCAGCCAGGATGTTGTGAGGTGCACATTTTCAGCCATTGATTTGAAGACGAGGAGCTATTGAATACACATCGCCCTGTAATCATTTTGATAGATTATAAACGTTTACTAATACCTAAAGTTGGATTACAAAAGTATTTCGAAGTGTTTTGTGAAAGTTTATCGTCAACTTTTTTAATTTTAAAAAATGACGCTACGTTTTAAAACAATGTTTTTTTCTGAATCACACAGCTTCCATAGAAAGCTATTTTGGGTATATATGGACCGATTTTAAACGAAAAAAAGACCCAATAGTGATGTTTATGGGGCATATAGGAGTGCCAAGAAAGAAGCTCGTCAAAGGTAATGAATGTTTTATATTTTATTTCTGCGTTTTGTGTAGCGCTGGCTAAGCTAAATCTTTGTTTAGGTCGCATTCAGGCATTTTGGGGTGTTGCATGCTATCAGATAATAGCTTCTCATGCTTTCGCCGAAAAGCATTTTCGGCAAATCTGACTTGTTGGCTAGGTTCACAACGAGTGTAGCTTTAATTCAATACCCTGCAAGTGCATTTTGATGAACGTTTGAGTTTTAACGAGTACATTTAGCATTTAGCGTAGCGCATTTGCATTTCCAGGTGTCTTCTTGAGACATCTGCGTCTCAAGTAGGAGCAAGAAGTTAAATCCTGAACAAGCCATGCTTGCCCTTGCTATCAAAACTGTATCCCATACCCGAAGAACAAACACTGGAAAGTGGTGCGATCATAAAAATAGATCTGATATAAACACTATCAGCCTGTAGGCAAGGAGGAGACTGAAACATCTTTCCCACGGATTGCAATGACCATATAAGTTCTAACTCTTCTGCTCTACACAAGATTGTGATGTCAAAACTAGCTGCCGGTAGCAAAAACAATTATCCTCATATCCTCATTTCAGTGTGGGATTTTAAAGTAAATGGTTCAAGGATATACATCTGGTTAAATAGAAGCAAATATTCATACGTGATTGTGTTACAAAAAAATATTGACCACGAAGATCGCCATACTCCCATTGATTATAATGGGGTATCCTGTTTCCTGGAAACAATTGCTTCTTAAAAACTTCTTGCGACTCTCAATCCCGGATCTGGGAGCATAATCATCGCCTCAAACTAATTAGCATAACGCAGCGAACATAAATATCCCTTGAAAATCTTCCTATTCATGAAAATCACAAATGAAATATATTGAGACACAGCTTAGCCTTTTGTTAATCACACTGTCATCTCAGATTTTCAAAATATGCTTTAGTTGGTTTAATTTAATTTAATTGGTTTCTTATTAGAAGCGATTGGAATAATTGCTACTTCTGTACTTTACGCAAGATTTTCTGCGGGAGCCATCATGTGACCACTTGCCAAATGTGGTCCCTTACGGCTATTCTTCAACATAAATGCGTAAAAAGACGTCACAATGCTGTAGACACCTTGGGGAATACGTAGAAAACGTAAGCTCATTCGTAGCCCATTCACAGCCACATAAGGAGTCATTGGCATGCAGCGCTTTCAAAATATGGGGCACTTCCTGATTGGATTTTTATCTGGGTTTCGCCTGTAACATCAGTTCTGTTGCACTCACAGACAATATCTTTGCAGTTTTGGAAACGTCAGAGTGTTTTCTATCCAAAGCTGTCAATTATATGCATAGTCGAGCATCTTGTCGTGACAAAATATCCCGTTTAAAACGGGAACGTTTTTTATCCAAAAATGAAATACCGCCCCCAGAGTCCCAAGAGGTTTTAACCACCACATTTGGTCCTCCTGCAGACAAGTTGTGGTGTTAGCATTTTACACTTTTTGTGGAAGGGACAGATGGCAACCGAATGGACCGGCTAGAGTATTGTTTAGGGACAATGAGGGGACATTGGGAGCTGCTTTTGAGAGGAAAGATAAGTCAACAAAGTGAATTGGGCTGGGGGCTAAATAAGGTGTGAAAAGTCTTTGGAAGGCAGTTCTTACACTGTATGAATTGGTTTGTATGGGCGGCATGGCACCTCAATCGCTCTCATACACAACAATACATTTACTGTCTAAGCACAACCCTGCACAATCAAAACTCCCTGTCTCATCTCAAAGTACTATCTGTTAACCTCCCCTAGCCCATTGACAGATCATTCTTGTCAATAGTAGCCCTTTGCAGGGGAATTTTGTGTTGTGTCTTGAGAATCTGCAGAGAGAAGAATGAGGTGGTTGTGTCATTACTCTTGTTGCCTTGATGTTTTATCTTTCAGTGTCCCTTGTGGGTTTCTGTCTCACAATGTTGTTATGCTCCATAACTGCAAGGTGTGTCCACTCTAGAGGTCGACCGATTAATCGGAATGGCCGATTTCAAGTTTTCATAACAATCGGAAATCGGTATTTTTAGGCACCGATTTGGCCGATTTTATTTATTTATTTAATCTTTATTTACGGCCTAGGAACGGTGGGTTAACTGCCTTGTTCAGGGGCAGAACGACAGATTTTCACCTTGTCAGCTCGGGGGATGCAATCTTGCAACCTTACAGTTAACTAGTCCAACGCTATAACGACCTGCCTCTCTCGTTGCACTCCACAAGGAGACTGCCTGTTACGCAAATGCAGTAAGCCAAGGTAAGTTGCTAGCTAGCATTAAACTTATCTTATTAAAACAATCAATCAATCATAATCACTAGTTAACTACACATGGTTGATGATATTACTAGATATTATCTAGCGTGTCCTGCATTGCATATAATCTGACTGAGCATACAAGCATACAAGTATCTAAGTATCTGACTGAGCGGTGGTTGGCAGAAGCAGGCAAACATTCATTCAAACAGCACTTTCTTTGCGTTTTGCCAGCAGCAGTTGCACTTTTACTTTCTTCTCCAACACTTTGTTTTTGCATTATTTAAACCAAATTGAACATTTTTATTTGAGGCTAAATTGATTTTATTGATGTATTATATTAAGTTAAAATAAGTGTTCATTCAGTATTGTTGTAATTGTCATTATTACAAATGTAAAAAATTGTCAGATTAATCGGTATCGGCCTTTTTGGTCCTCCAATAATCGGTATCGGCGTTGAAAAATCATAATCGGTCGACCTCTAGTCCACTCCCTCATGCTTATGCACCCAAAATGACACACGGCTGAGAGTCAGACTCGGCCAACGTCATGTGGTCCGATTCTTGGCCGCCTTCGGCAGTATTACTTATGGCTAGGATGTGGGGATGGAGTTCGGTCCGATTCCGGTGAGTTATTTTGCCCAAATGTATTACTTGGGCTTGGACTGATTCCGGTGAGAGTTATCTGGCCCAAATGTATTACTTGGGGCTCGGGCCTTTTGGGGCTACTCTCTGGCAGATGATTACACTGGCTGCTTTATATAATTAACATGTCATTATATATTGTTCCATATTTTCTCATTGTTTAAATTCTTTAATATAGTAATGACTGTATGCCGTGGTAGAGCCATAACATTTTTGACATGCGTTTTTCTGTTTTTTTGTTGTTGTTATTCTGTCTCTCACTGTTCAAATAAACCTACCATTAAAATTATAGGCTGATAATTTCTTTGTCAGTGGGCAAACGTACAAAATCAGCAAGGGATCAAATACTTTCCCCCCCACTGTATGTAAATGTAATATTTGATATTTTTAATAAATGTGCAGAAATGCTTTTTGCTTTGTCATTGTTTTTTTGTTGCTTTGTCATTATGCGGTATTGTGTGTAGATTGATGAGAGAGAAAAAATAATTTAATCAATTTTAGAATAAGTCTGTAACGTAACAAAATGTGAAAAAAGTCAAGGGGTCTGAATGCTTTCCGAAGACACTGTAACAGTGCCTGTCTTGAATGGAGTAGCCAAGCTAGCCAGCTATAGCTAAATAGGCAAAATGTGGTCCCAACTACCCTGTTGGTTGCTCGTTGTAGCATACTCCTTCTCATTTCTTTTAGCTTTAAATTCCATGATTTCATTCCACCTTGCATTGCATTCGTGAACTCTCTCTACACTTGTTACACATTGAGACCCTTTGTTGTGGGGCAAAGTGCATGTCACAAAAACTACATTGAAAAGTAAATGTTTTATTAAATTAATAATTTCAAATGTCATGGTATGTACTTGTATGTAACAATGTCACATGGATATTTTAATGTAATTCAGAAAAAATACTTTTCAGTGTTAAAATAGGCCTGTAATTTTATTTTGCGCAGACTAATATTCACTCGATTTGTATATTCAACTAACAGTGCACATCTCTAGTTTCAAGTAGTCTAAAATAAATGATTGGCTCCCCGTTCCATGGGGGTTCTGAAACCATGTGCATCCACTCGAATTCACCAGATTTTTTTTGTCAATAGATCGTCAAAGGAAATCTGGCAAAACTTCAATCTTCCCAATATGTATGTGTATGCAGGATAAGGCATACGCCAAAGACAAGCTCAAAGCCCTGTATGCTGAGCTGAGCTTCAGCCGGTCCAAGGTCCAATGTGACATTCCCAAGCTGCGAGAGGAGCTCCAGACTGCAACAGGGTCTCCCAGGGATGAGGGCAGGGGCGGCGACGGCTCCAATGCTGCTCAGGCTTACGGTAAGACATGCACACACAAACACCCCCACCCCACACAGTGCAACCACTTCACACTCATATGTGCACACCTGCATGCACACAGACTAATAATCCTACTGGCATGTATAGTGACTTAGGACTTCTCTCTATGCATACACTGTAGACATAGTGAAGTTGACAAGCAACCCTGATTTCCTGAAGAAGGAGAGGTCGACACTCACCAGGCAAATCAGAGGGGTCAGGTCAACGGTGAGAGGTCAGGGGCGAGGTACAGTGCCTTGCAAAAGTATTCATCCGCCTTGGCATGTTTCCTATTTTTTTGCATTACAACAAATGGACATACTGAAAATAGTCCAAATTGGTGAAATGGAAAAAAATTACTTGTTTCAAAAAATTCTAAAAAAATAAAAAATTCTAAAGTGGTGCGTGCATATGTATTCACCCTGGTGAAACAATTACCTTCAGAAGTCACATAATTAGTTAGATTGCACACAGGTGGACTTTATTTAAGTGTCACATGATCTCAGTATATACACCTGTATATACACCAGTCTGGAACACCACTGAGCAAGGGGCACCACCAAGCAAGCGGCACCATGAAAACCAAGAAGCTCTCCAAACAGGTCAGGGACAAAGTTGTGGAGAAGTACAGATCAGGGTTGGGTTATAAAATAATATCTGAAACTTTTAACAACCCACGGTGAACCATTAAATCCATTATTAAAAAATGGAAAGAATATGGCACCACAACAAACCTGCCAAGAGAGGGCCGCCCACCAAAACTCACGGACCAGGCAAGGAGGGCACTAATCAGAGAGGCAACAAAGAGACCAAAGATAACCCTGAAGGAGCTGCAAAGCTCCACAGCGGAGATTGGAGTATCTGTCCATAGGACCACTTGAAACCGTACACTCAACAGAGCTGGGCTTTACGGAAGAGTGGCCAGACAGAAGCCTTTGATTAAAGAAAAAAATAAGCAAACACGTTTGATGTTTGCCAAAAGGCATGTGGGAGACTCCCCAAACATATGGAAGAAGGTACTCTGGTCAGATGAGACTAAAATGTAGCTTTTTGGCCATCAAGAAAAATGCTATGTCTGGCGCAAACCCAACACCTCTCATCACCCTGAGAACACCACCCCCACAGTAAAGCATGGTGGTGGCAGCATCATACTGTGGGAATGTTTTTCATCAGCAGGGACTGGGAAACTGGTCAGAATTGAAGGAATGATGGATGGCGCTAAATACAGATTTGAGACTGGGACGAAGGTTCACCTTCCAGCAGGACAATGACCCTAAGCATACTGATAAAGCAACACTCGAGTGGCTTAAGGGGAAGCATTTAAATGTCTTGGATTGGCCTAGTCAAAGCCCAGACCTCAATCCAATTGAGAATCTGTGGTATGACTTAAAGATTGCTGTGTACCAGTGGAACCCATCCAACTTGAAGGAGCTGGAGCAGTTTTGCCTTAACCTCTCTAGGGTATGCCAACATCCAGTGAGATTTCAGAGCGCCAAATTCAAATACAGAAATACTCATTATAAAAATTCAGAAAAGATACAACTATTTTACATAGATTTAAAGTTTAACTTCTTGTGAATCCAACCACGGTGTTAGATTTAAAAAATGCTTTACGGCGAAAGCATACCTTACAATTATTTGAGAACATAGCCCAGCAGACAAATAATTACAAACAGTAACCAGCCAAGTAGAAGAGTTACACAAGTCAGAAATAGAGATAAACGTAATCACTTACCTTTGATGATCTTCATATGGTTGCACTCAGAAGACATTCATTTATTCAATAAATGTTCCTTTTGTCCGATAAAGTCTCTCTTTATATCCGAAAACCTCCGGTTTGTTCACGCGTTTTGTTCAGTAATCCACAGGCTCAAACGCAGTCACAACAGGCAGACAAAAAAAAAGTATCTGTAAAGTTCATAGAAACATGTCAAATGATGTTTATATTCAATCCTCAGGTTGTTTTTAGCCTAACTAATCGATAATATTTCAACCGGACAATAACGTTGTCAATATAAAAGGTAAACGAGAAAGGTACTCTCTCGGTCGTGCGCATGAAAAAGCTCTGTGACACGGCAGGGTCCACTCATTGACTGCTCTTACTCCCTCATTTTTCAGAATACAGAATACTGGATTTTTCTCAGTTCTGTTATACTCACAGACATTATTTTAACAGTTTTGGAAACTTTAGAGTGTTTTCTATCCAAATCTACTAATTATATGAATATCCTATATTCTGGGCCTGAGTAGAAGGCAGTTTATTTTGGGCACGCTTTTCATCCAAAATTCCAAATGCTGCCCCCTACCCTAGAGAAGTTAAAGAATGGGCAAAAATCCCAGTGGCTGGATGTGCCAAGCTTATAGAGACATACCACAAGAGACTTGCAGCTGTAAATGCTGCAAAAGGTGGTTCTATAAAGTATTGACTTTGGGGGGATGAAGAGTTATGCACGCTCAAGTTTTCAATTTTTTTGTCTAATTTCTTGTTTGTTTCACTATACAACATATTTTGCATCTTCAAAGTGGTAGGCATGTTGTGTAAATCAAATGATTACAAACCCTCCAAAAATGCATTTTAATTCCAGGTTGTAAGGCAACAAAATAGGAAAAATGCCAAGGGGGTGAATACTTTCACAAGCCACTGTAACTTTGACTCGATCCCAATTTGATAACACTGCAATAACTAAAAACAAAACACTGATCTTGTGCCTCATTTCTTCCTTTTTTTCATCTTTGTCTGTCAGAGTCTGAAGGAGGGTCTTTCTGTCCAAGAGAGAATGAAGCTGTTTGAGCCCATGGACTAGAAGAAGATCTGATCTATTTTTTGTTGTTGCTCATTCTTCAATGTGTGTGTATGTGTTTGTGTGGTGTTTGACAATCGTGTGCAACAGTGCTAGTCTGAGTACAGATCTCTTTAGAAACATTTCACTCCTTGCCACTCCTTGTCATTGCCAATCTTCATCTTTGGCAAATGACAGAGTACAGGGAGTGGAATAGCTAAAGAGACTGTTACCCAGACTACTGCAGTGCTTGGCTTGCCTGTGATCTGTAGAGTGTACCATTGGGAGATTTTTAGAGCATTGATGTGGTGAGGTTGCAAGTATTGTGATTAACTATTTATTTATGTATGTATTATTACACAGACCAAAATATTGCACAGTTGGGCTAACTAATAAAAAGCTCTTACAGGGCTCAATGCACAATGTGTTTCTCTCCTCCTAGTCCACTTCACCATACCCGGACAGTGATGTGAACTGTTTAATTAGGACAAAACCAAATTCCCTATGTAAGAACACACTCAAATCTAAATACTGGTCATGTAAAAATGCATGGCTATGATTTTTTCAATGTATTTTAATACACTTGTGTCCTGTATTTTAGTGTTCCATATTATTAATAAAATGTTTTTTATTTGAATGTCAAAGTGTGTCTAAATAATTGTAATGTCTGAACCATTTTTCTGTTTCCATCCTCTTTCTCCCAGTGGCCATGGTAACACCAGACCAAAATGTTTCCCTCTAGCAGCAGTCAGAGCATTCATTGGCATTCTCTCACTCACTCTCCTTATGGCGTTTGTTTTTCTCAATACGATGGGAAAAGGAGGCCTCGCATCCCTTCCCCACAATTGATTTGGGATCCACTATTAAACTATAGTTCTGTAAACTACTTGAAAACAAGCAACGGTGGTGTTGTTTAGTGGTATGATCGTCCCATTGAAAGATTGTGTAGGCATACATTATTTATAATCTATTCTACAATGTTGTGGAGGGTAGCCTAAACGTAATTTACTCACCTTCATTTTAAGTGAGCGTTTATCCACCTTTTACAGAAAAATGTATTGAACGTATATGGAGCATAGCTTTTTTCACTGCAACCTGGAATCAGCTATTTTCTTACCACTACCCCACTGTTTCTACGCCAGCATCTAGCTGGCAGAATGAATCTGAAATGTCCTTTGTTTAAACTTTACAGCGACGCTATGGAAATTGAAACGTAACTGTCCCATCATATGAATTTGGCACATTTTTTGACTCACCATGGGTGATGTTGGTTCATCCTGATTCTCAGATGTATGCAGAGAGAAGAGGAATTTGGTCCCGGTGAGGAGGTGTCATTCACAGCATTTATGGTTTTAATAACTGCAGCAATTATGACTTTCATTGTGTAAATAATTCCAGAGTGCTCATATTCTTGAAGAATGTACTTTATGCTCACTGGTTTGAGACCACAATAATGTGCCGCTAACAACTTTATAAAAAATGCTGTGATTTTTTTTTACTGGATTATATTTGAGGTTACCTTTATTTCAACAGGGAGTCCCACTGACAAAAAGGACCGGTGTCTTTCATAAGGCAGCCCTGCATTTTACAATTTCACACATTTGACAAAATACAAGAGAATACAAAAATACACACTTAAGAAAAACAATCACATTCCTCAACAAAGATGTCCTCAACCCATATTTTGAACTGCCCGAGAGTCATCAATGTAACTAGTTGCAAGGAACATGTTATTCCATACATGGGGTGCAAAGGCAGTTTTTTCTAAGTCTGGAGCAACAGATAAAACAGTACATTGTTGTATATAACATTACGCCACTACATATCCACAATGCAAAATGTATAATACCACCATACAACAATATTACAATGTACATCTGTGTGCTAGCGCTTGTGTGCGTATGCGTGTGTCTGTACCTTTGTGTGTGTCTCTTCACAGTCTCCGCTGTTTCATAAGGTGTATTTGATCATTTAAAAAAATCTGATTCTACTGCTTGCATCAGTTACTTGATGTGGAATAGAGTTACATGTAGTACTGTGGGACTCCCATAGTCTATTCTGTATTTGGGGATTGTGAAGAGACCTATGGTGGCATTTATTGTGGGGTATGCATGGGTGTCTGCGCTTGTCAACACTTCTTACAAAAACAAGTAGTGATTAAGTCAATTTCTCCTCAACTTTGAGCCATGAGAGATTGACATGCTTATCAGTAATGTTAGCTCCCCGTGTAGTTTTAAGGGCCAGCCGTGCTCATCTGTTCTGAGCCAATCGTAATTTTCCTAAGTCCCTTTTTGTGGCACCTGACCACACAACTGAACAGTAGTCCAGGTGCGACAAAACTAGGACCTGTAGGACCTTCCTTGTTGATAGTGTTGTTAAGAAGGCAGAGCAGGGCTTTATTATGGACAGATTATTCCCTATCTTAGCTACTGTTGTATCAATATGGTTTGACAACGACAGTTTACAATCCAGGAGTACTCCAAGCAGTTTAGTCACCTCAACTTGCTCAATTTCCACATTATTCATTACAAGATTTAGTTAACTTCTTCGATATAGGGGCCGCTCTTTTAATTTTTGGATGAAAAACGTTCCCGTTTTAAACAAGATATTTTGTCACGAAAAGATGCTCGACTATGCATATAATTGACAGCTTTGGAAAGAAAACACTCTGACGTTTCCAAAACTGCAAAGATATTGTCTGTGAGTGCCACAGAACTGATGTTACAGGCGAAACCCAGATAAAAAATCAATCAGGAAGTGCCACATTTTTTTAAACCGCCTCATTTCAATTACTCCTTATATGGCTGTGGAGGAGCTAGGAGTCAGCTTACGTTTTCCACGTTTTCCCCAAGGTGTCTGCAGCATTGTAACGTATTTGTAGGCATATCATTGGAAGATTGACCATAAGAGACTACATCTACCAGGAGGTTGCTTGGTGTCCTCCGTCGCAATTATTGCGTAATCTCCAGCTGCAGTAGTTTTCCGTTTGCCTTTGATGAGAAACCGACTGCCAGGAATGATTTTTCATCTAATAGAATTGTGAAAAACACCTTGAGGATTGATTCTAAACAACGTTTCCCATGTTTCTGTCGATATGTTGACTGCATTTTCGTTTTTTTTCTTAGCCAAACGTGATGAACAAAACGGAGCTATTTCTCTTACACAAATAATATTTGGGGAAAAAATGAACATTTGCTATCTAACTGAGAGTCTCGTCATTGAAAACATCCGAAGTTCTTCAAAGGTAAATTATTTTATTTGAATGATTTTCTTGTTTTTGTGAAAACGTTGCCTGCTGAATGCTAGGCTTAATGCTATGCTAGGCTATCAATACTCTTACACAAATGCTTGTGTAGCTTTGGTTAAAGCATATTTTGAAAATCTGAGATGACAGTGTTGTTAACAAAAGGCTAAGCTTGTGTTTCAATATATTCATTTCATTTCATTTGCGATTTTCATGAATAGGAAACGTTGCGTTATGGTAATGAGCTTGAGGCTATGATTACGCTCCCGGATACGGGATTGCTCGACGCTAGAGGTTAAGGTTTAGGGTTTAGAGAATGATTTGTCCAAAATACAGTGCTTTTAGTTTTGAAATATTTCGGGCTAACTTATTCCTTGCCACCCATTCTGAAACTAACTGCAGCTCTTCTATAAGTGTTTGCAGTCATTTCAGTCGCTGTAGTAGCTGACGTTTATAGTGTTGACTCATACGCATACATAGACACACTGTCTTTACTCAAAGCCAGTGGCATGTCGTTAGTAAAGATTGAAAAAAAGAAAGGGGTCTAGACAGCTGCCCTGTGGAATTCCTGATTCTACCTGGATTATGTTGGCGAGGCTTCCATTAAAGAACACCCTCTGTGTTGTGTTAGACAAGTAACTCTTTATCTACAATACAGCATGGGGTGTAAAGCTATAACACATATGTTTTTTCCGAGCAGCAGACTATGATCAATAATGTCAAAAGCCGCACTGAAGTCTAACAAAACAGCCCCCTCTCAAACTTTGTATCATCAATTTCTCTCAGTCAATCATCAGTCATTTGTGTAAGTGCTGTGCTTGTTGAATGTCCTTCCCTATAAGCATGCTGAAAGTCTGTTGTCAATTTGTTTACTGTAAAATAGCATTATATCTGGTCAAACCATTTTTCTCAAAGGTTTACTAAGGGTTGGTAACAGCCTGATTGGTCTGCTATTTGAGCCAGTGAAGAGGTCTTTACTATTCATAGGTTGCGGAATGACTTTTGATTCCCTCCAGGCCTGAGGGCAAATACCTTCTAGTAGGCTTAGGTTGAAGATATGACAAATAGGAGTGGCAATATCATCTGCTATTATCCTCAGTAATTTTCCATCCAAGTTGTCAGACTCCGGTGGCTTGTCATTGTTGATAAACAACAATAATTATTTCACCTCTTCACACTCACCTTACAGAATTCAAAATTAAAATGCTTGTCTTTCTTAATTTGGTCAGATGTACTTGTTGCTGGCATGTCATTCCTAAATTTGGCAAGATTAGCAATGAAAAAAATCATTAAAGTAGTTGGCAATATCAGTGGGTTTTGTTATGAATGAACCATCTAATTCAATGAATGATGGAGCTGTTTGCCTTTTTGCCCAAAATGTCATTTAAACCTCTTGAAACTAGAGGGCACTATTTTCATTTTTGGAAAAATAACGTTCCCAAAGTAAACGGGCTATTTTGTCAGGACAAGATGCTAGAATATGCATATAATTGAACGTTTAGGATAGAAAACACTCTAAAGTTTCCAAAACTGTAAAACTATTGTCTGTGAGTATAACAGAACTGATATTGCAGGCGAAAGCCTGAGAAAAATCCAATCACGAAGGGACTCTTATTTAGAAGCCTCTGCGTTCCTATGCGTCCCTATTGAGCAGTGAATGGGATATCAACCAGATTCCTTTTTCTATGGCTTCGCTAATGTGTCTAGTGTCACAAGACAGTTTCAGGCTTTTATTTCGAAAAATGAGCGTGAACGACAGCATCAGTGGTCAGCTGGTGGCTCTCAGAGTGATTTGTGCGTAATAGACAAATGCGTCCATTGTTTCTCTCTTTCCTACTAAGAAGCCAACTGTCCCGGTTGATATACAGTATTATCGAATAGATATTTGAAAAACACCTTGAGGATTGATTATAAAAAACGTTTGCCATGTTTCTGTCGATATTATGGCTCTAATTATGAATATTTTTCGGCATTGTCGTGACCTCAATTTCTGGTCGATTTCTCAGCCAAACGTGAAGAACGAGCGGAGGTATTTCGGCTACAAAAATAATCTTTATGGAACAAAAGGAACATTTGCTGTCTAACTGGGAGTCTCGTGAGTGAAAGCATCCGAAGCTCATCAAAGATAAACGATTTAATTTGATTGCTTCTCTGATTTTCGTGACCAAGTTGCCTGCTGCTAGCTGTACATTATGCTATGCTAGGCTATCGATAAACTTACACAAATGCTTGTCTTGCTTTGGCTGTAAAGCATAATTTCAAAATCTGAGATGAAAAGATGATTAACAAAAGGCTAAGCTGTGTTTCACTATATTTCACTTGTGATTTCATGAATATGAATATTTTCTAGTAATATTTTTTGTCCGTTGCGTTATGCTAATTAGTGTCAGTTGATGACAATTCTCCCGGATCCGGGAGGGGTAGTTCTAAGAGTTAAGGTGCTCCAAAGCTTTTTACTGTCATTCTTTATAAAAAATGTATCTTTGTTTCATTGTATAGTTTGTTCTTCTTTATATTTAATTTAGTTACATGATTTCTCAATTTGCAGCACATTTTCCAATTGGTTGTGGTTGCAGACTTACTTTCCATACCTTTTGCCTCATCCCTCTCAACCATTACATTTTTCAATTCCTCATCAACTCAAGGGGATTTAACAGTTTTTACAGTCATTTTCTTAGTGGGTGCATGCTTCTTAGTAACGGGAAAAAGCAATTTCATAAATGTGTGAAGTGCAGTGCCTGGTTGCTCCTCATTACAGACCAGTAAATACTCTTTAAATCATTAACATAACAATCACTACAAAACTTATTGTGTGACCTCATACACTATATTAGGACCAGCTTGTTGAACTTTTGTTTTACCTAGATATGGCTACTATATTGTGATCACTACATCCTATGAATTTGGATACTGCTTTAAAGCAAATTTTTGCAGCATTAGTAAAGATTTGATCAATACATGCTGTAACTGCCCTGGTAGGTTGACTGATCGTGACTTTACCTTCAACTTCTTTGGGATCAGTGTCCCTTCCATGGGACAGTTGAGCTAACATACAACCTAATGCTAATCGCATTAGCCTAAGTAACAAGAACATTTCCCAGGACATAGACATATCTGATATTGGCTTCTTAAATTCTTGTTAATCTAACTGCACTGTCCAGTTTACAGTAGCTATTCCAGTGAAAGAATATTGTGTTATTGTTTGAGGAGAGTGCACAATTTTGGACATGAAAAGTTATTAATAAACAAATTAGGCACATTTAGGCAGTCTTGATACAACATTTTGAACAGAAATGCAATGGTTCATTGGATTAGTCTAAAATCTTGGTACATACACGGATGCCATCTAGTGGCCAAAATCTAAATTGCACCTAGGCTGGAATAATACATTATGGCCTTACTCTTGCATTTAAAACAGAATACAAAAGAACGGTTGTTTTTTTCTTTGTAATATCTTTTACCAGATCTACTGTGTTAAATTCTCTTACATTCCTTTCACATGTCCACAAACTTCAAAGTGTTTCCTTTCAAATGGTACCAAGAATATGCATATCCTTGTTTCAGGGCCTGAGCTACAGGCAGTTAGATTTGGGGATATCATTTTAGTCAAAAAATGTAAAAAGGGGCGGATCCTTAAATTAATTTAATCTGATGACTGTTATAGTATCTAATCAACTAACTATGTGTAATTGTTAACCTATTTAAATTAATAATGTAACAATTAACTCATTAAACTCTAAGGTCTTTACCTATCACATCCATAAACAGTCAACTTATTAATCATAACCTCGTATCATATCATCATTCTCAACAGTCATAACCTTGCATCTGCAAAACCCGAGCCTTACTTATGATTCCGTTCTACACAAATTGGTTTAATTATTTATTTACTAGCTATAACTAAATAGTAATACAGGATAGGAGAGGTCAAGAGAGAGAGCGAGGGACAGAGACACTTAACGTTGGTAAATTTAGAAACTACTCTCACTTCTACTTTGCACACAAACCATTCGCTCGCGTGGAGTAAGAAATCATGAATGTATTTACATAAAAATGCCTTGGTTCGCCGTGTATCTCTTTCGGGAACCTTGCCGCCTTGGAAAGGGGTTGGGCCTTTCCCGTCTTCTACTGTTGTTCTCCTCTGCAGTCGTCCGGTATCCGGTGAGTTGTTGTGTAGTCCTGAACAGAGCTAAAGTTTATTCTACTTCCATTCGCTCCTGAAGCTTCTTTGAAGATAGGCTAGCCAGTCATGTCGATGGTTCCCAGTGGGGTGATGAGAGTAACGGAAAACAATGGTTTCAAAAGAGTAGTAGAATGGTTCCACTTCAATTCACTTTTCTAGATACTTTACTTAGCACAGCTAATCAGTGATTGTCCAGGAGGTGACTTTATCTTCTCTACCTGTGGTTGAGATTCAGAGTTCAAACCACTTTAAACGTGAGCTGTAGCTCTACGTCTCTCTGGTCTGATATGTTAATTAACCTATCATTTTATACAGTTCGTTCAAAGGGGGCAATTATGAAAACACTTTCATAATTTTTCATATAGCATGCACAACGTAGAGGATGGAAACTTCGTACATGTAGTATGTATACTTTCCAAGTTACAGTATTTCCTTTATAACATACCTTAAGGGAACATTTCGGCATTTCGTGTATGATCGGTGAAAAAGTCCATATTGCAAATGTACGGTCCCTTACTAGACGTCCGAAAACATTTGTAAAATTTGCGGTCGGCGTCGGGCCGTGCGGTAGGGCCAGACCTACCGGGAAGTCATCAAATGAACTTTGTCGGACATTCGGTTTCCGTTTTATAAAATAAACAAGTTTTGGACCATTTTTCCGCTATCCCGGAAATTCCCACAAGAGGGCATACGGAATCATATGGCAATTTGGCAAAACATCACGAATCACGACGGGGCCTTATCTCGAAAACGGAAAATATTTCGAAGCCGAAACTTGGTGAGCGTAGGTTTGGCATAATGGGCAGTTGGCCCCGAACAAGATGGCGTCTAGGCCTCAACGGTTTTTGAGTTATGGCCGTTTTTCTGGGATTAAAGGTCCAAAATGGAAATAGAGAAATTATTTTTCCACTTCAGGTCAAAGTCAAGGAGCCTCCGGTGTCAATAAAAAAAGAACCAGCCATTTATCTATCGTCATTTAAGAGAAACGGAACAATGACAACTTGGCGATGGTCACAAATAGGCGTTTTTTTTTTTCAACGGTTACAGATCCAGTTGCAGGGTGTTCATACGAATCTTTTTAAAGTGTGCTGCGGAGCTCTGCGAGATTTCTGTGATTTTCTATGATTTTCTGAAATAACACACATATACTAAACCCTCCGTAAATAACTCAGTTCTTAACGTAAAGACTTAAAACTCAGGATTCTGTAACAGCATACCCCAATGAGGATATGTGGTGATTTATAGCTTCCTGTGCCAACCGGAAGTGCCATAATTGGTGTCTCAGGGGCTGTTTCAAAGGGTTAAAAAAGTCTGATCTGTCCAAAACTTCATATATGTGATTAGGCAACCCCCATGAACTGTAAATCAGTCATTTTTCCCCCAAAAAATCAAAGGAAAAAAAAATCACACTAAAACACAACTTGGATGGAGGGACGTATTGGGGTGCGTAGAGACAGACAGTGGCTGCAATAGTTAGATTTGTTGGAGCTAAAAAAGAACCGTCAGACCTAGAGTTCCGAAACTTTAGAAACCTGTTCTAGACCTCCGGTCGATGGTACGTGGTGAGTTACGTGGCTCTAGACGGTTCTCGGACCGAGAAACAGCCTCGTACATTTGCAATACCTTCAATTCATTTTGACCATTACGAAAATGACGACGTTTAGAAAAGTCTCAGAGACGCAAGGCTAGGTGCATTGAAACCGGCTCGGCCCATAGAGACGGACCCCAACGTTTCTGTCCGATAGCTCGTTCAAGGACCCCATAGCAAGGCATGGAAAAAAGTGGATTTTCAGCACCAATTAGGGTTTTTCTCGGACACCAAATGACCTATCGAGCCGAAACTCGGGATTCGGGGTTGCCTCACATAGGACTTCACATAATGTCCGAACTGGACCCGCAGCTAGAACGTAACTATGTGTTTTACCTTTTTATTATGTTTTAAACTAAAGGCGCTGTGAATTATGGGACTGCTCTGACATATGTGATAGTTGGCTTCTAAATGAGTAGTAAAAAGTGGGTTTGGTGTCATAATGACATCTAATTGACTGATGGACACTGACTTGCTAGTTGACTTTTGTGCATTTGCAATATGTTTAAACGGAGAGGGACCATCACCAAAATGGCATTCTGAAATCAACACAAAAAATGGCATCACCATAGTCTCCAGACTGTGCTGAGTTCAACGAGCTATCCCGCTTGACCGTAGCTCGCTCGGTCTAAGCGCAACGACCATTAGAAAAGTAGGCCCAAAATGAAGCCTGCCCCACAATGTCATTTGCTTTTGAGTGACAGTGAGAGAACCGTTTAGGTGAGAAGAAAAATTCACCACATGAATGTTCCTAAGGTCCTCCCGATCCGTGCAAGCCTAACCTTGACCGTGTGGCATTAACCCTTAACAGTAAAACAGTGTTTTTTGATCTCACAGATTACAGTGTCATCTCTCCCCATAGGAATACATTGCCTGCACCCCTAATTTCAACCTGAAGTCTATATGGGTTATGAATGCCGTATGAACCTGTCTTCGGTACCAGTCCATCAGGCCACTATGAGGTCTACCTGTGTTGATTCTGAGCTTCCTGGACCAACCGGAAGTGGTTAAAATGCCCCTAAAAGTGTTTACCCATACCCTGCCTGCAGTTTGACAGACATAGTGCATTCAACCCTGTGTAAATCAGTCAGTTCTTAACGTAAGGACTTAAAACTCAGGATTCTGTAGCAGAATACCCCAATGAGGATATGTGTTGATTTATAGCTTCCTGTGCCAACCGGAAGTGCCATAATTGGTGTCTCAGGGGCTGTTTCGAGGGGTTAAAAAAGTCTGATCTTTCCAAAACTTCATATGTGTGATTAGGCATAATGTCTCAGAGGCGCTGTGAATTATGGGCCTGCTCTGACATATGTGATAGTTGGCTTCTAAATGAGTAGGAAAAAGTGGGTTTGGTGTCAATTGATATCCGTTTGGTGTCATAATGACATCTAATTGACTGATGGACACTGACTTGCTAGTTGACTTTTGTGCATTTGCAATATGTTTAAACGGAGAGGGACCATCACCAAAATGGCATTCTGAAAACAACACAAAAAATGGCCTCACCATAGTCTCTAGACTGTGACGAGTTCAACGAGACGCCCCGCTTGACCGTAGCTCGTTCTGAGTGCAGCAAACTTGAAAATAAGAAGGCCCAAAATGAAGCCTGCCCCACAATGTCATTTGATTTTGGGTGGCAGTGAGAGAACCGTTAGGGTAAGAAGCACAATTCGACCTCAGGTACGTTCCTGAGGTCCTCCCGATCCGTGCAAGCCTAACCTTGACCGTGTGGCATTAACCCTTCACAGTAAAAATAAGGTGTTTACTTGAAACAGCTTGCTTTGACTTCTCTCCCCATAGGAATACATTGCCTGCACCTCTAAATTCAACCTGAAGCCTATGTGGGTTATGAATGCCTTAAGAACCTGTCTTCTATGACAGTCCATCAGGCCACTATGAGGTCTACCTGTGTCGAATCTAAGCTTCCTGGAGCAACCGGAAGTGGTTAAAATCACCCTCAAAGTGTTTACCCATACACTGCCTGCAGTTTGATAGACATAGTGCATTCAACCCTGTGTAGATCAGTCAATTCTTAACGTAAAGACTTAAAACTCTGGATTCTGTAAGTGGCTATGTCAATCAAGACATGTGTTGACTTATAGCTTCCTGTGCCAACCGGAAGTGCCATAATTGGTGTCTCAGGAGCTGTTTCGAGGGGTTAAAAAAGTCTGATCTCTCCAAAATTTCATATGTGTGACTAGGTAACCCTTCTGAACTGTAAATCAGTCATTTCTCCCAACAGATGTCAAAGAAAAGCTCCCTCACACACACACAGGAAGGATGGAGTGATAAAGTGCGGTGCTTAAAGACACAGAGAGCAGGAAATGGCATCACCATAGTCTCCAGACTGTGCTGAGTTCAACGAGCTATCCCGCTTGACCGTAGCTCGCTCGGTCTAGGCGCAGCGACCATTAGAATAGTAGGCCCAAAATGAAGCCTGCCCCACAACGTCATTTGATTTTGGGTGAGAGTGAGAGAACCGTTAGGGTGAGAAGAAAAATTCCACCACAGGAATGTTCCTAAGGTCCTCCCGATCCGTGCAAGCCTAACCTTGACCGTGTGGCATTAACCCTTAACAGTAAAACAGTGTTTTTTGATCTCACAGAATGCAGTGTCATCTCTCCCCATAGGAATACATTGCCTGCACCCCTAATTTCAACCTGAAGTCTATATGGGTTATGAATGCCGTATGAACCTGTCTTCGGTACCAGTCCATCAGGCCACTATGAGGTCTACCTGTGTTGATTCTGAGCTTCCTGGACCAACCGGAAGTGGTTAAAATGCCCCTAAAAGTGTTTACCCATACCCTGCCTGCAGTTTGATAGACATAGTGCATTCAACCCTGTGTAAATCAGTCAATTCTTAACGTAAGGACTTAAAACTCAGGATTCTGTAACAGCATACCCCAATGAGGATATGTGTTGATTTGTAGCTTCCTGTGCCAACCGGAAGTGCCATAATTGGTGTCTCAGGGGCTGTTTCGAAGGGTTAAAAAAGTCAGATCTGTCCAAAACTTCATATGTGTGATTAGGCAACCCCCATGAACTGTAAATCAGTCATTTTTCCCCAAAAAATTCAAAGGAAAAAAAAATTACACTAAAACACAACTTGGAAGGAGGGACGTATTGGTGTGCGTAGAGACAGACAGTGGCTGCAATAGTTAGCTTTGTTCGAGCTAAAAAAGAACCGTCAGACCTAGAGTTCCGAAACTTTAGAAACCTGTTCTAGACCTCCGGTCGATGGTGCGTGGTGAGTTACGTGGCTCTAGACGGTTCTCGGACCGAGAAACAGCCTCGTACATTTGCAATACCTTCAATTCATTTTGACCATCACGAAAATGACAACGTTTAGAAAAGTCTCAGAGACGCAAGGCTAGGTGCATTGAAACCGGCTCGGCCCATAGAGACGGACCCCGACGTTTCTGTCCGATAGCTCGTTCAAGGACCCCGTAGCAAGTCATGGAAAATAGTGGATTTTCAGCACCAATTAGGGTTTTTCTCGGACACCAAATGACCTATCGAGCCGAAACTTGGGATTCGGGGTCGCCTCAGCTAGGCCAACACATAACTTAAGAAATGGACCCGCAGCTAGAACGTAACTACGTGTTTTATGTTTTTTTTATGGTTTGAACCCAAGGCGTTGTGAATTTTGGGCCAGCTCTGAAGTATGTAATAGTTGGCTACTAAACGAGTTGGAAAAAGTGGGTTTGGTGTCAGTTTGTATCAGTTTGGTGTCAGAATGATATCTAATTGACTGATGGACTCTTGTCCACTTGACTCTTGTACATTTGCAATATGTTTAAACAGTGAGGTACCATCACCAAAAGCGACATTCTGAAATCAACCCTAACGAGCGATTGAGATGAACCAGAATCACTGCAAAGCCATCCCGAGTTCATCGGGCTAGTCAATTTCACATTCCTGCAGGATTTTTATAGCATGACCAATTTGTGATGGTACCTGCCCATTGAAACATATTGCAAATGCACAGTGACTTTGAAAAAGTAAGGAAACATAAACAAAAAAAATCCAAAATTTTTATTTTTGGGTGACCAGTTGCACGTGCATTTGCAATATGATTCTATAGTGAAAAAACATCACCAAAAGCGACATTCTGAAATCAACCCAAACGAGCCATTGAGATGACCCAGAATCACTGCAAAGCCATCCCGAGTTCATCGGGCTAGTCAATTTCACATTCCTGCAGGATTTTTATAGCATGACCAATTCGTGATGGTACCTGCGCATTAAAACATATTGCAAATGTACAGTGACTTTGAAAAAGTAAGGAAACATAAACAAATTTTTTTTATTTTTGGGTGACCAGTTGCACGTGCATTTGCAATATGATTCTATAGTGAAAAAACATATTGCAAATGCACAGTGACTTTGAAAAAGTAAGGAAACATAAACAAAAAAAATCTAAAATTTTTTTTGGGGGGTGACCAGTTGCACGTGCATTTGCAATATGATTCTATAGTGAAAAAACATATTGCAAATGCACAGTGACTTTGAAAAAGTAAGGAAACATAAACAAAAAAAATCTAAACATTTTTTTGGGGGTGACCAGTTGCACGTGCATTTGCAATATGATTCTATAGTGAAAAAACATATTGCAAATGCACAGTGACTTTGAAAAAGTAAGGAAACATAAACAAAAAAAAACTAAAAACATTTTGGGGGGGTGACCAGTTGCACGTGCATTTGCAATATGATTCTATAGTGAAAAAACATATTGCAAATGCACAGTGACTTTGAAAAAGTAAGGAAACATAAACAAAAAAAATCTAAAAATTTTTTTGGGGGGTGACCAGTTGCACGTGCATTTGCAATATGATTCTATAGTGAAAAAACATATTGCAAATGCACAGTGACTTTGAAAAAGTAAGGAAACGTAAACAATTTATTTTTATTTTTAGGTGACCAGTTGCACGTGCATTTGCAATATGATTCTATAGTGAAAAAACATCACCAAAAGCGACATTCTGAAATCTACCCAAACGAGCCATTGAGATGACCCAGAATCACTGCAAAGCCATCCCGAGTTCATCGGGCTAGTCAATTTCACATTCCTGCAGGATTTTTATAGCATGACCAATTTGTGATGGTACCTGCCCATTAAAACATATTGCAAATGCACAGTGACTTTGAAAAAGTAAGGAAACATAAACAAAAAAAATAAAAAATTTTTTTTTTTGGGTGACCAGTTGCACGTGCATTTGCAATATGATTCTATAGTGAAAAAACATCACCAAAAGCGACATTCTGAAATCAACCCAAACGAGCGATTGAGATGACCCAGAATCACTGCAAAGCCATCCCGAGTTCATCGGGCCAGTCAATTTCACATTCCTGCAGGATTTTTATAGCATGACAAATTCGTGATGGTACCTGCCCATTGAAACATATTGCAAATGCACAGTGACTTTGAAAAAGTAAGGAAACATAAACAAAATTTTTTTTTTTTTGGGTTACCAGTTGCACATTTCAGATCACCAGTTGCACATTTCAGATCACCAGTTGCACGGAGGAAAATCGTTACTTTTGACTTTGACTTTTGACTTCCTATGACATCATATTGCAAATGGACAAAACATATGCCTTATGCACAAGTAAAGCAAAAACAAATTATGATAATACAAGTTGACAAAGGTATAGTTTGAGCAAAGTATAGTTTGAATTTTGAGCATGACAAATTCGTGATGGTAAAACATATTGCAAATGCACAGTGACTTTGAAAAAGTAAGGAAACATAAACAAATGGACATAATGAAATCATCATTTTTTTTTTTCCGGTTACCAGTTGCACGCGCATTTGCAATATGATTCTATAGTGAAAAAACATCACCAAATGGACATGATGAAATCAACACAACGAGTGATGGAAATGAACAACTATCACTGCCCGGCCGTCCCGAGTTCATCAGTTCAGTCAATTTTGGCCCCCAAAAAAATTGACTTTTGACTTTGACTTTTGACTTCCTATGAAATCATATTGCAAATGGACAAATCATATTCCTTATGCACAAGTAAAAAAAAAAAAATTATGATAATAACATTTTACAAAAGTATATTCATACACTTCTTACACATGATTAATTGTCTTAAAATCGAAACAATTTCGAAAAACGGTCCAGAAAGCACTTTTTTTAGTTTTTAAAGTTTTTTATAAAAATCTAATTTTCGACTTTTGACATCCTATTAAATCATATTGCAAATGGACAAAACATATGCCTTATGCACAAGTAAAAAAAAAAAAATGATAATAAAGTATGACTAAAGTATGTTGATAAAGTTCTTATACATGTGTAATTGACACAAAAATTGAAAGAATTTTGAAAAACGGTCCAGAAAGCACTTTTTTAAGGATGTGTGAAGTTTTTTACCAAATTTTGACATTTTTGACTTTTGACTTTTGACTTCCTATGAAATCATATTGCAAATGTACAAAACATATGCCTTATGCGCATGTAATTAAAAAAAAAAAAAAATTGATATCAAAATTGGACAAAAGTATATTCATACAGTTCTTACACATGTGTAATTGACAAAAAAAGCGAAAGAATTTTGAAAAAAGGCCCAGAAAGCACTTTTTTAAGGGGTGAAAAGTTTTTGAAAAAAATATCCTTTTTTCAAAATTTTTCTTTTGGATGTTGACTTGGGTTACATTTCCAATATGAAAAACCCCGGTGGAGCGCACTCGCCCCCTGTTGGATTTTTGAGGTGTTACAATTGGCAATTGCCATATGGCATTTGCCATATACTTTGCACGAATCAACGCCGCTTTGGGTGGTATTGGACATCGTGTATATGGTTTGTCCAATGCCAATATCTTGCCATTCATTTTTGTACAATTCAGGGGGGTATTCCCTTACATTTTTAATGGCATCACGTTCTTTTAGGTCACCTCTGCCCATTCCCCACGTTCTATGTTAGAAATGTTGTTCCAGTAGTTGCTTTTGAATGTGTTAGAGTTTTGTCAGGAAAAGTCTTCTTAATGCGAAGGCACATTCCTCTTGTGAATATTGGAGAGGGAGATGTTGAATGTTCTGCCCTTGATTTACAACAGGATGTGAGGTGATAACCCCCACCAGTTCCCCCCTCCCCCCTCTGCGGGTGAGAGTGGGTCTAGTTGAAGTTATTTATTGCAAAGCTGATTTGACCTATTTGGATCCTCACAGGACAGTCATGACACAGGTTGCAGGCACTGGTTACAGTTTGAAGCTTTTTCTTGAGTGGGCAGCTTGATGAAACCCAGTCAATATTGAAATCACCCAGAAAATATACCTCTCTGTTGATATCACATACATTATCAAGTATTTAGCACATATTATTCAGATACTGACTGTCAGCACTTGGTGGTCTATAGCAGCTTCCCACAATAATGGCCTTTATGTGATACAGATGATTACTTCAACAGTATTTAACATTAAATCCTCTCTAAGCTTTACAGGAATGTGGTTCTGAATATAGACTGCAACACCACGCCCATTGGTATTTCTGTCTTTTTGGTAGATATTATAACCTCAGGTGTGGTACATTTGTGTACTCGCCAACATCCGAGTCTGCGGACACTGTATCATCAAAGGTATTATCTAAGTGAGTTTCAGAGATAGTCAAAAAATGAATGTCATCTGTTACTAGCAAGCGTAATGCCATCGGTGGTACGACAAATAAAAATGTGTTTCACATTTAAATTAAATAAAAATCTTGTTTCACTGCCAAAAAATAAAAAATAAACCATCTAGTGTTAAAAAACCATCTAGTGAAATAACAACACAATGTCAAATACAGGTCGTTAACATTCAATCACATTAACAGTTACTCTCTCGTGGGAAACCTTCACTCTTGCGCAGACATTTAGAAACAAAACTTAACCATTTGAAAATAAGCCACAGGAGTTTTTTGAGCGACAATAAAGATGACTTTCGAGTAGTAAGACGTATAAAAGCAACAGATGCAGTTGAAGTCGGAAGTTTACATACACTTAGGTTGGAGTCATTAAAACTCATATTTCAACCACTCCACACAATTCTTGTTAACAAACTATAGTTTTGGCAAGTCGGTTAGGACATCTACTTTGTGCATGACACAAGTAATTTTTCCAACAATTGTTTACAGACAGATTATTTCACTTGTAATTCACTGTATCACAATTCCAGTGCGTCAGAAGTTTACATACACTAAGTTGACTGTGCTTTTAAACAGCTTGGAAAATTCCAGAAAATTATGTCATGGCTTTAGAAGCTTCTGATAGGCTAAATTACATAATTTGAGTCAATTGTAGTTGTACCTGTGGATGCATTTCAAGGCCTACGTTCAAACCCAGTGCCACTTTGCTTGACATCATGGGAAAATCAAAAGAAATCAGCCAAGACCTCAGAAAAATAATTGTAGACCTCCACATGTCTGGTTCATCCTTGGGAGCAATTTCCAAATGCCTGAAGGTACCACGTTTATCTGTACAAACAATAGTACGCAAGTATAATCACCATGGGACCACGCAGCCGTCACACCGATCAAGAGGAGATGCGTTCTGTCTCCTAGAGATGAATGTACTTAGGTGCGAAAACAGCAAATCAATCCCAGAACAGCAAAGGACCTTGTGAAGATGCTGGAGGAAACAGGTACAAAAGTATCTATATCCACAGTCCACACCATAAAAAAGCCAGAGTACAGTTTGCAACTGCACATGGGGACAAAGATCGTACTTTTTGTAGAAATGTCCTCTGGTCTGATGAAACAAAATAGAACTGTTTGGCCATAATGACCATCGTTATGTTTGGAAGAAAAAGGGGGATGCTTGCAAGCCGACGAACACCATCCCTACAGTGAAGCACAGGGGTGGCAGCATCATGTTGTGAGGGTGCTTTGGTGCAGGAAGGACTGGTGCACTTCACAAAATAGATGGCAGCATGAGGAAGGAAGATTATGTGGATATATTGAAGCAACATCTCAAGACATCAGTTAAAGCTTGGTCGCAAATGGGTCTTCCAAATGGACAATGACCCCATGCATACTTCCAAAGTTGTGTCAAAATGGCTTAAGGACAACAAAGTCAAGTTATTGGAGTGGCCTGCACAAAGCCTTGACCTCAATCCCATAGAAAATTTGTGGGCAGAACTGAAAAAGCGTGTGCGAGCAAGGAGGCCTATACAAACCTGACTCAGTTACACCAGCTCTGTCAGGAGCAATGGGCCAAAATTCACCCAACTTATTGTGGGAAGCTTGTGGAAGGCTACCCAAAACGTTTGACCCAAGTTAAACAATTTAAAGGCAATGCTACCAAATACTAATTGAGTGTATGTAAACTTCTGACCCACTGGGAATGTGATGAAAGAAATAAAAGCTGAAATAAATCATTCTCTACTATTATTCTGACATTTCACATTCTTAAAATAAACTGACCTAAGACAGGGAATTTTTACTAGTATAAAGTGTCAGGAATTGTGAAAATCTGAGTTTAAATGTATTTGGCTAAGGTGTATGTTAACTTCCGACCTCAACTGTACCATTAATAAGAAGGGGCTAGAAGCATCTTATATGGTGAGCTACCGAGTGGCTACGACAAGCAAGCCCCATACTATTGTGGAGGACTTAATTCTTCCTGCTGCCATGGATATGGCTGGGACAATGCTTGGGGAAAGGCCCAATTTTTTTTATAGACAATTCATCAAACAACACTGTTTCACAATGCATCAGTGGCATGGCAGGAGATGTTTTGAAACAATTAACTGCTTTGTGTACAAGCCAATGAATTATATGCATTTACAGCTAGATGAGAACAGACGTGGCGGGCCTGGCACAGCTCCTGGTAAATATCCATTACGTTTATGGGGGGTCAATTAAGGAAGATAACCTCTGCAAACCACTGGAAATCAGGACAACATGAGGGGATATTTTTTAAGTACTGGACAACTTTGAGACATCAAATGGACTTTGGTGGTCAAGATGTGTTGGTATCTGTACTGATGGCGCAAAGCCATGACAGGGAGACATAGTGGAGTGGAAACGCATGTGCAAGTAGTTGCTCCCGATGCCACTTGGGTACACTGCAGCATCCACAGAGAGGCTCTTGCTGCCAAGGGAATGGCTGACAGCTTGAAATACGTTTTGGACTACAGTGAAAATTGTTAACTTTGTTAAAGCAAGGCCCCTGAACTCTCCTGTATTTTCTGCATTATGCAATGATATGGACAGCGACCATGTAACGCTTTTACAACATACAGAAGTGCGCTGCTGGTTATCAAGGGGCAAAGTATTTAACGTTTTTTTTAAATTGAGAGATGAGCTTAAAGTTTTTTCATTACGGACCATAATTTTCACTTGTCCGACCACTTGCATGATGACGAGTTTCTCACACGACTGGCCTATCTGGGTGATGTTTTTTCTCGCCTGAATATTCTAAATCTAGGATTACAGGGACTCTCCACAACTTTATTCAATGTGTGGGACATAATTGAGGCTATGATTAAGAAGTTGGAGCTCTTTTCTGTCTGCATTAACAAAAACAACACACGTCTTCCCATTATTGCATGATTCTTTGTGTGCAAATTAATTCAAGCTTACGGACAATGTCAAATGTGATATAGCCCTATACCTGAGTGAGATGGGTGCGCAATTACGCAGGTACTTTCCAAAAACGGCCAGCACAAACAACTGGATTCGTTATCCCTTTCATGCCCTGCCTCCAGTCCACTTACCGATGTCTGAACAGGTGTGCCGCATCGATATTGCATCAAGCGGTTCTGTGAAAATGTAATTTAATTAGACGCCACTGCCAGGTTTCTGGATAGGGAAGATGTTAACCTGTAGCCATTAACCTGTAGCCAAACATCAGAGTTTCTTGCCTTGGCAAATCTCACTGTTAAGACACTGATGCCCTTTGCAACCACGTACTGTACCTATGTGAGAGTGGATTCTTGGCCCTCACTAGCATCAAAACTATATACAGGCACAGACTGTGTGAAAAATTATTGAAGACGGAGACTCTCTCCAATACATCCCCAACATTGCAGAGTAATGTGCATCCTTTCAAGCACAACCTTCTAATTGTCCTGTGGAGAGTTATTCACAATTTTTAATGAACAAAGAAAGTTTTATATGTAAGATGGCTAAATAGAGATAAATTATTTTTGCCCTGGTCCTATAAGAGCTCTTTGCCACTTCCTACGAGTCGGGTTGTGACAAAAATTCACAATCATTCTTATGTTTAATAAATGTATCGTATAGTTGTGTGTGTGGCAGGCTTACAATGATGGCAAAAAAACATTGAATGTGTGCTGACCCTGGTGCTAGAGGGGGTACGCAGCTGGAGGTTGAGTGTTTGAAGGAGTACGGGAATATAAAACATTTGGGAACCATTGCTGTAGAGCATCTTCTGTTTCCAGAAGGTGTCAAAGTTTTCTATAAAAGTGATTCCAACTGAACTACAGTAATATTTTAGCCAGGTGTGTTACGCAGCTAGTCTGCTGAATCTTTCACATCTGTAGCCCAACGATGGACCTGAAATGATTGGCTGCTTTTAGGAATATTTCAGTGCTGGAATCAGTTCTTTAAAATCAATTTTCAGAAGTTCTGAGCTAGCCCTCCTGATGTCGTTTGGCCCCACATGGACTACTACAGCGTCAGCTCCCGGTCATGCACATCATGCACAGAGATAAAGGTTGGTACTTCCGTTTCTTCCCAAATGACATTTTTTTTTGTTTTGTTTTTCCAGGTTTTGGATTTCACAATTTCTTTCTGGTTTACCCCATTTTTTAACACTTTTTTAATAATAAAACCAACAAAATGGTTTTTTTCTGTGTTCACAACAATGTTTAAACCAAATCAGGGGATGACTTTTGAGTTCAAGGAAAAATCTAAGAAACTTAGATTTTTGACTGTAGTTGCCCTTTAATTCAGTGAGCATGCCCTGCACTGTTGTTTGGTTAGCATGTTTTCTGTAGTGCAGTAAGCACAAGTGATTCGGCCACCAATGGAATGGGTGGAGTAAAATGCCAGCAACACTCCATATTATCCAGAGCCCCACGAAATGACATCATATGTACATTCTACAGACCCTACTGAGTATTCCCTACAATCATTTTACACCACAGTAATGCAATAATGCCACCACAGCCCTCATCCCAGTCCTTTGCTGTAGAAAAAAACTGGAGATATCGCGGAAAGAGATCGGGGTGCCTTGTCAGGCGACGAGTGGCTAATCTGCCTTTGCCATCTGTACTGTTAGCTAACATTCAATCACTGGAAAATAAATGGGACAAACTGAAAGCACGTATATCCTACCAATGGGACATTAAAAACTGTAATATCTTATGTTTCACCGAGTCGTGGCAGAACAACGACATTAATAGCATGAAGCTGGCAGGTTCAACACTCTATCGGCAGTATAGAACAGCACTCTCTGGTAAGACACAGGGCGGGGGCCTATGTATATATGTAAACAACAGCTGGTGCACAATATCTAAGGAAGGCTTGAGATTTTGCTCGCCTGAGGTAGAGTATCTCATGATAAGCTGTAGACCACACTATCTACCGAGATAGTTTTCATCTGTATTTTTCGTATCTGTCTATGTACCATCACAGACCGATGCTAGCACTAAAACCGCACTCAATGAGCTGTATAACGCCTTAAGCAAACAGGAAAACACTTATCCAGAGGCGACACTCCTAGTGGCCGGGGACTTTAATGCAGGGAAACTTTAATCAGTTTTACTGCATTTCTATCAGCATGTTAAATGTTTCTTGGTGTATTGTCATCCCCGGGCTATTGCACACACAGCACAAATACGCCTGGGATATCAACCATTCAAAGTTTGCCTTTATAAGGACAGATACTTGGAGACGAGAAGCAAGTACAGGGAGTGAACAATTAATTAATAAACAGACATGAAACAGGACAGGACAGCGTCTGGTTAATGCTGACACGGGGAACAAACTGAGGAACAGACAGACAGAGGGGGCAATCAATATAGTGAAGGCTCTGTCGCAGCCGGCCGCGACCGGGTGGTCCCTGGGGCGACGCACAATTGACCTAGCGTCGTCCGGGTTAGGGAGGGCCGGTAGGGATATCCTTGTCTCATCGCGCACCAGCGACTCCTGTGGCAGGCCGGGCGCAGTGCACGCTAACCAGGTCGCCAGGTGAACGGTGTTTCCTCCGACACATTGGTGCGGCAGGCTTCCGGGTTGGATGCACGCTGTGTTAAGAAGCAGTGCGGCTTGGTTGGGTTGTGTTTCGGAGGATGCATGGCTTTCGACCTTCGTCTCTCCCGAGCCCATACGGGAGTTGTAGCGATGAGACAAGATACTAACTACTAACAATTGGATACCACGGAATTGGGGAGAAAATAAATAAACTGGGGAGAAAAAAAATAAACATAGTGAAGAAGTCCAGGTGAGTCCAATACTGCGCTGATGTGCGTAATAACGGTGACAGGTGTGCGTAATGATGGACCGCCTGGCACCCAGGCGCCATAGTGGGGGAGTGGGAGTAGGCGTGACAGCCTTAGTGGGAGTGACCATAGAATTCTATAGGAATGAGCTTACTGAGTGTGGTATTTGTCATCGTCAGTACTTAACACAGTCAAAAATGCATAATTATTGCTAAACCCTACCCATTTCCACAATTTATCTTTATCTTCTTGATTTGAAACCTAACCCTAACTAATGAAGGCCAAGTTTGATGCGTTTGGGCGGAAGTGTCTGGGAACGAGATTAGGTGTAATGTGACTAACATGACATCACTTAGTGTATGCCATCCTTCGACCCAACAAGTCATCCCTTATAAATCACATGTTTATATTGTATTTGACATAGTGGGTTATGTCACATTTGACATTGGTGAATGTCACACAATTATGCCACATTTACAAACACTTTATAAAGCATGACATATGGTTATAGATGCTATGTAAAACCTTTATGTAGTGCTTATGTACGCTTTATGAAGCCTTTATTGTCACGACTTTTGCCAAAGTCGATGCCTCTCCTTGTTCGGGCGGTGCTCGGCGGTCGACGTCACCGGTCAACTAGCCATCATTGATCCATTTTTCATTTTCCATTTGTTTTGTCTTGTCTTCCTACACACCTGGTTCCAATCCCATTCATTATCCTGTTGTGTATTTAACCCTCTGTTTCCCCTCATGTCCTTGTCAGAGATTGTTTGTTTGTTTATGATCGTGTAGTTTGTATTGGTCCGCGTCGGGTCCTCAAACACACTTTGCTTTGATTATGTATTATGGTTTTGGAGCTGTGTTTTTAAGTTATTAAACCACTCCATTATACCAAGTTCGATTCTCCTGCGCCTGACTTTCCTGCCACCTATACACACATCGATGACATTTATAAGCTGAAAGTAATTTAAAGTGGGACTGAAATGTGTTTTAAAATTCAAAACTTTCTATGAGACACGTGACAAAATGTGCAGAATTTTTCCTCTCTGCCCCATGGCAAAATGTTTTGAAATGCAGGAAATAAACACAGTGGACAAATCATTAGGAACACTTGCTCTTTCCATGACAGACTGATCAGGTGAAAGCTATGATGTCACTTAATTATAATTCATTAATTATAACTTGTCACCAAAAGTTCAGAATGTGTGGCCACTTTTACGCCACAGTTAGACCTCTCACTCAAGCCCTTGTAATTCGTTTTTTGTCTTATGTTGCACCTACTCCAAATTTTCCATGATGTTTCCATTCGATATAGACAAATGCTGCAATAAGTACAGTAAATATAAATGCACATAAAATCAACAGTCTAATGTTCGGATTCAGTCTAATATCAGATAAACTGTTGTGTCCACACCTTTGCTCGGATAATTTCCAAATAACATCTAAAGTTTTCCTTTTCAATTGCTACCATGGTTATGCATATGCTTCTCATATTTCTCCAGCTCAATTTGTTTTTATTTGTCTCTGTCCATTGGCCAATTCCCACGAGTGTAAAGGGTTCAAATATTTAAAAAAAATATTGAACTTACTAGAAAATTTATAGAACTTAGGAAAGTTCTAAGTTCTATTGCACTAGTTTGTCACACTTCATGAAAGAATGCATCAGTGATTCATATTGCCTGTAACTTTCTAAAGAAGTAACAGCATAGGAATGTGCCTGTTTGTGTTGTGTAGACAGTTAGCATGACCCTTGTGTTTTGTTGTGATGGCACCCGATGGAAAAACAAAACAAATGCCCACCTGATGGAAACAAATCATCATGATAACATTCTGGCAGCTAGTAATCATTTCATTTGTAAGGTTTTTTGGGAAAGCCTTTAGAAATGAAACAGTCATTTCTAAAGGCTTTCCCAAAAAACCTTACAAATGAAATGATTACTAGCTGCCAGAATGTTATCATGATGATTTGTTTCCATCAGGTGGGCATTTGTTTTGTTTTTCCATCGGGTGCCATCACAACAAAACACAAGGGTCTCTTGCTAGGTGTGCACTTACATTAAGGCAAACTACACTACTAAATATTTTATTTTCCTGATGTGGTTTAAGCATTGTTGTGGACTTAGAACATCCAATTTAGTTTTTTTTTTTTTTTTTTAAGTGTGATTGAGGGTGAAAACCTGACAAAACTGATAAAAATCCCAAACCTAAAAAAATGAAACTATGAAAACAGAATTTGTCAAATAACAAAACATGCTTTTTTAGGGGGGGCGGGGTGATTTTATAGGACATCTCACCCTTTTAGAGGCATCACACCTTCAGCTCCACAGGCTTCTCAAGCAATTTTCACTCTGAGCTGCATTCATGCGCAAGAACGCCACACAGCTCCCCGGGACTGCTGTGCTGAGTGCAGAAGAAATATAAGCACACAGAGAGAAGCGCAAGATTGAACTTCACTCAACTTTTGTTAGTTAAAACACTATCAACGTTTCAGACCGGTGTGGCATAACCAATCAGAGGTGGTTTCTTGTGTCAAACAACACAACAACATTTTCAGTCACCTCCTTGTCTGAAGGACAAGTGGATAAACAGGTTAATGTCAAGCCCTGCGTGTTTTTTCAAAAGTCTCATGCAATGATGGCCTATATTGAACACCACACATTGGCTGCTGCTGTAGGTGGAATGATAGAACAATGCATTTTGTCCATTGTTTTTGATGGTAGTCCATTCTGGTAGGCATACATTATGATCAAATAGCCCCAGTAGCCTACATGGCCCCTGTTAATACTGTAACTTAAAGCCGGTACAGCCTCGGTGTTCACAGTAAACGCATGCTGGAAGTTGCACATAATTTCACAACATTCAAGTTTACCCTCCACAGACCTGCAATTTGCTGTGTCGAAAATATTTGAGTGAACATTGTTCTCAAGGTGTTGATTCTGTTGAAATGCCTGAAGACTGCCTGTAAATATAATTAACTACAGTGGTTCTTCCTTTAAATGTTTTTAGCTTATGCCGCGACCATTTGTGGTGGATGGTGGCAGATTGTGGTAAATTGCATCATTCTGGCAACAATGGCTGACACTTAAATAACGTGCCATAGAATTCGGCGGTATCCCGCAAGCTGTGCTGCAGTACACCACAACTTTTAAAGGAAGAACCACTATACCTAGTCTAGTGAATTGTAAATTTGCTTCTGGGTTCCAAAGATTAGCAGATACACTTACCTGTATACAGATGTAGGATCTTAATTTAAGCCAATTTGCTACAGCAGGAAAAGAAACTTGCAGCAACAGGAAATGTGAATTGTGTAGTGGTTGATGCATTTGTCGTTAGGACAAATGAAGTGGCATTTTAAAGTGGAAATTACAAACTTTAGAAATCTTTTTAAACCATGAATACCCAACAAGTTTGCATTTTCAGCAACAAAAGTGATCAAATTAGCATCCTACATCTGTATTCTAAAAATGCAATCCTCTAATCCACACACACAGAGATAGGATGTATATCAGGTACGTAACTTGACACCCTGGATGAGGGCACAGTTCCTCTGTCTGGCTGGGGTTATTCATCTGTGGCTGGGCTGCCAGGGAGCTGCTGGGCAGAAAGTTGCAGACACCACTTTAGCTGCCCATCAGACAGTCAGCACACTGGCCCATAACAAATTATGTCACTTATAAAGTATCCCACTAGGGTTGCCAGATTTCAGATTTTGCAAAATTGGACAATATTGTGCAAGCACAATGGTGTGGGGACTTTGGAGACAGAGCTACCAGAACAAGTTTGAGTTATTGTAATATTCTTCTTTAATAAGAAACTGTATGGATTCTGACGGGACAGTTTCTCAAGTGTTTGTACAGGGTCCGGTCAGAAGTCTGTGAAATATTGTATATCTGACCTGCAGACAGTCATGCCGATATTAGTGCTGTCTTACTGTTGGAAAAACTTTTAAAGAACGATAATGTTGAGAGGTCAATTTTAATTTTCCAATTAAAACACACAGATCAATCAACCTTCTGAGCCTCTTTTGTTTGATCTTGAATAGAAGAAAGGGGTCAAAGTTATTCCTGTGATTTCATCAATAAATGTCAGAGAGAAAGTTGAAATACTGAAGGTGAGAGAGATAAATATTTATATTCAGTCAGCTAGACTAAGACCTGCACAAGTAATGTTGTAATTTCTGTTATATAAATATTCATACACATAGCTCATATAAACAAAGACATTCCGTCGTAAGAACACATACACCCAGCCATAAGACTGACCCCCTCTTCCTTATATAAACACACATCTCATCTCCCTCTAACTGGCCGGTCCCAAGAGCAAAGAACTTTTGCTGTGCACCAATGGGGCCCGCTCTGGCTAGAGCAAGGCCCGCCTCCAACCCTCCGACCAGTCAAGAAGACCGAAACGACAAGACTCCACCTACTTTATTCTATGTATAAAAATTTATGTAACCATTGTATAGGCCTCTTTTTCACCTGGCTCCTTGCCGAGTTATGTGAACTAGGTCCGTGCACGTAAAACTGCGGGACAAGATATCTCTGACTCATTAAAACTGTCTTTCGTTACAACTGAAATCCACTCTGTCCAGCGTCCGTGATTTGGTCTCAACTCTCCAGTATTTGAACACTAACAAAATTGGTAGCAGAGTTTGGTTGTTCTTGAATTCGATCTATTATAAGTTAGTGTGAGAGGACGAGACTGATCACGGCTAAAAAATCAGACGGAAGAGTGACTTCCCCAGCCATTCATCTTGCCTCAGGAAATCTGATCGGAGCGCTCTATATAAAGGTGAGCAGAGCCCGTTATATCGAAATCTGCATATTGTATTATAGCCTAAACCAAATTTTGATCAGAAAGTACTGGGCGTGAGTATGAATCGGTGCCCAAATGTTTTACCTAAGAACCTAAGACATTGATTAAAGATATCTTGTTTTGTAAAAAAATATATATATATATTCTTATTAATGGGCCTATACTCAGTTATTTTAATAGGAATGTGTGAATTGTGATTGACCAATGTGTTAAATTCCTCCAGGGACCCTATTTGTTCTGAAATCTGCATAGAAAACTGTCCTAATTATATATGTATTGGGTTGTGTATAGAGGTGACGTTAAATAGTGGCTGTGTTTTAACACGTAAAGGACACAATTATGGATGTTGGAAATTCAATGAGAATTTCATACGAATGAATGAATTATAGATGAACCGAATCTGCAAGTAAAAATGTCCTATTTTGATACGTTCTATACTATCGAATAAGGTCTTGTGGAGGTGTGGTTATAGATGAACCGAATCTGCAAGTAAAAATGTCCTATTTTTGATACGTTCTATACTATCGAATAAGGTCTTGTGGAGGTGTGGTTATAGTTGGTTATAGATGAACCGAATCTGCAAGTAAAAATGTCCTATTTTTGATACGTTCTATACTATCGAATAAGGTCTTGTGGAGGTGTGGTTATAGTTGAATTATGGATGAACCGGATCTGCAAGTAAAATCTCCTGTTGATACATATAACATCGAATAGGTCTTGTGGAGGTGTGGTTATAGTTGAATTATGGATGAACCGGATCTGCAAGTAAAATCTCCTGTTGATACATATAACATCGAATAGGTCTTGTGGAGGTGTGGTTGGATTGAATGAATCTGCATGAAAAATGCCCTATTAAAAAAGCTGTGTATTATTTAATAGGTTTTGTAAGAGGTGTAGTCGAGTAGATACAGGATATGTAAGTTTGGCGTTCCACAAGACAGAGATCGGGAATGAGGTGGCTATTGCACATCAAACAATAAACATAATATGAACCAGAGTTGACATTCCATGATTTGGAGATGGGGGAAATTAAATTGAAAGAAACGTTTGTCGCGGAGTAGGTTGGGATACGTAACTGGGCTATTAGGCACACGTGCTGGTAGACAAAGCCACCTTAGTATTGAATGGCCGTGCAATTTTGATTGACAGCAGCCGGGCTGGAATACTGATTTTCGTTTTTTTCATTCCTGTTGATATTGCCTAAAGTTTAAAATTATTCTGACAATTGCTATAGAATCGCTGGAATTTACTGATATAAGTTCATAAAGGAATTTACTGAATTGTTTACAGAAAGTATTTAAATAATTCACTGAACAACTCTTAGTTGTCTAGAAATTCTATCTATATTTCCTAAAGAGCTAGAATTACTCTGAAAATTGTTATAGAACCGCATATATTCACTGATATATTGTTCCAAAAGGAAATCGCCGAATCATTTTTAGAAAATACCTAAACGAATCGCTGAACAAATTCAAATAAAATACCGGTGAAATACACACGTGGCGGGCGTCACATACTGATAACCCCCTTTGTCTCGACCAGGGACAGGCTAAGCATACAACGATAGAAATAAACACCACATAGTAAGGATTGAATATACCTAAATAACGCATTATACACATTATCAGACGACTTAGATAAAATGTCTGCAGCCATCACGCCCAAACAAATGATTGCAGTAGAAACTCAAGACCAAGGGGAGCAGCCAGATAACACTCAGATCGTGGCACAGACTGTCTCTCAGATGATCCAACAGCAGGCAGCCCCACCACCCCATTACCCTCCCCCACAGCGGTATATCCTGCAACGGCAACGGGCTCAACGAGGCCCCTACACTGGACCATACAGAGGGGGAAACTACCAGTGGTATAACTGCGGAATTCCCGGTCACTATGCCAGATATTGCACGAAACCACTCTCCCCGCAGCAACAGCAATGGAGAGAAAGAGGAAGAGGACGTGGAGGGGCACCAGGAAGAGGAAGAGGACCCTCTCCTAGACACATGCAGCAGGAGCAGCAAGATTACAACCAACCCTCCCACTTCAACACCTGATCACCCAGTAAGAATGATGAGGATGCCACTCCTGCCGATGACCACACTGTCTGAAGCCCAAGAAGTGTACTGGCTAAAATGCCTACCCACAGGGCCTGCCACCCCTCACATCCAGTTTAAGTTCAACCAACTGAAAGCTCAAATCTACACTCTGCACCCATATAAGACTCCCCAAGCTGAGATCCATTGCACACTCAATGCAACAGAAACTGATGACTGCCTCTACACTGCAGACTGGGACGAAGACATGATGCACCTGACCCCACCTATCAGGTGTTGTACCATTGGGTGTGGCCCAGAGGGGGTGGCAGCACCGGTCATCCTACGATCAAGGAACCTCCATGCACCCCTGGCCTGGACGGCTGAAGCATCAACAGCCATAGCACTCCTGAAAACAGATCTATCAGCGGCAGCAGCTCTGACTGCACCTGACTACAAGAACAAGTTCCATTTGGATGTTTCTGAAAGGCAAGGATTCACCTCATCCGTCCTATTCCAGAAACAAGAGGGGGAGAGAAGGGTCTTGATGTACTACTCTTCAAACTTGACCACATTGAGGTAGGACAGTCAACATGCTCCAGATACATTGCTGCAGTAGCAAAAGCTATTGAAAAAACAGCTCACCTCGTGATGTCACCCTTCAATCAGCCATCATCCCTCAACCAGCATCGGCCAAATTAGCTGAAATCATCGGATTGACGCAGGTCCTCAACAGAGGAAAAGGAAAGACTGAATATTTATACAGACTCAGCCCATGCCCACGAAGCAGGCCACACTGATGGACCCAGAACTTTTATGAGAAACACATGGCCCCACACACGAAGGCAAAATAAAGACCCTCCAAAAAGGCCTCGCACATCTGGTGGCACCCTCACATAAAAAATATGACTGACTTATTTTATGACGATGATTTATTTTGTGACGAATGCAATGGTTGTGACAGACACAACCCAAAAAAACCATATCAAACACCAATGGGCTCATACGTAATACCTAATGCATGTTTTCAGGATATTAGTATAGACTACACCGACATGGGCCCCGAAAATTTATCTAAAGGCAAACTCTATCTCCTAGTCATAGTAGATAGGTTCTCCAAATGGGTAGAGGCAATACTAACAAAAGGGGAGGATGCTAGGTCAGTCTTTGAGTGGCTACAAACCAAACTAATACCCAGGTATGGCATCCCAAGACAAATCAAATTTGACAAATGGCTCACATTTAACAAACACCTGAGACAGGTGGAAGAAAGATTTGGCATAACCCACAGATTTGGATCTAAGTACAGGCCCCAATCCCAAAATCTGGTGGAACGTCAAACCAAAAACAAAAGCTAAGATAGCTAAAGTATGTGCCTCATGGGATAATGACTGGTAGAGTCATGCATGGTCCACCAAGGGAGGGAGGTCATATGCCCGCCCTTGATGTACAACAAATTGTAATGTCTAATTATGTGAAAAAACTGACGGTTCTCTCTGCAGCACTCTCTACCCAGGTTCACAAGGTCCAGGAGGGGGAGCTGCCGGGGGACACGCCACTACTGAAGGTAAAGGTTGGTGACGGGGTGAGGGTTACAGTCCACAAGAGAAAGTGGCTGGAACCCAGGTGGACTGGACCGTACGAAGTGAAGGAGGTTACTTCACACTCAGTCCAGGTCAAAGGTAAATCAGGCACACCTTGGCACCGCCTTACACATTGCACCCCAGCCCAAATTCCTTCTAGAACACTGACTGAAGTCAGAGCTGATTTGAGCGGCCTAAATTCGATTCCAAATGAAGACACTCCTTCCTCAGGTGATGCGGCATCAAACTCCGCCTCCCCTGAGAAGGGAACCTCGCCCAGTTAGAGGGAAATTTCTCCCTCTCTGGGTGAGGCTGGGGATATCTGGTCCCTTATTTGTGATATTCATACTGATATTTGGAGTAACCCTAGGACTTTCACATGGTTAATTGAACAACTATTTCACCCTGCCACATCACATACACCAACCCCTACACATGTCCCTAACTCCTTTCCTGATATCACTCCCTCCAATCACTCCCGTCCCAAACGTAGCACTACACCTACAGACCCACCATGCAAACCAGACAAGGTTAGGAGCACCACCTTATGTATACCCACGATTGCAACCGCCACCTTTCTGCTATAGTTTTCACGTCTAATAGATGTGAAGAGGGGGATTTGTTATATAAATATTCATACACATAGCTCATATAAACAAAGACATTCCGTCGTAAGAACACATACACCCAGCCATAAGACTGACCCCCTCTTCCTTATATAAACACACATCTCATCTCCCTCTAACTGGCCGGTCCCAAGAGCAAAGAACTTTTGCTGTGCACCAATGGGGCCCGCTCTGGCTAGAGCAAGGCCCGCCTCCAACCCTCCGACCAGTCAAGAAGACCGAAACGACAAGACTCCACCTACTTTATTCTATGTATAAAAATGTATGTAACCATTGTATAGGCCTCTTTTTCACCTGGCTCCTTGCCAAGTTATGTGAACTAGGTCCGTGCACGTAAAACTGCGGGACAAGATATCTCTGACTCATTAAAACTGTCTTTCGTTACAACTGAAATCCACTCTGTCCAGCGTCCGTGATTTGGTCTCAACTCTCCAGTATTTGATCACTAACATTTCCCCCCGTTTTTTTGTCTCTATACACTTAATGGGTCACCAAAAATCAAACTTTGTAAATTGTTTACAAGTTCCCTGAAGTTGGCCTGTATAACACTCTATAACAGCACCCGCCCTCGGACTCAGGTCAAAAGTAGTGCACTAGATAGGGAATAATGACCCATTTTGGATGCAACCATTGACTCATGCTCTAACTATTATAGGAACGGAGACATAATAATGCAAAGATACCGCAAAAGGGCACACTGGTCAGAGAAAACCTAGACAGCTCTTCAATCTATTGCCTGCATAGCCACGCCAGTCTCCTAGAATTAAAGTCATGAATCTCTAAACACACCCCTTTCATTCCTTCTTGACTGACTTAATGCATTGTAATGAACTCTAATTATCCGCATAGAGAGGAGAAGGGTTGGGGAGATAGAGAACCTGAGTTGACTTACTACTCACTTGAATCGAAGTGTAGTTGTGCATAACATGGAAATGCTTTACTCACATGTGTAAATACATACAGGGGTGGTCTCCTGGTCATAGATTAAACCTGGTCCTGGATTAAAAAGCAAACTCAATGGAGAATCTCAATTGAAAGTGCTTTTCAGTCCAGGAATAGGCTTAACCTGTGTCTTAAATAGTAAGCTTACAGTTTTTTCCAACTGCTTACACACAAAATCTTTTCATGTCACACGTTTCACATATTTGAAACCTCTCACTCAAAGTGAAAAACTACACACCAAATATCCAAAACCATAAGCTATTTCTCAGCCTTTGACTCAGTTGTCAATTGCATAATTGTTTTTTCAAAACACGACACACAATTCTCTACCTAAAACACAAACATCTAACAGGAAGTGACTTGCTTTCCTTTTCCAAACACAACCAATCAAAATGCTACACTTATTCACCAGGTCACACACACACACACACACACTCCTCACATGTGCAAACACTAATAGCTTAACTGATCACTAACCAATCACTGCTTTACTGTAGTATCGGCCTATAAATAGGTCAAAGGTCAGATTACCTGTTTTGAACCATTGATGCCAACAATGGACAGAGAGCAAGAGGAGTGGGAGGGAGAGGAAAAGGAAGAAGAGGACGAGGGCAAAGAAGAGAAGGAAGGAGAGTCATCTCTGATGAGATTAGGGCAACACTTGTTGATCATGTGATCAACCACGGTTTGACCATGAGAGAGGCTGGACTGAGAGTCCAGCCCAACTTGAGTCGATTTACAGTGGCGTCCATAATTCGAACCTTCAGAAATGAGAACAGGTATGTAACTATCTGATGACTATTTTAGCATTACAGTAATGTACTGTAAAAAACATATGACTGCATAGTATTGCATAAACATTTGTAACTCTAAGCCATCCATTTACTGCACTGCATTGAATGAATGAGGTTGGTTATCATGCTGTACTACATTTTTTTGTACATTGTTTACAGTTCCTATGCTGAACACATACTGTGTTTGAATACTGTACAGAGTGGAAAGGTAAAGACATCATTGAGGACGAGGATGCTTGTTTACAGATGTACAAGAGACTGCAATTATAAATATGGTTTTGGCCAAAAATGCAATTAGGATTCGAGAGATAAGAGAGCATATCTTGAATAATGACACCATATTTAACAACATCAATGCTGTAAGCCTGTCGACCATACAACGCATCCTCCAACGGCACCGAGTGACGATGAAACAACTTTACAAGGTGCCATTTGAGAGAAACTGATAGAGTCAAGAATATGCGACATGACTTTGTAGGGGTATGTATGCAACACTACTTCCAGTACTTCAGACATACCATATTTACTCATCTGTATATCCTTTTGTCTGTTACAGAGAGTATTGGAGCTGGATGCCCATGTAATGCGCCATGAATTTATTTATGTGGATGAGGTTGGCTTCAACCTTACTGTATACAACAGTAATGTTTGGCCTAATAAATATTTTCTGTTTCTACATTGCATTGGTGTTTACAGTGTACTTGTTACCCCTCTCAGCAGATTACTTTCACTGTAGAACATTGTATTGAAATGTAGATATACAGTGCCTTGCGAAAGTATTCGGTCCCCTTGAACTTTGCGACCTTTTGCCACATTTCAGGCTTCAAACATAAAGATATAAAACTGTATTTTTTTGTGAAGAATCAACAACAAGTGGGACACAATCATGAAGTGGAACGACATTTATTGGATATTTCAAACTTTTTTAACAAATCAAAAACTGAAAAAGTGGGCGTGCAAAATTATTCAGCCACCTTAAGTTAATACTTTGTAGCGCCACCTTTTGCTGCGATTACAGCTGTAAGTCGCTTGGGGTATGTCTCTATCAGTTTTGCACATCGAGAGACTGACATTTTTTCCCATTCCTCCTTGCAAAACAGCTCGAGCTCAGTGAGGTTGGATGGAGAGCATTTGTGAACAGCAGTTTTCAGTTCTTTCCACAGATTCTCGATTGGATTCAGGTCTGGACTTTGACTTGGCCATTCTAACACCTGGATATGTTTATTTTTGAACCAATCCATTGTAGATTTTGCTTTATGTTTTGGATCATTGTCTTGTTGGAAGACAAATCTCCGTCCCAGTCTCAGGTCTTTTGCAGACTCCATCAGGTTTTCTTCCAGAATGGTCCTGTATTTGGCTCCATCCATCTTCCCATCAATTTTAACCATCTTCCCTGTTCCTGCTGAAGAAAAGCAGGCCCAAACCATGATGCTGCCACCACCATGTTTGACAGTGGGGATGGTGTGTTCAGCTGTGTTGCTTTTACGCCAAACATAACGTTTTGCATTGTTGCCAAAAAGTTCAATTTTGGTTTCATCTGACCAGAGCACCTTCTTCCACATGTTTGGTGTGTCTCCCAGGTGGCTTGTGGCAAACTTTAAACGCACTTTTTATGGATATCTTTAAGAAATGGCTTTCTTCTTGCCACTCTTCCATAAAGGCCAGATTTGTGCAATATACGACTGATTGTTGTCCTATGGACAGAGTCTCCCACCTCAGCTGTAGATCTCTGCAGTTCATCCAGAGTGATCATGGGCCTCTTGGCTGCATCTCTGATCAGTCTTCTCCTTGTATAAGCTGAAAGTTTAGAGGGACGGCCAGGTCTTGGTAGATTTGCAGTGGTCTGATACTCCTTCCATTTCAATATTATCGCTTGCACAGTGCTCCTTGGGATGTTTAAAGCTTGGGAAATCTTTTTGTATCCAAATCTGGCTTTAAACTTCTTCACAACAGTATCTCGGACCTGCCTGGTGTGTTCCTTGTTCTTCATGATGCTCTCTGCGCTTTTAACGGACCTCTGAGACTATCACAGTGCAGGTGCATTTATACGGAGACTTGATTACATACAGGTGGATTGTATTTATCATCATTAGTCATTTAGGTCAACATTGGATCATTCAGAGATCCTCACTGAACTTCTGGAGAGAGTTTGCTGCACTGAAAGTAAAGGGGCTGAATAATTTTGCACGCCCAATTTTTCAGTTTTTGATTTGTTAAAAAAGTTTGAAATATCCAATAAATGTCGTTCCACTTCATGATTGTGTCCCACTTGTTGTTGATTCTTCACAAAAAAATACAGTTTTATATCTTTATGTTTGAAGCCTGAAATGTGGCAAAAGGTCGCAAAGTTCCAGGGGGCCGAATACTTTCGCAAGCCACTGTATGCCTATGAAAGACCACAGAGCTTTAGATTTAGAACAACAGTGTTTACATGGTATAGCCAAAAATGTACTCTTATGAAAGCAGTGTTTGCCATTTGATGCAAATACTTCATTCTGACATGTGTTTATGGCATTTTGAATGCAGTGTTACATTTTGAAGGAGATGTGAGGCATTTTGCATTTTGGGTGTGCAGTTTTGGGAATTGTGTATAGAGTTTTGAAAAAAGGAGATAGTTTTGAAAACGTGTGTAAGCATTTGGAAAAAACTGTAATAGTAAGCTTATCATGAATATTGAATACATTCAGTAATACCCATGAATAAGGCATCTAATTTATAAGCACTATTACTAATGCAGTGGTACTGGTGTCATGGTAGCTCTGTTTACCTGTTGGCTGGCTGGGTTGACCCACGCATGGCCAAGAGAGGGAAAGTGGAATTAAGGCCGTCACATGTATCCTGAATGTGTCCTGATTTCCTTTCACTGTGCTATATGTGCTTTCCTTTCAAAAGCTCTGTATGCACTTTCAGTAGCCTGATACAGTAGAGATCCAGATACAATGTGAATCCGTCCTCCTCCGGAGGTGGTCAGTCAGCCAGATATGATCACAATCAGATCACATGCGCTTTTGTTATCTGGTTCTCTAAACTGGATACAGGTCTTTAATACCAAGTGTAAATGGAGTCTATCCTTGTACGATCGGGATCCTGGGGCATTTGGTACCCTGTGATCAGTGCTAAATGTGTAAACGCAAACTAATCCTAGTCCCTTCCCAAGTGATGGGTCCAAGATCCAGAACAGATCAGTGTGACACTGTTCGGTAGAGTTGTATGTGTGTGCATGCTCATCATTCATAAATTAATACTAAAGTATTACTAAATTTACTATGCTCATTAGCTCTGTGACAGTGGAGGCTCCTCAGATGAGGAAGGGGAGGATAAGTCTCAGTGAATTTCAGAAAAACTTAAATAGTGAAAAAAAAGTGATCATTTTTAGATATAACTATACTAAATATATATTCACGTGACCAAATAATTTATTAAAACACACTGTTTTGCAATGAAGGTCTACTGTAGCCTCAGCAGCACTCTGTAGAGTAGAGACTGAAAGAGGAGAGAGAAAGAAATACACGCAGGGAGAGAGATCAGTATAATTACACTTCTATTCCTGCAGCATGAATAAGACATCATTACGTAGATAATGGGCTCTGAGTGTCCCCAGCAGTTTCTCACATGCTCCCAGTCTGGAGGTGTGTGTGTGTGTGTGTGTGTGTGTGTGTGTGTGTGTGTGTGTGTGTGTGTGTGTGTGTGTGTGTGTGTGTGTGCGTGTGTGTGTGTGTGTGTGAGAGAAAGAGTGTATGTATGTGAAGGGGGGTATGAGAGAGAGCAAGAGCCAGAGGGGGAAAAAAGTATGTGCGCATGTTCAGGAATACTTCCTTCCAGGCAGAAGGGAAACTATTGTGTGACTGGTGATTGAATTGAGCCCTGTGGGATTCTGACGACCAATTACCTCCTACTGTCACCCCTTTCCCTTCTCTCCCTCCACCTGAAAGGAGAGGCTCTTTTCTCCTTCTCTTTGATCCGAGTCTCACTAAATGAAATGGAAGCTCAGGATAGAGAAGGAGGAGGAGAAAGAGAGTGGGAAGGATAATAATGCCTTGATAATAGGAGGTAATATTTACCACGTCAACGACCCTGCCCTTAAAATTAAATTGAAATTGAGAAAGGGATAGAGAGAGAGGGATAGATAGACTGAGTGAGGGATATAGAGAGAGAGGGGAGTAGGGGAAGTGACATTCCAATGCCTACCTGTGGAGTTCTGTGTTTTAAATGTCAAGCAGTGGGAGTCAGAGAGGGTGGGAGTACGGGGGTAGCGGAAGTGGGCCAGGAGGAGAGGCAGAATTCAGGTCAGCTACAGACTGAGGTGGGACCACTTTAAAATAGCTGAGAGCAGTAGCTTAGCTATATTGTGACAGCACATACAGGGCAGATTTCCCATGCACAGATTAAGCCTATACAGTGCCTTGCGAAAGTATTCGGCCCCCTTGAACTTTGCGACCTTTTGCCACATTTCAGGCTTCAAACATAAAGATATAAAACTGTATTTTTTTGTGAAGAATCAACAACAAGTGGGACACAATCATGAAGTGGAACGACATTTATTGGATATTTCAAACTTTTTTAACAAATCAAAAACTGAAAGATTGGGCGTGCAAAATTATTCAGCCCCTTTACTTTCAGTGCAGCAAACTCTCTCCAGAAGTTCAGTGAGGATCTCTGAATGATCCAATGTTGACCTAAATGACTAATGATGATAAATACAATCCACCTGTGTGTAATCAAGTCTCCGTATAAATGCACCTGCACTGTGATAGTCTCAGAGGTCCGTTAAAAGCGCAGAGAGCATCATGAAGAACAAGGAACACACCAGGCAGGTCCGAGATACTGTTGTGAAGAAGTTTAAAGCCGGATTTGGATACAAAAAGATTTCCCAAGCTTTAAACATCCCAAGGAGCACTGTGCAAGCGATAATATTGAAATGGAAGGAGTATCAGACCACTGCAAATCTACCAAGACCTGGCCGTCCCTCTAAACTTTCAGCTCATACAAGGAGAAGACTGATCAGAGATGCAGCCAAGAGGCCCATGATCACTCTGGATGAACTGCAGAGATCTACAGCTGAGGTGGGAGACTCTGTCCATAGGACAACAATCAGTCGTATATTGCACAAATCTGGCCTTTATGGAAGAGTGGCAAGAAGAAAGCCATTTCTTAAAGATATCCATAAAAAGTGTCGTTTAAAGTTTGCCACAAGCCACCTGGGAGACACACCAAACATGTGGAAGAAGGTGCTCTGGTCAGATGAAACCAAAATTGAACTTTTTGGCAACAATGCAAAACGTTATGTTTGGCGTAAAAGCAACACAGCTCATCACCCTGAACACACCATCCCCACTGTCAAACATGGTGGTGGCAGCATCATGGTTTGGGCCTGCTTTTCTTCAGCAGGGACAGGGAAGATGGTTAAAATTGATGGGAAGATGGATGGAGCCAAATACAGGACCATTCTGGAAGAAAACCTGATGGAGTCTGCAAAAGACCTGAGACTGGGACGGAGATTTGTCTTCCAACAAGACAATGATCCAAAACATAAAGCAAAATCTACAATGGAATGGTTCAAAAATAAACATATCCAGGTGTTAGAATGGCCAAGTCAAAGTCCAGACCTGAATCCAATCGAGAATCTGTGGAAAGAACTGAAAACTGCTGTTCACAAATGCTCTCCATCCAACCTCACTGAGCTCGAGCTGTTTTGCAAGGAGGAATGTGAAAAAATGTCAGTCTCTCGATGTGCAAAACTGATAGAGACATACCCCAAGCGACTTACAGCTGTAATCGCAGCAAAAGGTGGCGCTATAAAGTATTAACTTAAGGGGGCTGAATAATTTTGCACGCCCAATTTTTCAGTTTTTGATTTGTTAAAAAAGTTTGAAATATCCAATAAATGTCGTTCCACTTCATGATTGTGTCCCACTTGTTGTTGATTCTTCACAAAAAAATACAGTTTTATATCTTTATGTTTGAAGCCTGAAATGTGGCAAAAGGTCGCAAAGTTCAAGGGGGCCGAATACTTTTGCAAGGCACTGTACCTGTCAAGATAATTATGTTCTCAGTGTTCATAAACCCAATTGGATTGATTACTCAGCCTGATAATCAGAATTTGTAGGAAACTGGTTGGAGTTAATCAGACGGAGGCCCAGCTACAATTGTCAGGAATGTTTATTTAGAGAGCTCTCCCTATCATTTCCGGTACATTGGTCTATATACCTCACATTTCGTCATAAATGTCCCTCCTCCTCTCAGATACAATGGCAACATAGTTCACAAGTCTTCTCCTACTAATACATCGTCTGCCACCTGTTAAACAATCTACTACAAGTCCAAGGTCTCTCCCCTCCCTGGCTGGGGACAGAATGTCATGTAAGGAACACAGTATTCCAGCTTGTCTGACGATAGCTCCATTTGTTTCTCACTTACACCTTGCTTACATACTAAAAAGGAACAGAAAGTCCTTGTTCTAATTCTTGACTAAAACTACACACATCAGATTTAGTTTTATGATTCTAATACGTTTCATACAATCATACAGTGACAGGGTAGTATTCTGTTAGTTATAGTTCTACGTTAAATCTATACATCATTTAGTCATTATTCATAACATTCATAACAATCCACCCTATGACTAAATATTATACACTCAATCACACATCTATTTTTATTAGAAATATCAATTATACCCACAAAATCAACCACACAAAAACCAATATACGTATGTATTTACAATGACTGTTCCAGGCCTACATCAGAATCATAACTCTTCTCGTCAGGATTTTCGTTATAATCTTCATCAAAAAACAGTCTAAACATCAACACAAGAAAAAACCTAAACATTAAAAATGGTCTCATGTAACATAGATTCCTCATAAGTGAAGGAGCCAGGTCCATCTACTAGATCTGGAGTCATGCTTTCATCATTCCACTGGTCAGAGCTCGGAATCGGTCCGTATCACACCATCTGTTGCGTCATCGAGTCCTGGAAATGAGAACCTTTCACGCAACATCCGCACAAAACTAACATAGTCACTCAGGTGAAGGTTGCCCTCAACACAGTGATCATGACATTTTTCCATTTTCCAAACATACTGTCAAACCAATTTGTTAGAGCATTATCTACCCCAGAGTTCCCTGCCAGGGCCTTGGTCACTGATCCGTCTGGAGCTGTGTTATCGGGGATGAAAGTACAACATTCTGCTCCGAACCTCATACACCCTACACCCTTTTCAGCCAGTAACATATCCAAGGTTATTCTATTCTGACATCTTATCAACCTAGTTGCAGCTGTTATCACCAGAAGATGCTTGATTCCAATCCAGAACTCATCAGGTAACCCCCTTTGAACTCCAATGCTATCAATGTAAACTCTATTGTCAAAAGATCCTGACGGAGCAAATCAAATCAAATTTATTTATATAGCCCTTCGTACATCAGCTGATATCTCAAAGTGCTGTACAGAAACCCAGCCTAAAACCCCAAACAGCAAGCAATGCAGGTGTAGAAGCACGGTGGCTAGGAAAAACTCCCTAGAAAGGCCAAAACCTAGGAAGAAACTTAGAGAGGAACCAGGCTATGTGGGGTGGCCAGTCCTCTTCTGGCTGTGCCGGGTGGAGATTATAACAGAACATGGCCAAGATGTTCAAATGTTCATAAATGACCAGCATGGTCGAATAATAATAAGGCAGAACAGTTGAAACTGGAGCAGCAGCACGGCCAGGTGTACTGGGGATAGCAAGGAGTCATCATGTCAGGTAGTCCTGAGGCATGGTCCTAGGGCTCAGGTCCTCCGAGAGAGAGAAAGAGAGAATTAGAGAGAGCACACTTAAATTCACACAGGACACCGAATAGGACAGGAGAAGTACTCCAGATATAACAAACTGACCCTAGCCCCCCGACACATAAACTACTGCAGCATAAATACTGGAGGCTGAGACAGGAGGGGTCAGGAGACACTGTGTCCCCATCCGAGGACACCCCCGGACAGGGCCAAACAGGAAGGATATAACCCCACCCACTTTGCCAAAGCACAGCCCCCACACCACTAGAGGGATATCTTCAATCACCAACTTACCATCCTGAGACAAGGCTGAGTATAGCCCACAAAGATCACAACCCAAGGGGGGGGGGGGCGCCAACCCAGACAGGATGACCACATCAGTGAATCAACCCACTCAGGTGACGCACCCCCTCCAGGGATGGTATGAGAGAGCCCCAGTAAGCCAGTGACTCAGCCCCTGTAATAGGGTTAGAGGCAGAGAATCCCAGTGGAAAGAGGGGAACCGGCCAGGCAGAGACAGCAAGGGCGGTTCGTTGCTCCAGAGCCTTTCCGTTCACCTTCCCACTCCTGGGCCAGACTACACTCAATCATATGACCCACTGAAAAGATGAGTCTTCAGTAAGGACTTAAAGGTTGAGACCGAGTTTGCGTCTCTGACATGGGTAGGCAGACCGTTCCATAAAAATGGATCTCTATAGGAGAAAGCCCTGCCTCCAGCTGTTTGCTTAGAAATTCTAGGGACAATTAGGAGGCCTGCGTCTTGTGACCGTAGCGTACGTGTAGGTATGTACGGCAGGACCAAATCAGAGAGATAGGTAGGAGCAAGCCCATGTAATGCTTTGTAGGTTAGCAGTAAAACCTTGAAATCAGCCCTTGCTTTGACAGGAAGCCAGTGTAGGGGGGCTAGCACTGGAGTAATATTATCAATTTTTTTGGTTATAGTCAGGATTCTAGCAGCCGTATTTAGCACTAACTGAAGTTTATTTAGTGCTTTATCTGGGTAGCCGGAAAGTAGAGCATTGCAGTAGTCTAACCTAGAAGTGACTAAAGCATGGATTAATTTTTCTGCATAATTTTTGGACAGAAAGTTTCTGATTTTTGCAATGTTACGTAGATGGAAAAAAGCGGTCCTTGAAATGGTCTTGATATGTTCTTCAAAGGAGAGATCAGGGTCCAGAGTAACGCCGAGGTCCTTCACAGTTTTATTTGAGACGACTGTACAACCATTAACCCTCCCGTTGTCCTGGTATTGTGTCTAGTCCCCGCGTCCTCCGGGTCATCCTGTCCCGTCCTGGCTAAAGGCCCAATGTGCGCAAGTGTGACAGTAGGCGTGTGAACAGCCTTTGCAGATGTATTTCTTACACCTGCAGCACACCGTGTGTGTCTTGGAGTCCTTCTTGGGTGGGCAGAGCTGACACCTCTTCCTCTTACTTGCCCCGGTGGCCGGGGCAACGAGCGGGGCAGCGGCCGTGCCAGCGGCGGGGCCCTCGCGCTGTTGATCACGGAAATGCACGAGGCTCGCTTGCGCGCTCGTGTGTAGCCGTGTGCAGTCGACCCACCCCAGCCGAGCAAACACTCGGCTGCTCTCTAGCACACGGCGGAGCACGTCTGGACCTGTGCAGCGGCTGGCTGGGTCGCTCTGACCCACGACCGCACAACCTTGCCACACTCGCAGACACTCTACTACGCTCCACGGCATACGCCTCGCCAGTGGCTGACAGGGTCGCTCTGACTCGCAGAGCGCAGAGCGCAGAGCGCCAGCCCTGGAAACACAGGGCCTGGGTAGCACTGATCCACGAGCGCAGAGCGCAACAAGAACACTCGGCTGCTCTCTAGCACACAGCGGAGCACGTCTGGACCTGTGCAGCGGCTGGCAGGCTCGCTCTGACCCACGAGCGCACAACCTCGCCACACTCGCAGACGCTACGCTCCACGGCTACGCCTCGCCGCTAACAGGGTCGCTCTGACCCACCGAGCGCAGAGCACAACAAGAACACTCGGCCACCTGGCATACTGACCCACAAGCGCACAACCTCGCCACACTCGCAGCCACGCTGGCCTCGCCAACAGGGTCGCTCTGACTCGCAGAGCGCAGAGCGCAGAGCGCCAGCCCTGGAAACACAGGGCCTGGGTAGCACGATCCACGAGCGCAGAGCGCAACAAGAACACTCGGCTGCTCTCTAGCACACAGCGGAGCACGTCTGGACCTGTGCAGCGGCTGGCAGGCTCGCTCTGACCCACGAGCGCACAACCTCGCCACACTCGCAGACGCTCTACTACGCTCCACGGCATACGCCTCGCCAGTGGCTAACAGGGTCGCTCTGACCCACCGAGCGCAGAGCACAACAAGAACACTCGGCTGCTCTCTAGCACACAGCGGGGCATGTATGGACCTGTGCAGCGGCTGGCTGGGTCGCTCTGACCCACGAGTGCAGAGCGCAACAAGAACACTCGGCTGCTCTCTAGCACACAGCGGGGCACGTATGGACCTGTGCAGCAGCTGACAGGCTCGCTCTGACCCACAAGCGCACAACCTCGCCACACTCGCAGACGCTCTACTACGCTCCACGGCATACGTCTCGCCAGTGGCTGACAGGGTCGCTCTGACCCAGGAGCGCAGAGCGCAGAGCGCCAGCCCTGGAAACACAGGGCCTGGGTCGCTCTGAGCCACGAGCGCAGAGCGCAGAGCGCAGCTACAACACTCGGCTGCTCTCTAGCACACAGCGAGGCAAGTCCGGACCTGTGTAGCAGCTGGCTGAGTCGCTCTGACCCACGAGAGCAGAGCGCAGAGCGGGGAGCCGGGCACAACCTCGCCACACTCGCCACACTCGCAGACTCTCTACTACGCTCCACGGCACACGCCTCGCCAGTGGCTGGCAGGGTCGCTCTGAGCGCAGAGAGCAGAGCACAGAGCGGGGAGCCGGGCACAGCCTCGCCACACTCGCAGACTCTCTACTACGCTCAAAGGCACACGCCTCGCCAGTGGCTGGCACGGTCGCTCTGACCCGCCGGCGCAAGAGCGCCAGCCCTCCACACACAGGGCCTGGGTCGCTCTGACCCGCGAGCACAGAGCACAGAAAGGGGAGCCCTCCACACACAGAACCTGGGTCACCCTGACCCCAGGACCACGGGAGGGTTACGATTAATTGTCAGATTCAACAGAAGATCTCTTTGTTTCTTGGGACGTAGAACAAGCATCTCTGTTTTGTCCGAGTTTAAAAGTAGAAAGTTTGCAGCCATCCACTTCCTTATGTCTGAAACACATGCTTCTAGCGAGGGCAATTTTGGAGCTTCACCATGTTTCATTGAAATGTACAGCTGTGTATAGCAGTGAAAGTTAACATTATGTTTTCGAATGACATCCCCAAGAGGTAAAATATATAGTGAAAACAATAATGGTCCTGAAACGGAACCTTGAGGAACACCGAAATTTACAGTTGATTTGTCAGAGGACAAACCATTCACAGAGACAAACTGATATCTTTCCAACAGATAAGATCTAAACCAGGCCAGAACTTGTCCGTGTAGACCAATTTGGGTTTCCAATCTCTCCAAAAGAATGTGGTGATCGATGATATCAAAAGCAGCACTAAGGTCTAGGACCACGAGGACAGATGCAGAGCCTCGGTCTGATGCCATTAAAAGGTAATTTACCACCTTCACAAGTGCAGTCTCAGTGCTATGATGGGGTCTAAAACCAGACTGAAGCATTTGGTATACATTGTTTGTCTTCAGGAAGGCAGTGAGTTGCTGCGCAACAGCCTTTTCTAAAATTTTTGAGAGGAATGGAAGATTCGATATAGGCCGATAGTTTTTTATATTTTCTGGGTCAAGGTTTGGCTTTTTTAAGAGAGGCTTTATTACTGCCACTTTTAGTGAGTTTGGTACACATCCGGTGGATAGAGAGCCGTTTATTATGCTCAACATAGGAGGGCCAAGCACAGGAAGCAGCTCTTTCAGTAGTTTAGTTGGAATAGGGTCCAGTATGCTGCTTGAAGGTTTAGAGGCCATGATTATTTTCATCATTGTGTCAAGAGATATAGTACTAAAACACTTGAGCGTCTCTCTTGATCCTAGGTCCTGGCAGAGTTGTGCAGACTCAGGACAACTGAGCTTTGAAGGAATACGCAGATTTAAAGAGGAGTCCGTAATTTGCTTTCTAATAATCATGATCTTTTCCTCAAAGAAGTTCATGAATTTATCACTGCTAAAGTGAAAGCCATCCTCTCTTGGGGAATGCTGCTTTTTAGTTAACTTTGCGACAGTATCAAAAAGGAATTTCAGATTGTTCTTATTTTCCTCAATTAAGTTAGAAAAATAGGATGAGTAGCAGTAAGGGAAAGTAAGGGCTCTTCGGTACTGCACTGTACTGTCTTTCCAAGCTAGTCGGAAGACTTCCAGTTTGGTGTGGCGCCATTTCCGTTCCAATTTTCTGGAAGCTTGCTTCAGAGCTCGGGTATTTTCTGTGTACCAGGGAGCTAGTTTCTTATGAGAAATGTTTTTAGTTTTTAGGGGTGCAACTGCATGTAGGGTATTGCACAAGGTTAAATTGAGTTCCTCAGTTAGGTGGTTAACTGATTTTTGTCCTCTGGCGTCCTTGGGTAGACAGAGGGAATCTGGAAGGACATCAAGGAATCTTTGTTGTTCCTTGGTTGGGGTCTGAGCAGTTTATCTGTTGCAATTGCAAACGTAATAAAATGGTGGTCCGATAGTCCAGGATTGTGAGGAAAAACATTAAGATCCACAACATTTATCCCATGGGACAAAACTAGGTCCAGAGTATGACTGTGACAGTGAGTGGGTCCAGAGACATGTTGGACAACACCCACTGAGTCGATGATGGCTCCAAAAGCCTTTTGGAGTGGGTCTGTGGACTTTTCCATGTGAATATTAAAGTCACCAAAGATTAGAATATTATCTGCTATGACTACAAAGTCCGATAGGAATTCAGGGAACTCAATGAGGAACGCTGTATATGGCCCAAAAGGCCTGTAAACAGTAGCTATAAAAAGTGATTGAGTAGGCTGCATAGATTTCATGACTAGAAGCTTAAAAGACGAAAACGTCATTTTTTTTTTGTAAATTGAAATTTGCTATCGTAAATGTTAGCAACACCTCCGCCTTTGCGGGATGCCCGGGGGATATGGTCACTAGTGTAGCCAGGAGGTGAGGCCTCATTTAACACAGTAGATTCATCAGGCTTAAGCCATGTTTCAGTCAGGCCAATCACATCAAGATTATGATCAGTGATTAGTTAATTGACTGTAATTGCCTTTGAAGTAAAGGATCTAACATTAAGTAGCCCTATTTTGAGATGTGAGGTATCATGATCTCTTTCAATAATGACAGGAATGGAGGAGGTCTTTATCCTAGTGAGATTGCTAAGGCGAACACCGCCATGTTTAGTTTTGCCCAACCTAGGTCGAGGCACAGACACGGTCTCAATGGTGATAGCTGAGCTGACTACACTGACTGTGGCAGACTCCACTATGCTGGCAGGCTGGCTAACAGCCTGCTGCCTGGCCTGCACCCTATTTCATTGTGGAGCTAGAGGAGTTAGAGCCCTGTCTATATTGGTAGATAAGATGAGAGCACCCCTCCAGCTAGGATGGAGTCCGTCACTCCTCAGCAGGTCAGGCTTGGTCCTGTTTGTGGGTGAGTCCCAGAAAGAGGGCCAATTATGTACAAATTCTATATTTTGAGAGGGGCAGAAAACAGTTTTCAACCAGCGATTGAGTTGTGAGACTCAATCGCACTCCTTCTCTCTCTTCTACCTGCCTCTAGGTAAGTGTGAAGGGCATGCATGTCTAACTGCACTAGTGCACAAATACCTGTCTAATTGGTAGGCAGGTCAGGCCACAGTCTCACACCTCCATAAACCACCAGACATCCACTCTAGGCCTTTTCATCTGCCAGTCAATTCCTTCATTGTCTTGTCGGTTGTAACATTCCCTGTCCTATTGCATGTTCTCACTTCCCCTACGTCCCATCCGTGTGTGATGTAGCGAGCCATACAATAATGATGTCCTCCTGTAACTGTGAAAGGGGGAAGTCTGGATGTAATGGGCACATGGGGATACAGATATTGCAGATCAATGCAACTGTCATTGTCTGGCTTCCCTGCCTTCATGAACAGCTTTACCATACAGGCCATTCCCCTGGGGGAATCAATTCCATCAAATGGAAAGGGAATGGTTGTCAACTGAGGTTTTGCTGTGGCGCAGGCCTAATATTCTTCTTTCGCTACTGATCTGGCTGTATACTGAATCAAATTGTACCATCACTTCCTTAAGATCTTTCGTCTGCACTATCCGCACCGGCCCTTGGCTCTGGACGACTCTGCTGTCAGTATCTGTTTTGTCAGGGGCTCTGCTTGTATTTTGGCTGATTATTGAGCTTCTAACTTATTCTACCCGGAATGGCACTAGGGTATAAACTGACACCCTTACCTTCACTACACTCCCTGTTTATCCAGATCAAGTGATCTCTTATGCTTGGTTAATACAAAATCCTCATCGTCTAGCTATGGGTCAAGTTACCACCTTCTGCATTCTCGGGATGGGTCATGGTGTATTTAGGAATATTGCTCCCACAATAAGACAGCTCAGACCAGCACTCCTGTAAAGCCCCACCCTTTCCCAGAGAACAAATCAGCAGCTAGAGGCCAGACCACACTTCCACTTCTATGAACGCACACAGGGAGGACAGGGCGGGGTCAGGGAATCTTCGTTAGAGAGGAAACCCCCGAACCCTATTGGTTTTGGTTCTTCTCCTAACTCTGTGATTGTTCGACAGTGTCAGCGTGTCTTACCCTCTCGCAATGTGTGATATGAACCCAGGTAGCTCTTTCAGCTATTCTCACCGCGAAGGCTGTCACCAGGAGTACTTGGTATGGCCCCTCCCAACTGGGCTGCTTCCCATCTATTCTCCTCAGGGACTGGATTGAGTGAATCACCTTCTCCTGTAATTCACCTGTCGAGCACAAAATCTTGGACATACAGGTTTGGTTAACAAACAGTCTTCTCATTTGTTCTGCTAGTATATCTTCACCTTCTATGCCTCCTTGTTAGCTAGAATTGTTATTATTATTATTTTTATTAGTTTATTTTCCAATAGGCCACAAAGTGTCCTATCCTAGGCCCCCTAGGCCCCATCCTATCCTAGGCCACAACTACCCATCCCCCCTTTGATACCTGGCTCCGCCCATTGCCACATTATCTAAACAATTGACTTAGGTAAGATTAGTAAATTATCCTTAGGTCTGACATTATCATGTAGGAGCGCCCCTTTCATTCTCTTTATGTCCAATTCTCTCTGGGGCGTCCGTTCATGTCTGTCAAGTGTCTTATCTACTTTAAGCATTATCTCTGCTGTTTTGTATGGTCTTAGTGCTATGTGCTTATGTGCTTGTCTATGTAAACAGTAACCTTTCTCTCCTTTCTTATCTCACAGGCACTAGTCAATGCTACTATTTCGGCCTGCTGTGCCGAATAATTTCTGGGCAATGTTTCCGTGTTGAACACCATAGTTCCTGAAACCAACTAAGCTTTCATTCCCCATTTTGACTCCACTCAGTAACTGTTATCTACCCATTCTGTGTCACTCCTATCTTGCTCATTTCCTGGCCCCCCTTTTCCACCTTCTCTTCTCTGCTCTCAAACCTTCAAGGTCTCAGCAGTGCGGGGAGGGCTCCTCCGTCTGCCCTTTCCCCTGTCTGTCTGTAGCTCTTTCTCATAACAGTCAGTAACAGATATGTATTGTTTCCCAATATTAGTGTCTCACTGTTTGGCTTTGTCTGAACTCATGGATTTTTTGATTAAGGTTGATTAAGGTTATCTCGATCCTATCAATAATCCTTAATCACCACAGATGCCATATAGTCTTGTCCTGTTGGCCTGGATTAGGTTCTAAATATTTAACATAAATCTACCAGTAATCCAGGGCTATGTCATTTCTTTCTTCTCATTGGTTCAAATTACAACTATGTCAAGGAACTATAAACTCATTCATAATTATCAGTTACTTAATTTACCTTAATATCAGTATCACAAATTACCTCAAATTCATTATCCAAATGGCCCTCCCCTGAGGCTGATCAGACCACAAGGGAAAGCCATGATAGAGGTCAAAGGTTATACCACTCTTTTACAGTTATGTTCCATACTATATTAGACAAATTAAAGAGCCCTTTATCTAAAGAATTCACATGTTTAATTAAAACTCAGAAATCAAAACTTCTAATATTCCATATGTGAGTGTACCCCTTTAAGATATCATGTCTTTGGGAAAATGGAAATGTACTCCCTCCAATTATTAGTCTTAAATTTCCTCAATGTTTCATGTAACTCATTCAGTCTTTCTCCAAATAGTCTCCCCAAAATGCTTGATAGGAATACCCTGCCATTAGACACGCACAACTGTGATAAACGTGCACTGTCCCTTTAAAATAAAATCAACTCAACCTGTAATCCACTTTGCGGACCTGTCATGGTGGAACATAATGGAAACAGATTATAATGTTAGCATACCTTAACTTCCTGTTAGATTTCACTGGTGTTACCTAAACAATCAAACTAAAAATCAATAAAGAACTATCACAAAACTTTTACGATTCAACTATTCAGACCTCCCTCTCTTACAGCTAAATATAGCCCAGTGAGCGCTACCAACTGTCCTCTTCTTACCAGTGGACAAAAATATAACCTCTCCTCCAACCACATTCTGCCTTACCGCCATCATATGATTAAATCCAAACTTTACAACTGTCTTGTCTGTCGGCTTTACCCTTATGAATAGTTCCAGCCTTAAAAGTAATATGAAAATCGCCAAAATGTATAACCTACATCAGTCAATCCATAAGAATAAAAACACATTTTGATGAGCATAACTCTATTGTAATTATCTCTCCGTTATTATTTCAAATTCATTAGCTTTAGGTAACTGTCTCTTCTATGATTCAGCATTTTAAATACGACTCCATTCCCAATACGTTATCCCAGCGGACCATTTGGGCAAGACAACGCATTCCATCGAAATCGCCCGAGAATAGATTAGTCTTTAAATTTAACCTAAACAAGCTATTAAAACGTTCAGTTTATATCCTAAACAAACACTAACTAACTGTATCTCTCCCGGAAAAACATATCAGTATTTGAATTACAATCAGAATTAATTTTAGTCTATTAGTGCCAAGGCTAGGATACGAACCCGAGTCTCCCGCGTTGTAGGCGAAACATTTACCGCTGAACCACCATCCCTATTGGAATGACGGAGCCTCCCTGCAGGCAACCCTATTATTATATTTGTCTGTAGTCGCAAACTCCGGCACGCACTACCGAGACAATTCCCAGAAAATAGCCATAATTTAAAGGTCCAAGCTTTTCCCCAGCGAGGATTTTCATTAATCTCGCTCTTGTTGTCTCTGCCTCTCTCTTTTTCTCCCGATTGTCGCGCCTGACCTTCCCCTTAGTTGAATTACAATCTCGGTGGTTGTGTCCTACTCGGTCACAATGTTTGCAGGGAGCATTACACTTTGCAGAGAGCGAAATGTCCTGTCTCATTGCAATTGAAACATTTTCTATCGTCTAATCCTGTCCATTTTCCCTTATCTAGGTCCCTTCCCCCTAAGGCCTCCTTTATGTTTGTCTACAATTACCCCAATAGTTACGGACAGATGCTCTGACTCAACCTGTTCTCTCTGTTTACAGTCTTGGTGATTATGGCCTACTTTATTGCGGTGTTTACCCGGTGCCTCACAATCTCGGGCATAATGACCGGGATCGTTACAGTTAAAGCATCTATCTCCCCCTTTCTTTTGACTGTCTCTATCCACTTTTCTTTACTTTTTCCCTTTCTCTACCTCTATTATCCCTCCCTCGGCTCCAGCAGGCTTCACATATGGGGGTGGTGGTTGTGCGGGTAGCACCTGCTGCCATCTCCTCACCACCACTATTTCATCATCAGGATTATCTCTCCACACCTGATTGGCCAGAGAGGGATACAATTTAGGCTTATGGGGAGCCTCCTGAGGAGCCGTGGGAATTCTCCTTTTCTGTTTCTGGCAACCTACATCTTCTTTCTTTTTAACTTCCTTTTTCTCTTCTCCTGTTGGGGATGAATCTGAATTAGTTGGTTAACATAGATAAGATGTTTTATTTTCATAATATGCTTGTGAGATACTTGTCATTTGGAATGTATCTTTTTGTACTATAGTGTTGGCCGTTTGCAGTTATCCTTTCTCTGTCAGGGTTCAGTTACTGGGGCCACACAGAGGGGAGAGGTCAGGCTTGTCGTCATGTGTAAACATATCTTTTAAACCATGTGAAGGGATGATTGAGGGGGAACCAATTATCTCTTGGCCCCACAATGTCTGTGTGCCAGTCACTCCCTACTTTTCCCATCGGGGAGAGGAGGATGGCAGTGTCTGGAACCATTCTATGTTCCCTGTGAGGTTGCCCTTATCTTGACCTAGAGGCTCACTCTCCTCTCCGTGAGCTTGTCCAGGGTGGGTTGTATTTGGGATGGGAATATCTAAAATTACAATTGATATATACCATTGGATGAGGTAATGTCTTGGTACTATTTTGTACCAAGAACGAGATAGGAGCTTCGTTTAGGAGACCAAACTGAACAACAATTTATACCTAAATACTGTCTGGCGATGGTATACTCCTCTCTCAAGTAAAATCTTTCCTTGTGAAAGTTCCTATTATCTGTGTTTTGTCATGTCAACTAGGGGGGTGGATCTTTGCTATAAAAGATCTCAGTTGCCATTATGTTGACCACTCTCAACTTTTCATTAGAGACACTGAAATGTTGAAAGTCAAAATGCTATTGCAAAAGCTTAATTATTATTAAAGGTGAAGATTAATCTCTTGAGAATAGGGGGCAGTATTTTCATTTTTGGAAAAATAACGTTCCCAAAGTAAACGGGCTATTTCTCAGGACAAGATAATAGAATATGCATATAATTGACAGCTTAGGATAGAAAACACTCTGAAGTTTCCAAAACTGTAAAAATATTGTCTACGAGTATAACAGAACTGATATTGCAGGCGAAAGCCTGAGAAAAATCCAATCAGGAAGTGACTCTTATTTAGAAACCTCTGCGTTCCTATGCATCCCTATTGAGCATTGAAAGGGATATCAACCAGATTCCTTTTTCTATGGCTTCCCTAATGTGTCTACAGTCACTAGACATAGTTTCAGGCTTTTATTTTGAAAAATGAGCGTGAACGACAACATTGCGTCAGTGGTCAGATGGTGGCTCTCAGAGTGATTTGTGCGTAATAGACAAAGGCGGCCATTGCTCCTCTCGCTCCTACTAAGAAGCTAATTATCCCGGTTGATATATTATCGAATAGATATTTGAAAAACACCTTGAGGATTGATTATAAAAAACGTTTGCCATGTTTCTGTCGATATTATGGATCTAATTTTGAATATTCTTTGGCGTTGTCGTGACCGCAATTTCCGGTGGATTTCTCAACAAAACGTGAAGAACAATCGGAGGTATTTCGGCTATAGAAATAATCTTTATGGAACAAAATTAACATTTGCTGTCTAACTAGGAGTCTCGTGAGTGAAAACATCCGAAGCTCATCAAAGGTAAACAATTTAATTTGATTGCTTTTCTGATTTTCATGACCAAGTTACCTGCTGCTAGCTGGACATAATGCTATGCTAGGCTATCGATAAACTTACACAAATGCTTGTTTTGCTTTGGCTGTAAAGCATAATTTCAAAATCTGAGATGACAGGGTTATTAACAAAAGGCTAAGCAGTGTTTCACTATATTTCACTTGGGATTTCATGAATATGAATATTTTCTAGTAAGATGTTTTATCCGTTGCGTTATGCTAATTAGTGTAGTTGATGACAATTCTCCCGAATCCGGGAGGGGTAAGTTCTAGGCATAACTCTGACTGGTGTGTGATTGGCTCTCTCATCATTTGGTAATTAAGGAGATTTCCACAACACTCCCTCTGCTCTCTTCCTCGCCTCGGCTAACCATACCCTCGCTGTGTCTAGCCCCTCTGCTCGTTGTTTCTCTACCGTGTCCCCACAAACCCTATTTATTTGTTTAACTTTTTATGGTAGCTTGGATAGCTTGGATGAAAAGGTGCCCATATAAAACGGCCTGTTCCCCAGTCATAGTTGCTAATATTTGCATATTATTATTAGTATTTGATAGAAAACACTCTGACGTTTCTAAAACTGTTTGAATGATGTATGTGAGTATAACATAACTCATATTGGCAGGCAACATCCTGAGTTGAAATCAAAAAAGGAAGTCAGAAATCTGAGCTTGTATGTATTCACCAGAGTCCCCAATGAAATCCCCTTGAGATATGAATGATGTTGCACTACCTAGGGATTCCACTAGTCAACCATCAATATAAATTATAATGAGGCTTCTATGTTGTTGTGGGAGTGCAGAGCAGAATATATCAGCTGTCCATCAAGCAGCCATTTTGTGATCCCACTTTTTCCTCATGGTAGTCACTTGCGTTCCATTTCTCACGAAGACAAGAAAGAATACTCCGGTTGGAACTTTATTGAAGCTATATGTTAAAAACATCCTAATGATTGATTCTGTACTTATTTCGAAATGTTTCTTCGACCGGTAATATCACTTTTTGAAGTTTTTGTCCGATATAACGCTGACCAGAATTAGCGTTCGGATATGTATACCAAACAATCTAACAAAAGAAGGTATTTGGATATAAATAACGGACATTTTCGAACAAAACAAACATTTATTGTGGACCTGGGATTCCTGGAGTGCTTTCTGATGTAGATCATCAAAGGTAAGGGAATATTTATCATGTAATTTCTTGTTTATGTTGACGCCATCTTTGCAGCTGTGGTGTTTTTAAATTGAGCGCCGTCTCAGATTATTGCATGCATTTCTTTTTCCGTAAAGTTTTTTTGAAATCTGACACAGCGGTTGCATTAAGGAGGGGTATATCTATAATTGCATGTGCATAACTTGTATTATCATCTACATTTATGATGAGTATCTCTGTTGAATGATGTGGCTATGCAAAATCACTTGATGTTTTTGGAACTAGTGAATCTAACGCGCCAATGTAAACTCAGATTTTTTTAAATATAAATATGAACTTTATCAAACAAAACATGCATGTATTGTGTAACATGAAGTCCTATGAGTGTCATCAGATGAAGATAATTCAAGGTTAGTGATTAATTTTTTCTTTATTTCTGGTTTTTGTGAAGGCTATATTTTGCTGGAAAATGACTGTGCTTATTCTGGTTTGGTGGAGACCTAACATAATCGTTTGTAGTGCTTTCGCTGAAAAGCCTATTTTAATTGGACACTTTGGTGGGATTAAAACCTCTTAAGTCTACCCCTTCCTTTTTCAAACATTCTGTTAAAAATCGCGCAACTTTTCAGCGTCCTGCTACTCATGCCAGGAATATAGTATATGCATATGATTAGTATGTGTGGATAGAAAACACTCTGAAGTTTCTAAAACTGGTTAAATCACGGCTGTGACTATAACAGATCGTGTGTTTCATTGAAAAACGCAAGAAAAACTGCTCTCTGAAAGCTAAAAATAATTTCCATAAGTCACTTTCATGGGTTGTTAAAAGGGGACAAAATTTAATATCGACCTGCATGCAATTCATACATATTCCACACGATGTCGCCATTGTCGTCATTTTCAATGGCATTTTTTGTTGGAAAATCCAACTATCTGGATTCCGTTTCTTCCGGTCTCCACCAGGATGTTTTCAATGTGGACATTGGCAGCCATTGATTTGCAGACGAGGAGCTATTGAATATACATCGCCCTGTAATCATTTTGATAGATTATAAACGTTTACTAATACCTAAAGTTGGATTACAAAAGGATTTCGAAGTGTTTTGTGAAAGTTTATCGTCGTCTTTTTTAATTTAAAAAAATGACGCAGCGTTTAAAAACGATGTTTTTTTCTGAATGACACAGCTTCCATAGAAAGCTATTTTGGGTATATGTGGACCGATTTAAACGAAAAAAAGACCCAATAGTGATGTTTATGGGGCATATAGGAGTGCCAAGAAAGAAGCTCGTCAAAGGTAATGAATGTTTTATATTTTATTTCTGCGTTTTGTGTTGCGCCGGCTAAGCTATATCTTTGTTTACATCGCATTCAGGCATTTTGGGGTGTTGCATGCTATCAGATAATAGCTTCTCATGCTTTCGCCGAAAAGCATTTTCGGCAAATCTGACTTGTTGGCTAGGTTCACAACGAGTGTAGCTTTAATTCAATACCCTGCTTGTGAATTTTGATGCACGTTTGAGTTTTAACGAGTACATTTAGCATTTAGCGTAGCACATTTGCATTTCCAGGTGTCTACTTGAGACATCTGCGTCTCAAGTAGAAGAAAGAAGTTAACAACGAAAATTGATTTTAAATGATATTAGACACATGTATGTTTTAGGAATTGTAATTATGAGATTTCTGTGGTTTGAATTTTGGCGCCCTCTATTTTCACTGGTAGTTGTCATATCGATCCCGGTATCGGGATTGCAGCCATAACAGGTTAATCATTGATTCCAGTTTTGCTTTATTTAAACGTCCGTCAAATTCATACTTCTTTCTCCACGAAATATACATTTATTTTATCCTTTCGCTGCATATACCGCTCATCTCCTGTTAATTCCGGAAACTCCTTTGAGGATTTACTACCCATGTTTAATAAATCCTTGTAGTTACTATGATATTTCTGTGCTCTGTTTCCCATTATTCCAGTACTATAGTTGCTCTCCTGCCTGACTATGTGTGTGTCTCTTTCTGCTCACAATCTATGTGTATCTATAGTTCTGTTCTAGGGTATATTTACACACTCTATGTGTATGTGATGTTTGATGTGTGTTTCTCCTTTCTGGAAACTTTATCTATAGAGTTGAATGTCGATCGGACATTAGGTCTCACCCGTACAACTATAAGCCATTACCCAGGGGTCGTAAATCTCTAGTTAACATCCCATTCTGTCGTGTCATAGGACTTTTAAAGTTAATATCTCGTATCTCACTCCGCTATATTAGGCTTCCCTCTCCTCCTTTTTGGACATTATTTCAGTACCGTCTGTTGAATCGGATCGATGGTTAATTCACCCTGAGTTTAATTGACCATTCAAGTTATATTGTACGTAATAGAATTCCCTTCCTATCTCACCAGGCCTAGTTTATATCCTCACTTTCGATTTAGGACTTTCTTTAGGTATGTCTGTTAAATTGGATCTATGGCTAATCTACCCTGTGTTTAATTAGTCATATGAGTTATCCTATTTGTACAAGATCACAGTCCTATCTCACAGCACCTATTTAATATCCCCTATAATAACCCCTCTGGCCACCAAGGCACCTGGATCTATTAAGCTAATTTTATTTATGGTATTTAGTGCACCTTACCTCAGGTCATTTTGGACCTGCCCTGTTATCGATATTGTGTTTTTTTTAAACAACCCCCCTAGTGAATCTGTTTGGAATACCCAAGCTCCTATTATTGATAAATTCTAAACATTTTAGAACATCAAATCAAAGATATCTTAAATCATTCCCGCCAAATTCGTAAATAGAGATTTAAGCAATGTAGGTTGGATCCCGTCATTGTCCCTGCCGACCTTAGGTAGATACCGGCCTGTTATGGAACCCCAATGTCAGGGGACAGGTCTTTAATTTACGGGCCAATGACCCGCCCGTGCACGGTATTTCGGCGTGGTACCTTCGGATGGCAGGGACAGGTATTGGGTATCCGGCTCGAAGGACCAATTGTCAAGAGAATTATGTTCTCAGTGTTCATAAACCCAATTTAATTGATTACACAGCCTGATACCCAGAATTTGTAGGAAACTGGTTGGAATGAATCAGACGGAGGCCCAGCTACAATTGTCAGGAATGTGTTTTTAAAGAGCTCCCCCTATCATTTCCGGTACATTGGTCTATATACCTCACATTTCGTCATAAATGTCCCTCCTCCTCTCAGATACAATGGCAACATAGTTCACAAGTCTTCTCCTACTAATACGTTGTCTGCCACCTGTTAACCTGTTGGACCTCTAGGGGCGCTATTTCATTTTTGGATAAAAAACGTTCCCGTTTTAAGCGCGATATTTTGTCTTGAAAAGATGCTCGACTATGCATATTCTTGACAGTTTTTGAAAGAAAACACTCTGGAGTTTCAGAATCTGCAAAGATATTGTCTGTAAGTGCCCCAGAACTCATTCTACAGGCGAAACCAAGATGATGCGTCAAGCAGGAAATGAGCAGAATCTCTGAAGCTCTGTTTTCCATTGTCTCCTTATATGGCTGTGATTGCGCAAGGAATGAGCCTACACTTTCTGTCGTTCCCCCAAGGTGTTAGCAGCATTGTGACGTATTTGTAGGCATATCATTGGAAGATTGACCATAAGAGACTACATTTTCCAAGTGTCCGCCTGGTGTCCTGCGTGGAATTCGGTGCGCAAACGCCAGCTGCTTGTACTTTTCCATTTGATTGAGGGGAGAAACCATGCTTCCACGAACGATATATCATTGAAGAGATATGTGAAAAACACCTTGAGGATTGATTCTAAACAACGTTTGCCATGTTTTCAGTCGATATTATGGAGTTAATTTGGAAAAAAGTTCGCGTTTTGAGGACTGAATTTTTTATTTTTTTTTGGTAGCCAAATGTGATGTAGAAAACGGAGCTATTTCGAATTCACAAAGAATCTTTTTTGGAAAAACTGAGCATCTGCTATCTAACTGAGAGTCTCCTTATTGAAAACATCCGAAGTTCTTCAAAGGTAAATTATTTTATTTGAAGGCTTTTATGTTTTTGTTGAAATCTTGCGTGCTGGATGCTAACGCTAATGCTAACGCTAAATGCTACGCTAGCTAGCCACTTTTACACAAATGATTGTTTTCCTATGGTTGAGAAGCATATTTTGAAAATCTGAGATGACAGTGTTGTTTACAAAAGGCTAAGCTTGAGAGATGGCATATTTATTTCATTTCATTTGCGATTTTCATGAATAGTTAACGTTGCGTTATGGTAATGAGCTTAGGTCTGTAAATAGAATCCCGGATCCGGGTTTGGTAGACGCAACAGGTTAAACAATCTACTACAAGCCCAAGGTCTCTCCCCTCCCTGGGTGGGGACAGAATGTCCTGTAAGGAACACAGTATTCCAGCTTGTCTGACGATAGCTTCATTTGTTTCTCACTTACACCCTGCTTACATACTAAAAAGGAACAGAAAGTCCTTGTTCTAATTCTTGACTAAAATTACACGCATCAGATTTAGTTTTATGATTCTAATAAGTTTCATACAATCATACAGTGACAGGGCAGTATTCTGTTAGTTATAGTTCTACGTTAAATGTATACATCATTTAGTCATTATTCATAAAATTCATAACACAAATTTAATAGAGAATTTCCATAGTGTATAGTAGTGTGTAAAGTCAGAGGGCATCACTACTTTTGGATTACCAATGCTAGTGTGAAGGACGTGACGCTGCCTGCTTAGTGAGTACCACTTCATCTCACAACGAGGCTCGAACCCAGGACTTCTGTGTTGTGTTGGACGAATGAGACTTTGTTCTTTATAAAGGACTCTGGTTTATTAGTGATCACTCTAGCATGCTCATGTTCCTCAGCTAGTATATTCTGGATAACAATAAGGTGAGTCAAAAGACCCACGCAACAAACTCACAGGAGCTAAATAAATCCAGATCTAATTTTATTGGTCACATACACATATTTAGCAGATGTTATTGCGGGTGTAGTGAAATTCTTGTGTTCCTAGCTCTAACAGTGCAGTAATATTTAATAACACACAACAATACTAACAAATCTAAAAGTAAAATAATGGAATTAAGAAATATAGAAATATTAGGATGAGCAATGTCGGAGTCCAGAGAATAAGTAAATAAATATGTAAATAAATATACAGTACCAGTCAAAAGTTTTAACACACCAACTCATTGTAGAGTTTTAGAGAAGACATCAAAACTATGAATTAACATATATGTAATCATGTAGTAACCAAAAAAGTGTCTAACAAATCAAAATATATTTTATATTTGAGATTCTTCAAAGTACCCACCCTTTGCCTTGGTGAAAGCTTTGCACACTCTTGGCATTCTCTCAACCAGCTTCAAGTACTCACCTGGAATGCATTTCAATTAACAGGTGTGCCTTCTTAAAAGTTAATTTGTGGAACCTCTTCCTTTTATGCATTTGAGCCAATCAGTTGTGTTGTGACAAGGTATGGGTGTCACGTTCTGACCTTAGTTCTTTTGTTATGTCTTTGTTTTAGTATGGTCAGGGCGTGAGTTGGGTGGGTTGTCTATGTTCCTTTTTCTATGTTTTGGGATTTCTGTGTTTGGCCTGGTATGGTTCTCAATCAGAGGCAGCTGTCTATCGTTGTCCCTGATTGAGAACCATACTTAGGTAGCCTGGTTACACTTTTGAGTTGTGGGTGATTATTTTCCGTGTTAGTGTTTGTTACCACACGGGACCATTTCGTTTGTTTCACTTTGTTATTTTGTATTTGTGTAGTGTTCAGTTTGTCTTATTAAAATGGACACATACCACGCTGCAAATTGGTCCGACCTCTCTTACTCCTCATCAGAGGAAGACGATGAACGTTACAATGGGTGATATACAGAAGATAGCCCTATTTGGTGAAAGACCAGGTCCATATTATAGTAAGAACAGCTCAAATAAAGAGGAATGACAGTCCATCATTACTTTAAGACATGCAGGTCAATCAATCCGGAAAACTTAAAGTGCAGTCGCAAAAACCATCAAGCGCTATGATGAAACTGGCTCTCATGAGGACCACCACAGGAAAGGAAGACCCTGAGTTACCTCTGCTGCAGAGGACAAGTTCATTAGAGTTAGCTGCAACTCAGATTGCAGCCCAAATAAATGCCTCACAGAGTTCAAGTAACAGACACATCTCAACATCAACTGTTGAGAGGAGACTGCATGAATCAGGCCTACATGGTCGAATTGCTGCAAAGAAACCATTACTAAAGGACAACCAATAAGAAGACACTTGCTTGGGCCAATATACACGAGCAATGGACATTGGACTGGTGGAAATCTGTCCTTTAGTCCGATGAGTCAAATTGTTTGGTTCCAACTGCACTGTCTTTTTGATACGCAGAATAGGTGAAAAGATCATCTCTGCATGTGGAGGAAGAGGTGTGATGGTGGGGTGGGGGTGTGCTTTGCTGGTGACACTGTCAGTGATTTATTTAGAATTCAAGGCACACTTAACAGGCATGGTTACATTCTGCAGTGATACGCCATCCCATCTGGTTTGTGCTTAGTGGGACTAGCATTTGTTTTTCAACAGGCCAATGACCCAACACACCTCCAGGCTGTGTAAGGGCTATTTGACCAAGAAGGAGAGTGATGGAGTGCTGCATCAGATGACAGGGCCTCCACAATCTATAAGGGCACAAGGCGAGACACAAATGCAGACACAGGAGGCAGATGGTTGAGCTCCGATATTTATTACAAAAGGGGTAATGCAAATGGCAGGTTGGGGACAGGTGAGAGTTCATAAACCAGGTCAGAGTCCAAACAATACAAGGGGATAGGCAGGTTCAAGGTCAGAACAGGCAGAATGGTCAGGCAGGTGGATTCGTCGTCAGGACAGGCAGGGGTCAAAACCAGGAGGGCTAGTAAAAAACAGACTGGGAAAAATAGGAGCTAGGAGAAACACTGATTGACTTGGCAAAACAAGACGAGCTGGCACAGAGAGACAGGAAACACAGGGATAAATACACCGGGGACTAATGGGAAAAACAGGAGACACCTGGAGGTGGGTGGAGTCAATCACCAAGACAGGTGTAACAGATCAGGGTTTGACACATTCACCCGACCTCAACCCAATTGAGATGGTATGGGATGAGTTGGACCGCAGAGGGAAGGAAAAGCAGCCAATAAGTGCTCAGCATATGTGGGAGCTCCTTCAAGACTTTTGGAAAAGCATTCAAGGTGAAGCTGGTTGAGAATGCCAATAATGTGCAAAGCTGTCATCAAGGCAAAATGTGGCTACTTTCAAGAATCCAAAAATACTAAATATATTGATTTGTTTAACACTTTTTTGGTTACTACATGATTCCATGTGTGTTATTTCATAGTTTTGATGTCTTCACTATTATTCTACAATGTAGAAAATAGTAAAAGAAAGAAAAACCCTTGAATGAGTAGGTGTGTCCAAAACCTTTGACTGCTACTGTATATATAATTAAAACATGACTAAAGTGGCCAGTGTTCCATTATTAAAGTGACCAGTGTTCCATGTCAATGTTCATAGGGCAGCAGCCTCTAAGATGCAGGTTTAAGTAACTGGGTGGCTATTTAACAGCCTTGATATAGACGCTGTTTTCAGTCTTTCGGTCCCAGCTCTGATTCATCTGTACAGGCCTTTTGGATGATAGCGGGGTGGCTGAGGTCTTTCATGATCTTCTTGGCCTTCCTGTGCAACCAGGTGCTGTCCTGGAGTGCAGGCCGTGTGCCCCTGGTGATGTGTTTGGCAGACCAGTTTCCGTACCAGGTGGTGGTACAACCCGAAAGGATGATCTGAATGGTGCATATGTGAAGGTTTGTGAGGCTCTTAGGGGACAAGCCAAATTTCTTCAGCCTCCTAAAGTTGAAGAGGCAGTTTCTCCTTCTTCACCACACTTTCTGTGTGGGTGGACATTTTCAGATTGTCAGTGATGTGTACGTAGAGGAACTCTGTCCCGTCGATGTGGATGAGGACGTGCTCTCTCTGCGATCTCCTGAAGTCCACGATTAGCTCCTTCATTTTGTTGACGTTGAGGGAGAGATTACTTTCCTGGCACCACTCGGCCAGGGCCCTCACCTCCTCCCTGTAGGCTGTCTTGCCATTGTTGTTAATCAGGCCGAACACTGTTATGTCGTCTGCTAACTTGATGATTGAGTTGGAGGTGTATTTTGGCCACGCAGTCATGGGTGAACAGGGAGTACAGGAGGGGGCTGAGCTCTTCAGTGGTCTTGATCCATAGACGATAACTCGCTCACCACCATCAATCTCTTGTGTCAAAACAGTTCGATGTCACAGGCATCTGTTTGTACTTTGAAGGGTAGGTAGAAGTCAGGGGAGAGGAGCACTGGCGCTTTGGTTAGGGCCTCTTTCAAGTCCTCGAAAGCCCTCTGGCATTATGATGTCCAAGCCCAAGACACATCCTTCTTCAGAGCATTGAGGGGAGCAGAGCAGTCTGCGTAGTGAGGGATAAAGCGATTATACCATCCTGTCGTACATAGAAACCTCTCCATGTCCTTGACAGACCAAGGTGTTGGAATAGACTGGACAGCCTCAACTTTTTGGCCTGTGTCACGACGCCTTTGGTGGACACTACATGTCCTAAGAAGGAAGTGCTCATCTGGAACAGGTTACACTTTTTCAGGTTCACTGTGAGACCAGCTTTGTGCAACCTGCTGAACACAGCTCTCAGGTCTTCCAGGTGTGGGAATACACCACAATGTCATCAAAGTAACACAAAGTAACACTTCCCCTTGACATCTTCAAGCGCTATTTCCATGAACGATGCTCCAGCATTATTCAAACCAAAGCAAAGAAGGAGAAACTCAAATAAGCCACCTGGAGTAACAAATGCCATCTTCTGAATGCTGGCAGGGTCCATGCCCACTTGTCGATAGTGCTGATTACTGTTGGCCATGTAAGGACTCCAGTATTTCCTGAATTTTAGGCATGGGGTAGGCGTCAAGAGGGGTTTTCGCATTGATGCCTCTGTAATCAACGCAGACCCTTGTTCCTTTTTCTTCCCAAGCACTATAGGTGAGGCCAGGGGGATGTCGATTGTCTGACCTTGTCGTCGCTCAACATGTTCTTGACGTGTCCGTCTATGGGGACCTCATCAGTTGTAAGGGAACACCCCCCTGAAATGTACAAAAATGAATGGGAAGTCTTTGGCACTGGACAAACCATATACAAGGTGTCCAATACCACTCAATTCGGCGTAGTTTCATTCAAAGTTGATTGGAAATGCCATATGGCAAATGCCAAGTGTAACACTTTAAAAATCCAACAGATGGCGAGTGCGCTCCACAATGATTTTTCATATTGCAAACACAAGTCAACAAGACCCAAAAGTAAAATTTTGAAAAACGGAAATTTTTTTCAAAAACTTATCACCCCCTTAAAAAAGTGCTTTCTGGACCGTTTTTCGAAATTCTTTAGATTTTTTTTGTCAATTACACATGTGTAAGAACTGTATGAATATACTTTTGTCCAATTTTATTATCATTATTATTATTTTATTTTTTACTTGTGCACAAGGCATATGTTTTGTCCATTTGCAATATGATTTCAAAGGAAGTCAACAGTCAAAAGTCAAAAATAGCAAAAAAAATTAAAACTTATCACCCTTAAAAAAGTGCTTTCTGAACCGTTTTTCGAAATTCTTTTGATTTTTTTGTCAATTACACATGTATAAGACCTGTATCAACACACTTTAGTCATTTAAAAAAAACTTGTGCATAAGGCATATGTTTTCTCCATTTGCAATATGATTTCATAGGAAGTCAAAAGTCAAAAATAGTAAAGAATTTGAAAACTTATCACACCCTTAAAGTGCTTTCTGGATCGTTTTTCGAAATTCTTTCGAATTTTGTGTCAATTACACATGTATAAGAACTGTATCAACATACTTTAGTCATATTTTATTATCATTTTTTTAAAACTTGTCCATAAGGCATATGTTTTGTCCATTTGCAATATGATTTCATAGGAAGTCAAAAGTCAAAAATGTGAAAAAAAATTCTAAAACTTATCACCCCCTTAAAAAAGTGCTTTCTGGACCGTTTTTCGAAATTCTTTCGATTTTTTTGTCAGTTCATCATGTGTAAGGCATATGTTTTGTCCATTTGCAATATGATTTCATAGGAAGTCAAAAGTCAAAGTCAAAAGTCACTTTTTTGGGGCAAAATGCCATAAGAAATGGCCAAATGCAATATGAAATATTTGAAAATGCCATATCCATTTGCCATGTACCATCACGAATTTGTCATGCTCAAAAATACTGCAGAAATACTAAATTGACTGGCCTGATGAACTCGGGATGGCCGGGCAGTGATACTGGTTCCTCTCCATCGCTCGTTGTGTTGATTTCATCATGTCCATTCGGTAATGTTTTTCACTGTTGAATCATATTGCAAATACACGTGCATTTGCAAAATGTTTCAATGGACATTTACCATCACAAATTTGGCATGCTCAAAACTCCTGCAGATATGCAAAATTGACTGGCCCGATGAACTCGGGATGGCCGGGCAGTGATTCTGGTTCCTCTCCATCGCTCGTTGGTGTTGATTTCAGAATGTCATTTTGGTTATGGTACCTCACCAACTCGTTTAGAAGCCAACTATCACATATTTCAGAGCAGGCCCAAAATTCACAGCCCCTTGTGTCTATCGGACAGAAACGTTGGGGTCTGTCTCTATGGGCCGAGCCGGTTTCAATGCACCTAGTTTTGCGATGTCGTCATTTTCATTATGGTCAAAATGAATTGAATTCATTGAACCTTCTAGAGCCACATAACTCACCACGCACTATCGACCTGAACTCTTGAACAAGTTTCTAAAGGTTCAGAACTCTTGGTCTGACGGCTCTTTAATAGTTCAAACAAAGGTAACAATTGCATGCACTGTCTGTCTCTACGCACCACCCTATGTCCCCCCGTCCAATCTGTGTGTGTGTGTGTGTGTGTGTGTGTGATTGAGTTTTTCTTGGAAATTTTATGGGAGACATGACTGATTTACAGTTCATGAGGGTTGCCTAATCGAACATATGAAGTTTTGGAAAGATCTGACTTTTTTAACCCTTCGAAACAGCCCCTGTGACACCAATTATGGCACTTCCGGTTGGCACAGGAAGCTAAAAGTAAACACAAATCCTCATTGGGGTATGCTTTTACAGAATCCTGAGTTTTAAGTCTATACGTTAAGAACTGACTGATTTACACAGGGTTGAATTCACAATTTCTATCAAACATCAGGTTGGGTATGGAAAAACACTTTTAGGGTGATTTTAACCACTTCCGTTTTTTTCAGGAAGTTTAGAATCGACACAGGTAGACCTCATAGTGGCCTGATGGACTGTCATCGAAGACAAGTTCATAAGGCATTCATAACCCATATAGGCTTCTGGTTGACTTTAGGGAGCAGGCAATGTATTCCTATGGGAAGAGAAGTCATTGTAATCTGTGAGATCAAAACACCCTGATTTACTGCTACGGGTTAATGCCACACGGTCAAGGTTAGGCTTGCACAGATCGGGAGGACCTCAGGAACGTACCTGAGGTCGAATTGTGCTTCTCACCCTAACGGTTCTCTCACTGTCACCCAAAAGCAACTGACATTTAGGGCCAGGCTTCATTTTGGGCATACTTTAATCACGGTCGCTGCACTCAGAGCGAGCTACGGTCAAGCGGGGCATCTCATGGAACTCGGCACGGCCTTGAGAATATGGAAATGCCATTGCAGGCTCTGTGTGTCTTTAAGCACCGCACTTTGTCACTCCATCCTTGCTGTGTGTGTGTGTGTGTGTGTGTGTGTGTGTGTGTGAGAGAGAGAGCTGTTCTTTGACATCTGTTGGGAGAAATTACTGATTTACAGTTCATGAGGGTTGCCTAATAACACATATGAGGTTTTGAAAAGATATGACCTTTTTAACCCTTCAAAACAGCACCTATGACACCATTTTAAGGCACTTCCGGTTTACACAGGAAGCTGAAAGTGAACACATATCCTCCTTGGGGTAGGCATTATAGAATTTGGAGTTTTAAGTCTTTACATTAAGAACTGACTTATTTACGGAGGGTTTAGTGAGTGTGTGTTATTTCAGAAAATCACAGAAAATCACAGAAATCTCGCAGAGCTCCGAAGCACACTTTAAAAAGAGTTGTATGAAGACGCTGCAACTGGATCTGTAACTTAAAAAAAATATATACATATTTTTGAACAACACCAATTTGACATTGTACGATTTCTCTTAAATTACGATATATAAATGGCTGGTTCTTTTTTTATTGACACCGTAGGTTCATTTACTTTGACGTGAAGCGGAAAAATTATTGCTCTATTTTCATCTTTGACCTTTAATCCCAGAGCAATGGCCTTACAGTGCCTTGCGAAAGTATTCGGCCCCCTTGAACTTTGCGACCTTTTGCCACATTTCAGGCTTCAAACATAAAGATATAAAACTGTATTTGTTTGTGAAGAATCAACAACAAGTGGGACACAATCATGAAGTGGAACGACATTTATTGGATATTTCAAACTTTTTTAACAACTCAAAAACTGAAAGATTGGGCGTGCAAAATTATTCAGCCCCCTTAAGTTAATACTTTGTAGCGCCACCTTTTGCTGCGATTACAGCTGTAAGTCGCTTGGGGTATGTCTCTATCAGTTTTGCACATCGAGAGACTGACATTTTTTCCCATTCCTCCTTGCAAAACAGCTCGAGCTCAGTGAGGTTGGATGGAGAGCATTTGTGAACAGCAGTTTTCAGTTCTTTCCACAGATTCTCGATTGGATTCAGGTCTCGACTTTGACTTGGCCATTCTAACACCTGGATATGTTTATTTTTGAACCATTCCATTGTTGATTTTGCTTTATGTTTTGGATCATTGTCTTGTTGGAAGACAAATCTCCGTCCCAGTCTCAGGTCTTTTGCAGACTCCATCAGGTTTTCTTCCAGAATGGTCCTGTATTTGGCAGTATCCATCTTCCCATCAATTTTAACCATCTTCCCTGTCCCTGCTGAAGAAAAGCAGGCCCAAACCATGATGCTGCCACCACCATGTTTGACAGTGGGGATGGTGTGTTCAGTTTGATGAGCTGTGTTGCTTTTACGCCAAACATAACGTCTTGCATTGTTGCCAAAAAGTTCAATTTTGGTTTCATCTGACCAGAGCACCTTCTTCCACATGTTTGGGGTGTCTCCCAGGTGGCTTGTGGCAAACTTTAAACGACACTTTTTATGGATATCTTTAAGAAATGGCTTTCTTCTTGCCACTCTTCCATAAAGGCCAGATTTGTGCAAAATACAACTGATTGTTGTCCTATGGACAGAGTCTCCCACCTCAGCTGTAGATCTCTGCAGTTCATCCAGAGTGATCATGGGCCTCTTGGCTGCATCTCTGATCAGTCTTCTCCTTGTATGAGCTGAAAGTTTAGAGGGACGGCCAGGTCTTGGTAGATTTGCAGTGGTCTGATACTCCTTCCATTTCAATATTATCGCTTGCACAGTGCTCCTTGGGATGTTTAAAGCTTGGGAAATCTTTTTGTATCCAAATCCGGCTTTAAACTTCTTCACAACAGTATCTCGGACCTGCCTGGTGTGTTCCTTGTTCTTCATGATGCTCTCTGTGCTTTTAACGGACCTCTGAGACTATCACAGTGCAGGTGCATTTATACGGAGACTTGATTACACACAGGTGGATTGTATTTATCATCATTAGTCATTTAGGTCAACATTAGATCATTCAGAGATCCTCACTGAACTTCTGGAGAGAGTTTGCTGCACTGAAAGTAAAGGGGCTGAATAATTTTGCACGCCCAATTTTTCAGTTTTTGATTTGTTAAAAAAGTTTGAAATATCCAATAAATGTCGTTCCACTTCATGATTGTGTCCCACTTGTTGTTGATTCTTCACAAAAAAATACACGTTTATATCTTTATGTTTGAAGCCTGAAATGTGGCGAAAGGTCGCAAAGTTCAAGGGGGCCGAATACTTTCGCAAGGCACTGTAACTCAACAACCGTTGAGGCCTAGACGCCATCTTGTTCGGGGACAACTGCCCATTATGCCAAACCTATGCTCACCAAGTTTCGTCTTCAAAGTTTTTTCCGTTTAGGAACATTTGCAATATGATTCCATTCGCCCTCTTGTGGGATTTACTGGGAGAGCGGAAAAATGACCAAAATTGGAACATTTTATAAAACGGAAACCTCTGAGAGAGTTCGTTTGATGACTTCTTGGAAGATCCGGCCCTGCCGCACTGCCCGACGCCATCCGCGAATTTTAGAAACGTTTTTGGACATCTAGTAAGGGACCGTACATTTGCAATGTGGACTTTCTCACTAACCATATGGCAAGAGTCAAAATGTTCCCTTAATGTATGTTATGATGCGGTGAGAGACTAGTGTAGTGCGTCCAACAGAATATGTGCAAACTGTAGGCCACTCATGCAACAGGTTGTCAAGCTGCTCACGAACCTGTGGGCTGGTTTCCGCCCCATCAACCAGCTGCTGTATTAGGGATTCAGATTCCTCACAGTGTGACATGGAGACATTTGCCTCCTTCTCTGGATCCCCTAAGAGAGCCTTATTTGAGCAACCCAGTGGAGTTGGGATGACCAGATACATATGTATGGTATGTGGGCTGCCGGATGTTGACCCCTGCTGGTAGAAAGGGAAATAAGATCATCCTGTGATTACTGATAGACCATAACATGGGTTATTGAAGTCAAGACTGAGGCCAGTCATTGTCCTAAAGTCAAGCCCAACAATAACTGGAAAGGCCAGGTGATCATCCCTCATGACATAGACATCAAGAGTCCATTGTTGTACATGGAGAGAACAGTCCATCTCTGCATGCCCCATGGCTTTGTTGACTTGGCCATTCGCTAACACAAAAGTCAGAGCCTGGTTTCAATTCCTCTTTGGGCCTGTCTTGTCGTAAAAATTAGAACCAAACGATCATCTTCATTTAACCTGTTTGGGATAGGGGGCAGCATTTTCACGTTTGGATGAAAGGCGTCCCCAGAGTAAACTGCCTGCTACTCAGTCCCAGTTGCTAATATATGCATATAATTAGTAGATTTGGATAGAAAACACTCTGAAGTTTCTAAAACGGTTTGAATGATGTCTGTGAGTATAACAGAACTCATATGGTAGGCGAAAACCTGAGAAAAATCCACCAGGAAGTGGGAAATCTGAGATTTGTAGTTTTTCAACTCTTGGCCTATCGAATACACAGTGTCTATGGGGTCATATTGCACTTCCTAAGGCTTCCATTAGATGTCAACAGTCTTTAGAACCTTGTTTGATGCTTCTACTGTGAAGGAGGGGGGAATGAGGGCTCTTTGAGTTAGTGGTCTGTCAGAGAGCCATGAGCTGGCCACGCGTGTTCACGTGAGAGTTAGCTTGAGTTCCATTGCATTTCTGAAGATAAAGGAATTCTCCGGTTGGAACATGATTGAAGATTTATGTTAAAAGCATCCTATAGATTGACTCTATACTTCGCTTGACATGTTTCTACGGACTGTAAATGGAACATTTAGACTATGCACCTAGTGAACGCGCGTCATGAATTTGGATTACTGGGCTAAACGCGCAAACAAAAAGAAGGTATCTCATCTGGCCAATTGCCAGGGGAAATGCAGAGCGCCATATTCAAATAAAATACTATAAAATTAAAACTTTCATTAAATCACACATGTAAGATACTCAATTAAAGCTACACTCGTTGTGAATCCAGCCAACATGTCAGATTTTAGAAATGCTTTTCGGCAAAAGCATAAGAAGCTATTATCTGATAGCATGCATCCATCTGCACCAGCAGTAAACAAAGGAGCTAGCGTAGCAGGCGCTACACAAAACGCTGAAATAAAATATACATTACCTTTGACAAGCTTCTTTTGTTTATGTCCCATAAACATCAGAATTTATCCTTTTGCACGATTAATTCCGTCCATATATATCAAAAATGTCCATTTATAAAGCGCGTTTGATCCAGAAAAAAACATCTTAGAAAAACACAACGTCACTAAAAAATATTTCAAAAGTTGCCTATAAACTTTGTCAAAATATTTCAAACTACTTTTGTAATACAACGTTAGGTATCTTTAAACGTTAACAATCGATCAAATTGTAGACGGGGCAATCTGTTTTCAATACATGAACGAAAAGAAACCAGCTCTGCTCTTCACGTCTTGCGCAACTCACAAAAGTGTCCCCTGTTCCGAGTTGGCCTACTTCCTCATGAGACAAAGGAATAACCTCAACCATATTTCAAAGACTGGCGACATTGTGTGGAAGCGGTAGGAACTGAGAATAGGTTCCTATTAAATATCCAATGGCAAAGACAATATAGGGAACAGAGATGGGAAAAACAAAATTCTGAACAGTTAGTCCTCGGGGTTTTGCCTGCCACATAAGTTCTGTTATACTCACAGACATGATTCAAACAGTTTCAGAAACTTCAGAGTGTTTTCTATCCAAATCTATGAACAATATGCATATCTTATATTCTTGGCATGAGTAGCAGGAAGTTGAAATTGGGCACACTATTTATCATAATTTAAAATGATGCCCCCTAACTTTAACCAAAATATGCCACAGACCTAGAATTGCCTTATGTGTATCCCACAAAAAAAGGTTTACTGTCAAGCTAACTTTTTTTTAAATGAATTTAATCAAAATTGCCAAAATTCCAGGGGAAACCCCCATGGAAAACTTCAGGAAAAATTCCTTTAAATTTACCTTAAAGTTTCCAACCCTTTGCAACCCTACTCATAAGTATATCATAGTAGAAACTAGGTGTTAAAACAAACAAAAGTTTCCTAGCCAACCCCGCATTTTCTCCCACCAACATGCAGTCAAAATGCCTCCCCGGAACTTAACTCATCCACTTCCTTTAGCCACTCAAAAAAGGAAGTGACAATGGGTGTGTCTAGGGAGTGACCAGGGCGAAGCCTACAACCTAAGACATCAAGAAACTATGGAATCTTGTTGGTTACACTCTTGTCCAGATGGGATAGGGCAGCGTTCAGTGAGATGGCGACTGCGTAATCCATGGATCTATTGTGGCGGTATTCAAATTGGAGTGGGTCTAGAGTGTCGGGTAAAGTGGAGGTTAATAAATGATCTTCAAGCCTCTCAAAGCACTTCATGATTACAGAAGTGAGTGCTAAGGGGCGATAGTCATTTAGTTCAGTTATCGTTGCTTTCTTGGGTACAGGAACAATGGTGGACATCTTGAAGCAAGTGGGGACAGTAGACTGGGATAGGGAGAGATTGAATATGTCTGTAAACACTGGACAGAGACTAGGTTTTTACCTTGCCATGGTTAAATGCGGTGGCTCGCACTTTCAGTTTGCGAGAAAGCTGCCATCCATCCACGGTTTCTGGTTTGGGTAGATTTTAATAGTCAAAGCGGGAACAACATCCCCTAAACTGTACATTTCCTGATGAACTTAGTCACCGTGTCCGTGTATACAGTGGGGCAAAAAAGTATTTAGTCAGCCACCAATTGTGCAAGTTCTCCCACTTAAAAAGATGAGAGAGGCCTGTAATTTTCATCATAGGTACACTTCAACTATGACAGACAAAATGAAGAAAAAAATCCAGAAAATCACATTGTAGGATTTTAATGAATTTATTTGCAAATTATGGTGGAAAATAAGTATTTGGTCAATAACAAAAGTTTATCTCAATACTTTGTTATATACCCTTTGTTGGCAATGACAGAGGTCAAACGTTTTCTGTAAGTCTTCACAAGGTTTTCACACACTGTTGCTGGTATTTTGGCCCATTCCTCCATGCAGATCTCCTCTAGAGCAGTGATGTGTTGGGGCTGTTGCTGGGCAACACGGACTTTCAACTCCCTCCAAAGATTTTCTATGGGGTTGAGATCTGGAGACTGGCTAGGCCACTCCAGGACCTTGAAATGCTTCTTACGAAGCCACTCCTTCGTTGCCCGGGCGGTGTTTGGGATCATTGTCATGCTGAAAGACCCAGCCACGTTTCATCTTCAATGCCCTTGCTGATGGAAGGAGGTTTTCACTCAAAATCTCACGATACATGGCCCCATTCATTCTTTCCTTTGCACGGATCAGTCGTCCTGGTCCCTTTGCAGAAAAACAGCCCCAAAGCATGATGTTTCCACCCCCATGCTTCACAGTAGGTATGGTGTTCTTTGGATGCAACTCAGCATGCTTTGTCCTCCAAACACAACAAGTTGAGTTTTTACCAAAAAGTTATATTTTGGTTTCATCTGACCATATGACATTCTCCCAATCTTCTTCTGGATCATCCAAATGCTCTCTAGCAAACTTCAGACGGGCCTGGACATGTACTGGCTTAAGCAGGGGGACACGTCTGGCACTGCAGGATTTGAGTCCCTGGCGGCGAAGTGTGTTACTGATGGTAGGCTTTGTTACTTTGGTCCCAGCTCTCTGCAGGTCATTCACTAGGTCCCCCCGTGTGGTTATGGGATTTTTGCTCACCGTTCTTGTGATAATTTTGACCCCATGGGGTGAGATCTTGCGTGGAGCCCCAGATCGAGGGAGATTATCAGTGGTCTTGTATGTCTTCCATTTCCTAATAATTGCTCCCACAGTTGATTTCTTCAAACCAAGCTGCTTACCTATTGCAGATTCAGTCTTCCCAGCCTGGTGCACGTCTACAATTTAGTTTCTGGTGTCCTTTGACAGCTCTTTGGTCTTGGCCATAGTGGAGTTTGGAGTGTGACTGTTTGAGGTTGTGGACAGGTTATTTTATACTGATAACAAGTTCAAACAGGTGCAATTAATACAGGTAACGGACGAGTGGAGGACAGAGGAGCCCCTTAAAGAATAAGTTACAGGTCTGTGAGAGCCAGAAGTCATGCTTGTTTGTAGGTGACCAAATACTTATTTTCCACCATAATTTGCAAATAAATTGATACAAAATCCTACAATGTGATTTTCTGGATTTTTTTTCTCATTTTGTCTGTCATAGTTGAAGTGTACCTATGATGAAAATTACAGGCCTCTCTCATCTTTTTAAGTGGGAGGACTTGCACAATTGGTGGCTGACTGCCCCACTGTAGATGGTGGTCCGATAGTCCAGGATTATGAGGAAAAACATTTAGATCCAGAATATTTATTCTACGGGACAAAACTAGATCCAGGGTATGACTGTTGCGTAAGACGTGTTGTACAAAACCCACTGAGGCTCCGAAAGCCTTTTGAAGTGGGTCTAAGGACTTTTACATGTGAATATTGAAGAAGTCACCAAAAATTTGAACTACAAGGTCTGATAGGAATTCAGGGAACTCAGTGAGGAATGCTATATATGGCCCAGGAGGCCTGTAAACATTAGCTATAAAAAGTGATTGAGTAGGCTGCATAGATTTCATGACTAGAAGTCAAAAGTCAAAAACACAGTCTTTTTTTTGTAGATTGACATTTGCTGTCGGAAATGTTAGCAACACTTCCACCTTTGCAGGCTATGGTCACTAGTGAAACCAGGAGGAGAGGCCTAACACAGCAAATGTATCAGGCTTGAGCCATGTTTCAGTCAGGCCAATCACACCAAGGTTATGATCAGTGATGAGTTAATTGACTATGACTGCCTTTACATTACGTAGCCCCATTTTGAGATGTGAGATATCACAATCTCTTTCAATAATGACAGGAATGGAGGAGGTCTTTAATCCACTGAGAACACTGCCATGTTTAATTTTGCCCAACCTAGATCGAGGCACAGACACAGACTCAATGGGTATAGCTGAGCTTACTACACTGACTGCGCTAGTGCCAGGCTTGGTCCTGCTTGTAGGTGAGTCCCAGAAAGAAGGCCAATTATCTACACATTTTTTTTGGGGGGGGCAGAAAACAGTTTTCAACCAGCAATTGACTTGTGAGACTCTGCTGTAGAGCTCATCACTCCTCCTAACTGGTAGGGGTCCAGGGAAAATTACTCGATGCCGACATCTTTCTAGCTAATTTATACGCTGAAGCTATGTTGCGCTTGGTGACCTCTGACTGTTTCATCCTAATATCATTGGTGCCGATGTGGATCTCAATATCCTTATACTCTCTACACTCGACAGTTTTAGTCTTAGCCAGCACCATCTTCATATTAGCCTTTGGAAGGAGATCCTCGCCCTGAGCTCATCTACTTTATTGTCCAGGGACTCAACATTAGCGAGTAATATACTCCGATTGTGTCTAAAAGTCCACTCCCGAATACCTCTTCTCCGCAGGTGTCGTCTTGGAGCAGCTTCTGGGATAAGTTCAATCGCCTTGGGGGTTCCAAACAAAGGATCCAAATCAGGATAGTCGTACTTCTGATCAAAATGCTGGTGAGTTACCCCTGCTCTAATATCCAATAATAATGTGAGATATAACACAAAAAGTATATATGTATGTATACTGCAAAGTTGCCATCTTACACACATCTTGTTATATAATGTCCACCCCCTCGTTCGCCTGCAAATGGTAGAAAGCAGTGTGGATGTGGGTGACACCTTTGCCCGTGATGTAAGAGGTGAATAAATTGCAAATAACCATGGTTGTCCATGGTAATGGCCCCAGGCAGGCCCCAGGGAGCGAAGAGCTTTTTCAGAAAGTTGACTATGGCTGTGCCCATTGTGTTGACTTCGGGTGATTTAGAGTGAAGGTCATACAGCACAACGAGGAACATTTGATGGTGTGGTACATTGTGTATCTCTCCACAGACTTTGAGCTCTAGTATCTCCCTAGGTCCAGATGGCCAGTCCAGGGACTGTAGAAGGGGAGGGGCAGGTGGGCCAGTCTTCCCACTGATGAAGCATGATGTTCAGGACCTGATGAGCTGTTCAAGGTCACGATCTATGCCAGGCCTCCATACTGTGTCACGACACCGCTGTTTCAGTTTGACAATGCTGAGATGACCGTTGTGTGCCATTGCCATCACACCTCCCCTGTGGGCCCTGCAGGCATCACCCCAGCATGACAGTTTGTTTTTCACACGTGAGAATGACTCCAGTTCTGGTGGGACACGGGAAGGCCATCCATTCCTTTATGTACTCAATGAGTGTGCCAAATTATGGTTCTGCCGCCGACACGTCCTCGAGATCTTGCAGGGACACCATCTCCTGTGAGGAGAGTAAACAATGGATTTTCTTGGAGTGAACTGTACTTAGAAATCATACTGTTGTAGGCGAACTGACCACCTATGCAGACGGAGGGGCCTGTGTCCCCTGCCAGTGGTGGACATCAGGGCTGTCAAGACTTGATGGTCTGTTCTGAGGGTGAAGGAGCGACCATAAAGGTAGAGACGCCACCACTCACAAGCCCAGTTGCAAGCAAGAGCCTACTTTTGCTCTGTCGGACAGAGCATGAGAGGCAAAAGCTATGGGCTTTTCCACACCAACATGCAGCTGAGACAGGACTGTCCCCATGGTCATAGGTTGGGCAGTTCAAGTGGAAGTGAGCCAGGGTCGGGGACATGATGAGGGTGCGTTTCAGTTCTTCGATCACTACCTGACAGGCCGGAGTCCAGTTCCAAAGAGCATACTGCTTAAGAAGCAGTGACGTAATGAAGGAGTATTCTTGTAGAAATCGCATGTAGTAGGCATGCCAACTGCGAAGCTGATGTTCGAGGATGTCATGCACATTCAACTGCAATGAGAGATGCCAGTGGATGACACCTGGAACCCCAAAGTCTATAGCTGATGCTGAGAACTCACACCTGTCAATGTTCAGTGTTAGGTGATGGTGGGGGAGGCTGGTGAACACCAACCGTAGGTGCTCATCGTCAGTGGCAACGTCTGGCCAATGCACCACATTGTCATCCAAGTAGACCACAACACCAGGGCAGCCGGCGAGGAAGGTGGTCAAGATCTTCTGAAAGCAACTTGGTGCTGAACTCAGGCCAAAAGCCATGCGTGTATAACGATACAGTCCAGTGTGATTGATGAAGGCCGTTAAGTTCCTGCTCTCAGGATGAAGAGGAACCTGCATGTAGTCCTGTCGAAGGTCGAGCTTGGAGAAGAGTGTTGGAAGTGTGTCATCAGCTCCTCCGTTGTGGTTTGTGGATATTTGTGAGGCACCACTGATTTGTTGGCTGCTCGCATGTCAACGCAGGTTCTGATGCCCCCTGATTTCTTCTGAAGGATCACCAGGTTTGACACCCAGGGAGAGGCATTGATGGGTTTGATTAGATCCTCAGCCAGGAGTCGTTGGAGATCCTACTCGATGTCTTTGCGGAGGGCCAGGGGTATACGACGCAGCGGTGGAATTACAGAAGGAACCTTGGGTTCCAAAAGCGGTTTGCGTGTGAATGCAGTCAGGCATCCCAATCCACTGAACAGCTCTGGATACTGATGATGACACCGGGAGGACACCTTAAGCATCTTTGCCCCACTGTTATCCTTTAGAGAGATTTCAAGACTGACAAAAAGGTTCAGGCCCATGATGTTTGCGCTCTGGCGTGTGACGTGAAATGTCCAAGGCCTTGGAACCATAGATTTTGTCGGCCTCCTCCACCTCCCAAAATGTTATCTTGCTCTGACCATAGCTACAGGGCGTGGTGGATGGAGGCCGCAGCAGTAAGTGCTGGAAGTACTGGTTGGAATGTTGTTGAATTTAGCATAGACACCTTGGCACCGGTGTGAAGGAGAATGGGAATGCAGCTCTCTTCCAGGTAGAGATGGAGCATAGTAAATTTCACTGAAGTGGGGCCCCACTGTATGGGTCACTACCTTGTGGCTGTCGTAGGCACGTGTGTTGAGCTGATGCGTCAGCTGATGTGGAGCGGCACCACTTTGCGAAATGGTTCAACTTTTGACAGCGTCTGCATGTCTGGCCCTTAGCTGGGCAATCTGGAGCCCTTGTAGCGTGATGGTAGATCCACAATTTCCACAACGCCAAATTAAGTGGCTGATTCAATTTGTAGAGCAAGTGTGAGTGAATTAGCAAGTGTTAAATTAGCATCTTCAAGTAACATTCTTTGTTGTACCAGGAGGTTGGAGATTTTTCAATCAGCGTATCTCTTATCAGTTCGTCTTGTATTGCACCACAATTACATTGCTGTGCTAGAGCATTCAAATCAGCTACAAACTGGCTAACTGACTCACCAGCTAGCTGACTCACGAGCTCTCTGATGTCGTTTGAACAGAAGCCGTCTTAGTAGATTGTTTTCAGATTTAAAAAAAAATCAGTTAAGAGCTGCTATTGATTCTTCGTATGAGGCAGCAGGTTCAAAAGTGCTGAAAATGCGGTGCCCCTCTTCTCCGAGGCAGTGTCGGAGGATAGCATGTTTCCTGGTGCCGGCAACAGTATACAGTCCTATGGCTAGAAGGTACGTTTCAAACTAGCCTTTCCATTGCTCCCAGGGAATGACAGATCCGCCTGGGTGAGGCAGAAATGGGTCCAGAGGAGGCAGAGATATGGTGGGGATGAGGGATGCGGGATCAGCCATCATAGTCGCCAATGTTGTGTTCTTTATTTGCCATCACTCTAACATGCTCACATTCCTCAGCTAGCATAACAACAATGTTTAGCCAAAGTTTGGTGGCCCTTCTGGATAACAATACAGTGAGTCAACAGACCCATACAACAAACTGAGCTATATAACGAACATAACACTCTTTCTTTGCTAGCACATGTGAACGCCCTCCTGGAGCATCTTACCAGTATGCGCCACCCGAAAAGCTCACACATCCCGTGTGCTACATTAGTATTACCAGCTACCAGTAGTACTGGGTCTGGGCAGTTGGCCTACATTGTATTAGATCTTAAAAATATGATATCTGGGTACTCTCTACTCTTGATGCCATGTGGCTGGGCCGTGATATTCAACTAGCTCTACCTAACTCATTCTTAATTATGTGTCAGCCAAGACCTCTTAATTATTATTATACAGAAAAGGGTGCCATCTGGGATGCAACCAGTGTTCCCCCTCCTCCGTCTCCTTTACCTGATCCAGACTGCTTCTGTCCTCTGGGCCTCTCTCAGCTGTTTAATTACTTTGTCCCTAATAAATGATGCATCTCAAATTCTCATCTGAACACTTAATCTCTCTGCCACTCTCTTCTTCCCACTCCCTTCAGTTTTTCTGAGAAGGAACACAGCACCTTGTTAAAAACCTGACACCCATCTTCCTCTTCTCCCCCTCTCCTCCTCTTCCCCTCCTTCTCATCCTCCCCTTATTGTTCTGCTTCTCATACTCCTCCTCTTCCCCTCATCCTCCTTCCCCACCTTCTCCTCCCCTCTCTTTCTATTCCTCGTCCCCCCTCTCCTTCTCCTCCTCCTCTTAAAGGCCCTGTGGCCCTGTGGAGTGTAATAAACACAGCCATGTGAGCTTGCACTTTTAAAAAGAAAAGAAAAACAAGGAGATATTCATCACAGAGATGTATCATGTATATTTATGTCACTGTAAACTTCTCTATCCCGCTGAGAAGGCGAAAACAACATGGTCTGTCTGTGAATGCAGCACCCTGTATGCATCCCAAATGGAAGCATATGGCCTCTGAAAACAGTGCACAAGATAAGATAAGATAAGATAAGTTGCTATTAACTTGTTTGGGATAGGGGGCAGCATTTTCACTTATGGATGAATAGTATGCCCAGAGTGAACTGCCTCCTACTCAGTACCAGATGCTAATATATGCATATTATTAATAGTATTTGATAGAAAAGTTTCTAAAACTGTTTGAATGATGTCTGTGAGTATAACAGAACTATGGCAGGCAAAAACCGGAGAAAAAATCCAAACAGGAAGTGGGAAATCTGAGGTTTGTAGTTTTTGAACTCACCCCTATCGAATACACAGTGAGATATGGGTTATTTTTCACTTCCTACGGCTTCCACTAGATGTCAACCGTCTTTAAAACGTGGTTTCAGGCTGATTATGTGAAGGGGGGCCGGATAGGAGATGTTTTACTAAGGGGTCTGCCTACAGCCTCGTTCTCAGTCTGTCACGTTCTTTCAAAATCGAACCCAGAAGCAGACCAGGACAAGGAGAGTAGGAAGAAGGTGAGTATTTATTTACAAGTGAATGTGAATGGGTAGATATATCCAGGTGGCGTAGCGGGCAGCGGTGGTGAGTTGATGGGAGTAAATAGGTGGATCCAATGGGGTAGCGGAATCCTCAGACGACCAGGCGGGAATGGGGTAAATGATCCGGGTGAGTAACTGAAGACAGAACAAACGGAGGTAAGTTTAAGGCAAGCAATACGTAAAAAACAACAAAACAAATTCTATCCAACTTGAGGCTGATACTATGGCACAACATACTGTTCATGGCTAACGATCCGGCAGGGAATGGATGTCAGGTCCGGGCTTATGAAGAGGAGAGATGATGATCAGGACCTGGTGTGCAGATAGCTGATGGGATACAGGTGCGGGTAATCAGAACTCCCAACTGGCTACATTGCCCGGCAACCAGACAGGGTGTGTTCCAGGACGCCGGAAAAAACACTCCAGGACAGAACACAGGAAAAAACCAGACTCAGGAAACGGGATTCGTGACACAGTCATGCACTTTCACTTGAGAGGTTGCTCTCGTTCCAGTGCAATTCTACAGACAATGGAATTCTCTAATTGGAACATTATTGAACTTTTATGATAAAAAAACATCCTAAAGATTGATTCTATACTTAGTTTGACAAGTTTCTTCGACCTGTAATATAACTTTTTGAACGTTTTGTCAGAACGGACCAGATCGCGCTTTTGGATTGTTACCAAACGCCCTAACAAAAGAATCTATTGGACATAAATGGACATAAATGATGGACATTATCGAACAAAACAAGCATTTATTTTGGAACTGTGATTCCTGGGAGTGCATTCTGATGAAGATCATCAAAGGTAAGTGAATATTTATAATGCCTTTTATGAATAATGTTGACTACTCAACTTGGTGGATATTTCTCTGGCTGGTTTGGGCTCTGAGCGCCGTTCTCGGATTATGCTTTTTCCGTAAAGTTTTTTGGAAATCTGACACAGCGGTTGCATTAAGGATAAGTGTATCTAAAGTTTTATGTATAATAGCTGTATTTTCATCAATGAGTATTTCTGTGAATTCATGTGGCTCTCTGCAATATCACTGCATGTTTTTGAACTACTGAATCTAACACGCCAATGTAAAATACGATTTTTGGATATAAATATGAACTTTACCGAACAAAATATTGTGTATTGTGTAACATGAAGTCCTATGAGTGTCATCTGATGAAGATCATCAAAGGTTAGTGATTCATTTCTCTATTTGTGCTTTTTGTGACTCCTCTCGTTGGCTGGAAAAATGGCTGGGTTTTTCTGTGAGTTGGTGGTGACCTAACATAATTGTTTGTGGAGCTTTCGCTGTAAAGCATTTTTGAAATCAGACACTGTGGCTGGATTACGATAATTGTATCTTTAAAATGGTGCCTAATACGTGTATGTTTGAGAAATTTGATTTATGAGATGTCTGTTGATTTGTATTTGGCGCCCTGCAATTTCATTGGCTGTTGGCGAGGGGTTCCGCTAGCGGAAGTTCTAGACAGGTTAAAGACACAGCACCCTATCTTATTGACCAATCCAAACTTTGCTTGCTTATTTCTGTTATGGTCTAGATTTGGCCTTACCAGTAGCCTACCTAGTAATCAAAGATTAAGCCAAAAACTTGAATCTATTATTAGTATTTACACTGTAATTATATGTGTATCATATAACAGGTGTCATTGCCAATCATAATATTGTATATAATATCTGATTGTTACTGGCAGCTGAATTTAGACAGTCACTACACTTGCTGAAAAATAGGTTAGCCGGGAAAAAACCTAACTAGCCATGGTTTTCTGGCATGTGACATGTTAGTGATATATCTGACATGAACAGAGGTCAGCTGTCGTGTTATTGTTATTTCATCACTGAATTGCATCTTTGTAACTGAATACTAAAAGCAAGTTACATATCCTACTGCTTTGAGGAACTCTGACCTCATTGACCTGGGCTCATGACTTATATGGCCACTCTTACCTCTCCGGTGGCCCCATCCCACGATCCACCAGTGCCTGTGCATGAAATAACCAGAGGGTAGAATAACAAGACTCTAGACTCTTCTTCTTCCTCTTCCTTTTGAGAGAGGAAGCTAAGTGGATATCCCCCTCAGTTCCAAGGGTTGAAAGTGATATGCTCCTGGGGAAGCACCTCTACAAACAAACACTTCTTCAAACACGCACGCACACCCCACACAAACACACATTAAAGCCCTTTTTGCACATACACACACACTTTGTGGTACATTCACAGATGTACAGTTGAAGTCGGAAGTTTACATACACTTATGTTGGAGTCATTAAAAAATGATGTCATGGCTTTAGAAACTTCTGATAGGCTAATTGACATCATTTGAGTCAATTGGAGGTGTACCTGGGAATGTATTTCAAGGCCTACCTTCAAACTCAGTACCTCTTTGCTTGACAGCATGGGAAAATCAAAACAAATCAGCCAAGACCTCAGAAAAAGAATTGTAGACCTCCACAAGTCTGGTTCATCCTTGGGAGCAATTTCCAAACACCTGAAGGTACAACGTTTATCTGTACAAACAATAGTACTCAAGTATAAACACCATGGGACCACACAGACGCCATACCGCTCCGGAAGGAGACGCGTTCTGTCTCCTAGAGATGAACGTACTTTGGTGCGAAAAGTGAAAATCAAACCACAGCAAAGGACCTTGTGAAGATGCTGGAGGAAAGAGGTGCAAAAGTATCTATATCCACAGTAAAATGAGTCATATATCGCCACAACCTGAAAGGCTGCTCAGCAAGGAAGAAGCCACTGCTCCAAAACCACCATAAAAAAGCCAGACTACGGTTTGCAATTGCACATGGGGACAAAGATCGTACTTTTTGGAGAAATGTCCTCTGGTCTGATGAAACAAAAATGTTACTGTTTGGCCATAATAACTATCGTTATGTTTGGAGGAAAAAGGGGGAGGCTTGCAAGCCGAAGAACACCATCCCAACCGTGAAGCATGGGGGTGGCAGCATCATGTTGTGGGAGTGCTCCTGCTGCTGGAGAGACTGGTGAATTATGTGGATATATTGAAGCAACATCTCAAGACATCAGTCAGGCAGGAAGTTAAAGCTTGGTCGCATAATGGGTCTTCCAAATGGACAATGACCCCAAGCATACTTCCAAAGTTGTGGCAAAATGACTTGACTTAAGGACAACAAAGTCAAATTATTGGAGTGGCCATCACAAAGCCCTAAACTCAACCTATAGAAAGTTTGTGGGCAGAACTGGAAAAGTTTGTGTGAGCAAGTAGGTTACACCAGCTCTGTCATCAGGAATGGGCCAAAATTCACCCAACTTATTGTGGGAAGCTTGTGGAAGGCTACCGAAACATTTGACCCAAGCTACACATTTTAAAGGCAATGCTAGCAAATACTAATTGAGTGTATGTAAACTTCTGACCCACTGGGAATGTGATGAAAATAAAATAAAAGCTGAAATAAATCATTCTCTCTAGTATTATTCTGACATTTCACATTCTTAAAATAAAGTGGTGATCCTAACTGACCTAAAACAGGACATTTTTACTAGGATTAAATGAAAGGAATTGTGAAAAACTGAGTTTAAATGTATTTGGTTAAGGTGTATGTAAACTTCCGACTTCAACTGTATGTGTAGTATGCTATATGCACGTATTTAACTATTTTTGCCTTATTAGCATACTTTAATAGAATATTTCAACAAAAATTACATTCAACTGGTAAAAGTTTATGATTACGAGAAAAAAAGTAATATCGTGGTTTGGTTTCTGGCCTTAAGTTACAAAGCAATACTGACATTAACCACAAATAATTTTAGGCATTTAGATCCTAAAGTTAACTTACAAGATAAATCATGAACGAAGAGGTACCTACCAGGCCAAAGACCTAGAATATTTGAATATCATACAACCATTCTCCAAGGGACAGGATAAGATAGAGAACAGAACGGGGTGGCAGGGTAGCCTAGTGGTTAGAGCGTTGGATTAGTAACCAAAGGTTGCAAGTTCAAACCCCCAAGCTGACAAAGTTCAAATCTGTCATTCAGCCCCTGAACATGAAGTTAACCCACTGTTCCTATGCTGTCATTGAAAATAAGAATTTGTTCTTTAACTGACTTGCCTAGTTAAATTAAAATAAAGTGAGAACAGGGGCCTGTTGCACAAAAGTAGAATTAAGACATCCGGGATAAATGACTCAGCTGAGCTCAATGAAGCCAAAACATGTGCGTCCAGGCTTAATTGGTTGCACAAAGACCAAGCCAGGATGAGCAGACACGGATTCATTAAGCCAGGTGAAACCAATCCTGGATAGGTGCGCGCTCACGGCTCACTCAAATAGACCCCGCCACAGATCACAGATTAACTGATTTACCATGGCAACTAGAGCCGCGTACTTTTCCCCGTCGGAAGCACAAATCCTCATGGAGGCATACGAGGAGGTAAAAGATATAATTAAGAAGAAAGGCAACACCGCCACAGTGATAAAGCAAAGAGAAAAAGCGTGGCAAAGTATTGCAGACCGCCTGAATGCGTAAGTAGTGCACAATTACACACTCACCGCTCCGCTGAAACATCACAATTACAATTCAAATATTTAATTCACATCTCCAAAAATGCAGTTGTACTGTAATTATGAAACGGTTAATTTTCTTTATTGAAATGCACTGCAGATATGAGTGAAATTGTGTAAAGTAACTCCATCACACTGTATAAAGCTATGATAAAATTTTTGATATTTTTACTGAAAACAAGACAAAAATACCAAGTAATTTTTTGCAGTGTGACTCCATTAAGTGTGTGTGTGTGTGTGTGTGTGTGTAGATTAAACATGAACGGGCCAAAACGGACATGGCAGCAGGTCAAAATCAAATACAAGAACATTCTGCAGAATGGTATGGTCCCTGACTAATATTTAACAAAGCACAAGCATATATTGTACCCAGAAGGTGCCTGCTCACACATTGTCTGTACTGTTTTAGCAGTGAAAAAGAATACCCACAGACAAGGCACGGGTGGTGGGTCACCAAAGGCTGACCTTACCCCAGCAGAGGACATGGCCTTGGAGCTAAATAAAGGCAGGCCCGTCTTAGAGGGGATCCCTGGGGGGAAAGAGACGAGCATAGGTTCCTCCCAAGATGCCACCCGCTTCATTCAAGGTATGTCCTTCCATCTCTACATGGGATACAACCACATTCATATTGAATCAATTTGGACTGTCTGACTTTGGTTTACCTATTGCCTTGCAGTGTCTGGCAGCACTGTGTTCCTGTTAGAGCCACCAGCACAAGCACCAGACGATGCTGATCCAGTGAGTACTCCATCAAAGGCATACTGTAGGCCTGGCATGTCTTGTCTACTAGCTTCAATATGAATCCGATTAAATGTGATAGGGTGAAGGCCCCAGTGCAGCAGCAACAGCACATGATGGAGACGATGATGAGGAGGAGACCATCTCTCTGGATTCCAGAAGGCATGAGGTATCATGTTAAGACTGTGAAAGTACTATTTACTCTACAATGGTGAGGAGTCCTCATCAAAATCAAAAAATCTAATTTCTTTTACAGGACCCAGATGCTATACAGTGGGAAAACCAGCCTGGCAACATAGTGCGTATTAATAAAAGGACACCACATCCTGCCAAATTCCAGCTGCGCTAATTGTATTGTGTTCACAGAGCTCACAAGCTATCAGAAAGTTGTATGGCAACCACCTCCGGTGCCAAATAGAACTGGCAGACATAGACATTCAGTACAAGAAGAAAAAGATGGAAAATCTTGCACTGGAGTTCGAAATAAAAAAGAGGACAATTAGGAAACTGGACCTTGAAATAAAAAAACTTGAGAGGGAGGTGAGATATGCCTTCAATGTACACTGTATGCTAACTGTAACACAAATGTATTAATCATTATTTTTCTTTCCTCCCCCAGCTCCAAGAAGATGACACAGCTCAAAATAAAAATTAGGTATATTCTCGTAAAGTCAAGTGAGCCATGACATATGAGCTCTTATTGTGAGCACACAGGACGGTGGCATCTTTCTAAGGTTTTTTTTATTTTCCCAGCAATCAGTACAACCAAGTCATCGTTATAAGGCATCGCCCTCTTTTGCCCACCCCCCCCAGCACCAGGTGTGGCCACTAGCCTATATGAAGGCCCAAAATTGTGTGTTCCTTTCTGCTCTGACAATGGCATGCCCATTCGTGCGAGATGTGGTGGATGAAGAAGCACTTGTGCTGAGGAGAGCCTTCAGGTGAGAAAGGGTCTTCAGGGACCGGTTGGACCCACTGGCCTTCCCTGATGACCATCTATATGAAAGATACAGGTTTTCTGCAGATGGCATCAGGTATCTATGCAGACTACTGGGTCCCAGGATTAAGCACCGCACTGCACGGAGCCATGCACTGAGTGTGGAGCAAATGGTTTGTGTGGCCTTGCGCTTTTTTGCTAGTGGAGCCTTCCTGTACTCAGTGGGGGATGCAGAACAGCTGAACAAGGCCACAATTTGCCGCACAATAAGGAGTGTGTGTCTGGCTATCAAAGCATTAGCAGATGTCTTCATCTCCTTCCCTGGCCACAGAAGACTCTGTGACATCAAAGAGGAGTTCTATAGGATTGCAGGTAAGAGGATCTACAAATTACAGGACAACTGTTAACACATAGTAGGATACTCATTACTTTGTGTGACAGGTTTCCCCAATGTCATTGGTGCAGTGGACTGCACACACATAAGGATAAAAGCCCCCTCAGGTGCCCATGAGGCCGATTTTGTGAATAGGAAATCCTTTCACAGCATTAATGTTCAGGTGAACATAACTTTTTGATATTGTCCATTGACGAACACTCTGCATTGCCAGTGATGTGCATTGATTGGTGTAATATTCCTCATCTTATGATTTCAGATGGTCTGCAATGCTGACTGTGTGATCAGCAATGTTGTGGCAAAATGGCCTGGCTCAGTCCATGACTCCAGAATCTTTCGGGCCTCTGAAATCTATCAGTGCCTATCACAAGGTAAGCCACACAACCCCTATTTATAACCATCATGGCTGTGTCAAGAATATCACTGTGTTTATGAGGTAGTAATGATGAGATTTTGTGTTGACAGGTGAATTCTCTGGTGTGTTGCTGGGAGACAGGGGGTATGGCTGCCAGCCTTTTCTCCTGACACCTTTCACAGACCCCCAGGAAGCACAGCAGGCCTACAACCATGCCCATGCCAGGACCAGGGCCAGAGTTGAAATGACCTTTGGCCTCCTGAAGGCACGCTTTCACTGCCTTCACAAATTAAGGGTCAGCCCTGTTAGGGCATGTGATATTACTGTGGCTTGTGCTGTCCTTCACAATGTGGCCTGCCTGAGGAAGGAGAGGGCCCCCAGAGTGCCACCAGCCATGGACTGGGACAATCCGGCAATCTTCCCTGATGACGACAGTGGTCGGCTGCTGAGGGACCAATATGTGTTGAATTATTTTAGTTAGTATGTGTGCTTTCAATTTTGGTTAAATATGTCCTGCGGTGGCAGAGGAATTTGGGTTTTTTTGGGTTCGTTTTTTGACGAATTTGGCCTCTTATGATGTTTGTGCGGTATACTGTGTGTAATACAAGGCTGCAGGGAGGCTACTGCATCCATTCATTTGTCTGTTCAGTTGATGTGTATGGATTTGTCCTGCATTTATTTTAGTGTGCAGACATGCAGGGTGTGTTATACACATTCAAAGGTCTGTATATGTATCATTTTGTATAATATGCTTAGATTCTGTGCTTTCCATCGTGTAGAGTCACTGTGACTTCAGTTTTGAAAGGAGCTGATGGTTTACCTGCTTTGTTTTGTCCTTATTCAATAAAGGAACATAATGTTACACATTGTGTTTTTATATTCATATGGAATGTGTATTTGTTTATATGACAGAGTACTAGGGCCACACTGAAGAAAAAGGATAAAGTCATAAATTTATGAGGCTGGTTCTTTCTGCAGAAAAGCTACATATTGTTTTTACAGTTTTGATACTTATGACAATGTGATACTTAATATTCTGGCACATCAGCATGTCTTTGTTTATGAAACCATACTGAAGTACAATTTCACGAAATGCCCCACATCTGTCATTTTAACAACTGTCCTCCTTTAAAACAACTGGTTACAATATTATGACTTGTGTTTTTTTCCCCTCTGTGGCCCTAATATTCTAGCATTTTATATATAGCCTTATAGTCTATGGGAAACTGTAAATTATCTAATGATAGCAACATCATCTAAAAATCATTTTTTATCCAAAATCATTGAAATTAATGATCACAAACGTTTAAATAACAGTGGGTCTAGTTATATGTGATAACAATGTATAGTGAGCAGTGAAATAACTATTGGTTTCCATTTGTGGTGACTGCTGACTGACATTAGGGATGAGATTAAATAGATCCTGGAATTTAGCCTGGTCTGGAGCAGGCTAGCTCCACAGAATAAATCTCCATGGTAATTTATACCATAACATATCCTCCTGCCCCCTATCCATCTTTAGTGCAACCGGATTACGGATCAATTGAGCCAGGATCACCAAGATATCCTGGCTTAATCCCTTATCCTAGTTTTGTGCAACAGGCCCCAGATCTTTGTCCCATTTATACCAGATTGGACTTGTTTGTATTCAAAATAAATTGTTGACCAATCCAAATCAAATCAAATTTTATTTGTCACATACACATGGTTAGCAGATGTTAATGCGAGTGTAGCGAAATGCTTGTGCTTCTAGTTCCGACAATGCAGTAATAACCAACGAGTAATCTAACTAACAATTCCAAAACTACTACCTTATACACACAAGTGTAAAGGGATAAAGAATATGTACATAAAGATATATGAATGAGTGATGGTACAGAACGGCATAGGCAAGATTCAGTAGATGGTATCGAGTACAGTATATACATATGAGATGAGTATGTAAACAAAGTGGCATAGTTTTAAAGTGGCTAGTGATACATGTATTACATAAAGATGCAGTAGATGATATAGAGTACAGTATATATGTAGACATATGAGATTAATAATGTAGGGTATGTAAACATTATATTAAGTAGCATTGTTTAAAGTGGCTAGTGATATATTTTACATCAATTCCCATTATTAAAGTGGCTGGAGTTGAGTCAGTGTGTTGGCAGCAGCCACTCAATGTTAGTGGTGGCTGTTTAACAGTCTGATGGCCTTGAGATAGAAGCTGTTTTTCAGTCTCTCGGTCCCAGCTTTGATGCACCTGTACTGACCTCGCCTTCTGGATGATAGCGGGGTGAACAGGCAGTGGCTCGGGTGGTTGTTGTCCTTAATGATCTTTATGGCCTTCCTGTGACATCGGGTGGTCTAGGTGTCCTGGAGGGCAGGTAGTTTGCGTTGTGTTGTGCGTTGTGCAGACCTCACTACCCTCTGGAGAGCCTTACGGTTGTGGGCGGAGCAGTTGCCGTACCAGGCGGTGATACAGCCCGACAGGATGCTCTCGATTGTGCATCTGTAGAAGTTTGTGAGTGCTTTTGGTGACAAGCCGAATTTCTTCATCCTCCTGTCAGCCTCCTGTCATCCACAGACCTCCTTCAGCCTCCTGTCATCCACAGACCAAACCAAAGGTAGTTAAACTAAAATGTCCAATCAGATCAAACCAGCCACCTCTAGGAAAGGGGTCACATCTATAGTAGGACAATTGCATTGTGTCGTCAGAGTTCAGTTCACTCGGAACAACTACAAGTAACCACAGAGATGTAGACTTCAACTGTGAGAGACGGAATCAAAAACAAAAATCCATTGTACTATTTTTAAGTAATTAATTTGCATTTTATTGCATCCTTACACAGTAGATAACGTCAGAGTTCTATTCAGAGGACAAGTTTCAGATAGATTCCAGACATGGCTGCTGTAGGATCATTCTATCACACATTCCAGTAATCCCCCTCAGAGGTTGGGGGGGGGGGGGGGGGTTGTATTGGGCATTGTCTTGAGCCATTTGCCATGTGGCTGATGGTGACAGAGAGCACATAAATTTGGGCCGAACCTACAAATCCCCCCTGGACGGAAGCTGTAACTGAACAGCCTGTGTCCAATACAAGAAGAAGTGTCCCTCTCCACAAGAGAGTACATTCTTGAGTCTTCAGTTCAGCTTGTGCAACCTGTCCTTGGGCCTATGGCATATAGAACGATATGCTATATCAAATCCCCCAAAACAGCAGAACCACAGCCAGCCGATTACTACGTGTACAGTAGAAAGAGCCGTTTAAGAGCGCTCAATTGCCCAGTGAAGGTTATTCTACCATACATGACTGACTACTAGGCACATGTACTACAGTGGGAAGAACAAGTATTTGATACACTGCAGATTTTTCAGGTTTTCCTACTTACAAGGCATGTAGAGGTCTGTAATTTGTATCATAGGTACACTTCAACTGTGAGAGACGGAATCAAAAACAAAAATCCATTGTACTATTTTTAAGTAATTAATTTGCATTTTATTGCATGACATAAGTATTTGTTCACCTACCAACCAGTAAGAATTCCGGCTCTCACAGACCTGTTAGTTTGTCTTTAAGACGCCCTCCTGTTCTCCACTCATTACCTGTATTAACTGCACCTGTATAAAAGACACCTGTCCACACACTCAATCAAACAGACTCCACCCTCTCCACAATGACCAAGATCAGAGAGCTGTGTAAGGACATCAGGGATAAAATTGTAGACCTGCACAAGGCCGGGATGGGCTACAGGACAATAGGCAAGCAGCTTGGTGAGAAGGCAACAACTGTTGGCGCAATTATTAGAAAATGGAAGAAGTTCAAGATGACGGTCAATCACCCTCGGTCTGGGGCTCCATGCAAGATCTCATCTCGTGGGGCATCAATGATCATGAGGAAGGTGAGGGATCAGCCCAGAACTACACGGCAGGACCTGGTCAATGACCTGAAGAGAGCTGGGACCACAGTCTCAAAGAAAACCATTAGTAACACACTACGCCGTCATTAATTAAAATCCTGCAGCACACGCAAGGTCCCCCTGCTCAAGCCAGCGCATGTCCAGGCCCGTCTGAAGTTTGCCAATTACCATCTGGATGATCCAGAGGAGGAATGGGAGAAGGTCATGTGGTCTGATGAGACAAAAATATAGCTTTTTGGTCTAAACTCCACTCGTCGTGTTTGGAGGAAGAAGAAGGGTGAGTACAACCCCAAGAACACCATCCCAACCGTGAAGCATGGAGGTGGAAACATCATTCTTTGGTGATGCTTTTCTGCAAAGGGGACAGGACGACTGCACCGTATTGAGGGGAGGATGGATGGGGCCATTTATCGCGAGATCTTAGCCAACAACCTCCTTCCCTCAGTAAGAGCATTGAAGATGGGTCGTGGCATGACAACGACCCGAAACACACAGCCAGGGCAACTAAGGAGTGGCTCCGTAAGAAGCATCTCAGGGTCCTGGAGTGGCCTAGCCAGTCTCCAGACCTGAAGCCAATAGAACATCTTTGGAGGGAGCTAAAAGTCCGTATTGCCCAGCGACAGCCCCGAAACCTGAAGGATCTGGAGAAGGTCTGTATGGAGGAGTGGGCCAAAATCCCTGCTGCAGTGTGTGAAAACCTGGTCAAGAACTACAGGAAACGTATGATCTCTGTAATTGCAAACAAACGTTTCTGTACCAAATATTAAGTTCTGCTTTTTTGATGTATCAAATACTTATGTCATGCAATAAAATGCAAATGAATACTTAAAAATCATACAATGTGATTTTCTGGATTTTTGTTTTAGATTCCGTCTCTCACAGTTGAAGTGTACCTATGATAAAAATTACAAACCTCTACATGCTTTGTAAGTAGGAAAACCTGCAAAATCGGCAGTGTATCAAATACATATTTCTCTCAAATGTTGTGCACAAATTTGTTTACATCCCTGTTAGTGAGCATTTCTCCTTTGCCAGGATAATCTATCCACTTGACAGGTGTGGCATATCTAGCATAACTAGCATGGTCATTACATAAGTGCACCTTGTGTTGGGGACAATAAAAGGCCAGTCTAAAATGTGCTGTTTTATCACAAAACACAAGTTTTGAGGGAGCGTGCAATTTGCAGGCTGACTGCAACAATTTCCACCACAACTGTTGCCAGAGAATTGAATGTTAATTTCTCTACCATATGCCACATCCAATGTCGTTTGAGCTTTTTAGAGAATTTGGCAGTACGTCCTACCGGCCTCACAACTGCAGACAACGTTTAACCACGCCAACCCAGGACCTCCACATCCGTGTTTTTCACTTGCGGGATGGTCTGAGACCATCCACCCGGACAGCTGATAAAACTGTGGGTTTGTACAACTGAAGAATTTCTGCACAAACTGTCAGAAACCGTCTCAGGGAAAGTCATCTGTGTGCTCGTCTTCCTCACCTGACTGCAGTTTGGCGTCGTCACTGACTTCAGTGGGCAAATGCTCACCTTTGATGGCCACTGGCACGCTGGAGAAGTGTGCTCTTCACAGATGAATCCCGGTTTCAACTGTACTGAGCAGATGGCAGACAGCATGAATGGCGTAGTGGGAGAAAGAGGTTTGCTGCTGTCAACGTTGTGAACAGAGTGCCCATGGTGGCGGTGGGGTTATTCTATGGGCAGGCATAAGCTATAGACAATGAACACAATTTTATCAAGGGGCCATATGACTGCACAGCAGTGGAGGCTGCGGAGGGGAGGGCGGATCATAATAATGGCTGAAATGATATATTTGATACCATTCCACTGATTCCGCTCCAGCCATTACCACAAGCCTGTTCTCCCCAATTAAGGTGCCACCAACCTCCTGTGATGCACAGAGATAACGTGATGAGATCCTGAGGCCCGTTGTTGTGCCATTCATCCACCGCCATCACCATATGTTTCAGCATGATAGTGCACGGCCCCATGTAACAAAGATCTGTACACAATTCCTGGAAGCTGAAAATGTCCCAGTTCTTCCATGGCCTGCATACTCACCAGACAGGTCAGTCATTGAGCATGTTTGGAATGCTCTGGATTGACGTGTACGACAGTGCATTCCAGTTCCCTCCAATATCCAGCAACATCAGAGCACGCAACAGAACATTGAACTGTCTACACAGTATTTATATATTTAAAAAAAAATTAAATCAATTTTAATCCAAACTAAAGTTTTGTTGCTTAAGATTCCATTACGTGGTTAGCCTTCACGGCTGGGACTGCAAGTTTGTGTTCCTTTTTTTGCGTGGATTCCGCGAGTGCTAGTGCTACAGGTGTCTGTAGTACAGACACCTGTCGTCATCGTGGGAAAGACTCATTGTTATCTTTTTGTAAAACAACTGGTTGCAGTAAAGAGCCAATCTGGATACTAAGGAGATCCTGAGGGAAATTGACGAGTACCAACAGCTTTACGTTGTGGAGGAACAACATACTCCATCGTGGAAAGATCCGACCACCTCACAAAATAACTTTAACCCGAAAAAAAACAGATTCGTCTACAGCCAATTGCTCTGTCTGCAATCCATGCAACACTGGAAAAGTTGTGTGAGGAGGTAGCAGGGCTGAGGGAGAGTTTGGAGTTCAGCCAGAGTGAAATTCTGACGCGCCAAAGAGAAAACAAAACACGCACAGCCAAGGTTAAAAACCACAATTCCATCATGGATTGTCTACTCAGGGAAAACAGGGTGATGAAGGAGTCGCTACTAGACATATAAAGTCATAGTATGCGTGCAAATCTATTTTAATCCAGAGGGCGTGATCGGAGAATTCATGCTATCCGCCTTGAAACTTATAACTTATAACCCATAGAGACTGTAAACAAGGTGGCTTTCCACCGAGTACACAGACTTGGAGCTCGGAGCGACAAGACCAAGGGTCCTCGACCGATCATTGCAAAATTTGAACACTACCAACAAAAGGAGCTGATCAAAAGCAGGGGAAGGGAGCTTAAAGGGACCAAATTCGGTCTCAATTACCAATTTCCAAGGGAGATAAACGAACGTTGTAAGAGACTGTATCCGATACAAAGACAACAAAGGGAGGATGGCAGGCGTGCCTTTGTCATTGTGGACAAACTCTTTACAGATGAACAGCTATTCTGAGACAGCTCCATAACACCGTGGCTGTACTAAATTCTACAGGGACTTCAGGTTACGAAAAAAAAGAAGTTATGGAAACTGTAAAAATATCTGAACATTATGAAGTGGATATGAACACACATGTACTCAATTACATGCTTGCTTACACATAATGATTTATACATACACACACACACACCTGATCTCGCTCTCTTCTCTCACTCTCTCTTTCTCTTTTTTCTCTCCATTGTCGATAACTGTTTTATAATTTAATGTGTTTATTGTTTATCTTTTTTATGTATTTGTCTACAAGTTTATATATGTTTACAACAAGCAAGGGGAAGATATCAGAATAGGGGCATTGGGGAATAATAAAATATTGTACGGAATACATTTGTACTGTAGTGAATGTCACGCGGGACTAGGTGGGTGCAGGAATCAGACACAGAGAGAGAGAGTAACTGAGCTGAAGTGTTTTACTCTTGCACACCAAAATAATAAGCCCCACAAAATACAGGGTGCAGGACACTATACAAGACAACCCAAAAACCACAGGGTGTCAAGTAAAGAAAAGAAAATACACCACTACCTAACATGCACACACGTAACATTAAGACAATCCTGCACAAAACAAGGGCGGGTCAAACTACTACATATAGGGAAGCTAATTAAACCAAAATAAACACAGGTGAAACTAATAAGACAAAACCAACAGACAAACGAAAAAGGGATCGGTAGCGGCTAGTAGGACGGCGACCGCTGAGCACCGCCTGAACAGGCAGGGGAGCCAACTTCAGCAGAATTCGTGACAGTGAAGCCATCTCTAGCGTAATGCAAGGTCTTTTTCATGATCATGTGAAACATCAATTGCTATGGAAATGCTGGGATGTGTTTTTAAATTATGTTAAAGGTAATTATGATGCAACTATGATGGTGATATGAAATGGATTACAATTTTCATCATGAATATTAAGGCTATAGGCACTACATGTTACACACATAGACACTCAACCATGCAAATTGGCAAAGTTATTATTTACTTGGACATCACACATTATAGTCTTACTCTTATACAGACATTGTACACACTATTTCACATCCAATATCATACACATCAACCTACTCAGATTTGCTACACACATAGTACCTTGTCTCAATTTTCTAACATCTGTGGCATTGGCTCACAGGCAAAAAGGCAAGGGAATAAAAAAAATATTGCTAAAACCTATTTCTTGAATTCTAAATATCAGACATTTGAAAGCTCTAGTTTTGACCTCCATAATACCTCTGACGGCATTAACTTTACAAGCACTTTAGTATGGTCAATTTAGACTGAGAATAGTATCTAGTTATGGTACGGGGTGAAATAGATATAGCCAGTTATAATTGTAAAGGTTTAGCAGATTATTAAAAAAAGAAGACCAGTCTTTAGATCAGTCTTTACATTACAAAAGAAAATATAACATATACTGTTTACAGGAAACTCACTCTACATCCTTAGATGAAGTTGTGTGGAAAAGGGAATGGGGTGGTGAAATAATTTTCTGTCATGGACAAAGGAACTCAAAGGGTGTGATGATATTAATGAACAAAAATGTTGATCTGAATGTGCAAATAGTCAGGATTGATTTGCAAGGAAGGTGGATCCTTTTGAATATAAAAGTGGACAAAAAAGAGATTTGGCTCATTAATCTTTATGGTCCAAATCAGGATGATCCACACTTCTTCGAAAACATTTATACCAATTTATTGAACTTACAGGCAACAAATGATCTAATCATTATGGTAGGAGACTAACACAGTGTTAAGTACCTCAATGGACCGTAAAGGTAATCACTCTACAAACTATCATCACTGTGCCCTTAAGGAAATCACAAATATTATGGACACATTAGAAATAGTGGATATTTGGAGACTAAAAAACCCCGACCTAGTGAGATATAAATGGAGACTTAATCAAGCTAGTCGTCTTGACTACTTTCTTTACTTTCTTTACTTTCTTGTCTCCTTTTCTCTTGCATCAATGGTTAAAAAAGTTTTAATAGGAGACAGAATGCGATTGGATCATCATCTAATTTTCATTCACATAACACTTACAGATTTTCCGCGTGGACGGGGATATTGGAAATTTAATCAAAGTTTACTGGAAGACAACTTAATTTTTAACTAAGACAAAATCATGTATAACTGAATTTTTCCAGTATAATATAAGTTCAGCAAATCCCTTCAGGGGTCATTCAATTCAATATTCATCAATAATAAAGAAATACAAATTCTGGCTAAAGAGACTAGTGTCACGCCCTGACCTTAGTTATCTTTGTTTTCTTTATTATTTTGGTTAGGTCAGGGTTTGACGAGGGTGGTATGTGTAGTTTTTGTTTTGTCTATGGGCTTTTGTGTGTCTTGGCGGTTTTGTATATCTAGGTGTTTATATTTCTATGGTTGCCTAGATTGGTTGCCTAGATTGGTTCCCAATCAGAGGTAGCTGTTTATCGTTGTCTCTGATTGTGGACCATATTTAGGTAGCCATATTCCTTGGGTATTTTGTGGGTTATTGTCTATGTGTAGTTGCCCGTCAGCACTCTTGTTATATAGCGTCATGGTCGTGTTGTTGTTTTGTATAGTTTTGTTCAGTGTTTGTTCTTTATTAAAGTAGTATGTACGCCTATCACGCTGCGCCTTGGTCTCGTCAATATGACGAACGTGACAGAATAACCCACCAAACCAGGACCAAGCAGCGTGAAAGGGAGGAACAGCGCTTGGTGGAAAAATGGACCTGGGACGAAATACTGGACGGTAAAGGATCCTGGACGTGGGAGGAGGTTTTGGCAGGAGAGGATCGCCTACCATGGAGGCAGGTGGAAACAACGCAGGAGGAACGGCGAAGTTAGAGAGGACAGCAATGACGTCGGGGAGGTAGGCCACAGAAACCCCAATATTTTTTTGGGGGGGGGGGGGGGCACATGGAGCAGTCGGCGAAGTTGAGGGGTGAGTCTGAGATTGTCTTAGTTATTGGACAGATTGGAGGAGAGTGAAGAGAGAGAGCTGTTGGTTTGGCGTAGCTGTCCGATGCCACCTGTGTCAGATCCTCGTACTCATCCTGAAACATGTTAAAGTTCCGGAAAAATTGATGCCGGCTATAGGCCTGGTGCGCACTCACCCTGAGGTGCGTGTCCCCAGCTCGGTACCACCAGTGCCGGCACCACGCACCAGGCCTGTAGTGCGCCTCGGTAGTCCAGTACACCCTGTTCCTGCTCCTCACACTCTCCCTGAGGTGTGTGTCCCCAGCCCGGTATCACCAGTGCCGGCCCCACACACCAGGCTTCCTGTGCGCCTCCAGGGTCCAGTATGCCCTGTTCCTGCTCCTCGCACTCGCCCTGAGGTGCGTGTCCCCAGCCCGATACCACCAGTGCTGGCACCACGCACCAGGCTTCCTGTGCACCTCCAGAGCCCAGTACGCCCTGTTCGACCTCCCCGCACTCGCCCTGAGGTGCATGTCACCAGCCCGGTATCACCAGTGCCGGCACCACGCACCATGCCTACAGTGCGCCTCCAGGGTCCAGTATGCCCTGTTCCTGCTCCTCGCACTCGCCCTGAGGTGCTTGTCCCCAGCCCGGTATCACCAGTGCCGGCACCAGGCATCCAGTGCGCCTCCAGGGTCCAATACACCATGTTCCTCTTCCCCGCACCTGCCCTGAGGTGTGTGTCACCAGCCCGGTACCACCAGTTCCAGCACCACGCACCAGGCCTACAGTGTGCCTTGGCAGTCCAGAGCGTCCGGCAACAGTACCCAGTCCAGAGCGTCCAGCAACGGTCCCCAGTCCGGGGTCTCCAGCGACGGTCCCCAGTCCAGAACATCCGGCAATAATCCACGCAGTGAGGGTCCCCAGCCCGGGGCCTACGGCTAGGACTCAGTGTAAAGAAGGGGGGCGGTGTCCAGAACCAGCGGCGTCACCGAGGTTAGGTGCCACCCAGACCCTCCCATATAGGTTTAGGTTTGTGGCCGGGAGTCCGCACCTTTGGGGGGGGGGGGGTACTGTTACGCCCTGACCTTAGTTATCTTTGTTTTCTTTATTATTTTGGTTAGGTCAGGATGTGATGAGGGTGGTTTGTGTAGTTTTTGTTTTGTCTATGGGTTTTTGTATGGGGTTAGGGTTAGTCTATGGTTGCCTAGATTGGTTCTCAATCAGAGGCAGCTGTTTATCGTTGTCTCTGATTGGGGACCATATTTAGGTAGCCATATTCCTTGGGTATTTTGTGGGTTATTGTCTATATGTAGTTGCCTGTCAGCACTCTTGTTATATAGTTTCACGGTCGTGTTGTTGTTTTGTATAGTTTTATTCAGAGTTCGTTCTTTATTAAAGTAGTATGTAAGCCTATCACGCTGCGCCTTGGTCTCATCAATATGATGAACATGACAACTAGACTAACAAGGGAAATCCATGAACTAATAGTACAGGTAGATAGCAATAAAAATGATACTACAGAGATACAAAATAAGTTAAAGGAAAAACAAAAAGAACTTGAGGAACTTATTCAAGAACGATCTAATGTAATCTATTACAAAAATAAAGCAAACTGGATGGAATATGGAGAAAAATGCACAAATTTCTTCCTGAATCACCAATACAGGAACACTAACAAAAATAATTTGCAGAGACTCGTTACTGAAGACGGAGTCATCTATGATTCTCCGAATTATATTTTAAAAGAGGAAGCTAATTATTTTAGGCAGATGTTCTCTTTTCCATCTCATCCTTTCCCAATGAATGAAGATTATGGTAAGGAATACTTTCCAAAAAATATAAAAAATGGAAAATGAACAAATATACACAAAGATCAGTGAGAAGGCCCAATTACAGAGGAAAAAGTCTATTAAATCCTTTGAGTCTGGAAAAACCCCAGGGCTTGATGGCATACCGGTAGAGGTATATCAAGTATTTTTTGATGTACTTAAAGCTCCATTGTTAGATTGTTTTAATTACTCCTATAGGAATTGTAGTCTGTAAGGTACTCAGCAGGAAGGTCTGATTTCTCTATTATCTAATCAAGACCCAGATGGCAAATATAAAGACCCAGTCTATCTAAAAACTGGAGGCCCCTTACACTTCAATGTTGTGATGCAAAGATACTAGCAAAATGCATAGCACTCAGAATTAAAATGGTTTTACCAGGTATTGTTCATCCTGATCAGACAGGTTTTTTACATGGACGGTACATTGGAGATAATAGAACGATACATTACTTACTAGAAATAATAGAACATCATGAAACATATAAGACGCCAGGAATGGTATTTATAGCGGATTTTGAAAAGGCATTTGATAAAGACTAGATTTTATTTTAGAAATGCCTGGATTATTTCAATTTCGGTAATTCTTATAAAATGGTCAAGACTAATGCATAGCAACCCCAGGTGTAAAATAGTAAATAATGCCTACTTCTCAGAGTTATGAATTGTCAAGAGGAGTTAAACAAGGGTGTCCGCTGTCACCATATCTATTCATTATGGCTATTAAAATGCTAGCTATTAAAATCAGATCCAATAACAACATTAGAAGATTAGAAATCTAAGGCTTAAAAACAAAGGTGTCCATGTATGCCGATGACTCAAGTTTTATATTAAGTCCACAAGCTAGATCCCTGCAATGTCTCATTGAAGATATAGATAACTTTTCTGTACTCTCTGGACTAAAACGTAATTATGATAAGTGTTCAATATTACGTATTGTATCCTTAAAAAATACAATTTTTACATTACCCTGCAGTTTACCTATAAAATGGGCTGATGGTGAAGTAGACATACTCGGTATTCATATCACAAAACATATAAGCTCTCCACGATGAATTTCAATAGAAAAATTGTAAAAATAGACAAGATCCTGCAACCATGGAGAGGTAAATACCTGTCTATTTATGGAAAAATTGCCCTGATTAACTCCACAGTCATATCTCAGTTTGCTCACTTACTTTTGGCGCTGCCTACTCCTGGTGATTCGTTTTCCAAATCATAAGCAAAAAATATTTTGCTTTATCTGGGACGCTCAACCAGACAAAATAAAACGTGCCAATCTATATAATGAATATGAATTGGGTGGGTTGAGATTATTACATATAAAAGCATGGAACCTCTCTAAAAGCTTCACTCGTTCAAAAGTTTTATTTGAACCCTAAACGGTTCAAGTAGATTACTAAGAAAAGCTCATCCATTGTTTAAAAATTGCCATTTTGCTTTTGTGCAGAATGCCATGTCTCATTTTTGATTAATTGAAAATGATACTTTTTTCAAAGTATCTCTCTTTTTCAAACAAGCATTGCAGAGCTGGCTACAATTTCAATTTCATCCCCCTGAAAAGATAATATTTGTTCTATGGCTGAACTCAAATGCGCTGGTTGCTAAAATACCTGTATTTATGGGAAATGATTGTCTCTGTATACATCAATGATGTCGCTCTTTCTGCGGGGGATTCTCTGATCCACCTCTACGCATACAACACCATTCTGTATACTTCTGGCTCTTCTTTGGACACTGTGTTAACTTCTTGACTCTACTTGAGACGCATATGTCTCAAGTAGGCACCTGGAAATGCAAATGCGCTACGCTAAATGCTAAATGTACTCGTTAAAACTCAAACCTTGATCAAAATTCACAAGCAGGGTATTGAATTAAAGCTACACTCGTTGTGAACCTAGCCAACAAGTCAGATTTTTTAAATGCTTTTCGGCGAAAGCATGAGAAGGTATTATCTGATAGCATGCACCACCTGAAAATGCCTGAATGCGACGTAAACAAAGACTCTGCTTATCCGACGCAGCACAAAACGCAGAAATAAAATATAAAACATTCATTACCTTTGACAAGCTTCTTTCTTGGCACTCCTATATGCCCCATAAACATAACTATTGCGTCTTTTTTTCGTTTAAATCGGTCCATATATACCCAAAATAGCTTTCTATGGAAGCTGTGTCATTCAGAAAAAAACATCGTTTTTAAACGCTGCGTAATTTTTTAAAATTAAAAAAGTCGACGATAAACTTTCACAAAACACTTCGAAATCCTTTTGTAATCCAACTTTAGGTATTAGTAAACGTTTATAATCTATCAAAAATGATTACAGGGCGATGTATATTCAATAGCTCCTCGTTTGCAAATCAATGGCTGCCAATGTCCACATTAACAACATCCGGGTGGAGACTGGAAGAAACGGAAGCCAGATAGATGGATTTTCCAACAATAAATTCAATTGAAAATGACGACAATGGCGACATCGTGTGGAATTTGTATGAATTGCATGCAGGTCGATATTAAATTTTGTCCTCTTTTAACAACCCATGGAAGTGACTTATGGAAATTATTTTTAGCTTTCAGAGAGCAGTTTTTCTTGCGTTTTTCAATGAAACACACGATCTGTTATAGTCACAGCCGTGATTTAACCAGTTTTAGAAACTTCAGAGTGTTTTCTATCCACACATACTAATCATATGCATATACTATATTCCTGGCATGAGTAGCAGGACGCTGAAAAGTTGCGCGATTTTTAACAGAATGTTCGAAAAAGGAGGGGGTAGAAGTAAGATGAACTAATCTCCAGACGAGCTTCAATGCCATACAACTCTCCCTCCGTGGCCTCCAACTGCTCTTAAATGCAAGTAAAACTAAATGCATGCTATTCAACCGATCGCTGCCCGCCTGTCCAGCATCACTACTCTGGACGGTTCTGACTTAGAATATGTGGACAACTACAAATACCTAGGTGTCTGGTTAGATTGTAAACTCTCCTTCCAGACTCTCCAATCTTCAGGTATATTTCATATTTCAATGGTCACCCCCAAAGCCAATTCTTTCTTTGGCCGCCTCTCCTTCCAGTTCTCTGCTGCCAATGACTGGAACGAATTTCAAAATCACTGAAGCTGGAGACTCATATCTGCCTCTCTAACTTTAAGCACCAGCTGTCAGAGCAGCTCACAGGTCACTGCACCTGTACATAGCTCATCTGTAAATAGCCCATCCAACTACCTCATCCCATACTGTTATTATTCATTTTTTGCTCCTTTGCACCCTTTTTTTTGCTTCCTTTTTGCTCATTTTTTGCGCCTTAACTCTACTTGCACATTCATCTTCTGCACATCTATCACTCCAGTGTTTATTGCTAAATTGTAATTAGTTTGCCACTATGGCCTATTTATTGCCTTAATTCCCTTATCTTACCTCATTTGCACACACTGTATATAGACTTTTCTATTGTGTTATTGACTCTATGTTTGTTTATTCCATGTGTAACTCCGTGTAGTTGTTTGTGTCGCACTGCTTTGCTTTATCTTGGCCAGGTCGCAGTTGTAAATGAGAACTTGTTCACAACTGGCCTACCTGGTTAAATAAAGGTGACATTTTTGGAAAAAAAACATTTCTGTTTTAAACGGGATATATTTTTTTTTTTTTTTTTTTTGTGAATTTTACCCCTTTTTCTCCCCAATTTCGTAGTATCCAATTGTTGCTACTATCTTGTCTCATCGCTACAACTCCCGTACGGGCTCGGGAGAGACGAAGGTTGAAAGTCATGCGTCCTCCGATACACAACCAACCAAGCCGCTGCTTCTTTAACACAGCACACGTCCAACCCGGAAGCCAGCCGCACCAATGCGCCGGAGGAAACACCGTGCACCTGGCCACCTTGGCTAGCGTACACTGCGCCCAGCCCGCCACAGGAGTCGCTGGTGCGCGATGAGACAAGGACACCCCTACCGACCAAGCCCTCCCTAACCCGGGCGACGCTAGGCCAATTGTGCGTCGCCCCACGGACCTCCCGGTCGCGGCCGGTTACGACAGAGCCTGGGCACGAACCCAGGACTCTGATGGCACAGCTGGCGCTGCAGTACAGCGCCCTTAACCACTGCGCCACCCGGGAGGCCTTAAACAGGATATTTTGACAGGAAAAGATGCTAGAATATGCATATAATTGACAGCTTTCGATAGAAAACACTCGAACGTTTCCAAAACTGTAAAGATATTGTCTGTGAGTATAACAGAACTGATGTTGTAGGCGAAAGCCTGAGAAAAATCCAACCCGAAGTGCCCCAGGTTTTGAAAGCGCTGCGTTCCAATGACTCCCTATTCGGCTGTGAATGTTCCATCAACGAGCTTACGCTTTCTACGTATTCCCCAAGGTGTCTACAGCATGGTGACGTAGTTTTACGCATTTCTGTTGAAGAATAGCCGTAGGCGGCCACATTGCGTAAGTGGTCACATAGTGACTCAGAGAGAGATTCTCGCGTAAAATACAGAGGTAGCCATTACTCCAGTCGGTCCTAGTGAAAAACGAATTGTCCTGACGGATATATTATCGAATAGATATTTGAAAAAAACCTTGAGGATGGATTCTTAACAACGTTTGCCATGTTTCTGTCGATATTATGGAGCTAATTTTGAATATTTTTCGGCACAATTTCCGGGCGTTTTCTCAGCCAAACGTGAAGAACAAACGGAGCTGTTTCGCCTACAAAAATAATATTTTGGGAAAAAATGAACTTTGGCTATCTACCTGGGAGTCTCGTGAGTGAAAACATCTGAAGTTCATCAAAGGTAAACTATTTAATTTGATTGCTTTTCTGATTTCCGTGACAAGGTTGCCTGCTGCTAGCAAGGCGTAATGCTATGCTAGGCTATCGATAAACTTACACAGATGCTTGTCTAGTGTTGGCTGTAAAGCATATTTTGAAAATGACAGGGTGATTAACAAAAGGCTAAGCTGTGTCTCAATATATTTAATTTGTGATTTTCATGAATAGGAATATTTTCTAGGGATATTTATGTCAGTTGCGTTATGCTAATTAGTTTCAGGCGATGATTACGGCTCCCGCATGCGAGTTTGGGAGTCACTAGAGGTTAAATAAAGGTGAAATAAAAATAAATAAATAAGCTACAATCAAGAGCCTGAGATGTGTCATGCTGCATGAGGCAAATGGTGGTCACACCAGATACTGACTAGTTTTCTATTCCACGCCCCTAGCTAGGTACATGTGTATCTGTGACCAACAGATGCATATCTGTGTACTCAGTCATGGGAAATCCATAAATTAGGGCCTGATTTATTTATTTCAATTGACTGATTTGATTATATGAACTGTAACTCAGTAAAATCTTCGAAATTGTTGCATGTTGCGTTTTTATTTTTGTTCAGTTTAGTATGAACCCGTCTGCCATAGTGAAACCCTGCCAGATGCTCTCGCTGAGGCAAGATGAGCTGTCATCTTGGATCAGGAGAATATTCTACCTATGAGCCCAACCGATCACCTGCAAAATAGATACAATGCCCGAGTGCCAGCCACCCACCTGAGCTATCAGTGTTATATACTATATCAGATGTGATGCAGAACAGAAGCAAAATAGTTATGGGACCATAGGGCTGATGCAATCATGATCATTTTAGCAATTATTGCCAGAACTTATGTAGCCCATAATTCTGCTGGTCAAGCCGACGCTGATGAGAAGCAGTGCTGATGCAGGAGTAGGCTGCGCATAGCTCAGTGCTGGCCCACAGCGCTGCTGGAACAACTAGTGCCATGAGGATTTCCAGGATCTTGTCCTTGGTTGCCAGCATCAGTGTTGAACAGGGGTTAGCTAGGTGCCGCCCGTGCTCACCATGCAGGTAGTGTAACTTGAAAGAGAGGACAAGGCAGTGTTAGTTCTTATTATGATGACTGATGTTCCATTGCCAGCTCTTCACCGCTGAGTGTTTAAGTACTGTTAACATGTAAGTGTCAATAAAACAGTAGAATGTGATACATCATGCAAGATTAAAGGGATGGAACATTTAGTGTATTTCAAACTGAAGAACCCATAAAAGCCATCAAATACTGTGGCTATTTGCTCATAATGTAGGCCTACCATCAAAAACAATGGAGAAAATGCATCCCATAACATTTTAACATGGAGATAGCTGTTCATTCATTCAGCCTACAGTAGCAGTCAATGTGTGGTGTTCAACGTAGGACTACATTCTATGAGACTTTTTTTTAAAAATGCAGGGCTTGACATTAACCTGTGAAAATGTTGTTGTGTTGTTTGATGCAAGAAACCACTTTACAAAATAAAATGCATTGTTATTCCCATACCATTGTTACAGAGAATCAGATAAATTATGATACACTTTGCCTATTATCTAAGCTTAATCAAGCCTGTCTCAAAAAGCTCTTTACCTGACTCTGTCATGCCCTGATCTGTTTCACCTGTCCTTGTGATTGTCTCCACCCCCTCCAGGTGTCACCTATTGTCCCCGGTGTATTTATCCCTGTGTTTCCTTTCTCTCTGTGCCAGTTCGTCTTGCCTTGTCAAGTCAACCAGCGTGTATTTCCCATGCGCCTGCTTTTTCTATTCTCTCTTTTGCTAGTCCTCCCGGTTTTGACCCTTGCCTGCCCTGACTCTGAACCTGCCTGCCTGACCATACTGCCTGCCCTGACCTCGAGCCTGCCTACCACTCTGTACCTACTGGACTCTGACCTTGCCATGATCTTTTTGCCTGTCCACGACCACTCTTGCCTGCCCCTTGGAAACTAATAAATATCAGAGACTCAAACCATCTGCTTCCTGTGTCTGAATCTGGGTCTCACCCTGTGCCCTTATAGACTCGCTTTTCAAATATGTCTAAACATTTACACATTTGAGCTCTTGTAGGATGCAAACCCTCCCCTATTGCTGACTTCAAATTATCTATAACTGGGCTAATAACTCACTAACTAGCAAACAATGTGAACATGCTACATGCAGCTCTCGCTTTGATCTCAAAACAAGTGCATCTACTCATGACCGCTCATGCTGTAAACACAGTCCAGTTCAAAGTAAATGGCACAGATCCATATCAGGCAGTGTTCTATTTGCATATAGGCCTACTGCAGCTCTGATTATGATTATGATTATGCCACACCTGTCCTATGTGTTCTGCCAACAACAAAATCTCTTGCGTAGTTCGTTTTGTTCGTTTTTGCATTGAAAGTGGCTAATATTGCATTGATTTGATCACAATTGCCACAGTAAAGGGAAACGTTGATAGTGTTAACAGGGAAAACTCTGGGACCTCCCGGGTGGCGCAGTGGTTAAGGGCACTGTACTGCAGTGCGAGCTGTGCCACCAGAGACTCTGGGTTCGCGCCCGGGCTCTGTCGTAACCGGCAATGCACAATTGGCCTAGCGTTGTCTGGTTAAGGGAGGGTTTGGCTGGTAGGGAAATCCTTGTCTCACCAGTGACTCCTGTGGTGCAGTGCGCGCTAACCATGGTGCTTCTGGGTTGGATGCGTGCTGTGGTAAGAAGCAGTGCGGCTTGGTTGGGTTGTGTATTGGAGGACACATGACTTTCTCTCCTGAGCCTGTGAGTTGTAGCTGTTGTAGCGATGAGACAAGATAGTAGCTACTAAACAATTGGATACCACAAAAAAAGGGGTAAAATTCAACAAACCTACCTTCTGAGTCAAGATCACGTTGAGTCAAAATGCAGATCTCAGATTATTTTGAACATGACTTAAAATCATTGGTAGGTTGTGCAGGTTTTAAACATTTTTAAATCCCACAGTATCAACTTTGCTGTAGCTTTCTTTTATGCCTGCTACGTTACTGTAGACACGGTCATCTGAGTCATCCGATTGGCCAGCTGTAGGCCTATAGTGCACATGATTTGCTCTCTGGGCCCGCCGGGAAGGCAGAGTTTGTCCCTTCAGACACATAAAATGGTCCAAAACAGTTTACCTACCTGGTGTGCAGGGCAGCTAAACTGGGTCCACCTACCGACAACAGCCCGAGACAAATAAAACAAAATAGGAACACAAGGCTTTATCATTGGGTTTTTTACAACAAAAAAATTGCTGATCCTCCAGTCGATCGCAATCGACCAGTTGGTGACCACTGCTCTTAGGTAATTGAGTGAAGTTCAATCTCGTGCTTTGTTCTGTGTTAGAGCTGAAACAATTCTCAACCTGCAGATGAGTATGAGGTTTAAGTACAAATCTTACAAGCTTGTTTGGCTGGTAGATTATTATGAACCATGATGTGCAGGCATAATGAAAGTGACACTGGACTAGCGCACTTGTCAGATTCTTTAGGGTGTCTTTAACTATGTTTCTATCCAGTTGGCGACAGATTTTAATGTGAATATTCTAAAATATTCCATTTCAGAATTTCCATTAAGAACATTTGGAGGGGAAGATGAAAGGCCATCAATAAACAAGGGATGTTAGCAAAATGCATAGGCCTATAGGATTAGGTGTCCACTGTATGAGAAATATACAGTTGAAGTCAGAAGTTAACATACACCTTATCCAAATACATTTAAATTCAGTTTCACAATTCCTAGTAAAAATGTAAAAGTAAAAAAGAAAAAATTCCCTGTCTTAGGTCAGTTAGGATCGCCACTTTATTTTAAGAATGTGAAATGTCAGAATAATAAGAGATGCTAATTTATTTCAGCTTTTGTTTCTTTCATCACATTCCCAGCAGGTCAGAAGTTTACATACACTCAATTAATATTTGGTAGCATTGCTTTTAAATTGTTTATCTTGGGCCAAACATTTTGGGTAGCCTTCCACAAGCTTCCCATAATAAGTTGAGTTTTGGCCCATTCCTCCTGACAGAGCTGGTGTAACTGATTCAGGTTTGTACAAACTATTGTTGAACGTGGTACCTTAAGGTGTTTGGAAATTGCTTCCGTGGATGAAGACTTGCGGAGGTCTACAATTTATTAGCAGTGAAAGTTAACATTAAGTTTCCGAAATGACATCACCAAGAGGTAAACTATATAGTGAAAACAACAGTGGTCCTAAAATGGAACCTTGAGGAACACCAAAATTAACAGTTGATTTGTCAGAGGACAAACCATCCAGGGACAAACCGATATCTTTCCGACAGATAAGATCTAAACCAGGCCAGAACTTGTCCGTGAAGACCAATTTGGGTTTCCAATCTCTCCAAAAGAATGTGGTGATCGATGGTATCAAAAGCAGCACTAAGGTCTAGGAGCACGGGATGCAGAGCCTCGGTCTGACGCCATTAAAAGGTAATTTACCACCTTCACAAGTGCAGTCTTTGTGCTATGACGTGGATTAAAACCAGATTGAAGTGTTTCGTATATGTTGTTTGTCTTTAGGAAGGCAGTGAGTTAATAAGCAATAGCTTTATGGATTTTGTTTTGAGAGGAATGGGAGATTTGATATAGGCCGATAGTTTTTTTACATTTTCTGGGTCAAGGTTAGGCTTTTTCAAGAGAGGCTATATTACTGCCACTTTTAGTGAGTTTGGTACACATCCGGTTGGACAGAGATCAGTTTATTATATTTAACATAGGAGGGCCAAGCACAGGAAGCAGCTCTTTCAGTAGTTTAGTTGGAATGATTATTTTCATAATTGTGTCAAGAGATATAGTACTAAAACACTTCAGTGTCTCCCTTGATCCTAGGTCCTGGCAGAGTTGTGCAGACTCAGGACAACTGAGCTTTGGAGGAATACGCAGACTTAAAGAGGAGTCCGTAACTTGCTTTCTAATGATCATGATCTTTTCCTCAAAGAAGTTCATGAATTTATCACTGCTGAAGTGAAAGCCATCCTCTCTTGAGGAATGCTACTTTTTAGTTAGCTTTGTGACAGTATCAAAAATACATTTTGGATTGTTCTTGTTTTCCTCAATTAAGTTAGAAAAATAGGATGATCGAGCAGCAAGTAAGGGCTCTTCGATGCTGCACGGTATAGTCTTTCCAAGCTAGTCAGAAGACTTCCAGTTTGGTGTGGTGCCATTTCCAGTCCAATTTTCTTGAAGCTTGCTTCAGAGCACACGTATTTTATGTATACCAGGGAGCTAGTTTCTTATGACAAATGTTTTTGTTTTTAGGGGTGTGACTGCCTCTACGGTATTGCGGAAGGTTAAATTGAGTTCCTCAGTTAGGTGGTTAACTTATTTTTGTACTCGGATATCCTTGGGTAGGTGGAGGGAGTCTGGAAGGGCATCTAGGAATCTTTGGGCTGTCTGAGAATTTATAGCACGACTTTTGATGATCCTTGGTTGGGGTCTGAGCAGATTATTTGTTGCAATTGCAAACGTAATAAAATGGTGGTCTGATAGTCCAGGATTATGAGGAAAAACATTAAGATCCACAACATTTATTCCACGGGACAGAACTATGTCCAGAGTATGACTGTGGCAGTGAGTAGGTCCGGAGACATGTTGGACAAAACCCACTGAGTCGATGACGGCTCTGAAAGCCTTTTGGAGTGGGTCTGTGGACTTTTCCATGTGAATATTAAAGTCACCAAAAATGAATATTATCAGCCATGACTACAAGGTCCAATAGGAATTCAGGGTACTCAGTGAGAAACGATGTATATGTCCCAGGAGGCCTGTAAACAGTAGTTATAAAAAGTGATTGAGTAGGCTGCATAGATTTCATGACTAGAAGCTCAAAAGACGAAAATGTCAGTTTTTTTGTAAATTTAAATTTGCTATCAAATGTTAGCATCCTTTGCGGGATGCGCGGGGGGATATGGTCATTAGTGTAACCAGGAGGTGAGACCTCATTTAACACTGTAAATTCATCATGCTTAAACCATGTGTCAGTCAGGTGGCTGGGTAGCCTAGTGGTTGGAGTGTTGGACTAGTAACCAGAAGGTTGCAAGTTCAAACCCCCAAGCTGACAAGGTACAAATCTGTCATTCTGCCCCTGAACAAGAACCCACTGTTCCTAGGCCGTCATTGAAAATAAGAATTTGTTCTTAACTGACTTCCCTAGTTAAAAAAAGATAATGATTAGTTCATTGACTATAACTGCTTTGGAAGTGAGGGATCTAACATTAAGTAGCCCTATTTTGAGATGTGAGGTATCACTATCTCTTTCAATAATGGCAGGAGTGAGATTGCTAAGGCGAACACCGCCATGTTTAGTTTTGCTCAACCTAGGTCGAGGCACAAACATGGTCTCAATGGTGATAGTGGAGCTGACTACACTGACTGTGCTAGTGGCAGCCACTAAGATGGCTAACAGCCTGCTGCCTGGCATGCACCCTATCTCATTGTGGAGCTAGGGGAGTTCTTGTTGTTCGTAGATAAGATGAGAGCACCCCTCCAGCTAGGATGGAGTCCATCACTCCTCAACAGACCAGGCTTGGTATTGTTTGTGGGTGAGTCCTAGAAAGAGAGCCAATTATCTACTGCTGTAGAGCTCATCACTCCCCTAACTGGGAGGGGGCCAGAGACAATTACTCGATGCCGACACATCTTTCTAGCTGATTTACACGCTGAAGCTATGTTGCGCTTGGTGACCTCTGACTGTTTCATCCTAACAACGTTGGTGCCGACATGGATAACAATATTCCTATACTCTCTACTCTCGCCAGTTTTAGCTTTATCCAGCACCATCTTCAGATTAGCCTCAACGTCGGTAGCCATGCCCCCTGGTAAACAGTGTATGATCGCTGGATGATTTCTTTTAAGTCAAATACCATGGGTGATGGAGTCGCCAATGACTAGGGTTTTCAATTTGTCAGAGCTAATGGTGGGAGGCTTCGGTGTCTCAGACACAGTAACGGGAGGAGTACAGACCTGGTATGGCAACTGCACCACCCTCAAACGCAAGGCTCTACAGAGGGTGGTGCGGTCTGTACAACGCATAGCCAGGGAAAAACTACCTGCCCTCCAGGACACATACAGCAACAACCACCCGACCCAGTCCCTGTTCACCCCGCTAACATCCAGAAGGCGAGGTCATTACAGGAGCATCAAAGCTGGGACCGAGAGATTGAAAAACAGCTTCTGTCTCAAGGCCATCAGACTGCTAAGCAGCCATCACTAACACAGAGAGGCTGCTGCCTACATACAGACTCAAATCATTGGCCACTTTAATAAATGGATCACAGGTTAGCTGAGTTAATTTGTACATGTAGGTAGGGGTGAAGTGACAAAAGCCAGTGAGTAGCAGCAGTGTACAAAACAAATGCAGGGGGGTCAATGTAAATAGTCTGGTGGCCATTTGACTAATTGTTCAGCTTATGGCTTGGGGGCAGAAGCTGCTTTGGTACTTCTTGCCCTGTGGTAGCAGAGAAAACAGTCCATGACTTGGGCGACTGGAGTTTGACAATTTTATGGGCTGACACCACCTATGATATAGGTCCTGGAAGCTTGCCCCCAGTGATGCACTGGGCCCCCGTGTTGAGGATCAACGTGGCAGACATGTTGTTACCTACCCTTACCACGTGGGGATGGCCCGTCAGGAAGTCCAGGATCCTTAGCTAAGTGATGAACTTTTTCATCTCCTCATCAATTCACTGGGATTCAAGCGTTTTTAGTCAATTTCTTAATGGGTGCATGCTTATTAGCAACTGAAGAAGCAATTTCATAAATGTGTCAATTGCAGTGTCTATTTGCTCCTCATTACACACCACGGACCAACACATATTCTTTACATCAGAACATAGGAATCACTACAAAACTTATTGCATGACCTCTTATACACTATATTAGGCCCAGCCTTTGGAACTTTGGTTTTCCTAGATATTGCTACTATACTACATCAGATGGTTCTGGATACTGCTTACAAGCAAATTTCTGCTGAATTAGTAAAAATGTGATCAATACTGTCAAGCCCTGGCCTTAGTTATCTTTGTTTTCTTTATTATTTTGGTTAGGTCAGGGTGTGACATGGGTGATGTATGATTTTGTCTCATCTAGGGTGTTTGTACTGTCTAGGGGTTTTTGTAGATTTATGGGGTTGTGTTCATTCTAGGTGTTTATGTAAGTCTATGATTGCCTAGATTGGTTCTCAATCAGAGGCAGGTGTTTATCGTTGTCTCTGATTGTGAACCATATTTAGGCAGCCATATTCTGTGGGTACTTTGTGGGTGATTGTTTCAGTGTCTGTTTCACCACACGGTACTATTTAGGTTGACGTTAGTGTCCAGTTTATTGTTTTTGTATCAGTTGTGTTCATGTTGAGTATTTCTTATTAAAAGAACCATGGACACTTACTACACCGCATATTGGTCCTCCGATCCTTCTCGCCTCTCCTCTTCAGACGAAGAGGAGGAAAACCGTGAGAGAATCACCCACCAACCAAGGACCAAGCGGCGCGGCAGCAGCAGCGGCCAGCATCACGGGACTCCTGGACATGGGAGAGAAGGACCCTGGGCACCGGCTGGGGAATATCGCCACCCCAAAGCAGAGCTGGAGGCAGCAAAAGCTGAGCGGCGGTGATATGAGGCGGCAGCGTGACAGGTACGAGAGGCAGCCCCAAAACATTTTGGGGGGGGCACACGAGAAGTGGTACTAAGCCAAGTAGCAGACCTGAGCTCACTCCTCGTGCTTATTATAAGCAGCGCGTTACTGGTCAGGCACTGTGTTAAGCGCACGGTCGCCAGTACGTGCCCATAGCCCGGTGCGCTATAGGGCAGCCCCCGAGAGTGTCATGCGAGTGTGGGCATCCAGCCAGGGCGTATTGTGCCTGCTCATGCTGTGTCTCCGGGGAGCTGGGAGGGTGCAGTGCGTCCTATGCCTGCGCTTACCCACAGCCTGGTTCTGGAGGGTTCGGGCTAGAGTAGTCATCCAGCCTGGGGGAGTGGTGCCAAGGCTGTGCACCAGAGCTCCAGTGCTCCCCTACAGCCCGGTCCTTCAGGTGCCTCCTAACATCAAGCCTCCTGGAGATCTCCCCAGCCTGGTGGGTCCTGTGGCAGCCCCACACACCTCAACTTGTTCAACAGCCTTTTAAATTATAAACTTGGATTAGCTAACACAACGTGCCATTGGAACACAGGAGTGATGGTTGCTGATAATGGGCCTATGTATAAAAACCATGTGCAATCAAGTATGTGTTTAGCTGACTAAGATCAAGGAATGGTCATGAGAAGTGAATATTAAAGGAAATATTATTTAATAACTTTGTCAAATAAATGGATTCATCACATACAAAACATAAAGCTTAAGGTACAAGGCAATATAGACATTAACAAAGCGTAATTCTAGGCATTTAGACACCAAAAGTTAACTTTGAAGACAAAGCATGAACAAATAGATGCTTCCTAGGCCTAGAAGCCTAGGAAATGAGAAAATATCATACAACCATTCTCCAATGTGACAGGATATAGGATGAGAGAGAACAGACCTTCATTCCATTTATACCAGATCTGACTTGTTTGTATTCCAAATCCATTGTTGACCAATACACAGACAAAACCAAAAGGTAGTTAAACTAAGATATCAGATCAAACCAACGAGCATCATCAAGGAAGGGAGTCCCATCTACGTGTGATGACCTGAGGGGGTGGGCTCGGTAGGACAATTGCATACAGTGAAAGGGGATACCTAGTCAGTTGCACAACTGAATGTATTAAACAGAAATGTGTCTTCCACATTGAACCCAACTCCTCTAAATCAGAGAATTGGGGGGGGCTGCCTTAATCGACATCATCGGCACCTGGAGAGCAGTTGTTGGGGGTTAACTGCATTGCTCAAGGGCAGAACAGCAGATGTTTCCACCTTGCCGGCTCAGAGATTCAAACCAGCTACCTTTCATTTACTGGCCCAACTTTTAACTGCTAGGCAACCTACCGTCGTCAAAGTTCACTCTGAACAACTACAAGTAACCACAGAGATCATACGTCCATATACCATAGATAGCTTCAGAGTTCTATTCAGAGGACAAGTTTTTAGATAGATACCAGACTTGGCTGCAGTAGGATTATTCTATCACACATTCCAGTAATCAGTCCTCTGGATACCGTGGAGAGAGAGATATACATTTTGGCCCCTCAGAGGGGGGAAGGGCATACTGGCCCTTGGGCATTGTATTGAGCCATTTGCCATGCAAATGACAGAGAGCACATGAATGAGGGCCGAACCTACAGCTGCGTCTCAAATGGCATCATATTCCTTATTTAGTGTGCTACTTTTTTAAAATAAAAGATGAGACACTTGTGATGGAGAACAGGAGGGAATTTTTTTTGCGCTATTACCAAAATAAGACTGACAAATATGTTGACCAAAGCCAAGGACAACAGCGGTGGGTATCACTTTATATCTCCACGTAATAAAGCATTTATAATGACTTCGTAAATAGTTTATTCATCGTTTATTGATCATTACTTCAGTCATAAGCCGTTTAATATAGGTCCTTATAAAGCATTTACTAATCATTAGTTAAAGTCTTTGTGTGGCCTCATTTAAAGTGTGGGCTATTTATACTTTGGAAATGTTTTGAAATGTAATTTCTCACAAAAAGATGGACATGCCATTGGTAGACATTCCAGAAGACATTCCAGAGCAAATCTGTTCTTGCTTAGTCTTTACATTTATTTAATTCAATATACTTCAGCCATCTCTAAATTGATCTTCAGTGTATTATACCTTTTTTGGATAAGCACCCCAGCTCACATACAGCTGTATCTCCATTTTTAGCTTGGTGCAGGGACTCCTGACCTCAATTGCACTTATGCAGTATTACCAAATTGAACCATGATGAAAGCTTAGCATATGGCTGTGGTTAGCGAGGCCTGGGTTGAGGCACATATTGAACTTCCTAAGATTTGTAAGTCAGTCCGAGAAAGCATGTGAGAACTGCAATTGCAAAAAAAGAAGTCCGCAAGTTCTAAATTACATCTAGGTTATAATAACATGAGAAAAATAAACACTAACATTAGCTCAGTGATAAGTTGAAAACACCAGCAAAGTTCAGAGAAGTTCACTTAGTGATACTGTATGTTTAACAATATTTCTGGTTAGATGGGCTAAGTGAGTGAGATAGGCTAACATTAGTGACAAGTCAGAGAGCTCTGAACTGAGAGCTGTATGTACTCTGGCTGTGCATCCCTTGGGGAAGCAGCCTCTAATATAAAGTGACACCACTGTCTACCACATCCGGGAAGAGGGAGCAGGTTAATAACAAAGAATTGTGATGCAGGATGCATTAAAACAGTGACCTCTGCTCATTTGAAGAGAGAAAAGCAAGTTAGAGTGAGAGACATGTTTATAGAGAAAAGTTCATTAGAGTGAGATACGTTTATGTAGAGGGAGAGGATAGAGTGTGCACTTCATACATGACAACCCAGTTGCCAAGTTCCTTCTATTGGGACATGACCCTGACTCCTTTGGGACTGGTCAAAACTATGCATTTTGGATCACAGTAAAAACCCTTTTAGGTTCCATGTAGAACTCTTTCCATAGAGGGTTCTACATTGAACCCAAAATGGTTGTACCTGGAACTAAAAAGGGTTCTCTTATGGGGACACCCACAGAACCCTTTTTCTAAGAGTGAAGTGTAGGGCTGCCCCCGAAGTGACTCTTATCAACTGTATGTAATAATTCCTTTGTGTTGTCTCAGGAATTCAACATTTTCTGAGTTATTCTCCAACCCACATAATGTCTCACCTCTGAGAAGGTCAGCAACTCAGATTTTGAATCCAAACAAATCATCAGGTGCTCTCTCTCTCTCTGGCTTTGTAACTTAAGCTTTATGCCTTGTATGTGAATACATTCATTGTACAATATTAAATGAAATATCTGCCTTTGATATAGACAATTCTCAGACCAATTCTTGCTTGTATAAGTGCACAAGGTGAGACCCAGATGCTGACACAGGAGGCAGATGGTCAGAGTCCAAGATGTTTATTAACAATCCAAAAGGGGTAGGCAAGAGAATGGTAATGGACAGGCAAAAGGTCAAAACCAGTAAAGAGTTCCAGAGGTACAGAACGACAGGCAGGCTTGAGGTCAGGCAGAATGGTCAGGCAGGCGGGAATGGAGTCCAGAAAAACAGGTAAAAACCGGGAGGACTAGTAAAAGAGAATAGAAAAGCAGGAGCACGGGACAAATGCACTGGTTGACTTGAACATACAAGACGAACTGGCACAGTGAGACAGGAAACAGTGATAAATACTCCAGGGAAAATAAACGGCATCTCGAGGGGGTGGAGACAATCACAAGGACAGGTGAAACGGATCAGGGCATGATAGCTTGCATATTTGAATTCCCTTTATGGAGTCAGAAACATTTTTAATAGGCTAATTGCATAGTCTTATTATGGGTCGCATGTGAGGTGTATATAATATAGGATAAATATTACCCCACTACACTAACTTTTAAAAATGAAAATAGCTCTAACCCTAGGCCTATTTAACCATAACACTATCTTACTAAAGTGAGTTTTAATGTAACTCAAAAGCAAAAATATTGTTGGGTCCAACCTCATTGCTAGACTAATAAATACATAAATAATAAATACAGTGGCTTGCGAAAGTAATCACCCCCCTTGGCATTTTTCCTATTTTGTTGCCTTGCAACCTGGAACTAAAATGGATTTTTGGGGGGGTTGTATCATTTGATTTACACAACATGCCTACCATTTTGAAGACACAAAATATTTTTTTATTGTGAAACAAACAAGAAAAATGACCAAAGAACTTGAGCGTGCATAACTGTTCAGTCCCCCAAAGTCAATACTTTGTAGAGCCACCTTTTTCAGGAATTGCGTCTTCTCTTGGGGTATGTCTCTATAAGCTTGGCACATCTCACATCTAGCCACTGGGATGTTTGCCCATTCAAGGCAAAACTGCTCCAGCTCCTTCAAGTTGGATGGGTTCCACTGGTGTACAGCAATAGGAATTTCCTTAGACATTTAAATGTTTCCCCTTAAACCACTCAAGTGTTGCTTTAGCAGAATGCTTAGGGTCATTGTCCTGCTGGAAGGTGAACCTCCATCCCAGTCTCAAATCTCTGGAAGACTGAAACACGTTTCCCTCAAGAATTTCCCGTATTTAGCACCATCCATCATTCCTTAAATTCTGACAAGTTTACCAGTCCCTGCCGATGAAAAACATCCCCACAGCATGATGCTGCCACCACGCTTCACTGTGGGAATGGTGTTCTCGGGGTGATGAGAGGTGTTGGGTTTGCACCAGACATAGCTTTTTTTCCCTTGATGGCCAAAAAGCTACATTTTAGTCTCATCTGAAAAGAGTACTTTCTTTCATATGTTTGGGGAGTCTCCCACATGCCTTTTGGATAACACCAAACGTGTTTGCATATTTTTTTTCTTTAAGCAATAGCTTTTCACTCTTCCATAAAGCCCAGCTCTGTGGAGTGTACGGCTTAAAGTGATCCTATGGGCAGATACTCCAATATTCACTGTGGAGCTTTGCAGCTCCTTCAGGGTTATCTTTGGTCTCTTTGTTGCCGCTCGGATTAATGCCCTCCTTGCCTGGCCCGTGAGTTTTGGTGGGTGGCCCTCTCTTGGTAGGTTTGTTGTGGTGCCATATTCTATCCATTTTTTAATAACAGATTTAATGGTGCTCCGTGGGATGTTCAAAGTTTCAGATATTTTTTTATAACCCAACCCTGATCTGTACTTCTCCACAACTTTGTCCCTGACCTGTTTGGAGCGCTCCTTGGTCGTCATGGTGCCGATGCTTGGTGGTGCCGCTTGCTTAGTGGTGTTGCAAACTCTGGGGCCTTTCAGAACAGGTGTGAATACATACACTGAGATCATGTGATAGATCATGTGACACTTAGATTGCACACAGGTTGACTTTATTTAACTAACTACAGTGAGGTAAAAAAAAGTATTTGATCCCCTGCTGATTCTGTACGTTTGCCCACTGACAAAGACATGATCAGTCTATAATTTTAATGGTAGGTTTATTTGAATGGTGAGAGACAGAATAACAACAAACATCCAGAAAAATGCATGTCAAAAATATTATAAATTGATTTGCATTTTAATGAGGGAAATAAGTATTTGACCCCCTCTCAATCAGAAAAGTATCTGTCTCCCAGGTGTCTTTTATACAGGTAACAAGCTGAGATTAGGAGCACACTCTTAAAGGGAATCAATCAACCACAGAATCAATCAATCAGATTCCAAACTCTCCACCTTGGCCAAGACCAAAGAGCTCTCCAAGGATGTCAGGAACAAGATTATAGACCTACACAAGGCTGGAATGGGCTACAAGACCATCGCCAAGCAGCACAGTTGGTGCGATTATTCGCAAATGGAAGAAACACAAAAGAAATGTCAATCTCCCTCGGCCTGTGGCTCCATGCAAGATCTCACCTCGTGGAGTTGCAATGATCATGAGAACGTTGAGGAATCAGTCCAGGACTACCTGGGAGGATCTTGTTAAAGTTCTCAAGGCAGCTGGGACCATAGTCACCAAGAAAACAATTGGTAACACACTATGCCGTGAAGGACTGAAATCCTGCAGCGCCCGCAAGGTCCCCCTGCTCAAGAAAGCACATATACATGCCCTTCTGAAGTTTGCCAATGAACATCTGAATGATGGAAACATTATGTGGTGGAAACATTATGCTTTGGGGGTGTTTTTCTGCTAAGGGGACAGGACAACTTCACCGCATCAAAGGGACGATGGACGGGGCCATGTACCGTCAAATGACATTAAATATTACATTATACATTATATATATATATTACATAAATATATAACAACACTGTCATCTCAGATTTTCAAAAAATGCTTTTCAACCATAGCTACACAAGCATTTGTGTAAGAGTATTGATAGCTAGCATAGCATTAAGCCTAGCATTCAGCAGGAAACATTTTCACAAAAACAAGAAAAGCATTCAAATAAAATAATTTACCTTTGAAGAACTTCGGATGTTTTCAATGAGGAGACTCTCAGTTAGATAGCAAATGTTCAGTTTTTCCAAAAATATTATTTGTGTAGGAGAAATCGCTACGTTTTGTTCATCACGTATGGCTGAGAAAAAAAAACGAAAATTCAGTCATTACAACGCAAACTTTTTTCCAAATTAACTCCATAATATCGACAGAAACATGGCAAACGCTGTTTAGAATCAATCCTCAAGGTGTTTTTCACATATCTATTCGATGATAAGTCCCTCGTGGCAGTTTGGTTTCTCCTATGTTCAAAATGGAAAAATGCGCGCACCTGGAGATTACGCAATAGTTTTGACGGAGGACACCGAGCGGACACCTGGTAAATGTAGTCTCTTATGGTAAATTTTCCAATGATATGCCTACAAATACGTCACAATGCTGCAAACACCTTGGGGAAACGACAGAAAGTGTAGGCTCTCTCCTTGCGCATTCACAGCCATATATATAAGGAGACATTGGAACACAGCGCCTCAAATCTGGCTCACTTCCTGTATGAAATTTCATCTTGGTTTCGCCTGTAGCATTAGTTCTGTGGCACTCACAGACAATATCTTAGCAGTTTTGGAAACATCAGTGTTTTCTTTCCAAAGCTGTCAATTATATGCATAGTCGAGCATCTTTTCGTGACAAAATATCTTGTTTAAAACGGAAACGTTTTTCATCCAAAAATTAAATACTGCCCCCAGAGGTTCAAGAGGTTAATCCCATAGATAATCTGTGGAGGGAGCTGAAGGTTCGAGTTGCCAAACGTCAGCCTCGAAACCTTAATGACTTGGAGAAGATCTGCAAAGAGGAGTGGGACAAAATCCCTCCTGAGATGTGTGCAAACCTGGTGGCCAACTACAAGAAACGTCTGACCTCTGATTGCCAACAACGGTTTTTTCACCAAGTTCTAAGTCATATTTTGCAGAGGGGTCAAATACTTATTTCCCTCATTAAAATTTAAATCAATTTATAACATTTTTGACATGCATTTTTATGGATGTTTTTGTTGTTATTATGTCTCTCACTGTTCAAATAAACCTACCATTAAAATTGTAGACTGATAATTTCTTTGTCAGTGGGCAAACATACAAAATCAGCAGGGGATCAAATACTTTTTTCCCTCACTGTATGTGACTTCTGAGGTAATTGGTTGCACCAGGTCATATTTAGGGGCTTCATTGCAAAGGGGATGCACAGACCACTTTTCAATTTTTTATTTTTTAGAATAAAAAAACAAATAAAAAAAATAATTTCACTTCACCAATTTGGACTACTTTGTATGTGGAATCCAAGTAAAATTATATTTAAATTACAGGTTGTAATACAACAAAATAACGCCAAGGGGATGAATACTTTTGCAAGGCACTGTAAGGGGCTTTTATATAATTATAAGGCAGGGTTAATAATAATAATTGCTTTGTGAATAAGTATGCATTATGAAAGGAAAATGACATGCGCAAGAGACGGTGGTATATATTTTTATTTATTACAATTTTCTTGAACAAATTTTGGTCTTCAATGCATGTAAGTTCCTTAGTTATTTATTTTTTAACTGAAATTGTAATTTCTATGGCTTGTTTAAAAAATAACAATATTTTGAAGATGATTTTGCTTCAAATATCCGAAAGTGAGCGATTATAATCGGAATAAAGGGGAAAAGGCCATTCTTGAACATGGGGTGAGACATTCTTACTAATTAAAATAAAGCCAGTTTGTAATTTAGAATGATTTATTTCTGTTTTTAGAGGGAGAAAAGTCAAAAGCCCACTGTGCAAATTTTTGGGAAAATCATCAGTCTATATGTAAAGTGAATTCCCCCAAACTCCAGGACCACAGACAGTTTTTGTTGTTGTTGCCTGAAGCAGGACTCTAGTGCCAGAGGAGAGACTCTCAAACTGAAAACGCCTCCATTAATAGCCACAGACTACCGATAGATCAGCGTTCTAACTCCCCCTTGTGATAGTGTGGTGCAATGACAGAATGCCACCATCTACCACTAACGGTTGCAGCATAAGCATGTAACTTTTAAAGGAAGGACCCCTGTACAGGACTGTTTTGCAAACACAGACTGGAATATGCATATCGATGACGTCTTCCCACCATTGACCGTACATACCCCAATCAAAAGCCATGGATTACAGGCAACATCGGCAATGAGCTAAATGGTAGAGCTGCCGCTTTCAAAGACCAAGACTCTATCCCGGAAGCTTATAAGAAATCCCGCCATGCCCTCCGATGAACCCTCAAACAGACAAAGCGTCAATACAGGACTAAGATTGAAAATTACTACGCCAGCTCCGACACTCATTGGATGTAGCAGGGCTTGCAAACTATTATGGACTACAAAGAGAAGCACAGCCGCGAGCTGCCCAGTGACACGAGCCGACAAATTACTTCTGTGCACGCTTCAAGGCAAGCAACACTGAAGCACACGAGAGCACCAGCTGTTCCGGATGACTGTGTGATCACGCTCTCCGCAGCTGATGTGAGTAAGACCTTTAAACAGGTCAACATTCAGACTGATTACCAGGATGTGTACTTAAAGCATGCGCTGACCAACTGGCAAGTGTCTTCACCGACATTTTCAACCTATCCCTTACCGAGTCTGTATTTCCAGCATCTTTAAAGCAGACCACCATATTCCCTGTGCCCAAGTGTCAGAGGAAGGCCCTAAAAATTGCCAAAGACTTCAGCCACGCTAGTCATAGAGAGTTCTCTCTGCTACCGCACGGCAAGAGGTACAGTACCGGAGCACCAATTCTAGGTCCAAAAGGCTTCTTAACAGCGTTTACACCAAATCCATATGACTCCTGAACAGCTAACCAAATGACTACCGGGACCATTTGCATTGATGCCCCCTCCCCATTTTTCCCCTGCTGCTATTATCTATGCATAGCCACTTTACGTCTAACTACTTGTACATTTTACCTCAATTACCCCGACTAACCCGCATATTGACTATGTACCGGTCGGTACCCCCTATATATAGCCTCGTTACAGTTACTTTGTTTTATTTTACTTCTATTTTCTTCTTTCATTTTATTATTTATTTATTTATTTATTTGTTGTTTACTTCAGTTTATTTAGTAAATACTTTTGAACACTTATTTTCTTAACTGCATTGCTGGTTAAGGTCTACGTAATACCTGTTGTATTCGGCGCATGTGACAAATAAAATTTGATTTGATTTTGATTTAATGGACTACGGCGTCATTGTTTTAAAAACTAAGGTGTCATTGTACACTGATAATTCATGTTTTCTTTAAAAACCACAATTAGAATCTCTCCACGGCCTCATTGTCACGCCCTGACCATAGAGAGGCTTTTATTCTCTATCTTGGTTAGGCCAGGGTGTGACTAGGGTGGGCATTCTAGTTTCTTTATTTCTATGTTGGTGTGGTTCCCAATCAGAGGCAGCTGTCTATCGTTGTCTCTGATTGGGGATCATATATTAGTTGTCCTTTTTCGTTTGGGTTTTGTGGGTAGTTGTTTTCTGTTTAGTGTCTGCACCTGACAGAACTGTTTAGTTTTGGTCACGTTATTTTGTTGCATTGTTCAGTTTTTATTTAAAAAATCATGAACGCCTACCACGCTGCACCTTGGACTCCTTCTTCATCCGATGACTGACGTTACACCCATAGAGGATCTACATACTTTTGCTACCCTCTCTGGATTAAAAACGAAATTATGATATTACGTATATAAAAATGCACATTTTACATTACCGTGTAGTTTACCAATTAAATGGTCTGACGGAGATGTGGACATGTGGACTCGGTATACAAATCCCAAAAGAAAGAAATTATCTCACTCCAATACATTTTTATAGAGCAAAAAGTTAGCAAAAATAGATAAAATCTTGCTACCATGGAAAGGAAAATACCTGTCTAAAAAAAATCACCCCGATTAACTCTTTAGTTATATCACAGTTTACCTATTTGCTTATGGTTTAGCCTACACCTAGTGACCTGCTTTTTAAATTAAATGAACAAAAAATATTCAATTTTATTTGGAATGGCAAGCCAGACAAAATTAACAAGCCTTAGAAAGTTGGTTGCAATTTCAGTTTAATCCACATGAAAAGACAGAACAAATAATGCAACAAATATTGTGGATAAACTCAAATACACTAATTGATAAAAAAACAATGATTTTTCGAAGAAATTTTTAAAAAAGGTATCATTTTTTAAAATCAAATCATAAATAGGACCGGTGGAGTTATGTCACACATGCAGCTAACACAGACATATGGAAATGTCTGCTCTACCCAAAATTATAACCAACTAATGGAGTACACAAAAATGGAGTAGGCAAGTAGAACTTGTATGTCAGCCCTGTATTAAAGAACATAAATGGTTAAAGAAAAGTGTGATAAATAAAAACATATACCAATTTAATTTAAGGACCAAAAAACTGACAGCTGTGCCATATAAATTGCAAAATAATTGGGAAGAGATTTTCGATGTACCTATTCCATAACACATGGAATCAAAACTTCGACATTTTAAATTGAAATTACTATACAAAATTCCTGCAACCAATAGAATGTTATATATATGGGGGGGATACAATCTTCCCAGCTCTGCAGATTTTGCTGTGAGGAGGCATTATATAATTTATTTTGGTATTGTCCATATGTAGCTCATTTTTGGTCACAGTTCCAGGAATGGCTGGAACTAACGCTGCAGATCGCAATACTGGGTGATTTGAAAAGCCATAGTCAATCAATCAATAATATAAGCATTATTTTAGCAAAATAATATATTTTTCATTTGCAATCTGTAGAAGCTATGAGAATAGAAAGGTTCAGTACTTTTGTCAAGCATCACAGCACAGAAAATATATGGCAAATAGAAATCCAAAATGGATGGTGTTGAAGAGATAGATGGGAGGGGTTGAATGGAGCTGAAGGGTGGGACTAATAACAAGACAACCAATGTAAAAACCCACAGGGCCTGTAAAATGTATATAGGTTCAGAAATTTTGTGAAATAGCAGTTACAAATTTAAATCAAACTGGATGGATCTCAGAAATAGAGGAAGGACAAAAAATATATATATATAACTATTGTAAAATATATTGTGTCTGTAAAATGTGTAGAAGATGTATATACTGAAGGTAGAAGCCTAAGTCTTATTGTTTATTAGTTTACTCCAATTGGGGGAAGGGTGGTAGGGTTTGCGGGGAATAATAAAGGTATATTCAAAAAAAGGTATGTACAGTGGGGCAAAAAAAGTATTTAGTCAGCCACCAATTGTGCAAGTTCTCCCACTTAAAAAGATGAGAGAGGCCTGTAATTTTCATCATAGGTACACTTCAACTATGACAGACAAAATGCGAGAAAAGAAATCCAGAAAATCACATTGTAGGATTTTTTATGAATTTATTTGCAAATTATGGTGGAAAATAAGTATTTGGTCACCTGCAAACAAGCAAGATTTCTGGCTCTCACAGATATGTAACTTCTTCTTTAAGAGGCTCCTCTGTCCTCCACTCGTTACCTGGATTAATGGCACCTGTTTGAACTTGTTATCAGTATAAAATAACCTGTCCACAACCTCAAACAGTCACACTCCGAACTCCACTATGGCCAAGACCAAAGAGCTGTCAAAAGACACCAGAAACAAAATTGTAGACCTGCACCAGGCTGGGAAGACTGAATCTGCAATAGGTAAGCAGCTTGGTTTGAAGAAATCAACTGTGGGAGCAATTATTAGGAAAGGGAAGACATACAAGACCACTGATAATCTCCCTCGATCTGGGGCTCCACGCAAGATCTCACCCCGTGGGGTCAAAATGATCACAAGAATGGTGAGCAAAAATCCCAGAACCACACGGGGGGACCTAGTGAATGACCTGCAGAGAGCTGGGACCAAAGTAACAAAGCCTACCATCAGTAACACACTACACCGCCAGGGACTCAAATCCTGCAGTGCCAGACGTGTCCCCCTGCTTAAGCCAGTACACGTCCAGGCCCGTCTGAAGTTTGCTAGAGAGCATTTGGATGATCCAGAAGAAGATTGGGAGAATGTCATATGGTCAGATAAAACCAAAATATAACTTTTTGGTAAAAACTCAACTCGTCATGTTTGGAGGACGAAGAATGCTGAGTTGCATCCAAAGAACACCATACCTACTCTGAAGCATTGGGGGTGGAAACATCATGCTTTGGGGCTGTTTTTCTGCAAAGGGACCAGGATGACTGATCCGTGTAAAGGAAAGAATGAATGGGGCAATGTATCGTGAGATTTTGAGTGAAAACCTCCTTCCATCAGCAAGGGCATTGAAGATCAAACGTGGCTGGGTCTTTCAGCATGACAATGATCCCAAACACACCGCCCGGGCAACGAAGGAGTGGCTTCGTAAGAAGCATTTCAAGGTCCTGGAGTGGCCTAGCCAGTCTCCAGATCTCAACCCCATAGAAAATCTTTGGAGGGAGTTTAACGTCCGTGTTGCCCAGCAACAGCCCCAAAACATCACTGCTCTAGAGGAGATCTGCATGGAGGAATGGGCCAAAATACCAGCAACAGTGTGTGAAAACCTTGTGAAGACTTACAGAAAACGTTTGACCTCTGTCAATGCCAACAAAGCGTATATAACAAAGTATTGAGATAAACTTTTGTTATTGACCAAATACTTATTTTCCATCATAATTTGAAAATAAATTCATTAAAAATCCTAGAATGTGATTTTCTCATTTTGTCTGTCATAGTTGAAGTGTACATATGATGAAGATTACAGGCCTCTCTCATCTTTTTAAGTGGGAGAACTTGCACAATTGGTGGCTGACTAAATACTTTTTTGCCCCACGGTATGTCCATATAGATATGTGTGTGTATGCATATGTGTATGTATATGGATATATATATATTTACAAAAATATATATATGGGGGATTGGAAATTATGCAGACAATTACATTGATTGAAGCAACCATCTTTCCGCAATATTAAGCTGATCCAAAAATGTACTGGTTTTCAATGGTTTCTGACAGTGGTAGGTTTAGTTGAGCTTGTGAAGTTGAAGAGGATGGATGCAAATTATGTAAGCTAGCTAACGTTAGAGTTTACCTTTAATTGAATGTAGCCAAGTTAGTTTAGCTAGCTAGCTACAGTGGGGAGAACAAGTATTTGATACACTGGCGATTTGGCAGGTTTTCCTACTTACAAAGCATGTGGAGGTCTGTCATTTTTTATCATAGGTCCACTTCAACTGTGAAAGATGGAATCTAAAACAAAAATCCAGAAAAATCACATTGTATGATTTTTAAGTATTAATTTGCATTTTATTGCATGACATAAGTATTTGATCACCTACCAACCAGTAAGAATTCTGGCTCTCACAGACCTGTTAGTTTTTCTTTGAGAAGCCCTCCTGTTCTCCACTCATTGCCTGTATTAATTGCACCTGTTTGAACTCGTTACCTGTATAAAAGACACCTGTCCACACACTCAATCAAACAGACTCCAACCTCTCCACAATGGCCAAGGCCAGAGAGCTGTGTAAGGACATCAGGGCTAAAATTGTAGACCTGCACAAGGCTGGGATGGGCTACAGGACAATAGGCAAGCAGCTTGGTGAGAAGGCAACAACTGTTGGCGCAATTTTTTGAAAATGGAAGAAGTTCAAGATGACGGTCAAATCACCCTCGGTCTGGGGCTCCATGCAAGATCTCATCTTGTGGGGCATCAATGATCATGAGGAAGGTGAGGGATCAGCCCAGAACTATATGGCAGGACCTGGTCAATGACCTGAAGAGAGCTGGGACCACAGTCTCAAAGGAAACCATTAGTAACACACTACGCCGTCATGGATTAAAATCCTGCAGCGCACGCAAGGTCCCCCTGCTCAAGCCAGCGCATGTCCAGGCCCTTCTGAAGTTTGCCAATGATCATCTGGATGATCCAGAGGAGGAATGGGAGAAGGTCATGTGGTCTGATGAGACAAAAATAGAGCTTTTTGGTCTAAACTCCACTCGCCGTGTTTGGAGGAAGAAGAAGGATGAGTACAACACCAAGAACACCATCCCAACCGTGAAGCATGGAGGTGGAAACATCATTCTTTGGGGATGCTTTTCTGCAAAGGGGACAGGACGACTGCATCGTATTGAGGGGAGGATGGATGGGGCCATGTATCGCGAGATCTTGGCCAACAACCTCCTTCCCACAGTAAAAGCATTGAAGATGGGTCGTGGCTGGGTCTTCCAGCATGACAACAACCCGAAACACACAGCCAGGGCAACTAAGGAATGGCTCCAATAGAAGCATCTCAAGGTCCTGGGGTGGCCTAGCCAGTCTCCAGACCTGAACCCAATAGAAAATCTTTGGAGGGAGCTGAAAGTCCATATTGCCCAGCGACAGCCCCGAAAACCTGAAGGATCTGGAGAAGGACTGTATGGAGGAGTGGGCCAAAATCCCTGCTGCAGCGTGTGCAAACCTGGTCAAGAACTACAGGAAACGTATGATCTCTGTAATTGCAAACAAAGGTTTCTGTACCAAATATTAAGTTCTGCTTTTCTGATGTATCAAATACTTATGTCATGCAATAAAATGCTAATGAATTACTTTAAAATCATACAATGTGATTTTCTGATTTTGTTTTAGATTCCGTCTCTCACAGCTAACGTGTACCTGTGATAAAAATTACAGACCTCTACTTGCTTTGTAAGTAGGAAAACCTGCAAAATCGGCAGTGTATCAAATACTTGTTCTCCCCACTGTATTTTTCAACATTTCTTTATTTCTATACTTAAATGTAGAGGTCAAAAACAATAACTGGACAGCTTTGTAAAGATATGCTGAATGAGTGGAACCTGGCCTTTTTGATTCCAAAGTTTGAGGGTAAGAATGAGAAATTCCTTTTTGAGAGTGAAGACAGATTTTCATTAATTAAACTTGTGTAAAACAGCATATACAGTTGAAGTTGGAAGTTTACATACACTTATTACACCCACTTCACAATTTTCTTGTTATCTTCTTTGGGACTGGGGGGCAGTATTGAGTAGTTTGGATGAATAAGGTGCCCAGAGTAAACTACCTGGTACTCAGGCCCAAAAGCTAAAATATGCATATAATTGGTAGATTTGGATAAAAAACACTCTGAATGATGTCTGTGAGTATAACAGAACTCATATGGCAGGCAAAAACCTAAGAAAAATCCAACCAGGAAGTGGGAAATCTGAGGTTTGTAGTTTTTCAAGTCTGTGCCTATCCAATATACTGTGTCTATGGGGTCATATTGCACTTCCTAAGGCTTCCACTAGATGTCAACAGTCTTTAGAACCTTGTTTCAGGCTTCTACTATGAAGGGGAGCAAATAAGAGCTGTTTGACTAAGAGGTCTGGCAGAATGCCATGAGCTAAATTAGGCACGTGGCCGTGAGAGCGAGCCTCGTTCCTTTTCATTTCTAAAGACAAAGGAATTGTCTGGTTGAAACATTATTGAAGATTTATTATAAAAACATCCTAAAGATTGATTCTGTACATCGTTTGACATGTTTCTACAAACTTTTCGTCTGAACTAATAGCTTGCGCATTGTGCTCTTGGATTACTGGGCTAAACGCGTGAACAAAAAGGATGTATTTGGACATAAATGATGGACTTTATCGAACAAAACAAACATTTGTTGTGCAACTGGGATTCCTGGGAGCGCATTCCGATGAAGATCATCAAAGGTAAGTGAATATTTATAATGCTATTTCTGAGTTTTGTGACACCTCTCCTCGGTTGGAAAATAACTATGTTTTTCTGTGGCTTTGCGCTGACCTAACATAATCGCAAGGTGTGCTTTCGCCGTAAAGCCTTTTTGAAATCTGACACAGCGGTTGCATTAGGGAGAAGTTTATCTTTAATTATGTGTTTAACACTTGTATCTTTTATCAATGTTTATGATGAGTATTTCTGTAATTTGATGTGGCTCTGCACTTTCACCAGATGTGACAATGCATTTCTGAACATGAAACACCAATTTCAAATGAGGTTTTTGGACATAAAGATGAACTTTATCGAACAAAACACACATTTATTGTCTAACATGGAGTCCTGGGCATGCCATCCGGTGAAGATCATCAAAGGTTAGTGTTTAATGTTAACACTATTTCTGTCTTTTGTTACACCTCTCCTTGGCTGTATGTTTTTCTGTGACTAGGCGCTGACCTAACATCAACAACATCGCAAAGTGTGCTTTCGCCATAAAGCCTTTTTGAAAATAGACACTGTGATTGGATTAACGAGAAGTTTATCTTTAAAATGGTGCATACTACTTGTATGTTTGAGGAATTTTAATTATGAGATTTCTGTTTTGAATTTGGCTCACCGCAATTTCACTGGCTGTTAGCGAGGTGGGACGCTAGCGTCTGAGAGGTTTTAACAAAATATAGTTTTGGCAAGTCATTTTTTCAAAAACTGTTTACAGACAGATTATTTCACTTATAATTCATGGTATCACAATTCCAGTGGGTTTACATACATTAAGTTGACTGTGCCTTTAAACAGCTTGGAAAATTCCAGAAAATTATGTCAAGCTTTAGAAGCTTCTGATTGACATCATTTGAGTCAATTGAAGGTGTACCTATGGATGTATTTCAAGGCATACTGTCAAACACAATACCGCTTTGCTTGACATCATGGGAAAATCAAAAGAAATCAGCCAAGACCCCAGAAAAACAATTTTAGACCTCCACAAGTCTGGTTCATCCTTTGCAGCAATTTCCAAACGCCTGAAGGTACCACATTCATCTGTACAAAAAAATAGTACTCAAGTATAAACACCATGGGACCACACAGTCGTCATACCGCTCAGGAAGGAGATGCGTTCTGTCTCCTAGAGATGAACATACTTTGGTGCGAAAAGTGAAAATCAATCCCAGAACAACAGCAAAGGACCTTGTGAAGTTGCTGGAGGAAACAGGTACAAAACTATCTATTTCCACAGTAAAACGAGTCCTATATCAACATAACCTGAAATGCTGCTCAGCAAGGAAGAAGCCACTGCTCCAAAACCGCCATAAAAAAGCCAGACTACGGTTTGCAACTGCACATGGGGACAAAGATCGTACTTTTTGGAGAAATGTCCTCTGGTCTGATGAAGCAAAAGTAGAACTGTTTATCCATAATGACCATCGTAATGTTTGGAGGACTTGCAAGCTGAAGAACAGCATCCCAACTGTGAGGCACGGGGGTGGCAGCATCATGTTGTGGGTGGTGCTTTGTTGCAGGAGGGACTGGTGCACTCCACAAAATAGATGGCGTCGTGATGCAGGAAAATAATGTGGATATATTGAGGCAACATCTCACATGGTTATTCCAAATGGACAATGACCCCAAGGATACTTCCAAAGTTGTGGCAAAATGGCTAAAAGACAACAAAGTCAAGGTATTGGAGTGGCCATCACAAAACCCTGACCTCCATCCTACAGAAAATCTGTGGGCAGAACTGAACAGAAGCGTGTGCGAGCAAGGAGGCCTACAAACCTGACTCAGTTCCACCAGCCCTGTCAGGAGGAATGGGCCAAAATTCACCCAACTTATTGTGGAAAGTTTGTGGAAGGCTACCCAAAATGTTTGACCCAAGTTACACGTTTTAAAGGCAATGCTAGCAAATACTAATTGAGTGTATGTAAACTTCTGACCCACTGGGAATGTGATGACATTTTTTTTAACCTGAAATAAATAATTCTCTCTAGTTTTATTCTGACATTTCACACTCTTAAAATAAAGTGGTGATCCTAACTGACCTAAGACAGGGATTTTTTTACGAGGATTAAATGTCAGTAATTGTGAAAAACTGATTTTAAGTGTAATAGGCTAAGGTGTATGTAAACTTCTGACTTCAACTGTACTCCTTCCACATTGTCATCGATAACCAATAGTACAGCCTTAATGGAAACTTGAAAGACTTCATCAGAGCCTCTTAGAAACCTTGCAGACACTTTGGGACTAGATACATTACATGCACAGCTACCATAGATAGTCTGGCCTCTTTTTACCATACTTGCTTTATTGGTAATTTGCACAGATATTCTGTCACAGTGACCAACCTGACACACAGCACACACATCACCATCTGGGAGCAGCTCATGGGCACTTAGGGGTAAAGTGCCTTTCTCAAGTGGGCTTCCAAGTGGCACAGAGGTCTAAGGCACTGCATCTCAGTGCTAGAGGCATCACTACAGACCCTGGTTTGATTCCAGGCTGTATCACTATTGGCTGTAATTTGGAGTCCCATAGGGCGGTGCACAATTGGCCCAGCATCATCGAGGTTAGGGTTTGGCAGGGGTAGGCAGTCATTGTAAATAAGTATTTGTCCCTAACTGACTTGCCTAGTTAAATAAAAAAATGCACCACAGCTGTAGGTAGTACTGTATACAGAGATACTGTAGCTGGTAACCCTGACAGATCACTCCCTGCAGATTTTCCCACAGGCAGCTCGGGTGTTCGAATATCGGGCTTCCTTTCTAACCTCGAAGCTACTGCCGCCCCTAATTTATTTTTCCTCACTTTCTTGCCTTTGTTCAACCATTTGACTTTTTCAACCCTTTCCTCAAAGTACTTAGAAATGTGGGTGAAACTTCCCTTAAAATCTTCCCTCTAGTGGTTAAGTACATTGGGCCAATAGCTGATAGGTCGCTGGTTCGAATCCCTGAGCCAGCAAGGTAGAAAAATCTGTTGTTCTGCCCTTGAGCAAGGCAGTTAATCCCCAACAACAATTGCCAAACAACAACTGCTGAAGATGTGGATGTCAATTAATCTCTCTTGGGTAGGGGGCAGTATTTTCACATCCTGATGAAAAGCGTGCCAAAAGTAAACTGCCTGTTACACAGACCCAGAAGCTAGGATGTGCGTATAATTAGATAGAAAGAAAACACTCTAAAGTTTCTAAAATTGTTAAAATTATGTCTGTGAGTATAACAGAACCAATATGGCAGGCGAAACCCCAAGGATAAACCATCCCCGCCCCCCAAAAAATTCAGCCTACCACTGTTTTCAATGGCTGTCACTTTTATTATAAGGCGCAATCCTCCCAGATTGAAGTTCCTAGGGCTTCCACTAGATGCCAACAGTCTTTAGAAAGAGTTTTATGCTGGTTTTTGGAAAAATTAGCCAGAAATCTTAGTTTTCTAGGTGGCTCCCATTCTGGCTTTAATGTTTCCAAGCGCGTGGAAGAGATCACGTTCTTTGGTATTTTTCTCCGGTAAAGACAATAACGATCCTCCGTCTTAAATTTGATCGTTTATTTATGTATTAGGGTACCTAAGGTTTGATTATAAACGTTGTTTGACTTGTATGGAAAAGTTTATTAGTAACGTTTGGGATTCATTTTGTATGCATTTTGATGGAGGGCAACTGGGTGGATAATTGACTGAAGCGCGCCAACTAAACTGAGTTTTTATGGATGTAAAGAAGGACATTATTGAACAAAAGGACCATTTGTGATGTATCTGGGACCTTTTGGAATGCCAACAGAAGAAGATCATCAAAAGTAAGGCATTTATTATATCGCTATTTCTGAATTTCGTGGAGCACCTGCCTGGATGAAATATGTTTTTCATGCTTTTGTATGCGGGGTGCTGTCCACAGATAATGGCATTGTGTGCTTTCGCCGTAAAAGCCTTTCTGCAATCTGACATTAACAAGAAGTTAAGCTTTATTTTGATGTATTACACTTGTGATTTTATGAAAGTTAAATATTTATAATTCTGTATTTTGAATATCGCGCTCTGCAATTTTACCGGATGTTGGCCAGGTGGGACACTACCGTCCCACCTGCCCATAAGACGTTAAGGCAGCCCCCAGCATCTCTCTGATTCAGAGGTGTTGGATATAAATGCGGAAGACATTTTGGTTTAATGCATTCAGTGGCGCAACTGATTAGGTACCCTTTTTCCGTTTTACCCTCTCTTGCAGCGGAAGAGATGGACGAGGAAGTACTCTTGCTTTTGGATGACTTGACTATATCCTGAAGTTAAAGAATAACATAAAAGCATTACACACAGTGAGTTTTCTGTAAACACCACTTTTTTATGTAGGAGGGGAGGTACTCGGGACACACATATGACTGTGGACACACCAAGCGACACACCAAGCTTAAGCGTTAGCTGGGTCTTGCCAGGTACACGTTGAAAGATTTTTTGTCTATTTTGAACACTGACTGTTATAATTCATTGAATACTTTGTGCTCACTACAGAGTCAAATGTAAGAGGGCAGCCCAGATGACCAAGTGGCTGAACAACATCTGGCTGGCAAACCCAGGTTGCGGAGAACATGAAGTAGATCGCGATCCAGAAGGCTCAGTGGACCAGACAGAATGTTTTTGGTGCCTGGAGTCTGATAAACACCACTCTAGATCTGTCACCTTTCACTGCAGATGCAGAAGTGCGACATTGGTCGCCAGTCTCAATGTCAACAGTGAAGAGGCGACTCCGGGATGCTGGCCTTCTAGGCAGAGTTGCAAAGAAAAAGCCATATGTCAGACTGGCCAATAAGAAGAAAAGATTAAGATGGGCAAAATAACACAAACACTGGACAGAGGAAATCTGCCTAGAAGGCCAGCATCCGAGAGTCGCCTCTTCACTGTTGACTTTGAGACTGGTGTTTTGCCGGTACTATTTAAAAAATGAAGCTGCCAGTTTAGGACTTGTGAGGTGTCTGTTTCTAAAACTAGACACTCTACTGTGCTCAGTTGTGCACCGGGGCCTCCCACTCCTCTTTCTATTCTGGTTCGAGCCAGTTTGTTCTGTTCTGTGACAGGAGTAGTACACAGCGTTGTATGAGATCTTCAGTTTCTTGGCAATTTCTCGCATGGAATGGACGAGTTTCAGAAGAAGTTATTTGTTTCTGGCCATTTTGAGCCTGTAATCGAACCCACAAATGCTGATGCTCCTATTACTCAACTAGTCTAAAGAAGGACAGTTTCATTGCTTCTTTAATCAAGACAGCAGTTTTCAACTGTGCTAACATAATTGCAAAGGGTTTTCTAATGATCAATTAGAGCTAACACAACTTGTCCATTGGAAAACAGGAGTGATAGTAGCTGATTATGGGCCTCTGTACGCCTATGTAGATATTTCATAATACATCTGCCGTTTCCAGCTACAATAGTCATTTACAACATTAACAATGCCTACACTGTATTTTTGATTCATTTGATGTTATTTTAAAGGCCAAAAAATGTGCTTTTCTTTCAAAAACAAGGACATTTCTAAGTGACCCCAAACGTTTGAATGGTAGTGTTATTTATTTGTGAAAAAAAATTGAAAATTAAATTAAATGTGACAAAAAAAGTTATTGCCTGCTTTACTAGAGATTGCTCAGGACTTCTACATTTTAAACCCGGACTGCTCGGGGAAAATCACTGATAACTGGATTAACCTCTCTGGGATCGTTCGGGATGTGAGCGTTCCACCTCTCAACAGCCAGTGAAGCTGCAGGGCGCCAAATTCAAAACAACAGAAGTCCCATAATTAAAATTCCTTAAACATAGAAGTATTTTACACCATTTTAAAGATAAAAGTCTCGTTAATCCAAACAATAGTGTCTGATTTCAAAAACGCTTTTCGGCAAAAGCAAAACATATCATTATGTTAGGTCAGCAACTAGTCACAGAAAGCATTCAGCCATTTTCCAACCAAAGAGAGGAGTCACAAAAAGCAGAAATATAGATCAAATGAATCACTGACCTTTGATGATCTTCATCCGATGACACTTATAAGACTTCATTTTACACAATACATGTCTTTTTTGTTCGGTAAAGTTCATATTTATATCCACAAATCTGAGTTTACATTGGCGCATTACGTTCAGTAGTTCCAAAACATCCAGTGATTTTGCAGAGCCACATCAATTCACAGAAATACTTATAATAAACATTGATAAAAGATACAACTATTATGCACAGAATTATAGATACACTTATCCTTAATGCAACCGCTGTGTCAGATTTCAAAAAAACTTTACTGAAAAAGCACACCATGCTATAATCTGAGTACAGTGCTCAGAGCCCATACAAATATCCGCCATGTTGTGGAGACAACATTAGTCAGAATAGCATTATAAATATTCACTTACCTTTGATGATCTTCATCAGAATGCACTCCCAGGAATCCCAGTTCCACAATAAATGTTTGTTTTGTTCGATCAAGTCCATCATTTATGTCAAAATAGCTCCTTTTGTTAGAGCGTTCAGTCCAGTAATCCACATTCATGAAGCGCGTTCACTAGTTTCAGACGAAAAGTCAAAAAAGTTCTGTTACATGCCGTAGAAACATGTCAAATGATGTATGGAATCAATCTTTAGGATGTTTTTATCATAAATCTTCAATAATGTTTCAACCTTCAATTCCTTTGTCTTTAGAAGTTAAAAGGAACGCAGCTAACTCTCACGAGCGCACGCGAGACTGAGCTCATGGCATTCTGCCAGACACCTGACTCAAACAGCTCTCATTCTCTCCCCCTTCACAATAGAAGCCTGAAACAAGGTTCTAAAGACTGTTGACATCTAGTGGAAGCCATAGGAAGTGCAAATGACCCCATAGGCAATGACTTGAAAAACTACAAACCTCAGATTTCCCACTTCCTGGTTGGATTTTTTCTCAGGTTTTTGCCTGCCATATGAGTTCTGTTATACTCACAGACATCATTCAGAGTGTTTTTTTTAAATCCAAATCTACCAATTATATGCATATTATAGCTTTTGGGCCTGAGTAGCAGGTAGTTTACTCTGGGCACCTTATTCATCCAAGCTACTCAATACTGCCCCCCAGTCCCAAAGAAGTTAACTCAGTGCCCAACGAAGAGCCAGAGGTATACAGAATGGTGTCGTCTGCGTAGAGGTGGATCAAAGAATCACCAGCAGCGAGAGCGACCTCATTGATGTATACAGAGAAGAGAGTCGGCCTGAGAATTTAACCCTGTGGCACCCCCATAGAGACTGCCAGAGGTCCGGGCAACAGGCCCTCCGATTTGACATACTGAACTCTATCGGAGAAGTAGTTGGTGAACCAAGCGAGGCATTTCAGAAACCAATGCTGTTGAGTCTGCCAATAAGAATGTTGTGATTGACAGAGCCGAAAGCCTTAGCCAGGTCGATGAATACAGCTGCACAGTAATGTCTCTTATCGATGGTGGTTATGATATCGTTTAGGACCTTGAGCGTGGCTGAGGTGCACCAGCTCTGAAACCAGATTGCATAGCAGAGAAGGTAGGGTGAGATTCGAAATGGTAATCTGTTTGTTAACTTGGCTTTCAAAGACCTTGAAAGTCAGGGTAGAATAGATATAGGTCTGTAGCAGTTTGGGTCTAGAGTGTCTCCCCCTTTGAAGAGGGGGATGACCACGGCAACTTTCCAATCTATGGGAATCTCAGACGATACGAAAGAGAGGTTGAACAGGCTAGTAATAGGGGTTGCAACAATTTCGGCAGATAATTTTAGAAAAAGAGGGTTCAGATTGTCTAGCCCGGCTGATTTGTAGGGGTCCAGATTTTGCAGCTCTTTCAGAACATCAGCTATCTGGATTTGGGAGAAGTAGAAGTGGGAGAGCTTTGGGCGAGTTGCTGTGGGGAGCGCAGGGCTGTTGACCAGGGTAGAGGTAGCCAGGTGGAAAGCATGGCCAGCCGTAGAAAAATGCTTATTGAAATTCTCAATAATTGTGGATTTAGCAGCAGTGATAGTGTTTCCTAGCCTCAGTGCAGTGGGCAGTTGGGAGGAGGTGCTCTTATTCTCCATGGACTTTACAATGTCCCAGAACTGTTTAGAGTTTGTACTACAGGATGACAATTTCTGTTTGAAAAAGCTAGCCTTAGCTTTCCTAACTGCCTGTGTATGTATATTGGTTCCTAACTTTCCTAAAAAAGTTGCATATCATGGGGGCTATTCGATGCTAATGCAGAATGCCACAGGATGTTTTTGTGCTGGTCAAGGGCAAACAGGTCGGGAGTGAACCAAGGGCTATATATATTCCTGCTTCTAAATTATTTGAATGGAGCATGCTCATTTAAGATGGTGAGGAAGTCACTTTAAAGAAAAGCCAGGCATCCTCTACTGACGGGATGAGGTCAATGTTATTCCAGGATACCCTGGCCAGGTCGATTAGAAAGTCCTGTTCGCTGAAGTGTTTTAGGGAGCATTTGACATTGATGAGGGTTGGTCAATTGACCACAGACTCATTACAGATGCAGGCAATGAGGCAGTGACCGCTGAGATCTTGGTTGAAAACAGCAGAGGTGTATTTGGAGTGCGAGTTAGTTAGGATGATATCTATGAGGTTCCCGTGTTTACGGTTTTGTGGTTGTACCTGGTAGGTTCATAGATCTTTTTTTGAGATTGAGGGCATCAAGCTTAGATTGTAGGATGGCCGGGGTGTTAAGCATGTCCCAGTTTAGGTCACATAGCAGCACGAGCTCAGAAGATAGATGGGGGGCAATCAATTCACATATGGTGTCCAGGGCACAGCTGGGGGCAGAGGGTGGTCTATAGCATGCGGCAACAGTGAGAAACTTTTTTCTGGAAAGGTGAATTCTTAGAAGTAGAAGCTCGAATTGTTTTGGTACAGACCTGGATAGTAAAATAGAACTCTATCTCTACAGTAGATTGCAACACGGCCCCTGTTGGTATGTGGTGTGTAATAAGTACTTGCAAAACACCAGTCTCAACTTCAACAGTGAAGAGGCGACTCCCGGATGCTGGCCTTCTAGGCAGAGTTGCAAAAAAGTCCTATCTCAGACTGGCCAATAAATAGAAAAGATTAAGATGGGCAAAAGAACACAGACACTGGACAGGGGGATTTTAGAGCAGAACTAAGGGTGACTAGGGGATTCCAACATGGAAACATCAGTGGAACATAAGGTTTGAGTGCTAGAGGGCCTCCTTAATTCAGACCGCCATCTCAATTTCTCGCTTTCTATTTTCCACTCATCTTTTTTTCATGGTCCTTATGGAGCTCAGTGCATAATTGACATTGGATAAACTGTAGATGCTACCATGGTGATTTAGAACTGAATCTGGAACTGGTTATCATGCTGATACAGGTTTCAAGGAAAGGGTGATCTGGGTGATCTGTGTGGAGACTGTTACCAAGGTCAAATCAAATCGTATTAGTCACATGCTCCGAATAAAACAGGTGTAGACCTTAGTTAAATGCTTACTTACGAGCCCCTAACCAACAATGTCGTTTTTAAAAATACGGATAAGAATAACAAATAAAAGTAACAAGTAATTAAATAGCAGCGTGAGACTATATGCAGGGGGGTACCGGTACAGAGTCAATGTACGGGGTCACCGGTTAGTTGAGGTTATATGTACATGAAGGTAGAGTTATTAATGTGACTATGCATAGATGATAACTATCACTGCACAAGGCGAGACCCAAATGCAGAAACAGGAGGCAGATGGTTGGAGTCTTACAATGTTTATTCATCCAAAGGGGTAGGCAAGAGAATGGTTGTGGACAGGCAAAAAGTTAAAACCAGATCATAGTCCAGGAGGTACAGAGTGGCAGACAGGCTCGTGGTCAGGGCAGGCAGAATGGTCAGGCAGGCGGGTACAAAGTCCAGAAACAGGCAAGGGTCAAAACCGGGAGGACTAGAAAAAGGAGAATGCAAAAAGCAGGAGAACGGGAAAAACCCTGATTGACTTGGAAACATACAAAACAAACTGACACAAAGAGACAGGAAACACAAGGATAAATACACTGGGGAAAACAAGCGACACCTGGAGGGGGTGGAGAAAATAACGAGGACTGGTAAAACTGATCAGGGTGTGACAATAACAACAGAGAGTAGCAGCAGTGAAAACGAGAGTGAGAGAGGGGGAAGCCTCTTGGATCTAGACTTGGTGCTCCAATGCCTCTTGCCGTGTGACAGCAGAGAGAACGATCTATGACTAGGGTGGCTGGAGTCTTTCACAATTTTAGAGCCTTCCTCTGACACCGCCTGGTATAGAGGTCCTGGATGGCAGGAAGCTTGGCCACAATAATGTACTGGGCCGTTCACACTACACTCTGTAGTGCCTTGTGGTCAGAGTCCGAGCAGTTGCCATACCAGGCAGTTATGCAACCAGTCAGGTTGCTCTTGATTGTGTAGCTGTAGAACCTTTTGAGGATCTGAGGACCCATGCCAAATCTTTTCAGTTTCCTGAGGTGGAATAGTTTTTGTCGTGCCCTCTTTACGACTGTCTTGGTGTGCTTGGACCATGTTTGTTTGTTGGTAATGTGGAACATGAAGCTCTCAACCTGCTGCACTGCAGCCCCGTCAATGAGAATGGGGGCGTGCTCGGTCCTCTTTTTCCTGTAGTCCACAATCATCTCCTTTGTCTTGATCACGTTGAGGGAGAGGTTGTTGTCCTGGCACCACATGGCTAAGTCTTTGACGTCCTCCCTATAGGTTGTCTCATCGTTCTCGGTGATCAGACCTACCACTGTTGTGTCATCAGCAAACTTAATGATGGTGTTGGAGTTGTGTCTGGCCATGCAGTGAACAGAGAGTACAGGAGGGGACTGAGCACGCACCCCTGAGGGGCCCCTGTGTTGAGGATCAGCGTGGTGGATGTGTTGTTACCTACCCTTACCACCTGGGGGTGGCCCACCAGGAAGTCAAGGACCCAGTTGCAGAGGGAAGTGTTTATCCCCAGGGTCCTTAGCTTATTGATGAGCTTTGAGGGCACTATGGTGTTGAATGCTGAGCTGTAGTAAATTAATAGCATTCTCACATAGGTGTTATTTTTGTCCAAGTGGGAAAGGGCAGTGTGGAGTGCAATAGAGATTGCATCATCTGTGGATCTGCTGGGGTAGTATGCAAATTGGAGTGGGTCTAGGGTTTCTGGGATAATGTTGTTGATGTGAGCCATGGCCATCCATTCAAAGCACTTCATGGCTACAGACGTGAGTGCTACGGGTCAGTAGTCATTTAGGCAGGTAACCTTAGTGTTCTTGGGCACAGGCACTATGGTGATCTGCTTAAAACATGTTGATATTACAGACTCGGACAAGGAGACATTGAAAATGTCAATGTAGACACTTGCCAGTTGGTCAGCGCATGCTCGCAGTACACGTCCTGGTAATCCGTCTGGCCCTGTAGTACGATTCGATCTTAGTCCTGTATTGGAGCTTTACCTGTTTTTTATTGTTCGTCTGAGGGCATAGCGGGATTTCTTATAAGCTTCCGGGTCAGAGTCCCGCTCCTTGAAAGCGGCAGCTCTAGCCTTTAGCTCAGTGCGGATGTTGCCTGTAATCCATGGCTTCTGGTTGGGGTATGTACGTACGGTCACTGGGGGACAACGTCATCGACGCACTTATTGATGAAGCCTATGGCTGATGTGGTGTACTCCTCAATGCCATCAGAGGAATCCCGGAACATATTCCAGTCTGTGCTAGCAAAACAGTCCAGTAGCTTAGCATCTGCTTCATACGACCACGTTTTTATTGATCTATTCACTGGTGCTTCCTGCTTTATTTTTTGCTTGTAAGCATGAATCAGGAGGATAGAATTATGGTCAGATTTGCCAAATGTAGGGCGAGGGAGAGCTTTGTATGTGTCTCTGTTTGTGGATAAAGGTGGTCCAGAGTTTTTTCCCTCTGTTTACACATTTAACATGCTGATAGAAATTTGGTCAAACGGATTTGTGGTTACTATGGCACTTTGTTGTGGTTGTAGGTGGGTGGTGTGTTTACCCAGAGGGGAGGGGAGAAGTGGGTGGTGTGGGTTTATTGCTGGGAGTGGTGGTGGGGCGTACGGATTTTCCTTGCAGACATAAATGTGCTCTCCCCATACTCTTGGCATTCATATCTCACTTGGGTGTGCGTGTGTATTTGTTTGAGTCTCGATTGTTTCTGCATTTCGTTCCGTGGCCACATAGAGCAAAAAATAACTCCTTAGTAAATTAAATGGCTGGAAGTTGTGGCCATTCGTGAATGAAACTGATCTTGATGTCTATCTCTCTCCCAACAGGTAAATCAGAGGTGATCTGCCATGCAGGGAAAACAAAGACATGGAGCAGAGAGCTACCCTTCAATGAGTGTTAGAGAGAGACCCTGCCCGCCACTCCTCACAGTCTGGGCTGTCATCACATAGGTCACACACACCCACTGCTACACAGAGCGCTGACACACAGTCTCTATCCCGCCCTCTCCAACACACTCCTCACAACCACTCTGTCTGATGGGCTGGTGCTGAGAGAAGGAGATTAGAACAGCCAAAAGCCATTGTGGATCTGTATAAGAAACAAGCACAAATTCACACACACTCGCGGATATGCACACACATACACACACTCACACACATTTTTGTCAAGCTGATTAATTTAACGATATTTTGAACAGACAGTAGTTTTGCTCTGTCTTGTCTGACACACTCAGTGTCAAGTTGCACTCTCTTTCTTGTCCTGGTCGAGAACATGGCCCTGAAGTAAACGCCTCATGAAAAGCTGAGTTTCTAGGTGAAATCGGATCTGAAATTTGAAGTGCAGGGTTGTGGGTGGGAATTTCCCATGCGATATGTGGACTACCGCGCATTCCCAAATACTTTTGTGATATGGGAATTTCTTGTATAGTAAATTCACAACTATACATTAACAAGTTTCTGGAAATTTCCGGACTGCACTTCACATAAACTCTCAACGGCTGCAGGTGCGTGCCTCTCTACTTCATGTGTTGGAAGAGAAGCTTAGTGAAAAGAAGCCAACTCTCCGTGTCTCCTTATTTTTTACTGTTTTCATTTTTGTAAGATTGATAAGCATGGTTTTGTTGTCAAAATCCAGAGAACATGTTTTTCTAAACTGTGATGAGTTTTCTGGACATTTAGATAATAATCATTTTCACATTCATTTGAGTGTAGCCAAACTAAGCGGGCTAACTTTGTATGTGTCACGACTCCAACCGAAGGTGGCTACCCTTCCAGTTCGGGTGGCGCTAGGTGGTCGTGTTGCCAGCCTACTAGCTGCCACTGATTATTTTCTCCCCCTCCTTATGTGTTTATTGAGTACACCTGTTTTGAGTTGGTTATAATTAGTGAGGCTTTATTAGTCAGCCGGCCCGCCTGGTTCTTTGTGCGGGATTGATTGTTGTAACCCTGGTGTTTGCATTAGATGTACATGTTTGTGTATTTAGTGCTAGACTGTTTTTGTTTCCCTGTGTCTGGGGCATTTGGTTTAAGCACCCGTAAGTGAGGTGACCATAGCTCACCGTGTGTGCATTAAAAAAAAGCACTTTATTGAACTCTGCTTTCCTGCGCCTGATTTCACCCTCACGACACCCAGGACCTTACAGTATGTAACTTCATGGAGAACAAGATGTCATCTTGGTAACATCTTGCTAGCCGATAATATTAGCTAGCTCAGTGCTAGGTGCTAGCTAATCTAACATTTCACCCTAATAGCTCATTACTTTTAGCGTATATTATTGTTAGCTAGCTGTTCATGGGTTTTTGTTACCTTTAATACACAGGCCTCTTCGCTTGTACAATTAGCACTGTATAAGTAGAGTGAATGAGACGTACTGTTGTTGACTATACAATGCATTGGTCTCAGTGGAGGCTCCTCAGAGAAGAAAGGAGAGGACCGTCGTCCTCAGTGAACTTCAGAAAAATGTAAATAGTGAAACATTCAAAAAGTTATCCTTTTAGATACAACTATACTAATTATATCCACATGTCACCAAATATTTGATTAAAACACACTGTTTTGCAATGAAGGTCTACAGTAGCCTTAACAGCACCCTGTAGGGTAGCACCGTGGTGTAGCCGGAGGACAGCTAGTTTACATCCTCCCCCGGCTACATTGACTTCCAACACAAAACCTGGCTCATGGTTCTCACCCGCTTCCATAAACTTAGAGTAATGACAACTTCCGGAGGATGTCCTCCAACCTATCAGAGCTCTTGCAGCATGAACTGACATGTTATCCACCCAATCAAAGGGTCAGAAAATGTACTGAAAGCATAAGCTACAGCTAGTTAGCACTGCGGTGCATACAGTGGTTGCTCCACTAAAAGTTTATGCGATTATGCTGAGAGATTTAGAGGTCATTTGTGGTTTTGTACGGTACCCTGCATCACTACTTCATTGCTCCAGACCAGCGCAAGGGGGAGTTAGAGCACTTATTATGCTTTTGGGCCCCAAGGTGCTCCTGTGTCTCTGTAGTACTGTAGCCTACTCCCCACCAGTCATGTTACCCTTGCCGGCCTCAACTGGGAGATCCATGAGATGACAAAGTTTTTTTTATTTCTTACCCTCTAAAAACAGAAATAAATAATTCTAAATAATAAACTGGCTTTATTTATAAATTTGTAACAATGTCTCACCCCATGTTCAAGAATGGCCTATTTCTCACTCATTTTACTTATTTGAAAACGAAATCTCCAAACTATTTTAATTTTTTTAAACAAAGTGATTATTACACCTGCATTGCTTGCTGTTTGGGGTTTTAGGCTGGGTTTCTGTACAGCACTTTGAGATATCAGCTGATGTACGAAAGAATATAAATAAATTTGATTTGATTTTGATTTGATTATTATTATTATTAATTTAGAATTACACAAAAGCCCCTTGGATACTCTCACAGATATATTATTAACCCTGTTATTAGCAGGACAATATATATTGATCATGGCTCCCGAGTGGTGCACAATGGGATTGCCTTGCAGTTCTCCAGCTGTAGACACTGAAATAGTGGTGGGTGCGCAAGGCTCAAGGCACGAGGGCAGGGAGCACAGGATGGGCCACAGAGCTGCGCACAGAAGACCCACAAAGCCCCTGGGGAAGGAAGGGGGAGGAAGGGGGGTGGAATCCGAACTGGATTTAACGTAAAATGACATGAAAAGCACACATTTGTAAATCCCAAACTCTAAAAGTAATTGGAAAGGAAGATACAAATTATTTGTGACATTGTGGTTACAATAAAGAATGTAAACAGATCATTGACCATTTTGAATTCCACCGAAACTTCTCCGCTGTGCAATCTGGTTTCCAAGCTGGTGACGGGTGCACCTCAGCCACGCTCAAGGTACTAAAAGATATCATAACCACCATCGATAAAAGACAGTACTTTGCAGCCGTCTCTTCATCGACCTGGCCAAGGCTTTCGACTCTGTCAATCACCATATTCTTATCAGCAGACTTAACAGACTTGATTTCTCAAATGACTGCCTCGCATGGTTAAGCAACTACTTCTAAGATAGAGTTCGGTGTGTCAAATGGGAGGGCCTGTTGTCCAAACCTCTGGCAGTCTCTATGGGGTACCACAGGGTTCAATTCTCGGGCTGACTCTTTTCTCTGTATATATCAATGATGTCTCTCTTGCTGCGGGCGATTCCTTGATCCACCTCTACGAAGACGACACCATTCTGTATACATCTGGACCTTCTTTGGACACTGTGTTAACAAACCTCCAAACGAGCTCTTTGTCATACAACACTCCTTCCGTGGCCTCCAACTGCTCTTAAATGCAAGTAAAACTAAATGCATGCTATTCAACCGATCGCTGCCCGCACCTGACTAGTATCACTATGGACGGTTCTGACTTCGAATATGTGGACAACTACACATACATACGATGTCATTTACAAAATAGCCTCCAACACTCTACTCAGCAAACTGGATGCAGTCTATCACAGTGCCATCCGTTTTGTCAACAAAGCCCCATATACCACCCACCACTGCGACATGAATGCTCTTGTCGGCTGGCCCTCGCTACATATTCGTCGCCAGACCCACTGGCTCCAGGTCATCTAAAAGTATTTTCTAGGTAATGTTCCACCTTATCTCAGCTCACTGGTCACCAAAACAACACCCACCCGTAGCATGCGCTCCAGCAGGTATATCACGCTGGTCATCCCCAAAGCCAACATCTCCTTTGGCCGCCTTTCCTTCCAGTTGTCTGCTGCCAATGATTGGAACGAATTGCAAAAATCTCTGAAGTTTTAGACTTATATCCCCCTTACTAACTTTAAGCATCAGCTATCTGAGCAGCTTACCAATCACTGCAGCTGTACACAGCTTATCTGTAAATAGCACATCCAACTACCTCATTCCCATATTGTTTTTATTTACTTTTTTTGCTCTTTTGCACACCAGTATCTCAACTTGCACATGTGCAGTATATATATATATATATATATATATATATATATATATATATATACTGCACATCTACCATTCCAGTGTTTAATTGCTATATTGTAATTACTTCGCCTCCAGGTCCTATTTATTGCCTTACCTCCCTTATCCTATCTCATTTGCACATACTGTATATAGACTTTTCTATTGTATTATTGATTGCATGTTTGTTTATTCCATGTGTAAATCTGTGTTGTTGTATGTGTCGAACTGCTTTGCTTTATCTTGGCCAGATCGCAGTTGCAAATGAGAACTTGTTCTCAACTAGCCTACCTGGTTAAATAAAGGTTCAATTAAAAAAATACATAAAAAAATCTCTAGTCAAGACAGGCCTTGCAAAAGCTTTTTCCTCCTTGGAAAATGTTTTGGCTGGTGCCCGCATTGCCTTCATTGGTGTTTTCCTTCCAAATAATAACTTAGGACATGTGTGTGCTCCTATCAAAGTGGGTGCCTTATTTTCTGTATATAGTGCTGTCGCTTCTACTGTAGCATGCTGTACTGTATGTATGTATGTATGTATGTATGTATGTACGTACAGTGAGGAGAACAAGTATATGATACACTGCCAATTCTGCAGGTTTTCCTACTTACAAAGCATGTAGAGGTCTGTAGAGGTAGGTCATGGAGAAGAAGGTACACTTCAATTGTGAGAGACCGAATCTAAAACAAAAATCCAGAAAATCACATTGTATGATTTTTAAGTAATTAATTAGCATTTTATTGCATGACATAAGTATTTGATCACCTACCAACCAGTAAGAATTCCGGCTCTCACAGACCTGTTAGTTTTTCTTTAAGAAGCCCTCCTGTTCTCCACTCATTACATGTATTAACTGCACCTGTTTGAACTCGTTACCTGTATAAAAGACACCTGTCCACACACTCAATCAAACAGACTCCAACCTCTCCACAATCATCAAATCAAATCAAATCAAATGTATTTATATAGCCCTTCGTACATCAGCTGATATCTCAAAGTGCTGTACAGAAACCCAGCCTAAAACCCCAAACAGCAAGCAATGCAGGTGTAGAAGCACGGTGGCTAGGAAAAACTCCCTAGAAAGGCCAAAACCTAGGAAGAAACCTAGAGAGGAACCAGGCTATATGGGGTGGCCAGTCCTCTTCTGGCTGTGCCGGGTGGAGATTATAACAGAACATGGCCAAGATGTTCAAATGTTCATAAATGACCAGCATGGTCGAATAATAATAAGGCAGAACAGTTGAAACTGAAGCAGCAGCACTGCCAGGTGGACTGGGGACAGCAATGAGTCATCATGTCAGGTAGTCTTGGGGCATGGTCCTAGGGCTCAGGTCCTCCGAGAGAGAGAAAGAAAGAGAGAAGGAGAGAATTAGAGAACGCGCCAACCCAGACAGGATGACCACAATGGCCAAGACCGGAGAGCTGTGTAAGGACATCGGGGATAAAATTGTAGACTTGCACAAGGCTGGGATGGGCTACAAGACAATAGGCAAGCAGCTTGGTGAGAAGGCAACAGCTTTTGGCGCAATTATTAGAAAATAGATGAAGACCAAGATGACGGTCAATCACCCTCGGTCTGGGGCTCCATGCAAGATCTCACCTCGTGGGGCATCAATGATCATGAGGAAGGTGAGGGATCAGCCCAGAACTACACGGCAGGACCTGGTCAATGACCTGAAGAGAGCTGGGACCACAGTCTCAAAGGAAACCATTAGTAACACACTACGCCGTCATGGATTAAAATCCTGCAGCGCACGCAAGGTCCCCCTGCTCAAGCCAGCGCATGTCCAGGCCCGTCTGGAGTTTGCCAATGACCATCTGGATGATCCAGAGGAGGAATGGGAGAAGGTCATGTGGTCTGATGAGACAAAAATAGAGCTTTTTGGTCTAAACTCCACTCGCCGTGTTTGGAGGAAGAAGAAGGATGAGTACAACCCCAAGAACACCATCCCAACCGTGAAGCATGGAGGTGGAAACATCATTCTTTGGGGATGCTTTTCTGCAAAGGGGACAGGACGACTGCACCGTATTGAGGGGAGGATGGATGGGGCCATGTATCGCGAGATCTTGGCCAATAACCTCCTTCCCACAGTAAGAGCATTGAAGATGGGTCGTGGCTGGGTCTTCCAGCATGACAACGACCCGAAACACACAGCCAGGGCACCTGGCTCGGTAAGAAGCATCTCAAGGTCTCAAGTGGCTTAGCCAGTCTCCAGACCTGAACCCAATAGAAAATCGTTGGAGGGAACTGAAAGTCCGTATTGCCCAGCGACAGCCCCGAAACCTGAAGGATCTGGAGAAGGTTTGTATGGAGTAGTGGGCCAAAATCCCTGCTGCAGTGTGTGCAAACCTGGTCAAGAACTACAGGAAACGTATGATCTCTGTAATTGCAAACAAACGTTTCTGTACCAAATATTAAGTTCTGCTTTTCTGATGTATCAAATACTTATGTCATGCAATAAAATGCAAATGAATTACTTAAAAATCATGCATTTTTGTTTTAGATTCCGTCTCTCACAGTTGAAGTGTACCTATGATAAAAATTACAGACCTCTGCATGCTTTGTAAGTAGGAAAACGCGCAAAATCAGCAGTGTATCAAATACTTGTTCTCCCCACTGTAGATTTAATGTATTTCGATTCCTTCTTCAGCATAGCCAGGATTAGAGTGTTTAGGAGAGTGAGGTGAGTTCAGCAGTTCTGCATAAACCAAATCAGCACTGTAGGACCTGCTATTTACAGATAATTTAATAATCATGTTTATAAAAGCACAGGTGTGCACGCTCAAGCACACACCCTAACGGGAGCCTGTGGGGGATTCTCTGTACTTGTACATACTCTGGGTCCTTTTTCAGTGGGTGGACGGCTGAGCGGACACCCCAGGGCCAGCTGGGGTCCTCGACAGTCCTGGGTCCTAGTTAGAGAGATCAGGCACATGCATGGGCTACCATGTCACGAGGAGGCCAGCCCAGCGGAACGTTACGTAACAGGACTTTATCCTGAGGGAGCAACCCCTGAGGGCCGGTCACAACAAGAGAGAGAGATGGAGACAGATAGAGGGAGAGTTTTTGTTGTTGTTGTGTAGAACGTTTTGTGTTTTATATTTGTCATCTTTTATTATTTTATTTGTTAAGCACCTTGAAATGCATTTGTTGCAAGAAATGTGCTATATAAATAAAGTTTGATTTAATAGGTAGAGAGAGAGAGAGAGAGGTTCAGAGAGAGAGAGACTGAAGTGCTGCTTCAAACACAACCAGGCTGCCGAGGCTTGCACCTTAGATTCTCTCTGTGGGGGCCCACGGATGAAGAGAGAAATATTGACACTAAATTTGCCATCAGTGAGTGTAAATTGTGTGTGTGGACGTGTTTAACTATACTTGTGAATAGTAACAAGAATAGTAAACAAACAAAAACATGACCAACTGGGGACATTTTGTTAGTCCCCACAAGGAAAAAGGCTATTTTTAGGGGGTTTAGGGTTAATGTTAGAATTAGGGTTAGGATTAGGAATTAAAGGTTTATGGTTAGGGTTAAGGTAAGGTTTTGGGGTTAAGGTTAGGTTAGGTTTGGGGCTCGGGTTAGTTTTAGGGTTAGGGAAAATAGGATTTTGAATGAGAATCAATTGCGTGTGTGTGAATGAGTAAATGAGAGAGTTAGTGAGTGATATGATGCTCTTATGTCACGTGTAAGAGTGAGTTAATGGTCATGCACATGTACAGTACCAGTCAAAAGTTTGGACACACCTACTCATTCAAGGGTTTTTCTTTATTTTTACTATTTTCTACATTGTAGAATATTAGTGTAGACATCAAAACTATGAAATAACACATATGGAATCATGTAGTAACCAAAAAAGTGTTATACAAATCAACAACAAACAAAAATATATATATTTGAGATTCTTGAAAGTAGCCACCCTTTGCCTTGATGACCGCATTGCACACTCCTGGCATTCTCTCAACCAGCTTCATGAGGAATACTTTTCCAATGGTCTTGAATTAGTTCCCACATATGCTAATTACTTGCTGGCTGCTTTTCCTTCACTCTGCCGTCCAACTCATATCAAACTATCTCAATTGGGTTGAGGTCGGGTGATTGTGGAGGCCAGGTCATCTGATGCAGCACCATCACTCTCCTGCTTGGTCAAATAGCCCTTAAACAGCCTGGAGGTGTGTTCTTGGTTATTGTCCTGTTGAAAAACAAATGACAGTCCCACTAAGCGCAAATCAGATGGGCTGGTGTATCGCTGCAGAATGTTGTGGTAGCCATGCTGGTTAACTGCGCCTTAAATTCTAAATAAACCACTGACAGTGTCACCAGCAAAGAACCCCCATTACCATCACACCTCCTCCTCCATGCTTCACGCTGGGAACCACACATGCGGAGATCATCAGTTCACCTACTCTGCGTCTCATAAAGACATGGTGGTTGGAACCAAATATCTCAAATTTGGACTCATCAGACCAAAGGACCGGTCTAATGTCCATTGCTCGTGTTTCTTGGCCCAATCAAGTCCCTGCTTCTTGTTGGTGTCCTTTCTTTGCAGCAATTCAACCACAAAGGCCTGATTTACGCAGTCTCCTCTGAACAGTTGATGTTGAGATGTGTCGGTTACTTGAACTCTGTAAAGCATTTATTTGGGATGCAATTTCTGAGACTAGTAATTCTAATGAACTTCTCTCAAGCAGAGGTAACTCTGGCTCTTCTTTTCCTTTAGAGGTCTTCATGAGAGCCAGTTTCATCATAGCGCTTGATTGTTTTTGCACTTGAAAGAACGTTCAAAGTTCTTGAAATGTTCTGCATTGAAAGACCTTCATGTCTTAAAGTAATGATGGACTGTAATTTCTCTTTGCTTATTTGAGCTATTCTTGCCATAATATAGACTTAGTCTTTTACCAAATAGGGCTATCTTCTGTATACTATCCCTACCTTGTCACAACACAACTGATTGGCTCAAACGCATTAAGAAGGAAATAAATTCCGCAAATTAACAAGGTACACCTGTTAATTGAAATGCATTCCAGGTGTCTACCTCATGAAGCTGGTTGAAAGTATGCAAAGCTATCATCAAGGCAAAGGGTGGCTACTTTGAGGAATCTCAAATCACATTTTTTTCTTGATTTGTTTAAAACTTTTTGGTTAATTCATGATTTCATGTGTTATTTCATTGTGTCTAATGTCTTCAAAATTATTCTACAATTTAGAAAGAAGTAAAAATAAAGAAAAACCCTTTAATGAGTAGGTGTGTCCTAACCTTTGACTGTGTGTGTGTGTGTGTGTGTGTGTGTGTGTGTGTGTGTGTGTGTGTGTGTGTGTTATCTGACCTCAATGAGACGTCAGCTCTGTAATGTGGGTTATGGAATGGCAGGGTGGACTGGGGTAGAAAGTGTGCCATCAGGACAAACAGAGCCGAGCCGAGAGCAGGTCTGGTAATGCACACACAGCCTACGTTCCAAATGGTACCGTATTCCCTACATAGTGCAGTACTTATGACCAGAGCCCTATGGGCCCTGGTCAAAAGTAGTGTACTATATCGGGAGTAGGGTGCAATTTAGGACAAGACAACACATCCCAGGAAGATATTTAAAGGGCTTCCGTCCTCCCCATTGCACCATGCAGGCTAAAATGGGCCAGGCAGGACCAAGCCCAGAAGACAGAGAGAGAGAGTCACACTACCCAACTCTTTTTATCAGGGCTTGCTGTTCCTAATGTATTTAGGACATATTATTTAGTAGAAAAGAATGATAAAAAAGGTACTTTCTGAAACATATTTCAAGGTATGCTTTGAGAAAGTGTGAAGTGGGTGTTTCAGTAAAGGGAAGCCTTCTTTACATGGTGGTCAGAAATGTTTGGGGAAACAAAGAAACTGTTTATAATTTAAAAGCCTACTTTTTTTCAATCCATACAACGGAGAACTTTCTCAAGGGATATTGTATTACTCATCAAGAGAAGTTTCCTTTCTGCAGACTGTTGACTTCCAAGAATCAAAGGACTTCTTATATATTTGGGCGGGGGGGGGGTTCTGTGGACTATTTTCCTTTTGTTTGTTACACAGACTGACAAGTGAACTGGTAGAGATGGAACTTAGGCTTATGAGTGTTTTAACTATGCGTCGTTCCTCCGAAGGCCGCAGATGTATCATGCATTTCCCAAAACACAAAGCATGTGTCGATACTGATTGGATAGAAAAAAGGCAGTGCTCAGATCAGCTTTCTCCATTCAAATCTTACCTTAACATCAGAATTATTTCACAATACTGACAACGGATCAGCTCCTAGAGATATAACCTGTGGCTGCAAATATTGAGGTGGCTTAACCTAGCCTATTCAAATACTTACCCAATATTTCTGCACTAAATAACATATACTGTATGGTAGGTACATCATTGCGCTGATGTTACACATTGTGTAATATATTGATGCAAACATTAGGCTACAATTAGCTAAATATAACTCAATTGATTGAACATGAAATGAATTTCAACATGATTTAAATATATAGGCCTTATTAGCCTATACTGTAGTCTATTTATATTTTAATGCATTAATCTCAGTTTTTTATTTGAAACATCCTTTGCTTGTTTGTAACAATTGCAAAAACACTGATAACTTTGTATTTGTAGTCAACTTCGTTTGGAAATATACACACCCCTTGACTTTTTTGTTGTGTTACAGCCTGAATTTAAAATGGATTAAATTGAGATTTTGTGCCACTGGCCCACACACAATACCCCATAATGTCAAAGTGGAATTATGTATTCATACATTTTTACAAATGCTGAAATGTCTTGTGAAAATAACTATTTAACCCATTTGTTATTAAGGCAAGCCTAAATAAGTTTAGGAGTAACAATTTGCTTAACAAGTCACATAAGTTGCAATAATAGTGTTTAACATCATTTTTGAATGACTACCTCATCTCTGGAACCCACGCATACAATTATCTGTAAGGTCCCTCAATCGAGCAGGGAATTTCCAACACAGATTCAACTATGAAGACCATGGAGGATTTCCAGCAAAGAAGGGCACCAATTGGTAGATGGGTAAAAAAAAGCTGACATTGAATATCCCTTTGAGCATAGTGAAGTTATTAAGGACACTTTGATTAGTGTATCAATACACCCAGTCACTACAAAGATACAGGCGTCCTTCCTAAAGGAGAGGATGGAAACCGCTCAGGGATTTCACCCAGGCCAATGGTGACTTTAAAATGGTTACAGCGTTTAATGAATGTGATAGGAGAAAACAACAACAACAATACTAACATAAATGAGTGAAAAAGAAGGAAGCATGTACATAATAAAAACATTTAAAAACATGCATTCTGCTTGCAATAAGGCACTAAAGTAAAACTGCAAAGAAAATAGGCAAAGAAATGTCCTGAATACAAAGCGTGCAAATCCAACACAACACATCACTGTGTGCCACTCTTTATGTTTTCAAGCATGGTGGTGGCTGCATCGTGTTATGGGTATGCTCATGAGTGTTTTCTGAAGGCAGTAAACTTCTTAATTCTATGTTTAGCAAAGACCTTCTGTGTATAAAGTGACGAGGAAGGGCAAAAAAGCATCTGCTGACGCACTTAGCCTTTCTGATAAATAACAAGCATTTTCAAGTGCAGTAACAATGGTTTTGGGAAAAAGCTCAGAGATTTAACAATGCTCCTACGAAGGTTCTAACGATGAACTTAGCCTTAAGATGCTTTTGGGAAACCGTGCCCTGTTAAGATCTATCCTTATTTCATTGTCTTGCTGATGGATTATTTGGATTTTTGCATATTATTTTGGATTTCTTGCTTTTGGAACAAAACATGTACTTTAATTGGAGGACAAAGACATTTAGCATGATTTAGCATTTTCATTTGTGATTCAGAGGCTGATCCTATACATTTGAGTTGATTTTGGGGGTATTTTGTTTTGCTTATGTCAGCTGATTCAATTGTGAATACTCATAATTGTTTCCATGATGTTCGTGACTTACATTATATTTCTATTCGCTGCATTGGGTTTACAGCTAGTCTACCGTTATAAAACACAATCATAAATACCTGTTACTAAATGGTTCCTAGTGGTGCAAAACACAGCAAATCTAGCATTTGTTAATGAGAGCAGTGCAATGGTTTGGGGTCACTCTGGGTCACTGTAGTGTTTCCGTGCTTCTGCCAAGGTTAAAGGCCAAAGTGGCAATCCCTGTCCCTGCACACACATACACACACAAGCAGCCCCTCCTCCACTGCGATGGATGATTTTGGGGACAGTTGTTTCTCCCAGGGCCTTAGCGTGTGTGACGTGTAGCGTGTTGCGTGTACTGTGTGGGGTGTGAACCTCCAGATGTATGGAAGACTTCTACTTGTGTAGGACTTCTACTGTGTATCACAACACAGATGGGGCCATGTATATGCGATTTTCCTTGTATAACCTATCAATGTTGTGACAACATCACAGTATGCACCATAACCTTAATGCTTAATATTGCCAGCCCTCCCTATTTTTGACTTTACCTGTGGTCTACCTTGTGTGAGGCAAAATTAGGAATAACTGACTGCTACTGGCACCTGAGAGAGAAGGAGAGAGAAGGACACAAGGATCCACAGCAGTGTAGAGGGACCAAGACAGAGTGGTGACTGAAAAATAATAGAAAAGTGGCTACAGAGAATGAATGGAATAGTGGCAGTAGAGGATGAATGGAAAAGGGAGAGAGCGAGAAAGAGAGTGCGTGTGATGGTACTTCAGGCCCTTGGCTGAATGGTCCCCTATCTGGAACATGGTCACCCATGGCTAACTGTATGTTAGTTGGGCCCATTCCATGGTTAGGCTGCCTCTGGCTAGGGAGCATATGCCTGCACTGGGCTACCAGGTGTCCATTTGGAAACCTTGTTAAGTTATTACTTAACAGCAACTCTTCTGTTTCATCACACGTTAGTTCACCACAGGCCCACATAGCAGTCGTTTTACCGTTAAAGCTATTGTGGAGAGTATTGCATTTTTTCTTCATGCCATTATGCCTATTTACTTTTATGTGTCATGACATAGAAAACCTTACCACTATCTTTTAATAGGTCATGCCTAACATTTATTTCATGACCCAACACACCCTCACACACGGTACACACAAACATCGTACATACACACACTTGTGAGCGTCCGTCCCTCAGCAGCCCATTAGGTGATTAGGTAACATCAAGGCCTCCCAGGCGGATGGCAGTAATGAACCACAAATTTGGATCTAGACGATCCGTACGCGCTGAGAGGCCGTCTCATTGGGTGTCTCACACTTACTCCATGTTCCAAACCCTACACCTCAGGTTCCAAACCCTACAACAGCCCCATTTTACCCCTCTGAATTGGGGCCTTAGAGGGGGAGGGGGGGGGGTGGGAGGGGGTATCTAATATCCTTCCACAGATCAACCAACCGGACGTTTGAGTTCTTTCAATTTCCAGCTTCATGCTGTTAGTTAGACCAGACAGGAAGCAGCTCCCAATAGATGTGGGTGTCTAGGCTACAAATATTACAAATGGTCAGAGGACAAAGGTTGTGTTACCGATATGTGAGCTTAACAAGTGATACTGGCAGTGGCAAGTACAGTGTAGGATTTAATTCTCTCTAAAGTTACATTAGAGCAGACTAACAGGAAGGAAAGAGAAGGCTACGCTACCCTTTCTACACACCTGTGCCCCTGTTTCAACATCAGTAACTTGATAACTCATGGGAGACCAAGCAGTGTTTACTCTGTACTATTTCCTGATAGCTTCGATGAGATGGTAGCTATTTCCTTGACAGCACATGGTATCCATTGTTTAGATATTACTCACACAGAGTTGGCTCTGAGGCCAACAGAGAGAATAAGAATACATCTGACGAGTGGAATAGATGTGAGATGTGATGAAGCATGTAAGTCCCACACAAGTATGGACTGACTGTTAATGTCTCTGGCAGCACTATCATTGATAGTGAGGATGATAAGTAGTCTGGCATCCAAACTGATTTTAGGGCTAGATTCAATCCGTAAGTTTGTATCGTGATAAACCTTTTAAGGGAATTTCCGATTGAGCCAACCAATGCAGTGTTTACCATGAATGCAGTCTCTGCAAACGCAGGAACGTTGCTTTTAAATTTCAATCCCGCTATAGGGTGGGTCTTCACTGTTTCACTGTTGTTTCACTTACAACAATGACATTAACGAAGTCAGAAGATCAGACAACCAGTGGGAGAATCACGTGAGCACAGGTGCCACAAGATGTTCCTCACTGAGACGTTACTAGCTATCAAATCATTGCCTCCTTTGTCCTTGTTTTCTCAAAGAACATTAGAGGTGAGGATGCAAGGTCCCTCCCTAAGACCTCTTCTCCTATGAGCTTTGAGAGGAATTGAGGAAACAAGGACAGAGGAACCAAAGGTACCATATTCTTACATAGTGGACTACTGTGGACCAGAGCCTTGACCAGAAACCTATGGCTCGTTTTACAGGCTCCTGACCAATTATGCTATTTTGTGTGTTTTTTTATGCTGGCCTTAACTTTTTTGGTACAAAATGTGTCCGCCATAATTTCCTATGACCGAAAATGGCTTCTAGACATCAGAGCAGCGATCACTAACCTCGATTTGAATGAAGAGTTCTAATGAGTGTGAAGTTCTAAACATTCGGCTTACTTCAGGCCAGGCCCTAATTCTCGGGACTCGAAAGAGGAAGCGACGGCGAAAAAGAGGCACGTGAGGCGGCCTCCTAATGAGATTACGTTAGCGAACAAATAGACCACCATTGCTCACTGTTCTGTTGGCGAATGTGCAGTCACTGGAGAACAAACTGGATGAACTCTGCTTGAGACAATTCTATCAACTGGACTTGAGTCTTGATTGAACAAGAACAGGGATAATATATAGAATATCTTAAGGGATTCTCCATGCATTGTCTAGATCAGACAGCAACCTCAGGTGTGTTTCTTTGTTAACAGCAGCTGGTGCGCGATCTCTAATGTTAAGTAAGTTCCATGTTTTTGCTTGCCTTTTTAAGCTACTGACCAAACTATTTACAAAGATAATTTTCATCTATATTTTTCATAGCTTGTCTATTTACCACCACAAACTGATGCTGGCACTAAGACCAGCCTCAATGAGCTGTATAGGACCATAAGCAAACAAAAATGCACATCCAGAGGCGTCGCTGCTTGTGTGCAGGGATTTTTTTTTTTTTTTTACCTATTTTTAACTTCTTGCTCCTACTTGAGACGTCTGCGTCTCAAGTAGGCACCTGGAAATGCAAATGCGCTACGCTAAATGCTAAATGTACTCGTTAAAACTCAAACGTTCATTAAAATATACATGTAGGGTATTGAATTAAAGCTACACTCGTTGTGAATCTAGCCAACAAGTCAGATTTTTAAAATGCTTTTCGGCGAAAGCATGAGAAGCTATTATCTGATAGCATGCACCCCCCAAAATACCAGCACGACACGTAAACAACAGATTTTGCGGTAGCCGGCGCTACCCAAAACGCAGAAATAAAATATAAAACATTCATTACCTTTGATGATATTCTTTGTTGGCACTCCTATATGTCCCATAAACATCACAAATTGGTCTTTTTCCCGATTAAATCCGTCCATGAATGCCCAAAATATCCATTTGTATGGCCTGTCTGCATCACGGAAAAAGCTCTCTTCCAACACGCAACGTCATGTTTAAAAATTATATAAGTTGCCTATATTCTTTGACAAAAAACTTCAACCTACTTTTATAACCCAACTTTAGGTATTTGTAAACGTTAATAAGCGATCAAATTGATCACTGGGCGATCTGTATTTAATAGCAGCTACAAAAGAAAGCAGTGTCCATTTTTCAATCTTCCAAAATCGATTGAGGTAGGCTGGATGGAATCAAGGATCTATTCGTAATGTCTCAATGGATTTTTGTCAATGAAAATGACGTTTTTGGCATCGTGTGGAAGCTGTAGGAATTGCATCCGTGTCCATATTAAATTTGGTTTCCTTTAAATAATCCATGAAAGGGGCGCATGGATACTTTTTTCAGATTTCAGTGAGCAGTTTTTCTTGCGCTTTTCGATGAAACACACGCTCTGTTATAGTCACAGCCGTGATTTAACCAGTTTTAGAAACTTCAGAGTGTTTTCTATCCACACATACTAATCATATGCATATACTATATTCCTGGCATGAGTAGCAGGACGCTGAAAAGTTGCGCGATTTTTAACAGAATGTTCGAAAAAGGAGGGGGTAGGATAACATGTCACCTGTGCAACTAAAAGGCAACAAAACTCTTGATCCCCTTTACTCCACACACAGAAATGCATACAAGGCTCTCCCTCGCCTTCGTTTTGGCAAATCTGACCATAACTATATCCTCCTTTTTCCTGCTTACAAGCAAAAACTTCAAAAGGAAGTACCAGTGACGCGCTCAATATGGAAATGGTCCAATGAAGTGGATGATACAGGACTCTTTCACTAGCACAGACTAGAATATATTCCGGGATTCATTCAAAACAATGAGGAGTTCACCACATCAGTCAACGGCTTCATTAATATGCGCATTGATGACGTCATCCCCACAGTGACCGTACATAGCACAACCAGAAACCATGGATTACAGCCAACATCCGCACTGAGCTAAAGGCTAGAGCTGCCACTTTCAAGGAGCAGGACACTAATCCGGATACTTATAAGAAATCTCGCTACGACCTCCTACGAGCCATCAAACTGGCAAAACATCAATAGAGGACTAAGATTGAGTTCTACTGATGCTCGTTGGATGTGGCAGGGTTTGCAAACTATTAGGGATTACAAAGGGAAACCCAGTTGCGAACTGCCCAGTGACGAGAGCCTACCAGACGAGCTAAGTGCCTTAAATACTCACTTCGAGGCATGAGAGCACCAACTCTGTGTGATCTGTGTGAGCTCGCTCTCCGTAGCTGGTGTAAGACCTTTAAACAGGCTAACATTCGCAAGGCCGCGGGGCCAGATGGATTACCAGGATGCGTACTCAGAGCATGCAGTGATCAGATGGCGTTTTCACTGACATTGTCAACCTCTCCCTGACCCTGTCTGTAATACCAATACCAAGGTATTACAGACCACCATAGTCCCTGTGCCCAAGAACGACATGGTAACCTGAATATCACCAACCCGTAGCACTCCCATCTGTAGCCATGAAATGCTTTGAAAGGCTGGTCATGGCTCACATCAACACCATCATCCCAGACACCCTGGACTCACTACAATTTGCATACAGCCCCACAGACGATGCAATCTGTGCACTCCACATTGCCCTTTCCCACCTGGACAAAAGAAACACCTACGTGAGAATGCTGTTCATTGACTTCAGTTCATCGTTCAACGGCATAGTGCAACTGGATCCTGGATTTTCTGACATGCCATCCCCAAGTGGTGAGGGTATGCAACAAAACATCTGCCACACTGATCCTCAACACAGGGCCCCTCAGGGGTGTATGCTTAGTCACCTCCTGTACTCCCTGTTAACCAACGACTGTGTGACGAAGCACGACTCCAACACCACCATTAAATTTGCCAAAGACACAACGGTGGTAAGCCTGATCACCGACGATGATGAGACAACAACCACTCCCTCAACGTCAGAAAGACAGAGGAGCTGATCATGGACTACAGGAAATGGTGGGCCAAGCACACCCCTATTCACATTGTGGGGCTGTAGTGGAGCAAGTCGAGAGCTTAAAGTTAATTGGTGTCCACATCGCTAAGGACCTATCATGGTCCAAACACACCAACACAGTTGTGAAGAGGGTGCAACAACTCCTCTTTCCCCTCAGGAGGCTGAAAATATTTGGCATGTGCCCTCAGATCTTCCAAAAGTTGTACAGCTGCACAATTGAGAGCATCTTCACTGGTTGCATCACCTTGGCATCCGACTGTAAGGCGCTACAGATGTAGTACATCACTGCCATCCAGGACCTCTGTATCAGACAGTGTCAGTCGAAGGCCCACCACCCAAGTCATAGACTGTTCTCTAGGCTACCACACGATACAAAAGCGCCAATTCTGGGACCAAAAGCCTCCTAAACCTCTTCTACCCTCAAGCCATAAGACTGCAGAAACAGTTAATCAAATGGCTACCCTGACTATTTGCATTGACACTTTTTTGTTGCACTGACTCTCTTGCACTGGCTCCATGAACACTCACTGGACTGTACCCACACACTCAGAAATACTACACTGACATACACACACACACGCTCACACACACATGAATATTGTGGCGACACGCACACTTTTAAACTCTTCACATGCACTGCTGTTACTCTGTTATTATCTATCTTGATTGCCTAGTCACTTTTACCCCTACCTACATGCATGCTGAACACAAATTTAAATGCAACATTTAACAATTTCTAAGATTTTACTGAATTACAGTTCATATAAGGAAATCAGTCAATTGAAATAAATAAATTACGCTCTAATCTATGGATCTCACTTGACTACGAATACAGATATGCATCTGTTGGTCACAGATACAAAAATAAAAGTCTGTGGGTCAGAAAACCAGTCAGTATCTGGTGTGACCACCATTTTCCTCATGCAGAGCGACACATCTCCTTCACATAGAGTTGATCAGGCTGTTGATTGTGGCCTGTGGAATGTTGTCCCACTCCTCTTCAATGGCTTTGTGAAGTTGCTGGATATTGGAAGGAACTGGAACAAACTCTCGTACATGTCGATCCAGAGCATCCCAAACATGCTCAATGGGTGACATGTCTGGTAAGTTTGCAGGCCATTGAAGAAGTGGGACATTTTCAACTTGCAGTAATTGTGTACAGATCCTTGCGACATGGGGCCGTGCGTTATCATGCTGAAACATGAGGTGATGGCGGCAGATGAATGGCACGACAATGGGCCTCATAATCTCATCATGATATCGCTAGCATCGATAAGATGCAATTGCGTACAACGAAATCTTTTAAAACGACGTTGGAGGCTGCTTATGGTAGAGAAATGTACTAGTTCCCTTTAAATAATTTTACTCCTCATTGTTGGGAAAGGACTTGTAAATAAGCATTTCACGGTAAAGTCTCCACCTGTTGTATTCGGCACGTGACAAATACAATTTGATTTGTATGGCTTCATTTCAGATAGATTTTTGTACATTTTAATGTTGCAATAATAGGATCTAAGCCAAGTGTTTGAGCGAGCGAGAGAACATAATTTTGATGGCAAACCCTGATACCAATGAATCGACTGTCTCGCAGAGAAATAGAACAGCTAATTTTCAGCCACTCGTGAGTCTCATTTGAATTTTCTGGTGCATCAGGAAATTGTGTATTTATTCCTTGTGTTGTTATCTTTCTATAGTTTTCTATTTTTCTCTCTGCATTGTTGGGAAGAGGACGTAACTAAGCATTTCACTCTTAGTAAAACTGTTGTTTACTAAGCATGTGACATATAAAATGTAATTTGATCTTATGGGCCCTGGTCAAAATAGTGCACTACATATGAAATAGGGTGCCATTTAGGAAGCATCTCGTAGGTGTAGGCGTAGGTGTACCCCGTCCTAGCAACAATCTGAGAATGACCTAGGCACCACTGAGTGATGAGGACCATATATTGAGCTCTGAGGACCAGCATGCCTTGCTGAGTGGCATATGCTCTCTTAGTGTAACCACCAAATCACCTTCACTAGTCTAACCCTGCACAGTGAAGGGAGGGGGAGCACAAGTGGATTTTCTGTGTGTGTGCATGTCTGTTTGTGTGTTAATGACTAAGACAAATCTGTGCCCCCACTAAAACCGTATTTCCAATTTCAGAAAACACCTATGTCTTGCCCCCATCAAATCTCAAAACATGCTTGATGGTTTATCATCCATGATGCGCATTTCATAAATGCTCTACATTCGCCAGTGAATTCGTAAATGTAATAGCCTTGCCAATTCTTATGATTTCAATATTACAATTCACTTGACTCTCATAATGTTAGCTGACACAATAATTGTAATTGCAGTGCTGTTTACTGCCACACTTTTTCAGGTCCAATATTGTACGTGAAACCTTACTGTATTCTAGCTGGTGTTGTGCTCTCCAGCATTTCAACTCACTCTTATGTAAGGGGGGTTGTGTAACAATTGTGGATACATTTTTATTTGGGATATAGCCTCACCTCCCAAACACTCCCCAATGAGCCAGAAAGGTCAGATCATCCACAGGGATTGCCCAGACAGGGGGTGAAGAGGAAGGCGGTGGGGGCGGACAGAGGACACGGGGGGGGGGGGGTTGGCACACACCCATGCACACGCACACACTTGCAGACACTCACTCACTCTCATGCAGCACTGAGAATTATGGCAACCCCTCTTGTTTGATTACTGTAAGTATTAAAAGGACAAGACTACACCACCTTAACCCCGAGACAGTTTTCAAGGTGGCGGCGTAACACAAACGCATATACGCACGCACAGGCATGCACACATACGCATGCACACACACTCACACAAACAAACATCAGCAATCTATGTAAGTTTAAACTGGCAACAAGAAATCAACCAACACATTCATGACTACACCAACAGGTAGTGCAGGTAATGGGTTGTGTGTGTATGTGTGTATTTTATGTGTGTAAACTTGTGTATGTTTTGGACTCTGCAATATTATAATTACTATGTTTATGTATGGTGTCAAGGTTGTTGAAAATGTGTGTTACTTAATGTGTGTTCAGTTGTTTGTGTGTACACTGAGCATCAGGCTGCATCTCAGTGCCAACGCAGTTCTTCGGGAACGGACAAGCGCATAGTCTAAAAATGCCAACCACAGTGACACAGACGGAAAGAGGGAGGTAGAGAGAGAGAGAGAGGGGGCAGTGATCAACAGTGAGTGAGCGAGAGATAGAACTGCAGCAGACCTGGATCAGATAGCAGAGATAGAGAGAAAGAGCGAGAGACAGAGAAAGAAGAGAGGGTGACTGTGGATTGGACAAGGTTGGGGGAAACGTTGATTTAAACAACTGGACCCCTCCAGAGAGAGAGAGAGAGAGGGAGAGAGAGCGATCCCCAAAGATCATTCAGACCGGAATATCATGCTTCTTTTCCCAGAAAATTGTTACCTAGAAATGTTACCTTTGGGGGTTCTGGTCATTTGCGAAGGGCTACTTTCCTCCCCAATTTTCCCATCTATCTATTTCTGAAAACGAGAGCACCTATCGAGTGCGTCTTGCTGGAACAGGTGTTGTGTTGTGCAGCGGTACGGTCCCTGTCCTGTCACTGCGTTGTGTTGTGCAGACACTTTTCCTGAACGGAGAAAGAGACTATTGACGACCAGGACCAATCGAGATGAAGAAGCTCAGCGGGTTTTTCCGGTTCTGCCTCACTCGGATGGAGTGGTTCTACCCATAAAGGATCTGAAGAGAATTAGCCAGAACCCAGCAGAGAACATGCTACAGTTTGGCTAAAGAACCTTAGCGAGCAGAAGGGGAACTGGAAAACCTCTGTGGAAATCTCTGTACCTCTGTTCTAGAACAGTTGGAGAAAGGGAACTTTAACTTGAACAAATAGGGATCATCACATCACAAGGTAAGCAACTGGACTATCAGACTGGCATTTATTGACACCTGTGAAGGAATTAATTCACCACCTCTTTCTTCAACAGCTATCTAGTGCAGATTCATTACCCTGAAAATCTGACAACTGACATTTTGGATGTAGCCTACGTTCTCTGTTAAAATAACAGTTGTTGTACAGAAATACACGTTTATAATCATACATATTGTTTTGAGGGCCGGAAAGGGTCAGAGAGGAGTCTAAGAGAACGGTATGGATATTAATTTATCTGGTATGGTTCGCCGCTGGCATCCTATAAACTGTATTGAGCAGCTACGGTGTGAAACACACCAGCTGGCACAGATGACGTTTTCTACCTGCTCCCAACCTGCTGTACATCTGGGACATAACGAATTGAACCTGGGGCAACATGTTAATGCTTAAGCTGTTCTAAAACTGAACCTGCATGGGTCTAATGGGAACACACTGATGAGACCGTTGAGGAGTAGATAGCTTGAATTCATACTCAAATAGAGGTACCGTTATCTAGGCTTATTAGTAAAGAGAGTAATTTTCCTCTCACTAAACAGTCCAGACAATTGCACCAGGAATCAATGTTTCAAAGTCAATCATTATCTAGCTAAGTAATATTTATATTTTACCTTTATTTAACTAGGCAAGTCAGTTAAGAACAAATTCTTATTTTCAATGACGGCCTAGGAACAGTGGGTTAACTGCCTTGTTCAGGGGCAGAACGAGAGATTTTTACCTTGTCAGCTCAGGGATTTGATCTTGCAACCTTTCAGTTACTAGTCCAACACTCTAACAGCTAGGCTACCTGCCGTTCGATATATATATCAATTGAACATTATATCAATTGAACATTTTCAAAATAATAATTTCTCTCAGGAACAACATTATTGAATAGTTCTCACGGTTTTGGATCTGTATTTATATATTTTACATTTTTTATACATATGTATTTTTAATTTTACCCCCTTTTTCTCGGTATCCAATTGTATCCAATCTTGTCTCATCGCTACAACTCCCGTACGGGCTCGGGAGAGACAAAGGTCGAGAGCTATGCATCCTCCGAAACACAACCCAACCAAGCTGCACTGCTTCTTAACACAGCGCGCATCCAACCCGGAAGCCAGCCGCACCAATGTGTCGGAGGAAACACCATGCACCTAGCGACCTGGTCAGCGTGCATTGCGCCCGGCCCGCCACAGGAGTCGCTAGTGCACGATGAGACAAGGATATCCCTACATGCCAAACCCTCCCTAACCCGGACGACGCTAGGCCAATTGTGCGTCGCCCCATGGACCTCCCGGTCGCATCTGGCTGCGAAAGAGCCTGGGCTCAAACCCAGAGTCTCTGGTGGCACAGCTAGCACTGTAATGCAGTACCTTAGACCACTGCGCCACCCGGGAGGCCCCTACATATATATATATACAGTATACGTATTAAAACAGGTGAGTTCAGGGATATTGCCTCTGCGTATTGAAACAGGTCAGTATTGTGGTGAAATTAAAGAGGAAAGAACATAACGAATTAATTAAATAGTATGCGCAAAACACTAGTCTCAACGTCAACAGTGAAGCGGCGACTCCGGGGCGCTGGCCTTCTAGGCAAAGTTGCAAAGAAAAAGTCATATGTCAGACTGGCCAATAAGAAAAAAAGATTAAGATGGGCAAAAGAACAGACACTGGACAGAGGAACTCTGCCTAGAAGAGCTTGTTTATTAATCCCATAGGTATGGGTTGCCAATTGGCGATTTGACACCAAAATAAAATTTAATTCATTAATTTGTCATTCTTTCATTCATATATATATATATAAACATTCATACATATACACCTATATGTACATACCCACATATATATAGAATATACCTTCCTTTATTATTCCCCACAAACCCTACCACCGCTCCCCCAATTAGGGTAAACTAATAAACAATAACACTTATGCTTCTGCTTCCAGCTTATACATACTATACACATTTTACAGACACAATTTATTTTACAATAGATATATCTTGTTTGTTTTTAGTCCTGGCCTTCCTCTGTTTCTGATGTTCATCCACTTTGATTTCTATTTTCCACATATTTGTAGCTGTGCTATTTCACAAAAATTCTGAACCTATATACACTTGAGATAGGCTCGGTGATGGTGCAACTGCTGAGCATCTGAGTGTATGGTTATTTGTGAGGGAAAGGGGTTGAGTGTATATGAGTGTATGAGTGTTTGTGTGGGTGTGTCAGTGTGTATATTGGATGAATCACAATAATTGTTTGCAAAAAATAATAATTGCTTTCTAAATGTAATTTTTGTAATACTGGTAAGAGTTAACAAACCTTTGCATAAACTTCCTAGATTACTACAAATATGAATAGCTAATGGAAATTAAGAGAAACAGGTTTTTTTTTTAAATACATTTATTTTTTAATAGCTATTTGTAATACAAATCGAGGTGAGGGCAATGGAAATGCTTTTGCCGGTTGATCTGCTTCTGTTCTGTGGGTGGCACTGTGTGGTCTTTCGAAGGATGGTCACGGTCTCTCCAGGGCCATGGGATCCGGGTGGTTGGGGGTGGTCTGTCGGTCATTGGGATGACAACCCAACTTGGGATGAGGAAGGGTTTTAGCGGGTGGAATAGTGGGGACCAATTGGAGTTTATTTAGTAGCAATACAAATATCATGGTACAGCTATATAGACACTCAATCATCATGTTACTTTTTAATGGTACATTTACAAACATATATTATGATAAATCTAATTGAAACTTGTGTCTCATTATGGTAATTGGTGAAATAAGTATAGCCAGTTATAATTGTAATGGCTTAGCCGATAATAAGAAAAGAAGATCAGTATTTACCTGGATAAAAGAGAAGGAATATATTATCTATTGTTTACAGGAAACTCATTCAACAATTTTAGATGAAGTTTTGTGGAAAAAAGGACTGGTGTAAAGAAATTCAAAAGGTGGTGATGATATTAATTAACAGTAATGTTGATCCAAATGTGCAAATTGTCCAAACAGATCCTCAAGGTAGATGGATGATTTTAAATATGTTATTGGACCATGAACAGATATGGCTTATTAACCTATACGGTCTAAATAATGATGATCCATGCTTCTTTGAAAATGTATCAACCCTACAAGCAACACAAGGCTCCATTATTATGGTGGGAGATTATAATACGGTTTTAAATACCTTTATGGACCGTAAAGGAAATCACACTACAAACTATCACCCTCAGGCATTTAAGGAAATCATGAATGTCATGGATATATTGGAATTAGTGGATATATGGAGGCTTAAATACCCTGACCTAGTGAGATATACATGGAGGAGGCTTAAACAAGCTAGTAATCTTGATTACTCTCTTATGTCGTTCCTTTCTGGCACCAAAAGTTTCAAAAGTATTGATTGGAGACCATCACATAATTGGCATACATATTACTCTTACAGAATTTCCACGTCGGCGAGGACATTGGAAATTGAATCAAAGCCTACTGGATGATAACTTGTTTTTAACTAGGACAGAGGCTACCATAGAGTCTCAGAGTAAGTAGAGGAAAAACAAAAATAAATGGAGGAACTTATTCAACAAAGATACAGTGTAATATATTATGAAAAATAAAGCGAACTGGATAGAATATGTGGTAAAATGCACCAAATTATTTTTCAATCTTCAACATAGTAATGCCACCAAATTATTTTTACTGAAACTTCTTCCAAATGATGGAGTCACTCATGATTCACTGAACAATATTTTGAAAGAGAAAGTAAAGTACTTTTCGTTTCAGTCTCCTCCATCTCCACTAACCGAAGCTAATTGTATGGATTTTATTTATATTAATAATGTAAAATTAACATCTGTACAGAAAGACTCATGTGAAGGCCAAATTACAGAGGAGGAACTTCTTGATGCAATTAAAGCCTTTATGTCTGGGAAAACTCCAGGGCTGGATGGCATACCAGTGGAGGTACACCAAACTTTTTTTGATATACTCAGAGGACCATTATTAGCATGTTTTAACCAATCCTATATAAATGGCAGATCCAAATGTTTTGAGTAAATAACAATACATACTTTTTTTTGTTTAGCTCGTTGAAAGATGAATAATCAAAATAAAGTTGATGTATCATACATTTTTTCCCACTATTAAAAGCAGAATGATAGCCTACTCAATATACAATGTTTCTTTACTCACTCACAACTATTTTGTTTGATCACTGAAATAAGCAAATGGTTGTTAGTTACATCAGAAGTTGAAATAAGTACCTGAAAATGCCATGTGTGCACTATGTGTCCTGTAATACACACATGTTCAGGTCCAATCATATTGTGGCTCCCGAGTGGCGCAGAGGACTAAGGCACTGCATCTCACTGCTAGAGGTGTCACCACAGACTCTGGTTCGAGGCTGTTCCAGGCTGTATCACAACTGACTGTGATTGGGAGTCCTATAGAGCGGTGCACAATTGCCCCACTGTTGTCCGGGTAAGGGTTTGGCTGGGGTAGGCCATCCTTGTAAATAAGAATATATTCTTAACTGACTTAGTTGACCTTGTTAAACTGACCTAGTTAAATAAAGGTTAAATAAAAAACATATAAACCTTTCTCTATTCCTAGGTGTCAGCTGGTCTGAATGGGGTTCAAATCAATGGATCAACAGAAACAGCCATGCTTACATTTAGTCATTTATTGTACTTTGTAGTTTTAGTTGATCATCTGGTAAAAAAAATGTGTGATTACTGAATCACTGTATAGCTTGAGATCAACAAGGTGGTTTATTTGGAGTCTATCTGATTCAGGGCAAAACTTACCCCATGAGCTGTTCTAATTGTCTTTCATTTACAGTGGCAGTTGCAATATCAACCAATAACAAATGACTGTACATAATGATTTCTAGATCGAATAGACAAGACAACTTCACAGATTTTTCAGATACAAATGTAAGTGGAATTCATTACATACAGCTTCCAAATATTTCTGAGACCTTCACAGAATTTAAAATCATTGTAAAATGTCTGTGTCTGTTTCATACAATTAACATTTAATGAGTGTGCCACTTCATATTTCACTATGTTTAATAGAACATGTACAGTACGTGTACTTTTGGACAGTTGTTTGGACAGTTAAATTAGTGTGTGTTCTGTTGCTGTCTGTCATCACCACCACCATCTGACACCATACCAAGACCAGCTCTGTGCTCTCTTTCCCTCTTAGTTTACAGCAATAGCAGGACACACATGTAACCCCCCTTCCACCCTCCCACCTCTCCCTCCCTCCCGTTTCACAGTTTGTTTCTGCCCCAAACTTGCCAGCTTCCAACACCAGCTGGCTGTATTGGAGTCACAAGCGCCTTCCTAACGAATCAATCAGGTTTCGGTGCACGGCGGTGGGAAACCCAATTATGTAGACGATGATGCTTCCAAGCTATGAACTACGTGTAAAGAGCATCTGGCTAGTGGTGGGGTGTGATGACAAATAGCACCCTATTTCCTAAAGTAGTGCACTAAATAGAGAATAGAGTGCCATTTGTGTTGACAAAGCATAACGAGTGTCTCAATCTTACTTTGGAACAGATAGTACCTTCAGAAAGTATTGACGCCCCTTTACATTTTTTCACATTTTTCACATTTTCATTTTTCACATTTTTTCACATTTTGTTGTGTTACAAAGTGGGATAAAACGGATTAATTAAAACTAATAAAAAGTCATTTTTTTGTTAGCGACCTACACAACATAATGTCCAAGTAGAAGAACAATTTTAACATTTGTAAAACAATTAAGAAAATTAAAACCGTAATATATCTTAATTTGATAAGTATTCAACACCCTGAGTCAATACATGTTTGGCAGTGATTACAGCTGCCTTTCTTTACAGTCTTTCTGGGTAAGTCTAAGAGTATTGCACACTTGGATTCCATAATATTTGGACCCTATTCGGTCCCGCTTTAAATTATGTTTAGCTTATAAAAGTGATGTAAAATCCAGAAAATTATGTCATGGCTTTAGAAGCTTCTGATTGACTAATTGACTAATTTAAGTCAATTGGAGGTGTCCCTGAAGATGTATTTTAAGGCCTACCTTCCAACTCAGTGCCTCGTTGCTAGACATCATGGGAAAAAAAAAAAAAAATCAGCCAAGACATCAGAAAAAAAATGGTAGACCTCCACAAGTCTGCTTCATCCTTGGGAGCAATTTACAAACGCCTGAAGGAACCACGTTCATCTGTACAAACAATAGTACCCAAGTATAAACACCATGGGGCCACGCAGCCGTCATACCGCTCAGCAAGGAGACGAGTTCTGTCTCCAAGAGATGAACATACTTTGATGCGCAAGTGCATTTCAATCCCAGAACAACAGCAAAGGACCCTTTGAAGATGTTGGAGGAAACAGGTACAAAAGCATCTATATCTACAGTAAAACAAGTCCTATATCGACATAACCTGAAAGGCTGCTCAGCAAGGAAGAAGCCACTGCTCCAAAACTGCCATAAAAAAGCCAGACTACGGTTTGCAACTGCACATGGGGACAAAGATCGTACTTTTTGGAGAAATGTCCTCTGGTCTGATGAGACAAAAATAGAGCTGTTTGGTCATAATGACCATCGTAATGTTTGGAAAAAAGGGGAGGCTTGCAAACAGAAGAACACCATCGCAACTGTGAAGCACGGGGGTGGCAGCATCATGTTGTGGGGGTGCTTTGCTGCAGGAGGAACTGGTGCACTTCACAAAATAGATGGCATCACGAGGAGGAAAATGATGTGGATATATTGAAGCAACATCTCAAGACATCAGTGTACCTATGATGAAAATTACAGGCCTCTCTCATCTTTTTAAGTGGGAGAACTTGCACAATTGGTGGCTGACTAAATACTTTTTTGCCCCACTGTATATATATATATATATATATATCCCCTTGTCCTCAAGTTTTATCATTGGAGTGGGATACAAAAGAACTCACGGGTGTGCTTTAGGACCATGCGGACACCTCCAAGCGGTTGGGTAGGCTGTTTGGAGTGTTTATCCTACTGGAGAATTAAAACAAAAATACAAATATGCTCCCCCACTTCTAAAACCAAAGTTGCTCCCCTACATATTGGCTTAGAGCAGGAACTATTCCGGGTGCAGCAGTAAAAGTATGGGAATACTCAGTAGGGTCTGTAGACTGTATACATGGTGTCATTTCATGGGGCTCTGAATAATACAGTGTTGCTGACCTTTTACTCCACCCATTCCACTGGCGGATGCATCACATCACATGTGCGATTGCTGCACTACAGAAAACCTGCTAGCCAAACAACAGTGCTGGGCATGCTCACTGAATTAAAGGGCAACTACACTCAAAAATCTACATTTCTTTAGACTTCAAAAGTCATCCCCTGACGTGGTTTAAGCATTGTTGTGAACAAATAAATCCAATGTTGTTGTTCTTCTATTAAATGAGTGTGAATAAATGGGGTAAACCAGAAAAAAATGAGGGAAATCCGAAGCCTGGAAAAACGAAACCAAGAAAACGGAATTTGGAAAAAAAAGAAGTAGGCAGATTTTAAAAGGCCCTACCAACCATTTATTTTGCTGTGCATGACTGCACTTTAGAGTGTGTGTCATCCTGCAGCACAGCATTTTGGGGAAGTTGAGGTCAGGTCCAATATTGTCTATGCACCCAAGAGGGAAAGAGGTTGGGCCATCCTAGGAATATTTTAGTAAAATATAATATATACAGTTTTGCAGACACTTTTATCCAAAGCTACTTACAGTCATGCGTAAATACATTTTAACATATGGGTGGTCCCATGAATCGAACCCAATATCCTGCCATTGCAATGCTCTACCAATATGCATGATAGGGTTGTGAATCCTCAATTTAATATGATTTATTGTCCCTTTATTAAGTGATGCTTTTGCCACCCTTTATAAAGCACACGTTTATGCCATATTTGTCAGAGTGGGTTATGTCACATTTGACATTGGTGGTTGTTTCACAGTTATGCAACATTTATAAAAATCATGGCATACAGTTATAGATGATTTGTAACACATTTAGGATGTCTTTATGAAACCTCTATAAGCTGCATGTAATTTTAAGCGGGACCCATTATTCTCTAAAAAATTCTTCATGTTCTGTCAAGTTGGTTGTTGATCATTGTCAGACAGACATTTTCAAGTTTTGCCATAGATTTTCAAGCCGATTTAAGTCAAAACTGTAACTAGACCACTTAGGAACATTCATTGTTAAGCAATTCCAGTGCAACTCCAGTGTCTTCAGAAAATATTCATACCTCTTGACTTATTCCACATATTGTATGTAAGCCAATCAGGAACATTCAATGTCGTCTTGGTACAAAACTCCAGTGTATATTTGGCCTTGTGTTTTGGGTTATTGTCCTGCTGAAAGGTGAATTTGCCTCCCAGTGTCTATTAGAAAGCAGACTGAACCAGATTTTCCTTGAGGATTTTGCCTGTGCTTAGCTCAATTCCATTTATTTTTATCCTTAACTCCCTCGACCTTGCTGATGACAAGCCTACCCAGAACATGCAGCCACCACCATGGTTGAAAATATGAAAAGTGGTAGTCAGTGATGTGTTGTGTTGAATTTGCCCCAAACATAATGCCTTGTATTCAGGACTGTAACGGCAGATCTCTTCTTCTGCTGAAGAGGAGTAAAGGATCGGAGAGACAACTGCCTCTGATTGAGAACCATACTAGGCCGAAACATAGAAAAACAAACAGACTGCCCACCCCAAATCACGCCCTGACCATAATAAATAAAGACAAAACAAAGGAAATAAAGGTCAGAACGTGACTGACGGCTCTGGCAGCTCCTGGCTGACTGACGGCTCTGGCAGCTCCTGGCTGGCTGGCGGCTCCTGGTTAACTGACGGCTCTGGCGGCTCCTGGCTGACTGACGGCTCTGGCGGCTCCTGGCTGACTGGCGGCTCTGGAGGCTCCTGGCTGGCTGGCGGCTCTGGCGGCCCCTGGCCGGCTGACGGCTCTGGCGTCTCCTGGCTGGCTGGCGGCTCTGGAGGCTCCTGGCTGGCTGGCGACTATGGCGGCTCCTGGCTGGCTGGCGACTATGGCGGCTCCTGGCGGCTCTGCCGGCTCCTGGATGACTGGTGGCTCTGGCGGCTCAGGACAGACTGGTGGCTCTGGCGGCTCAGGACAGACTGGCGGCTCTGGCGGCTCAGGACAGACTAGCGGCTCTGACGGCTTAGGACAGACTGGCAGCTCTGGCGGTTCAGGGCAGATGGGAGACTCTGGCGGCTCAGAACAGACGGGAGACTGGCGGCTCAGGACAGACGGGAGACTGGCGGCTCAGGACAGACGGGAGACTCTGGCAGCGCTAGAGAGGAGGAATGCTCTAGCAGCGCTGGACAGGCGGGAACACCTGTAGGCAGAAGACGGAGAAACAGCCTGGTGCGGGGGGCTGCCACCGGAGGGCTGGTGCGTGGAGGTGGCACTGTATAGACCGGACCGTGCAGGCACACTGGAGCTCTTGAGCATTCAACCTTACCTGGTTGAATGCTCCCGGTAGCCAGGCCATTGCGGAGAGGTGGAATAGCCCGCACTGGGCTGTGCTGGCGAACGGGGACACCATGCCTAAGGCTGGTGCCATGTACTCCGGCCCGAGGAGACGCACTGGAGACCAGCTGCCGGCTTCATGGCACCTGGCTCGATGCCCACTCTAGCCCGGCCGATACGAGGAGCTGGAATGTACCACACCGGGCTATGCACACGCACTGGGGAGACTGTGTGCTCCACCGCATAACACAGTGCCTGCCCGGTCCCTCTCTCTCTCCGGGAAGCACGGGAAGTTGGCGCAGGTCTCCTACCTGGCTTCGCCACACTCTCTGTGTGCCTCCCCCCCAAGACATTTTTGGGGCTGCCTCTCGTGCTTCCAGCCGCTCTGCCGTGCTAGCTCCTCATAATGCCGCCTCTCTGCTTTCGCTGCTTCCAGCTCTGCTTTGGGGCAGCGATATTCCCCTGGCTGTTCCCAGGGTCCTTTACCGTCCAGAATCTCCTCCCAAGTCCAGTTCTCCAGGTATCGCTGCCTCTCCTGCTGCTACTGCTGCTGCCTGTTACCACGCTGCTTGGTCCTTGGTTGGTGGGTGTTTCTGTAATGGCATTCCTCCTCCTCCTGTGAGGAGGAGAAGCGAGAAGGATCGGAGGACCAATGCGCAGCATGGTAAGTGTCCATAATGTTTTTAATAAAGACAAATGAACACTCGAACAAAAACAATAAGCGATAACGTGAATTCTACAAAAACCGAAACAGTACCGTGTGGCGACAAACACACACACGGAAACAAACACCCACAAACCAACAGTGAAACCCAGGCTACCTAAGTATGATTCTCAATCAGAGACAACTAACGACACCTGCCTCTGATTGAGAACCATACTAGGCCGAAACAGAAACCAAACATAGAAAAACAAACAGACTGCCCACCCCAACTCGCGCCCTGACCATACTAAATAAAGACAAAACAAAGGAAATAAAGGTCAGAACATGACAAAGACATAAAGTTAATTTATTTGCCACATTTTTCACAGATTTAATTTAGTACCTTATTGCAAACAGGATGCATGTTTTGGAATATTTTTATTCCTTACAGGCTTCCTTCTTTTCACTCTGTCATTTTGGTTAGTATTGTGGAGTAACTACCATGTTGTTGATCCATCCTCAGTTGCCTCCAATCACAGCCATTAAACTCTGAAACTGTTTTAAAGTCACCATTAGCCTCATGGTGATATCCCTGAGAGTTAGGAAGGACACCTGTATTTTTGTAGTGACTGGGAGTATTGTTACACCATCCAAAGTTTAATGAAATAACTTCAACATGCTCAAAGTCTGCTTTATTTATTTGCTATATCCACCTACCAATCAGTGCCGTTCTTTGCAAGGCATTGGAAAACCTCTCTGGCTTAGCCGCGGGTAGTAGGGGTGCTGAGGGTGCTGCACCACCCCCAGAAAAATCTGAATAAAAAAATATATGCATGAAAAAATGTAATTGTTCAAAAAAGTACTTCACTGTGTCTTTCCCAGTCCTGTATTAGCAGACCGATATAGCCTTCTGTAGCATGGGTAAAAAATAAATAATCTGCGCCTCCGTGGTAAGCTCTTAACAGCTAAGACTGCAATTTCTTGTCCCAGAGTCCCACTTAACAGACAGTTTGAAACCTGCTTGACAGCTGTTAACCTGCTTAACCTAAGCTGCTAGCTAAGCTGCTAGCCATCAACTAACGAAGATAGCTGCTTTGATTTTCCCAATTTGGGACTGCCTCTTCTCATGGAGGCCTCCCCATTACCGACCGGATATTTAATGCAAGAACTAACGAGGACTGTAGGACCGAGCTGTCTACCCTAAGCAAGCAAATCTCAGCGTTGCACAACTTGCAGAGAAAGCCATGGCCGACTACCTTCTCCTTCTCTACACCTCAGGCTTTTTCGATATGGTGAGAGTATCACCGCCCTTTTACCACTCTTTGGCTGACTGGCCAGTCCTTCACAGGGACCTCTCACAGGAGAAGTCTCCCCTGTCTGTGGACAATGGAACAGGACTGACACTTTTAGAGGACCTAGCGGATGCCACAGGCTCCAATCCCATTCTCCAGCAATGGGACGGCAGGTAGCCTAGTGGTTAGAGTGTTGGGCCAGTAACTGAAAAGTTGCTAGATTGAATCCCTGAGCTGACAAGGAAAAATTTGATGTTAACCCACTGTTCCTAGGCTGTCATTGTAAGTAAGAATTTGTTCTTAACTGACTTGCCTAGTTAAGTAAACAAATGGAAACATGTCAGTTGCTGTAAGCCTATGGTGAACGGGGCTTCTTTTGCTTTGCGAAGCCCAATCCAGACATTAAGGATCCCTGTGGCCTTGGAGGTGGGATCCTACCTCGGGTTAAGATCTTCCCAGCTCCCCCCCCCTTATCAGACTGTGAGGGTGTCTGAACTTCGGCCCCTTTATCAGCCATGATGGACTCTACGGCTGGCTACTCGAGGGGCCTCCTAAACCATTCGAGGCGATTAAATGTCTGGAACTCCTCTGCCATTTCACCAGCTGTCATCATTGGCAGCTCTATGGTGAAAAAATATTTTGGTTCCCGGGGCCAAAACCCTGTGCTTTCCTGGAGGATGATTACATTACAAGGCTGCTTCTTACCGTTCTACGACAGCTGCCGAGGGCTGATGCTGTCATAGTTCATGTGTGGTCAAATGACATTAGGAATGTTAGATCGGAACTAATGAAACTAGATTTTAGAGAACGTCTAGCTTTGAAAGACTCCAAAAATAGGCCAATTATGTCAGGCCCTGTACCATCGCTGGGCCGCGGCTGAGAAAGATTAAGGAGGCTACTGGCATTACACATCTGGCTAAAATACTACTGTAGCTCTGTTAGCATAACTTTTAAAGAGTCCATCCAAGTCATCTTGGTGCCTGGACCTTGTCCGCGTATTTCAAGGCCGAGTTGAGACAATTATTTATCTGTGACTCAAGCCCTGCTCACTTAATCCCTACCATTGTGTCGCTGGGTTGTCGTAGTATGCTGCAAGTGTACATTGTCCCAGGGGTGTTGTGAAGTCATAATGTAAGTAACCTAATTTATGATCCTCTAACTCCCCAGAATGCCTGTCAATGCAACGGCTATTGTCAGCAGTAATCATGTGCCTATGAACCTGAGTTATACTGTAAGCAATGAGGCGGTTTGCCCTAGTAGGGAGCCCACTGTGTGCAATTCACCCTGCACTATCAGCTCCAACATAAATATTACTGTCATGTCTACCTCTACTAAGCCTCATAGTAAAGCAATAAAAACGATTGAGAATCCCAGAAAAGTGCCCACATTAACATACAGTCAGGTCCATAAGTATTTGGACAGTGACACAATTTCCATCATTTTGGCTCTGTACGCCACCACAATGGATTTGAAAGGAAACAATCAAGATGTGATTTAAATGTAGACTTTCATCTTTAATTTAAGGGTTTTGTCAAAATGATTGTATGAACCGTGTAGGAATTACAACCCTTTTTATACATAGACCCTACATTTTAGGGGCTCAAAAGTAATTGGACAAACTAACATAATCATAAATGAAATTGTGAGTTTTAATACTTGGTAGGAAATCATTTGCTGTCAATGACTGTCTGAAACCTGGAACCACCAGACATCACCAGATGCTGGGTTTGTTCCCTGGTGGTGTTCTGCCAGGCCTTTACTGCAGCTGTCTTGGAGCATTTTGGCTTCAGTTTTATCTTCAGCAAGTGAAATGCATGCTCAATTGGATTCAGCTCAGGGGAATGACTTGGCCATTGCAGAACCTTCCACTTCTTTGCCTTAAAAAAGTATTGGGTTGCTTTCACAGTATGTGCCGGGTCATTGTCCATCTGCACTGTGAAGTGCCGTCCAACGAGTTTTGAAGCATTTGGCTGAATCTGAGCAGATAATATAGCCCTAAACACTTGATAATTCACCCTGCTGCTTTTGTCAGCAGTCACATCAACAATAAATACAAGGGAACCAGTTCCATTGGCAACCATACATGCCCACGCCATAACACTACCTCCACCATAATTCACAGATGAGGTGGTATGCTTCGGATCATGAGCAGTTCCTTCCCTTCTCCATACTCTTCTCTTCCCATTATTAAGGTGCAAGTTGATCTTTGTCTCATCTGTCCATAGGATGTTGTTCCAAAACTGTACATCCTTTTTTAGATGTTTTTGGGCAAAAACTCTAATCTGGTTGTTTTTGAGGCTTACCAATGGTTTACATATTGTGGTAAACCCTCTGTATTTACTCTAATCTTCTCTTGATTGTTGACTTTGACACAGATACGCCTACCTCCTAGAGGGTGTTCTTGATCTGGCCACCAGGGAAATAATTATTCTGTCATCCACCACCGTTGTTTTCCGTGGTCTTCTGGGCCTTTTGGTGTTCCTGAGCTCACCAGTGTGTTCTTTCTTTTTAAGAATGTACCAAATAGTTGATTTGGCCACACCTAATGTTTTTGCTATCTCGCTGATGGGTTTGCTTAGATTTTCCAACCTTGCTTCACTGGCAGTGACAGCTCTTCGGACTTCATATTGAGGGTTAACAGCAGAAGAAGAGAAGAGACACGAATGCCAATGGGGGTGGTGTTGCTGTTTATATTCAGAGTGATATTCCTGTAAAGTGGTCCCGTGTAGCTCAGTTGGTAGAGCATGGCACTTGCAACGCCAGGGTTGTGGGTTCAATACCCATGGGGGACCAGTATGAAAATGTATGCACTCACTATTGTAAGTCGCTCTGGATAAGAGTGTCTGCTAAAGGATGTAAATGTAAGGCTTAGAGAGGAGGTTCACCTGCCTCACCTAAAGTCTAATCTTGTGGGAAGTTGCTAAGACAAATGAGATCATACAAGTGGTTTTGTAGTGATTCCTGTGTTGAAGCTGTAAAGAATATTTGCTTCACTGTTGTGTGTAATGAGAAGCAACCAGACACTGCACTTGATGTATTTATTAAATTAGTTATTCCAGTTACTAATAAGCATGCACCCATTTAAGAAAATGACTGTAAAAACGGTTAAGTCCCAGTGGATAGATGAGGAATTGAAAAATGGTATGGTTGAGTGGGATGAGGGAAAAGGAATGGCAAATAAGTCTGGCTGCACAGCTCATCATCAAACATACTGTCAATTGAGAAATCATGTGACTAAACAAAAATAAGAACAAACAAAGATAAAGAATCATAGTGAAAAGCGTGGACAAAAATGTGGACAAAAACATGAACTCAGCTCCATCCTTCATTGAATCAGAGGGTTTATTCATCACAAAACCACTGATATTTCCAATTACTTTAATGAATGTTTCACTGGCAAGATTAGCAAATTTAGGCATAACATTCCAACAAACTCTGAATCTACATATGCATTCATAACTGACCAAATTATGAAAGACAAGCATTGTAATTTTGAATTCTGTAAAGTAAGTGTGAAAAAATTATTGTTGTCTATCTACAATGACAATGACTATATTGCCACTCCTATTTGCCATTTCTTCAATCTAAGCCTACAGGAAAGGGTGTGCTTTCAGGCCTGAAGGGAAGCAAGTCATTCCAGTACCCAAGAATAGCAAAGCACCCTTTCCTGGCTCAAACAGCCGACCAATCATTGATCTCACCTTCGCTGTTTTTATAATGAGAATGTGACCAAAAAACAGGTTCCTTTTTTAACGGAAGGATTTGTATGCAAAGGCAATTGGTCAGTTTACCAACCCTTAATAAACTTTTGGAAATAACTTTGGCAAGTCAAATTCAAGGACTTTCAGGGACTTTTTTCAAGCACTTAATTGTAATTTTCAAGTTCCTCAATGTTATACAATTTAATATATCATATGATTGTACATATAGTGCCTAATATAGAACCCCCCTGACTAAATAGATTGGATGGATACATGCATGCCGATTTTTCTGTAACCAAAAGTATGTGGACAACTGCTCATCGAACATCTCATTCCAAAATCATGGGCATTAATATGGAGTTGGTCCCCCCTTTGCTGCTATAACAGCCTCCACTCTTCTGGGAAGGCTTTTCACTAGATGTTGGAACTTTGCTGCGGGGACTTGAGAGACTGACTTCATGACTACTTGTTTTTGTAAGAGGTGTTGACAAGCTGAATGTAAACCCATGCATACCCTACAAGACATGCCACCAGAGGTCTCTTCACAGTCCCCAAGTCCAGAACTACATAGAGCCATGACTACATGTGGAACTCTATTCGACATCAGGTAACTGACGCAAGCAGTAGAATCAGATTTTAAAAACTGGTAAAAATACAGACAGACACATGCATACACATACATTGTGATATTATTGTATGGGGGAATTAAACATTTTGTATTGTAGATATGTAGTGGTGTAATAACGTTATATGATGTACTGTTTTATCTTTTGTTTTATATGTAATGTAAGTGCTTACATATGTTTGGACCCTAGGAAGAGTAGCTGCCTTGGCAGCAGCTAATGGGGATCCCTAATAAATACAAACACAAATTCTTGCTTCCATTCAGCCACAAGAGCTTCAGTGAGGTCAGGCGCTGATGTTGGGCGATTAGGCCTGGCTCGCAGTTGGCGTTCCAATTCATCACAATGGTATTCAATGGGGTTTAGGTCAGGGCTCTGTGCAGGCCAGTCAAGTTCTTCCACACCAATCTTGACAAACCATTTCTGTATGGACTTCGCTTTGTGCACAGGGGCATTATCATGCTGAAACAGGAAAAAGCCTTCCCCAAACTGTTGCCACAAAGTTGGAAGCACACAATTGTCTAGAATGTAATTGTATGCTGTAGCGTTAAGATTTCCCTTCCCTGGACGAAAGGGCCTAGCCCGAACCATGAAAAATAGCCCCAGACCATTATTACTCCTCCACCAAACATTAAAGTTAGCACTATTCATTGGGGCAGGTGGTTGGAAAGATGGCATCCTATGACGGTGCCTTGTTGAAAGTCACTGAGCTCTTCAGTACGGGCTATTCTACTGCCATTGTTTGTCTATGGAGATCACAAGGCGGTGTGCTCAATTTTATACACCTGTCAGCAACGGGTGTAGCTGAAACAGCCAAATCAACTCATTTGAAGGTGTGCCCACATACCTTTGGCCATGTAGTATATGTGACACACATAATAAAGCCATGAATAGCGGTAGCATTAATCTCACCATCGCTGTTTTTAATGAGAATGTGACCAAAAAACAGGTTCCTTTTTTTTAACGGAAGGATTTGTATGCAAAGGCAAGTTGAAGCCAACATTAGATGTTGTCCTCCTCATAATAACCGCACGTGGTTTTACCACAACAGAGTAGCGCAAAAACCCTTCAACTGAAGCAGTAGGAAACAAAAGAAAGTGACCACATCTCTCACAAAAACTGAAATCACATATGATTATAAGGGAGCAGGATAACTTATAAATTGGCTACAATAATTACAAGGACATTTCAAGCACTAAATTGACAAAATGTCTGATTTTCAGGGTAGGCCTATTCCAGTATTTGAATTTCGGAGGTCCAAATTCAAGCAAGATGCAAAACAAAATATACGTGTCATGTTATTTCATTACCAGATCATATTGTGGATAAACCCACTAGTCCATCTAATTTTGTGTCATTATCTACAGAATAAGGAATAGAAATAGTGTTCGGTGTTGCGCAATAGTATATCCTAAACAATTGCGCACAGTAGACTCGGTGTCCAATCCGAGGCACAAAAGCATTACCTTGATACTTTCTCTGTTAAATCTAACGAGACAACGAAATCTAACGAAATCAAGTAGACAACAACCGACGATCAACATCAATTCGCTAGGGATATTTTATATCCAACGTGTATCCAGGAACAGCTGTCTTCACAGGTGTAAGGAATGAGACACCAAAATGTTCCGGACATTCCTCATGAACACCTTTTTTCCAGCACTTAGAATGTTGTTGCATTGCTCTATCACAACAGCTGTTCATCACTTAACTGTCATTCTGAAAATTCCTTCCTGGATCAGATGATGATGTGTGAAAATATCACGGCATAACAAATCAGCTGTACACAAAATGCCACTCCAACAAGTATTATGCATAATTATTGAAGAACCACAGTAATGACGGTATCAATTTAGAATTTAAGTGTCAAGGTAAGGTGACTCTTTTGGTTAGAAGCATTCAATTTTGCAATCACATTTATTATTACAGGGTTCAAGTTCCATGTCTAATTTTACTAATTAATGCTTAATATATGATATGACAACTTACACTTCAATAAATGCAGCGAAAGAAAACTAATATTTTATGTCACACAATTTTGGACAAATCCGTCAAGACACCAACCAAGCCCTCAACTGGCAGCTTCATTAAATATTACACTTCAACCAACAGTATCAATGTCAACAGTGAAGAGGCGACTCCGGGATGCTGGCCTTCTAGGCAGAGTTGCAAAGAAAAAGTTTTTTAAAAAGCTGTTATTTTGCCCATCTTAATCTTTTCTTTTTATTGGCCAGTCTGAGATATGGCTTTATCTTTGCAACTCTGCCTAGAACGCCAGCATCCAGGAGTCGCCTCTTCACTGTTGATGTTGAGACTGGTGTTTTGTGGGTACTATTTAACGAAGCTGCCAGTTGAGGGCTTGTGAGGCGTCTGTTTCTCAAACTAGATACTTTAATGTACTTGTCCTCTTGCTCAGTTGTGCACCGTTGCCTCCCACTCCTTTTTCTATTCTGGTTAGAGACAGTTTGTGCTGTTCTGTGAAGGGAGTAGTACACAGCATTGTACGGGATCTTCAGTTTCTTGGCAATTTCTCGCATGGAATAGCCTTCCTTTCTCAGAACAAGAATAGACTGACAAGTTTCAGAAGAAATGTCTTTGTTTCTGGCTGTTTTGAGCCTGTAATTGAACCCACAAATGCTAATGCTTCAGATACTCAACTAGTCTAAAGAAGGTCGGTTTTATTGCTTCTTTAATCAGGACAACAGTTTTCAGCTGTGCTAAAAATAATTGCAAAATGGTTTTCGAATGATCAATTAGCCTTTTAAAATTATAAACTTGGATTAGCTAACACAATGTGCCATTGGAACACAGGAGTAATGGTTTCTGATAATGGGCTTCTGTACGCCTATGTCGATATTCTATAAAAATATCTGCTGTTTCTAGCTACAATAGTCATTTACAACATTAACAATGTCTACACTGTATTTCTGATAAATTTGATGTTATTTTAATTAATGGACAAAAAAATGTGCTTTTCTTTCAAAAACAAGGACAGTTATAAGTGACCCCAAACTTTTGAACGGTAGCGTATGTTTTTTCTCATCAATCTACATACAATAACCCATAATGACAAAGAAAAAAACGTTTTTTTAGATGTTTTTGCAAATGTATAAAATAAAAAATAAAAAAACTGAAATACCTTATTTACCTAATTATTCAGACACTTTGCTATTAGACTCGAAATTTAGCTCAGGAGCATCTTGTTTCCATTGATCATCCTTGAGATGCTTCTACAACTTGATTGGAGTCCACCTGTTGTAAATTCAATTGATTGGACATGATTTGGAAGGGCACACACCTGTCTATATAAGGTCCCACATTTGACAGTGCATGTAAGAGCAAAAACCAAGCCATGAGGTCGAAGGAATTGTCCATAGAGCACCGAGACAGGATAGTGTCGAGGCACAGATCTGGGGAAAGGTAACAAAACATTTCTGCAGCATTGAAGGTCCCCAAGAACAAAGTGGCCTCCATCAATCTGAAATGGATGAAGTTTGGAACCACCAAGAATCTTTCTATTTTTAACTAGGCAAGACAGTTGTTTATTTACAATGACAGCCTACCTTGGCCAAACCCGACGAAGCTGGGCTAATTGTGCACCGCCCTATTGGACTCCCAATCACGGCCGGATGTGATACAGCCTAGAGCTGGCCACCGGGCCAAACTCAGCAATCGGGGGAGAAAGGCCTTGGTCAGGGAGGTGACCAAGAAGCTGTTGGTCACTCTGACAAAGCTCCAGAGTTCCTCTCTGGAGATGGGAGAACCTTGCAGAAGGACAACCATCTCTGCATCACTCAACCAATCAGGCCTTTATGTTAGAGTGGCCAGACAAAAGCCACTCCTCAGTGAAAGGCACATGACAGCCCACTTGGAGTTTGCCAAAAGGCACCTAAGGGCACATGACAACCATCTCTGCAGCACTCCATCAATCAGGCCTTTATGGGAGAGTAGCCAGACGAAAGCCACTCCTCAGTAATAGGCACATGACAGCCCGCTTGGAGTTTGCCAAAAAGCACCTAAAGGACTCTCAGACCATGAGAAACAAGATTCTCTGGTCTGATAAAACCAAGACTGAACTCTTTGGCCTGAATGCCAAGCATCACATCTGGAGGAAACCTGGCACTGTATCTACGTTGAAGCATGGTGGTGGCAGCATCATGCTGTGGGGATGTTTTTAAGCGGCAGAGACTGGGAGACTAGTCAGGGTCGAGGGAACGATGAACGGAGCGAAGTACAGAGAGATCCTTGATGAAAACCTGCTCCAGAGTGCTCAGGACCTCACACTGGGGGCGAAGGTTCACCTTCCAACAAGACAATGACCCTAAGCACACAGCCAAGACAATGCAGGAGTGGCTTCGGAACAAGTCTCTGAATGTCCTTGAGTGGCTCAGCCAGAGCCCGGACTTGAACCCAATCTGACATCTCTGGAGAGACCTGAAAATAGCTGTGCAGCAACTCTCCCCATCCAACCTGACAGAGCTTGAGAGGATCTGCAGAGAATAATGGGAGAAACTTCTCAAATATAGGTGTGCCAAGCAAGGACTAGGGAGTTTTCAAAGATAAAAATAAATGCAATAGAGCTAAGGACAGGCAAAATCCGAGAGGAAAACCTGGCTCAGTCTGCTTTACAACAGACAATGGGAGACAGGGGTGTTAGACTTTGTATACACTCTTAGAAAAATAAGTGCTATCTAGAACCTAAATGGGTTCTTCAGCTGTCTCCATAGGAGAACCCTTTGAACCCCATACAGGGTTCTACATTGAACCCAAAATAGTTCTACCTGGAACCAAAAAGGGTTCTACTATAGGGACAGCTGAATAAATCATTTGAAACCCTTTATTATAAGAGTGTTGGCTCTGTAGATATATAAATCAGAACTCTGTTTGTCAAAGGCTTAGGGTAGGATGGGAGGCAGGGGTGCATAGGAGTAATGTTCAGTTAACACTAATTACTTAAAGGATGGTATTGATAACACCTTTCATTGCACCTGTGAGTGTTGCCACATCTTTGTTGACCACGCATTCATTCAACATCATTGTCATTTCTAACATTACAGCTTGGCAGCATTAGTCAACATAAAAGTGTCTCCGTACTTTTTGGACATGCATTTATTCTATCTTTATTTTACTGCAATGAAAGGGGAGCTTTTATTTTCTTCTCTCCAGGCATATTATAATAAATACATTGAAGGAAAGGTGTAATGAAACATTCATGTAAGGCATTATGAGATGTTGAGATGCCACTATCCTACATACCCCTTTCTAGTAAACTGTGGCAGAACATTTCTTCTGCCCAGCTACTCCCCTCCCCCCTCTGTTCTCCCTCCCCACTGTCTCCTCTCCTATCTCCTCTTCCTCCCCTTGTATCTCCTCCCTCTGTGTCTACGTCGGTCCCTCCGTCTCCCCTTCCTCCCTTCTGTCTCCCCTCCCCATTTTCCCCCTTCTCCCCCATATCCCATCCATTCCCCCATCTCCGCTGTCTCCATCCAGGTGGGACACTTTGACCTTGTTCTGCTGCTGGCTAGACCAATCTCTGAACAGAGCTCAGATAGACTGAGCAATACCAGGCCAGCTCTTCTTAACTCAGCAGATAGTACAAAGCATATGGTGTAGTGGTAGTTAACAACACACTTGGCTCTTATTAACAGAGACCAGGATTAGATCCCTGTGTCCACTCTTCCTGCTGTGTCTCCTCCTTATTTATCTTCCGCTCTGTTTCCACCCTGTCTTATAAAACGTGAAAAAACTCTGCATTATATTAGACCAGATTTCTCTCCAGACCATCTCGCAGAGCAGATAAAAGATCCTAACGTCCTAAATTGGCAGTGTAATATTGTGTATAACATTCTGCCATTCAGACAAACAGCCAAGCAAACAAGCATCCCTGACTGTTCTCCTGTTGCCGTGGTGATTCTTTGAGAGTGCCGCTGGGTCTCATGGGAGCTGGTTTGGTGATGGGCATGTCGACAGTCTGGTCTGTCAGGGACCTGCCGTCCTTTGCTGTCACGTCTACTCCCGCTCCTCCCCTCCAGCGTTCAACGTCGCCGGTATACTAACCACCGGCCCTGGCATCTATATCATTACGCGCACCTGAACTTCATCATGAGGCATACCTGACCTCCATTACCTCACTTATTACCTCCGCTATATCTGGCACTCCCTTAGGTTCTTTCACCAGTCAGTATTGTTTTGTGTTTATGTGAAGACGCCACTGCTATGTTGTCTCGGTCCATGTTTGTTGTTTTATTAAACGTACCACCTGCACCTACTTCAGCATTACATTTGCATATGGATGCCTTCCCCGATCAGCACGTGTCATGATGTCATCCTCCTCCGGCACTGTATGTCGGGAGTTTTACATTCAGGTTGCATCCCAAATGGTACCCTTTTTCCTAAAGTGCATAATGGGCCCTAGTCGAAAGTAATGCACTATATAGGGAATAGGGTTCCATAGGGGATGTAGCTTCAGAATATGAGCACAGTAAGATGACAGCTGTCTCATCTGATTGGGCACAGGTAAACCTGAGATGAAAGGATGCCAAGGGGGACAGAGAGACGTGTAATTATTTATTTATTTGTTTATTATTAAAATTCTGTTATGAGGGAGACCTGAACAGGGACAGATGGAAATGTATACAGAGCTAATGTCCACGTTCAGTCTGTGGTTCTCTGGCTGTAATTTGTATGAGTCTGTCCTTGATCTCATGCCTTTATCTAATCTCTGTCTCATTGGTCTGTGCAGCCTGTCTGTCTCTCCCCTAGGCATATATAAATGTGTCATAAGGTTTTATCTGCCTCGAGTTCACCCACCTTTTTGACGTCTACATCCCTGCTGTTGATGTTATTGTGGACGGAAGAGGAGATCTCGATTGACTAATATAATGGCTGAAACTAGTAGTAGTTAAATGGCTAGAGAGGAAGGGAAGAGAGGATTTGAGGATAGGACAGAGGAAAGACTGAGATTCAACCTTCGTAGTTTGATTCAGGAAGCGCAGAGGACGCAAAGGACTGAGACAGGAGTGAAGTCCTGACCAGCCAGAAACAGCCCCGCAATATGACAATAGCACACTAAAGCTCCTCTAGTCAGATGATTATCTACAGTACATCACTGAAGTCTGGAATAACCTAATCCGGACTCAATCCACCCAGCTCAAACACACACGTACACATGTGCACAAATACACATGCGCACGCACACAGTCTTATATAACTAACCTTGTGGGGACACACAATTCAGTCCCATTCAAACTCCTTTTTTCCCTAACGTCTAATCCTCACCATTACCTTACCCATACCATAACTCTAAACTCAAAATCTAACCTTAACCCTAGCCCTATAAACCTAACTATAGCTCCTATTACTTGAACAGACATCCCCATTAAAGTCTAAACGGGTAACAATTTAAAAGTGCTGAGCGATGAGGTCGGTTCAGTTTTGGTTCGAATATTTTTAAAATAATTTGGTTTGGATAATTTTTTTAAACATTAAATGCACCATGTATTATGTGGGTTGAATGCTGTAACAAAGAATAAAACAATTAATAAAAGTCCCATAATGGTAGTGACTGCCCATTACTCCTTCACGCTTATTAACCATAATTTATTCACATTACTTTAATGAAATATTTCAGTTATTGTGTATATTACATTTGTTTTATTTGATGACTATTATTTCATTCCAAGTCAACATCTCATCTCTATAGAGGTCTGCCTAACCAACATTTCTGTTAATCGCTCAGCACTACATTCTAGTAATTATATTTCTATTCCCTCCGTGTAGTCTTTCTCCCTATTGTCAAAACACCTCCACTGCAGCTGGATTCCAGATCCAGAGCATTCTGTGGTGCAGGGAGGAGAGAGGGAAGTGAGGCTTGAAGGCAGAGGTGGATATTTAGGCCATGGGCTGTGTGTGCTGTGAGAAGAAGGGGGAGAGGAGAAAGGGACAAGCAAGGTTCCCTAGGGGTCTCCTACAGAAGTCCCAGGGGACGCAACTGCACAGTCCTTCCTGTATCCAAAAGACGTCACACAACTAAACAGACACGGAATGAGCACATTCTCAACACTTGGGACCAGGTTTATTCGCATTGTCCTGACTGACCCAATGCTTCACTAAGGTATCATTCAACCATGAAAATCTTTAAGCCCCAAGTAAACCCACCATGACAATTTGAAACACAGCAATTTCTCACACTCATAGGACACCCAGGAATCAGCTCAAGTTAAATGCTACTAATTATAATTTCAGTATTACTAAGAGGCATAACTTGAATACATATGACTCATGACTCACACACCAAAAGCACAAGGGAGCACAAGGGAGTTATGGAACAGGTTGCTTCTGAAGCATACTGTCTGGACTTACAGTACTGTAGGTGTTTGTCCCCATAGGTGTATGGCACCCTATATAATGTACTACTTTTGACCAGGGCCCAGCGCTGCCAACAAGACCAACCAAGCATTGCAATTTTAAATTCCGTAAAGTGAGTGTGGAAGAGGGGGAAAATGATTGTTGTATGTTGATAATGACAAGCCACCGGGGTCTGACAACTTGGATGGAAAATTAGTTAAGATAATAGGGGACGATATTGCCACTCCTTTTGGCCATATCTTCGATCTAAGCCTACTAAAAAGTGTGCCCTCAGCCTGGAGGGAAGCAAAAGTATTTATGTAACCCAAGGATAGTAAAGCCCCTTTACTGCCTTAAATAGCTGACCAATCAGCCTGTTACCAACCCAAAGCAAACTTTTGGAAAACATTGTTTGACCAGATACAATCTTATTTTTTTGTAAACAAATTGACAACAGACTTTCAGCACGCTTATAGGGAAGGACATTCAATGGCACTTACACAAATGAATGGCTGAGAGAAATGTATCATCAAAAATTGTGGGAGCTGTTTTGTTAGACTTCAGCGCAGCTTTTGACATTATCGATCATAGTATATTGCTGGAAAAGCTAATGTGTTATGGCTTTACATCCCCTGCTATATTGTGGATAAAGAGTATAACAGAACACAGAGTGTGTTCTTCAATTGAAGCCTCTCCAACATAATCCAGGAATTCCCCAAGGCAGCTGTCTAGGCCCATTACTTTTTTCAATCTTTACTAATGAATTGCCAATGTTTTTGAGTAAAGCCAGTGTGTCTATGTATGTGGATGACTCAACACTGTACACGTCAGCTATTACAGCAAATGAAATCACTGCAACACTTAACAAAGAGCTGCAGTTAGTTTCAGAATGGGTGGCAAGTAATAAGTTCAATATTTCAAAAACTAAAAGCATTGTGGTTGGGACAAATCGTTCACTAAACCAGAAACTTAAACTAAATATTGTTATAAATAATGAGGAAATTGAGCAAGTTGAGGTGACTAAACTGTTTGGAGTAACCCTGGATTGTAAACTGTCATGGTCAAAATATGTTGATGCAAGAGTAGCTGAGCTGGGGAGAAATCTGTCCATAAAACAGCACTGCTCTGCCTTTTAACAACACTATCAACAAGGCAGGTCCCACAGGCCCTAGTTTTGTCACACCTAGTCAGTGGTGTGGTCAGGTGCAACAAAGAGGGACCTCAGAAAATTATAATTGGCTCAGAACAGGGCAGCACGGCTGGCCCTTAAATGTACAGTGGGGAGAACAAGTATTTGATACACTGCCGATTTTGCAGGTTTTCCTACTTACAAAGCATGTAGAGGTCTGTAATTCTTATCATAGGTACACTTCAACTGTGAGAGACAAAAATCCAGAAAATCACATGATATGATTTTTAAGTAATTCATTTGCATTTTATTGCATGACATAAGTATTTGATACATCAGAAAAGCAGAACTTAATATTTGGTACAGAAACCTTTGTTTGCAATTACAGAGATCATACATTTCCTGTAGTTCTTGCACACACTGCAGCAGGGATTTTGGCCCACTCCTCCATACAGACCTTCGCCAGATCCTTCAGGTTTCGAGGCTGTCGCTGGACAATACGGACTTTCAGCTCCCTCCAAAGATTTTCTATTGGGTTCAGGTCTGGAGACTGGCTAGGCCACTCCAGGACCTTGAGATGCTTCTTGCGGAGCCACTCCTTAGTTGCCCTGGCTGTGTGTTTCGGGTCGTTGTCATGCTGGAAGACCCAGCCACGACCCATCTTCAATGCTCTTACTGAGGGAAGGAGGTTGTTGGCCAAGATCTCGTGATACATGGCCCCATCCATCCTTCCCTCAATATGGTGTAGTCGTCCTGTCCCCTTTGCAGAAAAGCATCCCCAAAGAATGATGTTTCCACCTCCATGCTTCACGGTTGGGATGGTGTTCTTGGGGTTGTACTCATCCTTCTTCTTCCTCCAAACACGGCGAGTGGAGTTTAGACCAAAAAGCTCTATTTTTGTCTCATCAGACCACATGACCTTCTCCCATTCCTCCTCTGGATCATCCAGATGGTCATTGGCAAACTTCAGACGGGCCTGGGCATGCGTTGGCTTGAGCAGGGGGACCTTGTGTGCGCTGCAGGATTTTAATCCATGACCGCGTAGTGTGTTACTAATGGTTTTCTTTGAGACTGTGGTCCCACCTCTCTTCAGGTCATTGACCAGGTCCTGCCGTGTAGTTCTGGGCTGATCCCTCACCTTCCTCATGATCCTTGATGCCCCACGAGGGTGATTGACCGTCATCTTGAACTTCTTCCATTTTCTAATAATTGCGCCAACAGTTGTTGCCTTCTCACCAAGCTGCTTGCCTATTGTCCTGTAGCCCAACCCAGCCTTGTGCAGGTCTACAATTTTTTCCCCGATGTCCTTACACAGCTCTCTGGTCTTGGCCATTGTGGAGAGGTTGGAGTCTGTTTGATTGAGTGTGTGGACAGGTGTCTTTTATACAGGTAATGAGTTCAAACAGGTACAGTTAATACAGGTAATGGGTGGAGAAAGGAGGGCTTCTTAAAGAAAAACTAACAGATCTGTGAGAGCCGGAATTCTTACTAGTTGGTAGGTGATCAAATACTTATGTCATGCAGTACAATGCAAATGAATTACTTAAAAATCATACAATGGGATTTTCTGGATTTTTGTTTTAGATTATGTCTCTCACAGTTGATGTGTACCTATGATACAAATTACAGACCTCTACATGCTTTGTAAGTAAGAAAACCAGAAAAATCTGCAGTGTTTCAAATACTTGTTCTCCCCACTGTACATGGAGAGCTAACATTAATAATATGCATGTAAATCTCTCATGGCTCATAGTAGTGGAGAGATTGACTTCATCACTATTTGTTTTTGTAAGAAGTGTTGACATGTTGAATGCACTGAGGTGTCTGTCTAAACTACTACAGCTAGGACATGAACCCACAAGACACGCCACCAGAGGTCTCTTCACAATCCCCAAGTCCAGAACAGACTATGGGAGGTGCGCAGTACTTCGTAGACCCATGGCTACATGGAACTCTATTCCACATCAGTTAACTGATGCAAGCAGTAGAATCAGATTTAAAAAACGTATAAAAATACACCTTATGGAACCCTGGAGACTGTATAAGGGCACAAGGCGAGACCCAGAGGCAGATAGTTTGAGTATTTGATATTTATTAGTCCAAAAGGAGTAGGCAAGAAAATGGTCGTGGACAGGCAAAAGTTCAAAACCAGTTCATAGTCCAGGAGGTACAGAGCGGCAGGCAGGCTCGAGGTCAGGGCAGGCAGAATGGACAGAGTCCAGAAAACAGGCAAGGGTCAAAACCGGGAGGACTAGTAAAAGAGAATGTAAAAGGCAGGAGCACGGGAAAAACACGCTGGTTGACTTGGAACGTACAAGACGAATTGGCACAGAGAGACAGTAAACACAGGGATATATACACCAGGGATAACAAGCGACACCTAGAGGGGGTGGAGACAATAACAAGAACAGGTGAAACTGATCAGGGTGTGACATGAAGATATACGCGAGCGCGCGCACACACACACACACACAGATATGCATACTCACACACTCTACACATACGTACATTGTAATATTGTTGTATGGTGGTGTTGTACATTTTATGTTGTGGATATGTAGTGGTGTAATAATGTTGTATGATGTACTGTGTTTATCTTTTGTTTATTGTGTGATATAAGTGCCGATGTGTTTGGACCCACGGAAGAGTAGCTGCTGCCTTGGATCCCTAATTAAAACAATACAATAAATGGCATATACGTACAATGCCTAGAAAGTCTACACCCCCTTGAACTGTTTTCACATTTGGTTGCATTACAAAGTGGGATTGAAATACTGTAGATTTTATTGTTATTTTTTTGTCATTGATTTACACAAAATTCTCCTTAATGTCAAAGAGAAAAGAAGTCTACACATTTTTACAAAATAATATAAATTAAATAACTAAAATGTAGTTGTTACATAAGTATTCACCCCCTTTGTTTAGGCAAGCCTAATATAGTTCAGGAGTAAAATGTGGCTTAACAAATCACATAATAAGTTCAACATATGTAAGGTCCCTCGGTCAAGTATTGCATTTCAAGCACAGATTCAACTACAAAGACCAGGGAGCTTTTCGAAAGCCTCAGAAAGAAGGGCAGTGATTGGTAGATGGGTAACAATAACAAACCAGACATTGAATATATCTTAAAGGATGGTCAAGTTAATAATTATGCTGTGGATGATGTAGTAAATCACCCAGACACAAAGATGCAGTAGTCCTTCTGAACTGAATACAAATATACAGACTGAAGCCGTTTTTTGCATATGTACAGTATGCAACAAGGCACTAAAGTAATACTGCAAGAACAAACAGCAAAGGAATACACTTTTTGGCCTAAATGCAAAGTCCTACACAACACTGAGTAACTGCCTCCTTAATTTCAAGCATGGTGGTGGCTATATGGGTATGCTTGACATCAGCAAAGACTGGGGAGTTTTTCAGGATGAAAAAATGGGATGGAGCCAAGCACCGGCAACAACCGAGAGGAAAACATGCTTCAGTCTGCTTTATACCAGACACTAGGAGAGGAATTCACCTTTCAGCAGGACAATAACCTACAACACAAAGCCACATCTATAATGGAGTTGCTTATCAAGAAGTCAGTGAATGTTCCTGAGTGGCCACGTTACAGTTTTGACTTAAATCTGCTTGATAAATCTGTCACCTTGACAGAGCTTGAGGGAATTTTTAAAAGAATAATCGGCAAATATTGTACAATACAGGTGTGCCAAGCTCTTATGAGTTTTACCCAGGACTCACAGCTGTAATCGCTGCCAAAGGTGTTTCTAACATGTATTTACTCGGGGGTGAACACTTATCTAATCAAATCACATTAGTGTTTTATTTTTCATTTTAAAACAAATTCTGAATTTTTTTCCCACTTTGAAATTTCATGTAGATTGTTGACAAAAAATGTCAATTCAATTCATTTTGATTCCACTTTGTAACACAATAAAATATGAATAAATCCAAAGGGGGGTGTAGACATTCAATAGGCACTGTATTATTATTATTATTATAAAATGTTTTTGTAATCGTACTTCTTTGTAAGCCCCTTTCTTTCTCTTGCACAGGTGTGTGTGTGTGTGTGTGTGTGTCACGATCGTTGTATTGAGGAGACCAAAGCGCAGCGTGGTGTGAATGCATGATTTAATGATTGACGAAAAAAACTTGAAGTACACGCTAAAACAAACAAACTAACCAGACGAAACGTGACCGCTATAGAAAATGAGTGCTAACATGCAACATCACATAGACAATAACCCACCAACCACAATACAAAACAGGCTACCTAAATATGGTTCCCAATCAGAGACAACGACAAACACCTGCCACTGATTGAGAACCATATCAGGCCAAAACACATAGAAATAGACAAACTAGACATACAACATAGAATGCCCACTCATATCACACCCTGACCAAACAAAACATAGAAACAAACAACGCAAATCATGGTCAGAGTGTGACAGTGTGTGTGTGTGTGTGTGTGTGTGTGAGAGAGAGAGAGTATGTGTTTGTTTGTGTACAGTAAATAAACCACTTTTATAACATGGCTTAACAAATACTATACTCACATCAGTCTATATTCTAGAAATCTTGGTAACACTTTACTTGACACCCAATGTCATAAGACATTATTACACGGTTATAACCATGTCATAATGTCATAACAACTAACGTTATGTTATAATATGCTCATAACACTGCCATATACTTACATCTGTTGTGACATATCTTGCGTTATTTTATTGCTGGTTATGACACCAACACAAGTGTCAAAACCCACATTTATTCAAATTAGTTTTTCCCTGCCAAGAAGTTTCCTTTGATTTGAAAGTTTGTTTCTTCTGTATTTTGTTGTTGTTGCAATGAATTCTTTAAAGTTGTAACGGTTTTCTTGGTGAGAAGGAGAGTCGGACCAAAATGCAGCGTGTAGATTGCGATCCATGTTTATTCAACAAACGAAACACGAATCTAAATACAAACACTACAAAACAATAAACGTAACGAAAACTGAAAACAGCCTATCCTTGTGTCAACTAACATCAAACAAGGACATCAAGACACTCAGGACAATCACCCACGACAAACTCAAAGAATATGGCTGCCTAAATATGGTTCCCAATCAGAGACAACGATAAACACCTGCCTCTGATTGAGAACCACTCCAGACAGCCATAGACCTTGCTAGATAACCCCACTAGCTACAATCCCAATACATACACACCAAAACCCCCAGACAAAACACACCACAATACAAAAACCCGATGCCACACCCTGGCCTGACCCAATACATGAAGAAAAACACAAAATACTTAGACCAGGGCGTGACAAAAGTTGTGTTTTTATCATCATATTTTAAGTAACTTGTAGAAAATACACTTTATGGCTGTCATGAATCATTATGACCATCATAATCAAATAAGCCAGATAGTCCTATCATGTACATGCCCTTATATCAGACATCAGTCAAAAAGAGGGTGTCTTGGCCTGCTCTTGAAATCTGCTCCTGCATTCATCCTAATCATCAGCTACAGAGCATTGGGGTAGGTGCATGTCTGACATCAATGTGTGCCCAATTACAATGACAATTTAACATGGTCAATAAAAAAAGTATTATTTAACATGAACATACCTTTGACAGGTAGACTATGGTGTAATGGAATGGTGTTATGGCCCAATGTTTGTTGGTAGGTTTTGACACTCTTATGTAGATGTGATAACCAGCTATAAAATAACGCAATATATGTCACAACAGGTCTAAATATATGTGTCATGACAGTTATAGCAGGTTATGACAAGTTATGTCAGCTGTTATGACATATTTTGACATGGTTATGACGGTGGCATAACGTATTATGATGTTGGGTGTCAAGTAAAGGGTTACTGAAATCTTACAGAACACCCAAATAATTATAATTGTGTCTGGGGAAGACAGAATTCTGATATTTTACAAGTTTCTAAATTGTGTGCTAATTCATCTCTAACTGTAAGCAGTTTACTTGGATTGGCTATGAATGTGGTATGAGACAAATATGAGAAAGTGCCACACACAAGGTTCACACAGCCATGTTATTCCATCCTGTAGTCTGTGCATTCTGTTCCATGTCAGATGAGCATTCATACATACTCTACTACGAACATTGTGAAACACTCACACACCTGTGGTGTCCCGTCTGCATGCTGACAGCTCTGGGAGTTTGATTTCAGTATAGATCAAAGCTGGGAATTATGAGGTCCTCTCATTTCAACTCAGTAAAAATAATAGTTCTGTAAATCATGAAATTCACTTGACCCTATTCCTTTGCTGTGAATATTCAGAAAGCAGATGACATAAACCAAACCAACAGGTAGTCAAAATGTCTGTAACTACATGTCAATCAAACCAAACTACAGCAACAAGATCGTCTTGGCATGGACTTCATTCATTGGACTTTAAGACCCTCTTGAAATATAATAGTCATAAATACCAAGGAGATAATCATGGAAGGACACTAATTTCTGAGTCTGTCTGTATTTCGGTCTCTCTGTCTGTCTTTGTCTCTGTGTTTGAACGTTTGTGTTGTTTTGAGGGTTCGGACTTCGGAGTGTGTTTGTTAGCCAGTCAGGCAGTGGGTCACATAAGTCGAGGGTGGGGGATCAGCTATAAAGGTCGGATTACAATTGGCTATGTGCTGAATCATCTCACAGTAGATGTCTCTCTCCACAGTGCTCTCTGACTCACTTAGCCTGTGTCCCAAATAGCACTTATTTTGAGCAGGGCCCATAGGGCGCTCTGAAAGATTGTGTGCGTTCCTCTGTTCAGCTCTCATTTATTTTATTCCTCTCCCACTAACTCTGTGATAATTTCATTGCAATTGGAACCAGCAGGCTTTCAATAATGACATGAAATGTAAAGTGTTTAATTATTACATGTTCAGTGTACATTATAGACAATATTCAGCCCCACTTCATCTGAAAACCATTAAAGAGAAAAGTGACATTAAGTACAAGGCCTGATCTAAACTAGTCTAACCAGCCTTGTTTCAATGGCCAGACAGACTAATATATATTCCAATGTCCAGCCATAGACTAATATACAGTATATTCCAATGGCCAGCCATAGACTAATATACAGTATATTCCAATGGCCAGCCATAGACTAATATACAGTATATTCCAATGGCCAGCCATAGACTAATATACAGTATATTCCAATGGCCAGCCATAGACTAATATATGTTTTTCCCCCTCTGAAGATGTTCCAACTCCTGTCCTGTCCCCTCTACTGTGTAACATCTAACACCGCCGTGTGTCTATTCGTGGCATTAAAACTTTCATATGATCTGCGAGTCATCTGGCAATAGTGCAGCCTCTGCATATAGCCATGTGTGACTCTGCCATCTCAGACGGCTGATCAGGTTCAGATGGCAATTATCTCATGGTTTCACTGTCGTAGAAGAGGCATATCAACTTTGGGTAACATTATGTGTTGCACTGGGACAGTGTAATGGACTTAAATTCTCACTCTCCAAGATGTGCGTAATGCATTACATTTACTTATGCATGACAAATACTTATTTTCTCATGCAGATAGCGCCTGAGTTATATTTTATATCTGTAGAGAGCAACATTACATTCTTTTTAAGCATGTTTTCAAGCTATAATACATAACTTGTTTACCAAGTCTTGTATGACAACTAAAACATAATTTGTTTCTTATGACACTAAGACATTACAAGGGGTCACACAGACATCATAACGGAAATCAAAATCAAATAAAATTGTATTTGTCACATGCGCCGAATACAACATTCACCTTCCTGTGAAATGCTTACTTACAAGCCCTTAACCAACAATGCTGTTTTAAAAAAAATTAGTTAAGGAAAATATTTGCTTAATAAACTAAGGTAAAAAACAAAATATCAACAATAAAATAACAATAACAAGACCTATATACCGGGGGTACCGGTACCGAGTCAATGTGGGGGGGTACATGGTAGTCGAGATAATTGAGGTAAAGTGAATATACATTGATAATAGATAATAAACAGTGAGTTGCAGCAGCAAAAAAAAAAGGGGGGGTAAATACAAAATAGTCCAGGTAGCCATTTCATTAGCTCTTCAGTAGTCTTATGGCTTGGAGGTAGCAGCTGTTAAGATGCCTTTTGGACCTAGACATGGCGCTCTGGTACCTCTTGACGTGCGGTAGCAGAGAGAACAATCCATGACCAGGGTGGCTGGAGTCTTTGACACCACCTGGTATAGAGGTCCTGGATGGCAGGAAGCTTGGCCACAGTGATGTACGCATTACCCTCTGTAGCGCCATTGCGGTCGAAGACCAAGCAGTTGCAATACCAGGCGGTGATGCAACCAGTCAGTATGCTCTTGATGGTGCAGCTGTATAACCTTTTGAGGATCTGAGGACCCATGACAAATCTTTTCAGTCTTCTGAGGGGGAATAAGCATTGTCGTGCCCTCTTCACGACTGTCTTGGTGTGGTTGGACCATGTTAGTTTGTAGGTGTTGTGGACACCAAGGAACTTTAAGCTCTCAACCTGCTCCACTACAGCCCCTTCGATGAGAATGGGGCCGTGATCGGCCCTCCTCTTCCTGTAGTCCACGATCATCTCCTTTGTCTTGATCATGTTGAGGGAGCAATTGTTGTCCTGGCACCACACTTCCAGGTCTCTGACCTCCATATAGGCTGTCTCATCATTGTCGATGACCAGGCCTATTACTGTTGTGTCGTCGGCAAACTTAATGATGGTGTTGGAGTCGTGCTTGGCCACTTGGTCATGGGTGAACAGGGAGTACAGGAGGGGACTAAGCACACACCACTCTGAGGGGCCTCTGTGTTAAGGATCAGCGTGGCAGATGTGTTGTTGCCTATCCAGGATCCAATTGCAGAGGGAGGTGTTTAGTCCCCCAGGGTCCTTAGCTTAGTGATGAGCTTTGAGGGTACTATGGTGTTGAATGCTGAGCTGTAGTCAATGAACAGCATTCTCACGTAGGTGTTCATTTTGTCCAGGTGGGAAAGGTCAGTGTTGAGTGCAATAGAGATTGTGTCATCTGTGGATCTGTTAGGGCGATATGCAAATTGGAGTGGGTTTAGGGTTTCTGGGATGATGGTGTTGATGTGAACCATGACCAGCCTTTCAAAGCAGTTCATGGCTACAGAAATGAGTGCTATGGGTCGGTAGTCATTTAGGTAGGTTACCTTGGTGGTCTTGGGCACAGGGACTATGGTGGTCTGCTTGAAACATGTAGGTATTACAGACTTGGTCAGGGACAGGTTGAAAATGTCATTGATGACACTTGTCAGTTGGTCAGCGCATGCTCGCAGTACACGTCCTGGCAATTGGTCTGGCCCTGCGGCCTTGTGAATGTTCACCTGTTTAAAGGTCTTGCTCACATCGACTACGTGATTACACAGTCGTCCGGAACAGCTGGTGCTTTCATGCATGCTTCAGTGTTGCTTGCCTCGAAGCGCGTATAGAAGTAATTTAGCTTCTCTGGTAGCCTTGTGCCACTGGGCAGCTCACGGCTGGGCTTCCCTTTGTCATCTGTAATAGTTTCAAAGCCCTGCCACATCCGATGAGCGTTGGAGACGGTTTAGTAGGATTCCATTTTAGTCCTGTATTTACGTTTTGCCTGTGGGCATAGTGGGATTTCTTATAAGCGTCCGGGTTAGAGTCCCGCTCCTTGAAATCGGCAGCTCTACCCATTAGCTCAGTGTGGATGTTGCCTGTAATCCATAGCTTCTGGTTGGGGTATGTGCGTACGGTCACTGTGGGGACAACGTCATTGATGCACTTATGATGAGGCCGGTGACTGATGTGGAATACTCCTCAATGCCATCGGATTAGTCCCGGAAAATATCCCAGTCTGTGCAAGCAAAATAGTCCTGTTTTCACGCCCTGACCTTAGAGATCCTGTTTATGTCTCTATTTTGGTTTGGTCAGGGTGTGAGTTGGGGTGGGTATTCTATATTCTATTATTTGTATTTCTATGTTTTGGCCGGGTAGGGTTCTCAATCAGGGACAGCTGTCAATCGTTGTCTCTGATTGAGAACCATACTTATGTAGCCCTTTTTTCCACCTGTCTTTGTGGGAAGTTGACTTTTGTTTATATAGCTTCACGGTTTTTGTAGTGTTTATTGTTTTGTTCGGCGTCATTTTCCAAATAAAAAGAACCACGCTGCACCTTGGTCCACTTCCTTCAACAGCCGTGACACCTGTAGCTTAGTATCTGAGTCATCTAACCACTTCCGTATTAAGCGAGTCACTGGTACTTCCTGTTTTAGTTTTTGCATGTAAGCAAGAATCAGGAGGATAGAATTATGGTCAGATTTGCCAAATGGAGGGCGAGGGAGAGATTTGTACACATCTCTGTGTGTGGAGTATAAAGCTGGTCTAGAGTTTTTTTTCCCCCTCGTTGCACATTTGGTAAAATGGTTTTAAGTTTCCTTGCATTAAAGTCCCCGGCCAATAGGAGTGCCGCCTCTAGATGGGCATTTTCTTGTTTGCTTATGGCTTTATACAGCTCGTTGAGTGCGGTTTTAGTGCCAGCATCGGTTTGTGGTGGTAAATAGACAGCTATGAAAAATATAGATGAAAAGTCTTGGTAAATAGTGTGGTCTACAGCTTATCATGAGATGAGGTGAGTAAAACCTAGAGTTCCTTATTGAATTCCTCAATAATTGATTTCGAGCACCAGCTGTTATTGACAAATAGACACAAACCACCACCCCTTGTATTACCGGAGGCAGCTGTTCTATCTTGCCAATGCACGTAAAAACCAGCCAACGTTATATTATCCATGTTGTCGTTCAGCCATGACTCGGTGAAACATAAGATATTACAGTTTTTAAAAGTCCAGTTGGTAGGATAGTCTTCACCGGAGCTCATCCAGTTTATTCTCCAATGATTGCACGTTGTCCAATAGGACGGATGGTAGAAGCGGGTTACCCACTCGCAGATGAACGCTCCCAAGGCACCCTGACCTGCGGCCCCTGTATCGGCGTCTTCTCTTCATGCGAATGACAGCGATTTGGGCCTGGTCGGTGATCTCGAGTAAATCCTTTGCGTTCGACTTGTTAAAGAAAAAATATTTCTCCAATTCGAGGTGAGTAATCACTTTTCTGATATCCAGAAGCTCTTTTCGGTCATAAGAGACGGTGGCAGAAACATTACGCACAAAATAAGTTGCAAACAACGCGAAAAAAACCTGACAAATTAGCATAATTGGTTAGGAGCCCGTAAAACGGCAGCCTCGTCTGGCACCATTCTATTCATGCATACTGGCATCATAATGCATTGTACCTGTTGGCTGTAGCCCTTTCCTGTAGTAAAATGACCTAGTGGCCTCATGGGTCAAATTTTATCAATATATTTCAGAATTTCAGAATTAATTTTGTAACAACATTGCGGGTGTCAGAAAATCCTGTGTTTCTATGTTAAACAATTTTGTTATATTTCAATCTTCTGTGATGCATATAAAGTGTAATATTAGGATGCAAACTCAAAATTGAATACATTTCAACTCTATATCTGACATGCCCATAACCATGTGTGTGAGGTGTACACTTTTGTTGAAAAGTAGATTTGTTTAAGACTACCAAGAAACACTATGTGACCCTGATTTCGCCAACTGCAGTAAAATTATAATGAAATGTCTATCAGCAGGTAGGTACAAAACAAGATGAGAGCAGTAACCACGGTGACAGCATCAGTGTTTTTCTTTGGTTATCGGAGAGATAGCGGAGTCATTTCTTGGCAGACATTTGACGAAACAGACAGACAAGCTATATTTAGACCAGTATCCATTTCTCCCTCCCTTCTACAATCTTATGGGTCCCCCCTGTTTTCTGCCTCCTTCTCTACCCTTTCGTCTTCCTTGTCCTTCCACAGTGCCTTCCCTGACCTCTATCCTTTTTTAATCCTTTCTTCTCACCTCTTCACTCTCTCTGGTTTCTCTGAGTTCCATTACAGTACTTCCCTCTCACCATCACTAGCCCTCTCCATCTAATCTTTCTCAATCTGTCTCGCTGTTGGCTGGTTTCTATGTACATGGGCTGAGTTCCAAATGGCATTCTGACTGTTTTGCCACCTGGAGGGAACCAGAAATACTTAAGTTTGGGTGGCAAGACACCAAGACGGGCCAGGCCAGTTATTCCTGTGAAAAAAAGGAAGATTTACAGCCATATTCTGGGAGAGGAGGAGATAGTGAAGAGGGCAGGAAGGAAAGACTGCCCCCGGATGATTTTAAGTTACCTGTGTACTGAGACAACAACAATCCACCAACATTAGGAAATGACAAAGCACCTCACACCTGCGCTCAAATCAGCCTCCAAAGTTAACACATCTTACTGTAGGTATTGCTACAGTATGCCGCACACCCAATCTCAGTAGACCTCAGTCTCAGCGTGGTGACTTGTTTCCATGGTGATGGCTTTTACCACTCTCTTACATTGAGCCATCCCACAATACCTCAGCAAATCAGGTTCCCTTTCGGCAACTCCTGTTTACTGGTTGGTCGCTACACTGAGCCAAACGCACCATGTGGCAATATTAGAGAGAGAGAGACTTGCGAGAGAGAGAGAGAGAGAGACTATGAGAGAGCCTGTTAGTTAGGTCAATCAACAACGATGTGGTCCATATGCCATAACCTACTTTTTGTGCCGCTAAACATTTCACTGCAATATGGTATCAGTTCTGTCTTCATCTTCAGCACCTGAGGAACACCTAAGTCAAAACTTTGTTTCATTGGAATTAGCTTCTTAGTTGCGTTGACATGAACTGTGCTGGAGATGCATTGAAATAAAATGGTCTGTACAGTACTTGTGTTGAAAAGAAACGCACTCAGAACACAGTGCGCTCTCAGAGCCTGAGCTGTGGAAAAGGAGACTCAACGTGACTGGCAGCTATTATTAGAGAGACAAATCACACTGCTCAGCCACTAGACTACAGTACAGCCAGAGTCAGACCAGGGGGTGCTGATGACAGGTGGTGGTGGGAGGTTACTCCTAAATCTGGTCCATTAATGGTATTAGATACCAATAGATTCTTAAAGAATATCACTTATAAATAAATGCCTTATTAGCTTACTACAGTTGCAGTACAAAGGGTCTTACTTTATCTATAATTACCCCAAGTCTAAGGTTGTTCAATTCAGAAGATGAGTTCCAATTCAATTTTAGGGCTATAAAAACATACATAGTGAAAATTGTTGCCAGTTCCCAATTGAATGAAAACATAGGTGATGAATTGATTGAGTTCAAATGGAATTGAACCCCCAACCCTGAATCTGTTGTTTAGATCTAGGATGCTTCCCAAATGGCACCCTATTCCTTATATAGAAAAGCATCCAAGATCGCATAGCAGTTCAGACGTCTTTTGTCCTCGTCTTGTCGTGTCCTGTATATATATATATTTACAACTTTTTTCACATACATTTTATTTTTATTTTCCATCAACTCATCTTCTAAACACTCTCCTGCAACCAGCCTCACCAATGTATATTTATAAAAAAGTATTATTTACCTCAGATCTGTAATCCTCCAAGAAGCTAGCCAGAAACTCCAAGAAGCTAGCCAGAAACTAGCCAGAAGCTAGCCCAGAAGCTAATCCAGAAGCTAATCAGAAGCTAGTTAGCTTCTTTACTGGCAAATCCTTAGTATTCAGCTAACCACGGTTTGTGGTCATCAGCTATCCTTTAGCTCGGAAAAATCTATCGCCAGTTTTGTACGGCGCAGCGCGGCTCGGAACGGAACATACCGGACCAATTTTTTCTCTCCATGTCCCTGGATTTCAACTGCTCTCTGGACATTCATACCCGGATCTCACAGCTAGCTAGCTGCTATCCGTGTGACAGTCGGCTTTCGTCGATTCCGGAGCAAACATCGATTGTTCCAGTGCTAGCCAGCTCCGTCAATCACTCCTGAGTTCCATCATTCACTCCTGGGCTGCAGTCACCTATCCGGACCCGTTTCACTGCCTACGCGGAGCCCCACCGGGCCTTCACAACTGGACTGCCGACGTTATCTACCTGAATGAGATCCGGCTGGCTCCTCTGTCGCGACGTTACCTGAACGCCCATCTGCGGCCCGCTAACCGTTAGCTGTCTTACCGGCTGCTATCTGAATAGACAATCGGACAATTTATTTATTTTTATTATTATTATGTTTTCTTCTCGGGCCTCTATAACTATATCTATTGTTCTTATTTTTGTTGTTGTGTGATTTGGATTAATCCCCTCTACCACACGGAACCCCACTAATCTACTGACCGAACGCAAGAGGTGGCTAACAACAGACTCCATCCTATGCTAGCTTGCTACCGGTTGGCCTGGCTAGCTGTCTAAATCGCCGTGACCCTCAACCAACCTCTCCACTCACTGGACCCTTTTGATCACTCGACTAAGCATGCCTCTCCTTAATGTCAATATGTCTTGTCCATTGCTGTTCTGGTTAGTGTTTATTGGCTTATTTCACTGTAGAGCCTCTAGTCCTGCTCACTATACCTTATCCAACCTATTAGTTCCACCACCCACACATGCAATGACATCTCCTGGTTTCAATGATGTTTCTAGAGACAATATCTCTCTCTTCATCACTCAATACCTAGGTTTACCTCCACTGTATTCACATCCTACCTTACCTTTGTCTGTACATTATACCTTGATGCTATTTTATCGCCCCCAGAAACCTCCTTTTACTCTCTGTTCCAGACGTTCTAGACGACCAATTCTTATTGCTTTTAGTCGCACCCTTATTCTACTCCTCCTATGTTCCTCTGGCGATGTAGAGGTGAATCCAGGCCCTGCAGTGCCTAGCTCCACTCCTATTCCCCAGGCGCTCTCTTTTGACGACTTCTGTAACCGTAATAGCCTTGGTTTCATGCATGTTAACATTAGAAGCCTCCTCCCTAAGTTTGTTCTATTCACTGCTTTAGCACACTCTGCCAACCCGGATGTTCTAGCTGTGTCTGAATCCTGGCTTAGGAAGACCACCAAAAATTCAGACATTTTAATTCCAAACTACAACATTTTCAGACAAGATAGAACTGCCAAAGGGGGCGGTGTTGCAATCTACTGCAAAGATAGCCTGCAGAGTTCTGTCCTACTATCCAGGTCTGTACCCAAACAATTTGAACTTCTACTTTTAAAAATCCACCTCTCTAAAAACAAGTCTCTCACCGTTGCCGCCTGCTATAGACCACCCTCTGCCCCCAGCTGTGCTCTGGACACCATATGTGAACTGATTGCCCCCCATCTATCTTCAGAGCTCGTGCTGCTAGGCAACCTAAACTGGAACATGCTTAACACCCCAGCCATCCTACAATCTAAACTTGATGCCCTCAATCTCACACAAATTATCAATGAACCTACCAGGTACCTCCCCAAAGCCTTAAACACGGGCACCCTCATAGATATCATCCTAACCAACTTCCCCTCTAAATACACCTCTGCTGTCTTCAACCAAGATCTCAGCGATCACTGCCTCATTGCCTGCATCCGTAATGGGTCAGCGGTCAAACGACCTCCTCTCATCACTGTAAAACGCTCCCTGAAACACTTCAGCGAGCAGGCCTTTCTAATCGACCTGGCCGGGGTATCCTGGAAGGATATTGACCTCATCCCGTCAGTAGAGGATGCCTGGATATTTTTTAAAAATGCCTTCCTAACCATCTTAAATAAACATGCCCCATTCAAGAAATTTAGAACCAGGAACAGATATAGCCCTTGGTTCTCCCCAGACCTGACTGCCCTTAACCAACACAAAAACATCCTATGGCGTTCTGCATTAGCATCGAACAGCCCCCGTGATATGCAGCTGTTCAGGGAAGCTAGAAACCATTATACACAGGCAGTTAGAAAAGCCAAGGCTAGCTTTTTCAAGCAGAAATTTGCTTCTTGCAACACTAACTCAAAAAAGTTCTGGGACACTGTAAAGTCCATGGAGAATAAGAACACCTCCTCCCAGCTGCCCACTGCACTGAAGATAGGAAACACTGTCACCACTGATAAATCCACCATAATTGAAAATTTCAATAAGCATTTTTATACTGCTGGCCATGCTTTCCACCTGGCTACTCCTACCCCTGTCAACAGCACTGCACCCCCAACAGCAACTCGCCCAAGCCTTCCCCATTTCTCCTTCTCCCAAATCCATTCAGCTGATGTTCTGAAAGAGCTGCAAAATCTGGACCCCTACAAATCAGCCGGGCTAGACAATCTGGACCCTTTCTTTCTAAAATTATCTGCCGAAATTGTTGCCACCCCTATTACTAGCCTGTTCAACCTCTCTTTCGTGTCGTCTGAGATTCCCAAAGATTGGAAAGCAGCTGCGGTCATCCCCCTCTTCAAAGGGGGGGACACTCTTGACCCAAACTGCTACAGACCTATATCTATCCTACCATGCCTTTCTAAGGTCTTCGAAAGCCAAGTCAACAAACAGATTACCGACCATTTTGAATCTCACCATACCTTCTCTGCTATGCAATCTGGTTTCAGAGCTGGTCATGGGTGCACCTCAGCCACGCTCAAGGTCCTAAACGATATCTTAACCGCCATCGATAAGAAACATTACTGTGCAGCCGTATTCATTGATCTGGCCAAGGCTTTCGACTCTGTCAATCACCACATCCTCATCGGCAGACTCAACAGCCTTGGTTTCTCAAATGATTGCCTCGCCTGGTTCACCAACTACTTCTCTGATAGAGTTCAGTGTGTCAAATCGGAGGGTCTGTGGTCCGGACCTCTGGCAGTCTCTATGGGGGTGCCACAGGGTTCAATTCTTGGACCGACTCTCTTCTCTGTATACATCAATGAGGTCGCTCTTGCTGCTGGTGAGTCTCTGATCCACCTCTACGCAGACGACACCATTCTGTATACTTCCGGCCCTTCTTTGGACACTGTGTTAACAACCCTCCAGGCAAGCTTCAATGCCATACAACTCTCCTTCCGTGGCCTCCAATTGCTCTTAAATACAAGTAAAACTAAATGCATACTCTTCAACCGATCGCTACCTGCACCTACCCGCCTGTCCAACATCACTACTCTGGACGGCTCTGACTTAGAATACGTGGACAACTACAAATACTTAGGTGTCTGGTTAGACTGTAAACTCTCCTTCCAGACCCATATCAAACATCTCCAATCCAAAGTTAAATCTAGAATTGGCTTCCTATTTCGCAACAAAGCATCCTTCACTCATGCTGCCAAACATACCCTTGTAAAACTGACCATCCTACCAATCCTCGACTTTGGCGATGTAATTTACAAAATAGCCTCCAATACCCTACTCAACAAATTGGATGCAGTCTATCACAGTGCAATCCGTTTTGTCACCAAAGCCCCATATACTACCCACCATTGCGACCTGTACGCTCTCGTTGGCTGGCCCTCGCTTCATACTCGTCGCCAAACCCACTGGCTCCATGTCATCTACAAGACCCTGCTAGGTAAAGTCCCCCCTTATCTCAGCTCGCTGGTCACCATAGCATCTCCCACCTGTAGCACACGCTCCAGCAGGTATATTTCTCTAGTCACCCCCAAAACCAATTCTTTCTTTGGCCGCCTCTCTTTCCAGTTCTCTGCTGCCAATGACTGGAACGAACTACAAAAATCTCTGAAACTGGAAACACTTATCTCCCTCACTAGCTTTAAGCACCAACTGTCAGAGCAGCTCACAGATTACTGCACCTGTACATAGCCCACCTATAATTTAGCCCTATCAACTACCTCTTTCCCAACTGTATTTAATTTATTTATTTATTTTGCTCCTTTGCACCCCATTATTTTTATTTCTACTTTGCACATTCTTCCATTGCAAAACTACCATTCCAGTGTTTTACTTGCTATATTGTATTTACCTTGCCACCAAGGCCTTTTTTGCCTTTACCTCCCTTCTCACCTCATTTGCTCACATTGTATATAGACTTGTTTATACTTTATTATTGACTGTATGTTTGTTTTACTCCATGTGTAACTCTGTGTTGTTGTATCTGTCGAACTGCTTTGCTTTATCTTGGCCAGGTCGCAATTGTAAATGAGAACTTGTTCTCAACTTGCCTACCTGGTTAAATAAAGGTAAAATAAATAAATAAAAATAAATATACTGCACTACCTTTGACTACAGCCCTATGGGGCCTGGTCAAAAGTAGTACACTATAAAAGGGAATAGGGTGTCATTTGGGACACAAACCTAGTCTACTGAGGAGTTTAAAAACTACTATTATAAGCCTCAAGACCAGGATCCCAGCTGAATGGCTGCTTACAATTTTCACAAGAAAGAGTGTGAACTTGGTTTAATTAGCAACATCTGCTGCTGCTAAGGCGCATCGAGCCCAAAGTGACAGAGTACTACACACTACACCTTTGTAGTGATAAAACACTGCTTAAAATAAAGTTAAAAAGCCACTGAGTAGATGAGTCTTTGAGGCAGAATGGGAGGGATGTTGTTTAACATGGCCTGCGTGTAACAGCATAGTTTTTATTCAAGTGTTGCACATATAATACACATCAGTGTTTTAGATATTTAATTTATGAATTGTTTTATCATACAAACAGTAGATAATATCAGGATTTTGTGTGTAGTAGACTAACCTCTGGCTTCTCTTCTCTCCTCAGGTCAGGAAGGGTGTGTCTAGGACCCATTTGGCCACTTGGACAGAGATCTGTTTTGGCATCAGGGGGGAACCGCCTGTGCCCATTTCCTATAATCCCCAGTGCTGTTTCCTGTGTCTTGCCTACCACTCTGACTGTTGAGTTGGAGCAGCGACTCTCTGGTGCCCCACTGGCTGAGCCTGGCTCGGTCATGAGTGTGGTCGGGGCGCACCGCTACAGCATTGTGTCCTCGGAGGAAGAAGGCCTGCGTCTCGGTGCCATGCCTTCCGTCACAATGGGCAACGGCTTCGGTAACGGCAAGATCCACACGACGCGCCGCAAGTGCCGCAGCCGCTTCGTGAACAAGAACGGCCAGTGCAATGTGCACTTCTCGCACATGGACGAGAAGTCGCAGCGCTACATGTCGGACATCTTCACCACGTGCGTGGACATCCGCTGGCGCTGGATGTTCCTGATGTTCACACTGGTGTTCGTGGTGTCCTGGCTGGCATTCGGCCTGGCCTTCTGGGTCATCGCTTTGCTTCATGGAGATATGGACAACCCGGGTGGTGGAGACGATAACTTCACCCCCTGCGTCCTGCAGGTCAACAGCTTCGTGGCCGCCTTCCTGTTCTCCGTGGAGACACAGACCACCATTGGTTATGGCTTCCGCTGCGTGACGGAGGAGTGCCCCTCAGCCGTCTTCATGGTGGTCTTCCAGTCCATTTTCGGCTGCATCATCGACTCCTTCATGATCGGTGCCATCTTAGCCAAGATGGCGAGGCCTAAGAAGCGTGCAGAGACGCTGCTGTTCAGCAACAATGCAGTGATTGCCATGCGGGATGGGAAGCTGAGCCTTATGTGGAGGGTGGGCAACCTGAGGAAGAGCCACATGGTGGAGGCCCATGTCCGGGCCCAGCTCATCAAGCCCCGCATCACAGAGGAGGGTGAGTACATCCCCCTGGACCAGATCGACATCAACGTAGGGTATGACACGGGCATCGACCGCATCTTCCTGGTCTCCCCGCTCACCATTGTGCACGAGATCGATGAGGAGAGCCCCCTGTTCGGCATCAGCAAGCTGGACCTGGAGTTGTCCGACTTTGAGATAGTGGTGATACTTGAAGGGATGGTGGAAGCCACAGCCATGACAGCGCAAGCTCGCAGCTCCTACCTGTCCTCAGAGATTCTGTGGGGTCACCGCTTCGAGCCTGTCGTCTTCGAGGAGAAGAGCCAGTACAAAGTGGATTACGCTCACTTCCACAAAACCTTTGAGGTGCCGTCCACCCCCCAGTGCAGTGCCAAGGACATGGCGGAGATGGAGGACGAGGACAAGGATCCTACGCCCACAGCCAACTCTTTCTGCTATGAGAATGAGCTGGCTTTCATCAGCCAGGACGAGGAAGAGGATGAGGAGGGGCAGGAGGATGGGGACAGGGTGCCAGAGCTGGAGAGACTGCAGGCCACCGTCAGCCTAGACCAGAGGTCATATCGTAGAGAATCAGAGATATGACCTTTGACATTTGACCTTTCATAATAGTTTTATTGTAACTCAGTTCTAGCGGGTTGTTTTCCATGTGAATACATGCAGAGCAATGCAAATGCCATATGAAACCCATGACTTATCGCATCACGCTACAGCCATGAGGAAGGAGGAAATCACTCTAGAAACAGCCATGAGTGGAGACAGCAGTGCTGCTTGCTCATAGCATAGAATAACAGGAACGGTCGTCAAAAGACCCCTCTCTCTTTAAGAAAACTTTAAATATTTTGGTCATGAGATGGTTTGAGGTAGGAGCTTTATATAATGCAATATTCATTGTCTATTAGGAAATAATATCTTAGCTATAAAAAAATATATATTGATTTCTTAGTTGAGTGTGTGAAGTATTTTCAACAGATCAAGAGGGTATTTTGAGGGATTCTTATAACTGCCCTATATTGTAGTTTACAGAGTCAAAGACACAGAGTGTGCTGGAAATAGAAACACTGGATACCTACTGCTGTTTAGTTAAACATTTTCTATATGCACACCTGTAGTTTTAAAGGTGCTTTCCATAAATATTTCCTGCTGCTAATTAGCTATTTGAAATAAATATGAAATATAAACTTCAAATTGGAAGAATACAGTGATAAAATGCATAAATGCATAAATTTGTGTTGTGTATTTTGCATTTCTATACAATTTGAATCCCTTAGAAAGTGAACAATTGATAGCATGAAATTAGATTTTGTTATATTACTGGGAACCTGTATAGAAAACAATTAGTGGGCACAATTCACTATCAAGTGAACAAAACACTATGTTTTGCTGTCTAAATCACTCTCTAGCAATTGCACCCCACCACTTTATTTGTTTTGAACAGGGAATCTGATTGATTTAGACAGCTCCAGTTATTGCACACAGCTGAACGGCAGACCAGGCAGCAACATTGATAAAGCACAGTTACAGGTTGGCTCGTACCGAAATCTAGCACAAATAGAACAAAGCACTGCATTAAGGGGCTACACTCGGATACACTTGAAAATCAAAAAAAATTAACCCATTAGCCACCGCACAGAAGCAAAAGATTGGCTAACAAAAGAGCAGTAGCCTTAGCTGTATATTAGGCTACATTTCAGCTGATAATACTAAAATGGGAGTTGGCTGGGTGACTGAAGTTAAAGACCAGATAATATAGAACTGTAGAATTGACCTACTGACAGTCTTACCAAAAACCTTAAAACAGAGGAAATAAGTGACAAGTGGGAATAAAAGAGAAAAAGAAAGAAGAGGAGAGATTAAAGTTGGTAGTTAAAGTCAATCAATCATCACGTAGGTAAAGTCTGGTACGGTACTAAAAATGGGTATATAATTTGCACTGTTACATCTCCTTCCAGTCATCACATTGGCTGAGGAGACATCAATCAAGACATGGGTCATGTTCATTAGGTACCAAAAGGGAATAAAAACATATGCAATAGTAAACAAAAAAATGTGTTTACTATTGCATATGTTTTTAAACGTTGTGTGCCCTAATGAACACGGCCATGAGGTTGCTTAAAGAGGAGATACCATTGGACATCCCTAAACAGACCCAAAGGAGGAAATAGTGAGAAATAGAATAATGGAGAGAGACAAAAGAGGATTACATTAGCGACCTGTTCTCCCACAAGGGCTCTTTGCAGACAGGCAGCACTTGGAGAAATGAACATGTCTAATTACAGTACGGGGGAATATGTAACATAATTTAAATAAATTAAATGTGTTGTAGAAATAGATTACTGCCTGCAAAACTTGTCACCGCGAATTAGAAAAACTCTGGGTTGGAAATAGTGCCAAATGGTACCTATTCCCTATATAGTGCACTACTTTTGACCAGGACCCATAGTACTTATTCCCTACATAGTGCACTACTTTTGACCAGAGCCCTATAGGTGTGTAGGGAATAGGATTTGTGACGCAGCCCTAGTTCTTTCTGCTTTTCATATCTGAACTATGCACCTTAGATACAGTTTTGAGAAAAGAAGAGTGAAAACTAATAACAACACGAAAACAATACTATAGAGTAAAGACACAGGTCATTAATTTAGGTTCAACACAACAGTAAATGTACACCTGACAGATTTGGACATATGTCAGTAATATGGTAGTAGACCAGACCCTCTCCTAGGTTAGGTTACTACTGTTTTACTTACACCAATTTATGCTACTCCAGTTTTGAACGGGAATCAAGAAGTGTACGGTGGTAGGGACTAGTACTACAGTGGTTTATGTTACTTTAAAACTGGGTTGTACAGTCCTGCTATCCAGAATATGCCTTGTCTATCAAGGTCCATTCAGATAAGCATTATTCTCAAGGTGAAGCTTGCTGTTGGCTTTTGTGGGCGTGTATCAGAACCTCTCATGCTGTATCCAATCCAATCAACTGACTCTTATTACTCAAACCCTTGGCGATAGACAGAAGACAGGCCCAGAATAGACCTCTTGATGCTTCTTTTCTTTCAACACTTTCAAGCAACACAAAACTTTGGCTTCAAGCCCTAACTACCCGTCGGGACTCTTCTTCCCAAATGAACCCTAAACCAAAGTTGTGTACTGGACTGTGTAGTCAGAGCCAGATAAAGCTGGTTTTAGTGCATGAGCTTGAGCAACACTCGTCCATGTACTGTATGTGTCAGGTTGCGATATCCAAAATGGCACTCTATTCCTTATGTAGTGTACTATAGTGCTCTTGCTCTGGTAGAGCAAAGTAAAATAGAGCACTACAGTACATAGGGAATAAGGCACCATTAAGGGTGCACCCTCAGTCCTCCCTACAAACCCAACAGAGCCCCAGGACACTGGGAGGATCCACAGACCGGTCAAACAGATGACTGTTTTCTAGTATATTTTTGTAGAGTACCAGAATTCCTTGTCACTCCTACTGCACACTCACTATATAGCCCTATATGACCTATAATAGTTTTTGTGGCAATCTTTCATAGACTAGACATTAGGGACATAGAAATGTATTGTATAGAATGGCAATCCCTTTTTGAAAAGCAATGTTGGATGGATGCCAGTCAGATGGCTAATGAACTTGGAGTGGAACTTAGTGGTTTAACAAAATATTCAAGTAATTGTTGATTTTTTTGTTTTGTTTCAGAACTTTGTGTAATTCACACACTATCTGATCTGTTAAATTGTGCGGCTATATCGTTTTGTTCATAATAATTCATGTGGAATGGAGAGAACATTATCAATACTTTGTCATTCTAAACTAGCTCCCACAGTCTCACATCAGAATTAGACCATTCATCCATGTCTCTCAAATGTCCAAGTTCTTCCATACGTCAAATTGTGTACTTAGACATTTTGCGGAGTTAAAGTCTCAAAAACAACTTTCTTTCACTGAATTTGAACATGCAACCTTTGACAGCAGAGACAGATGCCTATGCCTATGCCTACCCACCATCCATGTCTAAGCAAAACAAAAAAACCTACTTGAAGGTAACAGCGCTCAATATCAGATCACGTCATATCAGATATTGATATATGTCGACTACTGACTGGTGTCACGGGTGAACTGGCTGGTAATTCTACAGCATCACATTATTTTGCTTTCTGGGAAGGTTAATGAAACACATGGCAAGGAAGATTGGTTGCGTCCAAATGGCACGATATTTCTTTAATAAAGCACAACTTTGGGCCCTGGTCAAAAGTAGTGCACTTTGAAAGGAAACGTGCTGCTACTACTGTACAAGGTGTCGTCTCTGTAATAATGATGGCAATGGGCGATCATAGAGATGCAAAACCATTATCAACATCTGCTTTATCCACAGTACCATAGGGTGGTGGATGACCATTGATGTTTAATGTAACGAATTAACACTTTTGACACCAAATTCCCTATATAGTGCACTACCTATGCCCTGGTCAAAAGTATTTCACTATGTAAGGAATAGGGTGCCATTGTAGATAGGACAGTCTGTCTATGTGCAGTGGAAACTTACTTGCTCACTGTTTTCATAAATCAACACTATTCTATTTTTGTATCAATCTTGATGAGCTGTTTTTTTTCTTAATATCTCTGAATATGCTTGGAGGACGAGGAAAGGGGTTGAGTTAGCTTGATACTTGAGCACAAACTGAAACTGAAAACTTTGGGATGAGGAGGGGGAATTGGGGGGAAGATACAAACTGAAACTGCATTCAAACTGAGCTTTTAGCACGTCATAACTACTGATCTATAATCTTAAATCTAGAATTAACATACCAATAACATAAGCCATCAGATGATACCAACCAGAGAGTTGTGGAGATGTAAGAGATGTCCGAGCTGCTCACTAAGTCTCTGATTAAAACGAATTGCTATTTATCTTCTGAAAGGAGAAGGGATTCTGTAACTGACTCGACTGGATGGACTGGTTGAACTTTGACCTCTATCAGACGTCTTCCACTGTCTGAACGAGCCCGAGATGCTGATTTACACTGACTGGGTTGTTGTTGATATATTTTTCTCCTACCTTTTGGTTTATTTCAATGAACAATGAACGACTGAAAACGTTAATAAATCATAAAAATATATATAATTACAAAATGTAACTGCGTTTTAACGGTGTCTCTTTTCTCATTGACATAATGATTTGTGATGTGACTGAAGAGGAAGAAGTGTGGGAGTTAAGCGGAGAGAAGAGAGGGAAGAGAAGAGGAGTGAGAGAGAAGGATGGAGAGAGAAGAGAAAAGGGAGAGGGACAGAGAAAAGAGAGAGACAGGTGTGATTTATGATTGGCAATTTGGGGTACAGTGTCAGAGACTCCTACACACACACACACACACACTTTCAAGTGGAGAGGATCCACAGTTACAGTATAGATTGATGTGTAAGTCCTTATAAGGTCCCTGATCCTACAGGACTAATCAACTTTGATTAATAAATGGAAAGTGTAATCTGCTATTGGATAAATAGTGTGTGTGCGTGCGTGCGTGTAACATGTTATGTTGTGTGTATATATCCAACAAATGAAACATTTCTTATTTTTCAAAAGGCTATGTATGAGGGTTATGTATCGACGCCTGAAAATATGGGGTAAAAAAAATGCCACAGCTGGGCCAACAACAAAATAACACAGCGGTCACATCCCAAATGGAACCCTACTCCCTACATACATTTGAACAGACCCTTATTGGAATTGGGCACAGACCTCAATTCAACATCTATTCCACATTGATTCAACCAGTGTATGTCCAGTGGGCAGTTACCAGCTGCCAGTATAACCACCTCTCCATTAAGCACTGTGGCTTGACCCTTGACTGTGTGTGTGCGTGCGTGCGTATACAGAGACACAGCAATTGAAATATAGTACCAGTCAAAAGTTTTTGAAATGTTCCGGATTGACTGTCTTAAAGTAATGATGGACTGTCGTTTCTCTTTGCTTATTTGAGCTGGTCTTTTACCAGGGCTATCTTCTGTATACCACCCCTACCTTGTCACAACACAACTGATTGGCTCAAACGCATTAAGAAGGAAATCAATTCCACAAATTAACTTTTAACAAGGTATACCTGTATTCAACTACTACCTCCAAAATGTATTCCAGGTGACTACCTCATGAAGCTGGTTGAGAGAATGCGAAGAGTGTGCAAAGCTGTCATCAAGGCAAAGGATGGCTACTCAAATATAAAATATATTTTGATTTGTTGAACACTTTTTTGGTTACCACATGATTCCATATGAGCTATTTCATAGTTTTGATGTCTTCACTATTATTCTACAATGTAGAAAATCATTTAAAAAAATAAAGACAAACCCTTGAATAAGTAGGTGTGTCCAAACTTTTGACTGGTACTCTATGTGGTCCATTTGTGTGTGTGTGGCCAGGATTGAATCCGATCTCGGTTATAGGAATTGCGATCTCCGCAAAAGCGGAAACATTGCCTTTAAAAGCTGAAATTCCTATAATCTGCGATGGGATTGAATCCTGGCCTGTGTCTATGTGTGAGTGTGTGCGTGTATGTAAACATGTTACATGTGTGTGTTAAATCCAAGCATGTACAGAAGGATCAATGGTAATATTCTTCTCTCAGAAAAAACCCATCTTCAGACCAATCAGATTAGATTAGTGATGATGATGTAATGTCACCTCCATAGTTCCCATAACAGCCAGAGTGCGGCAGTGTCATGAGTCAGCGTGAAGCCTAATCTGGTGCCTAAACCTGCTGGTGCATCCTGCCGATTAATCCCTGACAAGATCACAGGTCAAAGGGTCGTACGCCATTGCTTCCCAAATGGCACCCGGTTCCCTTTATAGTGACTACTTTTGAACAGGGCCCGTAAGAGCCTAGGCACTATTTAGGACATAGGGTGAAATTTGGGAGTCAACCCAGGCCTCCTACCTAGGCCTTCTACATAAGAGTTAATTTGTCAGTCGCACACCAGGCAGCACTGTGTAATCCGGGTAAAGGACGGACACCATGGCTGTGTCCCAAATTACCCCCTATTCACTTTATAGTGCACTACTTTTGATCAAGGCAAAAGTAGTGCCATTATACAGGGCCTTCATAAACTATTCCTACCCTTCGACTTATTCAACAATTTGATGTGTTACAGCCTGAATTCAAAATGGATTTAAAAAAAAAAACAACCTTTTTTACCCATTTACACAATTTCTAAAAACATGTTTTCACTTTGTCATTATTGGGCAGAAATGTTTGCAAATTTATTGAAAATGTAATACAGAAATATTTCATTTACATAAGTATTCACACCCGAGTCAATATTTGTAGAAACAGGTCATCTTGGGTATGTCTGCATCAGCTTTGCACATCTGTATTTGAGGATTCTCTCCCATTCTTCCTCGCAGATTTTCTCAAGCTCTGTTAAATTAGATGGGATGCGGCGGTGAACAGTAATCTTCAAGTCTTTCCACATATTTCCAATGGGATTCAAGTTTGGGCTTTGGCTGGGCCACTCAGGGACTTTCACATTCTTGTTCTGAAGCCATTCCAGCATTGCTTTGGCTGTATGCTTGGGGTCAATGTCCTGTTGGAACGTAAATCTTTACCCCAGTCGAAGGTCATTTGCACACATCAAGGATTCATTTTTTTCTTTGTACTTTTTTCTCCCTAATTTTGTGATATCCAAATGGTAGTTACAGTCTTGTTCCATCGCTGCAACTCCCGTACGGACTCGGGAGAGACAAAGGTCGAGAGCCATGCATCCTTCGAAACACGACCCTGCCAAGCCGCACTGCTTCTTGACACACTGCTCACTTAATCCAGAAGCCAGCCACACCAACCTGTCCGAGGAAACACCACCCAACTGGCGACCGTGTGGCGTGCATGCGCCCGGCCCGCCACAGGAGTCACTAGACCGCGATGGGACAACGATATCCCGGCCAGCCAAACCCTCCCCTAACCCGGAGGATGCTGGGCCAATTGCACGCCACCTCATGGGTCTCCCGGTCGTGGCCGGCTGTGACAAAATCCAGTATGTCTGTATTGACGCCTCTAGCACTGTGATGCAGTGCCTTAGACAGCTAGGGAGGCCCTTTTACTCATCAAGGATTTGCCTTTATTTTGCTCCATTTTATTGTTCCCTCCATCCCTACCAGTCTCCCAGTCCCGGCTGCTAAAAAGCATCCCCATAACATGATGCTGTCACTGCAGTGCTTCATGGTAGGGATGATGTTTAGACAGGTGATGAGCTGGGCCTAGTTTTCTCCAGACATAGCACCACAAAGCATTCCATTTGTGTCTCATCAGACCACAGAATCTTTTGTCTTATGATCTCAGAGTCTTTCATATGCCTTTTGGCAAACTCCTTAGCGTGCTATCTCAAGAGTGGCTTCTGTCTGGCCACTCTCGCATAAAGCCCAGATTGGTAAAGTGCTGTTGAGACTTTTGTTCTTCTTGTAGGTTTTCCCATTTCAGCCAAGGAACTCAGTAGTTCCGTCAGAGTGGTCATTGGGTTCTTGGTCACCTCCCTGATCAAGGTCCTTCTTGACTGGTTGCTCAGTTTGGTCGAACGGCCAGCTCTAGGCAGAGTCTTGGTAGTTCCATATTTTTTCTATTTCCAAATGAGACCACTGTGCTCTTGGAAATTTTCAACACTCTAGAAATTGTTTTATACCCTTCCCCAGAAACAGTATATGCCTAATCACATTTCCATCTACTGTAGGAGATCTACAGACAGTTCCTTGGACTTCATGGTATAGTTTCTGCTCTGACATGCACTGTCAACTGTGGTACCTTAAATAGACAGACAGGTGTGTTTCTTTCTAATCATGTCCAAACAATTGAATTGGTCACAGGTGGACTCCAATCAAGTTGTAGCGATGATCAAAGGAAATTGAATGCACCTGAGCTCAATTTGGAGCAAAGGGGTATGAATACTTATGTAAATGAGATATTTCTGTATTTAATTTTCAATAAACTTGCTAACATTTCGAAAAACATGTTTTCACTTTGCCATTATGGGTTATTGTGTGTTGATAGGTGACGGAAAGAAATCTATTGAATCAATTTTGAATTCAGGCTGTTACACAAGAAAATGTGGAATAAGTCATTAGGCACAAATTTATGGATTTCACATGACTGGGAATACAGATATGCATCTATTGGTCACAGATACCTTAAAGAAAAGGTGGGGGTATGTATCAGAAAACCAGTTAGTGTCTGGTGTGACCACCACTTGCCTCATGCAGCGCGACACATCTCCTTCGCATAGAATTTATCAGGCTGTTGATTGTGGCCTGTGGAATGTTGTCCCATTCCACTTCGATGACTGTGTGAAGTTGCTTTATAATGGCGGAAACTGGAACACGCAGTCGTACATGTTGATCTAGAGCATCCAAAAAATGCTCAATAGGTGACATGTCTGGTGAGTGTGCAGGCCATGGAAGAACTGGGACATTTTCAGTTTCCAGGAATTGTGTACAGATCCTTGTGACATGGGGCCGTGCATTATCATGCTGAAAAATGAGGTAATGGCGGTGGATGAATGGAACGACAATGGGCCTCAAAATCCCATCATGGTATCTCTGTCATTCATATTGCCAAAATGCAAATTGCCATCGATAAATAAATGATGTTGGAGGCGGCTTATGGTAGAGAAATTAACATTCAGTTGTCTGGCAACAGCTCTGTTGCGATGGACATTCCTGCAGTCAGCATGCCAATTGCATGCTCCCTCAAAACTTGAGACATCTGTGGCATTGTGTTGTTTAACAAAACTGCACATTTTAGAGTGGCCTTTTATTGTCCCCAGAACAAGGTGCACCTGTGTAATGATAATGCTTTTTAATCAGGTTCTTGATAGGTGGATGGATTATCTTGACTAAGGAGAAATGCTCACTAACAGGGATGTAACACAGATTTGTGCATAACATTTGAGAGAAATAAGCTTTTTGTGCATATGAAACATTTCTAGGATCTTTTATTTCAGCTCATGAAACATGGGACCAACATCTTTACATGGTGCGTTTATATTTTTGTTCAGTGTATATACTGAGGCATAGATGCAGACATACGTACATACACACACAAGCATGCACGCACACACATACACTTTGAAGAGGTTCAGTGACGGTGCCTGGTATCCCACTTTGGGAGAGCCTTTTCATCTCTCATCCAGATCTGACAAGGTCACCTTCCCCTCAATCACATGCACAGACTAAAAACCACTCCACACACACACACACACACACACACACACACACACACACACACACACACACACACACACACACACACACACACACACACACACACACACACACACACACACACACACACACACACACACACACACACACACACACAACAGCTCTCTACACAAGTGGTTTGCTCTGCATTTACTGCCAGGGGAAATCAGCTCTCAGACTCACTAAGAGGCTTTCACTCTCTTAGTTTGTACAAGATCAAAAAGACGAAACTGAATAATTACATTGCATTGTGTGAATGTGTGCAGAGGTGTGTTTTCAACCAAGTGTTTGTGTTCCAGTGTTTACATACCCTTACGAAGTGACAACATCCAGTGTATATGTATGTGTGCCTGTGTCTATGAGTGAGTGTCTGTTTTTGTCTGTTTGACCTGTTTCTATGCGTGTGTTTCTATGTGCCTCTGTCTATAAGTGTGTGGGCCTGTGTCTGCCTGTGTGAGTGTGTGTGTATAGCTGTGGGTTTACCTGTGTTGCAGAGCAGGCTGTCTGAATTGGAAGGTTACATCACTGCTATTGGTGGGTGAATAAGAGTTCATTAACACCACATCAGACCTGAGGCTATCCACTTGGTCATCCAATCACTACTGCAATAAAACGTGTCTGTTAGACAGGGCTTGACACACACACACACACACACACACACACACACACACACACACACACACACACACATGGATGCAAGCACGCGCACACACACAAATACAAACACACACACGCGCAGACAGACAGACACACTGACTCAGGGCCAGATTCAATCCGGACCGTGGAAGATCTGCATTATAACATGATAAAAATGTTACACTTCCGATTGAGCCGAAATATACAGTGTTTACCATGAATCTTTCGTGGTCCGGATTGAATCTAGGCCTCAGACACACACACAGAGAGAGACAAACAGACACTCTCTAATCAATTGTGAGCAGTCATTTTTTATCGTTTGAAAAAAGAAAAAAGACGTAGAGGGTGAGAGTAAAGGCAGTTGGATATTTTCGGCTCTCAGACGCCTACCTCCCTTGGGGTCAGAGATCAAAGGACCAGAGGAGGTCAACGTTGCCTGCTGCAGAGAAAAGTTACGTCCCAAATGGCACACTATTCCCTATTTAGTGCACTACTTTTTGCTAGGGCCCATAGGGTTCTAGTCTAAAGTAGTGCACTACGTAGAGAATAATGTGCCATTTGGGACACAGACAGAGAGTGGGTCGGTTGTTTGTTAGAACACTCCGTCTTTAATTGCTGTACTTCTGTTCTGTACCGGTTCTCCTTGCCTGCGGCTCAGTATGGGAGGAGAGAAGAACGAGGCGAGGGAGGGATGGAGGGGCATGTCGCCACGCTAAAAGCCTTCCCTTTCCTCTCTCAATCCCTTTGGAGAAGTGACCTCTCTTTGGTGTGGAGGAGAGTCACCTTTTCTTCTTCTCCTTCTTTCTCTCACTCCCTCTCTCTCTCTGTCCCCCCTCTTCTGACCACACTGTAAGGGCTGTGATTACTGAACCACTCAATTGGGTTCCTAAAAGTAGACATGCTAACCTCCAAAAACATTTCTGTGAGGTTGCAGGAAGGTAACAGTAGCTTAGCTGTGGGTGAATGTATGCATCTGCAGGAATGAGATGATAGACGGTTGGCTTACTGTATGGTTTTAATATCATCACGTGCTTTCTCTCTCTCTGTTGCTCTCTCTCTCTTTCCTCTCTCTCTCTCTCTCTCTCTCTTATACACACACACAAACACCGAGGATTTTCATATGCCCATCAGCTAAACTACAATGGTAATTGCTTGAGTCCAACTTGCTACTGAAGAAAATTCACTATAGTGAATGCAATCTCTCCCACACACACAAACACGCCATCCCCCACACACACTTGCTCGCACACACACACACACGCCATAATGAAAACCCAGATATCATACACACTCCTACAGGGTAGTGGGAGGAGAACGAGAGATTCAGATAGACTCCACTCGGTGCCGGGTTCCCATGGCGACAGGTGACATAACGCCTAATGGAAAACAACCAAACCTGATGACAAACAGCAAAAGATAACCACTTGAACACTGTGTGCATCTCAAACATCACCCTATCCCCAATTTACTTTTGGGCTCTGGTCAAAAGTAATGCACTATATTGGGTTTGTGTGTGTGTGTGTGTGTGTGTGTGTGTGTGTGTGTGTGTGTGTGTGTGTGTGTGTGTGTGTGTGTGTGTGTGTGTGTGTGTGTGTGACTATTACAGTGCATTGCAAAAGTATTCATCCCCCTTGGCATTTTTTCTATTTTGTTGCATTGCAACCTGTCATTTAAATGTGTTTTAATTTGGATTTCATGTAATGGACATACACAAGATAGTCCAAATTGGTGAAGTAAATTGTAAAAAATGACCTGTTTCAAAAAATAAAATAAAATGAAAAGTGGTGCATGCATATATATTCACCCCCTTTGCTATGAAGCCCCTAAATAAGATCTGATGCAAACAATTACCTTCTTAAGTCACATAATTAGTTCAATAAAGTCCACCTGTGCTCAATCTAAGTGTCACATGATCTCAGTATATATACACCTGTTCTCAAAGGCCCCAGAGTCTGCAACACCACTAAGCAAGGGGCACCACCAAGCAAGCGGCCCCATGAAGACCAAGAAGCTCTCAAATCAGGTCAGGGACAAAGTTGTGGAGAAGTACAGATCAGGGTTGGGTTATAAAAAATATCTGAAACTTTGAACATCTCACAGAGCACCATTAAATCCATTATAAAAAAATTTAAAGAACATGGCACCCACAACAAACCTGCTAAGAGAGGGCCTCCCACCAAAACTCACGGACCAAGCAAGGAGGGACATTACACAGAGAGGCAACAAAGAGACCAAAGATAACCATGAAGGAGCTGCAAAGCTCCACTGCGGAGATTGGCGTATCTGTCCACAGGACCACTTTAAGCCGTACACTACACAGAGCTGGGCTTTACGGAAGAGTGGCCAGAAAAAAGCCATTACTTGAAGACAAAAATAAGCAAACAAATTTGGTGTTCGCCAAAAGACATGTGGGAGACTCCCTAAACATATGGATGAAGGTACTCTGGTCAGATGAGACTAAAATTGAACTTTTTGTCCATCATGGAAAACGCTGTCTGGCGCAAACCCAACACCTCTCATCACCCCGAGAACACCATCCTATGTTTTTCATCAGCAGGGACTGTGAAACTGGTCAGAATTAAAGGAATGATGGATGGCGCTAAATACAGGGAAATTCTTGAAGGAAACCTGTTTCAGTCTTCCAGAGATTTGAGACTGGGATGGAGGTTCTGTAGGGGTCCTGTGTGTAGCTAGTGTAGAGAGTCAGGCGCAGGACAGCAAATATGAGTAATCAACGTACTTTTACTCAAAATGACAAATGTACGAAGTAACATCACGAGCACACAATGCCGGACCGAAAATACAATAAACAATCACTCACAAATACAACATGTGAACAGAGGGTTAAATAATAAACAAGTAATTGCTTGAGTGAAGCCAGGCGTAATAACACAAAGACAGAACAAATGGAAAATGAAAAGTGGATTGGCGGTGGCTAGAAAGCCGGTGACGTCAACCGCCGAACGCCACCCGAACAAGGATAGGGACCGACTTCGGGCAGAAATCGTGACAGTACCCCCCCTTGATGCGTGGCTCCAGCAGTGCGCCGACACCGACCTCAGAGACGACCCGGAGCACGAGGCGCAGGGCTATCTGAATGGAGACGGTGGAAATCCTGCAGCAACGAAGGACGTCCTCCACCGGCACCCAGCATCTCTCCAAGGGACAGTACTCCTCCCACTCCACAAGATACTGAAGGCCCCTTGTCCGACGCCTCGAGTCCAGGATGGCTTGAACAGCAAACGCCGGGGCCCCCTCGATGTCCAGAGGGGGCGGAGGAACCTCCCGCACCTCAGCTTCCTGGAGTGGACCAAACACCACCGGCCTGAGGAGAAACGAGGGATTAATGCAATAATCTGGGGGAAGCTGAAACCTCGTTCAGTCTCCTCAGGAATTTAAATGGCCCACAAACCGCGGACCCAGCTGCTGGCAAGGGCAGGCAGAGGGGCAGGTTTCAGATCGAGAGCCAGACCCGGTCACCTGGTGCAAACACCAGGACCTCGCTGCGGTGGTGGTCGGCGCTCACTTTTTGGTGCACATGGGCGGCGTCCCAGGTCTCCGAGCTCCTGAACCATTCGTCCACCGCAGGAGCTTCGATCTGGCTCTGATGCCACGGTGCCAGAACCGGTTGATACCCCAGTACGCACTGGAAAGGAGAGAGGTTATTGGAGGAGTGGGGGAGTTAGTTTTGGGCCATCTCTAACCCGGGGGATGAACATCGCCCACTCCCCCGACCGGTCCTGGCTATATGACTGCAGAAACCTACCCACATCCTGATTTACTCTCTCCAACTGCCCATTAATCTCGGGGTGAAAGCCTGAGGTAAGGCTGACCGAGACCCCCAGACGTTCCATGAACGCGCTCCAGACCCTGGACGTGAACTGGGGACCCCGATCAGAGACTCTGTTCTCAGGTACCTCGCAGAGCCGGAAGACGTGAGTGAACAGGGCCTCTGCAGTCTGTAGGGCCGTGGAGGAGACGGCAGGACTTAGAAAAATGATCCACAACGACCAGGATCGTGGTGTTGCCCTGTGAGGGAGGAAGATCCATCAGGAAGTCTACTGACAGGTGCGACCACTGCCATTGTGGAACGGCTAGGGGTTGTAATTTCCCTCTGGGCAGGTGCCTGGGAGCCTTGCACTGGGCGCACACTGAGCAGGAGGAAACATAAACCTTCACGTCATTGGCCAAGGTGGGCCACCAGTATTTCCCACTAAGGCAACGCACCGTCCGACCGATGCCAGGATGACCAGAGGAGGGTGACGTATGGGCCCAATAGATCAAACGGTTGCGGACAGCAGACAGAACGTACAGGCGCCCAGCTGGACACTGGGGGGGAGTGGGCTCTGTGCGTAACGCCCGCTCGATGTCCGCATCCAACTCCCACACCACCGGTGCCACCAGGCAAGAGGCCGGAAGTATGGGAGTGTGATCCATGGACCACTCCTCTGTGTCATACATCCGGGACAATGCATCTGCCTTAGCGTTCTGGGAACCTGGTCTGTAGGAACCTGGTCTGCCCACCTTGCCTGGCGAGGGTTCAGTCTCCTCACCGCCCAGATGTACTCCAGATTGCGATGGTCAGTCCAGATGAGAAAAGGGTGTTTAGCCCCCTCAAGCCAATGTCTCCACGCCTTCAGAGCCTTGACAACAGCCAACAGCTCCCGGTCCTGGTGGAGGCGCTGGAAAACCTCCTCCCCTCTCCCAACGATCCATTGTCTGCAGCACGCGATCCATGGCTGTACCCAGACGTTGCAACATGGTCCAGTGGTTTAAGGGGAAACATGTAAATGTCTTGGAATGGCCTAGTCAAAGCTCAGACCTCAATCCAATTGAGAATTTGTGGTATGACTTAAAGATTGATGTATACCAGCGGAACCCATCCAACTTGAAGGAGCTGGAGCAGTTTTGCCTGAAGAATGGGCAAAAATCCCAGTGGCTAGATGTGCCAAGCTTATAGAGACATACCCCAAGAGACTTGCAGCTGTAAATGCTGCAAAAGGTGGCTCTACAAAGTATTGACCTTGGGGGGATGAATAGTTATGCACGCTCAAGTTTTCTTGTTTGTTTCACAGGAAAAAATATTTAGCATCTTCAAAGTGGTAGCATGTTGTGTAAATCAAATGATATCAACCCCAAAAAATGGGATTTTAATTCCAGGTTTTAAGGCAACAAAATAGGAAAAATGCCAAGAGGGTGAATACTTTCACAAGCCACTGTACCACAAGCGACTAGCACACAGCCAAGGCAATGAAGGATTGGCTTCGGAACAAGTCTCTGAATGCCTTGAGTAGCCCAGCCAGAGCCCGGACTTGAATACAATCGAACATCTCTGGAGAGACCTGAAAATAGCTGTGCAGCGAAGCACACCATCCAACCTGGGGGAACTTGAGAGAATCTGCAGAGAAGAATGGAAGAAACTCCCCAAATACAGGTGTGCTAAGCTTGCAGCATCATACCCAAGGAGACTCGAGGCTGTAATCGCTGCCAAAGGTGCTACAAAAAAGTACTGAGTAAAAGGTCTGAGTACTTATGTAAATGTGATATTTCCATATGTATTTCAGTTTTTATTTGTAATCAATTTGCACAAAAAATAAACACCTGTTTTTGCTTTGTCATTATGCGGTATTGTGTGTAGATTGATGAGGGGAAAAAACATTTAAGGCTGTAACGTAACAAAATGTGGAAAAAGTCAAGGGGTCTGAATACTTTCCAAATGCACTTTATCTGCAGGTAGGTGAGTGACCGAGACTGTTGAGGGAGGCTGACCCTGTCTTGTCCTTGTATGTATCATCCATTAATCTATATTCATGTATTCCTTTGGGCTGATTTGCTTATGGAGCCCAAAGTAGAGCACATCACTCATACAGTAATGAAAGCCTCCTCTGCCTCCAGCCTGGCAGAAATATTCAATTACACCAACAGGCCAATTCAATTACCAGACGTGCTGACGGGGGCCTGCGGGCCACACACACACAAGCACACACATACACACCTTCACACAAGCCTTTACACACACACACATCTTTTCACATCGAACACATACCAGACAGACAAGCACACACCTGAGAAATGAGGCACACACACACACATACACAGACACACAGGTGAGCTCCCTCATACTAGTCTCGGATATCTCTGCTTCTCTCTGACATTTCGAAAGGGGAAGAAAACAATTATTCCACCAATAACATCAGGCTTCTCCAGACAACATCTCCTGAACAATCTCGGTCACCATCTGATTAGCTGTCCTCATTCTAATATGACCAGCTAGTCTAGACAGAGACATCTCACTGCCCCACATGGAGAAGGCTATGTCTGTATCCCAAATGGAATCCTATCCCTTTCATAATCATTTATAGTCGTTTTTATTAGTTGAAGGCCAAGTAGTAGTTTTTATACTATGAATGTACTTTTTTATTTTTATTATTAGACAGTAGAGCAGTAATGTCAGTTCAGCTAAACCTAGGGTATGGCAAAGTGGGTTGTGCGGGGGTGGTTCCAAGGAATCTTTTGGAAGTTGAAGCTCATTTACTGCATTTTTACAGAATTTAACAACTCAAATGCTATTTGGAGAAAAGCAAAAACAAATAAAAATTACCCCATAATACCACAATATTGGGTGTAAAGGGTCTGTCGAACGACATATACAATGTCAACCACTACTCAACCTCAACATAAGTTGACTAATTTACTCATGGAATGACGCATACTTAAGTGATAATGGCCTCGAAGCCGGTGTTTGGAGGATATACTGGCACGATGAAGTCGAGGGCCGGAAAACCATGCCAATATATCATCCAAACACCGGCTTCGAGGGCATTACGACTTTTATACAACGGATTACCAACAAATTCAAATAATGACTGACATATTTTCATTAAAAACGTTATTTGGATTAATTTATTCATACTATTTCATCCTTCCACCAGATATGGTCCTGACACAAATCTAGAGTTGCTAGAGATGCGACCCAGTCATTCAGTCTTGTTCTGTATCTATAGATGCAACCCAGTCATTCAGTCTTTTTGTTCTGTATCTATGCACGCGACCCAGTTGTTTGTTCGAAATGTTCCATTGCCATACTTGCTTGCAACGTTCTTGTCCCTTGCTATTGCTATTGTTATTTATTTTTGCTCTTTGCACCCCAGTATCTCTACTTGCACATCTTCATCTGCACATCTATCACTTCAGTGTTAATGCTAAATTGTAATTATTTCGCCACTATGGTCTTTTTATTGTCTTACCTCCCTAATCTTACTACATTTGCACACACTGTATATAGATTTTTTCTATTGTGTTATTGACTGTACATTTGTTTATCCTATGTGTAACTCTGTGTTGTTATTTTTGTCACACTGCTTTGCTTTATCTTGGCCAGGTCGCAGTTGTAAATGAGAACTTGTTCTCAACTGGCCTACCTGGTTAAATAAAGGTGAAATAAAAAAATGTAAAGTAATGATTCACAGTTGCGTGTAATGAGTGCCAGGTGTGCGTAATAATGAATCCCAGGACAGGTGGTTAATACTATGGCATTGTTGTACGCCGGAGGGACGAGCTGATGTGACAGTACCCCCCCCCCCCCCCGACATGCTGTCCCAGCCGCAGGACGATGTCAACCAGGGTACGACCCCGAGGAGCGGGTCGGTCCGGCGGTGAAGGTGGAAATCACGGATGATGTTGGGGTCCAGAATGTCCACCACCTGAACCCAACACGGCTCCTCTGGGCCATACCCCTCCCAGTCCACCAGATACTGGAGCCGACCCCACGACATCGGGATCTGACAGCGTACGCCGGGGGAACAGCATCAGCTAAGGGACCAGATGTCGTAGATTTCCACATCTACGTCCCAAACCACTGGACCCACGACTCGGGAGAATGGGATTATGGGTGCCCTCTGAACAGAAGCCTCTCCCGAATCGTAGATACGGGACAGGGCATTGGCATTGATGTTCTTAGAACCTGGGCGATAGGTCAGCGTGAAGTCAAACTTGGTGAAGAGGGCCGACCTGGCTTGGTGCGGATTCAGTCTCCTCGCTGTCCGTATGTACTCAAGGTTCCGATGGTCGGTGAGGATGATGAATGGTTCCTTAGCACCCTCCAGCCGGTGTCTCCACTCCTCTAATGCTAACTTCACCGCCAAGAGTTCCCGATCGCCAACGTCATAATTCCTCTCTGCGGGGGATAGTTTCTTGGAGGAGAAAGCACAATGATATAATTTTAGGGGGCCACCTCCTTCTATCTCAACCACAAAAGGTAGTGTGGGATCTTGGTGTATTAGCAAAGGGGCGGAGGTGAAATGCCCCTTGAGGAGACAAAAGGCCTCGTCGGCTGATGGAGACCAAACCAACCTACGAGGCCCACCCTTGAGGAGGGAGGTGAGAGCGGTGGCGACGGCGCTGAAGTTCCTGATGAAGCAGTGGTAAAAGTTGGCAAACCCCAAAAAACATTGTAACCCCTTGATGGTAGTTGGAACTGGCCATGACCTTACCGCATCTACCTTCTTGTCTTCCATCCTCACTCCCTATGGGCTGATTTGGTAGCCCAAGAAGGAGACAGCCCTCTGGTGGAATTGGCACTTCTTCACCTTGACGACCAGGTGGTTAGCCAAGAAGCGTTCCAGGACTGCTCGAACATGAGTGATGTGATCTTCCAGGTTGATCGAGAAGATCAGGATGTCATCGATGTACACAATCACCTGACGTCCGAGCATGTGCCTGAGCACCTTGTTGACGAATGCCTGGAACACTGATGGAGCATTGGCTAAGCCAAAGGGCATAACAAGTACTCATAGTGACCAGACATCGTGATGAACATCGTCTTCTACTCATCCCCGCTCCCGGATGCGAATGAGATTGTAGGCACCCTGCAGGTCCAGTTTGGTGAAGAACCGGGCCCCACAGAACTGCTCGATGGCTGACGGCACCAGCAGGAGAGGGTTCCGATACTTCGTGGTGATGACATCGAGTCCACGGTAATCGATACAAGGTCGTAATCCTCCCTCCTTCTTGGCCACGAAGAAGAAACCAGTCGATGCAGGGGACATGGACCTGTGGATGAAACACTGTTGAAGAGCCTCTTGAATGTAGTCCTCCATGGCCTGGGTCTCAGACGCCAACAGTGTGCGCGAAGGTGTAGCACTGGAAAACAGGTCAATGGCACAGTCCCAGGGGAGATGAGGAGGGAAACAGATAGTGCGGGTCTTGGAGAATACCTCCCTTAGATCCTGATATTACTCTGAGATGTTGGCCTGGAGTGCAACCACAGGACTCTCAACTGACATGGAACCACAAGGGACAGGAAAGCAGGTCTTCCGGCATTCAGGTGACCAGTCGGAGATTCTCATCCTCAACCATGAGATGGTAGGGTTATGGCGCTGAAGCCAAAGTAGGCAGAGGATGATCTTGTGAACTGGTGCACTGGCAATGAGGAAGGGGATGTTTCCCTGGTGATTGGGCTCCACTGTTAGGGTGAGTGGTTGGCTGATGTGTGTGATGGTTCCGGATCCTAGAGGCTGACAGTCGAGACCTTAAACCGGAAAAGGATAGGAGAGCGGGTAGGTAATAATATTGAGAGAGAAGGCAAGGGTCTGGTCCATAAAGTTCCCTGCGGCGTCAGAATCCACCAAAGATGTAGACACAGGGCATGAGGGACAGTCAGCCAGAGTGATGGGTACTAAAAAGAGTCTAACAGGAAGAGCAGTAGATGGAATACTCACTCCTGGTCCAGGGGATGTCACATCACGTAGCCATCCCTCCGCTCTAGGGGATCCCGGATTCTGAAGTAACGGACACCGCTAGCGCTTGTACCCTCCCTGGCCACAGTACAGACCGAGCCCCAGCTGTATCCGTCTGCATTGTTCCACCGCTGGAGGGAGAGAAGCGATGGAATTGCCTACACTCCTGGAGGAGGTTATTCAGACGGATGGCCATCGCAATGAGTGCGTCCAGGGTGACGTTGTCATCTCGGCAGGCCAGTTCCGTCTGGGCCTCCTCGCGCAGACCTCTTCTAAATAACGTGCTGAGTGCCAGCTCATTCCATCCACTGGAAGCTGCTACTGTCCGGGAGGTAAGCACATACTCAGCAGCCGTCTGATTCCCCTGCTGGAGCTAAAACAGACCTCCCTCTCTGCCCTCCACGGGATGATCGAAAATACATTTAACCTCTCTGGGAAATGTGGGACGGTAGCGTCCCACCCCGCCAACAGTAGATGAAAGTGCAGGGAGCCAAATTCAAAACAACAAAATCTCATAATTAAAATTCCTCAAGCATACAAGTATTTTACACCATTTAAAATATAAAATTCTCGTTAATCCAGCCACAGTGTCTGATTTCAAAAAGCTTTACAGCAAAAGCACCACAAACGATTATGTTAGGTCACCACCAAGTCACAGAAAAACACAGCCCTTTTTCCAGCCAAAAAGTCACAAAAAGCAGAAATATAGATCAAATGAATCACTAACCTTTGACGATCTTCATCAGATGACGCTCATAGGACTTCATGTTACACAATACATGTATGTTTTGTTCGATAAAGTGCATATTTATATCCAAAAATCTAATTTTACATTGGCATGTTATGTTCAATAGTTCCAAAACATGCTGTGATTTTGCAGAGAGCCACAACAATTTACAGAAATACTCATAATAAACATTAATAAGAGATACAACTATTATACATGGAACTTTAGATAAACCTCTCCTTAATGCAACAGCTGTGTCAGATTTCAAAAAAACTTTACAGAAAAAGCATACCATGCAATAATCTGAATACGGCGCTCAGAGCCCAAACAAGCCAAAAAGATATCCGCCATGTTGTGGAGTCAACATTAGTCAGAAATAAATATTTACTTACCTTTGATGATCTTCATCACAATGCACTCCCAGGAATCCCAGTTCCACAGTAAATGTTTGATTTGTTCGATAAAGTTCATCATTTATGTCCAACACCTCCTTTTGTTAACGCGTTAGGTAAACAAATTGAATCTCACGACGCGTGTGCAAGTCCAGCGGAAAGGTCGGACGAAAAGTCCAAAAAGTTCTGTTACAGTCCGTAGAAACATGTCAAATAGAATCAATCTTTAGGATGTTTTTTTATCATAAACCTTCAATAATGTTCCAACCGGAGAATTCCTTTGTCTGTAGAAAAGCAATGGAACGCAAGGTAACTTTCACTTGAACGCGCGTCACGAGTCCATGGCACTCTGCCAGACACCTGGCTCAATCCCCTCTCATTCCCCCCTCCTTCACAGTAGAAGCCTGAAACAACGTTCTAAAGACTGTTGACATCTTGTGGAAGCCTTAGGAAGTGCAGCATGACCAATATCCCACTGTATCTTCAATAGGGAATGAAGGGAAAAATATCCCACCTTGTCTTTAGCGTATTTTGTTTTGTCGGCATTTGGAAAGGTTCCCGACAAATTAGCTTTTTCCATCAGGCCTGTGGTGAATTTTGTATATATATTTTTTTACATGTACTTTACTCGTATAAAAAGGATGGATGGAAACCTGGTTCATATAATAAAAAAAAAAGAAAAGCATGATCTTTTCATCTTACAAATAGATCAAGTTCAAATTGAATGGACATGACCATGATGTCTCTGGAGAGTGGGTTGCTGAATGGTAGCCTATCCACATCTGGCACGTTTTCCCAAACAAGGCCTCTCTCTAAAGCCATCCGCAAGCACCCTGCCATGGAGCATAGAGCCTGGAACATCTGTGTCCTGTTTGGACAATCTCACTTTGTTTGATGATGTTTTAGGGGGATCCACTTAAACACTCTGGGTGCGTCCCATATGGCACTCTATTCCCTACATTGTGCACCAATTTTGACACACACCTTGAAATAAACACATACCAGACAAACAGACACACACCTTAGATATGGGAGCCACAGCCTGTCGCATGCACACGCACAGAGACCGAAGTAGTGCACTATATAGAGAATAGGCTGCCATTTGGGAAGCAGAATCTCTGTTTTAGGAATGAATAGATGTTGTGTCTGTTTAGCATAATGAAAGGCTCCCTGTCGGCTCACAGAACCATGCATTATTCATACATTATTATTCATCAGTCTAATCAAATCGACGAGGCACAGGCAGACACATGCAGCTCAGAGATAGTCGTGCATATACACACTTTAGAAGTAGGGGCTATGTACTGGCGCACACACAACTTAGAAGTGTGGTCACAAGTGGGGGATGTCGCACACACACCTTAGAAGTGGGGGTCACAAGTGGGGGCTGTCGCACACACACCTTAGAAGTGGGGGTCACAAGTGGGGGCTGTCGCACATACACCTTAGAAGTGGAGGCCACAAATGGGGGCTGTCGCACGTACACCTTAGAAATAGGGGCCTCAGGCTGTCACACACATACACACCCGATGGCCAGTTCAGGAGTATATAACATTTTCAGATATAAATATTATTATGTAGATTGAACAGATATGATTTTTGTATTAATTTTATCTCTATCTGCACCATTCAGAACGTTTTCTAGAGTGGATATTAAAACATAACATGTCTCACTACCTGTCTGGATTGGAAACCCCAATGGTCCATGGTCCCCAAACCCTACGGTGGAAAACCATGGGGGGGGGGGGGGGACCCAGCTCCGGACACAGCTGGGTCATCTTAATTAGGGTGAGCAAACCAAAACCATTTTTTTTGCATTTTGCAACAGAAAACAAAAATGTGCTTTTGTTCTAGAGCAATCTCTTGCAAAACAGATTTCAAAACAGATTTCAATTAGATAAACCTGTATAAAAAAAGGTTAAATAAATATTGGAATTTTCAAGAATAAAGTCAAAATGAAGTGAATAAATTGGCAATATTTTGAAAATAAAGAAGCATTATTTTTTAAATAGTCTATATTAAGCTTCAAGAAAAAAGTTTGAATATATTTTTAATAGAGTTTAAATTTATTTTTGAGAACAAAGTAACATTTTGAGAATAGAATAAACTATACATTTATTTTGGAGAACAAAGTCAACATTTGTAAAAAAAAATTTTTAGATAAAGTGTTATTTTTCAAGATTAAAGTAGGGGATTTGGCTAATTCCATGCCTCCCTGGCTCTCCTTTGATGTGTTGACTGTTGAAGTGCTTGAGTTAGATGACCTAGTGAAACTATACTTTTACATTTTCTTTAGTAACCAAACATAACAGCTAAAGCCATCTATGCAGCCATGTACAGTATTGCTTCCAAGTCCATGTGGTTCCTCTTATATAAACTATATATAAACAAAAAAAAATTTTGCATCATACTGGCAGTCTACACGTTGTCTTTACTGGATTACATGGGTTGTTTCACCAACTCGGTGCCTTTGAGAAGTAAATGACTATTAGATGACAAATAAAGTAACAGGGTTGACAATTTCTTCTTAAATCAGCCATCAATTCCTTTGTAACGGTGGCAATTCAATGCAAACTTCACAAAAAAAATGAAATTGTTAAAACATTTCCAGCCTGTCTATCCATTGGTAGTAGGGTTGACATGTTGTGCTCGGACTACTCAAAAGTAGAACTAGCTCAACTGCTTTTAATCTATGTTTTTACTATTTTCTATGGTTCTTTTGAAAAAAATATTTAAAAATGAATAGTTTTAGCATATTAAAACGAGAGTTCAGTTTACTTAACAGGGTAACTGTAGCCCTTTCCTGCAGTCAAATGACATACAGTTGAAGTTTACATACACCTTATCCAAATACATTTAAACTCAGTTTTTCGCAACCCCTGACATTTAATCGTAGTAAAAATTCCCTGTTTTAGGTCAGTTAGGATCGCAACTTTATTTTGAGAATGTGAAATGTAAGAATAATAGTAGAGAGAATTATTGATTTGAGCTTTTATTTCATTCATCACATTCCCAGTGGGTCAGAAGTTCACATAGACTCAATTAGTATTTGGTAGCATTGCCTTTAAATTGTTTAACTTGGGTCAAACATTTTGGGTAGCCTTCCACAAGCTTTCCACAATAAGTTGGGTGAATTTTGGCCCATTCCTCCTGACAGAGCTGGTGTAACGAGTCAGGTTTGTAGGCCTCCTTGCTCGTACACGCGTTTCCAGTTCTGCCCACAGTTCTGCCTGTTCTATAGGATTGAGGTCAGGGCTTTGTGATGGCCACTCCAATACCTTGACTTTGTTGTCCTTAAGCCATTTTGCCACAACTTTGGAAGTATGCTTGGGGTCTTTGTCTATTTGGAAGACCCATTTCCAACCAAGCTAACTTCCTGACTGATGTCTTGAGATTTTGCTTCAATATATCCACGTCATTTTCCTCTCTCATGATGCCATCTATTTTGTGAAGTGCACCAGTCCCTCCTGCAGCAAAGCACCCCCACAACATGATGCTGCCACCCCCGTGCTTCACGGTTGGGATGGTGTTCTTCAGCTTGCAAGCATCCCCCTTTTTCCTCCAAACTTAATGATGGTCATTATGGCAAAACAGTTCTATTTTTGTCTCATCAGACCAGAGGACATTTCACCAAAAAGTATGATCTTTGTCCCCATGTGCAGTTGCAAACCGTAGTCATTTTTCTGGCGATTTTGGAGCAGTGGCTTCTCCCTTGCTGAGCAGTCTTTCAGGTTATGTGGATATAGCACTCATTTTACTGTGGATATTGACACATTTGTACCCGTTTCCTCCAGCATCTTCACAAGGTATTTTGCTGTTGTTATGGGATTGATTTGCACTTTTCGCACCAAAGAACATTCATCTCTCGGGGATAGAACGCGTTTCCTCCCTGAGCAGTATGACGGCCGCGTGGTCCCATAGTGTTTATACTTGTGTACTATTGTTTGTACAGATGAACGTGGTACCTTCAGGCATTTGGAAATTGCTCCTAAGGATGAACCAGACTTGTGGAGGTCTACAATTTATTTTCTGAGGTCTTGGATGATTTCTTTTTATTTTCCCATGATGTCAAGCAAAGAGGCACTGAGTTTGAAGGTAGGCCTTGAAATGCATCCACAGGTACACCTCCAATTGACTGAAAATGTTAGCACAGCTGAAAACTGTTGTCCTGATCAAAGGAGCAATAAAGATGGCCTTCTTTAAGCTAGTTGAGTATCTGGAGCATTAGCATTTGTGGGTTCGATTACAGGCTCAAAATGGCCAGAAACAAAGAACTTTCTTCTCAAACTGGTCAGTCTATTCTTGTTCTGAGAAATGAAGGCTATTCCATGCGAGAAATTGCCTAGAAACTGAAGATCTCATACAACGCTGTGTACTACTCCCTTCACAGAACAGCGCAAACGGTCTCTAACCAGAATAAAAATAGGAGTGGGAGGCCCCGGGCCACAACTGAGCAAGAGCACAAGTACATTAGAGTGTCTAGTTTGAGAAACAGACGCCTCACAAGTCCTCAACTGGCAGCTTTGTTAAATAATACCCGCAAAACACCAGTCTCCACGTCAACAGTGAAGAGGCGACTCCGGGATGCTGGCCTTCTAGACAGAGTTGCAAAGAAAAAGCCATATCTCAGACTGGCCAGTAAAAAGTAAAGAGATTAAGATGGGCAAAAGAACACAGACACTGGACAGAGGAACTCTGTGAAAGGGCAGTGCGGAGGACAATAGAGATTGCATCATCTGTGGATCTGTTAGGGCGGTATGCAAATTGGAGTCAGTCTAGGGTTTCTGGGATGATGGTGTTGATGTAAGCCATGACCAGCCTTTCAAAGCACTTCATGGCTACAGAAGTGAGTGCTACGGGTCGGTATTAATTTAGGCAGGTTTCCTTAATGTTCTTGGGCACAGGGACTATGGTGGTCTGCTTGAAACATGTTGGTATTACAGACTGAGACAGGGAGAGGTTGAAAATGTCAGAGAAGACACTTGCCAGTTGGTCAGTGCTTGCTCGGAGTACACGTCCTGGTAATCTGTCTGGCCCTGCGGCGTTGTGAATGTTGACCTGTTTAAAGGTCTTACTCACATCGGCTGCGGAGAGCAGGATCACACAGTCATCCGGAAAACCTGGTGCTCTCATGCATGTTTCAGTGTTTGTTCTGAACCTGTTAGTTGTTTAGCACCCCCTAGTGGCAATTTAAGTGCAGCAGTGTTTAATTTACCTGTTTGTGTCATGTGACAGGAAGCAGTTTCAGAAGGGAAGCAATGTGTTAGATGTGCAAGTTTGACAGAGTAGTTACAATCCTTCAACATCCTTCTTTATAAGCTTTGTAAGAAGCAATGTTCATTTTCATGTTTCTATGAAAGATGAAGAATAGCTTCAGTGCTATTTCTCCCTAGGGACACCTAGCTGAACAATAAAGCATTCAGTTGCATCCTAGTAACTTTATATTGGAGTCTAGATTGAGCACTCTTATTCCGTACATTTAGCGCAGTTATTGTGAAATACATTCTGTGCTCTATACTACTGTAACTGAAAACATGTACTTTTGTGTTTGTTGCAGTTTCATACTGTGATTCAAGTAAACTTCCAAAACGGCACCCTGCTTCTCACTGAGTTATTTCGGCAGGTAGCCTAGTGGTTAGAGCTTCTATGCCATACAACACTCCTTCCTTGGCCTCCAACTGCTCTTAAACGCTAGTAAAACCAAATGCATACTTTTCAACCATTCGCTGCCTGCACGCCCCACTAGCATCACTACTCTGGACGGTTCTGACTTAGAATATGTGGACAACTACAAATACCTAGGTGTCTGGCTAGACTGTAAACTCTCCTTCCATCCAATCCAAAATTAAATCTAGAATTGGCTTCCTATTTCGCAACAAAGCCTCCTTCACTCACGCCGCCAAACATACCCTCGTAAAACTGACTACCGATCCTCGACTTTGACGATGTAATTTACAAAATAGCTTCCAATGCTCTACTTGCAAACTGGATGCAGTCTATCACAGTGCCATCCGTTTTGTCACCAAAGCCCCTTATACCACCCACCACTGCTCCGCCTTATCTCAGTTCACTGGTCACGATAACAACACTCACCCGTAGCACGCGCTCCAGCAGGTGTATCTCACTGGTCATCCCCAAAGCCAACACCTCCTTTGGCCGACTCTCCTTCCAGTTCTCTGCTGCCAATGACTGGAACAAATTGCAAACATCGCTGAAGCTGGACTTATATTTCGCTCACTAACTTCAAGCATCAGCTATCTTAGCAGCTAACAGATCGCTGCAGCTGTACACAGCCCATCTGTAAATAGCTCACCCAATCTACCTACCTCATCCCCATATTGTTTTATTTTATTTTCTGCTCTTTTGCACACCAGTATTTCTACTTGCACATCATCATCTGCTCATCTATCACTCCAGTGTTAATTTGCTGAACTGCAATTACTTCGCTACTATGGCCTATTTATTGCCTTACATCCTCACGCCATTTGCACACACTGTAAATAGACTTTCTTTTTTTTCTATTGTGTTAATGACTGTACGCTTGTTTATTCCATGTGTAACTCTATGTTGTTGTTTGTGTCACACTGCTTTGCTTTATCTTGGCCAGGTCGCAGTTGTAAATGAGAACTTGTTCTCAACTGGCCTATCTGGTTAAATAAAGGTGAAATATTTTTTTTTATGAAAGCGTTGGACAAGTAACCGAAAGGTTGTAAGATCGAATCTCCGAGCAGACAATGTAAAAATCTTTCGTTCTGCCCCTGAACAAGGCCGTTAACCCACTGTTCCTAGGCCGTCACTGAAAATAAGAATTTGTTCTTAACTGACTTGCCTGGTTAAATAAAGGTAAAATAAAAGAATGTGTAAAAATTCAACGAGTGTTTAACTAACTGGATAGCTGGATAAGGGCTACTATACTAGTAGAAAGAGGAGGGAAGCGCTACTAAGGTACACAATAGTACATTTTGGTATGGAAGGTGCTCCTTGGTAAAAGGGGTAAATTGGTAATCAAAAAGAAAGGAGGACCAAGGCACTCTTCATATAATTAATACAATTCCTTTATTAGTATGGCATGTTCAATAGAAACAAAGTTTTTTTTTAAACGACACGTTTCGGCTGCATGGCCTTCATCAGGGAGTACAAAAAAAAGGAATACAATGTCCTCTTTTGAACAGCTTTTCCAATTAGCCCTAATTGAAAGAATGAGTGGTTACAAAATTGATTGGACACACCTAGTAAGCAAGAATATACACATTAAAAGGTGAAATTCTGTAGCTATGTTATCATAAAGATACAACTCCAAGCTAGAAGTATCAGAACACTTAGAAAGGTAGTTCTAACCTTAAATATGACTGGGAGAAGTGTCAAGAAAAAGAAAGCAATATATTCCCTAGTACACTAGAACACAGCAATACATGAACAACAACAATCTAAACATAGCTGAGGGCAATTGAGCAAAATGTCCACTAGATGACAGCAAATGGACCTATCACGACCCTACAGGAATGGTGAGAAATCCATATCTTCATTTAAACCAGGGTATTTAGTGGCTTGTAGTTTGTAAATCCAAAAACTTTCCCGTTGGTTTAACTGTTTAAGACGGTCCCCTTTTCTAATAGAGGCCGGAACATGATCAATACCCATAGCTTGTAGGGAGGCAGGGTTGCCATGGTGTAAGGACTTGTAGTACCTGTGGTCAACATTTCTGGAGAACCCCTTTCTGTGTCATTCTTTTGGATTTTTATTTGGAATTAATGGAACGGACATACACAAAATAGCTTAAATTGGTGACGTGAAATGGGAAAAATGAACTTTTACATTTTTTTTTTTTTTTTTTTTTTTTTTACGGAAAAATGGTGCTATGAAGGCCCTAAATAAGATATGGTGCAACCAATTACCTTCAGAAGTCACATAATTAGTTAGAAATGCACACAGGTGGACTTTATTTAAGTGTCACATGATCTCAGTATATATACACCTTTTCTGAAAGGCCCCAGAGTCTGCAACACCACTAAGCAAGGGGCACCACCAAGCAAGCGGCACCATGAAAACCAAGGAGCTCTCCAAACAGGTCAGGGACAAAGTTTTGGAGAAGTACAGATCAGGGATGGGTTATAAAAAAATATCCTAAACTTTGAACATCCCACAGAGCACCATTAAATCCATTATTAAAAAATGGAAAGAATATTGCACCACAACAAACCTGCCAAGAGAGGGCCTCCCACCAAAACTCACAGACCAGGCAAGGAGGGCATTAATCATAGAGGCAACAAAGAGACCAAAGATAACCCACCCTTAAAGGTGCCAATCGGAAGTGCCATAATTGGTGTCATAGTTGCTGTTTCGAAGGGTTAAAAAAGTCAGATCTTTCCAAAACTTCATATGTGCGATTAGGCAACCCTCATGAACTATATATCAGTCATGTCTCCCATAAAATTTCCAAGAAAAACTCACACACACACAGCTTGGACGGAGGGACACAGTGTGGTGCGTAGAGACAGACAGAGCCTGCAATAGTTACCTTTGTTTGAAATATTAAAGAACCGTCAGACCTAGAGTTCTGAAACTTTAGAAACCTGTTCTAGAGCTCAGGTCGATAGTGCATGGTGAGTTATATGGCTCTAGAATGTCCTCAGAACGAGAAACAGCCTCGTACATTTGCAATAATTTCAATTCATTTAGACCATTACGAAAATTACGACATTTAGAAAAGTCCCAGAGTCGCAAGACTAGGTCCATTGAAACCGGCTCGGCCCATATAGACGGACCCCAACGTTTCTGTCCAATAGCTCATTCAAGGACCCTGTAGGAAGGCATGGAAAAAAGTGGATTTTCAGCACCAATTAAGGTCTTGCTCGGGCACCGAATGACCTATCGAGCCGAAACTTGGGATTCGGGGTCGCCTCAGCTAGGCCTACACATAATGTCAGAACTGGACCCGCAGCTAGAACGTAACTTCGTGTTTTATGTTTTTATTATGGTTTGAACAGAAGGCGCTGTTAATTTTGGGCCAGCTCTGAAATATGTGATAGTTAGCTTCTAAATTAGTTGGAAAAAGTGGGTGTGGTGTCAGTTTGTATCAGTTTGGTGTCAAAATGATATCTAATTGACTGATGGACGGTGACTTGCTGGCTGACTTTTGTCCATTTGCAATATGTTTAAACAGTGAGGTACCATCACCAAAATGACATTCTGCAATCAACACCAACGAGCGATGGAGAGGAACCAGAATCACTGCCCGGCCATCCCGAGTTCATCGGGCCAGTCAATTTTTGAGCATGACAAATTTGTGATGATAAATGCCCATTGAAACATATTGCAAATGCACAGTGCATTTGCAATATGATTCAACAGAGAAAAAACATCACCAAATGGATATGATGAAATCAACACAACGAGCGATGGAGAGGAACCACTATCACTGCCCGGCCATCCCAAGTTCATCAAGCCAGTCAATTTTGCATTTATGCAGTATTTTTGAGCATGTCAAATTCATAATGGTAAATGCACATTGAAACATATTGCAAATGCACAGCCGTGCACCTGGTGATTTTTCCTTTTTTCTAATTTTGTCTGTCATAGTTGAAGTGTACCTATGATGAAAATTACAGGCCTCTCTCATCTTTTTAAGTGGGAGAACTTGCACAATTGGTGGCTGACTAAATACTTTTTTGCCCCACTGTATATGGTGAGCTACCGAGTGGCTAGGACAGGCAAGCCCCATTCTATTGTAAAGGACTTAATTCTTCCTGCTGCCATGGATATGGCTGTGACAATGTTGGGGGAAAAGGCCCCAAAAACTATACAGACAATGCCTTCATCAAACTACACTGTTTCACGACGCATCAGTGACATGGCAGGTGATGTTTTGAAACAAGTCTGTGAATTCTATGCATTACAGCCGTTACTCCTAGACGTTTCCACTTCACACTAACAGCACTGACCTTTTGGAAAGGTGGCATCTTATGACGGTGCCACGTTGAAAGTCACTGAGCTCTTCAGTAAGGCAATTCTACTGCCAATGTTTCTCTGGAGATTGCATAGTTGTGTGCTCGATTTTATACACCTGTTAGCAACGGGTGCAGCTGAAATAGCTGAATCCACTAATTTGAAGGGGTGTCCACATACACTATATATACACAAAAGTATCTTGGCAAAGGAGAAATGCTCACTAACAGGGATGTAAAGAAAGTTGTGCACAGCATTTGAAAGAAATAAGCTTCTTGTGCATATGGGAAATGTCAGATTTTGTTTTATTTCAGCTCATGAAACACTTTACGTGTAGCGTTTACATTTCTGTGCAGTGTGTTTATATATATATATACATACACACAAACATTTGTCAATCTGATAGCTGGAAAATATATTCATTCTTTTTTACTTTCCTCCGCACAAGCAAACTGATTGAAAGGCCATTTCATAAACACACACATCCACTTGCTATCACGTTTGGTGTCACATGATTTCTCAGCACACGTCAGGGACTTTCGTAGAGCCTTATTCTCTATCCATTAACTCACGTCATATGTGCTTATCAGACATTGACCATAGTTTACAATCAACTTGGCAACACTGAACTACAATCCAAAACAAGCCATGCAGAGTACTTTGTCTTTTTTCAGTTGTTCTTCCAATGAGACAGTGAACAAGGATGTACATTCACAGGAAGTGCCCCAACCCCTAAGTACAACCTGTACAAAGCACAGTGGCCATTGAGATTGTAAAAAAAGGACATATCAATTGTAGATTATAAAATTACAGTCCTTTAGCAAACTTATACAACCAACCTGTAATAGTTACACTTTTTCATGCAAAAGTAACAATCATTTTCAGTTTTTCAAGAAACATTATAAATGGCAATTTATAAAGCAATTTATAAAAACTTTACACAGCAGATAAAAAGAACGAGTGTTCATTGCATTGCTTTTATCTCTGTGGTCTAGCGGAAAGTGATCAAGTACTCAGGATATGCCTGAATGTCGTTGAATACAACGAACATGGATGGCCCTGATAGGTTGTCTGTCACACTGTCGTAGAGTTGAGCAGATGTTGTGTTTTTAGCTGGAGGCACTATCATCCCCTGTCGTCCTGTTGTGAAATCTCCAGTCAGAACTCGGCAGAGAAAAATATACTTCTGTCCTTGTGGATCTGGTCTTGAGTATGTGTTACTGGCAGAATAGCTGGCAGAAACGGCAAAATATGTGCCATTTCCATAAAATGCAGCTGAAAAAAATATAGTTTAGATTTTAGACTATTGCAGAGACAAGACGGAGTATATGAGAATGACAATGTTTACATGTGGCTTTTACCAATGACCATAGGAGTAGGCAAGACATCACAAACAGATCTGCGACCAGGCTACTTGTTCATGGGTATGTATTAGGGGTGTGCCGAGCACTCAAACGAAACAAGTATTGTAAAATATGAGGAATTTTCCTGATACGATTATGATATGCTTCAAAATTATTTCTCTCCCAATTTCAATTACAATCTTGTCTCATCGCTGCAACTCCCCAACGGGCTCGGGAGAGGCGAAGGTCGAGTCATGCATCCTCTGAAGCATGACCCGCCAAACCACGCTCCTTAATAACCGCCTTCTTATCCCGGAAGCACCAATGTGTTGGAGGAAACACTGTTCAACTGACGACTGAAGTCAGCCTACACCACAAGGAGTGGCTAGAAGCCCGGCCCACCACAAGGAATGGCTAGATCGCGATGAGCCACGTAAGCCCACCCGGACAAAACCCTCCCTTAACCCAGAGACGGCGCTGGGCCAATTAGCCTAGTGGTTAGAGCGTTGGACTAGTAACCGAAAGGTTGCAAGTTCAAATCCCCAAGCTGACAAGGTACAAATCTGTCGTTCTGCCCCTGAACAGGCAGTTAACCCACTGTTCCTAGGCCGTCATTGAAAATAAGAATTTGTTCTTAACTGACTTGCCTAGTAAAATAAAGGTATTAAAAACATTTTAAAAAATACAATTGTGCGCCGCCCTATAGGACTCCCGATCATGGCCATTTGTGACACAGCCTGGGATTGAACCCAGGTCTGTAGTGACACCTGCGATGAAATGCCTTAGACCGTTGCGCCACTGGGTAGGCCCTATGATCCCTATATTTTTTGTAATCCATGATCAGAATAAAATTCATTTTCAACTGCCAGCATGCAACTCTCATGTCACTCAACCAAGTGAGAGGTACTAAATAACTCAACCCGCTAGTTCTGCTGTCTGTAAAGACATGTAGGTTGATCCTAGTGACACAATTGGATAGAGTGCAGCTGTAATTCCGTCTACTCACTTCATATAATAATTTCAACAGTCACTTTTTGCATGTTTTGCTCCATTTATATTGCTACTGCCTGCTGCTACTATGGTCAATCAAATGGCGAGGATGTTTGCTAGCAAACTATCACTGTGCATGATTTTAACAAGTGGAGCGAGGGTAGGAAAAAAAGAGACTGCTGATGTGCGCTCAGAATGCCTGCTGCAAGTTAAGAACACACACACACGTCTGCTGCTTCTGATCTGCAGCTTTCCTGGTCTATAAAAGCACAGGTAAATGAAAAGGTATATTGCCAAACTCTATTTAGGCAATTTAAAACACTTCAATTTTTTCGACCACGAGTGTCATCTGATCTGACTATCTACTGTCAATTTTAAGATACGAATACGAGTATGGTCAGATCGGCACAAGCCCAGTATGTGTATCTTACCATTTTTCCCAGCATAGCTCCGATTGAAGCCATGGTGGTTGATGTGATTGATGGTTGTGTGGCACATTCCATGGAAGAGCCTCTTCTCGTTGTTCTTATGACCGTTCCGGAGCTCCATTTCATCCTTCTTGATCTGGAGGTTCCTCCACAGGCTTGGGTTCTGGATCCTCTCAATCTGAAATAAATCAGGGAAGAATAATTATTAATCTGCCATTAATAGACTCTAAAATGTGTCCTTCGTACATTCCATAAACCTTAGTTTTTAGATGATTCTTTGCCATTGTGGGCTAAAATATATATTTTTTTTAAATAGCTGGCTACCAGGAAGACTAGCAGTACTGTTTGGTGCTTTATTCATTTATTATCCAAGTGCCTAACCAAATACTAACAATCAAAGTCTATAATAAACAAACCATTTCATATGGCAGATTAAGGATGTGACAAATCTAAAACAATTCTTAAATTGCAATTTTTTCTCATTTAAATGTTTTTTTTAAATCAAAAATCGACGTGAATGAACAATTCCGATATGGTCCTGTGTATAACCGCTACTAGGGGATAATGCTCTTCAATCTACCGCAGTATTGGCCTCTACCAGACAGTACTCCTTACTCCTGTCCCTCACCGACAATGGTATTAATGCCATTTTAGGGTCTCTGTTGTGTGCCTCTCCTCCATGTTCTCAGTTGTCAGTACATTAGACTTCATGTCCCACGTCTCATCAATGTGATAACTCGTTATAGTGATGTATGACAGCATGTTCATAGACGTTCAACAATCTGTTAATATGGTGATTGAAAGCTCACGATTTGTTCTTGCAGAGCATTCATTGTACAATTTTTTCATCAGGGCCGTCAAGGTTTTTCGACATGGCATCTTGTAGCCTGGTTCTAGATATGCCATTAGGGTATTGACGCCGACATCCTCTACCATTGACAATAGCTACATATCAACTGCAATCATTTCTCTAATCAGCACTGTGATTTTCTCACTCTGTCCCTTCTCGCACTGCTGCCAGCACTGGGTTGGGTCTCAGGGTGCCTCCCCTTCAGCACTGCACCTGTACAGCCAATGTAGCTCAATTCCACCTCGCAAATTTTGCATTTCATCCCCTTGTCATTTAACTTCTCAAAGTATTGCCATACAGATTTCGCTGCTGTCACTTCCCAGCTTCAGTCTTCACCAACTGTTATCAACGATGACGTTCGGAGCGCTTTAGAGCCATGGCAAATCATTTGACAGATGCATATCTCCTCCTACTTACAACATTGTTGCATTAGTTATTTGTTTAATTTTTACTTGCCTTTATGACGATGATCAGGACCTGTTAGTGGTAGTTTTGTGATTTTAACTTTGTAAAAATTGAAATTAAAAGTTTTCGGTTAGGATTTTTTTCTAAACATTTACGATCCCAAATTCTTTTAAATGTCACACCCCTATGGCACATCCTGTGATCTCAAGAGACCAACAGATGAGTGAAAGTGAACAAATCGTCCCTCACCCATGCTAATAACACCCAGCATATCCCAAGACATAACAATAACTACAATGGATGTAGCTTTAGGAACAGCAGGTACCTTTAAAACGATTTTGGGACAGGTGGCTCGGAACAAATTTAAGACTTCATTGTGCTCTGGGCTTCCTGGCTGAATGAGGCAGGAATGGCATGACGTGTTTGCTGGCATAGCATCCCAATGTTGAGGGAGACTGTCAATGGGTTGAGCTGGAGGGAGCACAGAATACAAAGTGAATGTCCTTAAGCTAACATCTTCATTAATTGTTTATATATATATATATAAATAAATATATATATATATATATATAAATATATATATATAAATAAATAAAATGCTGTGTCTATGCCATGTTTATCTTCTTGTTGGGGATTTCTAAACAGTGCATTTTCTGTATGTAAAGCACATTTGTGAACAACAGACAAATTGTATCTAATACTAATACTTGAGGAACTTAGCTTATCCCCTTGGTAAGTATGGTTAAAATACATTTTAAACAATCACGCTACATGGAATACACATACAGTGGGGCAAAAAAGTATTTAGTCAGTGAAGACTAACAGAAAACGTTTGACCTCTGTCATTGCCAACAAAGGGTATAAAACAAAGTATTGAGATAAACTTTTGTTATTGACCAAATACTTATTTTCCACCATAATTTGCAAATAAATTCATAAAAAATCCTACAATGTGATTTTCTGGAATTCTTTTCCTATTTTTGTCTGTCATAGTTGAAGTGTACCTATGATGAAAGTTACAGGCCTCTCTCATATTTTTAAGTGGGAGACCTTGCACAATTGGTGGCTGACTAAATACTTTTTGCCCCACTGTATGCATTGTAAATACCAAAGGGAAGAGTACCTGCAGACTTGTCGATGCGTCTAATTTTGAGGCTGTTGCCATGGGTATCTGTAGCAGGCCCGTCAGGAAGGGTGACCTTGTACATCTGCCTCTGGAAAGAGACCTCTACGTGGGGCAACTTCCTCCCCAGCGCCTGCTCCAGATGGAAGTTGGGGATGGGGTCAAAGCTCTGGTACTGCCCCCCTGGCTGCTGCTGATACTGCCACTCCACCATGTTGCTGGCCACTTCCACATTCCTGTTGAAGGTCTCTTTGTCCCTGGCCTTCCTCAGCATCTCCTGGATCTCGTTGACTGCATTGAGGACATCCTTGCTAAGGCCCTCGATCGTGAGCATAGCTTCCTCCCTGGAAGAATTGTATTCTATCCTCACACTCACTCCCAAGGTGGTCTGCATGTCGTGGATGCACTTACGGTCAGAGTCAGACAAGTTGAAGATGGCGTCATCGGTGATGCTGTTGCTGACTTGCTCCTTCAGGATCAGGTCCTTGATCCAACGCTTGGCATGGTCCACTTTGGCCTGAGAGCCACCGCAGATAAGGAAGAAAGCTGGATCTACTTGCTGGCCCTCGATGACAAAATCCTCATCCTTTTGTGGCATGTCAGCTTTACTCCAGGTTAAAAATGCTGTACCAATATTGGACACTGCATTATTTAGACGCAATCTTAGGGTATTAGTCAATGGGAGCTAGTGCTACAGTTAACTTTGTTTAGGTCTTTGTGGCAGTAAATATTAGGGGGTAAAGAAAGGCCCACACACGGTAACATATAATGGTGCTCCACAATGCTTTCTCCCGGTGCAGGAAGACAGCACTGGGGAGCAGCATTATACCATGTGCTGGCCTTTCATTTCTTTATCAACATAATAAGGTAGCCCTTACATTTAATTTTTCCCCAGATGCTCCCCTTCTTTTGAGTGTCAACGTCTGTGCCCTCTTTCTTCACCATAGATTTGTGGAACTCTGTGAGCATGGCAGGCTGGAAGATGACCATCCTGACCAGCTGCAGTGTGTTTTGGGACTTCTGACCCACCACCTCCACAACAGCATCCAACATTGCGTCAGCCACCTGGCCCGCCTGTACATTGCCCTGACCTTCAATGAGAGAACAGGCTAGTTGCCACACCTAGCAAGTGTGGATATGAAGTTCAACAACGTGCAACATGTATATTATATTGCTGCAAGACATTGCCCAGCAATGAAACAAAGATTTTCTGAATATGAATATGACTGTTAACCTTTACTGTCTAATGGAGGGCAAAGTTTAAAAAACAAAGCACTTAGCACAGCTAGTATTCAAGTGGGTCAAGTCATGTTCCTTCAATCCTATGGATTCTCACTAGGGTTGCAAAATTCCAGTAACTTTCCCCAAAATCCCAGTAACTTTCCCCAAATTCCCAGGTTTTCCCCAAAATCCCAGTAACTTTCCCCAAAATCCCAGTTAAACAATTCCCCGAATCAGAAAGGAACTCTGTCGTGGTCTCAACTTAGTGTTGAGAGTTAGAAATGTAGACTACGCAAGGTGCAATTTAGAAATTTGGTAGTGCCAGCTATCTAAACCTTGTACCTGAGTATTCATTCCTGTTCTGTTTTGTAACTCACCTGTGCCGAGAGCAGGGAAGGAGATGGATGTGAGGTTATTCTGTGCACACATTTGCAGTGCTACTTTGACCGACTCCTGGATCTTCTTTGGGTCCGTCTGACCAACCAGGTGGATGATCTTCTTACACTGCATGTTGCCCGGCTGGGTAAGTATCACTCCATTGTTAGGCTGGGCTCCTGGAAATATACATTGTATACATTATTTGTTTTACTGTACATTGATTTCAGTAGGCAGAGCAGTGACCATATGTACTTGGAATTTAAAGATTCAGAACATTTCTAAGGGAGACTTTCTTGATTGTATACCAGGACAAGGAACATATCTTGAGGCAAGTTTGTAGGTAAAATTTTATTTTTAAAATCCTAACGTATTTTTTACATTTTCATGACAGGACAGTAGGAAGCAGAGGCTAGGGAGACAGGTATGTACAGTTGAAGTCGGAAGTTTACATACACCTTAAGCAAATACATTTAAACTCAGATGTTCACAACCCCTGACATATAATCCTAGTAAAAAATGCACTGTTTTAGGTCAGTTAGGATCACCACTTTATTTTAGAATGTGAAATGACAGAATAATAGTAGAGAGAATAATTTCTTTCAGCTTCTATTTCTTTCATCACATTCCCTGTGGGTCAGAAGTTTACATACACTCAATGAGTATTTGGTAGCATTGTCTTTAAATTGTTTAACTTGGGTCAAATATTTTGGGTAGCCTTCCACAATAAGTTGGGTGAATTTTGTCCCATTCTCCTGACAGAACTGGTGTAACTGAGTCAGGCTTGTAGGTCGCACAAACTTTTTCAGTTCAATCATTAGGATTGAGGTCAGGGCTTTGTGATGGCGACTCCAATACCTTTACCTTGTTGTCCTAAAGCCATTTTGCCACAACTTTGGAAGTATGCTTGGGGTCATTGTCCATTTGGAAGACCCATTTGCAACCAAGCTTTAACATCCTGACTGATGTCTTGAGATGTTGCTTCAATATATCCACATCATTTTCCTCTCTCATGATGTCATCTATTTTGTGAAGTGCCTCCTGCAGCAAAGCACCCCCACGACATGATGCTGCCACCCCCGTGCTTCACGGTTGGGATGGTGTTCTTCGGCTTGCAAGCCATCTCTAGGAGACAGAACGCGTCTCCTTCCTGAGCGATATGACAGCTGCGCTGTTCCATGGTGTTTATACTTGTGTACTATTATTTGTACAGATGAACGTGGTGCCTTCAGGCGTTTGGGAATTGCTCCCAAGGATGAACCAGACTTGGGGAGGTCTACATTTTCTTTGAGGTCTTTGCTGATTTCTTTTGATTTTCCCATGATGTCAAGCAAAGAGGCACTGGTACACCTCCACAGGTACACCTCCAATTGACTCAAATGATGTCAATTAACCTATCAGAAGCTTCGAAAGCCATAATTTTCTGGAATATTCCAAGCTGTTTAAAGGTACAGTCAACTTAGTGTATATAAAGTTCTGACCTACTGGAATTGTGATAGTGAATTATAGGTGAAATAATCTTGTCTGTAAACAATTGTTGGAAAAATTCCTTGTTTCATGCACACAGTAGATGTCGTAACCGACTTGCCAAAACTTGAAAAACAAGTTATATTGACTCCATCCTGAGTGTATGTAAACTTCCGACTTCAACTGTTTGTCTCTATAAGCTTGGCACATCTAGCCACTGGAATTTTTTCCCATTCTTCAAGGCAAAACTGCTCTAGCTCCTTCAAGTTGGATGGGTTCCACTGGTGTACAGCAATATTTAAGTCATACCACAGATTCTCAATTGGATTAAGGTCTGTGCTTTGACTTGGCCATTCCAAGACATTTAAATGTTTTCACTTAAGCCACTCGAATGTTGCTTTAGCAGTATGCTTAGGGTCATTGTCCTGCTCGAAGGTGAACCTCCGTCCCAGTCTCAAATCTCAAAGACTGAAACAGGTTTCCCTCAAGAATTTCCCTGTATTTAGCACCATCCAACATTCCTTCAATTCTGACCAGTTTCCCAGTCCCTGCCGATGAAAAACATCCCCACAGCATGATGCTGCCACCACCATGCTTCACTGTGGGGATAGTGATCTCGGGGTGATGAGAGGTGCTGGGTTTGCCAGACATAGTGTTTTCCTTGATGGCCAAAAAGCTCCATTTTAGTCTCATCTGACCAGAGTACCTTCTTCCATATGTTTGGGGAGTCTCCCACATGCCTTTTGGCGAACACCAAACGTGTTTGCTTATTTTTTTTCTTTAAATCAATGGCTTTTGTCTGGCCAATCTTCCGTAAAGCCCAGCTCTGTGGAGTGTACGGCTTAAAGTGATCCTATGGACAGATACCCCAATCTCCGCTGTGGAGCTTTGCAGCTCCTTCAGGGTTATCTTTGGTCTCTTTGTTGCCTCTGATTAATGCCCTCCTTGCCTGGTCCATGAGTTTTGGTGGGCGGCCCTCTCTTGGCAGGTTTGTTGTGGTGCCATATTCTTTCCATTTTTTAATAATGGATTTAACGGTGCTCCTTAGGATGTTAAAAGTTTCAGATATTTTTTTTATAACCCAACCCTGATCTGTACTTCTCCACAACTTTGTCCCTGACCTGTTTGGAGAGCTCCTTGGTCTTCATGGTGCCGTTTGCTTGGTGGTGCCCCTTGCTTAGTGGTGTTGCAGACTCTGGGGCCTTTCAGAACAGGTGTAAAAATACTGAGATCATGTGACAGATCATGTGACACTTAAACAAAGTCCACTTGTGTGCAATCTAACTAATTATGTAACTTCTGAAGGTAATTGGTTGCACCAGATCTTATTTAGGGGCTTCATAGCAAAAGTATTGAATACATACATATGCACGCACCACTTTTCCATTGGATATTTTTTATAATTTCTTTAAACAAGTTTTTTTTTTTTCACTTCACCAATTTGGACTATTTTGTGTATGTCCGTTAAATGAATTCCAAATAAAAATCCATTTAAAATTACAGGTTGCAATACAACAAAATGTAATGCAACAAGGGGGATGAATACTTTTGCAAGGCACTGTAGAGGGAGACAGAGTGAAAGGTTCGGAGACAGAGAGGAAGAACACAGACAGTTTGCTGAGCAGAGGCTTGTTCAAATAGTCTTCTTTTTTGATCACATACTCTTTTCAGATATAGAGGTTCTTACCGAGTTGTTGGCATTCAGCTACCACAGTCTGACCAGCCACATCCAGAATGGCCTTAGATACCCCTGGAGAAGGAAGTATAAGATGAACAGAAGGGTTACAAAAATTGTGTACGAGGAGCTTTATAGTTATCAAATACAGTGTAGCCATAATGTTCTGTAATGTAAAGTTAGTACCTATTATTTGCTATGTTAACAATTGTGTAATGTACAGAAAAACAGGTAAACTCCAGTGAAATGAGACAGAAGTAAGGTTAGATTTACCTGACTGGAGATTGAAGGTGTTATTGGAGGAGTTGACGATGACATCAGTAGTCTCCTTGGTGATGTCTCCTGTGATTACCTGTATAAGCACCCCTCCCATCTTCGTCTCATGCATCCCTGAGCTTGAAGTGATTTTAGAGAAAGGGCCTAGTAAAGAGGGAAGAGAAGTCAAGCCAATTACATAAGGGACCTCGGTCGATCAACAAAATGGATGCCTTTTAGACATGCACATTTTTAAGCAATGAACTTTTAAATATCTCTTCTTTCAACATTCATTTGCATGGAGGATATGTTTAGCCTATGGAAACCCTCCATTTCAGGCATTCAAATCCTATGACCTAAGAGCATTTAATCTGCATGTGTCAACCCTGTTACGGACACTTATTTAACTGCCTAACTATTATTTAAAAACATGTTTGAGATAAATCCAACATTGTCTCATTGATCAAATATTCCTTGTACAGATAAACTCACATATAATATCAAACTGATAAAGTTACCCTTGGGCCTCTAACAGGCTTGACAATAACAGGGTGAAGATCAGTCATTACTCCTCATGGGGTGAAGAGCATGGGACTACCCATCTAGCACATCAAATTTGGAGACCCATATGTTTCTGAGAGCTTGGTGAGTGTGGTTGTCCTATGGTTATTTAGCATACAACAGTCCCATAACGTTTCATATAGGTTTCCTCGTTCTATTTAAAGTAATGTTCTCAAATTGATCAGAGAACGATAAGAAACAACGTTCTTCTGTGGGAATTTCAGTCATTTAACATTACGTTTTCTGCAGGTTTCCTCATGGTTCTTTTTAGTCATGTTCTCAGAACATTAAGAAAACTTACCATAAAAAAAACACAAGAAAACATTAGTAAAGTTCAAAGAACGTTCTAAGAATGTTGTTTAAAAACATATATTCTGTTTTCAGCATCAACAGAACTCTATCTTCTATCTCTTATTGCCAGGTCGCAATTGTAAATGAGAACTTGTTCTCAACTTGCCTACCTGGTTAAATAAAGGTAAAATAAAAATAAATAAATAAATCTTGTTAAGTGTGTTCTTAATGTGATCTTAATGAGTGCTTGTTTCCTTTCCCAGGGGTTGGAACCAAAATTATTTCCAATCGTTTTGTTCTGAACAGAAACACAATTTTTTTTGTTTCATTCCACTGTTCCGACCAGGAAAATAAAGTTATGAACCGGTTCGAACCCAAAAGGTTTACAGGTTTATATCACATCTTACCTTAAGAAACAATAATTTGTCAAAATATACATATATGAATCTCGTAGTCCTCTATAGCTCAGTTGGTAGAGCATGGCGTTTGCAACGGCAAGATAGTGGGTTCAATTTCCAGGACTACCCATTCGTAAAACACATGTCGCTTTGGATAAAAGTGTCTGCTAAATGGCATATATTTAAATGGCATATATTATGAACATATTTAAATGGAATATATTATTAACATACCTTTACTCTGTTGACTGGATGCTGCTGAGCCCCTTGACGTTCCCGACTGGGTTGTGAACCTTTTTTTAAATTCATCAGTGAATGCCTGTGAGCAAAGGTAGAAGCAATTAAAAGAGGAAAACAAATTGCACCTTGAAGCAGAAAAGGGTTTTACATTTGACAGTAGTTTTATCGACTATATCACTCTTGTCCTTACCTGGATCGTCGGTGCATCACCTGGGTGGAGGATGAAGACAACCTCCTTCAGGTGCTTGGGGTTCCTCTTACTGCTAAACTTGAGGACTTCATCCAGCATCAGAGAGGCCACCAGGTCTTTGGGGAAGCCCAGGTTTCCCGTGCCGATGGCAGGGAAGGTGATCGAGATGAGTCCCTGATGCTCTGCCTCACCCAAGCACTCTTTCACGATCCCACTCAATATCTAGGTACATTTCAGTTAGACATCAGTAAGACGTGGTTTTATACTACATAGTACAGGGCTCTCCAACTCCTGTTCCTGAACAGCTACCAACCTGTAGGTTATCTAGCGCACCTGTTAAAATTACCTGGTTGAGGAGCTGAATCAGGTTAGTTACAACTGGGGTTAGAGTGAAAACCTACAGGACAGTAGCTCTCCAGGAACAGGGTTGGAGAGCCCTGACCTAGACATCCTACCTAGGGATAAGTCATTTCAAGTGTCGGACATTACATTACTTACATTTTATAGATATTTTATATATAGTGCATTTGGAAAGTATTCAGACCCACTAACTTTTCCACAGTGTTAGATTACAGCCTTATTCTTTCACTCGTCAATCTACACACAATACCCATAATGACAAAGCAAAAACAGGTTTATGTAAATGTTTGCAAATGTATTGAAAATTAAAAAAAACAAATCACATTTACATGAGTATTCAGACCCTTTACTCAGTACTTTGTTGAAGCACCTTTGGTAGTGATTACAGCCTCAAGTCTTTTGGGGTATGACGCTACAAACTTGGCACACCTTCATTTAGGGAGGTTCTCCCATTCTTCTCTGCAGATCCTCTCAAGCTCTGTTAGGTTGGATAGGGAGCGTTGCTGCACAGCTATTTTCAGGTCTCTCCAGAGATGTTCGATCGGGTTCAAGACAGGGCTCTTGCTGGGCCACTCAAGGACATTCAGAGACTTGTCCCCAAGCCACTCCTGCATTGTCTTGGCTGTGAGCTTAGGGTCGTTGTCATATTGGAAGGTGAACCTTCGCCCCAGTCTGAGGTCCTGAGTGCTCTGGAGCAGGTTTTCATCAATGATCTCTCTGTACTTTGCTTCGTTCATCTTTCCCTCGATCCTGACTAGTCTACCCATCCCTGCCACTGAAAAACATCCCCACAGCATGATGCTACCACCACCATGCTTCACCATAGGGATGGTACCAGGTTTCCTCCAGATGTGACGATTGGCATTCAGGCCAAAGAGTTCAATCTTGATTTCATCAGACCAGAGAATCTTGTTTCCCATGGTCTGAAAGCCCTTTAGGTGCAAACTCCAAGCGGGCTGTCATGTGCCTTTTACTGAGGAGTGGCTTCCGTCTGGCCAGTCGACCATAAAGGACTGAGTGGTGGAGTGTCCGCAGAGATGGTTGTCCTTCTTTAAGGTTCTCCCATCTCCACAGAGGAATTTTGGAGCTCTTTCAGAGTGACCATCGGGTTCTTGGTCATCTCCCTGACCAAGGTCCTTCTCCCCCGATTGCTCAGTTTGGCCGGGCGGCCAGCTCTAGAACGAGTCTTGGTGGTTCCAAACTTTTTTCATTTAAGAATGATTGAGGCCACTGTGTTCTTGGGGACCTCCAATGCTGCGGAAATGTTTTGTTTAATGTTTAATGTTTGGTAACCTTCCCCAGATATGTGCCTCGACACAATCCTGTTTCGGAGCTCTACAGGCAATTCCTTCAACCTCATGGCTTGCTTTTTGCTTTGACATGTACTGTCAACTGTGGGACCTAACATAGACAGATGTGTGCCTTTCCAAATCATGTCCAATTAATTCAATTGAACACAGGTGAACTCCAATCATGTTGTAGAAACATCTCAAGGATGATCAATGGAAACAGGATGAACCTGGGGTCTGAATATTTATGTAAATAAGGTACTTCTGTTTCTATTTTTTCATACATTTGTAAAAAATTATAAAAACCTGTTTTCCCTTTGTCTTTATAGGGTATCGTGTGTAGGTTGATGAGGGAAAAAATATATTTTTAGCAATTTTAGAATAAGACTAACGTAACAAAATGTGGAAAAGGGAAGTGGTCTGAATACTTTCTGAATGCAATGTACACAACAAATACAGTACAAATACACAAAAAATGAAACTATATATCCATAGATAAGGAACAACATAATTTACCTTCTGTGGTGCTCCTTGTCCATTGTCCCAGTGAGGGGCGATGGTATGAAACACCTGCTTGCTCTTCAGGTTGCAGCCAGTGGTGACAATGACTTCCCCAGGCCTTCCGGCTGTGCCCTGTTGGTTTACCAGAGTCTGAAGTTGGGGGCCAGCAGCGGCGAGGATGGCATTGGAGACTGCACCATGGTTAAGTGCTAGGTCATCACCCACGGTATTGACCACAACTTCTGTCTGTAACAGTAAGATAATTTAAGAGTTAAACGTCCAATGTATTTGTTTACAAATGGCAAATAAACTTGAAACAGATCTATGAAAATCTTCAAGTTGCATGTAACTGATTATGAACTGGATTGTCATTCAATGACAACTTGTATATGGTACCTCAACACCAAAAGGGTTCACTACACAAAAATATTGGATCTTCTGATTTTATCGTCATGAAATCTAAGACATTTTTAACTAAGATTATTGAAATGTATACAAAAAAGTGAGCCAAAGTAACATTGGAAACAATTTACCACAGCATCTTGGATATTCCCTTTCGTCAGGGTAATAGCCAGCCCCTCTTTTGTCTGTACACTTGAACCACTTGTGCGTTGAACCCGATTACCAGGCTGGCTGTGTGTAGCTATGGTGGGTCGATTCTCTCGTGGATGACTAGTCCCATGGCTCCCAAACACCTTCTGCACTGCTGCCTCCATAGCCTGGACTGTCTTGTCATCATTGTTCACCAGATGGATCTTCTTCAGAGTGTTCTCCCCAAACTTGTCATCACAGTGTTCTTTAACAGCTTTGACGATGGTGTCTGCACACAGGGTCAGAGGAAAGCCTAGATTCCCGGAGCTAATAGCAGGAAGCGCCACATACAGGCAGTTGTGGGTCTCTGCTAGATCCAGACTCCCTTTCACCGCCCTCCTCAACTGTCCTATGGCCTTCTGGCGGTTTGCCTGGTCAAACCTGGGTCCCACTGCATGAATGATGTGCTTGCAGCGGAGCTTCCCTCCTGCACCAGTGATGACACTGTCCCCTGGCTTGAGCTGACCCTTGTTCTTGATGATCTGGTTGCACTCATCCTGCAGTTGAGGGCCAGCAGTATCCAGAAGAGCTCCTGCAAGACCTCCACTGTGCTTCAGGTCCAGTGCAGCGGCATTGACAACAGCGTGTACAGAATATTTGCACATGTCTGCTTTGCAAACGGCTATCTCCACCCCATCTGGTGTTTGAAGCTGGTAGGTAGGTTTCATTCCTCCTCCTGCTAGCTTTATGCCTTGTCTGCCATTGCCATCATACTCTTCTTCAATCAGCTGGACCACACAGCCTGTCTGAATCATGACTGTGTCAACATACATGGGCTCATTGTCCTGGAAGAACTTCTTTGCTCCAGGCTTGGAGATTCTCAAGGTGTCAAAGAATGTGGAGGATAACAAGTTTTCAAATAATGCCTTGCAATCTGTTACGTGAACTCTGGTGCCACTCAGGTAAATAGCCTCATCCTTGAAAGAAACTTTAACTCCACTATCTCTGACTTTATCAGACCAGGCATCCCTGTGTTGTTCCTGGATGAATTTAACAATAGCCTCAGACTTAACTTCGATAGTTTCATCAACATGAGCATTTTGGTGTAAGAAATCATCCAATTCATTACAAACTAAGAGAACAGTTTCCTTGTAGCCAGACACTACCACTTGTTGTCCTGAATAATCACCTGATGTCTGGACCATAACTTTCCTGAAAGGAGTGTTTGAAGCTTCCTCCAAACGTTTGGCAATATCCTTCCACTCGGACATCCTCAGGAGACCAGAGTCTTCTACATTTATGTATTGAGAAATCAAAAGCGTATGCAGTTGATGTTCTGCTTCGCACAGGGCCTCCTCAGAGACAGCCAGAAGCTGCACTCCTTTTCTCTCTATTTTTAGTGCTGCATTGATGCGCTGTAAGGTCAGAAGGGAACTGGTTAGCTTTTCCTGGTTTTCTTCCTGCAGGAACTCAAGGACGTAGTGATCCAATTCCACCAGCTTTTGTTTCAGGGCTACTACTTCACCTGCAAGCTTTCTGTTAGCACACAACACCTCTTGCATCAACCCATAGATGGTCACACTCTGGCTCTCTTGATTATACGTCAGCTTCAACTCTGGGAATTCACCAACAATCTTGTCCAGCAGGCCGCCATGCAACAGTACCTGGTAGATTGATGGAACCAGAGGGAACTCCTCTGTTATGCTCATCTTCTCCCTCTTGATTCTTCTAGAAATCCTGTCCATGATCCCATCCAGTGTCTGCCTGAGCCGGTCCACATCTTCTACCAATCCTACCACTGCCAGAACACCTCTGGTCTCTTCATGGACTACCATCACGGCCTCCCCAGACACTGCCTTGAGGATCTCCCCTTTAGACTCTTCCCATGCAGTGTCCTGAACCTGGAGCTCCAATGATTTAAAGTTAGACAAGGCTTGGATTAAGGCAACTTTGGTGGTGTCCTTCCATTGTTGTAAGTGCTTGGGTTTCACACCCTTCTGTTTGAGTAGAGATGGCAGTGGGCTTAACTTGATGGTAGGTTGTTGGAAGTCTACATTGCAGAAGTGTTTGCTCATTTCCTTGTGGATGGTCTCTGCAGCTTCCTGGTTGTCACAGAGGTATCTCCAAATTGCCTGGTTGATGTTTTCGGTGAAGGCAGAAGGGAGTTTCAATGTGGGTCTGTCTTTGCCGTACAAGGCTGTTCCCAGAGAATCATAGAAGGGGAAAGCCTTGAGAGGCTGCTTCTCGATGTAATGTGGTTTCTCTAGGACTCTGTGAACAGCTAATAAAAAACACATAATATTGGATTATTCCTCATACATTATGAAATATAATTTTGTCATAACATATATAACATAACTATGTAGTACCAAGGACGGCAGAAGTAGGGGGCGGCAGGAGAGGCAGCCCCCCTGCTCTACCGCACCTTTGATGTGTTAAAGGAATAGTCATTGAACTCTGGACACTGACTGTAGACCTAACTTCTCACATATAGCCAAATATAAAATTACATAATGGAGAATTAAGCATTTATTGCAAAATAATTATACACCAATTGTTAATTTTGTCTTAGGAACAGGAGGGAGAAATATGAGCTATTTTTTCCACCATCTGAATGCACATGTGCCTGTAAACATGCTATTTTAAGCGATTTTGACTTCTATAAAATCTGACAATATTTAATCAAATAAAATGATGCATCCAAGACAAACTTATGAGAAACACGTTAGATCATTCACAGCCTTAATTTCCTTAAGAGGTGAACATTTGCACAGGATGAATCCTTCCGTGTTCGATTTTCATCCTTAAAAGTAATCGCTCTGCGAGAATCAATTTGTTAAATGTATTCTTGTAGGTACCGATTCAGTTAGTCTTCTAGGGCAACAAGGTATGACCGAAGAGAAACTGCATATAGCCTACCTAACAAATACTAAATCATTATTAGTAGAAACATACCTAAATAAGGCGTACATTTTTTTTGCCCCTGCACCCTATGGAAAAATCATTCTGCTTTCTCTTAGTACTGTTTTTACCTTTAGGATCTTGAAAGGTGAGGATTACTGATTGGTCCTCTTCATTCATTTCAGCGTCTTCCACCTCCTCGCCCCCTTTTCCAAATAACAGTTGGAGGTGGTCTGAACTAACATTTGGATTTATGTTTTCAACTTTCACTTTTGTGGTGAGTTCCAGGAGTTTAACAGATAGTTGTTTCTGTCTGAACATCCTGTTGCTGGTGCAGCTGGTGATGAAGTTCTCAGTCTCTGACAAATAAGATAAGTAGTAGAGTATGCTGATGAGATATGGCCTTGTTTTCAAGAGATACTAAGTCATAACATTCAGTAAATAGTTGGTGTCTTTGATGACGTGTTGTATGTAAAGGATAAAATTATATACCTCTCAAAATGGTATTTACATTTTAGTCATTTAGGAGATTTACAAGCAGTAAATTCTATTACAGGTAGACTCCGCGAGATTACGTAAATGCACAAAGTAAACATATTGGGTGGAAGAGCAAGGCAAAACTTCTCAGCTGTTTTAGTCCCGTAGCTTCCACCTTCTAGCAGTGTGATGTGAACCTGTGCGCATGCGCACATAATCTGTGAACGTATGCGAGCAAAGTCTTGCATCGCAATATCTGCAGTGCTGCTCATGGCAATGTCATAATGCTGATTCTATCTTTAAGGTGGAAAAACAACAAATCATTCTTATTGTTTACCTTTTCCATTTTGGAAAGTCACCACAGCCAAGCCGGTGTCTAGGACAGGTGTCAGGATCTCCAGACTGAAGGTTTGAGTTGCAGTAGGAGAGTCAGAACCAGAGGTGTTATACGCACTCAGGATGTTCTCAATCAGCATCTCCAGGAACTCCTTGTTCATGCTCTCCTCAATGTTCCCCAACACGGCTGAGGTGGACACCAGCTTTTCCTCGACTTCCATCGGTTCAATCTCCATCTCTGTCTGTGGCTCAGTAAGGGGAGTGTGTCCATCTCCAACCCCACTCGTTGGTAAGTCTTTTGAGTCTGAGAATGATAAGACCATGTATTTTTGACTACTTTGTTGATTTCTACAACAACAACTGTAATACAACTTTATCAATGTATTATTAACCACTGCTGAGCCAAATCAGTTATAGTATGTTAACTTAACCATGATATAGAATGCAAACTTTTGTGTCGTATAGTTAAACATTATATATTTATGTATAATTCTAGAAAACATTCCTTTCACATACACTAGTGGTTCCCAAAATGTTGTACTGTGACCCATTTAACCCTTTCAAATGTTATTGCGAACAGCCCAATAAAAAATCTTTACTTTAAAAAAATAAAATCAGGTCAGACACAAACCAATAGGAATCCCCCACAACCCTGCACCACTTGAGAAATGCTGAGATATTATTTTAGCCTACTAACCAACAGCTTGCTTTTTGAAGCCTAGTAATTCCTGCTGAGCATCAGCCTCTGCCTTCCTCTTAGCTGACGCCATGAGCTGGCTGTCAATTGGCTCCCTATAACCTGCTGAATTGTGGGTAACACTTTCCTTAAAGCCTGCAGGTGTTATGCTTTATAACATGTAAGCATGTAAGAACATACACTGAGTGTATAAAACACCCCCCTGCTCTCAGAACAGCCTCAATTTGTCGGGGCATGGACTATACAAAAGCGTTCCACAGAGATGCTGGCCCATGTTGACTCCAATGCTTCCCACAGTTGTGTCAAGTTGGCTGATGTCCTTAAGGTTGTGGACCATTCTTGATACACATGGGAAACTGTTGAGCATGAAAAACCCAGAGGTTCTTGACACAGACCGGTACCCCTGGCACCTACTACCATACCCTGTTCAAAGATATGTCATGTCTTATAATAGCACAATTTCTTGTAATAACACAAACGTTTGCATAGTATGGCATGTTGAAAGGTTTAATATATATATTTTTTTATTTAACCTTTATTTAACTAGGCCAGTCAGTTAAGAACAAATTCTTATTTACAATGACGGCCTACACCGGCCAAACCCGGACGACGCTGGGCCAATTGTGCGCCGCCCTATGTTACTCCCAATCACGGCCGGTTGTGATACAGCCTGGATTCGAACAAGGGTGTCTGTAGTGACGCCTTTAGCACTGAGATGCAGTGCCTTAGACCGTTGCACCACTCGGGAGCCCAATATGAGTGTTTAATATTGCCTGCCTTGTTAGCTGCCAAACAACTATAGATGTTTATCAAAAAATGAAATGTTTGATACTTGCCTGAGGTGACAGGAGACGGTGTTTCCTAAATATAAAAAAAGATTGTGTTATGTATTTAATACAGCATTGAGATTGGTCAACGTAGTCACATGATTGGCTATAAAATTGTCACTTAAAACTTTGAAAATTCAGAACAAAGACTAGGGAACTGGTAGTGCATCTGCACAATCTGGCTGTAAGAGAGAAGAATAGCCTATGGTTCACAATCAGGACACTACTGACCTTTACATTCTTTGGGACATCATCTGATGGCAGACCAATGGTCAGTTTCAGCACCCCTCGATCCAACCTGATCTCGTGCTCCTGCTTCTCAAGAACTCTATGCCTGACTGTGCATCGGACAGAAAAGAACCGCTACTAATGATGCAATGTTCAAAACACATTCAGCCATGAATAACAATGTAATAACAATGTAAGGGATAGTTCATAATTTACTGGGGAGGGGGTCCAAAATAGGGGAAGGTTGTCAATCTTTTTACTTTGCTTTGGGGAGGGTTGTGTGTTTATTTTTTATTGGGCACAGGGGAGGGTAGCGTGTTTTTTGCCTGGTTTACATCGTTTTTCAACCACTCCACAAATGTCTTGTTAACAAACTAGTTTTGGCAAGTCGGTTAGGACATCTACTGTGTGCATGACACAAGTAATATTTCCAACATTGGTTTACAGACAGATTATTTAACTTATAATTCACTGTATCACAATTCCAGTGGGTCAGAAGTTTACATACAATAAGTTGACTGTGCATTCAAACAGCTTGGAAAATTCCAGAAAATGATTTCATGGCTTTAGAAGCTTCTGATAGGCTAATTGACATAATTTCAGTCAATTGGAGGTGTACTTGTGGATGCATTTCAAGGCTACCTTCTAACTCAGTGCCTCTTTGCTTGACATCATGGGAAAATCAAAAGAAATCAGCCAAGACCTAAATTGTAGACCTCCACAAGTCTGGTTCATCCTTGGGAGCAATTTCAAAAGGCCTGAAGGTGCCACGTTCATCTGTACAAACAATAATTCGCAAGTATAGACACCATGGGACCACACAGCAGTCATACCGCTCAGGATGGAGACGCTTTCTGTCACCTAGAGATGAACGTACTTTGGTGCAAATCAATCCCAGAACATTAGCAAAGGACCTTGTGGAGATGCTGGAGGAAACGGGTACAAAATTATCTATATCCACAGTAAAACAAGTCCTGTATCAACATAACCTGAAAGGCTGCTCAGCAAGGAAGAAGCCACTGCTCCAAAACCGCCATAAAAAAGCCAGACTACGGTTTTCAACTGCACATGGGGACAAAGATCATACTTTTTGGAGCAATGTCCTCTGGTCTGATGAATCAAAAATAGAACTGTTTGACCATAATGACTATCGTTATGTTTGGAGGAAAAGGGGGAGGCTTGCAAGCCGAAGAACACCATCCCAACCATGAAGCACGGGGGTGGCAGCATCATGTTGTGGGATGATTTGCTGCAGGAGGGACTGGTGCACTTCGACAAAATAGATGGCATCATGAGGGAGGAAAATTATGTGGATATTTTGAAGCAACATCTCAAGACATCAGTTAAAACAGTTAAAACTTGGTCGCAAATGGGTCTTCCAAATGGACAATGGCCCAAAGCATACTTCCAAAGTTGTGGCAAAATGGCTTAAGGACAACAAAGTCAAGGTATTGAAGTGGCCATCACAAAGCCCTATTCTAAATCCTATAGAACATTTGTGTGCAGAACTGAAAAAGCGTGTGCGAGCAAGGAGGCCTTACAAACCTACTCAGTTACACCAGCTCTGTCAGGAGGAATGGGCCAAAATTCACCCAACTTATTGTGGGAAGCTTGACCCAAGTTAAACAATTTAAAGGCAATGCTACCAAATACTAATTGAGTGTATGTAAACTTCTGACCCACTGGGAATGTGATGAAATAAATAAAAGCTGAAATAAATCACTCACTACTATTTTTCTGACATTTCACATTCTTAAAATAAAGTGGTGATCCTAACTGACCTACATTATGGATTTTTTACAAGGATTAAATGTCAGGAATTGTGAAAAACTGAGTTTAAATGTACTTGGCTATGGTGTATGTAAACTTCTGACTTCAACTGTAATTTCTTCCATTCTAGCCAGATTTCCTCATCTGCTTGCATACCCCTCCCTTATATCAAAGTGTTATGGTACTTCCCTTATAGGGCTGGGCAATATGGCCAAAATATCACATCATATGGTATTTTTCAAATTTGACAGTATTTTATGTTTTTGATTAATAAAAGTTCTACATTTGCTTTATGAGTAGTGCGTGACCCTTGGGTGGCAACACATACAGTGCCTTGCGAAAGTATTCGGCCCCCTTGAACTTTGCGACCTTTTGCCACATTTCAGGCTTCAAACATAAAGATATAAAACTGTATTTTTTTGTGAAGAATCAACAACAAGTGGGACACAATCATGAAGTGGAACGACATTTATTGGATATTTCAAACTTTTTTAACAAATCAAAAACTGAAAAATTGGGCGTGCAAAATTATTCAGCCCCCTTAAGTTAATACTTTGTAGCCCCACCTTTTTCTGCGATTACAGCTTTAAGTCGCTTGGGGTATGTCTCTATCAGTTTTGCACATCGAGAGACTGACATTTTTTCCCATTCCTCCTTGCAAAACAGCTCGAGGTCAGTGAGGTTGGATGGAGAGCATTTGTGAACAGCAGTTTTTAGTTCTTTCCACAGATTCTCGATTGGATTCAGGTCTGGACTTTGACTTGGCCATTCTAACACCTGGATATGTTTATTTTTGAACCATTCCATTGTAGATTTTGCTTTATGTTTTGGATCATTGTCTTGTTGGAAGACAAATCTCCGTCCCAGTCTCAGGTCTTTTGCAGACTCCATCAGGTTTTCTTCCAGAATGGTCCTGTATTTGGCTCCATCCATCTTCCCATCAATTTTAACCATCTTCCCTGTCCCTGCTGAAGAAAAGCATGCCCAAACCATGATGCTGCCACCACCATGTTTGACAGTGGGGATGGTGTGTTCAGCTGTGTTGCTTTTACGCCAAACATAACGTTTTGCATTGTTGCCAAAAAGTTCAATTTTGGTTTCATCTGACCAGAGCACCTTCTTCCACATGTTTGGTGTGTCTCCCAGGTGGCTTGTGGCAAACTTTAAACAACACTTTTTATGGATATCTTTAAGAAATGGCTTTCTTCTTGCCACTCTTCCATAAAGGCCAGATTTGTGCAATATACGACTGATTGTTGTCCTATGGACAGAGTCTCCCACCTCAGCTGTAGATCTCTGCAGTTCATCCAGAGTGATCATGGGCCTCTTGGCTGCATCTCAGATCAGTCTTCTCCTTGTATGAGCTGAAAGTTTAGAGGGACGGCCAGGTCTTGGTAGATTTGCAGTGGTCTGATACTCCTTCTATTTCAATATTATCGCTTGCACAGTGCTCCTTGGGATGTTTAAAGCTTGGGAAATCTTTTTGTATCCAAATCCGGCTTTAAACTTCTTCACAACAGTATCTCGGACCTGCCTGGTGTGTTCCTTGTTCTTCATGATGCTCTCTGCGCTTTTAACGGACCTCTGAGACTATCACAGTGCAGGTGCATTTATACGGAGACTTGATTACACACAGGTGGATTGTATTTATCATCATTAGTCATTTAGGTCAACATTGGATCATTCAGAGGTCCTCACTGAACTTCTGGAGAGAGTTTGCTGCACTGAAAGTAAAGGGGCTGAATCATTTTGTACGCCCAATTTTTCCGTTTTTGATTTGTTAAAAAAGTTTGAAATATCCAATAAATGTCGTTCCACTTCATGATTGTGTCCCACTTGTTGTTGATTCTTCACAAAAAAAGACAGTTTTATATCTTTATGTTTGAAGCCTGAAATGTGGCAAAAGGTCGCAAAGTTCAAGGGGGCCGAATACTTTCGCAAGGCACTGTATATTCTAAATTATTTCAATGGGTCTTTCTCCACTTGAATTGTTTTATACTGTTCAATTCAACTTCACCCTAAAATAATTTATTCTGCATTTCCTGCACTCATTTAATATTCCCCAAATTAAAATCCATTGTAGCTGATTTCCTGGTGTTACATTTTTTTTATGTCTAGCAATAAAAATCTATTATTTTTTGTGTCTTAGAAAACATGGGGGGGGGCGAATAAAACCACCACAGCCAGTTGGGGGACCCTGGTCTATCTATTTCATTGTGGTGTTGAAAATGAAAACGCTAACCATGATATTGAACAGTGGAGGCTGCTGAGGGGAGGACGGCTCATAATAATGGCTGGAACGGAGTTAATGTGTTTGATACCATTCCATCGATTCCACGGCGGCCATTACCATGAACCCATCTCCCCAATGAAGGTGCCACCAACCTCCTGTGATATTGAAGTGCCGGAAGTCGGTATGCTTTGTTTATTGGATGTGTGGTGCATTGGCACAGAAACACAGAAATGTGATTTGATCCCTCAACCTTCTGGCCCGTAGCCCTGCGTGTCATCAGTGCCACAAAAGAATGCTGTGTAAAATTCGATATCCACGTTTATAAACACTGGGTCGCTACCATTATTATGTGTGGTTGTAGACATTATTTTGAGTTAATCATATGATGGGCAGGGTAGGCACAAGTACATTTCGAACTTCCTTAACAACATTGGTTGAATGTCATCTCTAACCAATAGGTGATACAGGCCGCTTAAAACAAGCATTTACAATTGCTATAACTTACCCTCCTCAGTTTTGAACCGCACTACTGCTTCTTGTCCATCTTCGTATTCCACAAGACAATCACCACCGTTAGACTTTTTACTTTGGAAATATTTTACCAACTTGTTTTTCAGTTTGGGAATATTGGGATTCCTCTCCAACTCAACAAGTAGGGCAAATGCGTAGGCTTCTGCCATCCTGTCCGAACAACTTCAAATGACGAACAACACATCTATTCACTGTAGGTGCGGTAGCGGGTAGCCTATCAGTTTAGTTTCGCTTTTGATTCTGGTGAAACCATGTAATATGACATTGCAACTTGATTGGTATCGCGCATCACCCTATTTTATCCTTTGCATTGTCGTCTGAAAATTGCTTTATTGTTGAAAGGAATAGGCCTACACTTGCAACGTGTATGAACACTTTCTTACAGTGTGCATACTTCAAACTATTAGTATTTTTTTGTAAGCCTATTTGAGTGCGTATTTCTTTGCATACAAAAGGGGCGTTTTTAAGTAACTTTCACTGGTTTCCTTCAAAGTTGCACTATGCAGAAATCGCTACGCCATTTCCTGGTTGCTAAAATTCGAATAGTTTGCCTCATTTCAGTTTGTGACAAAACAAGCAGGTATAGAATCATTGTACCATCTAAACCGCTGTGAAATATATTTTCCTTAACCAAAAATATTGTACTTTCAGCTGTTTGAACGTAAAAGACGCAAAAACAAAACTTAAGAACGGGAAGCATATAGAGAAAGCATCTGAGCGAGAGAAACAGTGCCCCTATTTCTCAGTATGTGTAGCCCATCTTCGTTTGAATGTTATTAAATGACAAGACAGAAGCATTGAGAGTAACATTCTTGTTCAGTACATTGCAAAACACTGGAGTTGCAGTAATTAACATTTACCAACAGATGGCATCACTGTGCCATCTTACACCCATAACATCTCCTTTTTATAAAATAGGACAGGAGCTGTCAATTCCCTAACAAAACAAACCTAGTAATAATTTCCAGCATGAAAATAAAACTAAACTGTTCAAGTAAGAACTTAACACATTTTGATACTCTCTTCACTTTTATCTCTGTCTGTCAATAATCCCTAATGGGAATCCTACCAATTAATTATTTTTGGTGGCTGGGACAGACGCCCGCAGCGTGAAAAGACAGGGGGCTTGTCTGCGAGGACTGCGGGTTCCCGCACAGGCGTGTCACATGACTGTCTAAGGGGGGTATTGATGGGCGAGGGAGCGGCAGACCTGTGATCCCCTGGCTCTTCCCCCTGTGCCTCAGGCCCCATGTGACTTGCTGGGGTTCCATCTTTTGTCATGCGACCCCTATGACCATCAGGGTTCTGAGTAGACGCTGGCTCAGCAATCCGAAGGTAAACCCTGTTACGACGGTACAGTGATTCATTCACTTCGACCAAGTAGGAGCGTGGTGCCACTTTCTGTACACAGGGTCCGAGTCTCCAGAGGCCCGTCCGGTCCCCTGGTAGTGGCTTCATTCGCACCATTTCACCCACCCTGAGCTCAGGTAAGTCTTTTGCTGAATTGTCGTAGGTGAACTTGGAAATCTGACTTCTGTGACGTCACTTTACCAGCACGTCTGTCACCACACATGGCTCCAGGAGAGTGCTGGCTACTGGCGCCGTGCCAGGAGAATGCTGGCTTAAGCGCTGTGCCATGAGGCGCTGGGCCGGGCTGCTTTCCATACCTTCTGTCAGGGTATTGTGCCACTGCAGGATTGCTTTCCAGGCATCTTTACCCTCTCGTAGAGCTTTTTTGCAGAGGTTCTTTGCGATTTTGACTACCGACTCCGCCTTCCCATTAGCTTTTGGGTGTCGTGGTGATGAGGTGACGTGCTCGAATTCCCATTCTGCAGCAAATTTTCAGAACTCAAATCCGGAGAATTGGGGTGCATTATCTGAAATTACCCTATCTGGCTGGCCATAGCGGGCAAACTGAGCCTTGCAGCGCTTGATCGTTGTCTCTGCTGAGAGGTCGGGGAGGAGGTCAATCTCCCAGAAGTCTGAGTAATGATCGACTACCAGCAGAAAGTCTTTGCCACTGTGCTGGAAGAGATCTAGACTTACTATCTGCCAGGGGGGCATCGGTAGCTTGTGGGAGGGACATCATCATCTCTCTGTTGCTCAATGGCATATTCATTGCAGATTGTGCATTTTATGACATAGTGTTTGATTTCACTCTGCATTCCTGACCAATACAGTGTGTCACATGCTTTTCTGTAACAGGCCTCACCTCCTATGTGACTTGAGTGCACGCGCGCCAACATCTCAGGGCGCAGAGACTAGGGAATAACGACTCTCTGACCATTGATTATTATTCAATTTTGAACACTGAGCTCCTCTTTGACTGGCCAATATTCTCTGACGGCTAAAGCAGTTTCTTCCCTGCAGTCGGGCCAGCCCATCAGAATCACAGACCTCAATTCCTGGAGTTGCTCGTCCCTGTCTATGTGCTGTCTGATTTGTATAAGGCGCTGATCCGTAACATTGAGGTAGTCAGCTTGGTTGATGTGCTCAACATCCACTTGCTCTGTTTGTAAGCTGCACACTGCGTGTTGTTCATGCATGGAGCGTGTGCCTGATGCAGTAGCCCTGCTGAGCGTGTCACTCACATACATCTCTGGCCCTGGCTTATACACCACCTTGAGGTTGTAGTTTTGTTGGGCCAGTAGCATGCTCTGCAGTCGTTTAGGGGCATTCAGGAGAGGCTTGCTGAATATACCAATAAGGGGCTTGTGATCTGCGGTAATATTGTTGCGTCCGTACAGGTAGTGGTGGAAGCGTTGGCATGCAACAATGCTGAGGCACTCCTTCTCTATCTGGGCATAGTTCTACTCTGTTGGAGTGAGTGCCCAAGTGGCGAATGCCACAGGCTGGCCCTCCTGCACGAGGCAACAGCCAAGTCTATACTGGCTTGAGTCACTCTGAATCATGACAGGAGTGCTGCACTGCCTTCATGACAGGTGTGTGGGGGGAGGCTTAGCTTGACCTGTCTGCATCTGACCATCAGGGCCAGCAGCTTGGTGTCATGGTCACATTCTGCCTCCTCATCACTGTCCCTACAGCCCACTACGAGGATGCCATCTGCTATGGGTTCCACGCCACTGAGTCCCATCAACAGCTCATGCCGTTTCCGCTGATACACATCTGGAGCCACAGAGACACCAACCATCTCTTCCACGGAGCTTCAACCACCTCTTCCTGCCCCAGGGTGTCCAAAAGGTAGTCATGTAGCTGCTGGGCTCGTTGAGCTTGCACTGCAGGAAGGCATCTCTGGCGTCCATGAGCGTGAAGACTCTGGCCTTCGGGAGCTTGTAAAGAACATTCTCCAACGTGGTCATAATGTAATGTGAACGTCGCAGAGCCCGGTTGAGATGTTTAGGATCAATGCATATCCGTACCTTGTCTGGTTTCTTGACAATAACCATATTACTTATCCAGTCTGTAGGCTCTGTGACGGATATGATGTGGCTATCTGCTTCGTATTTGTCAAGCTGAGCCTTCGTAGCTGCTTTCATGGCCGCTGGTACATTGCGGGGTGCACACGGGACAGGCTGGATTGCTGCGTCCAACTCAAAGTGGACTTCGCCGGGAACTGACTCGACTGGTGCGTTGAAGACATCATGGTACTTGCTTAGGAGTGTCTCCTTGCTCAGGGGCCCAGCATGGACTTTGTATATAATCTTAAGATCAGCTGGGATGGTGAAGTTAATAAGCCCAAGGTGATATAATAATATAATATAATATAATAATGACTGTTGACTAGCCTCAACTATTTCAAACTCAAGGGTGTGTTTCTGGCCACGTAAAACACACTCTGTCACAAACAGGCCTAAAGAGGTCATGAACTGGCCTGAATACAGTTTCAGCTTGGTGCTACTCTGTGTGAGTTTGTCTCTGGGCACGAGCATCCTTTTGTCTTTAAGGCTCATAACGTTACATGTGGCCCCTGAATCTAGTTGGCATTGCTGTGTTTTTTTATTAAGTAGCAGAGTGACAAACCACTTTTTTTCTTTTGCCCTCACTGCCCCTACTGCCCCTCACTGCCCCTATGCACTCGCTAGCATATACATAATCTGTGCTGTTGTTCCCTTCATCTGTGTTTGTTTCAATGGAGTGCACTTACCCTCCTTTCTCTTGCTTTTCATGCAGACCCGTGCGAAGTGATTTGCTGTACCACAGGATTTGCATATTTTTCCATAGGCTGGGCAGTGTTCTTTTCCCCGTCCATGAGAAATGTAACAATATCGGCACTTATTGGGGTTGTCTACTGCAGAGTTGGCTGTAGTATTAGCATTAGCTGTGGCAAAGGGGAGCTTCTTTACTGGCTGCCTGAATGTAGCATTGACATTGTCCTTTCTAGCTCCATGGACCTTATCTGTATATCAGTAATCGGCGTGTCTCCACTGCCAAGACCAGCGTCAGGTCACATTCTCTCAGCAAACGTCTGCACGTGCCCTCATCAGTTATGAAAGCACTATCTTATCTCTGATCAGTTCATCTCAAATTTGCCCCAATGGCCACCAATTTTTCAACCCTTGCATTGGTCAGCCTGTTGCGTGCTTTGGTGTATGTGTTCCCAAACAAGGACCTTAGGCGGCTGATATTGGTGGGATTTGGAGGATGGGGGCAACAGGGGAAAGAGCCTCAGATCCACAAAGTCCCTTCCACCAGGTGGCTGATAAGATATGTTGGCACGACTGCAATATTGCATCGCCATCCCAAAGCCCTTGCTTGGAAGTGTACTTCGCCAGACTGCCAAGGACCTTACCCTCATCCAGGCCAAGGTGGCGAGACACGGCAGTGATGACACCTTAAGCCTTGTTAATCTCTGAACCAGACAGAATGCTCTTGCCAGCATACTTGGGGTCCAACATGTACTCTGCGGCATGTATGGGATCCAGGCAGAAGTCTTCATGCTTTTTGATGTATTTCAGAACTGCAGTTTCCTCTGCTTGGAGCAACAGTGAAGTGGGCAGGGCAGTACGGATTTATTCTCTTACATCCGAGAGCAGAGTCTGAACATCAGACAGGATGGCATTGTCTACCTCAATCCGTGCAATGGCTACTGCTATACGTTTCAGGGGTTTCAGGCTGCTTACCACTCTCTCCCAAAATACATAATTCAGGAGGATCCTCTTGATGGAGCTGTCCATATCGGCAGACTCCATATAACAGAGACTCCTTCCCCTCCAGGAGAATGTCAAACATGATGATAACACCACCCCAACAGGTGTTGCTGGGCAGCTTCAATGTGGTGCTCTTATTCTTCTCACTTTGAGCAGCACAGACAATGGGTGTGATGTGAGGGTAGGACTCCTCCACTTTAGACCAAGCACACTTCATTTTCACAGCATTGTCCGTCACCAGTGCAAATACCTTCTGTGGTCCAAGGTCATTGATGACTGCCTTCAGCTCATCTGCAATGTAGAGACCGGTGTGTCTGTTGACCCTTGTGTCTGTGCTCTTAAAGAGTACTGGTTGAGGGGTGGAGATGATGTAGTTAATTATTCCTTGCTCACAAACATTCAACCACCCATCAGAGATGATTGCAATACAGTCTGCTTTCTCTGTGATTTGCTTGACCTTCACTTGAACTCTGTTGAACTCTGCATCCAGCAAAATAGTAAAACAATCAGGTCTGGTTGAAGGGGTGTGTGCTGGGCGAAGAACATTCAGAAATCTCTTCCAAGGCCTCCCGGATGGCGCAGTGGTTAAGGGCGCTGTACTGCAGCGCCAGCTGTGCCACCAGAGACTCTGGGTTTGCGCCCAGGCTCTGTCGTAACCGGCTGCGACCGGGAGGTCCGTGGGGCGACGCACAATTGGCCTAGCGTCGCCCGGGTTAGGGAGGGTTTGGCCGGTAGGGAAATCCTTGTCTCATCGCGCACCAGCGACTCCTGTGGCGGGCTGGGCGCAGTGCGCACTAACCAATGTTGCCAGGTGCACGGTGTTTCCTCCGACACATTGGTGCGGCTGGCTTCGGGGTTGGATGGCGCTGTGTTAAGAAGCAGTGAGGCTTGGTTGGGTTGTGTATCGGAGGACGCATGACTTTCAACCTTCGTCTCTCCCGAGCCTGTACGGGAGTTGTAGCGATGAGACAAGATAGTAGCTACTAAAAACAATTGGATAGCACGAAATTGGGGAGAAAAAGGGGTACAATTTTAAAAAAGAAGAAAAAAAAGAAGAAATCTCTTCCAATACACATTGCCTGTGAGCATCCGAGGTGAACCAGTTGCATACACAGCTCGAGCAAGACATCCATCAGTATTTCTCTGACTACGTTCCTCCATTGAGTCAAAAAAACGTATGATTGCTGGAGCGAGCTGTTGCTATTGTTAAGGTGTCTGATTCATCATTTTCACCTCGAATAGAAGTAGAGGGACTTTTGTCAGAGGTTGCTTGTTGTGAGCGAGCGCTGGGGGAACTTTATGGACATTGCCAGATGATTCTGCATCTTTGTTGAATTCTTCACATATGATTTGGCACAGTATTTGCAAATGTACACATAATTTCCTTCTACATTAGCTGCAGTGCAATGTCTCTACACATCAGATAGTGCCCGTGGCATTTTCCTGTAAAGATTAGGAAAAAATTAGCAAAATAAAACAAATACAATTCCATGTACAGATAAATAGTTAAGCAGTTAGATTAAACAACTCATTTGTAAGATAAATGTTTTAAAATGAAACATGTATGGTAGCAGGCTCAAGCAAACTAAAACCCACATGGTAGCAAAAACTAACTAGCAGAAGTTAACAAATGAGAAATTATTTAAATACACTTTGCTGTAGGCTACTATTTACTAGTTATAACCAGCCAGCTGTATGTTGATAGTGTAGTCGTTCAGCCACGTCTACGTGAAGCATAAGATATTACCGATTTTAATGTCCCGTTGGTAGTTCAATCTGCAGTGAACAATGGGCAAAACTCCCCAAATACAGATGTGCCAAGCGTGTAGCGTCATACCCAAGAAGACTCAATGCTTTAATCACTGGGAAAGGTGCTTCAACAAAGTGCTGAGTAAAGGTTCTGAATACTTATGTAAATGTGATATTTCAGGTTGTTTTTTTTATATACATTTTCTAAAATGTCTAAATACCTATTTTTGCTTTGTCGTTATGGGGTATTGAGGATTTTTTTAAATCCATTTTACAATAAGGCTGTGACGTAACGAAATGTGAAAAAAGTCCAGCGTGCATGGGACAGAGAAGCTGTGGAGGGCTTGGCTGATTAAGAGTACCTGTACTTCATTGAGGTGCATGTGCTGACAGGGAAGTCTACTGTTGCCTCACCAGGTCTTATTGGGCCACCGGAGACCATCGGTGGTGACCCCCTCACCCTGTATGACAGCGTGAATGGTAAATGGTCACTAGGCCCTACCTGAATATCTGATCATCTGCAACAACAGAAAACTTCAACCCGTTAGTTTGGATAACAATGAAGTCCTATGAAGTCATTTTTTTTTAAAAGAGCGATATAGATCTTAATTTCGTTCAGTGATTGTCTACTCTATAGTCTATGCAGGAAAACTGGATTTGATACACCAATTTGTGAAATTCGGACATATTTGCATCACATGTACTGTATATTGTTTTTTGATTTGCCATGGTTTAGTTTCTGCCTCGGTGTTAGCACTAAGCTTCAGTTTATAGCCAACAAATGTTATTGCAGTTTGAATGAGTATGTTATGAATTTAAAGTGGGTTTACATGTATATTGAATAAAAATATAAACGCAACATGCAACAATTTCAAAGATTTGATTGAGTTAAAGTTCATATATGGAAATCAGTCAATTGAAATAAATGCTTTAGGCCTGAATCTATGGATTTCACATGACTGGGAATACAGATATGCATCTGTTGGTCACAGATACCTTTAAAAAAAAGTAGGGATATGGATCAGAAAACCAGTCAGTATCTGGTGCGACTACCATCTGCCTCATGCAGCGCGACACATCTCCTTCGCATAGAGTTGATTAGGCTGTTGATTGTGGCCTGTGGAATGTTGTCCCACTCCTCTTCAATGGCTGTGCGAAGTTGCTGGATATTGTCAGGAACTGGAACACTATGTTGTACACATTGATCCAGAACATCCCAAACATGCTCAATGGGTGAGTATGCAGGTCATAAATAATTTTAGACTGCAGAATGTGCCTTATTGTGCTAAACAATAAATACTGTAACTGTTTACATTTTGATACTGCCACCAAGTACATCAATAATTAAAACATGATTTGAGTTTTAACCAGACTGTTTTCACTCTATTCTAGGTAATGACATGTTCCTCAACCCAACAGCAAACTATGTGATACAAGTTGTCTACACACTTTCTGTTCAGATGAAGCCAATGCTTCCATGCAAAAGAGGTTTTGACATTCAAATCCACTCAATGTCTACATACTTAATATGATCAGATCTACATATGTATATATGCAAGAGTTCAGGTGGGCCTTCGCGCTTCAGCAAACAAAGGAAAGGAGGGGTGCTCAATAACAATGACAAAAATCATGAGAAGGGCTTGTGTTTGATATCGTTCCATTCACGCCATTACACTCCATTTCAGCCATTATTATGAGCCTTCCTCCCCTCAGCAGCCTCCACTGCTGTACAGGTGTCGAACAGGTGACTGACGTTACGACGTCAAGCGGACGTCTTCTTCACAGTGACCTGACCATTGCACTTAGCTCCTATTTATAGCCTAGTGGCCCATTGAGACAACAATGTAAGAAAATAATGACAATATGTTTCAAGGTAAATTAACAATTGTTGCACCTAATAATACTAATAATAAGATAATGTGTCTCGTTAATCAATAGGCCGTGTCAAAATATACATACAGTGCCTTGCGAAAGTATTCGGCCCCCTTGAACTTTGCGACATTTCAGGCTTCAAACATAAAGATATAAAACGGTATTTTTTTGTGAAGAATCAACAACAAGTGGGACACAATCATGAAGTGGAACGATATTTATTGGGTATTTCAAACTTTTTTAACAAATCAAAAACTGAAAAATTGGGCGTGCAAAATTATTCAGCCCCTTTACTTTCAGTGCAGCAAACTCTCTCCAGAAGTTCAGTGAGGATCTCTGAATGATCCAATGTTGACCTAAATGACTAATGATGATAAATACAATCCACCTGTGTGTAATCAAGTCTCCGTATAAATGCACCTGCACTGTGATAGTCTCAGAGGTCCGTTAAAAGCGCAGAGAGCATCATGAAGAACAAGGAACACACCAGGCAGGTCCGAGATACTGTTGTGAAGAAGTTTAAAGCCGGATTTGGATACAAAAAGCTTTAAACATCCCAAGGAGCACTGTGCAAGCGATAATATTGAAATGGAAGGAGTATCAGACCACTGCAAATCTACCAAGACCTGGCCGTCCCTCTAAACTTTCAGCTCATACAAGGAGAAGACTGATCAGAGATGCAGCCAAGAGGCCCATGATCACTCTGGATGAACTGCAGAGATCTACAGCTGAGGTGGGAGACTCTGTCCATAGGACAACAATCAGTCGTATATTGCACAAATCTGGCCTTTATGGAAGAGTGGCAAGAAGAAAGATATCCATAAAAAGTGTTGTTTAAAGTTTGCCACAAGCCACCTGGGAGACACACCAAACATGTGGAAGAAGGTGCTCTGGTCAGATGAAACCAAAATTGAACTTTTTGGCAACAATGCAAAACGTTATGTTTGGCGTAAAAGCAACACAGCTCATCACCCTGAACACACCATCCCCACTGTCAAACATGGTGGTGGCAGCACCACAACCGTAAGGCTCTTCAGAGGGTAGTGAGGTCTGCACAACGCATCACCGGGGGAAAACTACCTGCCCTCTAGGACACCTACACCACCCGATGTCACAGGAAGGCCAAAAATATCATCAAGGACAACAACCACCCGAGCCAATGCCTGTTCATCCAGAAGCTGAGGTCAGTACAGGTGCATCAAAGCAGGGACCGAGAGACTGAAAAACAGATTCTATTTCAAGGCCATCAGACTGTTAAACAGCCATCACATACATTGAGTGGCTGCTGCCAATGTAACAGTATAGACTTTACGTCCGTCCCCTCGCCCCAACCTGGGCGCGAACCAGGGACGCTCTGCACACGCAGTCACCCTCGAAGCATCGTTACCCATCGCTCCACAACAGCCGCGGCTCTGCAAGGGGAACCACTACTTCAAGGTCTCAGAGCAAGTGACGTCACCGATTGAAACGCCACTAGCACGCACCACCGCTAACTAGCTAGCCATTTCACATCGGCTACACTCACCCCCCTTTTGACCTCCTCCTTTTTCCGCAGCAACCAGTGATCCAGGTCACGGCACCAATGTAACAGTATAGACTTTACGTCCGTCCCCTCGCCCCGACCTGGGCGCGAACCAGGGACATTCTGCACACGTCAACAGTCACCCTCGAAGCATCGTTACCCATCGCTCCACAACAGCCGCGGCTCTGCAAGGGCAACCACTACTGCAAGGTCTCAGACCAAGTGACATCACCGATTGAAACGCCACTAGCGCGCACCACCGCTAACTAGCTCGCCATTTCACATCGGCTACACCAACATACTGACTCAACTCCAGCCACTTTAATAATGGAAAAATGTATGTAATAAATGTATCACTAGCCACTTTAAACAATGCCACTTTATATAATGTTTACATACCCTACATTACTCATCTCATATGTTTTTACTGTATTCGATACCATCTACTGGATCTTGCCATCTTGATGTAATGTATCACTAGCCACTTTAAACAATGCCACTTTTATATGTTTACATACCCTACATTACTCATCTCATATGTATATACTATACTCTATACCATCCACTGCATCTTTTCTATGCCGTTCTATACCATCACTCATTCATATATTTTTTTATGTACATATTCTTATTCATTCATTTACACTTGTGTGTAGAAGGTAGTTGTTGCGAAATTGTTAGGTTAAAGTTTTTCTTGGTAAGCGCTTCTCATGTGTGTGTTTGTCAGATATCTGCAAATGTTGAGTTAAGCCAAGTGTTTAACCTTGATCGAATGAATCCCATGAATATGTGATACATTAACTGATTATTGATGACAAGATAAACGGATTATGCGCATCTCAACTACAATGTAGGCGGCCTGGAACACGGCCATTCTCAAATGAAGAATCGCAGCAATCATTGGTCCGCTCAGACCATGTGATCAACAGTAGACTTCCTTGGAGGATGATGGAGTGTTTTGCTGGATATTGATTCTTCTGAGTTTGAGGTGGCTATGATTTAATCGCTTTGAGATCCATTTCACCTCAATCAAATACGTTTTGGCGAAAGGAAGACGAAAGACCATGGCCCAGGCTACACAGATGAATGTCCCCGAAATCAACACTCCGATAACAGTAGAACACGATAAAAAGAAGCGACAGTTTACCATACGACTAAATGGTAAAGTAACGTTAGCTACGCGAAATCGTACGTGTTTTCCCTTTTATCAATTGTTTACCAAAGAGTGTGGTTAAACTAGTTAGCTAACCAACTTTTTCATAGCGCAAAAGAGTCTTACCTATTTGCAGTCGTACTGTGATTTAGATAAGGAACGTACTTTTTCCTAATGGTCGTTGTAAACAAACGGACAAAAAGCTACTAGCAAGAACTCAAGTGGCATAGCCAAGGATTTGTAGCATTAGCCAACTGGGAAAATTCTTAGCTTCCTGGCATTGAGCGGTTGAATTGAATGCTCTTGCTGTCACGCATCTAACATGGTGTTGTTGTTCTTCTCAGTTAGTTTGTGCATGCACATTCTCTTCTGATTTAAGAGAATCTGCTTAACTTTCTCTAAAAACCCAATTCCTCATTTATCTGCCCGCATCCCTATCTTTGATAGATCTTTATTTGAGGTCTGATGGAGAATCAGACTGATGTGTACATACCTTTTAATAGTCGTGCAAGGTGTAAGCCCTACTTATTTAGCATATAATTGCACCCTTTTAAATTCGGAGCGGCAGGTAGCCTAGAGCGTTGGGCCAGTAACCGAAAGGTTGCTGGATCGAATCCCCAAGCTGTCGTTCTGCCCCTGAACAAGGCAGTTGTTATGAACCCATTGTTCCCTGGTAGGCTGTCATTGTGAATAAGAATTTGTTCTTAACTGACTTGCCTAGTTAAATAAAGGATACATTTAAACTTTTTTTTTTAAAGGTAACCCTTTTCTCTTTGGTTCCAGGCTCTCATGACCGTGCGGTCCTCTTGTACGAGTATGTCGGGAAGAAGACTGTGGACCTGCAGCATACGGAGGTTCCAGACGCATACAGAGGGAGAGGCATTGCCAAGCACCTGGCCAAGGTTCGGCAGTCTGACAATATGGAATGGAACCATAGCCCAATGCAAAATACACCCTCACTCCTAGGAATGTCCCTAGATCTTTTTAACATTTATCTGTGCCTTTCAGATAAGCAATGGGAGTCCATAGGTCTCAATATTACTGGTTAGGCATTTAAGCCCATGGCCTTGTCCAGAAACAACTCATAATGCTACCCATCATTTGCTATAACACAATTCTGCAGGAGGACCTTCTTGCAATCTGGACCTGTGCAGCTCACTCTGTGTATGGAGAGAAGTCTTTGTACCTCTTTAACCCAGTAAGAGACAGTAAATACAGTTTCCTAAGCTGTCAGCTGATAAACTGCTTTCATTGGACATTTTGGACTCTCCCATCTAGTTCTCTTTATAACAGCTGCATGGCAATATGAATGTTGCTTGTAATTCTGAAAATCCAAGCATTGGCCTGTTTATTCAGTCTAGGCAGTGCTTTGCCAGATGAGTTCAGTTTAGAGCGCTGGTGGGTAATATCAAGGGAACAGTTATGGTAGAGATAAGAGGAAGAAGGAAATTAAAACATGGTTTGTTTGAAGATCTGTGTAGACCGGAACGTTAATATTTTAAATCTTTATATAAAATATAATAGAGCAAGTGTCTCACCTTTTATCTGCAGTCCCTGATTACTGCATGTAATTAAAATAAAACCAGAGTGACACAGACAGTTACTTTGTAAACTCAAGCTACAAAACAACTCCTAAATTAAATGGCAATGTTCTGTTGATTGCAGGCTGCCATGGATTTTGTGGTGGAAGAGGATCTGAAGGCTCACCTTACCTGCTGGTACATCCAGAAATACGTCAAAGAGAATCCCCAACCTCAATACCTGGAGCACATCCACCCCATGTGATCCCATGACAGAGAGGAGTGGAGAGGGAGAGAGACTGAGGTAGAAAGCATGGCCTCATGCTTTTGGTTTGGAGGACTTTGTGCTGTTTTTTTTTGGGGGGGGGGGGTAAGGGAGAGGGAAACCATACTATAGCTATCTCTACAGACATAAAGACTCCCTGTTGGAGAGCAGTGGTAGAGGAACTGTCCGAGTGCCATTGACATTACTCATGGCCTGTCCTCCATGGGAATGGACAATCAGTGTGTGTGTGTGTGTGTGTAAAGAAAAAATGAATGTTGTAGAGTGTTGCTGTCTTATTGTATATACAGTGGCAAGACTGAATGCAGGATTCCTGTTTTTATACTGTAAGAAGCAATGTCTCATCACACTTTGGCCGTATTGCTTTCACTTATCCTGTCTTGGCTGGTCATTTGAAGAGGAGTAAACAACGGCAGGAGGAAAGGAACAGCTTTCTGGAGTGGAATGCAATCCTGATCATTCAGGATGTTTGTCCTCTTGTCAAAACCATCAAGACAAACAGCTGTTCATCAGGACCTTGATTAGCTGAATCAGGTGTGTTAGAGCAGTATTGGCGCAATAGTGTGCACATACAATAGCTCTCCAGGAGGGTGGACCACACCTGGTTTACTTTAGACCATCAACTTGCGGGCTATATCCCCTACATGCAGTCAGCCTGTCGTAGGCTAGTGAGGCACTTCCCTCTATTCCTGCTATGCTGCCCAAGACTATCTGTCCCCATGTTCATCAGGACAACCACTCTTCAGTAGGCCTACCCTTCACCTTAAATGTTACTGTACAGAAAGCTGCTGTGCTATCTGACATGAGACATTGCCATAGAACCTTCATTGACCGTGGGGGTAATCATCTACTGTCTGTAAAAGCACTAATTCAGGGCTGTTCTTCTACAGTTTAAATCTTGTGTGGCATTTTCTCTATACAGTTTACAAGCATGGCTTAAGAAAACAAAACAAAATTCCAATATCAAGTAACAGGTTGTATTTTTCATTTGCTGAGTATCTTAAACTACAGTAGGGATTCTCTCTGGCTTTGACCTAGGTGAGATGTACTATTTACTAGGTGACTGAATGCATACTGGTCAGGAAAGCAGTAAAACTGATGACACAGTCTTCAGGGGATGGCTCTGTAGGCCTACTGTCTGACAGGGATGGGTATAAAGTCTGCAGACAGTCTGATTATTTACCATATCTCTCTTGTTTTAAATTAAATAATACCTTATTTGACTAACCATTGAAACATTGATTTACAATCATTTAGATGTGCCTTATACATTTTAAAGTAATTTCCTAGTATACTTCACCTCTGAGCTGCAGAATACCAAGGTGATAACATTTTAAAGGTGCACTTTATGCAATTAATCTATTGACAAGGGAGGCAGGGAGCATACTAATGGATTGCACATGTTACCGTGGTTTGCACTGGCTTGGCACAGGGTTACAACACACTTCCCAGTCTAGTGTTATACACTGTGTGTGCGATAAGCCAGATAAACTCACTAGAGAAGCTTGGATAGGACAGGACACAATATGGGTAAGTATAGCAACCTGAGGCAGGTAAATATCACCCCCACTTCAGTGTGACAGTCCGTTGCATTGAAGTGTGAGTGTAGCCCATAATAGCTAGTGGAACAATTTACCTGCTGCGCAACCTGGCTATAGAATGGTTTATCCTACTCTTGATTCCCATAGTGTTGTCCTTGCTTGTGATTGGTCATTTCTCAACTGTTAAAAAACATAAACATGATGTGTAGGCAGCATTTTCCGCATTTGTGTTATACATTTTGTATTACAGTTTACGTCAAAATGTACTAGTGTAGTAAATTAAACTGACCTCTACATTTACATGGTATAAATAATGAGTGGTACATCCTACATGCATTCAATTAATTATGGGAAATGTAGTACGACAAAGTACATTAAGTCGTCCTCGCAGTGTATTGCAAGCATAACATACACTACACATCCTAGCTTGCACTGCGTCCACAGCAGTCGTATATTGGTTCTCCAAGATGGCGTCGTTGGGAAGGAGGCGCGGTGTCCCAGTCAACAGGGAGAGGTCAGTTTGACTCAATCATTGCCATATCGCGACTGTTTTTTGTGTACAAGGCCTGTTTTATGATACCTACACGTTCACTATTCCAACATATGGCCTTTAAAAGCAAAATGCAGCTGTCACTCCCAAATTCCTTCCTCCATAATTGCTCATGTGATGTTTTGATTAGCATGTTTGCTATCGTCGCTAACCTCGATAGCCTGTTCATCAAAGCTTCAAAGTCAAGTTCTGAATAGGTTAGCCATCCCAACTAAAATGGTGTGAAAACATGCCGTAACGTTACAAAGTAGATATACTAGCACATATCAAGCATATCGGTCGTATAACACAATACTAACGTTTTACTCGCCGCTTGTAATTTATGTACTAGCTACTTTTCAGAGCAGCTAGCTTCCAAACAGCGGTAGAGCTGACCAATGTAACGTAATGAACTGCCGTTATGCAAAGCTGCGTCCAATACAGCACAGCAGCAGCTCCCATGTTATACGTAGCTAATATAGATGTTACTGGAATTTTGAAAGTTGTGAATGATCAACATGCTCACTAACCCAGAGTTTTATTTACGTTAGCTAGCTAACAGTTAGCTACTTGACGGGTGCGTTCGTAAATTCGCTCTGGAGTGTCTGACTCAGCCAGGGTGAATTTACGAACGCAGCCTTATTTAGCATGCCGTGTTAATCTTGTTGGGGAGCTAGCTAGCGCTCTTGCGCGTGGCAAAATGTTTGCAAAGTGAGAGATTCGAGTTTTACACGTGAGTTATTTCCACTTGATATAGCTACATTTAGTTTTCTCCTGCATATTGTTTATATTGTCCATAGCTACGTTAACGTTCCCAGGCACAGTCCCTGGTTCGTATCCAGGCTGTATCACATCCGGCCGTGATTGAGAGTCCCATAGGGTAGGCCATCATTGTAAATAAGAGTTTGTTCTTATTAACTGACTTGCCGAGTTAAATGAAGTTATCACCATAGCTTATTACTAACAGGCTACTTGAGTGACTGACGACTAGTTAGTGAACTCTTGAGAATTCTAAACATGAGAAAATACCATACTTTACCTTTGATTCAACAGCTCATATTTATGTCAAACATGCACAGGCAACACATGTCAAAGTTCCACAAAAGTGTCTTGTTTTTACCACAGTGAGCTGAAAAAACAGGTGTTGTGCACTAATCTGATAAAGGTCATGGACTATAATGTAAAAAAAAATGTTTTTTGTAAACGTAGTTGTTCCCCTTATTTCTTCACAAGTGGTACTCATCTGTACATCATCATTAAAAACTGGTGCAACCACTTGCCTTAGGCCCCGAAGCTGCACAATTGCTATGAAGCTTGGAAAATAATTGGGAATTTAATATTGTGATTCTCTTCCTTTTCCATCTACTTTCTAATCCCCTCTCTCTCCCTCATTATCTCATCTCTCTCTGTACACAGGGGAGTGATGGCGGCAACGGACTGCTACATCGTTCACGAGATCTACAACGGGGAGAATGCGCAGGACCAGTTTGAGTATGAGCTGGAGCAGGCACTGGAGGCCCAGTACAAGTACATTGTGATCGAGCCCACACGCATTGGCGACGAGACGGCCCGCTGGATCGCCGTGGGCAACTGCCTGCACAAGACGGCCGTCCTGTCGGGCACCGCCTGCCTCCTGACGCCGCTCTCGCTGCCGCCTGAGTACTCGCGCTACGTGGCACTGCCCGCTGGTGCCCTCAGTGTGGCCTGCTCCGCCCTCTACGGAATCTCCTGGCAGTTCGATCCCTGCTGCAAGTACCAGGTGGAGTACGATAGCCAAAAACTCTCGCGGCTGCCCCTGCACACACTCACCTCCTCCACGCCAGTGGTTCTGGTGCGCAGGGACGACATCCACAGAAAGAGACTCCACAACACGATAGCGCTGGCCGCCCTGGCCTACTGCGCCAAGAAGATCTACGAACTCTATGTGGTATGAGCATACTCTGAAGAGGGTTAAACAAATAAAATAAATAAAATTTAAAAAAATATAGCGGGAAAAGAAAGAATCCACCCAGTAGTAAGCCAAGTGGAAGCCATGTGCTGAGTCGAGGGTTTGCCCCTAACCCCCTCCACCCCACCTCACTTGCGCGGGCGCTTACTTTTGGGCTGTTTGATGGATCAGAGGGATATAGTTCAAACTAGAAGGAATTATTTTTCCCTTATTTTCTTTACTTGTAAGTGACATCACCAGTGCACTTATCCATATGGTACCCTTGCGCCTCTTCCCAATCCCTGTACCCCTCTCAATACACTAAGTTAGGGCACAAGGGTAGCTAAGTAAAAAGATTTAGACTGAATTGTGTTGCAGTTGAAACGGACAGGCTTAAGTATTACCAACATGTCTATTCCTTGTAGTTTTACTGTACCCCTTTCTTGCTGATCAGTATGTCACCCTTTCATTAAACATTAGGATATTTCAAACTCATTTCTGTATTTTGTTTTTCATTAAACAAATTTTACACCATGTCTTGAATCACAAAGGCAATAGCATTACCTTTGTTTTCAGACTTGTCTTTCTAGGTTTACTCAGTTTTTGGAACAAAGTCAAGACCTTTAAACATACTTGTTTGGCCATCCCTCAACAGTCAGTTGTTAAGGACAAAACAGATCAACACAAACATAGGACTTGCTGCGCATGGCCGATTTCCTTTCTGTTCCTTTCCCAACATTGTGTTTATCTGTCTTGTCCTTTACACACATGCAGTTATGGGCAAAAATACTGTCCAGATGGAGCTCTTTGTGGGATTGTTAGACACTTAATGGGGACTTTCTGAGTGGGTTGTGTATGTAAGGGACATGTACACTGAGTGTACCAAAAATTAAGAACTCCTGCTCGTTTCATGACAGACTAACCAGGTGAAAGCTATAATCCCTTATTGTTGTCACTTGTTAAATCCACTTCAATCAGTGTAGATGAAGGGGAGGCGACAGGTTAAAGGCTGTTGTTTAAGCCTTGTGACAATTGAGACATGGATTGTGAGCCATTGATTGGTGAATGGGCAAGACAGAATATTTAAGTGCCTTTGAATAGGGTATCGTAGTAGGACCCTGGCACACCTGTTTGTGTCAAGAACTGCAGTGCTGGTGGGGTTTCCCATGTGTATCAAGAATGGTCCACCACCTAAAGGACATCCAGCCAACTGTGGGAAGCATTGGAGTCAGCATGCATTAGGAAGGTGTTCCTAATGTTTGGAGTACACAGTGTTTATGGAGTCCCAAATGTTGCAAGTTGTCTTCTTGTGGTGTTTTTTAATCTTAAAAATCAGGTTGTTTGCTATGTAAAATAGAACATGACAACTTTGTGTACACACGACTTAGCCAGGTTACAAGAAAATTATCATTCATAGTTTTATATTTTAAATTAATTAAAAATCGCACTAAAGAGAGCAACATTAAATTTAGTGTGTCTAACCATTATGGTTTACCTGTATTTTATTTTGAATATTATTTGAAATTGTAAGGCTTTGCAGCTTGATGGGGGCCTGATTAGCCAAATACCTGTTTGGCAATCATCAATACAGGGCAACTTACCCTGTTTGCCTGTCTTTTCTTTCACATTGCTGCTTTGCAATATATTATACAAAATTAACAATGAACAACCTGGAAAGTCTTTCTTGGGATTGCAGTTAAAATACTTAGAACATGTACAATGTTTTTTTCTAGTAATTGTGCTAGCTTATTACCTCCAGCTCTAACTTTGGATCATCTTGATATGCATTTGAGAGTCATCAGTTGAGAATGGTGTGATACCAGAGAAAAGTCCCAAGTCGGTGGACAATCTCTCTCTCTCCAGCAGGTGGCGTATTGTCGTCGTTTTGCACACCAAGCAAGGAGTTTTTATATGGAGGGCAATGAGTGTCGAATTTGGTCAACAAAAAATGAATGGCTTATTTTCCTACGTGACGTTTATTTGATGAAATATAAGTTTCGTAATGCTTAAATTGTTACGAGTGTACTGATATAAGTAGGACACGTGACTTCCCGGCAATTCCGATATAAAGTGTTTTTTTCTCAAGAGTTGTCTACGCATATTCGTGACATGAGGCTATAGCATACAGGCAGTTAACGTCAACAACCCTAATCGAATATTCAAAACAAGATTACAATAATGAGATGTATCCACCAATCCAAAGAAAGGATAGAAGGTTGCTAGACAGCCCGCTGTGTTTTTTTTAGCTGTTCTGCATCGTGGACAACGACTACCATTGTTAAGGCGGAGAGACATGTAATCTTGTCAGTATATCCATAATCTTTGGTGACGCGTGGCAGTGACAGATATAAATATGTGTTGAGTTGAAACTATTGTAAACTAAAGAAATATAACCTGTTTAAAAACGGAATACTCCGGGTTAGCAATAATGCGCACTGATTGACAGCCTACACGTGATTGGCAGAAATCCTTCCAACGTCACATACAACTGATTGGCTGGAATTAAACTTTCCTAGCTGCTTCCGGGTTACTTTCTATTGTCGGTGTTCAGATTTGAACAAAGATTACTATCAAATATTATCATCAAACCTTTATGTTGACGACGATTCAAACGGACAGGTGTCAGGTGTGTAAAGTTTTCGGCATAGCTACATAAGATATTTGCGGCACTTTGGTTAGTCATGTTGAGTTTATTAGCCATCTGTCAGTAGCTGCAGGCTCATATTTTAGTAAGACGACTTGGTTGTGGAATATTAAAAGTTATTTAGCAACTAATGTAGCTAGTGACTGATTATTCTGTATTTAATGTGAGGGTTCTGCCTTGTAGCAAAGTAAACTAGCTAGAGGACCAAACGGTGTCATTGTATACGGTCGGAACATAACAGCAGCTGTTATTGTTGTGTGCTTCTTTTTATTTAGCCAGCAGATCCGCTTACTTATAGCTGCATTTGTGTCGATCCGCGCTCTAAAGCATGTGTAACGCATGCTGGAACGAATCTTGGACCTGCGTGAGTAGGGGGTGCAAGGTCCCCAATTTACAATTGGCTCATTCATCCCCGATAACTATTCCACGGGTCGTTGCTGTAAATGAGAATGTATTCTCAGTCAATTTACCTGGTAAAATGAAGAAAAAAATATATATTATACCAGGTATTGTGAGTCACGTGGAACTTTTTTTGCCCGTGTAAACAAGCTTGCTCCCTAACATGATGATATAGTGTGTGTTTTTACTAATCACACCCAGAAACTTTTTTAGGTGTTGTGAAAGCAAAACGTTTTGTGTAGAATTCAAACAAATACTCCAGGAAACCGAACCAGGGTAAAACATGTAATATGTGAAAACGCCCTAAGACATAGCGGAGCCGGCGGAAAACGAACCTCAACCCTGGGATGAGAAATGCATTGTACTCCGAATCAGTGGAGGCTCCTCACAGGAGGAAGGGGAGGACCATCCTCCTCAGTGAAACAATAAAGTTATCCTCTTCAGATAAAACTATAATAAATATATTTAACCAAATAATTGATTAAAACGCACTGTTTCCAATTAAGTTCTACAGTAGCCTCAACAGCACTCTAGTGTAGCACCATGGTGTAGCCGGAGGACAGCTCGTTTCTGTCCTCCTCTGGGTACATTGACTTAAATGCAAAACCTAGGAGGCTAATGGTTCTTACCCCCTTCCATGGACAGACGCATGAATTAAAACAACTTCTGGAGGACGTCCTCCAAACTATCAGAGAGCTCTTGCAGCATAACTGGCATATTGTCCACCCAATCAAAGGATAAGATAATTAATCTAGTACTGAACGAATAAGCTACAGCTAGCTAGCACTACAGTGCATACAATGTGGTGAGTAGTTGACTCAAAGAGAGCGAAAGACAATAGTTGAACAGTTTTGAACAAATTAATTTCTTAAAAATGAAGAAGCAATAGAGAGAACTAGCTATTTGTTGTATTTTTTGCACTTTCACTTGTGCAGCTAACTTAAACAGAGAGGGATGCTATGTTAGCAACTGGCTATGGCTATCCAACACTGGAACTCTTCAATGTCAAGGTAATCTTTTGGTTTTATTAATTTATTGCCACAGGGGGCCCACCGGCGTAACTGCAACTGCTTGCTAACTGTACACTGTACTGCATGATTGTAGCGGGTTTACTAACGCGTTAGTTCTAGTAACTATGTTGACTATGACGTTTGCTAATATGGGGACAACGATGTAGGCTGTGTGTAGTGCTTATGAAGGTTTGGCTTGGAAATTATTATTTTTTTGCCTGGTCACAGACAGCTGATGTGTTGTGCACTGAAGTCCACAGGCGAAGGGAAAAGGTGTTATGAGAGCGCGTAGATGTGATCATGCTGTTTGCATGTGGCTGCTATGAAAGTGAACTGTGTTAGCATGTGATCGGGGGTATTCATTCTGACGATTCTGTTGTTGAAATGTTTCTTAAACGGGGATAAACATACCTGAATTTGTCCAATAAACTTTTGTTTGCAACTGTTGGGACTAATGATTACACCCTAGATCAAGCTAGATGCAGGCAAGAGTGTGCAAGGCGGAATCGAATGTGTCACTGTCTGTCACCTTGATTACTTAAATTTCTCTCGACCTGTGAACCTACGTTATAAACTTTCTTTCATAGGCTAGGTTGTAGCAACCTCATGATGGGTATAGGGAAAATTTTACAATCATGTAGTAGCCTAAACCTATCGATGTTACATTGAGCTCAGGGAATGGAATATGAATGACAGTCATCCAATGTGCTGTAATAGATATAAGGCTATGCTTGTTTTAAAAAAAAAGTGTTCTCCCTCAAATAACCAAATTCAACCTAGCAAATTTCCGATTTATATGAAATTGTTTGACTACAGAAGTAGCAAAACTGTTCTTCAAATCTATGATACTCCCCCACTCTTAACATACTGCTTTGACTAGTTGGGCCCAAGCTTGCTGTACAACATTAAAACACATTCAGTCTGTCTGCAAACAGGCTCTCAAAGTCTTGATAGGAAGCCCAATAGCCATCATCACTGTTACATCCTCAGAAAGCAGGAGCTCCTGAGTTGGAAAAATCTTGTGCAATACACCGACGCATGTCTTGTATTCAAGATCCTAAATGGCCTGGCTCCCCCTCCACTCAGTACTTTTGTTAAACAGAGAACCCAAACATGGCAGCAGATCCACAAGGTCTGCCATGAGAGGTGACTGTATAGTTCCCTTAAGGAAAAGCACCTTTAGTCAATCTGCTTTCTCTGTGAGAGCTTCTCATGTTTGGAATACCCTGCCATCAGACACACAACTGCACCACCTATCACACATTCACAAACAACATGAAGACATGGCTAAAGGACAATCAGACTTTTGAACATAATCGCTAGTTGTGTATTGCTACTTTCCATGTTGTCTGTAGCTTGTTAGGTGTGGAAACACTTTGTTGCTTTTATGGATTTTGTCTTGTTGCTTTTTGTGCTACGTTGCTCGGTGTGCATGCAACGTCTTGCCTGTCCTATGTTGCTCTGCTTGTGCTCACTGCTCATTAATTGTTTATTGTTTTTAATAACCTACCCAGGGACTGCGGTTGAAAATTTACCGGTTTTTACCGAAATGTTGATTAATGTGCGCACTCTGTAAAAATAAACTCAAACTCATCTTAAACTGCACCGACTGCCACTGCTCCAAATTGTCCCATTAGCCCATCTGAATAGAATATACCCCCTTTTTACTGTGACACAATTTACAGAAAATGGCGTCCCCAATATGAAAAAACTATTGGACTTAAGCTGATTGGCCCCTCTTTAAGGGCTGCAGATGAGCAATGATGCTACTTGGGGTGTAAACTCTGTGTATTTGGAAATCAATCAAATTGTATTGTGCCAAATACAAAAGGTGTAGACTTTACAGTGAAATGCTTATTTACAAGCTCATTCCTAACAGTGCACAGTTAAAAAGTAGGACAAATATTTTCTAAATAAAAACACAAAAACCATAACGAGTACCGGTACCGAGTCAATGTGCAGGAGCACAGGGTATTTGAGGTATGTACATGTGGGTAGGGGTAAAAGTGACAAGGCAATCAGGATAATAAAGAGGGTAGCAGCAGCGTATGTAAAATGTGTGTGTGTGGTGTCAATATGCATGCGTGTGTGTTGGAGTGACAGTGTAGTGTATGTGAGGGTAGAATCTAGTGGGTGTGAAGAGCCAGTGCAAGGAAGTCAGTCCAAAACAATTAAGATACATAAATAATAAAGGGGGGTCAGTGTAAATTGTCCGGGTAGCCATTTGATTAACTGTTCAGCAGTCTTATGGCTTGGGGGTAGAAGCTGTTCAGGTGCCTTTTGGTCACAGATTTGGTGCTCCGGCACCGCTTGCCGTGCAGTAGCAGAGAGAAAAGTCTATAGGCTGGAGTCTGACAATTTTCAGGGCCTTCTTCTGACACCGCCTGGTATAGAGGCCATGGATGGCAGGGCGTTTGGCCCCAGTGATGTACTGGGCCGTACGCACTACCCTCTGTAGCACCTTGCGTATGGATGCCGAGCAGTTGCCATACCAGGCGGTGATGGAGCCTGTCAAGATGCTCTCAATAGTGCAGCTGTATAACATTTAAATGATCTGAGGGTCAATGCCAAATCTTTTCAGCCTGCTGAGGGGAAGAGGCATTATTGTTCCCTCTTCACGACTGTGTTGGTGTGCATGGACCATGATAGGTCCTGAGTGATGTGGACGTCAAGGAACTTGACGCTCTCGACCCCCCTCCGTCAATGTGAATGGGGGTGTGTTCAGCCCTCCATTTCCTGTAGTCCTCAATAATCTCCTTTGTCTTGCCCACGTTGAGGTTGTTGTCCTGGCACCACAATGCCAAGTCTCTGACCTCCCCCTATAGGCTGTCTCATCGTCGTTGGTGATCAGACCTACCACCGTCGTGTCGCAAACTCATGGGTTAACAGGGAGTGCAGGAGGGAACTGAGCATGCACCCAAGTGGCATGCACCCAGTGCGTTACTGATATTTCTTGTTTTGAGTTTTTGCTTGTAAGCAGGAATCAGTAGGAAAGAGTTATGGTCTGATTTGCCAAATGGAGAGCTTTGTATGGAGTCTGTGTGTGTAGTAAAGGTGATCTAGAGGTTTTTATCCCTCTAGTTGCACAGGTGACATGCTGGTAGAAATGAGGTAAAACGGATTTCAATTTTCCTGAATTAAAATTACCGGCCACTAGGAGAACCACCCCTGGATGAGCATTTTCTTGTTTGCTTATGGCCCTATACAGCTTGTTGAGTGTGGTCTTAGTGCCAGCATTGGTTTGCAATGGTAAATACACAATGACAAATATAGATCAAAACTCTTAGTAAATAGAAGTGCTCCTGAGTACAATGGAACCCCCCCCACACACAATATGAAAAATGTGCTGAACATCATGCAATAACAATGGGCTAATTAACAAGTGTTTTCTAAATTTGATTATCATATTATTATTAATATTGTTATTACTATTAATAGAAGTATTGTAAAAAAAAAAAAAACATTTACTGTTACCATAACTATCTAGTAATCATTACTTTTAATGCTGTTAAATGTCAATGCAATATTATTATTTGCGCTGTAAAGGCGATTAACTTCATTCCTTTTTTCATGTTGTTAAACAAAATTCTAAGTCCGCTTACATTTCCTCATAAAATGTTACGAATTTCGACCATTTGTATAATTCTTTACCACCTTCATTGTGGGACTTTTATTTTGAAGGGAAATCTCTAAGCCTTATCACAGCGTTTCATAATGTACTATTATTGGCCTTATTCTGTTTTTGTTGTATTTTTTACTGAAGCGTACTAAGACAAAAGAAACATGACACAGTGTGTACATAACACATTAGTGCAGGACATTTAGAAATGGATTAAAATGCTGGAATTAAACAATGCAAAAAAATGCGTTCATTAAGGAAATAGACGCCTGGCTCAAATAGAAGTCGGTCTCTAATTAGCGCCTGTTGTGTTCAGTGATTTAAGCAAATAAACGCTTGCGCTATTAAAGAAAAGTTTTACGGTATTTTAATTTGGTGGGCAATGATTTCTGCTGATCCTCACAGGTTGGCAGCCTCTAACTTGCCTCTGAAATGATGCTATTTTCTACACAGTTCACTACTTCTGACCAGATTCCTATCAAAAGTAGTGCACTATATAGAAAATAGGGTGCCATTTGGGAAGCAGCTTGGAAATCCTGAAGAGAAGTGGTTGTGTGTTGTCCAGGCAGGGTAAACTGATTTGGACCGGACCACCCGACCCTATCATCCCAGCCATGGAGCGTGTAATGGGCGGAGTGGTGCCGCTGGTCCTGGGTGGGCTGGGGTTGGTGCTGCTCTACCGGCTGCTCCAGAGGCTCCAACAGGGGGCTACCATCCAGGACACTGTAGTGGTCATCACTGGAGCCAGCTCTGGCCTGGGGAGAGGTGAGTGTTATTTTGGATTAGAAAATGTAATGTCCTCAATGAGGCAGTTTCGCAGCATACACAATGTAGGCTACATAGACAGAATCACAAAAATAAAATTAAAAAAACATTCTCAAAGGTTCTAGGTACTAGTTCAAAGTGAACTATACCTTTTAAATTAGTGTGTGTGTGTTGTGTTGCAGAGTGTGCTCGGGTGTTCCATGCTGCCAAAGCAAGGCTGGTTCTGTGTGGCCGGGACGGAGCCAGGCTACAGGACGTAGTTCAGGAGCTCATAGCCACCGCAGCAGACAGCCAGCAGCAGGTATGGAGACACATACTTACTCACTTCGCATCTCCTCTTCCTCCACTGGGCTGACATGAAAACATAAGATAAGGGAGTTGGATACTAGAAATTTGCCTTCACCAGTTCAGCTTTTTTACATCATGTCAGATGAAGGAAAGGAGACAGGGGAGAGAGGAACATTTGACTATTGAGATGCACCCCTTGAATTCTTATGACATGTCTGTGATGTCATCACCGGCAGACGTACACCCCCTGTATGGTGATCTTTGACCTGTCCGACACAGCGGAGGTGGTTGCCATGGCCGCAAAGGAGATCCTGAGTTGCTACGGCCACGTGGACGTCCTCATCAACAACGCCGGCATCAGTCACCGCGGCAACATCCTGGAGACGCATATCTCCGTACAGAGGGACGTCATGGACACCAACTACTTTGGGCCCATAGCTCTAACTCAAGGTAAAGGTTATGATCACCCGATTTCCAAATGTACTCTCTCTGTGGTCAAATGACAAATGCCATTCATGTCTTGAGCTCATGTAGTCTCTTGATTTTTCTCTCCACTCTCAACTTTTTTTGTTTTCTCCATCCCTCTCTCTCTCTCCAACTGTAGCCCTCCTGCCCTCCATGGTTCGCCGGCACAGTGGACACGTAGTGGTCATCAGCAGTGTCCAGGGGAAGATTGCTATCCCCTACAGATCAGCTTGTGAGTAATGTAGAGATAGTGATGCCAACCCTATAACTGAGGTTAAATAATTATCCATGAAATCACATTTTGACATTTTGATCTTTTAGAAAATGTGTAACATAACAAAAATCTACAAACATTTCCAAAGGAAGGTGAAACGGTTATTATTTCCACCTGCAAATAGCTCTGTCAGTGATATCTGTACTAGTAAAGGAATAAAAACAATGTGTTTTGAGCAGATGCTGCCTCCAAACACGCCACCCAGGCCTACTTTGACTGTCTGAGGGCTGAGATGGAGCGCTACAATATCCAGGTGACAGTGGTCAGCCCTGGCTACATCAGAACCAACCTGTCTCTTAACGCTGTCACGTGTGATGGCTCCAAATATGGAGGTAATGGAGAGGAATTAACTGCCCACTCTTTCTCTGCCCTTCCCCTCCCCCTCTGTAATTACATTAGTCATCTATTTATTTCTCTCCTTTCTACTCTGGTGAAGTCCTGGATGAGACAACAGCTTTAGGGCGGGAACCGAAAGATGTGGCCCAAGTGGTCCTGAAGGCTGTCCATCACAGGAGTAAAGAGGTCCTTTTGGCTGGGCCCCTGCCCACTCTGGCCATCTACATTCGCACCCTGTGGCCCGCCCTCTTCTTCAAAGTCATGGCCTCTCGGGCCCGCAAGGAGCAGAAATCCAAAGATGAGTGAGAAGTTGTAGAGGACGTGGCAAAACTATGGGAATGGATAAATTGATTAATGCACACTAACTTGCAAATGGAAAAGTTGTTTTGTTTTAAAGCCACAGTGTGATGTGTAGTGTTTCATTAGATGAAATAACAGAAAATCTTACAAACTGCTTCAACTTCAAGGTTAACATATTGCGAAGTGTTCAGGGTAGATCACATTAACAATTATGATATTGACGTGTAATAACATTTCATAGCGACCTGAACATTTCATTTGTTGAAATGATTAGCTTTGGAGTTTGTTCATGATAATTTGTGAATTAAACAAAAATACAGATGATCAATTTGATGTCGTTGTGTGCCCCTGAACAATACCACCATTACTGGCTTAGCTCATAGACCTGTTAGAAAACTCAGTTGCTCTGTCATCTGAGTTCTTCATTAGTGAATACTGTGTGATGGTTATTGAACAAATCTGTTGATGGTGCAGATATAGTATAGACATTCAGGGATTGTTTCTAATAACCTTATTTCTCTCAAATAATATTTATTTGTGGCCTCAGGTATACAAACACATTACAATTATAAACAGGACAGGGTGAAAACATGTACAGAAGCCTAATACAATATACTACGTGGTAACACATGCTGACTGAGAATTTCAATTTACATTAATACAGAACAATTTGAGTGAACATTGATCAAAAGCATCTTCAAAAAAATCCAACAAGAAATGTAAACATTTCTAGAGCATATGACGAGTGTCAGTCCAGCGATATTCTCAGAATGTTCTTGCAATGTAACGTTTCTAGAAGTTCTATTTTACATTAAAGCTGCAATATGTAACTTTTTGGGGCGACCTGAAAAGCATCTTCCATTCGCTAATTAAGTGCATAGATGACATGTCTTTTTTTTCACTGCCCCGAGACAGGTGCATGATAATTCTAAATCAAAACTAATTTTTGAAATCATAGTTGCACACATGTAGGCCCATAGGCCTATATGTTCTGATAAGGTTTGGATCACAACTAAAAAGTGTCCAAATAACTTAGTGCCTTGCGAAAGTATTCGGCCCCCTTGAACTTTGCGACCTTTTGCCACATTTCAGGCTTCAAACATAAAGATATAAAACTATATATTTTTGTGAAGAATCAACAACAAGTGGGACACAATCATGACGTGGAACGACATTTATTGGATATTTCAAACTTTTTTAACAAATCAAAAACTGAAAAATTGGGCGTGCAAAATTATTCAGCCCCTTTACTTTCATTGCAGCAAACTCTCTCCAGAAGTTCAGTGAGGATCTCTGAATGATCCAATGTTGACCTAAATGACTAATGATGATAAATTCAAGTCTCCGTATAAATGCACCTGCACTGTGATAGTCTCAGAGGTCCGTTAAAAGCGCAGAGAGCATCATGAAGAACAAGGAACACACCAGGCAGGTCCGAGATACTGTTGTGAAGAAGTTTAAAGCCGGATTTGGATACAAAAAGATTTCCCAAGCTTTAAACATCCCAAGGAGCACTGTGCAAGCGATAATATTGAAATGGAAGGAGTATCAGACCACTGCAAATCTACCAAGACCTGGCCGTCCCTCTAAACTTTCAGCTCATACAAGGAGAAGACTGATCAGAGATGCAGCCAAGAGGCCCATGATCACTCTGGATGAACTGCAGAGATCTACAGCTGAGGTGGGAGACTCTGTCCATAGGACAACAATCAGTCGTATATTGCACAAATCTGGCCTTTATGGAAGAGTGGCAAGAAGAAAGCCATTTCTTAAAGATATCCATAAAAAGTGTTGTTTAAAGTTTGCCACAAGCCACCTGGGAGACACACCAAACATGTGGAAGAAGGTGCTCTGGTCAGATGAAACCAAAATTGAACTTTTTGGCAACAATGCAAACCGTTATGTTTGGCATAAAAGCAACACAGCTCATCACTCTGAACACACCATCCCCACTGTCAAACATGGTGGTGGCAGCATCATGGTTTGGGCCTGCTTTTCTTCAGCAGGGACAGGGAAGATGGTTAAAATTGATGGGAAGATGGATGGAGCCAAATACAGGACCATTCTGGAAGAGAACCTGATGGAGTCTGCAAAAGACCTGAGACTGGGACGGAGATTTGTCTTCCAACAAGACAATGATCCAAAACATAAAGCAAAATCTACAATGGAATGGTTCAAAAATAAACATATCCAGGTGTTAGAATGGCCAAGTCAAAGTCCAGACCTGAATCCAATCGAGAATCTGTGGAAAGAACTGAAAACTGCTGTTCACAAATGCTCTCCATCCAACCTCAATGAGCTCGAGCTGTTTTGCAAGGAGGAATGGGAAAAAAATTCAGTCTCTCGATGTGCAAAACTGATAGAGACATACCCCAAGCGACTTACAGCTGTAATCGCAGCAAAAGGTGGCGCTACAAAGTATTAACTTAAGGGGGCTGAATAATTTTGCACGCCCAATTTTTCAGTTTTTGATTTGTTAAAAAAGTTTGAAATATCCAATAAATGTCGTTCCACTTCATGATTGTGTCCCACTTGTTGTTGATTCTTCACAAAAAAATACAGTTTTATATCTTTATGTTTGAAGCCTGAAATGTGGCAAAAGGTCGCAAAGTTCAACGGGGCCGAATACTTTCGCAAGGCACTGTAAATTAAGCTTAACTGGCATACATAGGCGGCACATGAGTTTCAAGTTTGGGGAAGAAAAAAAAAAATGCACCTTTATGCATGTAATGCTTTATTATAGTCACATTTGCAGTCACTTTTGAGAACAGCTAATTGATTGCATTTTGGAACATTCGCTCTTATAGCGCATTGCTGCGCTTATGTGAAGAAACAGCCTAATAGTTTATCAACATTTTAAGCCAAACGTTCTGATAGGTTGCATCAGCCTAATTGCTTTTAGGTTTGATGCGAGTGGTATTAATTTGGGATCTATCACATGTTCTTGCACAGAATAGGTCAACCTTTGTACTATGGGCGATAGTAGATTGACATAGGCCAGTGCTTTTGCTGTTTGTTAGGCCTACTCATCTTATGTGGACCGTTCTAACATCTTCAAAACACTCCTCGGAATTTGATGAAGGATGCACGCTGTTGCATCCCCAATGTGTCTGTATTCACTTGTAGCCTACTTCAGAGTTGAGATGGCTGTGAGAAGGACCCGATCACATGAAGGGCATTGGCTAATAAGAATTGAGATATCTGAGAGAGCCATGTGAGTGAGAGGTGCTTCGGAGCAAGGCTGCTGGGAGAAGGGAATTCTAATTATTATATTTCAGCCCATGGGCACACAGCCACTTTGGCTGCAAAAGCCATGGGTTTTTTAGGGGGCATTATGGCCACACAAGGGGGAAGCCGCCAGGGAATTCAAGGCCTGTTGAGAATATTATCAAGTGCTTGTCAAATTGTGAATGAGAGACTGATGAAGTGTGTGCAGCCTGCACAAGAAACAATGCAGAGCTCATTCCTTTCATGCATATTTTTTTCAAATCATTAGAGGTACAACATGCAGCCTTAGAATATATCAATATATAGCGCAATGTTTGTATCACAACTAAAGTTGCATAAATAACTGTTTCTTATAGCCAGCCGCATGTGCGCAATCCTTTGGAATTAATTTGGAGAAAATATACTTTTGTATTCTTCATACAATAAAATAATGCTACTGAATTCTAAGCTAATCTTGTTTGTTCCCCATTGCTGGAAGGGGGGCCATGAGTAAAAACATTTGGGAACTCCTGCTTTAAGGGTTATAAATGAAATACTCACCAAGAGGGAGGGCTTGCTCATCAAAGTTGTCATCGTCATTCATTTCCACTACAAGAGACATAAAAGAGGATATTTGTAACGTATACGCAGGGTGTCAGGAAGCAGGTGCAGGAGGTGTTTAATAATAAGAAACATGAAGATAATCAAAACAGGAGTAGCGTACTGAACGTAAACAAAACCAATACTGCCTGAAGACTGGGGCCTCCCGAGTGGCACAGCGGTCTAAGGCACTGCATCACAGTGCTAGTGGCGCCACTACAGACCTGGGCGCATGCACGCTGACACGGTCGCTAGATGTACGGTGTTTCCTCCGACACATTGGTGCGGCTGGCTTCCGGGTTAAGCGAGCAGTGTGTCAAGAAGCAGTGCGGCTTGGCAGGGTCGTGTTTCGGATGAAGCATGGCTCTCGACCTTCACCTCTCACGAGTCCTGACTGTAACTACCAATAGGGGAGGGAAAACAGCGCTCAGCGGTCTCCTAACCACCGGCCCTGGCAACCCACATTGCGCACACACCTGCTCCACATTATGGAAACCTGGACTTCATCATCACCCTGATTACCCCCCCCCCCCCTCCTGACGTGCGGCTTGGTCCGGAAGGTATCCTGGATGATGGGATCCAGGATCTCATCCACCGGGACCCAACAGTGCTCCTCTGGACATACCCCTCCCAGTCCACCAGGTACTGGAGCCGACCCCCACGACGTTGGGAGTCCAAACGGGACCTGACAGCATAGGCAGGGCTCCCATCAATGTCTAGGGCAGGTGGAGGGGTGTTCAGGGGACGGCCCCAGCCAGTGGACCAGGAACCACCGGCCTGAGACGGGAAACATGAAAAGAGGGTGAGAGTCGGTACTTAGTGGGGAGTTGTAATCTATAGGTTACCTCGTTGACTCTGCGGAGGACCTTGCAGGGCCCCACAAACCGGGAGCTGGAGCCTTACATGGGCATAGTTCCAAACCACCTCTGCATGCCAGAACCACTCGTCCACCGCAGGAGCGTTGGTCTGGCTCGGGGTCCACAGAGCCAGGGCAGGCTGGAAGGGGGTCAGCCCGGTGGAGGAGTGACGCAGTGAATTCTGGTCGTACTCCGCCCAAGGAAGGAACCGGGCCCACTCCCTCTGCACGAGTCACTGCCAGGACCTAAGGAACCTCCCAGGCTCCTGGTTCATCCTATCCACCTGCCCGTTGGACTGATGCCGGTACATGGAAGTGAGGCTGACCGTGACCCCGAGCTTCTCTATGAAGACTTTTCATACCCGTGACATGAATTGGGGGACACTATGACCTTCCTCTATGACCTGTGCTCTGGAGGACAGGTAGCAGGTGTGGGTTCTCTCTCCAGAGCCTGGCTTATGTCCACATCTTTGTGGACTTTGATGTTCTTTGAACCTGGGTGATATTACAAGGTGAACTCAAATCTAGTGAAGAATATGGCCCACCTTGCTTGGAGCGGGTTCAGCCGCCTCGCTGTCAGTATGTACTCCAGGTTCCGATGGTTAGTGAGGATGAGAAATGTCCTTGGCGCCCTCCAGCCAGTGTCTTCACTCCTCTAATGCCAACTTCACAGCCAAGAGCTCCCGGTTGCCGACGTTATAGTTCCTCTCTGCAGGAGACAGTTTGAGTAGTGTGATGGAAAATGTTATCTTCGTGCTTTTCTATGAATACATTTCTGTGTTCTATGTTTGTGCTTTTCTAAAAACCCATTTCTCTGTTCCTGCAAGTGACTGAACGAATCCTCACTATCAGTATCTGCAATTTGGCAGTACGCCCCAAAACCTTGTTTAGAGAAAGGGATATCTCAGTTTCAAGGTCTCAGCTTAGAGAGAAGCCTTGTGAGGTATTGGTCTGTCACCTGCGCGAAGCAAACATTAATTATGAATGAAGAATAATATGAATCATGCAAATATAACTTGTTAGTATATAAGGGGACTAACAGGACTGCCCGTTAGAGCTCCTGATCGACATGTGGTGCATTGAGTTGGTTGGAACCTCTCCAGTGCACTGACAATAAACAATGATTCATACAAGATTGACTGAGTGTCCCTGTGGAAGAATTTCCACAACAATTTGGTGTCAACGAACAGGATGATTGATTCGGCCTGATGGGGAGTCAGTGGGGGTCTGCGAGAAAAACTGGTGGCGCATTTTATGAAGCGTGAGGGAAATTCCTGTCTGATCAAAAGATGACAAGACCTACCGAGACCAGACCCTTACTGTGAGCTGCCCAGAAGGAGACATCATCTGCAAACAATTGAGGGACGGCAACTGATTTCAGTAAGTCAATTTTGTTTGAATCTGTATAAAAATCTAAAATAAATTAAATCAAGGTGAGTAACGCCTAAACATGTACCCATAATCTTATAGAGAGAGGCTATTCACTAATTTTATGAGAAGACTAGAGCGAGGGCGTAACGGTACCATGGAAAGCCCCGCTGACCACTGTCTGTAGGCATTCATAAGAAATGTCTACGTGGTCTGCAGCCACTACAAATAAGTGTTTTTAAATATGTGGTGTTATTAAATATGTATATAGGAGATACATATGGTGCATAGCAAGTAACAAGAGAATCGTTGAAGATGCATATGGATAATATGTTAGATTACCAAGTGTGTTTGGGAATAGTAAGTGAATGTGGATGTGGAAGTTGTGATTGTCAGATGACAAATTAAGCTGATTGAAATTTGGATAACAAGATGGAAATTTGGATATTAAACTGATTGAAATTTGAATAACATTGAAATATGGTTTATTGAAAATGTTAAGATTGAAATTTAGCTATAAATTACTGAGTGAATGAGAGCTGTCAGGAGACTAGCTCCAGTGTGAAAGAGGATTACTGAGTAGGTGAAATAATTGATACCCCAGCCAGTTCTATGAGCTTAGTTTTTAGATCTATAACGTTATCTAGGGTTTCTGTCCACCGCCGCCCATCGATCTACAGGTAGTGAGCACTGACAGAAGAAGCCATTGAGGATAACAGCTGAGATGGGAAAGGGCTGAACACAAATGTATAATGGGTTACTAGAGATAAAGTAAGATAAAGATAATATTGACTATAATGGGTTATGATGATCTGATGAAGTAACAATTTAAAAAATAATAATATATAACTTGCACACCCACACGTAGATGTATGTAAATGGTGTAAAAAGTATTCTGAGGAATGGTCAGAGTTTTCCCCTTTATGGATCATTTGAAAAAGATAAGGTTAAAGCATTGTATGGGACTTGACTTACCCCTAAACAATAAAACACTTATGAGATTTCTTCCACCCTGTTAATACATGAAATAACCCCCATACCCTGTTGAATAAAGAAAATCAGTGGTTCTATTTATTAATCTACTCAACTGTTTAAAACCTCTTACAGCTCCCCCCTACTTTGTGCAATGTCCGCCTGAATTACATACCCAAATATAACAGCCTGTAGCTCAGGCACAGAACCAAGGATATGCATATTCTTGGTACCATTTGAAAGAAAACACACTGAAGTTAGTGTACATGTGAATTGAATGTAGGAGAATATAATACAATAGATCTGATTTAGATAAAACAATGAAAAAAAACATACGTTTTTTATTTTTTAATGATCATCCTTAAAATGAACAAGATAAAACAAACATTCAGATAGGATGATGGGGACAATTTTAGTGAAAAATATAAGAGGGCAACAGTAGTTGTGCAAAGTTCCAAAATGAGTGTGCTACATGACATTTAATCATGAAGTGACCCAGGTGTCCCACACAAGAAGCCCAAATGTACCCAAGTGGCCAAATTGGTGAAGGTATACATTTTGAAACAATTAACTATATACAAAATACCAAAATGGTATTCTAACACACGCCCCCAAAAACATTTTATAAAAAAATATATGTATATACATTTACAAAACAACATGGGTAACTATTTACACACTTTCAATATTTGGAAGACCCTCAGTCCTCTCTCAAATCAAATCTATTTATATAGCCCCAGCCTAAAACCACAAACAGCAAGCAATGCAGGTGTAGAAGCATGGTGGCTAGGAAAAACTCCCATGAAAGGCAAAAACCTTGGAAGAAACCTAGAGAGGAATCAGGCTATGAGGGGTGGCCAGTCCTCTTCTGGCTGTGCCGGGTGGAGATCAGTGGTTGTAGAGGGTGCAACAGGACAGCACCTCAAGAGTAAAAATGAACCGTTTAGGGTTCCATAGCCGCAGGCAGAGAACAGTTGAAACTGGAACAGCGGCAAGGTCAGGTGGACTGGGGACAGCAAGGAGTCATCATGCCAGGTAGTCCTGACGCATGGTCCTAGGGCTCAGGTCCTCCGAAAGAGAGAGAAAGAGAGAATTAGAGAGAGCATACTTAAATTCACACAGGACACCGGATAAGACTCCCATTCGGAGTCAGTGTCACTGTGAAAGAAAATGTTCAGTTAGAATAGTTTCACATATGAGCCCTGTATCAACAGGTATAATAAACAGGTATTATAAACAGATATATATAGAGAGTTGAAGGTTGAATATATTATTCTTTCCTGCTAGATCTACTGTCTTTATTATATTACAACAGACCAGCTGTATCTACTGTCTCCATTTCACTTTGGCCATTGATGTGGTCCTGCCCTCTCCTCAACAGCCTCAAATAGGTTATTTCATGTGGGTTGGGGTGGGGTGGCAGTCACACGCATCTCACATTTCATGTTTATATATTGCTTCTAAATTTTCTTTTTTTAAATCACTAATAATATTTTATATTATTAATTTCAAACAAGGGCATTAGCATGATAAGAACTTACCAGTCCAAAACGATGTCCTCTCCCGTTCAAAAAAATATTCCTCCACAATCGCTAAATTAATCGTCTCTGTCTCACCTTCCCAATCAATTTATTCTAAAATTGTGTGTACATCTGTATATCTAGACTTAGATTTAGCTTTCTCTGACTTAGTCGCCATAATGATTGATATTTAAACAGCTGAATCTGCGCGTTTACCAAACAATGCAGTGCGTAATATGCGTTTCTCCTTCCGGTATGAAACTTCAATAACGAATGACTCACTTTACGCTGGAGCTTACTACATGGGTTGGTCTTGCAACACATAAACATGGCGTATTGCCGTTTACCTCAGCTCATTGGCTATCTACCCAGCTAGAGTTTAAGACGATCAGTGGTCATTGGGTTAAAAGACAATCAATCAACGAAACAGCGGGCAAATCATTGGTGCACAATGTTGTCTTCAAATCGGTTTCTTTCAGTCAATACGTCCCTCGAAATGGCCCATCATGTTTGATTGTGTTACAAACAAACAAACAAACCAGTTGATTGCAGTGAAACCAAACATGACTGGAAAAGTCAAGTTCTGTGTGGGTTATTTACCTGGAATGTGTCGTCGAAAATGGAATGAGACGGAATTCACGACACAAGCGGTTCACAAAATGTTTTGTGTTAGGCAATAAAAACAGATTTTATCAAACAAAAGAATTCATTGTGTAACAATGAGCATTGGAATTGCAAACAGACGAAGATCGTCAAAGGTAAACAATTTATTTTAATGCAGTTTGTGATTATGTTACGCCTGTGCTGGTTAAATACATGTTTTATTTTTATGGGGCTCTATGCTCAGATAATCGCATCGTATTCTTTCGCAGTAAATCCTTTTAAATCTGACAACGCAGTTGGATTAGCAAGATTCTAGGCTTTCAATACATGTGAGACACTTGTATTTTCATGAATGTTTAATATGACTATTTATGTAGCGATCACCGTATGTTGTGGAATTTCAGCCCGCAAGCGGGTTCCGTGCGCAGAGAGGTTAACTTGCTAGATAGACTTATTATGGACCATGACATCTACAGGGGACTGATAGACAGTGCCAGCCCAGTGAATACATATATATCCCTCCAAAGCAGGATAATAGACATTTAATGAGTATTGAAGTAGAAAGTGAGAATCCAACAGATTGGTAATAAGAATATAGATTAACCCTTTGAAGGTATACTAAAATGAAAACAATGCCTTCCAATATGGAGAAAGTTATCATGTTTGTTTTGTTTTAAACCTTGCAATGGGGGAAAAGCAGAGTGTGGTTTGAGAGTGATCCGTGTGTATTAGTAGTAGTAGATTGAGAAGGTCTTGCTATTGGAAAGAAGGGAGTCCTGGTTGAAGGAAACAGATATGGAGACTAGTGAAATTAACCAAGTGAATAGTAATTGGCTTTCACATAGCATTCAAATAATGCAATATCTTAGTAATTGGAAGAAGATTAATATTAAATTAGAGGCTCTTCAAAGCCTGGTCCACTGCTCTCGTGTTTGTCATCTGTTGTTTGGGTTAGATAAGCTTCCTGTGGAACAATAGATAAACGCCAGTACACACTGAACTCAATAAGTGGGGAAATTTGGGACAGAGGTATGAATAATTAAATAAGACTTAATGTATTACTCAATTCCATACTTTGGATAACACCAGGGATTTAATTAAGAAGGTAATGTCATCGAAAATAGTCTGTTTCCATTATATGGAACTATATGGAACTGAGTCCAGAATTTAAGTAGATCCAAGTAAATGTTTTTAATACCGATTATTGAGCTGATAAGTCAGCACCGACTTTGAAGGTCCTAGTAGATTTGCTCAACAACAGGTTTTATATTTTGAAGTTTATGTCCCTCGGACAGTTTGTTCAGAATTGTATGTCAATGCAACAGGTCAAAATGACAATGATTACAAGAGGGTCTCTGGGATTGTTTACTTTAGAAGGTGCCTTGACGGGACACTATCATCTGATGTGTCTGAAGTATAATTCTATATATGACTGATGGAATGTCTGCTACCAAGTTTTTTTTCATGTTTATCAATGATTATGTATCTCTCCCTTTGAAAGGCTTTTTTTTTAAGCCAAGTGCCTTGGAAGAGCAGCTAAAGGTACCCAGATCCAGCTGTTAAGGGAGCTCCCAAATTAAGTAAGGCCTGGTCATTTTGTTTGTTTTTACCCTACAGTTTTCACTATATACACGCCAGCAGCAACACACAACCCACCTGTTAAATAATACTTGTTATTGGTTAATACTAATTTATTGTGTAGTATCTTTTTATTTTGGTTTTAGGATGCTGTACACAAATTAAAGTTCCTATTGTCAGAGTTTTGGGTGCACACAAATTCTCTTGATTAGCTGCATTTTATAGCAAAGTCCATCCTCCTGGATGTTTATGACAAATTACAGATGAGAGAATTTATACAAAGGTACATTGTGCTCTCATGCAACAGACATCAACATTACATCGCAACAGGTTTCTGTCTCTTGGCCATTTACACAGAAATACTAATAACAGACACTAGGTCATTCCCTCAAACGATTAAGTTCAGTATTCATCTGCCATATGGGAGAGGAAAAGGAGATTAGGTCTCCCTGGCACTGACAGACAGGCACACATACACCAATCATGGAATGGAATGTTGTCTTATCACCAAGCCATCGTAAATCTACTGTTAAAATCTCAGCGGCTCCTCAATTCACACAGACACAGAGTTCTATGAACACTATTCTGTTGCCTATTAGATATAACAGACAGTGTAAATGTACTAATATAGGGATACATTCTAATATAAAAGTAATGTGATTAACATAATGTTGTAAATCTACGACACCGTTTAGAGAGAAGAAACCTTGTGAGGTACTGGTCTGTCACATGCATGACCCAGTATTGGTCGTCACATGAGTGAAGCAAACTTTAATTATGAATATGCTAAATCATGCAAATATAACTTGTTAGTATATAAGGGAACTAACAGGACTGCCCCGTTAGAGCTCCTGATCGACATGTGTACATATGGTGCATTAAGTTGGTTGGAACCGCTCCAGCGTGATGAACAATGATTCATACAAGATTGACTTTGAGTGTCCCTGTGTATGACTTTACATGACAGTAGTATGCACATGGATACAATTTCTGTGGGTTACCTTGACGTTGGGACAGGACAGCCCCCACACCCACTTCTGAAGCGTCCACCTCTACCATGAAGGGCAGTGTAGAATCTGGGTGTTTCAGCAACGGGGAGGAGGTGAAACGCCCCTTCATTATACGGAAGGCCGCGTCGCCTGCAGGACACCCCACACAAACTTACGGGGACCACCCTTGAGGAGAGGCGGTGGAAGGAGTTGAGGGCCTGGTCGATTAAATTCCTGTGGCACCAGAGTCCACTAGAGCTGTAGAGACAACACGAGGGACAGCCAGCCAGTGAAATGGAAACCAAAAAGGGTTTGGAAGAAAGTGATGATGGAATACTCATGCATACCCCGGGAGACGGATGATCACAGGGCCACCAATCTGCCCTCGTGGACTCTGGGCACCAGAATCTGCTGAAGCATGTGCCCCTCCTGACCACAATAGGAACAGAGCCCCAGCTGTCTCCGCCGCTCTGCCGCAGGGAGGTGTGTGGCCCCTACCTCCATGGGTTCAGGATCTGTTTCAGGAAGGCCAAAGGAGAGAGAGAGGGTGCCGGCGCTCTCAAAGAAGGTTACCCAGATGAATGGCCATCGTTATGAAGGCGTCCAAGGAAAGGTTTTCGTCCCGACACTCCAACTCTGTCTGTACGGGCAGTCCTCTTCAGAATAAGGTGCGGAGCGCAGGTTCATTCCATCTCTGGAGGCTGCCACAGTCCCAAGTAGTCACTCACCCTCTTGGCCCTCAGGTGGATGATCGAAGTTCGCCCTGAACAGAGCCATGAACCTCTCATAGGAACCCAGCTCCTCCTCTCCCAGATAGCCGTAGCCCACTCCAAATCCCGTCCGGTCAGTCGGGAAATGACCGTGGCAACCTTGGACCTCTCTCAGTGGTGGGGACTCCTGTCTGATGGGCGAAATAGAAAGCGCACTGGAGTAGGAAGTCACGGAATTTCGATTAAGTCCCGTCATATTTGTCCGGGCAGGACAATAGGGCATGACCTTGGAGGACTGCTCGATGGGACGACTCGTGGTAGAGGATCCTCCACTAGTTGGAGAGGTGGTGGAGAACGCGGTGGACCTTATCCATTACCGTACCCAGTTGAGGCAGCTGGTCGTGGTGACGGAGTAGCTGTTCCTGTTCGTTGACCATCTGGGAGATATCCTTCTGCCATATCTTGTGAGGCAGTATTCTGTAACGTATACACAGGGAGTCAGGAAGCAGGTGCAGAAGGTGAGTTTAATAATAAGAAACATGAAGATAATTAAAACAGAAGTAGCGTACTGAACGTAAACAAAACCAATACTGACTGAAGACTGAGGCTACTGAAGGCTAAATAAAGAGAGAGTAATATGGGTGTTGATGAAGTCCAGGTGTGCGTAACAATGGGGACAGGTGTGCTTAGTGTGGTTTGCCAGGACCAGTGGTTAGTAGGATGGGAGTGGGAGTAGGCGTGACAATATTACAACGGTGTGCAGGTATTTAACTATTACTTTCATTTAATATTTTGTTTCCTTTACCTGCATGGGTAATTGCTAGATGTGTAAATAAAATATGAACACATTTCATTACAAAACATAACACACTTACCCAGAGAAGCAACCTGTTCCACATCAGTTTCCAGGACAGGCTTTGCAACTTTGAAGATACAACCCTCGAGCACAATGTTTCTGTCGTAGAAAACCCTTTTTCCTCTCGGTAAGTGTTTGATTTAAAAAAAATCCCCTCTATAGGGTGAGTCTTTTAGAATTGGTAATATGGTGACCCCGTCGCTCACTTTTAGGGGTCTTATTTATCAATGTTGAGTAGAATTATTCTAAAATAATACTTACGAAAGGAATTTAGAATTGGAAAATTCCAGAAAATGTCATGGCTTTAGAAGCTTCTAATAGGCTAATTGGCATAATTTCAGTCAATTGGAGGTGTTCCTGTGGATGTATTGCAAGGCTTTCCTTCAAACTCAGTGCCTCTTTGCTTGACATCATGGGAAAATCAAAAGAAATCAGCCAAGACCTCAGACAAAAAATGGTAGACCTCCACAAGTCTGGTTCATCACCTGGTCACCTCCCTGACCAAGACCCTTCTCCTCTGATTCCTGTTTTTTTTCAGCTCTAGGAAGAGTCTTGGTGGTTCCAAACTTCTTCCACTTCTTCCACTGTGTTCTTGAGGAACTTCAATGCTGCAGACATTTTTTGGTACACTTCCCCAGATCTGTGCCTCGACACAATTCTGTCTTGGAGCTCTACGGATAATTCCTTATGGCTTGGTTTTTGCTCTGACGTGCACTTTCAACTGTGGGACCTTATATAGACAGGTGTGTGCCTTTCCAACTCATGGTCAATCAATTTAATTTACCAGAAGTGGACTCCAATGAAGTTGTAGAAACATCAAGGATGATCAATGGAAACAGGATGCACCTGACTTCAATTTTGAGTCTCATAGCAAAGGGTCTGAATACCTCTGTAAAGAAGATATTTCTGTTCTAAAAACCTGTTTTCGCTTCATCATTATGGGATATTGTGTGTAGATTGCTGAGGAACCTATTTAATAAATTTTAGTATAAGGTAGTAACGTAACAAAATTTGGGAAAAGTGGGGTCTAAATCCTTTCCGAAGGAAAGCATAATGCAGTAGGGCTAAGCTCAGGGCAGTCATAGTTGCTATGTCCCTCCGTTCCCACTCAGGGAGGTGGAGGCAACACCCAGTACAGCAATTCTGACCTCATTAGTTCGGGCAACAATAACTCGATAGTACCTAGAAAATGGTGATAGACGATGCCCAACTGGCTGAGGCTACTCCTCTAGTAGAATGCGTCACTACCAGACGGCAGAGGCCGGCTGGCCAGCCGATATGCTGTAGTAATAGTGGCCACAATCCAATGTGAGTCTTTTTTATCAATAGGCTCTAGCCCAGAAGTCTCGCACCATAGCAAACAAATAGCCGATCAGACTGTCGTATTGCCTGTGTAATGTAAGTGTCCAAGAACCTGACCCGGTCAGAGCACACTTGGGGAAAAAACACCTAGCTCACCTGCAGCCATGGGAGGAGCATATACAGACAAATGTAAGGGCCGGTTCGCATGTCTGTCAAAAAGGACCTTCGGCAAGAATGAGGGGTTAAGACGAGGGTGACACTCCTCTTGTCTGGACCAATTCTTAAAAACATAAGGTGGTCACTGAAAAAGCATGGCGTTCACTCACCCTCTTAGTGTAGGTAATAGTCAACAGGAATGCCCCCTTCATGGATAGGTACTTTAAAGTCATCGACTCTAGGGGCTCGAGGGCGGCTCAGGGCGTTACCGTTTCAGTTTGGCACCGAGCAGGCCATTGCTGGAGACAAACGTCGAACTCCCTTCATAAATTTGGAGAGCAATGAGTAAATACACTATCAATGTGAATGCCACTCGGCCCGCATTGAGCACTGACTGAAAACCGTAAAACCGTTTGCACAAATGGCTCTCAAACCAGGTACAGAAATGCCCCGCCACATTCAATATGACGCATTGGTGAAAAACAATGGCGCTCCGCAACGTGTTCACCAAATTGTCCTGAAGGCCTAGACTGGTCCGGGTTTGGATAATTTAACTATTTTATTCGTATTTACAGATGACATACAAATTTGATATTAAGGCACATGAAAGTTCACATGTTCGAGAAGGCATTTCTGCCAAAAAGAAAACTCTTTTTTTTTTATCGAAATGAGTTAACGTTCAAATGGCTCTCCTGTGAAGTCATGACTTGCAACATATGCCTAGATTTTTCCTGAATTGGGTCACATTTTGTTACTTCACAGCCTTATTTTAAAATGGATTACATAAAAAGTTATCCTCAGCAATACGCCATAATGACAAAGCGAAAACCGGCTTTTACTTTTTACGTTTTGCTTGTTTGATTGCCTTGTGGAGGGAATAGCTGCACGGTTTGTAATCTATAATGTTTCCAGTCGCCTTGCCATGATTAAAAGCGGTGGTTCGCACTTTCAGTTTTGTGCGAATGCTGCCATCAATCCACGGTTTCTGGTTAGGAAAGGTTTTAATAGTCACAGGTACGACATCTCTGATGCACTTGCTAATGAACTCGCTAACCGGGTCAGCGTATACATCAATGTTATTGTCTGAGGCTATCCGGAACATATCCCAGTCTACGTGATCGAATCAATCTTGAAGTGTGGAATCCGATTGGTCAGATCAGCATTGGATAGACCTGAGCACGAGCGTTTCCTGTTTTAGTTTCTGTCTCTAGGCTGGGAGCAACAAAATTAAGTCATGGTCATATTTGCCAAAGGCAGGGCGGGGGAGGGCTTTGTATGCATCGCGGAAGTTAGAGTAGCAATGATCCAGAATGCTACCAGCTCATGTCGCGCATTCGATATGCTGATAGAATTTAAGAAGTCTTGTTCTCAGGTTTAGCTTTGTTAAAATTCCCAGCTTCAATACATGCAGTCTCCGGCCTGTTGGTAACCAGTTTATAATAGCAATAAGGCTCCTCAGGGGTTTGTGATATATGGCCAATATACCACAGCTAAGGGCTGTGTCCAGGCACTCTGCGCACCTCCTCTGGCCTTATTGCTTAATAAGACGTCAAAAGGACGTTGTGTGCCCGTTGGGAGACAACCACTGATAAATATCCAACCAATTGTGCTCAGCCTCAGAGCTTGTGCACAACCTTAGCTGTTTGCATTTCGAAACCCCCCTAAATAACCATATATGGTATATATTATCCCTTTAACCTGTGGGGAATATATAACGCCGTACCATAAAATACAACGGATCAACCAAAAAAAGCTACGAAATAAAACACTTTCCCGAAACTGAAATAGGTGCTAGTGTCAGAGATTGAGTACAACCAAAACATGTTTTTTGGCTCGCTCAGTAAAAATAAACATAGCTACAAAGAGAGGACCATTAGGACAATTCAAATTGCTTTAGCAATGGAACATATACTACAGATGAGTAGGCAACACTGACCAATAAGCCATTCATCCTCAACAGCTCTGGCCTGTATAGGCCACCGTTGCTGTTCTGCAGAGTGAACAAGTTGTGCATTCCACCAGGCCACCTTGAAACCACATTCAGCAGCGTATTTTACGGATCACAAACTACAGTATCACCTGCACATAAGGAGTGAAGCCTTTTCTATTCACATAGTTGAAATCGTTTTGGGATGGTTATTTTATGGCAATGTGGTTGGTGCTGTCTATTGCTTTGTTCGTATTTGGGAACCAATTGATGGCATCATGGCAAAGGAAAAACCCCTCAAGTTCAACCTGTTGCGTGATGGTGTATGGAAATTGTGTTACTGTTCATTTTGCTGATGACTGCATCCAAAATATTGTCTTATCAAGTGCTGTGAGATGCAGATCGGCAAGCTCCTGCTGAAAAGTGTCCATTGACAAAAACCTGAGAGTGGATAGCCTTAAGACGTGCACTGTAATGGCATGCATTTGCCTTTTTAAACTAGGTCTTAAATCCTCACAAAAATACTATATGATTGGTTTTGGGAAACGTTATCTGATGAGCCAATCTGTACTTTCTGCAGACAAAGTCCCACCTTTCTCTAAAATCTCACTCTCTGTATAATGCAGCGCATGCCAAATCTTCCAACAGAGTAAGATCAGCCATCACTCATTAAAATTCCCATTATCTCAGGCTTTTATAGTATTTCAACAATGGTTTCACCTTCACACTTAGGCCTACCTCAAATGTAACAAATTACCTATACTTTATATGGATTGTTATCGTAAGAAATGCACCAATGTGGTCAATTGCATGAATTCACAATGGAGATAATGAAATGTAAAAATTATTACTCAAACAATTTCATATATTTTCAACATATACGGAGTATTCCCAATATTCCTCGGGGCATGGATTCTGCAAGGTGTGGAAAGTGTTCCATGGGAATGCTGGCCTATGTTCACTCTAATGCTTCCCACAGTTGTGTCAAATTGGCTGAATGTCCTTTGGGTGGCGATAGATGAAACTGTTGAGCATGAAAATTCCAGCAGTGTTGCAGTTCCTGACACAAACCGGTGCGCCTGGCACCTACTACCATACCATGTTCCAAGGCACTTAAATCTTTTGTCTTGCCCATTCACCCTCTGAATGGCACACATACACAATCCATGTCTCAAGGCTTAAAAAACCTGTCTCCTACCCTTTATCTACACTGATCGAAGTGGATTTAACTGACATCAATAAAGGATCATAGTGTTCACCTGGATTAACCTAGTCAGTCTGTCATGCAAAGAGCAGGTGTTCTTGATGTTTTTTATTCTGTGTATTTTCCCCATTCTACACTTCACAAGCAGTTCCCTTATTCCACCACTTGGCAGTGTACATACGCATGGTCATGGCTGTGCGTCAATTTATGCACACTCTCAAGCCAACGTTCATAGTGATAAATCTCACAATTACTTTATGCACAGATTTGTGCCTAAGCATGATTAATAAATGAGGCTCCAGGTGCGTAATTGCACAACGGAACAAATACAGTCAGGCTCGAGATGTAGCCTACAGCCTAAGTTAGAAGCATATACATATCGACTTATGGAGGTGGTCCCTGCACAGGGACAGCTCAGCGGAAATTTCAGAGCGCCACCTATAGTACTCGAGTATAGTACTCAATAAATCTCAAACTTTCATAAAAATACACATGCAAGGTACTGAATTAAAGCTACACTCGTTGTGAATCTAGCCACCAAGTCAGATTTGTAAAATGCTTTTCGGCGAAAGCATGAGAAGCTATTATCTGATAGCATGCACCCCCCCCCCCCCCAAAATACCAGCACGACACGTAAACAACAGATTTTGCGGTAGCCGGCGCTACCCAAAACGCAGAAATAAAATATAAAACATTCATTACCTTGGACGAGCTTCTTTGTTGGCACTCCTATATGTCCCATAAACATCACAATTGGGTCTTTTTCCCGATTAAATCCGTCATTGTATACCCAAAATGTCATTTGCTGAAGGCCAGTCTGATGCTGCGAAAAGTCCATTTACAAGACGCAACGTCACTTTTTAAAATTACAAAAGTCGCCTATAAACTTTAATCACTTCAAACGACTTTTCTAAACCAACTTTAGGTATTAATGAACGTTAATGATGTATCAAATTGATCACAGGGCGATCTGTATTCGATAGAAGCAAGTCTGGAAATCATCGTCCATTTTTTCAGTTTCACAACATACTGTGGTGCGCCTCAAGAAAGGAGGGGTCTATTCGTGTTGTAACCAAGGATAAATGATTCAGATATTGATAGCAATGGCGACATCGTGTGGAAGCAGTAGGCGTTTACAGGGGATTCGCATATATTTTATGTCGTCTTAAACAATACATTGAATGGCGGACAAATATTTTTTTTGTGTTTTTGGTAAACAGTTTTACCAGGGATTTTTACTCCTAAACACGTTCTGTTATAGCCACAGACCCAATTTAACCAGTTTTAGAGAATTCAGAGTGTTTTCTATACACACATACTTATCATATGCATATACTATATTCCTGGCATGAGTAGCAGGACTTTGAAATGTTGTGCGATTTTTTACAAAAAGCTGCGAAAATTCACATCATCCATAACAGGATATTAGCCCATAATTCATAAGGTCAATGTTAGGCTTAATACTGCAGCGAATATATCCAGTCAATTTACACAACGAAAGAAAACAAGTTTATCAGATAACGAAATCATAGTTAGGGCAGCCTCAGGAGTGCACAGTGTAGGCTGAGTGCGCTCCCTACCAAGCCCTGGGTACCAGTTCGAAAAGCAACCTTATTGTTTCAGTTTTTTAGGGACAAGAAATGGAGCCTGCACCTAGGCTACAACAACACAATGTAATGAATGTTATTGTTTTCAATTGAGTACAAAACTCTAGTATAGGCTGTAAACTGCAGTGAATAACCGATGTCGTTTGAATAACTGCTCAAGCCTGGCGTTTTTGAATGTATATTCATTTTGAAATAACTGCATCTAGCCTGTCTGATTGGGGAACCACTTACATCAGTTCCGGGTTTTTTCTCTGCAATTAAGCGTACAAGGTCCAGGCACATTAGCAGGCCAGTAATATGGTGTATTTTTTCAGGCTGTATCGGCTATGTCATGTCTACTCCCGCTCCCTCTCTGGCGCTCGACGTCGCCGGTTTACTAATCACTGGCTCTGACAACCATCATTATGCACACCTGGCACCATCGTTAAGCACACCTGCGCATCATTATGAGACTCACCTGGACTTCATCACTTCACTGATTAACTCTTGTATATTTGTCACTCCATTAGGTTCATTCCCAAGGCAGTATTGATTATGTTTCATGTCCAGACGCTACTCTTGTTTTGTATTGGTCAATGTTCATTGTATTATTAAACAGCAGGAAATCAGGACATCTCCCAGACGGTCAACGAACAGGGATACCTACTTCGTCAACACCATGACCAGCTGGAGCAACTGGGGACGGCTATGGAAGAGGTTCTTCAGTCTTCAACATCTCAAACATACCCAAGGGGTGTTGCCTTCAACTAGCGGAGGATACTCTGCCACCAGTCGACCCAGCGAGCCAGCACACCAGTCCATTCAGCAGTCCGCCCAGGTTCAGCAATGCCTGTTTTGTCCCTCCCGGATAAATATGACAGAACCCCATCTAAATGCCATGGCTTCCTACTCCAGTGCTCCCTCTATTTTGCACACCAGATGGGAGTCCCCACCACTGAGAGGTACAGAGTTGCTATGGTTATTTCTCTGCTGACTGGGCGGGCGTTGGAGTTGGCAACAAAAGTCTGGGAGAGTAGGAGCTGGCTTCGTATGAGGGGTTCATGGCTCTGTTCAGAGGTATATTTGATCATCCACTGGAGGGCAGAGAGGGGGGTGAGCGCCTACTCCAACTACAGCAGGATGACCAGACCACTGCCGAGTACGCGCTCACCTTCCAGACAGTAGCAGCATCCTGCGGATGGAATGAGCTGGCGCTCCGTACACTATCCAGAAGACTGGGCGAGGAGGTCCAGACGGAACTGGCATGTCAAGGCGACAACCTCTCTATGGTCGCACACATTGCGATGGCCATCCGTCTGGATAACCTACTTCGGAAGCGTCGGTACCCTCATCGCTTCTCTCCCTCCCTCAGTGAACACTCTGTATCAGAGCCTGAACCCATGGAAGTAGGGGTCACACGCCTCCCCGTGGCGGAGCGAAGCAGATGGAAACAGCTGGGTCTCTATTGTGGTCAAGGAGGGCACCAGCTTCAGCAGTGTGATATACATGCCAACTCGGGATCCACAAGAGCAGAGGAACGGTCATGTGACCTTACACCTCCTGGGGCAGGTGTGAGTATCCCATCTTCATCACTTTCTGCCAAACCCTTTTTAGTGTCGATCACACTAGCAGACTGTCCTTCGGGTACTGTTTCTACAGCGCTAGTGAATTCTGGTGTCGTGGGGAACTTTATTGACCAGACCCTTGCCTCCTCTCTTAACATCACCTCATACCCGCTCTCCTCTCCGTTTCTGGTTCAAGCCCTTGATAAATCGGCCACTAGGATTCGGGACCATCACACACACACACATCACCACACCACTCACCCACCCACACCGTGCAGTCCATCCATCAGGAGAACATTCCCTTCATCATTAGTGCACCAGCTCACATGATCATCCTCGGCCTCCCATGGCTCCAACTCCCACCATCTCATGGTCGAGGATGAAAATCAGACTGGGCACCCGAATGCCGGAGGACCTGCTTTCCCGTCCCCTGTGGTTCCATGTCAGTTGAGAGTCCTGTGGTTGCCCCTCAGCCCAACATACCGGAGGTATACCTGGACCTGCGGAAGCTATTTTCCAAAACCCTGTCTCCCTCCTCGTCACCCCTGGGACTGTGCCATCGACCTTCTTGCAGGCTCTGCGCCCCGTGCAGATGCATCTACCCTCTATTGGTGGCCGAAACCAATGCCATGGGGGAGTACATCCATGAGGCGCTCCAACAAGGTTTCATCCGCACGTCCACCTCGCCTGCGTCTGCAGGCTTCTTCTTCGTGGTGAAGGATGGAGAATTACACCGTGTGTATTGATTACAGAGGATTGAATGAGATGACCACCAAGTACTGATACCCTCTCACGTTGGTGCCGGCAGCTATCGAACACCTCTGCGGGGCCCGACTCTTTACCAAATTGGACCTGCGGTGTACATACAATTTCATCCGCATCCGGGAGGGAGATGACTGGAAGACAGCTTTCAGCATAATGTCTGGTCACTACGAGTACTTAGTGATACCTTTCGGCTTAGCAAATGCTCCGTCAGTATTCCAGGCATTCGCCAACGAGGTGTTCTGGGACATGCTCGGATGCCAGGTGGTCGTGTATATCGACGACATCCTGGTCTACTCGACTTCCTTGAAGCATCGCTCATGTCCGAGTAGTCCTGGAACGCCTTCTGGCCAACCAACTATACAGTGGCAAGAAAAGGTATGTGAACCCTTTGGAAATACCTGGATTTCTGCATAAATTGATCATCATTTTATGATATTCATCTAGGTCACAACAATAGACAGTCTGCTTAACTAAACACACTGTGTAAACATTCACAGTGTAGGGTGGGAAAAGTATGTGAACCCTTGGATTTAATAACGGGTTGACCCTCCTTTGGCAGCAATAACCTCAACCAAACATTTTCTGTAGTTGCAGATCAGACCTGCACAAAGGTCAGGAGAAATTTGACTATTCCTCTTTACAAAACTGTTTCAGTTCAGAAATATTATTGGGATGTCTGGTGTGAACTGCTCTCTTGAGGTCATGTTACAGCATCTCAATCGGGTTGAGGTCAGGACTCTGACTGGGTCACTCCAAAGGCGTATTTTCTTCTGTTGAAGCCATTCTGTTGATTTAGTTTTGGGTTGTTGCCCTGTTGCATCACCCAACTTCTGCTGAGCTTCATTTGGCAGACAGCCTTACATTCTGCTGCAAAATGTCTTGATAAACATGGGAATTCATTTTTCTGTCTGATAGCAAGCTGTCCAGGCCCTGAGGCAGCAAAACAGCCCCAAACCGTTATGCTCCCTCCACCATACTTTACAGTTGGGATGAGGTTTTGAAGTTGGTGTTCTGTGCCTTTTTTTTCTCCACACACTGTTCCTTCCAAATAACTCAACTGTAATTCCATCTGTCCACAGAATATTTTGCCAGTAGCTCTGTGGAACATCCAGGTGCACTTCTGCAAACTTCAGACTTTCAGCAATGGGTTTTATTGGACAGCAGTGGCTTCTTCCATTGTGTCCTCCCATGAACACCATTCTTGTTTAGTGTTTTACGTATCGTAGACTCGTCAGATGTTGGCATGTTCCAGAGATTTCTGTAAGTCTTTAGCTGACACTAGGCTTCTTCTTAAAACCTGATGAAGAGTTAGGGATCCCTTTTGGGAACATCCCCTCCCACGTTCAGCTGGAACGTGGCGCATGGAACGCAAAAATATTCTTAGAAATATTTAACCTCCACACATTAACAAGTCCAATACCTCAAATGAAAGATAAACACCTTGTTCATCTACCCAGCATGTCAGATTTTTTTAATGTTTTACGGCGAAAACACACCACATATTTATATTAGACCACCACCGAAACGAAGACAAGAGGCAGCCATTTTGTCCCAGAAAATATAAAATTATAAAAGCAGGATTAAAAAATAAATTATTCACTAACCTTTTGAAAATCTTCATCAGATGACATGAGAGGACATGTTACACAGTACATTTTTTTTTCTTCAATAATATGCCATTTATATCCATAAATGTCAATTTACATTGAATTCATGTTCAGAAAATACTCAAAAATGTCAGCAGAAAATATCGGTAGCGCCGCAAGATAACGTAAATAGACATCATAAACTTTGACTAAATATACATGTTCTACATATAGTTAGAAAGATACACTGCTTCTTAATGCAATCGCTTTGTTACATTTCTTTTTAACGTTACAGAAATCGCTCACTATTCAATATTCTGAGACGGCGCTCAGATATAAGCTATATTTCTCCGCTATGTTGGAGTCAACAGAAACACAGATTTCAGCATAAATATTCCCTTACCTTTGATGGTCTTCGTTCAGAATGTACTGGAAGGGTTCATACTTACCCAAAACATTGTTTGGTTTCAAGTCTTGTGTCTTTGTATTAGCTACTGCTAACAATATCAGCTGAAATGCACCCAAAATGTCCTCTGGTCCGGAAAAGTTGCGCATCAAAACTTCAAAATTACATATTATATGTCGACTAAACAGGTCAAACTAAGTGCAGAATCAAGCTTTAGGATGTTGTAAACATACAAAACAATTTTCAATTCAACCGGTCATTGTTTGTCCTCCTCCGGAGTGCTGGAACAAAGGAATGGCTGGGACCAATTCGCGCCCTAACGCACAGGTATTTTCTCGCGGAACTCACTCAATTCACTCCCATAGGGCCAATTCTCGTGGGATTTGAACGATTAAACGCTCTACTGAATGAGGACATAGAAAGTGTCCCCAGATCCATAGCTGGTTGGGAAGGGTGGGGGCGATCACGTCAAAGTTGCCCCAACTTTCATGACCACAAAACTAGTTTGGAAGAATGCCTGCCCTGTGAGTTCTGCTATACTTACAGACATAATTCCAACGGTTTTAGAAGCTTGAGTGTTTTCTATCCAATAATAATTATTATATGCATATTAGCAATTTTTGACAGATTTTTTTTCAGTTTACTATGGGCACGCAATTCCTCCAAAGGGGGCAGTATTCTGCCTAGCCTTAAGAGGTTTTAACCTCATTGAGCATTCTGCTCTGTGCTTTTGCAGTCATCTTTGCAGGACGGCCAGTCCTAGTGAGTAGCAACAGTGCTGAACTTTCTCCATTTATAGACAATTTGTCTTACCGTGGATTGATACTTTTGTAACCCTTTCCAGCTTTATGCAAGTCAACAATTCTTAATCTTAGGTCCTCTGATCTCTTTCGTTCGAGGCAAGGTTCACATCACGCAATGCTTCTTCTGAATAGCAAACTCGCATGTTGTGAGTTTTTTTTACAGGGCAAGGAAGCTCTAACCAACAGCTCCAATTTCATATCATTGATTGGACTCCAGGTTTGCTGACTCCAATTAGCTTTTGGAGAAGTTCACATACTTTTTCCAACCTACACTGTGAATGTTTAAATTATGTATTTAATATAGACAAGACAAATTCAATAATTTGTGTTTAGTTCAAGTACACCGTCTATTGTTGTGACTTAGATGAAGATTAGATCAAATTTGCTGACAAATTTATGCAGAAATCAGGGTAATTCCAAAGGGTTAACATACTTTTTTACACTGTACTGTAAGTTGTGGCAGAAGAACTGAAATTATTTGGGTAATATAGAGAAGATGTCTTATCTGCACTATATAATATACTTTTTATTAGAATGTATCCCTTCGGACTCTGGTGTTGGCAGTTGCACCTCTTCCCTCAGCTGGGTCTCAGAGAGAGGGGAGGTCAGGCTTGTCTTTCACATGTCCCTGGTGCTATGCAGAATATCAGAAAGGGAAGAGGACAGGAGGGAACATTGTCTTCATATGTGAATGTCTTCACCTATTCTTTAAATGTGAAGGGATGATGTGATTAATGGGGAACCAATTACTTGTCTTCATAATGTCTGTGTGCCAGTCACTCCCTCCTTTGGCGTTGGGGGAGATAAGGTTTGAGACAACAGATGTGTGTGATAGTGTCTGGAACCATTGTATGTCATCACTGATGTTGCACTTATCCTGGGATAGTGTATGACCTAGATGCTCACTCCCCTCAGTGAGCATGTCCAGGTGTGTGGTCAAGAAGGGTTTTTACTTGAGATGGGAGTATCTGGAGTTGACAATAGATTTATGCCAGTGGATGAGTTGGTATTGTTGTGCTATGAAGTATCAGGAACGAGATCGGAACCTTGTCTTAGGGGCCAAACTGATAATTTATAGCGAATGCTACGGGATAATCCTTTCTCATTTAAAAAGTCTCACCTTGTGACTCGTTCCAAACATCTGGTTTGTTATGTTGACTAGGGGGTGGAGCTTTGCTATAAAAGATCTCTAGCCTTTGTTGTCGCTCTCAACGAATCATCTGAGGGTGATTCTTCGACCAGCCATCGCTATTGCAAAGCTCTCACTAATAAAGATTCAGTAAGTATAACTCTGACTTGTGTGATATGTTCGCTCCTCATTTGATAATAAAGAAATTAACCACCACATTGTCAAGGCAGAGAAGTGACAATTTCATCAGGAAGCTGTGTCCTTTCTAGGCTACCAGATCAGCCTGCAAGGAATGATGGACATTAAGGTAGATGCGGTCAGGTCATGGCCAGTCCCAACTACCATTAAGGGCTTACAACGTTTTTTGGGATTTGCCTCTCCTCTCTCATCAAGGGTGGTCCCTGTAGGTTGGGCTGGAGTCCAGCAGCTGACAAGGCCTTCCGCCTACTGAAGGGACGTTTCACCTTCGCCCCAATGCTCAAAACACCCAGATCCTACACTACCCTTTGTGGTGGAGGTGGATGCTTCAGAGGTGGGTGTGGAGCTGTCCTGTCTCAACGACAAGGTAATCCACAAATTGTTTCCTTGTGTGTATTAGTTTCTTAGGGTAATGTCTCCTGCAGAGCAATTATTACGTCGGCGATTGAGAGCTCCTGGCAGTGAAGTTGGCATTAGGAGTGGAGACACTGGCTGGAGGGTGCCAAGGACCCATTCGTCATCCTCACCGATCATCGGAACCTGGAGAATATATGGACAGGACAGCGAGGTAGCTGAACCCGCGGCAAGCAAGTTTGGCCCTTTTTCTTTGCTAGATTTGACTTCACGCTGACCTATCGCCCAGGTTGAAAGAACACCAAAGCCCTGTTCCATCTCTACGATTCGGGAAAGGTTCCTGTCCTTAATACACCTATAATTCCTTCCTCTCTAGGATTTGGGTGGTTGTGGATAGATTCTCCAAATCCTGTCGTTTTATCCCTCTCTCTGGTCTCTCTACTGCTCTCCAGGTCGCTGAGGCACTGTTCCAGCAGGTCTTTGGCATTATGGCCTTCCGGAGGACAGTCTCCGACCGTGTCCCCAAATTTACATCAAGGGTATGGAGATCCTTCATGGAGTAGCTCGGGGGCACTGTCAGCCTCACTTCCAGGTATATGCCTCAGTCTAATGAGCATGTGGAGAGGATGAACCAGGAGCTGGGGAGGTTCCTGAGGAGCCACTGCCAGGACAGGCATTGTACAACGAACCACGGCGGAGTTCGCCAACAGATCAAATCAAATGTATTTAAAAAAAAGTGTGCCCATGTCAGTTCTGAGCCCTAATGCTAGCAGTAGCAGAGCTAGGGAGTTGATCCCCCTCTAGTGCTGTAAGTAGCAAGCAAAGATATAAAATGTTATTTCACCATGTTAAGTCTAATATTTAAATGTTGCATGTAATAGGCTCACAATAGCCTTCCTAGTTTCTTTGTTTAGTTCCGGCTATACTCAAACCCAACACCCCAACCCTGAGCACTCCATTCTGCCACCTCTGGTCTCTTGGTCCTCCCACCCCTATGGGTGGACAGCTCCCACTCAGCCCAGTCCAAGCCCATCTTTCTCAAACATCTGAAACCCTACCTCTTCAAAGAGTATCTTAAATAATCCTACAGGAGCCCCCCTTTTCACCCTGACAAAAATAATGCCCTTCATGAACACTCACACTTTACTTTCTTCCACCCTTACTAGCTCTGACTTTGCTGATAGCTACTTTATGGAAAGATGTACTTACCATGACTGTGATATGTGGCTGTCCCACCTAGCTATCTTAAGCTGAATGCACTAACTAAGTTGCTCTGGATAGGAGGGTCTAAATTACTAAAATGTAAATGTATTTTTTTAAATTCATCACGGCATTCAGTTCAATGGTACTCTGCCATGTGAATGAGTTAAATAAACTTGTTTAGGTGAACATTTGAGTCTTGGTGATCTGTCCTGCACAGGTAGTTACTTGGTGCTGGACTGACATGTCTACTTACGACTACAGCAACTGTAGGCTTTATATTTATATTATATAGCATACAAAAGGTGTTCATAAGCACTAATGGTTGCTTCACAGCGCAACCTAGATCTGTAGGGAGATGAACTATAAAGGTACGTTAATTTCGGTAGTTCCACAACCTACTCTTATATAAACAAATTGTTTATTTGCATCCCTAGATGATCACCGCTGGAATGACGCGCCGATGCTAGTATAGACTACTTTTCGTATGTTTCAGGAAACTCCGACTTTTTGAATGAAGATGTTGAAGACGTTTTCTGACCACTATGTTCATTCCAAGCGTTCTGCAAAGATGCACCGCTGGTGTTACTATGTTAATGTTAGCATGTCCTTGTTTTTATATTTTGAAACTACAGCTGTGTAGTAATTAATAATCTATACTTACATTTGTATAATGTTGTGTAGGTATTTCTTTATTTTCCTGTCAACATTGTTTAATGTTAATAATTATTTTGTATACATTTTCATTATTTTGTTTGTCAATAGTGCTGTTTGGTCCAACCAGCTCAACCTGTCATTCTACACTGAACAAATATATAAATGCAACATGTAACAATTATAAAGATAATACTGAGTTACTGTTAATATAAAGAAATCAGTCAATTAAAATAAATTCATTAGGCCCTAATCTATGGATTTCGCATGACTGGGAATACAGATATGCATCTGTTGGTCACAGATATCTTAAACTGTTAGTATCTGGTGTGACCATCATTTGCCTCATGCAGCGCGACACATCTCCTTCGCATAGAATTGACCAGCTTGTTGATTGTGGCCTGTGGAATGTTGTCCCACTGCTGGATATTGGCGGGAACTGGAACACGCTGTCGTACACGTCGATTCAGAGCATCCCAAACATGCTCAATGGGTGACATGTCTGTTGAGTATACAGGCCATGGAAGAACTGGGACATTTTCAGCTTCCAAGAATTGTGTACAGATCCTTGCGACATGGGGACGTGCATTATCATGCTGAAACATGAGGTGATGGCAGTGGATGAATGGCACGACAATGGGCCTCAGGATCCAGTCACAGTATCTCTGTGCATTCAAATTGCCATCGATAAAATGCAATTGTGTTCGTTGTCCGTAGCTTATGCCTGCCCATACCATAACCCCACCGCCACCATGCGGCACTCTGTTCACAACGTTGGCTTCAGCAAACCACTCGCCCACACGATGCCATTCTATCTGCCCGGTACAGTTGAAACCAGGATTTATCTATGAAGAGCATACTTATCCAGCGTGCCAATGGTCATCAAAGGTGAACATTTACCCACCGAAGTCGGTTACAACGCCGAACTGCAGTCAGGTCAAGACCCTGGTGAGGATGACAAGCACACAGATTAGCTTCCCTGAGGTGGTTTCTGACTGTTTATGCAGAAAATCTTGGGTTGTGCAAACCTAGTTTCATCAGCTGTCTGAGTGCCTGGTCACAGACTATCCCACTTACTCATGGTCTGTGGTTGTGAGGACGGTTGGATGTACTGCCAAATTCTCTTAAACGAGGTTGGAGGCGGCTTATGATAAACATTTACATTAAATTCTCTGGCAACAGCTCTGGTGGGCATTCCTGCAGTCAGCATGACAATTGCCCGCTTCTCCAGGTCTGACAAAGTTGATGTGTTGGCCTTTGTTGGTGGAAGATCTTTTTTTGCTCCAGTCCTTCAAGGATGTCGGCCAGTTCCCTCAAAACTTGACATCTATGGCATTGTGTTGTGTGACAAAACTGCACATTTTAGAGTGGCCTTTTATTGTCCCCAGCACAAGGTGCACCTGTGTAATGATCATGCTGTTTAATCAGCTTATTGATATGCCACACTTGTCAGGTGGATGGATTATCTTGGCAAATTAGAAATGCTCATTAACAGGGGACAATGCGCACAACATTTGAGAGAAATAAGCTTTTTGTGCATAGCGAACATTTTCGTGATCTTTTATTTCAGCTCATGAAACATGTGACCAACACTTTACATGTTGCATTTATATTTTTGCTCAGTATAAATAAGACCTAAGTCAGTTTGTCAAGTCAATGGCTGTGTCCGAAATCTTTGCCTACTACTCAAACTGCATACTAGTCGTACTATATACTATTTAGAACATTATGTTAGGTAAAAACTAATGCAGCAAGCAACAAAAATTAGCATACTAGGCTCATCTTTTTGGTACAGCGCGTCCCCTCAGCTGATTATCAGCTGTTGTCAAACACACATGGGTCTCAAGACAATTCTCTTCCTCAATAGTGTGCAGCAATTCTACTAGATGAAAAGACGAAATTAGTATGACACCCTAGCATTTAAAACATAAGTTTTAGAAATTTCACACATACTTTAGTTGTCCTGAGTTTGCACAGAACTCAGACCAATGAAGACACTCAAGTTTTTTTTTATTCTCTCGATACATTCACAAAAATAGTCCTGGCCTCTAAACCTTCCAGCTGTCTACTGGACACTATTCCAACTAAACTACTGAAAGAGCTACTTCCAGTGCTTGGCCAATATTAAACGTTTCCCTATCCTCCGGATGTGTAAAAATTGAAAAAGCTGTTGCTCAGCAACTCACTACCTTCCTGAAGACAAATAATGTATACGGAATGCTCCAGTCTGGTTATGTACGCCATCATAGTACTGAGACCGCACTCGTGAAGGTGGTAAATTACCTTTTAATGACGTCAGACCAAGGCTCTGCATCTGTCCTCCTGCTCCTAGACCTTAGTGCCACTTGACGCCATCGATTGCCACATTCTTTTGGAGATGGCAAACCCTAAACTGGTCTAGTTTTCTTGCATGGTTTAGATCTGTCGGAAAGATATCAGTTCATCTCTGTTTTGGTTTATCCTCTGACAAATCATTGGTCAGTTTCTGTGTTCCTGACAGTTTCGTTTTAGGACCACTATTGTTTTCAATATACACTATATGCTACCTCTTGGTTATGTCATTCGGAAACACAATGTCAACTTTTACTGCTATCTAGACGACACACAGCTGTACATTTCTATGGAACATGGTGAAGCCCCAAAATTGCCTATCCTGGAAGCCTATGTTTCAGACAAGGAAGTGGAAGGCGGCAAAGGTTTTTCTTTTAAACTCAGACAAAACAGAGATGCTAGCTCTTGGTCCCAAAAAAACAAAGATCCGTTGTCAGATCTGACAATTAATCTCAATGGTAATACACTGGTCTCAAATAAAACTGTAGGACCTCGGCGTTACTCTGGACCCTGAACTCTCTTTTGACGAACACATCAAAAATATTTAAAGAGCATTTCCCCCCCCCCCATCTTTGTAACATTGCAAAAATCAGAAACTGTTTGTCAAAAAATTATACAGAAAAGCTTTTGTCACTTCAAAAATTAGACTACTACAATGCTCTACTCTTCAGGTTACCCAGATAAGACACTAAATAAAACGTCAACTAGTGCTAACTAGGGCTGCTAGAATCTTGACTGAAACCTACAAATTTGAACATATTACTCCAGTGCTGGCCTCTCTAAACTGGCTTCCTGTTAAGAGTAGGGCTGATTTCAAGGGTTTACTGCTAACCGACAAAGCATTACATGGACAAAGCATTACTTGGCTCCTACCTACAGTATATCTCCGATTTGGTTCTGCCGTACATACCTACACCTACACTCATGACGCAGTCCTCTTTATTGTTCTTAGAATTTCTAAGCAAACAGCTGGAGGCAGGGCTTTCTACTTTGGAGCTCAATTTTTATGGAATGGTCTGCTGATCCATGTCAGAGACGTAGACTGTCTCAACCTTTTAAGTCTTTACTGAAGACTCATCTCTTCAGTAGGTCCTATGGTTGAGTGTAGTCTGGCCCAGGGGTACGAAGGTGAACAGCAAGGCACTGCAGTGACGAACCACCCTTGCTCTCTCTGCCAGGCCCGCTCCCCTCTCTCCATTGGGATTCTCTGCCTCTGATCCTATTACGAAGGCTGAGTCACAGGCTCGCTCGTGCTCTCCCATGCCGTCTCTAGAAGGGGTGCATCAGATCGTGCCAGGCTTTTTTCACAATACTTGAATGGGTTGAGTCACTGGCGGGAACTTCTTGTCCGGTTTTGTGGCTCGTGCAGTGGGGGGAGATCTTCGTGGGCCATACTTGGCCATGTCTCAGTAGTAAGTTAGTGGTCTGTTGATATCCCTTTGGTGTGGTGGCTGTGCTTTGGAAAAGTGGGTGGGGTTATATCCTGCCTGGTTTGCCCTGTCCGGAGGTAACTTCAGACTGGGCCACAGTGCCACCCCCCTCCTCCCAGTCTCCAGTAGACCCGTTGCACTCTCTATAACCACTGACACTGGTGGTCATTTATGAACATCTGAACATCTTGAAGAAAAATCTTGGCCTAATGTTCATGTACTCTTATCTCCAACCAGCACAGCCAGAAGAGGACTGGCCACCCTTCAGAACCAGGTTTCTTTCTAGGGAGGTTTTCCTAGGCACTGTGCTTCTACTACTGCATTGCTTGCTCTTAGGGTTTTAGGCTGGTTTTCTGTATAAGCACTTTGACAACTACTGATGTAAAAAGGGCTTTATAAATACATTTGATTTGTTGATTGCTAATATACAACTTTTTTTACATACCTAAAATGCCTACTATTTAGAACGCAAGCACGGGTATTCGGACACAGCGGCAGCCGACTTCAACTGGGTAAACGCAGACACTCCATCCCTTTCCTTGCACCTCATTTGCCAGGATTGCATACTTTGCCATCTTGCGCTGGTATACCTCTTCGCACCTGTACTCGCAGCTTTTTTGCCTTCTCTGCCAATATCATGGTGTGGACGGAGAGTAGTGACAATGTCAGGGGGAAGCTTAGCAGTCTGTCCAGGTCAGCACGCATTTCCCACGTCCTGACTTGTTCTAGGATGCCATCTTTCTTGGCTCTGCCTGCTCCCAGTTCTCCAAGCCTGACGAAGTTGATGTGGTGGCCTTTGTTGGTGGGAGTCAATCTTTTTCCTCCTCTCCTTCGAGGATATCGGCCAGTTACCTCAACTTGGTCATGCCTCCATCTGTTTTTTAACCTTTAACTAGGCAAGTGAGTTTCATTTCTTCCATAGCCTGCATAGGAGTTTAGGGTACATTTTGTAGACCTTGTATGGAAATCCATTTGGACCAGGCACCGATCTTGCTCTGGCCTTTTTCACCACGACTTCCCCCCATGTCGGAACTCGGGTTGGTCGATTCTCAGGCACGGTCCAAAAGGTTAGTTCCTTCCATCTCCACCTTAATTGCCTGAAGACTGCCAGATCTCTCCCCTTCCAGTGTAAATGAAATTAAGTGGAAGGGGTTGGAGATAAACTTGGCCCTCTCCTTTGCTGTCTCCAGTCTCCTTGTTCTTGCCCTTTCCGCATTCAGGAGTGACTTCACGGTTACTCTGTGTCCTGCAGTTCCTTTCGCGCTTTGCGTTGTGTGGCATCTGCTTCCCTGAAGCGCTTTACGAGTGACTGCAGTTCTTTGCAAAGCCTTAAAACCTCCACTTTCTGTCTGTTGGGTTGCCCGTTGCTCTCTTGGCCTCTTCATTGTCAAATCTTTCACTGCACAAGCTTGGACAGGGAAGTGAGTGTCTTCTCCACATTTCCCAAAAGTGTTATTTCGAAGATGTTGTCCATGTCATCATCTAGCTGTTGCCAGACTGCTTTGTTGTTAATCTGTGGCCACTTGACATTCCTTGCTCTGGGTTCCACATCCTCTGGGGTCTCTGACTTTCTCCTCCTCCTCTGAAGGCGTGGCAGCCTCCAAGTTTTTCAGCTGCGGAGAGGTCTTCAGCACTGTGGTGCGTTTCCTGACTGGAAACCTCCTGCGTCTCTCCTGCATCTTGTTACACTTTCTACAAGCCTTGTCGTTAGTGTTATCCGTCCACCTAAACCCCTCTCGGAAGGCCATGGGGGTATGGTTACTTTTGGCTTGCTTGGGGTTGCCGCCTCGCAGAGTTGCTAGCCCAACTCACCCCGCACTAGAATTTCCTATTACTCATCGGTCACTCCAGCATCACCATTCTCTAAAATGGATTGAATGTTTTTTTCTCTCAATCGACACACATCACCCCATAACGACAAGGGAAAAATAGTTTTGAAATATTTGCACATTTAAACTGATATCACATTTACTTAAGTATTCAGACCCTTTATGCAGTACTTTGTTGAATCACCTTCGGCAGCGATTACAGCCTAGAGGTCTTGGGTATGACTCTACAAGCATGGCACACCTGTATTTGGGGAGCTTCTCCCATTCTTCTCTGCAGAGCCTCTCAAGCTCTGTCAAGTTGGATGGGGAGCGTCGCTGCACAGCTTTTTTCAGGTCTCTCCAGAGGTGGTCGATTGGATTCAAGTCCGGGCCACTCAAGGACATTCAGAGACTTGACCTGTTGGAAGGTGAACCTTCACCCCAGTCTGAGGTCCTGAGCAAGTTTTCATCAAGGATCTCTGTTCTTTGCGCCGTTCATCTATTCTGACTAGTCTCCCAGTCCCTGCTGCTGAAAAACATCCCCACAGCAGAATGCTGCCACCACGATTCACCGTGGGGATGGTGCAAGATTTCCTCCAGAAAGTGACGCTTGGCATTCAGGCCAGAGTTCAATCTTGGTTTCGCAGACCAGAGAATTTTGTTTCTCATAGACAGAGTCCTTTAGGTGCCCTTTGGCAAACTCCAAGCGGGCTATCATGTGCCTTTTACTGAGTAGTGGCTTTTGTCTGGCCACTCTACCATAAGAGCATTATTGGTGGAGTGCAGCAGAGATGGGAGAACCTTCCAAAAGGACAACCATCTCCACAGAGGAACTCTGGAGCTCTGTCAATGACCCTTGGGTTCTTGGTCACCTCTCTGTGCCTCGACACAATCCTGTCTCGGAGCTCTACGGACAATTCCTTTGACCTCATGGCTTGGTTTTTGCTCTGACATGCATTCTCAGCTGTGGGACCTTGTATAGACAGGTGTGCCTTTCCAATCAATTGAATTTACCACATCTGGACTCCAATCAAGTTGTGGAAACATCTTAAGGATGATCAATTGAAACAGGATGCACCTGAGCTCAATTGAGTCTCATAGCAAAGGGTGTGAATACTTATGTAATTTGCAAAAATGTCTAAACCTGTTTTTGCTTTGTCATTATGGGGTATTGTGTAGATTGAGCAAAAAAAACAATTTAAAACACGTTAGAATAAGGCTGTAATGTAACAAAATGTGGAAAAAGGGAAGGGGTCTGAATACTTTCCAAAACCAAGCCATGTGTAGAATGTCTCACCCATGTGGAAGCTAAGTGAATATAAACAACTTACCGCGTTTTAGCAAATAGGTAATGTCAGGGCAATTTCTGCCATTGATTCTGCTTGTGAAATAACCACACCTCTGAGTGACACTGATGGAATAGAAAAGAGCGGGAGGCTCATATGTTGACCTTCAGACACAGCCTTTGGAATGAAAAGAACTGTTGAGTAAAAAAAAAAAAATAATAAAAACTTGTCCTCTGAAGAGCATGGATGGGCTAATAATTACTATTATTTTTGTAATTGCACATTTCCATACAGCATTTACCCCAGTGTTTCACCCAAAGGGCTCAGATTTCTGTTTTCAGCTATGCAGACCGGCATCTGTCTCACTGGCTCCAGCGGACCTGCTCTCACTTAGGGCCAAAGCCAGACCACTTGTTCTTTTCAGATAACAATAGCTAACTGAACTAAACACCTTCGATTATGCAGAGGTTGTTGATTCTGCTCTTCACAAGTCCTCACCATCAGCCCTAGCTACGTAAATACAATTTCTCTCGTATAACATAAGGTTGTATATACTAGTGAGGACCTGAGCTCCGCCGTACCCCTTACACTGTAAAGAACATTGGTGTCTAGAAAAGTGCCATGTAAGTCTAATTATGAAAGTGTTTTGCCATATTCCATGCCTTTATACAAATGGAAACTGGTACACAATACCAAAAAAGTGGACTGCAAGGCAACGTTAAGTGGCTAAAATAAATCTAAAATCAAGATGTCAATTTGTTTTGTCTACATGCCATTTTAAAAATACGTAAGTAAACCTATTTTGGGTTAAGAAAAGTAACCAGGAGTACGAGAAAACATAAGCTTGCAAGCGGACTTTGAATTACCCTTTTCATTTTGTTGGTTTTATTATAGCGAATAAAAAAAAAACGAATCATTGATGGAACACTAGATAAAAGAAATGCATGGCTCTCGTCTCCCCCGCAAGCCGGTTGGCATACGCACACCACCTCATCTGATTGGTCATTGCCCGCGAACCATAAACCGCACAATATCACACTAACTCTGACTTTGTGGCTAAAGTAACTAATGACGACCAATTTTGTATGGGCCCAATTTTTTTTACATTTTTTATTAAACATTGTTAAACACTCCAATATTACTGCTGATATATTATGGTATTTTTCTGAAATTACAATGTAAAAATATTACATAGCTCATTTTAAAACAATTGTTTCTCAACCGGTTTACAATAAATAGTCCAAATAAGAATAATTTACAGTATTATGTTACAAAAGCGCAGTGAATACTGGAATTGTTATTAGATTAAAGTTACACAAAGAGAAAGGACTCCATGCCCCAATTTAAAAGACATCTGCTACAGAAGTCTTTAGACATAATCCACATTTGTAGCTTGAACATTTATTTTAGTGTGTTAAAAAATAAAAATGACATTTAGTATTTGAACATTGTGTCAATGTGATTACTCATATCAAAATGCTTAGCTGACATCTAGGCATTGGGTGTGTCCGAATTGGCAACCTATTCCCTACATAGCATACTCCTTTTGACCTGGGCCCTATAGGCTCTGGTCAAAAGCAGCGCACTATATAGGAAATAGGGTGCCATTTTGGACACAGATAGTCCTGGAAACAAGCTTCATAATTTCTGGCATTTGCTGCAATGTAGTCAGGCAGGAACTCGAGCGTAGTAATCTGATGCCGGACTGCATAGTTGATGATACAAACATTGGTTGATGCAATGCAACATCTCCAATTTAGTCATCCTGGAGCGTGACCATATTTCTGTCTAAAAACCCTCATAATACGATTGATCCTTTAGTCAGCTGGGGACCTCAAACACACCCCTCGACTGACAACCAACCAGGCATCATAGGATAGAGTGCCGTGTGGTGTTAAACAAAAGCACACAAGGGTTGCATTCAGTAGGGCGCAAAGTTACAAAACACTTTGCTACAGAAAACTGAAATGAGCTTTTAGGAAGTTTCAAAGCATTGGTTGAGAAGAAAACAGGGTGAGTTGGAGTAGATGTTCAAGTGGAGTGTCAAACTTTTTTGCATTGATATGGAGGGAGGGACACGAATGCTTGGCCTGGGATACAAATTCATATCAGTTCCACTCATATGGCTTGTTCAGTTTCAACCGATTAAATTATTAAGTGGTGTTAGTTCACGTGGACGTATTAAACTGACAAGACGGAGAAGGACACGCTACCAGCAGTTCAGAAGTTCATCAGTAGTTATTTTCAAGTTTGTCTGACATTTACATTTTGCATTCAAATGTCTTCGGTTTGATATTTCTCAGAGGGAAGAGGGAGACAAGAGGACAAGGACAGACCCCGTCTTTTGTTCATATATGGCATTGTTGTTTTCTTTACATGAGGTTGTGTTTTATAAACGGGATTCATATTTTTTTAAAGGGTGGCTCGCTAGGCAGAACAGACAGAATGGTCCAAACAAACATGCCAGATTGAACCCATCAGAATCAGTTGAAATCGATTTTAAACCAATCAGAACCAGTTAAAACCGCTCCACAGGCCTTCAGAACCAGAATAAACCATTTCGGAACCCATTAGAAACCATCAAAGAGTTTAAACCTGTTCCAGTTGGACTGTGCCAAGGTAGATCTGAGTGCTTCTTCTGTTCAGGCCAATGGCCTTGGTTATTGCACTTTCTTTCACAAACTATATAGGTGAAGGAGTGTCTCTCCACCCCCAAAATCCTTGCACTTCTGAAGGAGTGGGAGGGGCAACTCTGTGACAGACAGATCCTAAACCCTGCCCCAGATTATTTCAAATTTATGAGGGTGTGAGGTGCGGCTCTGTGACAGCCAGCTCCTGTGCCAAATCGTTGAAGCGGGCGATGTAATCCACGCTGCTCTCACTCATCATGCAGGCCAGCTGGGTGTCTACCTGCAGGGATGAAGATAACCACATATTAGATAGTCACTGAATGGCTGAAGAACATGCTTCCAGAGTATTGGAGTGACCAACATTTGAATCTTGTTTTTGATAAACATGCCCAAAAATAATGAATTTGTTGTTATAAAATAAAAAAATACTACAATATAATGGATTCAAACTCTAAACAAGATGCCCAGTGACACAAGCCTACCAGACGAGATAAGTGACTTGCACTCTGAGGCAAGCAACAAACACTGAAGCATGCATGAGAGCACCCGCTGATCCGGACGACTGATCACACTCGCCGTAGCCGATGTGAGTAAGACCTTTAAACAGGTCAACATTCGCAAGGCCAGACGGCTTGCCAGGATGTGTACCCCGAGCATGCGCTGACCAACTGGCAAGTGTCTTCACTGACATTTTCAACGTGTTTCAAGCAGTCCCTGCGCTCAAGAACACCAGGGTAACCTGCCTAAATGACTACTGACCCGTAGCACTCATGTCAGTAGCCATGAAATGCTATGAAAGGCTGGTCATGGCTCACAACAGAAAACGCTGTTCATTGACTGCAGCTCAGCGTTCAACATCATAGTGCCCTCAAAGCTCATCAATAAGCTAAGGACCCTGGGACTAAACTAGAGGTCGGCCGATTAATCGGAATGGCCGATTAATTAGTGCCGATTTCAAGTTTTCAAAACAATTGGAAATAGGTATTTTTGGACACCGACTCTGCCAATTTTTTTTTTCACCTTTATTTAAATCTTTATTTAACTAGGCAAGTCAGTTAATAACACATTCTTATTTTCAATGACGGCCTAGTAACGGTGGGTTAACTGCCTCTTTCAGGGGCAGAACGACAGATTTTTACCTTGTCAGCTCGGGGATTCAATCTTGCAACCTTACAGTTAACTAGTCCAACGCGCTAACCACCTGCCTCATTGCACTCCACGAGGAGCCTGCCTGTTATGCGAATGTAGTAAGCCAAGGTAAGTTTCTAGCTAGCATTAAACTTATGTTATAAAAACCAATAATAATCACTAGTTGACTACACATAGTTACTAGTTTATCTAGCATGTCCTGCGTTGCATATAATCGATGCGGTGCGTATTCACAAAAAAGGACCGTCCTTGCTCCAATGTGTACCTAACCATAAACATCAATGCCTTTCTTAAAATCAATACACAGAAGTATATATTTTTTAACCTGCATATTTAGCTAAAAGAAATCCAGGTTAGGAGGCAATATTAACCAGGTGAAATTGTGTCACTTCTCCTGCGTTCATTGCACGCAGAGTCAGGGTATATGCAACAGTTTGGGCCTCCTAATTTACCAGAATTGTACGTAATTATGACATAACATTGAATGTTGTGCAAGGTAACAGAAATATTAGATAAAATACGGAACGGTTCCGTATTTAATTGAAAGAAAATACGTCTTGTTTTCGAGATGATAGTTTCCGGATTCGACCATATTAATGACCTAAGGCTTGTATTTCTGTGTGTTATTATGTTATAACTAAGTCTATAATTTGATAGAGCAGTCTGACTGAGCAATGGTAGGCACCAGCAGGTTCGTAAGCATTCATTCAAACAGCACTTTTGTGCGTTTTGCCAGCAGCTCTTTGCTGTGCTTCAAGCATTGCGCTGTTCATGACTTCAAGCCCATCAACTCCCGAGATTAGGCTGGTGTAACCGATGTGAAATGGCTAGCTAGTTAGCAGGGTGCGCGCTAATAGCTTTTCAAACGTTACTCGCTCTGAGACTTGGAGTGGTTATTCCCTTTGCTCTGCATGGGTAACGCTGCTTCAAGGGTGGCTGTTGTCGATGTGTTCCTGGTTCGAGCCCAGGTAGGAGCGAGGAGAGGGACGGAAGCTATACTGTTACACTGGCAATACTAAAGTGCCTATAAGAACATCCAATAGTCAAAGGTTAATGAAATACAAATGGTATAGAGGGAAATAGTTCTATAATTCCTATAATAACCACAACCTAAAACTTCTTACCTGGGAATATTGAAGACTCATGTTAAAAGGAACCACCAGCTTTCATATGTTCTCATGTTCTGAGCAAGGAACTTAAACATTAGCATTTTAACATGGCATATATTGCACTTTTACTTTCTCCTCCAACACTTTGTTTTTGCATTATTTAAACCAAATTGAACACGTTTCATTATTTATGAGGCTAAATTGATTTTATTGATGTATTATATTAAGTTAAAATAAGTGTTTATTCAGTATTGTTGTAATTGTCATTATTACAACAAAAAAAAAAAAAACAGCCGATTATTCGGTATCGCTTTTTTTGGTCCTCCAATAATCGGTATCGGCACTGAAAAATCATAATCGGTCGACCTCTCCACTAAACACCTCCCTCTGGAACTGGATCCTGGACTTCCTGAAGGGCCGTGGTAAGGGTAGGCAACAACATCTGCCATGCCGATCCTTAACATGTGGGCCCCTCAGGGGTGGTGCTTAGTCCCCTCCTGCACTCCCTGTTCACCCATGACTGCGTGGCCAAGCACAACTCCAACACCATCATTAAGCTTGCCTGATCACCGACAATAATGAAACAGCCTATAGGGAGGTGGTCAGAGACCTGGTAGTGTGGCAAAAAACTCTCCCTCAACGTGATCAAGACAAAAGGAGATGATCATGGACTACAGGAAAAGGAGGCCGAGCATGCCCCCATTCTCATCAATGGGGCTGTAGTGGAGCAGGTTGAGAGCTTCTGTCCACATCACCAATAAAACTATCATGGTCCAAACTAGGGCTGGGCAGTATACTGTATTTTTCTATATACCGTTATTGATGCACAGACCGGTTTGGGTTTTTACTTTAGCGTCTATAACGGTATTTGAATGTTTGGTTTGTTAAATGTGATACAGCGTGTGTAACGTCCATTTGTATAGGTTTATGCCGCAACTTGAGTCATCCCTCTCCGCTCTCTTTCCATGCCGCTTTCCACACAGACCTAGTCCCAACCCGTCACTCAAAGAGCGCATTTGTTGTCGCTTGACAACGAGACACATTCGTTCAGTCTGCAATTTTAGGTTGAATTGAGCAGTATAAAACAATCAGAATGGAGAAAGCCCCACTGAAATAAATGTTTGTGTGTGGCCACACTTTAATTAAATCAAAAACATACTGTCAAATTAGAAAAATACCATACGATATATTTTGGCAATATAGCCCAGCCCTTGTCCAAACACAACAAGACAGTTGTGAAGAGGGCACGACAACGCCTATTCCCCCTCAGGAGACTTCAAAGATTAGAAATGGGATCCTCATATCCTCAAAAAGTTATTCAGCTGCACCATTGAGAGCATCCTGACCGGTTGCATCCCCGGTAAGTGCTCGGCGCTACAAAGGGTAGTGCGTACGACCCAATACATCTCTGGGGCAAAGTTTCCTGCCATCTAGGAACTCTATACCAGGAGGTGTCAGAGGACGGCCATAAAAATTGCCAAAGACTCCAGCCACCCCAGTCAGACTGTTCTCTCTGCTCCTGCACGGCAAGCGGTACCGGAGCACCAAGTCTGGGTCCAAAAACCTTAAGCTTCTACCCCCAAGCCATAAGACTACTGAACAGCTACTCAAATGGTTTCCTGGACTATTTGCATTGACCCCACTTTTTCTTTTTTTTTTTTTACATTGCCACTACTCTATATTTATGATCTATTAACTAGTCACTTTACCCCTACCTACATGTACAGCACCAGTCAAAGGTTTGGACATGCCTACTCATTCCAGGGTTCTTCTTTATTTTTTTTACCCTTTTCTACATTGTAGAATAATAGTGAATACATCAAAACAATGACACATATAGAATCATGTAATAACCCAAAGTGTTAACAAATCAAAACACATTTTATATTTGAGATTCTTCAAAAACAGCCACCCTTTGTGTGATGACAGCTTTGCACACTCTTGGCATTCTCTCAACCAGCTTTATGAGGTAGTTACCTGGAATGCATTTCAATTAACAGGTGTGCCTTGTTAAAAGTTATTTTGTGGAATTTCTTTACTTCTTAATGTGTTTGAGCCAATCAGTTGTGTTGTGACAAGGTAGGGGTGGTGTATAGAAGATACCAAATAGGCTAAAAGACCAAGTCCATATTATGTCAAGAATTGACAGTCCATCATTACTTTAAGACAAAGGTCAGTCAATGTGGAAAAATTCAGGAACTTTGAAAGTTTCTTCAAGTGCAGAAGCAAAAACCATCATGCGCCGAGGAAACTGGCTCTCATGAGGACCACCACATGAAAGGAGCAGCCAGAGTTACCTCTGCTGCAGAGGATAAGTTCATTAGAGATAACCCAGCCTCAGAAATTGCAGTCCAAATAAATGCTTCCGAGTTCAAGTAACAGACATCAACTGTTCAGAGGAGAATGCATGAATCAGGCCTTCATTGTCAAATTCCCACAAAGAAACCACTACTGAACAACACCAATAAGAATTAGAGACTTGCTTGGGCCAAGAAACACAATGGACATTAGACCAGTGGAAATGTGTCCTTTGGTCTGAGGAGTCTAAATTTGAGATTTTTCGTTCCAACCACCATGTCTTTGTTAGACGCAGAGTAGGTGAACGGATGATCTCCGGATGTGCGGTTCCCACTGTGAAGCATGGAGGAGGTTGTGTGATGGTGCTTTGCTGGTGACACTGTCTGTCATTTATTTAGAATTCAAGGCACACTTAACCAGCAAGGCTACCACAGCATTCTGCAGCGATACGCCATCCCAACTGGTTTGCGCTTAGTGGGACTATCATTTGTTTTTCAACAGGACACTGACGCAACACACCTCCAGGCTGTGTAAGGGCTATTTGACCAAGGAGAGTGATGGAGTCCTGCATCAGATGACCTGGCCACCACAATCACCGGACCTCAACGCAACTGAGATGATTTGGGTGAGTTGGACCGCAGAGTGAAGGAAAAACAGCCAACAAGTGCTCAGCATGTGGGAACTCCTTCAAGATGGTTGGAAAAGCATTCCAGGTGAAGCTGGTTGAAAGAATGCCAAGAGAGTTCAAAGCTGTCATCAAGGCAAAGGGTGGCTATTTGAAGAACCTGAAATATATTTTGATTTGTTTAATACTTTTTTGGTTTCTACATGATTCAATATGTGTTATATCAAGTTGATGTCTTCACTATTATTCTACAATGTAGAAAATAGTAAAAATAAAGAAAAACCCTGGAATGAGTAGGTGTCCTGAGTAGGTGTGGTTTCGACTAACCTGTACCCCCTCACGTTGACTTGGTACCCCTTGTATAAAGCCTCATTCTTGTTATTTTATTGTTGTTCTTTTATTTTTTTACTTTAGTTTATTTAGTAAATATTTTTCTTAAAACTAGTGTTGGTTAAGGGCTTGTAAGTAAGCATTTCACGATAAGGTCTACACCTGTTGTATTTGGCGCATGTGACAAATACATTTGATTTAAACTGTAAAGAAACAAAAAAGGTTAAAATCGTGCAAGGGAGGGATGTAGTAATATGCTTCCTACTGGGGTGGTCTTACCTCCGCTACGTCTGGCAGGCCGCGGGACTGAAAGGAATCATGGGAGTTGCAGTCCAGAAATCTGGGTCCGAGGAGGGCTGTTCCACTGGAGGGGCCAGAGGGAGTCAAGGAGCTTCGTCTGCCCTTATCAGGGGACACCAGACTCGCTGTTGAGACAACACAATTCAAGACAATCTCAGTTGAGCTAATGCTTCTGGGCTCAGAGTAACCCTGCTTCAATTGGCTTCATCATCAGGTTCAGTTCAATAGAAAATCATCATGGCCAGAGACTGGTGATAATGGCTGCGTGTGTGTATATACTGTACGTGTGTCTGGATTCATGCAGTTGAAGTTGAAAGTTTATACATACACCAGCCAAATATATTTAAACTCCGTTTTTCACAATTCCTGAAATTTAATCCTAGTAATAATTGTCTGTCTTAGGTCAGTTGGGATCACCACTTCATTTTAAGAATGTGAAATGTCAGCATAATAGTAGAGAGAATTATTTATTTCATCACATTCCCAGTTGGTCAGAAGTTTACATAAACTCAATTAGTATTTCAATTAGTATTTCCAAGATAATTCTCTCCGATTATTATCACAGTCCTGTATATCTCTCCCCCCCCAAGCAGACACCTCGACGGCCCAGAAAGAACATTGGACTCTATGTAAACTGGAAACCACATATCCTGGGGCTGCATTTATTGTAGCTGGGTGATTTGAACAAGTTTAATCTGAAAACAAGACTCCCTAAATTTTATCAGCATACTGAATGCGCGACCCGGACTGGGAAAATTCTGGATCATTGATTGTTACCAACTTCTGCGACACATACAAAGCCATCAGCCGCCCTCCTTTCGGCAAATCTGACCACGACTCCATTTTGTTGCTCCCAGCCTATAGACAGAAACTAAAACAGGAAACGCCCATGCTCAGGTCTGTTCAACGCTGGTCCGACCAATCTGATTCCACGTTTCGATCACGTGGACTGGGGTATGTTCCGGATAGCGTCGAACAACGATGTATACACTGATTCAGTGATTGAGTTTACTAGCAAGTGCATTGGTGATGTTGTACCAACAGCAACTATTGAAACCTTCCCCAACCGGAAACTGTGGATTGATGGCAGCATTCGCACAAAATTGAAAGAGCGATCCACTGCTTTTAAATCAGGGCAAGATGACCGGAAACATGACCGAATACAAACAGTGTAACTATTCCCTCTGCAAGGCAATCAAACAAGCTAAGCGTCAGTATAGAGACAAAGTAGTCGCAATTCAACAGCTCAGACACGAGAGGAATGTGGCAAGGTCTACAGTCAATCACGGACTACAAAACAAAAACCAGCCCCTGTCGCGGACCCCGATGTCTTGCTCCCAGACAAACTAAACAACTTCTTTGCTCGCTTTGAGGACAATGCAGTGCCACCGACACGGCCCATAACCAAAACCTGCATACTCTCCTTCACCAGAGCCAACATGAGTAAAACATTTAAAACGTGTTAACCCTCGCAGGGCAACCAGCCCAGACGGCATCCCTAGCCGTGTCCACAGAGCATGCACAGACCAGCTGGCTGGTGTGTTTACGGACATATTCAATCAATCCATATCCCAGTCTGCTGGTCCCACATGCTTCAAGAGGGCCACCATTGTTCCTGTTCCCAAGAAAGCTAAGCTAACTGAGCTAAACGACTACTCACTTCCGTCATCATGAAGTGCTTTGAGAAACTAGTCAAGGATCATATCACCTCCACCCTACCTGACACTCTAGACCCACTCCAATTTACTTAATGCCCCAATAGGTCCAGACGACGTAATCACACTGCCCGAACCCATCTGGACAAGAGGAATACCTATGTAAGAATGCTGTTCATCGACTACAGCTCAGCATTTAGTGCCCTCCAAACTTGTCATTATACTTGACACCCTGGGTCTCAACCCGCCCTGTGCAACTGGGTCCTGGACTTTGACGGGCCACCCCCAGGTGGTGAGGGTAGGAAACAACATCTACACCCCGCTGATCCTCAACACTGGAGACCCCCAAAAGGGTGCGTTCTCAGCCCGCTCCTGTACTCCCTGTTCACCCATGACTGCGTGGCCATGCACACCTCCAACTCAATCATCAAGTGTGCAGACGACACTACAGTGGTAGGCTTGATTACCAACAACAACGAGACGGCCTACAGGGAGGGGTGATGGCCCTTGGAGTGTGGCGTCAGGAAAACAACCTCACACTCAACATCAACAAAACAAAGGAGATGATCGTGGACTTCAGGAAACAGCAGAGGCAGCACCCCCCTATCCATATTGACGGGACAGTAGTGGAGAAGGTGGAAAGTTAAGTTCCTCGGCGTACACATCATGGACAAACTGAAATGGTCCAACAACACTAGGTCCTTTGCTGTTCTGCGATTGATTTGCACTTTTCGCACCAAAGTACATTAATCTCTAGGAGACGGAACGTGTGGTGTTTATACTTGCGTATTGTTGTTTGTACAGATGAACAAGGTACCTTCAGGAGTCTGGTAATTGCTCCCAAATATGAACCAGACTTGTGGAGGTCTACAATTGTTTTTCTGAGGTCTTGACTGATTTCTTTTGATTTTCCCATGATGTCAAGTAGAGGCATGAAGGTAGGCCTTGAAATACATCCACAGGTACACCTCCAATTGACTCAAATGATGTCAATTAGCCTATCAGAAGCTTCTAAAGCCATGACATAATTTTCTGTAATGTTCAAGCTGTTTTTTAGTATATGTAAACTTCTAACCCACTGGAATTGTGATACAGTGAATTATAAGTGAAATTATCTGTCTGTAAACAATTGTTGGGAAAATTACTTGTGTCATGCACCAAGCAGATGTCCTAACCGACTTGCCAAAACTATAGTTTGTTATCAAGAAATTTGTGGAGTGGTTGAAAAACTAGTTTTAATGCCTCCAACCTCCAACAGTATGTAAACTTCCGACTTCAACTGTACATTCATATAAATAAACACAACTGTACATATACATACATACACATATATACAGTGGGGCAAAAAAACATTTAGTCAGCCACCAATTGTTTAGGTTCTCCCACTTAAAAAGATGAGGCCTGTAATTTATCATCATAGGTACACTTCAACTATGACAGACAAAATGAGAAGGAAAAAAAATCCTGAAAATCACATTGTAGGATTTTTAATGAATTTATTTGCAAATGATGGAAAATAACTATTTGGTCAATAACAAAAGTTTCTCAATACTTTGTTATATACCCTTTGTTGGCAATGACAGAGGTAAAACGTTTTCTGTAAGTCTTCACAAGGTTTTCACACACTGTTGCTGGTATTTTGGCCCATTCCTCCATGCAGATCTCCTCTAGAGCAGTGATGTTTTGGGGCTGTTGCTGGGCAACACGGACTTTCAACTCCCTCCAAAGATTTTCTATGGGGTTGAGATCTGGAGACTGGCTAGGCCACTCCAGGACCTTGAAATGCTTCTTACGAAGCCACTCCTTCATTGCCCGGGCGGTGTGTTTGGGATCATTGTCATGCTGAAAGACCCAGCCACGTTTAATCTTCAATGCCCTTGCTGATGGAAGGAGGTTTTCACTCAAAATCTCACGATACATGGCCCCATTCATTCTTTCCTTTACACGGCTCAGTCGTCCTGGTCCCTTTGCAGAAAAACAGTACCTCACAGTAGGTATGGTGTTCTTTGGATGCAACTCAGCATTCTTTGTCCTCCAAACACAGCGTGTTGAGTTTGTACCAAAAAGTTATATTTTGGTTTCATCTAACCATATGACATATGGATCTTCTTCTGGATCATCCAAATGCTCTCTAGCAAACTTCAGACGGGCCTGGACATGTACTGGCTTAAGCAGAGGAACACGTCTGGCACTGCAGGATTTGAGTCCCTGGCGGCGTAGTGTGTTACTGATGGTAGGCTTTGTTACTTTAGTCCCAGCTCTCTGCAGGTCATTCACTAGGTCCCCCATGTGGTTCTGGGATTTTTGCTCACCGTTCTTGTGGACATTTTGACCCCACGGGGTGAGATCTTGCGTGGAGCCCCAGATCGAGGGAGATTATCAGTGGTCTTGTATGTTTTCCATTTCCTAATAATTGCTCCCACAGTTGATTTCTTCAAACCAAGCTGCGTACCTATTGCAGATTCAGTCTTCCCAGCCTGGTGCAGGTCTACAATTTTGTTTCTGGTGTCCTTTGACAGCTCTTTGGTCTTGGCCATAGTGGAGTTTAGAGTGTGACTGTTTGAAGTTGTGGACAGGTGTCTTTTATACTGATAAGTTCAAACAGGTGCCATTAATACAGGTAACGAGTGGAGGACAAAAGAGCCTCTTAAAGAAGAAGTTACAGGTCTGTGAGAGCCAGAAATCAAATACTTATTTTCCACCATAATTTGCAAATAAATTCATTAAAATCCTACAATGTGATTTTTTTCCCTCATTTTGTCTGTCATAGTTGAAGTGTACCTATGATGAAAATTACAGGCCTCTCATATTTTTAAGTGGGAGAACTTGCACAATTGGTGGCTGACTAAATACTTTTTTGCCCCACTGTACATTTAAAAGTATGTGTGTCCGTCTTACAAAGCAGGCAGCCAAATGAAGAGTCAGTGGAGTCGTTGGGGTACCACTGAGGGTCGTGGCTGGGGGAAGGGATCCAGCCTCTGGAGGGGCTGACTGAGGTACAGGGTAGGAGCTTAGAGCACTCACTACCATTCAGCTTGGCAGGAGAGAGGGATGCCTCATCACCTGAGAGAGAGCGACAGCACGAGAGAGCAATGTAAACAGATCAGGCTACACTACAAAAACAGTACAAAATCGTATTTTAGAAGCACACGCACCTCTAACAACGCCCCCTTCACTTACCGTAGTGTGCCGAGTTGATGGCCAGCTCAATGATTGAGTCACTGATGTGTGTTTGTGGCCCTCCAGGAGCCATCGCTTCCTCTGGGGGTCCCGGGAGAGAGATGTCCAGCAGAGAAGCCACGCTGGGCGGGGAGAGGAGCGAGTCACCTGCTACTCCTGGAGACGGAGGGGGGAGGCCGTTCTGCAGCGAAACCTGGTGGAGGGTTAGGGAAAGAAAGATACAGGGTTAGAATTAATGTGTAAAAATATATGAAAATCTGTGCTCTTATTGGACAAGTTCCTGTAGCACCTCCCTTGTTCAAAACAGTGTCCGGCCTTTTGAACACGACCCAGGTAGAGATAGGGTACATTGTCTTTTAGATCTCTCCATATGACCGTTTCTCGTTCCCTTCTTTCAGCGTTCCACTCACCTCAGAGGCCTGCTGGAGGAGCTGTGGCTGGGGAGGACCAGCATACACCACTCCAGGGTGAGAGGTTGAGATGGGCCTTCCGTCTGGACAGGGGGCCTCCAGCTCTCGACAGGGGCTGCCTGGGATGATGCCTGCTGACTTGGCTGCCAGGTCAATGGCACCTGGATGGAAAAACATAGAATCATCACCCGTTAAATTGTCAAGAGTCTGAGTGCGCTAATTTCCAGCATCAGTGGGCCTGGCCTAGATGGGCCTTAAAATAGAAGATGGACTAAAAAGGTGAAAAACAAGAGAAAAATAAAACATGACCAGAGCCTAAACCGAACACCCACCACCTGCCAAATTAGAGTAGATTTTGGCATTGGCGGGTAAGAGGTCTATTTCACCAGCCATGTTGGTGGGTGGACAGGGCTCCACAGTGCGAGAATTTCTCTCACATTTGTTAATGAAATAACCAAGTATGATCACATTTATTGCAATATACTCTACATGACCAAAGCATGTGAACACCTGCTCGTCAAACATATCATTCCTAATTCATGGGCATTAATATGGAGTTGGTCCACCCTTTGCGACTATAACAACCTCCACTCTTCTGGGAAGGCTTTCCACTAGATATTGGAACATTGCTGAGGGGACTTTCTTCCACAAGAGCATTTGTGAGGTTGTAGCGGTATTGTAAGAGACGTGTAAAGATAATGATTTTGTTCGGGCACCAGGCGGGTATTAATCCTCCTGAAAGGAAAAGAGTAGGATCGAGAAAGTACCACTTCCAGACCCATACACATCAGCAGAAGAGACTGCCTAGAGTGTAGCCTGTGTTTGCAGATATCTTTACTCTTCACTGGCTAAGACACACAATAGAAAACATGTCACAGCACAGGGGTAACCCCACCAATAATACCTCATACAATAATAATAATAATAATAATAATAATAATAATAATAATAATAATAATAATAATAAATGGCAGAGCAATTGAACGGCAACTTCATAGAAACAATTTACAAGAAAGAACCCAGTCATCAACATTTGAGGATTTGAAATAATCTCTATTACTTCCCAGTGGATGAGTGCAGAGGCTATGAATGTGGGTGTGTTCATTTACAAAACAAAGGCCTTAAAATGTCCAAAATCTTCTCGGCCACATATCATTAGTACCACACCACTTCAATACAGTTCAAATAACAATACACAGACTTGCAAGCAACCTCCCCTTTAACTAAAATGTCAACCCAAATACTTCTGGCATGGCAATAATAGTCCGACAATGAACATCAACGGGAAGCGCATGGGAAAAATAGAAAGTCTGCTGCAGTGTAAAGCAATGGAACAATAGAGGTAAGAGAAAGAGAGGGAGCAGGAGAGATCTTAGCTGTTGACTTCAGGCTTGCAGTTGAACTGTCTGTCCGTCTGATGGTTTGGTTTGTATGTCAAAGCTTAGCAACAATGTTGCTACTAATCTATGCAATCCATAACCAGTGCGGTCCCAAACGATAACAACCAGGACCTAGAGCGGTCACACCGATGATTGAGTTAACTTCTTATGGCTGGGGGGCAGTATTGAGTAGCTTGGATGAATAAGGTGCCCAGAGTAAACTGCCTGCTACTCAGGCCCAGAAGCTAAGATATGCATATTATTAGTAGATTTGGATAGAAAACACTCTGAAGTTTCTAAAACAGAACTCATATGGCAGGCAAAAACCGGAGAAAAAAATTCAACCAGGAATTGGGAAATCTGAGGTTTGTAGTTTTTCAACTCTTTGCCTAGCCAAGATAGTGTACATTTTGTCCGATTGCACTTCCCAAGGCTTCCACTAGATGTCAACAGTATTTAGAACCTTGTTTCAGACTTCTACTGTGAAGGAGGAGAGAATAAGAGCTGATTGAGTAAGGGGTCTGCCAGAAGGCCATGAGCTCAGTCAGGCGTGCTCCCATCAGAGGTAGCTGCGTTCCATTGCATTTCTAAAGACAAAGGAATTGTCCAGTTGAAACATTATTGAAGATTTATGATAAAAACATCCTAAAGATTGATTCTATATCGTTTGACATGTTTCTACGAACTGTAATATGACTTCTCGTCTGAACTTTCCCCTGGACTTGCCCACACCTCCCGAGTTCGGATGTGTACTAAACGCGCAAACAAAAAGGAGGTATTTGGACATAAATTATGGACTTTATCGAACAAATCAAAAATTTATTGTGGAACTGGGATTCCTGGGAGTGCATTCTGATGAAGATCAAAGGTAAGTGAATATTCATAATGCTATTTCTGACTTCTATTGACTCCACAACATGGCGGGTATCTGTATGGCTTGTTTATGTGTCTGAGCGCCGTACTCAGATTATTGCATGGTGTGCTTTTTCCGTAAAGCTTTTTTGAAATCTGACACAGCGGTTGCATTAAGGAGAAGTGAATCTATAATTATAGTGGATCTTTTATCAATGTTTATTATGAGTATTTCAGTAAATTGATGTGGCTCTCTGCAAAATCACTGGATGTTTTGGAAACAAAACATTACCGAACGTAGATTTTTGGATATAAATATGCACTTTATCGAACAAAACATACATGTATTGTGTAACATGAAGTCCTATGAGTGTCATCTGATGAAGATCAAAGGTTAGTGATTCATTTTCTCTATATTTCTGCTTTTTGTGACTCCCCTCTTTGGCTGGAAAAATGGCTGGGTTTTTCTGTGACTAGGTGCAGACCTAACAATCGTTTGATGTGCTTTCGTCGTAAAGCCTTTTTGAAATTGACACTGTGGTGGGATTAACAACAAGTTTATCTTTAAAATGGTGTAAAATATGTGTATGTTTGAGGAATTTTAATTATGAGATTTCTGTTTTGAATTTGGCGCCCTGCACTTTCACTGGCTGTTGTCATATCAATCCCGTTAGCGGGATTTCAGCCGTAAGAAGTTAAACACTTTACAAACTAAACGAGCTGAAAATAAACAAGACTTCTGCAGCATTGCACACACAATCAAACTGTAGCGCCAACCAAGAGATCACACCCAGAGAGCCGGAAGAGCTGTCTTTATTTCCTCCTTCCTTACTGCTGATGTGCTCTTAAAGTGACAGCGCACAGTGAAGGCTCCATGCAGGATTTCACCACAAGGTTGGGAACTGATGTTGGGCGATAAGGCCTGGCTCGCAGTCAAATCAGTCCAAATTATCCCAAAGGTGTTCGATGGGGTTGAAGTCAGCACAGGCCAGCACTGTCGAGGAGGAATGGGACAAAATTCACCCAACTTATTGTGGGACGCTTGTGGAAGGCTACCCGAAACGTTTGACCCAAATTAAACAATTGAAAGGCAATGCTACCAAATACTAATTGAGTGTATGTAAACTTCTGACCCACTGGGAATGTGATGAAAGAAATAAAAGCTGAAATAAATATGTATTCACACACATATATGTATATGTATACACGTATGTATGTATGTATGTATGTATGTATGTATGTATGTATGTATACACACACACGTCATATATAAAAATATAATACGTGTATATATTAGAGGTCCTTTGGGCGCCGATTTGCCATTTTTTTTTTTACACCTTTATTTCATCTTTATTTAACTAGGCAAGTCAGTTAAGAACACATTCTTATTTTCAATGACGGCCTAGGAACGGTAGGTTAACTGCCTCGTACAGGGGCAGAAAGACAGATTTTCACAGTCAGCTCGGGGATCCAATCTTGCAACCTTACAGTTAACTAGTCCAACGCAATAACGACCTGCCTCTCTCGTTGCACTCCATAAAGAGACTGCCTGTTACGCAGATTAAATTGATTTTATTTATGTATTATATTAAGTTCAAATAAGTGTTAATTCAGTATTGTTTTAATTGTCATTACAAATAAATAATATATATATAATTTTAATCGGTATCGGCTTTTTCGGTCCTCCAATAATCGGTATCGGCGCTGAAAAATCATAATCGGTTCGACCTCTAGTGTGTGTATATATATATAAATGTATATATTTAAATATATATAAATACATATATAAATAGTGTAAATGCTGCAGTAGCTGGTTTCAAGGTATTTCTGCCGTTTTGTTACTTAGCTGGTAAATGAATCGCACAAAGTTAAAGAACTACGAATCATGTATAGCGCACAGGCATCAAGGTAGGTCTAAAGTCTACTCAAGTGAGACTTTGTCCTCGTGTGTCTTGGCTATTTAATAGTAATACATTTGTTTTAGAAACATCAAAGCATGCTTATCGGTTTTATTTTATAATAATTTCTGTGTAATTTTGGAAAGAAATCTGAGTAGCTGGTAGATTTTTTAAATCTACCTGCCACAGTGGCTGATGGACCAAAAAGTTAGTTTCAGGCCCTGAACAGGTAGAGAGAAGCGGTACGTACTGGAGAGCTGACTGGACATCCCAGGGCCAGAGGTAATAGGCGGAGTTCTGGGGAGGAGGGGACGGGTGGAGGGAGAGAGACGGGGCTGGATTGGCCGGAAGGAGCCTGTTCCTGGGGGGGAACAGTAAGAAGAAAAAAGTCAGTCAAGTCCAAACTATAGAGGTGAGTGTGGCTGAGTACTTCTAGCCCTGTTCAGATAGTTGGATAAAACATTTTTGGTCCTGAACACAAAATATTACTGCTCCCCAGTGCTTTTTATTCCTGCAACATAATTACAAAAAAATATATATGTTTCTCCGATACTTCAAAAATTCCTACTTCCTTCCTGTAATTAGGTAAGTAAAAGCATGTTTTCTAATTAATTTATAATTTTTAAACTAGGTGTATGGGTTATGTTGACAGGTGGCATACCTGTGGCAGATGAGTTGGATAGGATGGAGAAGGAGCAGACGTGTTGAGGAGTGTCTCCAGTGGTGCGGGGGAGCAGAGTTCTCTGAGGAACAAAAACAACAATTTCACATTAAAACATTCTGTTCAGATTTCAAGCTGTCCTAAGAATAACTGTCAATTCAATAGGTGCACCAAACAATGGACTAAGATGAAAGACTTACCTGGACCACGAGGGGCTTTCGAAGTGGCCGGCTTCGGTTTTTCCTTTGTTTCGGCAGGAAAATGTCTGACTGCATCTGTAAGAGGCAGTGATGCAAATTGGAGAGGCCCGAAAAAGGTTAAAAAAACAACTAAACTGCAAGAAAAATGGGCCTTTTTCAGAATGAGGTTGTCGCAACACCAACATTTACTAACGATAGGATACCAAACCAAGTATCACGATACAGAGTAGAATCATGACTGTCGAAAATAGCTGATTTGCACATATCCAAAAGGCCTACCTGTGATTAGGCAGGAGGAATGTAGGAAGGAATATAAAATGTATAATGATCTGCAGTTTCATTGTGGCAGTAAGGGTTACACTCAGGTTTGGCCTAAATGAAACCATCTTTAGCTTACAACTTTACACACATAGCCTACACTCTCACAATCACACCACACACTCACACACCTCCCAACAGTTAGGCACCAAAAATAATTTAAGGAACACCAGAAGAAAAACAGATATGATTCAGATTTAGCTTAGAATTTAGCTTAAAACATTGATTAGGCATATGCATCCTACCTTTGAAGCATCTCTTTGAGTAGGCTATCTATCCCTTTCACATTTTTCCTGTACCATCCAAACATGTGCATAGCCAAGGTACCATGTTGATATCTAACTAGCCAGGTAACATTACTAAACAAGGTAATTTGTTATCAAACCAAACACTTGCGGCCCACAAGTAGTTTAAAAAAGGGCCTGCAACATGGTTTATAAAATGATGTAACGTGCACCAATTCACTGTAGAAAAGGGTTTGGCCTAGAAACTTGTGGCATTAACTGTTGAAGACGTAAGCTTGAGGGTCAGTGTACTCAGTTATTCATCTACAGGCAAAATAAAGAATCAGGTCCATAAATATTTGGACATTGACCAAGTTATTATTTTAGCTGTCTACCACAGCATGAGTTGAAATTAAATTTTTAATATGAGCTTAAAGTGCAGACTTACAGCTTTACTTTGATGGTATTTACATCCAAATCGGGTGAATGGTGTAGGAATTACAGCACTTTTTATATGTGGTCATCCCCTTTTTAAGGGACCAAAAGTAATTGGACAATCGGCTGCTCAGCTGTTCCATGGCCAGGTGTGTGTTATTCCCTCAGTTAATTTAGAAGGAAGCAGATAACAGGTCTAGAGTTGATTTCAAGTGTGGCATTTGCATTTAGAATCTGTTGCTGTTAATATTGAGATATGTCCAAAGAGCATGCACTGCCAGTGAAACAAGCCATCATTAGGCAAAAAAAAAAAAAAAGACCACAAAACTCATTAGGTGTGGCGAAAACTATTTGGTACATTCTTTCAAAGAAAACACTGGTGAGCTTAGGAACACTAAAAGGCCAGGAAGGCCACGGAAAACAACTGTGGTGGATGACAGAATAATTATTTCCCTGGTGAAGAAAAACCACTTCACAGGTGGCCAGATCAAGAACACCCTCTAGAAGGTAGGCGTATCTGTGTCAAAGTCAACAACCAAGACTTCAGAGTAAATAGAGGGTTTACCACAAGATGTAAACCATTGCTATGCCTCAAAAACAAGACCAGATCAGAGTTTGCCAAGATAAAAAAAAAAAAAACCTGATCTATGAAACATGGTGGTGGTAGTGTTATGGCGTGTGCATGTATGGTTGCCAATGGAACTGGCTACCTTGTATTTATTGATGATGTGACTGCTGGCAAAAGCAGCAGGATGAATTCTGAAGTGTTTAGGGCTATATTATCTGCTCAGATTCAGCCAAATGCATCAAAACTCATTGGACGCACTTCACAGTGCAGATGGACAATGACCTGAAGCATACTACGAAAGCAAACCAATACCATTTTAAGGCAAGGAAGTGGAATGTTCTGCAATGGCTAAGTCAATCACCTGACCTGAAACCAATTGAGCATGCATTTCACTTGAAGGTAAAACACCGCAAGAACAAGCAGGAACTGAAGACAGCTGCAGTAAAGGCCTGGCAAAGCATCACCAGGGTAGAACCCCAGCATCTGGTGATGTCTATGGGTTCCAGACCTCAGGCAGTCATTGACTGCAAAGGAGTTACAACCAAGTATTAATACACACAATTTAAATGCATGATCATGTTATTTGTCCAATTACTTCTGAGCCCCTTTAATTGGTGGGCTACGTAAAAAAAATGGTTGTAATTCTGATACTTTTTTCTTTTTACAAAACCTTAAATTAAAGATGAAAGTCTACACTTAAAGCACAATCTTGATTGTTTCCTTTCAAATCCATTTTAGGGGTGCACAGAGCCAAAATGATGGAAATTGTGTCACTGTCCAAATACTTATGGACCTGACTGTACGTATGCACTTCACTTATGCAGCGAGCTGCTCCAATGATTGAACAAATGTAACATAAATCCCATCACTGTTTGCTAGCCCCAGCTCGTCATCACAGTAAATAACATTTGAAAACTGATGGAGGTGGCCACTGAAGGACATTCAGAAACTTGTTCCTGAAGCCACTCCTATGTTGTCTTGGCTGTGTGCTTAGGGTCATTGTCCTGTTAGAAAGTGAACTTTCGCACCAGTCTTGGGGACTTTCAATGCAGCAGACATTTTTTAGTACCCTTCCCCACAATTCTGTCTCGGTGCTCTACAGACAACTCCTTCAACCTCATGACTAGGTTTTTGCTCTGACATGCACTGTCAACTATGGGAGCTTATATAGACAGGTCTTTCCAAATCATGTCCAATCAATTGAATTTACCACAGGTTGACGCCAATCAAGTTGTCGAAACATCAAGGATGATCAATGGAAACAGGACACACCTGAGCTCAAATAGCAAACGGTCTGAATAAGGCATTTGTTGTTTTGTTTTTTTTATACATTTGCAAGAATTTCCAAAAGCCTGTTTTTGCTTTGTCATTATAGGGTATTGTGTGTAGATTGCTGATTTTAAAAAGTAAATGTATTCCATTTTAGAATAAGGCTGTAACATAATTTGGTAAAAGTCAAGGGGTCTGAATACTTTCCGAATGCACTGTATATCGAAAAATCTACAAAAGTGACGAGTTTGCATCCCTGAAGAGGGAAAATAAAAAGATTGGAAGGAATGAAGAAATATGGATAGAGTCCAGCTAGTTTATTTTTCTGAGACAGACAAAATATGGAGAGAGTATGCAAAAGGTCCTTACGTTGATTGAGTCGAGCTGTTGTCGAAAGGCGAGCTCGGCCTCCTTGTTGGGAGAGAACATGCGGGAGTGTCGGGAGCTGTTGGGGGGCAGGGTGGTGGGAACGGCAAACACCCCACCATCTGAGTCCCCCCCAGACACCAGCAGAGACCGCGGGAGGTTACGACCTGAGGGGTTCAAAGCAAAGGTTACAGTTAATTAGTATTGGTGTACATGAGATGTCATACAAAGATACAGGTAAAAGACAAACAATACTTCAAGAATTGGTCCTCTGACCTAAAACTTGAGTTACTGGAGAAGATTCGATAAGTGTAGGTTGTGTGTGTTAGAGGTCGACCGATTAATCGGAATGGCCGATTAATTATGGCCGATTTCAAGTTTTCATAACAATCGGAAATCGGTACTTTTGGACACCGATTTGGCAGATTTTTTTTTTTTACACCTTTATTTAACTAGGCAAGTCAGTTAAGAACACATTCTTATTTTCAATGACGACCTAGGAACGATCAGGTTAACTGCCTCGTTCAGGGGCAGAACGAGATTTTCACCTTGTCAGCTCGGGGGATCCATTACTAGATATTACCTAGCGTATCCTGCGTTGCATATATTCTGACTGAGCATACAAGTATCTAAGTATCTGACTGAGCGGTGGTAGGTAGAAGCAGGCGCGTAAACATTCATTCAAACAGCACTTTCGTGCGTTTTGTCAGCAGCTCTTCGTTGTGCGTCAAGCATTGCGCTGTTTATGACTTCAAACCTATCAACTCCCGAGATGAGGCTGGTGTAACCGAAGTGAAATGGCTAGTTAGTTAGCGCGCGCTAATAGCGTTTCAAACGTCACTCGCTCTGAGCCCTGGAGTGGTTGTTCCCCTTGCTCTGCATGGGTAACGCTGCTTCGAGGGTGGCAGTTGTCGTTGTGTTCCTGTTTCGAGCCCAGGGAGGAGCGAGGAGAGGGACGGAAGCTATACTGTTACACTGGCAATACTAAAGTGCCTATAAGAACATCCAATAGTCAAAGGTTAATGAAATACAAATGGTATAGAGGGAAATAGTCCTATAATAACTACAACAGAAAACTTCTTACCTGGGAATATTGAAGACTCATGTTAAAAGGAACCACCAGCTTTCATATGTTCTCATGTTCTGAGCAAGGAACTGAAACGTTAGCTTTCTTACATAGCACATATTGCACTTATACTTTCTTCTCCAACACTTTGTTTTTGCATTATTTAAACCAAATTGAACACATTTCATTATTTATTTGAGGCTAAATTGATTATTGATGTATTATATTAAGTTAAGTGTTCATTCTGTATTGTTGTAATTGTCATTATTACAAACAAATAATCAAATTTAAAAATACAAATATTATATAAATATTGGGGCAAAAAAGTATTTAGTCAGCCACCAATTGTGCAAGTTCTCCCACTTAAAAAGATGAGGCCTGTAATTTGGTTCATAGGTACACTTCAACTATGACAGACAAAATGAGAGAAAAAAATCCAGACAATCTCATTGTAGGATTTTTAATGAATTTATTTGCAAATTATGGTGGAAAATAAGTATTTGGTCAATAACAAAGGTTTCTCAATACTTTGTTATATACCCTTTGTTGGCAATGACAGAGGTCAAACGTTTTCTGTAAATCTTCACAAGGTTTTCACACACTGTTGCTGGTATTTTGGTCCATTCCTCCATGAAGATCTCCTCTAGAGCAGTGATGTTTTGGGGCTGTTGCTGGGCAACACGGACTTTCAACTCCCTCCAAAGATTTTCTATGGGGTTGAGATCTGGAGACTGGCTAGGCCACTCCAGGACCTTGAAATGCTTCTTACAAAGCCACTCCGCCGTTGCCCGGGTGGTGTTTGGGATCATTGTCATGCTGAAAGACCCAGCCACGTTTAATCTTCAATGCCCTTGCTGATGGAGGTTTTCACTCAAAATCTCACGATACATGGCCCCATTCATTCTTTCCTTTACACGGATCAGTCGTCCTGGTCCCTTTGCAGAAAAATAGCCCCAAAGCATGATGTTTCCACCCCCATGCTTCACAGTAGGTATGGTGTTCTTTGGATGCAACTCTGCATTCTTTGTCCTCCAAACACGACATGTTGAGTTTTTACCAAAAAGTAATATTTTGGTATCATCTAACCATATGACATTCTCCCAATCTTCTTCTGGATCATCCAAATGCTCTCTAGCAAACTTCAGACGGGCCTGGACATGTACTGGCTTAAGCAGGGGGACACGTCTGGCACTGCAGGATTTGAGTCCCTGGCGGCGTAGTGTGTTACTGATGGTAGGCTTTGTTACTTTGGTCCCAGCTCTCTGCAGGTCATTCACAAGGTCCCCCCATGTGGTTCTGGGATTTTTGCGTTCTTTGCGTTTTTCGTTCTTGTGATCATTTTGACCCCACGGGGTGAGATCTTGCGTGGAGCCCCAGATCGAGGGAGATTATCAGTGGTCTTGTATGTCTTCCATTTCCTAATAAGTGGCTCCCACAGTTGATTTCTTCAAACCAAGCTGCTTACCTATTGCAGATTCGGTCTTCCCAGCCTGGTGCAGGTCTACAATTTTGTTTCTGGTGTCCTTTGACAGCTCTTTGGTCTTGGCCATAGTGGAGTTTGGAGTGTGACTGTTTGAGGTTGTGGACAGGTGTCTTTTATACTGATAACAAGTTCAAACAGGTGCCATTAATACAGGTAACGAGTGGAGGACAGAGGAGCCTCTCAAAGAAGAAGTTACAGGTCTGTGAGAGCCAGAAATCTTGCTTGTTTGTAGGTGACCAAATACTTATTTTCCACCATAATTTGCAAATAAATTCATTTTAAAAAATCCTACAATGTTATTTTCTGGATTTTTTTTCTCATTTTGTCTGTCATAGTTGAAGTGTACCTATGATGAAAATTACAGGCCTCATCTTTTTAAGTGGGAGAACTTGGTGGCTGACAATACTTTTTTGCCCCCCTGTATGCATGTATGTATATATATAAATAATAATAAATCGGCCGATTAATCGGTATCGGCTTTTTTGGTCCTCCAATAATCGGTATCGGCATTGAAAAATCATAATCGGTCAACCTCTAGTGTGTGTATGTGTGTATGCATTTGCATGTGATAAGAGTTTGGTAAGCTACCGGAGGACCCAGTGTTTGGTAACATCAGCTTTGTCGCTCGGACCCCCAGGGGCTGTGGTCGTCCACAGTTGGGGCTCCGTACCCCCACAGCTGGGGCCTTGCCTGGGGGGGTGAGGGACTGTTCCTCCTGGGATGGCTTTACCGGAGACGTGGCTGTGGAGCACAGCTCTGGGGCCTGAAGGAGAGGAAAGGAGAGGGGAGAGGGCATTAGAAGAAAAAAAAATGACTTAAGGCTATTAAATCCCATAATCTGTTTACAAAGTCTCATACAAAGTGTCTGCATTCCGATTCTCTACCCTTCTCCAGAAGTGTGCACTCGATCCCCCCACCTCATGCATTTAAATGTTTGGTGTAAGCATGGCTAGAGGGCGTTTGCACCATAATCCTCACACCAAAGACCTAAATGTCGATTATGGCAGCCCCCCACACCTCTCTGATTCAGAGGGGTTGGTTTAAATGCGAAAGACACATTTCAGTTGAATGCATTCAGTTGTACAACTGACTAGGTATCCCCCTTTCCAGTCGATTACTTTTAAATCCATGAGGGAGAGTGCAGGAGTGCACACTTCGGACGAAGTGTAGAGAATTCAAATGTGGCCAGTGGCTATGAAGAATTTGCATCACTAGGCGGTGTTGACTCACAGGTTTGGGATTGACCTCTGATGACACCAGCCGGAGCAGGCAGCGCAGGACGCGGTGGGTGGAGGGCGGGGGCAGGGGGCGTGGTGACTGTAGCTGTGGGCATGTCTGCCCTGGTCCCTGTAGCCCCTCGTCCCCCATCTCCGGGACTGCAACAGCAGCCGGCTGCCACTCGTACTCCAGCTGCAGTTTCCCAGGTTTCCCCAGCATCAGGTACAGCTCTGCCAGAGTCACGTTGCTGTCTGACCCCCGCGAGCTCCAGCCCTCATCACAGATCCGCTGGGCCGACCGACCACAGGACACCAGGGTTGGTGTGCTGCTTCCTCCTCCAGCACCACCAACCCCACCAGACTCTTCCTTTCCTGGGGCTGCTGCGCTCCCCTGCCCCTGGTCTGGAGGGACGTCCTCCACCTGTCGCAGTGCCGGTGGAGGTGTGGTGGGAACCAGGGGGTCCAACAGGGGGAGGGAGTTCCTCTCTGGAGAGGCACCGTCACTGCCATTAACCCCTGTGGTCCGCTCTTCAAGCCTGTACGGAACAGTTGCAGAGCAAGAACTACCCCCCTGGTCCTGAGAAATGGAGTCCCCATCTCCTCCCTTGGCCCCCAAGGCCTCCCCTACCCCTGGTCCTTCCCCCAGCCCCTTCTCCTGTTCCACCTGCCCCGCGGCTACACCACCCTCCTGTATCTGAGTCATAGACAACAGCAGCGAAGACGAAGGAGGAGGAAGTGGAGGTATAGGAGATGTTATCTGGTTCAGATTCTTGTGCTCTGGCCCTGCTCCCCCTCCCAACGTTCCTCCTTCAGGTGTGGATATGGGGGTCTCACACCCAACACGCCGAGCATCCCCACCACCACCGCCGCGTCCAGGTTTGGCCACGCCCCCCCGGGGGAGGAGGAGCGGGGCCCCCTGGATGCCCAGAATCTGGGCGGTGGGGATCAACTCCTTGGGGCCGGGCCGGGGCTTGCCACTCTCCTGCCAGTGGACAGTGCAGGAGGCCTTGGAGTGAACCACACGGGCTACGCTGGGCAGGGGGGTCAAGGTGCTGGTCTCAGCTGGGTATAGGAACAGGTCCTCGTCTTCTCTACAGGGGAGAGCAGGGCTGCCGCTACCACTGTGCTGCTGGGTTCCCCCTAACGCCTCGCGATCCTGCAGGCTCTTCAGCTGAACACAGTACGGTCAAGGAGGGTCAGCAGAGATGTCAAACAAAAACAAGAATTGAGCATCAACTTGGCTAAATATTATCGGTTTATCTCTTGAAGTTCTATGGATCAGCTCATTTGAGACTTTTTTTTTTACCAGCATGTTGTGTCTGGTGCTAATTTCATGTGATTCTATACTCGACCAGATAAAAAATATAATCAGTTAGACCACAACATAAGATGGACATGACATAACTGTTGTGATGTGGAAGGATACGATCCGCTGGTCCTGGACGGCCCACTTCTGTTTCAGGAACTCAATCAGGCTGGACACCTTCCTATGTAGCTCTACCACCATCCTACATCACCACACAGAAGAACAAACAATGTTAGAAAATATTAAATTTCTCAGCAAAGACAACTCCTGTAGACAACACACACCTCAAACACTGACAGGGGCATGTTCAGCACGACACAACCTAGCAAAACCCAATATGATAATGACAATATGCTTCATGTAATGGCCGCTATGTTTAGGGATCCAAACTGTCAGGGTTGGGTGTCCCAAAAGCATAAAGATTTTTCTGCCCATCTTGATTTTTTACAAATCTATTATTTATTCAAGGAAAACCTATTGAGACCAGGCACTCATTCTCAAGGGTGCCCTGATCACAGTAATACAACAATCAAATGCAATGTGAAAGGAAAAAGCAATCAATACAAATGTAAAATAAAAATATAGCACAACACAGAATTTGGGGAAAAAAATAGATTTAGCGCTGTCACGTAACCAACCGTATTACAGCCACACCAGCGGTCACGGGTCATGACCGTTTAGTCACGGTAATTAGGCTTCTCCAAGCGCTGATGCTGCATTCGTAGCCTACCAAACTTGCTAACTGCCTGGTATTCAGCACAGTTGCCCCTCTAATCACTCTGACATCAATGCAAAATCAAAACGAAAATTTTAGTAAATCACTTAATGTTGAGTCTATGCTCATGTTTCTATAGGCTATGCAATTAAGTGAGAAAACAGTTTTGATAGCCTCTATTAAAAAGAGGATACCATCAACTTTCTATAGGCTAGGCCTACTTTATTTAATTGTTCTAATAGTAAGCACATTGCTTCTCTTTACAACAGTATAGCCTACCTCATGGCATGAAAATGAACCATGGGAAAAGCATCCTCCATTCACTATTTAAGTGCATAGATGACATGTATTTTTCCCCCTGCCCCTGTTCCAAGACAGGTGCATGATAATAGCCGATTCTAAATCAAAACAAATTTCACACATATACTAAATTATATGTAAAGACAAGATTAAATTAAGAATAGTCTGATGGGTGGCAATATTATCACTTGTGAATGACGCCCAGTTTGTGTGCAGTAAAGCAAGAAACAGCACTCCTTAAAAAAACGTTTTCAACTCATAGTCGCACACATCATGTAGCCTAGCCCATTAGGCATATATTTTTTGATAAGGTTTGTGTCACAATTTAAGTGGACAAGTAACTTAAAATTAAGAATATTAATCTGCTTTACAACGGGTATTTAGCCTAACTGGCATACATACACGCAGCACGTGAGTTTCAAGTTTGGGGAAGATAATTTTTTAAATACAAATGCACCTTTATGCATGTAATGCTTTTATTATAAATCGCATGTGTGGTGATTTCAGAATGTCGTTTCCCGCTAATTGATTGCATTTTGGAACATTCACACTTACAGCCTACTGCCATGTGCACATTGCTGCACTTTTAATGTGAAGAAATAGCCTAATAGTTTATCAACATTTTAAGCTAAATGTTCTGATCTGTTGTGTCACCCTCATTGCTTTTTTGAAGCTAGTAGTTGTATTAATTTGGGATCTATCGCATCCCACAACTGTCCCAGATTTTGTTTGAAATATTTATTTATCGCACAGAATAGGTAAACTTTTGTACTATGGGCATAGTAGATTGACATAGGCTAGTGCTTTTGCTGTTTGTTGGGCCTACTCATCTTGTTAGCTGACGAAAAGTTAATGTTGTCCAGTTCTTCCAACATCTTCAACATGCGCCTCGGAATTCGATAAGGACACGCACAGTTGCGTCCCCGACGTGTCGGTCTTCACTTGTAGCCTGTGAGAACGACCCGATCACGTGACTGGCATTGGCTAATAAGAATTTAGATATCCGAGAGGTGCTTCGGCGCACGAAGCCGGGAGAAGGGAATTATTATTTCTCAGGCCAGGGACACAACTGGCCAAAAAATTTTTTTTTTTAGGGGGCATTACGGCCACAAAAAGGGGATGCCGGCGGGAAATTCGAGACATTATCAAGTACTTGTCAAAATGTGAATAAGACGGATCAAGCGTATTTAGCCGGCGCAAAAAAACTAAGCAGAGTTCATGCCTTTCATGCTATTTTTTCCAAAATTATTAGACGCGTCATGCAGCCTTAGAATGTATTAAAAATCAAAACATATAGCAAGACTTGTTTCTTTCTTAACAGTGCAACACAATAGCTGCATGTACACACCCTCATATCGTTTGGAGAAAATATCCTTTTGATTTTATTTAGCTACGTTAAGCTGTACTCTTCATACTATAAAACAAAACAACGCCATGGATTTCATCAGTATGTTTCTTCAACATTAAGTGCTGATCAATCCAAATGCCCAGACATTTATAGGCGGGAACCCGATCTATGGGCGAAACACTCAATGAATAAATATGTAGTCCATCTGAAAGAATTAGAGAACATGCATTTAGTCTAGCCCGCATTATGTACAAGTTTTAAACCAACCAGTGCTTGTTGTAAGGCAACAAAGTCAGATTGCAGCTCACCATCTACAGTTGGGGCAATAGCATGCATAACAGTATCGTCTGCATACAGATTAATATCACGTTTCAACACAGTTTTATTTATATAAATATTAAAAGAGAACTGGTACCAATACTGACCCTGCAGTACACCTTTCGTATACAGGAAGTTATCACAAAAAAAAATATCTGAAATTATAGTCTTTATAGTTAGTTGACACTGACCTGAGGCGGGGATTATGGGCAAGACTCTGAACACGGGCCCAGGAGTGGTTGCTACGCGGCTGCAGCTCCACGGCAACCTTCAGAGGTAGACGCACAGGCTTCTGGTCTTCTTCATCACTCACTCCTAGAGAGAGTGAGTGAGAGGGAGGTGTAAAGGAAAGAGGGATAACATTTGTAAGATGATCAGCATCATTACCACCACCACTTACTCTCCCCTACTCATCCGCCCCCTTCCGATTATTGCCATGGAAATCCATCCCCTCCTACCCACATGCATGACTCAACGTCCCCATTCATACACTTCCGCCCTCTCCCTGCTGTGTGAGTGTGTCAATGTGTGTTTGTGCGTGTGTATACTCACCATCTGGGTCACATAGCCTCTTGAGCGCACGGCACATGGGAGCTTTGATGCGTAGGTTCCTGCCTTTAGAACGCACCGTGGTGGCCCTGGGAGAATAGAGCAGAAACATGAGATAAACACAAACAAAAATGACAATTACAAAATATCAACCATCTACACTGAACAAAAACTCAACATGTAAAGTGTTGATAATCCATCCACCTGACAGGTGCGAAATATCAAGAAGCTGATTAAACAGCATGATCATTACACATGTGCACCTTGTGCTGGGGACAATAAAAGGCCTCTCTAAAATGTCCAGTTTAGTCACAACAAAATGCCACAGGTGTCTCAAGTTGAGGGAGTGTGCAGTTGGCATGCTGACTGCAGGAATGTCCACCAGAGCGGTTGCCAGAAATGTTAATGTTAATTTCTTTACCATAAGCTACCATCCGTCATTAGCGAATTTAACAGTAAGGAAATCAGTTAATTTAAATAAATAAATTAGGCCCTAATCTATAGATTTTACATGACTGGGCATGGGCGCAGCCATCGGTGGGCCTGTGATGGCATAGGCCCACCCAATTTGGAGCCAGGCCCAGCCAATCAGAATTTGTATTTTTTCTTTTCACAAGAGGCCTTTATTACAGACAGAAATACTCCTCAATTTCATCAGCTGTCCTGTTGGTAGGTCTCAGACGATCACGCAAGTGAAGAAGCAGGATGTGGAGGATCTGGGCTGTTCTGATTACACGTCGTCTGCAGTTGTGAGGAAGGTTGGACATACTGCCAAATTCAATAAAACGAAGTCAGAGGCAGCTTATGGTAGAGAAATGAATATTAAATTCTCTGCCAACAGCTCTGGTGGACATTCCTGCAGTCAGCATGCCAATTGCAAGCTCACTCAACTTCAGACATCTGTGGCATTGTGTTGTGTGACATATCTGCACATCTTTAGTGGCCTTTTCTTGACCCCAGCACAAGGTGCACCTGTGTAATGATCATGTTTAATCAGCTATCTGATATGCCACACCTGTCAGGTGGATGGATTATCTTGGCAAAGGAGAAATGCTCACTAACACAGAGGGAAACAACTTTATGCACAAAATGAGAGAAATACGTATTTTTTGTATATGGAACATTTCTGGGATCTTTTATTTCAGCCCATGAAACCAACGCATTACAGGTTATTACCTACACCACCCTGTTCATGAAAATGGCTCGATGCTATAGACAGTGAGTCACGTGGCCGTGGTTTGCTATATAAAGCCGGCAAACAGGCATCAAGTTACTGTTTGAACATTAGAATGGGCAAAGCGAGTGACATAAGCGACTAAGCGTGGTATGATCGATCGTCTGTGCCAGGCACGCCGGATCCAGTATCTCAGAAACAGCAGCCCTCATGGGCTTTTCATGCAAGACTGTTTCCAGGGTTTCCGAGAATGGTGGGACAAAAAACATTGACAGTGCCAGTCCCGATTCACGATTATTGTTGCATCATGCTGATGGCACAGGAAGAATTAGGCGTAAGCAGTATGAGTCCATGGACCCATTCTTCCTGGTGTCAACAATACAGATTGGTGGCGGCAATGTACCGCCGTCCAATTTGTAGCAACTGCGCCATGCCATTGCATCAAAATGGACCAACATCCCTGTGGAACGTTTCCGACTTGTAAAACTAATGCCCTGAAGAATTCAAGCTGTTCTAAAGGCAAAGGGGGTACCGGCGAGGTACTAGATGGGTGTACATAAAAAACAGGTGTATATAATGGTTAATTTCAAATGTGTAAACTATTTATAAACAAATCAACTACTTTTGAGTCTTGGAGAAAAGAGGTGGTATATTTCTAAAAGCTGTGGTTACATTGTTATAATTTTTGGTCTCAGTCTTACCCCTGTTGGATGAGCTCGTTAAGCTTGGCCACGTTCTTATCGTCCATCACTATGAACAACAACAGAGTTAGAAAAGCTAGTGCGTACCTCCTTGCTCTTGCTTTGTGAAGACAACACAAACATTAACATATCTAAAAATGTCCTCCAACAGGAGTTAGCTAGCTTTTCTATCTTTGGACACAAGATTAACACAGACATAGTAACATCACATCCTTCATGACCTTCGCCACACTTAACTGTCCCTCATGACACCGGCCCTGTCCAGCGCAACAATTAAAATCAGCTCCATTGTGGCCAACCAGCCCCAGAAACAGAGCCAGACTGAGGCCAGTGTCAAACACACCATCCAAGACAAGACGGATACAGCCCCCCCCACCCCACCCTGTTTGACTTACATCCTCCAACCTTCTTCCTGAGTTCAGCGTAGCAGATGAGACCATACAGCTCCTGAGAAGACTTCTTCAGCACACGAGAGTACACTGTGGGACAGGAGGAACTGGGCATGTTATGGGATAAAAGTGAAAAGAAAACAACTGCAGCACACCAGTGATCTTGGGTGCTCCACAACCAATTTAAAGACAGGTCTCACACTGATGGTGAGATCAAAAGACAGTTTCGCTCTTGCACATTTAATGAGTTGCATTGCAGGTGTGTGTGTGGGTGTGTGTGTGGGTGTGTGTGTGTATCAAACATGATAGGATTCAAAAGAAGAAATGAACGCAGATAGCAAGCAACCTACTTTTTATGAAGACCAGTTGGCATTCGCAAATCAAACTTTGCATACAGGTCGCAGGCAAAGTTTCACACTGATTTTGAAGGTCAATGTTTTAGTCAACAAACCGAAACACGGGCATAAAAAAAGAAAATACTGTGTAAACAAGCAAGAGGTGAGTGGAGAGTTCTATTTGAAAAATAACGAGAGAAGGGAGCGAAACAGAGAGACAAGCTAGCTTACCGTTGGCGAAGTCGATGTGCTTGGAGATCTTGTGCCAGGTGCGGTAGTAGAAGTGTCGGACTTGCTCTTTGTTCTTCACCATGCTGGCTGGCTTCCCCTTCTTCTTATGCTTCAAAGCTATGTTCGTCTGGATCGCCTCAAAGTCCTTCCCATGCTACAGAGAGCGAGAGAGAAAGACCGACACTATTAGAGATATGGAACTTGTGTTGGAGTAGGGGGCACTCTTCCCTCCGGTCTATGGGAGAACATAGGACATAAAGTGCAGTCTCGGTGGTCATTAAAAACCCCATGGCACTTTCTGTAAGAGCAGGGGTGTTAACCCTGGTGTCCTGGCTAAATTCCCAACCTGGCCCCTTTCAAATCACGGCCACCTAAATTTCCAATTGGCATACAACACTCTTAACATTTCCACCATAATAACCGATTTATGCTGAGTGTTCTGGCACAAATTGGTTGCAGTGCTACATGTGTGGTGGAACAGGTGTTTCCCCCCTTATAATGATAAGCACTGAGCACCTATTGTAGGTGGAAAGTTGCTTTATAAAATGCAATCAATTATTATTAGTGGGGCTTGCAAAGAAAGAGTCCCCACTTTAAATCTCCAACAAACTTCGACTTATAAGGCTTGCGACAGCAGCAACACTAGATATTGTAAGAATTATTTTGGACTTATAGCTTTATTTATTTTTTTATACAAAGCTAATCCTCTTACACTGTTTACGCTAGAAACGCTGTTCAAACTTTAAAACGTGTAGACTAGTCTGGAATAGTTTGAGCTATTTTTAAAATACTAAACTGCCATTTTTGTCCTCCATCCACGTACGGGAATTTCTCAGCATTCTGAAGGTTCCATTGTGATAGTCACGCCAAACATCGCATTCTATTCACTGTAAACAATGTAACTCGACACAAAAATCAGCTACTTTGACCACTTTCCCAACAACTAAGACAAAAGGCATCCTCTCCTCTGCTATTCTAATCTTAAAATCGAAATATAATTATCTGCTACCGATCAAACTTAACAGCTGTTTAAAGGGAAACCTCTGGATTTTGGCAATGAGGCACTTTATTCTTCTCCAGAGTCAGACGAACTTGTGGATACCATATGTATGTCTCTGCGTGCAGTTTGAATTTAGGGTTTGCATTTTGCCTGCATGTCATGGAACTTCTGAAAGTACAGACCCATCCTGCAAAGGCACAACGAACACTGAAAGGAGGTTTCTATACATCTCCCACTCTTTGCCCTGCGTACACTCCGGATGCAAACCCTCACAACTGGCCTTCAAACGAGTTACAACTCTGTCCACACGCATTGGTACAACACTCTTGGCTCTCCTCTACCCGTCACTGTTGCCACATCAAAGTGAATGCACAAACTGCATTTTGAATGCCTTCAGGGACCAGCACCTTCAGATTAGCATAGAAAAATCCCCATTAAAATCAGTAGGTTTAAGGAAGAGACAGTTTTTTTGCATTGGATGTCTCAAATCCTCCGCATCCGTTGATGTCGCACTTATGTGTCTGCGGTGAAAGGTAAGAGCGGTGTTCGTCAGACCATGAGACATCCCAAATACCGGTCTTCTCACAAAATAGTCCGCAGCGTCTTAACGGTTATGACGCCGCTATGGAAAGACGACTCTCAAACACGTAAATGTCGGTTATTTTGCTCTAGGAAGCCCACAGGCCTCACAAGAAAAGAATGAAGGTCCACCGGTACGAGTTGAATATTTAAAAAATGAATGGCAGTACAGTACCAGTCAAAAGTTAACACACCTACTCATTCAAGGGTTTTTATTCGTACCATTTTCTACAATGTAGAATAGTGAAAAAATCTAAACTATGAAATAACACATTGAATCATGTATTATCCCCAAAAATTGTACAAATCAAAATATAATTTAAGATTCTTCAAAGTAGCCACCCTCTCCCATGATTACAGCTTTGCATTCTCTCAACCAGCTTCATGAGGTAGTCACCTGGAATGCATTTCAAGCAACAGGTGTGCCTTGTTAAAAGTCGATTCTTAATGTGTTTGAGCCAATCAGTTGTGTTGTGACAAGGTAGGGGTGGTTTTCAGAAGACAGCCCTATTTCGTAAAAGACCAAGTCCATATTATGGCAAGAACAGCTCAAATAAGCAAAGAGAAATGACGGTGCATCATTGCTTTGAAAGTTTCTTCAAGTGCAGTCGCAAAAACCCTCAAGTGCCATGAGGAAACTCTCTCTCATGAGGACCGCCACAGGAAAGGAAGACCCAGAGTTCTCTGCTGCAGATAAGTTCAATAGAATTAACTGGACCTCAGATTGCAGCCCAAATAAATGCTTGACAGAGATCAAGTAACAGACATCAACATCAATTGTTCAGAGGAGACTGCGTGAATCAGGCCTTCATGGTCGTACTGCTGTAAAGAAACCACTATTTAATAACACCAATAAGAAGTGACTTGGGTCAAGAAACACGAGCAATGGACATTAGCTTGGGGGAAATATGGAGTGCTGTATCAGATGACCTGGCCTCCACAATAAGCCTGGGGCTATATGGCAAATAAAATAAATATATATAATTTCTCATTCAATAACAATAATTATCACAAAATGAATAAAATAATGTTTACAAGGGACACTTCTGCTTCAGAATAAGAATGCCTGAATAAACCAAAGGCTATGTTTATTTTAATTCACCTTTATTTAACCAGGTAGGCCAGTATATAACAAGTTTTCATTTACAACTGCAACCTGGCCAAGATTAAGCATAGCAGTGCGACAAAAAAAAGTTAAACAAAAGTACAGTCAATAACACAAAAGAAAGACCTATGATGTGTGCAAATGTAGAGGAGTCGGGAATTAGGCAATAAATAGCCCATAGAAGCTCAAATAATTTCAATTTAGCATTAATACTGGAGTAATATATATGCAAATGATGATGTGCAAGTAGAGATACAGGGGTGCAAAAAGAGCAAGAGGGCAAGTAATAATATGGGGATGAGGTAGTCGGGTGTGCTATTTACAGATTGGCTGTGAACAGGTAGTGATCGGTAAGCTGCTCTGACAGCTGATGCTTAAAGTTAGTGAGGTAGATTTAAGTCTCCTGCTTTAGAGAATTTCGCAATTCATTCCAGTCATTGGCAGCAGAGAACTGTAAGGAGAGGCGGCCAAAGGGAGTGTTGGCTTTGGGGATGACCAGTGCCATATACCTGCTGGATCAAGTGCTACGTGTGGTTGTTGCTATGGTGACCAGTGAGCTGAGATAAGGGGCTTTACCTAGCAGACTTGTAGATGACCTGGAGCCAGTGGGTTTGGCGACAAATATGAAGTGAGGGCCAGCCAAAGAGAGCATTGAGGTCGCAGTGGTGGGTAGTATATGGGGCTTTCGTGACAAAACGGATGGCAATGTGATAGCGAACTGGATGCAGTCTAAGTAGAGTGTTGGCAATTTTGTAAATGACATCGCCAAAGTAAAGGATCAGTAGGATAGTCAGTTCTACAAGGGTATGTTTAGCAGCATGAGTGAAGGATGCCTTGTTGTGAAATAGGAAGCCGATTCTAGATTTAATTTTGGATTGGAGATGCTTAATATGAGTCTGGAAGAAGAGTTTACAGTCTAACCAGTAACCTAGGTATTTGTAGTTGTCCACATATTCTAAGTCAGAACCGTCCAGGGTAGTGATGCTAGTAGGGCGGGAGTGCGGGCAGCAATCGGTTGAAGAGCATGCACTTTGTTTTACTAGCATTTAAAAGCAGTCGGAGGCCACAGAAGGAGTGTTGTATGGCGTTGAAGCACACTTGGAGGTTTGTTTGCACAGTGTCCAAAGAAGGGCCAGAAGTATACAGAATAGTATCGTCTGGTGGATCAGAGAATCATCAGCAGCAAGAATGACATCATTGATATGTAGAGAGAAAAGAGTAGGCCCGGGAATTACACCCGGTGGCACCACCATAGAGACAGCCAGAGGTCCGGACAACAGGCGGAGGGCCTGTTTTGACACACTGAACTGTCTGAGAAGTAGTTAGTGAACTGAAAGAGGCAGTCATTTGAGAAGCCATGGCTATTGAGTCTGCCAATGAGAATGTGGTGATTGACAGAGTCGAAAGCCTTGGCCAGGTTGATGAAAACGGCTGCACAGTACTGTCGTTAAATCTATAGCAGTTATATTGTTTAGGACCTGGAGCGTGGCCGAGGTGCACCCATGACCAGCTCTAAATCCAGATTGCATAGTGGAGAAGGAACGGTGGGATTTGAAATGGTCGGTGATCTGTTAATTAACTTGGCTTTCGGAGACTTTAGAAAGGCAGGGCAGGATGGATATACAGTTGATGTCGGAAGGTTACATACACTTAGGTTGGAGTGATTCAAATTCCTTTTTCAACCACTCCACAAATTTGTTGTTAACAAATTACAGTTTTGACAAGTTGGTTAGGACATTTACTTTGTAAAGATTTTTGGGGAAAAAAGACTTGTCTGATGCACAGACATTATTTCACTATCACAATTCCAGTGGGTCAGAAGTTTACATACACCAAGTTGACTGTGCCTTTAAACAGCTTGGGAAATTACAGAAAATGTCATGGCTTTAGAAACTTCTGATTGACTCAAATGATGTCAATTAGCCTATTGGACATGTCCATGTGGATGTATTTCAAGGCCTACCTTCAAACACAGTGCCTCTTTGCTTGACATCATGGGAAAATCAAAAGAAATCAGACAAGACCTCAGAAAATAAATTGTAGACAGCCACAAGTCTGGTTCATCCTTGGGAGCAATTTCCAAACGCCTGAAGGTACCACGTTCATCTGTACAAACAATAGTATGCATGTATAAACACCATGGGACCAAGTAGGCGTCATACCGCTCAGGAAGGAAACACGTTCTGTCTCCTAGAGATGAACATACTTTGTGTGGAAAGTACAAATCAAACCCAAAACAGCAAAGGACCATGTGAAGATGCTGGAGAAAACAGATAAAAGTATTTATATCCAGAGTAAAACGAGCCCTATATCGAGATATCATGAAAGGCCGCTCAGCAAGGAAGAAGCCGCGGCTCCAAAACAGCCATAAAAAAAAGCCAGACTACGATTTGCAACAGTACATGAGGACAAAAATCGTACTTTTTGGAGGAATTTCCTCTGGTCTGATCAAACAAAAATAGAACTGTTTGCCCATAATGACCATTGTTATGTTTAGAGGAAAAAGGGGAGGCTTGCAAGCCAAATCACACCATCCCAAACGTGAAGCACGGGGGTGGCAGCATCATGTTGTGGGGGTGCTTTGCTGCAGGAGGGACTGGTGCACTTCACAAAATAGATGGCATCATGTGGGAGGAAAATTATGTGGATATATTGAAGCAACATCTAAAGACATCAGTCAGGAAGTTAAAGCTTGGTCGCAAGTGGGTCTTCCAAATGGACAACGACCCCAAGCATACTTCCAAAGTTGTGGCAAAATGGCTTAAGGACAACAAAGTCAAGGTATTGGAGCGTCCATCACAAAGCCCTGACCTCAATCCTTTAGAAGATCTGTGGGCAGAACTGAAAAAGCATGTGCGAGCAAGCTCTACAAACCTGACACAGTTACAACAGCTCTGTCAGGAGGAATGTGCCAAAATTCACCCAACTTACTGTGGGAAGCTTGAAGCGTTTGACCCAAGTTAAACAATTTAAAGGCAATGCTACCAAATACTAATTGAGTGTATGTAAACTTCTGACCCACTGGGAATGTGATGAAAGAAATTAAAGCACTCTCTCTAGTATTATTCTGACATTTCACATTATTAAAATAAAGTGGTGATCCTAACTGACCTAAAAACAGGGATTTTTACTAGGATTAAATGTCAGGAATTGTGAAAAACTGAGTTTAAAATGTATTTGGCTCAGGTGTATATAAACTTGCAACTTCAACTGTAGGTCTATAACAGTTTGGGTCTAAGGTGTCTCCCCCTTTGAAGTGGGGGATGACAGCGGCAGCGTTCCAATCTTTAGGGATCTCAGATGATACGGAAGAGGTTGAACAGGGTAGTAATAGGGGTTGCGGCTGATAATCTTAGAGAGGGTCCAGATTGTCTAGCCCAGCTGATTTGTAGGGATCCAGATTTTGCAGCTCTTTCAGAACATCAGCTGTTTGGATTTGGGTGAAGGAGAAGCAGGGGGATATTTGTAGATTTAAAAAAGGTAATGACAGTGTTTCCTATCCTCAGTGCAGTGGGCAGCTGGGAGGAGGTGCTCTTATTCTCCATGGCCTTTTCAGTGTCCCAAAACTTATTGGAATTGGTGCTACAGGAAGCAAAATTCTGGTTTGAAAAAGCTAGCCTTTGCTTTAACTGACTGAGTATATTGGTTCCTGACTTCCCTGAAGAGTTGCATATCACGGGGGCTATTTGATGCTAATGCAGAAGGCCACAGGATGTTTTTGTGCTGGTCAAGGGTAGTCATGTCTGGGGTGAACCAAGTGAACCACCTGTTCTTAATTCTACATTTTTTTAATGGGTCATGCTCATTTAAGATGGAGAGGAAAGCTCTTTTGAAGAGCAACCAGGCATCCTCTACTGACGAGATCAATATCCTTCCAGGATACCCGGGCCAGATCGGTTAGAGAGGCCTGCTCGCTGAAGTGTTTTAGGGAGCGTTTGACAGTGATGAGGGGTGGTCGTTTGACCGCGGACCCATTACGCACCCAGGCAATGAGGCAGTTATCGCTGAGATCCTGGTACAAGACAGTAGAGGTGTATTTAGAGGGCAAGGAGGTCAGGATGATATCTATGAGGGTGCCCATGGTTACGGATATAGGGTTGCACCTGGTAGGTTCCTTGATAATTTGTGTGAGACTGAGGGCATCTATCTTAAATTATAGTACGGCTGAGGTGTTAAGCATGTCCCAGTTTAGGTCACCTAACAGTACTTACTCTGAAGATAGATGGGGGGTGATCAATTCACATATGGTGTCCAGGGCACAACTGGGGGCTGAAGGGGGTCTATTGCAAGCAGCAACGGTGATAGACTTGTTTCTGGAACGGTGGATTTTTGTTGTTTGGATTGTTTGGGCACAGACCTGGATAGTATGACATTACTCTGCAGGCCCTCTCTACAAGTGATTGCAACTCCGCCCCCTTTGGCAGTTCTATCTTGTCGGAAAATGTTATAGTTAGAAATTTCAGGATTTTTGGTGGCCTTCCTAAGCCAGGATTCAGACACGGCTAGGACATCCGGGTTGGCGGAGTGTGCTAAAAGAGTGAATAAAACGAACTTAGGGAGGAGGCTTCTGATGTTAACATGCATGAAACCAATGCTTTTACGGTTACAGAAGTCAACAAATTAGAGCGCCTGGGGACACACAGGGCCTGAGTTAACCTCTACATCAGGGGAACAGAGGAGGAGTAGAATAAGAGTACCGCTAAAGGTTCAAAGAACTGGTCGTCTAGTGTGTTCGGAACAGAGAGTAAAAGGGGGCAGGTATCTGGGCACAGAAGGATAGATTCAAGGCATAATGTACATACAAGGGTATGGTAGGTTGTGAGTACAGTAAGCCTAGGCATTGAGAGACGATGAGAGGTTTTGTCTCTAGAAGCACCATTTAAGCCAGGTGTGGTCACCGCATGTGTGGGAGGTGGAGCAACAGGGCTAGCTAAGGCATATTGAGCAGGGCTGGAGGCTCTACAGTGAAATAAGACAAAGACTACTAACCAAAACCGCAATAGACGAGGCATATTGACATTAGGGAGAGGCATGTGTTGCCAAGTAATCATAGGGTGATTCAGACCACTAGCAGGCTGGAGCTAGCAGATGGGCCTCGGGGAAGTCGCAACGGGGGAACCTGTTGAAACCCCCTTGGACGGTAACGTCAGCAGACCAGTCGTGATGGATCGGCGGGGCTCTTTGTCGGTAATTGAAGCCCAGGGATTATCTGATGGATTTCTTCAGCTAGCCGGGAGATGGGCCTAGCTCGAGGCAAACTCCAGGCTAACTGGCGCTTGTGTTGGGACAGACACGTAAGGAGTAGCCACTCGGATAGCAGCTAGCTAACAGACGATCCAGAGTAAAGGTTCAGAGCTTGCGGTAGGAATCCGGAGATACTGTGGAGAAAAGCAGTCCGAAATTCTCTGGGTTGATATCGCGCTGTGCAGGAGTTGATCGGGCTGAAGCTGGAAAATGTCAGAGTTAGCGGTGATGACCGTTAGGAGTGGCTAACTGACTACTAGCTAGTTAGCTGGCTAGCTTCTGACGGGGGTTATGGTTCTTAAGTATAAAAAAAATTGCAGATCCATACCACATTGGGTGAGGCAGGTTGCAGGAGTGTATGTTCAGTCCGTAGATGTAAAAATGAGATCTTTTCTTTCTTTAAAAATAGATACAATAGATACAAGGACAAGACAATCAAAACATCCCACTGCTACGCCATCTTGGAAGAGGTAGGCCATGACAGAAGTAGAACAGGAAATGTAAAAACAAATAGTTATAATACACAGACTTGCACTGTTAGACTAATGGCACATCACAGTTGAAGTTGGGGTAGTTGTCTTACAAAGTTAGAAGCAAGACAGACAAGTCTGTCTACGGTCTCTGGCTTTAAAGCTACCCTATGGCAGGTCACCATGTTGCCACCTGTGCTAAAAACACGCTCTGAGGGGGAGCTGGTCGCAGGAATTCACAGGTAGCGCATTGCCAGGTGGCTGACTTGGGGAAAGTTTTGGGGGGGTGGATCTTCCACCAGTCCAGTGGATTGGTTTCAAGGTCAGCATCAAGAGAAAGTAGCAGCTGAGTTCCTTTTCTACCAGCTGGATTTCAGTAAGACCTGTGGTGGTGGAGCATGACTTTTTGAAAAAAACTGCCCAGTGACTTTCTCTTTTTAGCTGGCAGTTGTGGTGAAGGAGCAGCAACATCTCCCTGTGCTGGGCTTGGGATTTCATGTCCTTAATTGACCATCAGAGACAGCTCTTGCTTTTATGTGGCCCACCTTCTCCTCTTGGAGGTAATGTGTTTAAAACCGAGGGTCGACCAACGAGGCCATCATATTTCTCATTGAGGCCATAACTATCGTTTTGATGATTTGGGTGAGCTCTGTTTCACCATCATCAGGTTTCATGACCTCTGTATTGAACAGGTTGGCTTCAGGTAAGAACCACTGACATGACTCACCGGACAGAGCATTTGCAAGTGGGGTGGGGTCAATGCCTGGATGATGGACACAAGAACATCTACAGTTAAAGTTGGAAGTTTACATACACCGAAGCCAAGTACATTTAAACTCAGTTGCACAATTCCTGACATTTAATCCTCGTAAAAATTCCCTGTCTTAGGTCAGTCAGCATCACCACTTTATTTTTAGAATGAGAAATGTCAGAATAATATAATTATTTATTTCAGCTTTTATTTCATACATCACATTCAAAGTGGGTCAGAAGTTTACATACATTCAATAAGAATTTGTTAGTATTGCCTTTAAATTGTTTAACTTGTTTAACTTGGGTCAAATGTTTCCCACAATAAGCCGGATGAATTTAGACACATTCCTCCTGACAGAGCTGGTGTAACTGAGTCAGGTTTGTAGGCCTCCTTGCTCCCACACGCTTTTTCAGTTTTGCCCACAGATTTTCTATGGGTCAGGGCTTTGTGATGGCCACTCCAATACCTGGACTTTGTTGTCCTTAAGCCATTTTGCCACAACTTTGGAAGTATGTTTGGGGTCCTTCTCCTTTTGGAAGACCCATTTGCAACCAAGCATTAACTTCCTGACTGATGTCTTTAGATGTTGCTTCAATATATCCACACAATTTTCCTCCCTCATGATGCCACCTATTTTGTGAAGTGCACCAGTACCTCCTGCAGCAAAGCACCCCCACAACATGATGCTGCCACCCCCGTGCTTCACAGTTGGGATGGTGTTCTGCTTGCAAGCCTCCCCCTTTTTCCTCGAAACATAACAATGGTCATTATGGCCAAACATTTCTAGTTTTGTTTCATCAGACCAGAGGACATTTCTCCAAAGAGTACGATCTCTGTTCCCATGTGCAGTTGCAAACCGTAGTCTGGCTCTTTAATGGTGGTTTTGGAGCAGTGGCTTCTTCCTTGAAGAGCGACCTTTCAGGTTACATCGACATAGGACCTGTTTTACTGTGGAAATAGATACAGTGCCTTGCGAAAGTATTCGGCCCCCTTGAACTTTGCGACCTTTTGCCACATTTCAGGCTTCAAACATAAATATATAAAACTGTATTTTTTTGTGAAGAATCAACAACAAGTGGGACACAATCATGAAGTGGAACGACATTTATTGGATATTTCAAACTTTTTTAACAAATCAAAAACTGAAAAATTGGGCGTGCAAAATTATTCAGCCCCCTTAAGTTAATACTTTGTAGCGCCACCTTTTGCTGCGATTACAGCTGTAAGTCGCTTGGGGTATGTCTCTATCAGTTTTGCACATCGAGAGACTGAATTTTTTTCCCATTCCTCCTTGCAAAACAGCTCGAGCTCATTGAGGTTGGATGGAGAGCATTTGTGAACAGCAGTTTTCAGTTCTTTCCACAGATTCTCGATTGGATTCAGGTCTGGACTTTGACTTGGCCATTCTAACACCTGGATATGTTTATTTTTGAACCATTCCATTGTAGATTTTGCTTTATGTTTTGGATCATTGTCTTGTTGGAAGACAAATCTCCGTCCCAGTCTCAGGTCTTTTGCAGACTCCATCAGGTTCTCTTCCAGAATGGTCCTGTATTTGGCTCCATCCATCTTCCCATCAATTTTAACCATCTTCCCTGTCCCTGCTGAAGAAAAGCAGGCCCAAACCATGATGCTGCCACCACCATGTTTGACAGTGGGGATGGTGTGTTCAGAGTGATGAGCTGTGTTGCTTTTATGCCAAACATAACGGTTTGCATTGTTGCCAAAAAGTTCAATTTTTGTTTCACCTGACCAGAGCACCTTCTTCCACATGTTTGGTGTGTCTCCCAGGTGGCTTGTGGCAAACTTTAAACAACACTTTTTATGGATATCTTTAAGAAATGGCTTTCTTCTTGCCACTCTTCCATAAAGGCCAGATTTGTGCAAAATACAACTGATTGTTGTCCTATGGACAGAGTCTCCCACCTCAGCTGTAGATCTCTGCAGTTCATCCAGAGTGATCATGGGCCTCTTGGCTGCATCTCTGATCAGTCTTCTCCTTGTATGAGCTGAAAGTTTAGAGGGACGGCCAGGTCTTGGTAGATTTGCAGTGGTCTGATACTCCTTCCATTTCAATATTATCGCTTGCACAGTGCTCCTTGGGATGTTTAAAGCTTGGGAAATCTTTTTGTATCCAAATCCGGCTTTAAACTTCTTCACAACAGTATCTCGGACCTGCCTGGTGTGTTCCTTGTTCTTCATGATGCTCTCTGCGCTTTTGACGGACCTCTGAGACTATCACAGTGCAGGTGCATTTATACGGAGACTTGATTACACACAGGTGGATTGTATTTATCATCATTAGTCATTTAGGTCAACATTGGATCATTCAGAGATCCTCACTGAACTTCTGGAGAGAGTTTGCTGCACTGAAAGTAAAGGGGCTGAATAATTTTGCACGCCCAATTTTTCAGTTTTTGATTTGTTAAAAAAGTTTGAAATATCCAATAAATGTCGTTCCACTTCATGATTGTGTCCCACTTGTTGTTGATTCCTCACAAAAATACAGTTTTATATCTTTATGTTTGAAGCCTGAAATGTGGCAAAAGGTCGCAAAGTTCAAGGGGGCCGAATACTTTCGCAAGGCACTGTGTGTGTGTGTAATATATATATTAAAAAAAATGTTTACTATCCATAATTTTTACGATTATTTATTCGGATTGCACGCCATCCAGTTTCACTGGAAGTTGTCCCGCTAGCGGAACACCGAGCCCAAAGTGAAGTGGCAAAAGTAATGGGTTAAATATACACTGCCCAAAAAAAATAAAGGGAACACTAAAATAACACATCCTAGATCTGAATGAATGAAATATTTGTATTAAATACTTTTTTATTTACATAGTTGAATGTGCTGACAGCAAAAATCACACAAAAATGATCAATGGCAATCAAATTTGGAGTCACACTCAAAATTCAAGTGGAAAACCACACTACAGGCTGATCCAACTTTGATGTAATGTCCTTAAAACAAGTCAAAATGAGGCTCAGTAGTGTGTGGCCTCCACGTGCCTGTATGACCTCCCTACAACACCTGGGCATGCTCCTGATGAGGTGGCGGATGGTCTCCCGAGGGATCTCCTCCCAGACCTGGACTAAAGCATCTGCCAACTCCTGGACAGTCTGTGGTGCAACGTGGCGTTGGTAGATGGAGTGAGACATGATGTCCCAGATGTGCTCAATTGGATTCAGGTCTGGGGAACGGGCGGGCCAGTCCATAGCATCAATGACTTCCTCTTGCAGGAACTTCTGACACACTCCAGCCACATGAGGTCTAGTATTGTCTTGCATTAGGAGGAACCCAGGGCCAATCGCACCAGCATATGGTCTCACAAGAGGTCTGAGGATCTCATCTCGGTACCTAATGGCAGTCAGGCTACCTCTGGCGAGCACAGAGGGCTGTGCGGCCCCCCAAAGAAATGCCACCCCACACCATGACTGACCCACTGGCAAACCGGTCATGCTGGAGGATGTTGCAGGCAGCAGAACGTTCTCAACATAGTCTCCAGACTGTCACATGTGCTCAGTGTGAACCTGCTTTCATCTGTGAAGAGCACAGGGCGCCAGTGGCGAATTTGCCAATCTTGGTGTTCTCTGGCAAATGCCAAACGTCCTGCACGGTGTTGTGGACGTCGGGCCCTCATACCACCCTCATGGAGTCTGTTTCTGACCGTTTGAGCAGACATGTGCACATTTGTGGCCTGCTGGAGGTCATTTTGCAGGGCTCTGGCAGTGCTCCTCCTTGCACAAAGGCAAAGGTAGCGGTCCTGCTGCTGGGTTGTTGCCCACCTACGGCCTCCTCCACATCTCCTGATGTACTGGCCTGTCTCCTGGTAGCGCCTCCATGCTCTGAACACTACGCTGACAGACACAGCAAACCTTCTTGCCACAGCTCGCATTGATGTGCCATCCTGGATGAGCTGCACTACCTGAGCCACCTGTGTGGGTTGCAGACTCCGTCTCATGCTACCACTAGAGTGAAAGCACCGCCAGCATTCAAAAGTGACCAAAACATCAGCCAGGAAGCATAGGAACTGAGAAGTGGTCTGTGGTCCCCACCTGCAGAACCACTCCTTTACTGGGGAGTGGTTATACTGCCTATAATTTCCACCTGTTGTCTATTCCATTTGCACAACAGCATATAAAATTTATTGTCAATCAGTGTTGCTTCCTAAGTGGACAGTTTGATTTCACAGAAGTGTGATTGACTTGGAGTTACATTGTGTTGTTTAAGTGTTCCCTTTATTTTTTTTGAGCAGTGTATATATATATATATATATATATACACACACGCAAAAATATCGGTTTCCTGACCTTTCATGCATCTCTCAGAATATGTCAGATACTTCAGAGCAAACATCACTTAGATAATTTTTGGGGACTGTTGTTCCATGTTGTGAATCTGTTATTCAATGCGTTTGAATGGGCAGTAAGGCCAAATAAAATGTATAAAATTATTTTAATACTTAAAAGGTGTTTTAATTCAAAATCAAATAGCAAAATGATCATTGGTATGACCTTCTTAAAACAATTCCATATATGCTAGCAGAACCCCCACAGCTTAGACTGTAACAGGTTTTAACAAACGTCTTTACTTAAACTAACAGGCACCATCAGATTTCTCTCCCCAAGTGATAGCCTAAAATGTTCTAATTCCTTATGAGTAAGTACTTCAGTTTGCATATACTGTGGTTTTCTAGTAGGAGAGTACATAGTAGTGTAGTAGTCTTAGTGATGAATTACTCTGTGATCCAATTGCCCCACACACACCAAAGTAATAAGGTTGATATAAACTCAGCAAAAAAAAAGATACGTCCTCTCACTGTCAACAGCGTTAATTTTCAGCAAACTTAACGTGTAAATATTTGTATGAACATAACAAGATTCAACAACTGAGACAAACTGAACAAGTTCCACAGACATGTGACTAAGACAAATTGAGTGTGTCCCTGAACAAAGGGGGGGTCAAAATCAATAGTAACAGTCAGTATCTGGTGTGGCTACCACCTGCATTAAGTACTGCAATGCATCCCCTCCTCATGGACTGCGCCAGATTTCCCAGTTCCTGCTGTGAGATGTTACCCCACTCTTCCACCAAGGCGCCTGCAAGTAGCTTTACCCGCCGAGCCAACAGGTCCCAGACGTGATCCGGGCTCCCAGACGAGATCCGGGCTCTTCCCTGGCCATGGCAGGACACTGACATTCCTGTCTTGCAGGAAATCATGCACAGAACAAGCAGTATGGCTGGTGGCATTGTCATGCTGGAGGGTCATGTCAGGATGAGCCTGCAGGAAGGGTTCCACATGAGAGAGGAGGATGTCTTCCCTGTAACGCACAGCATTGAGATTGACTGCAATGACAACAAGCTCAGTCCCATGATGCTGTGACACACTGCCCCAGGCCATGACAGACCCTCCACCTCGATCCAGCTCCAGAGTATAGGCCTCGGTGTAACGCCAATTCCTTCGACGATAAATGCGAATCCGACTATCACCCCTGATGAGACAAAACCACGACTCGTCAGTGAAGAGCACTTCTTGCCAGTCCTGTCTGGTCCAGCGACAATGGGTTTGTGCCCATAGGCGACGTTGTTGCCGGTGATGTTTGGTGAGGACCTGCCTTACAACAGGCCTACAAGCCCTCAGTCCAGCCTCTCTCAGCCTATTGCGGACAGTCTGAGCACTGATGGAGGGATTGTGCATTCCTGGTGTAACTCGGGCAGTTGTTGTTGCCATCCTGTACCTGTCCCGCAGGTGTGATGTTTGGATGTACCGATCCTGTGTAGGTGTTGTTACATGTGGTCTGCTACTGCGAGGACGATCAGCTGTCCGTCCTGTCTCCCTGTAGCGCTCTCTTAGGTGTCTCACAGTACGGACATTGCAATTTATTGCCCTGGCCACATCTGCAGTCCTCATGCCTCATTGGGCACGTTCATGCAGATGAGCAGGGACCCTGGGCATCTTTCTTTTGGTGTTTTTCAGAGTCAGTAGAAAGGCCTCTTTAGTGTCCTAAGATTTCATAACTGTGACCTTAAAAGCCTACCGTCTAAGCTGTTAGTGTCTTAACGACCGTTCCAAAGACGCATGTTCATTAACTGTTTATGGTTCAATGAACAAGCAAGGGAAAGGGTGTTTAAAACCTTTACAATGAAGATCTGCAAAGTTACTTGGATTTTTCGAATTATCCATTTAAGACAGGGTCCTGAAAAGTGACATTTCTTTTTTGCTGAGTTTATTTATATTTCATACTACTCAAAGTTGACTTACCTCGTAGAGCCCTTCGAAGAAGCTGTTCTTGTCCTCTGCACTCCAGGACTCCCACTGTCTCCGGGGTCTCTTTTGGCTGCCCACCGGCTCCTCCTTGACCCCGGGTCCTTGGCCTCTAGGGGCCGCCTTACCCGAGGGCCCCATAGAGCCTGACGTGGAGCCGGAGTGACCAGCTGACACTTGGTGAGAGGGACCATTCTCTGACCCTGTGTGAAAAAGGGAAGGAAGGTGAGGAAAAGTACAATTAACATAAATACAAATGCAACCAATCACATGCGCCGAATACAACAGATGTTGACCTTACCGTGAAATGCTGACTTACAAGCCCTTAACCAACAATGCCTTCAATAAAATACAATTGTGTTCGTTGTCTGTAGCTTATTCCTGCCCATATCATAACCCCACCATGGAGCACTCAGCAAACCGCTCACCCACATGACACCATCCACACTGTCTGCCATCTGCCAGGTAGTTGAAACAGGAATTTATCCATTTAGAGCACACTTCTCCAGCGTGCCAGTGGCAATCGAATGGGAGCATTTGCCCACTGAAGTCAGTTACGACGCCAAACTCATGTCTAGACCCTGGTGAGAATGACGAGTATGCAAGACAAGCTTCCCTGAGATGGTTTGTGACAGTTTATGTGTGCTCAGTCCCCTCCTGTACTCTCTGTTCACTCATGACTGCATGGCCAGGTATGATTCCAACACCATCATTAAGTTTGCCGATGACACAACAGTGGTAGGCCTGATCACTGACAACGATGAGACAGCCTATAGGGAGGAGGTCAGAGACCTGGCCGTGTGGTGCAAGGACAACAACCTCTCCCTCAATGTGATCAAGAGAAAGGAGATGATTGTGGACTGCAGGAAAAGGAGGACTGAGCACGCCCCCATTCTCATCGACAGGGCTGTAGTGGAACAGGTTGAACGCTTCAAGTTCCTTGGTGTCCACATCAACAAACTATCATGGTCCAAAACACACCAAGAGTCATGAAGAGGACACGACAAAGCCTACTACCCTCAGGAGACTGAAAAGATTTGGCATGGGTCATCAGATCCTCAAAAGGATTTATACAGCTGCACCATCGAGAGCATCACCGCCTGGTATGGCAACTGCTCTGCCTCTGACCGCAAGGCACTACAGAGGGTAGTGCGTACGGCCCAGTACATCACTGGGGCCAAGCATCCTGCAATCTAGGACCTCTATACCAGGCAGTGTGCCATGTCAGAGGAAGGCCCTAAAAATTGCCAAAGACTCCAGCCACCCTAGTCATAGATTGTTCGCTCTACTACCACACGGCAAGCGGTACCCGAGTGCCAATTATACGTTCTAAAGGCTTCTTAACAGCTTCTACCCCCAAACCATAAGACTACTGAACAGCTAATCAAAGGGCTACCCAGACCCCTCTTTTACGCTGCTGCTCCAATGTTTATTATCTATGCATAGTTACTAACACTACCAACATGTACATGTTACCTCAATTACCCGGTGCCCCATCACATAGACTCTGTACCAGTACCCCATGTACATAGCCTCGCTTGTTATTTTATTGCTGCTGTTTAAATATTTGTGACTTTAATTTATTTTTAATTTTTTTTACTTAACCCTTAATAAAAAATAATACATCTTAAAAATTCTTAAAGCATTGTTGGTTAAGGACTAGTAAGCATTTCACTCAAAGACCTGTTGTATTCGGCGCATGTGACAAATAAAATGAGACCAATAGCTTTTTAAAAAACTTAGAATATCTGTTTTAGCACAAACAGTCAGACTGAGGCCAGTGTGTCACATACAACATCATTGTCCTTCAAAAACACACCACAGAGACCCTCCCCTCTTGTGGCTGAAGTGCTGGCAAAGTGATGCAGCAGGAAAACAAGTCTGTTCCATTTGCCAGGCCTGCAACGAGGAGTGGAGCGAAGTTCCAAAAACAACACTCAAGGCTGGCTTGGAGCAACACTGGCCTTCACCTCACAATGTGCAGGTCAGGGGGGACAGACAACCCAATCCTCAACAGAGTGAGCACTGCTTCTAAAAATAATATGTTGAGTCATAATTAGTACTGAGTTGAGTACTATTCCAATAACACAAAATTAGCATTTAATAAAATATTAATTAACGCTGACAACTCAAAGAGTTATCCTATATGAGCTCCCTCTCATAAGCAATAATATGGGATGGCCTCGCAACTTGAATGCAGTTAATGATGGTTTCCAGGCTCCTGCCTAGAAACAATTAATGTCTCCGTTTTGTTTAGATAGTGCCAGCATAAACGCAATATCCTGCATTCTAAACACTGACCATATTCAACCATCATCAATGGATTAGCAAAAGTAGCTAAGTCCACTACCAACGGGGAGAAGAGGGATGGGGTACTCCTGTAACACAGACAAACATGTGACCCCCAAGCACAAACACTTTCACGCCATACCTTTCGATTTTGCCCCGCTGTGACCATTGATAGTTGGGGCGATGGAATCCTTCCGGATTCGTTTGCTCGGCGGTCGAACGCTGGATCTCAAAAAATGATGCTGGTCGTGATTCGGTGGGGTGGGTGTTGTCGAGGACGGGGGCTGTCGGCTCGAGCAAGGTCCAGATGGGTTCGATACGGAGGTGGTAATAACCGGTGCTGAACTGGAGCAGCCCGTAGTTGAAGGATTAAGAATTTCCACTTCGTCTCTCTTTGTACTACGCTCCTCGCTCCCCTGATCTCCGCTCTCCTCCTCGTCACAACCTTCAAGCTTTCTGCCCGAATTATTCGGGCCATCGACACCGATGCCGTCTCTCAGCCCAACTGTCATCCTGGCAAAACACAATCAACACACATGATTGAAATTTAAAAGACATCACAACGTAAATCAACTTAAAAAAGACGACGTTCTCTTTCTCTCAACATGGCCGCCGCTGTTTGTTTCAAATCCCCTCTCACCGTCCCATCGAAACACGAAAATTGGGTCTGTGTTTTCATTTACATTTTGAAAGCCAAAATATGAATATACATTGCTCGTGTGTTTTTGTTAGTTATCTTAAACTTCTAACAGTTTACATGGTTTTATTTTTATCCGACATTCAAATACGAGCGCCCCTGAGTTTAGCGCCCGCTGAAACGACAACGTAAAACCTTTCGATACATTCGACCTCTATTTAAAGTGCTTCTTTATCAGACAAGGTTACCTATTTTCATGCTCTTCGACAGCAGATGATGTCTTCTTTCTTTTCACCATCGAACCGACGGTTTTGGTATGCAACAGTATATAAAATTGGGCATATTCAAAGCACGAACAGGGTCTAGCCGCGACTGTCTTCTCCTCGCTCAAGCTTCGACTGAATTGAACTCTCTGCGCAGCTCAACTGTTCACTATCGGAGTACCACAATATTACTCAATTTATTGCCTTAAACAAAGTGAATATTATCGGTATAGGCTGAAATATTTGACCAAAAATGTAACTATATAACACACTTTAAACGCTAAAAGTAATCTGAATAATAAGCTAGCTGGTTTTAGTTTTTATTACAGCCACAAAAGAGCAGAGAACGCTCGCAGTCTCAACTTTGCTTATCACTACGTCATCATCACCAGAATAGTTATCATTAAGATGTTCGACGACATTATGTTAACTGCATCAAAAAGTTGTTTCTGATATTAACTCAGCTTCAGAAAGCAACAACAGATACCTTATACATCATATTAAATAAAGTACACTTGGAGAAACTAACCACAAGCATTCGAATCAATAGAATATTATGAGTGTTCAACTACAATAATGTCATACCATATACATATAGATCGAACACTGCATTTAACGTCTCTATAATTTGCAAGTAACATATTACTTCTAACATAATGACACGCACGGACACAGGTGTTTCATCCTTTTTATGATTCACCCATCTCCAAATATTTTGAGGGCAGGAACATTACTACTGTGCCTACACCTTTAAAACAACTGGCACGTCTCACATATACAAGAATAAGCACCCTTAATTATTTGAAATACATTCACATTAAGGGAAACAAGACACAAACAATAATGTCGTATTACTGTCAGATGTGTTCTCTAATCATGATTGTCCAACCTAATAGTGAGCAAACTTATCAAACTAAAATTTTCCTGCAGAAGTATAGCAGTAGCTAATTGATTGATTGATTGCTTTATTTTGTGGTTGCTATCCTCACCTCCTCATATGATAAATCAGTAGACAGAATCAGCTGTTATCTTTCCTTTTGTAACCCGTGTCATTTCGATAGGTACATTTTAGGAGGAGCGGGTTACACACTCCAAAAAGCAGCTGCACGGGTGCTAGCTACTAGCTAACATTAGATAGCTAAGTTTTTTTGGCCACGTTTGCTAGCGATGTGCGGCCAAAACCCAGCCAACTAACGTTACTTACTAGCAAACAAATAGTCTCAAGCACAAATTCACACGACATTATGCACAGTATTGAATTCAGTTTTTGTGAGATATAGAATTTAAGCAATTCATACATTACCTTTTCTTGACTTTAGTGTTCACGTCTTCATAAGAAAACGTTGCAAGCTAAACTAACTCCGATTGACAGTCCCTCTCTTGCACAAGCACGCCCACTTCAACTCGAAAACAAACCTCCTGATTGGTCAGTTGCGGGAGAAAGACATATGATTGACATCCAAGAGCTCAAATTGTTGATGAGAAGCATGATGCAAATGAACCAATTGGATATCACAATCTACATACGTTGTTGAGTGAGCAGGGAGTTATTTTACATTCGCCCGGGTTAAACCGGGCCAAAACATGTGACGTCATCGGGCGAAAGCAGGGAGGAGTGCCCTTCTCAAATCGAACAGTAATCTGCGCCATTCGGTCATTTTGACAACAAGGTGCATCGTCAAAAAATCTTAAAATAAAAGTTTGCATTTTCTCGCTAGTTTTCATAGGGAAGACAGATTAAACGTTTTTATCAAAAGCAATCACTTTCGCATTGGAACACCCAAGGTTGCCAGAATCCATGGTTGCCATTGGAGCCGTGAGGTCGCCAAGGCAGAAAGCTCTAAATATTGTACATATTTTAATCGTTTTAGGTGTTTTTTGACGGAATCTTTTTAAATAAACTCTTATTTTGCCAGCTATGTTTTGATTGATTGATCCACAACAGTGCAAGACTGTAAAGTCAGTTATTTTACCCGGGCACCCGGGTGAGATTAATCGAACCCCTTCATCTGCAAGGTTGGGTATAGAAATGGGCCATATAAATATAATCTAGTCTAGATAGATAGATAGATGTCGATTGATAGATGATTTGACATGCGCCACCAATTTACTATCAAGTCAAGGGGCTTTATTGGCATGGGAAACATATGTTTACCTTGTCAAAGCAAGTGAAAGACATAAAATAAACAAAAGTTAAATGAAAACTGCATACCTGGAACCGTTTCAACTTTTAATGTTAGTTCGTTTTCCAGTTATGGAAATGCCGCTCAAAGACTGGGCCATTCCAGGCGAGTAAAACCTCGTGCACCCAATTTGACAGACATGCGGAAAGCCAAATCACAATTGAAAGAGGGCGTTATAGCCTTAGTAATTTAACCAATGAAATTAGTCATACCTTTAGACTGATCATGTTTTTGACCATTGAGGCTCTTCCCATTGCTGGCTCATCCTATTGAGTGGGAGGGGGCTTTGCCCGGTTTCTGAAAGGCAACAAAACTTTTTTTTAAATTGAGCTAGCTACGACATCTATCTCCCCCACACGAAGACAGCCATCACAATGACTTCGACGAACATGTTTTCAGGACTCGATAATGGCGCAAAGCCAAGTTCAAGGTAACATGGAATTGCACCCACAGGTTTTATTTGCAGCAGGCAAAATTCAAGCATCTAGCTAATGTTAGCTATGATGTTTTTGAAAACTACCGTATGTTTATTGGCCGCGAGCCCGCAAGCAATGTAGCTTGCTAGATGACACTGATGAGAGTAACGTTAACTAGTTATAAGACAAGTTAGTGATAGAATATTACGTTTTGTCAGTACTTAACTTTTAGTCTGGTACAGGTAGTTAGCTTCTATGGGCTTTGGTCCCGACGTAGCAGGGCGAGGTTTTTTTGGGGCTGCGGAAATGGAAGCTCGTGGAATCTTTTTTTTTTTTTTGCAGCGTAGCCAGCTAATTTATTTGACGCTCATTGTTCTGTTGCTTGCATTTTCAAAATGGGCACGATCACCCACACCCAGTTTACAACAACCTATTTCTAAACAGTTTGGGTAATTGGATATATTTCACTTTTTTTTAAATCTTTCAACTATGGTTGTTTAGCCCCACTGCGAACTTTTCAAGAACAGCCAGCTAACTGGCTAAATATGGCTTCTGTCACTCTGAGTTGTGTGATCAGCTACACAGCTAAATGTGACTTTTAAACAGTACTTAAGTCAGTAGGCCTATGTAGCCTGCAGTCATACTGTGGTACAATTAGTAGTTAACTCGATTATTTGGTCTTTAGCCACAGCTAATGTGGCCTGTCTTAACCCTCCTGTTGTGTTCCGGTCGAATTGGACCGATTTACAAGTTTTCTCTCAGAAAAATGTAGTTAATTAAACCTTATTGACATAAGGTTCCATGACTTTGTCCACACAGGGCATCTGAACACACAAAATACATTTTGATGCTTATCATTAACTTTTGTACACCTGTGGTGTTCCTGGTCAAAAATGAATGGGTGAGACTACAATTAGTGTATAAAATTGAGTTCAGGCACATGCCCATCAGATATGGACACTTCCTCTCCCAGACTCCCACATGCATGTGTGTTTGAGCACACACACACCTCACTCTCCTTCTTGGCTTTCATGGCTACCCCCACGTGAACCTTTCCCCAATAGAATCTTTCCCCCACAGGAACCACACCTGTTGGTTTTCTCACAAACAATCGGAACATTGTTTCAATATTATAACTTTTCTCGCAGCTCTGATATATAAAGCTTTATTGAGGCCTTGCTCACAATTCATTCTGGCAGCGCAATGACCAAACAATATACTGTATTTGAGGCTCTTGATCATATCTTTGCTCATGACAGTGGCGAGGAGGAGAGAGTGGTTGTTAAACTTAGACTCAAAGAAGTCTGTGATAAATAGCACTATGTTTCATCTGAGTATTTGTTATAGTCAAAACTATCCATACATTATGCTTTTTTTAAACTCAAACGAGTCATATGAGCTCAGGTCAATGAGGCCTAAAGGCCATACATGGCAAATAGAACTTCAAAACCTGTAATGTTCACAAAAACTTAAGTTGATAAAGATTTAACACAACATTAGGTGATAATGTATGGATTTTTATGGATTTATGATCAGCTATAATGAGGTGGTCATTTTGGACCGGGGACACATAATTATTTAACATGAAACTAACACAACAGGAGGGTTAAATAAGAAGTTGTGCATGCAGCATATTCTATTCCTAGATTTTGCTATATGCACCTTTTCGTTATGGTACATTCTCCATTTAAAAAAACAAAAAAAACACTGTTTTTATTGAACATTTGAAACATACAATGTACTTGCAGTGAAGCCGCTCAATAACTACATCATACCAGTCATCCAACAGATTCCCATTCAGAGCGACACACAGACGCATCCAGGGTCAATGCCCTGCTCAAGGGCATGTTGACCAATCTCCCACCAGGCTAAAAAAACGTGAACCCGAACCCTCCAAGATCCACCCCCCCAGGAAGAAAATATAAATAAAATACAGTTAATTCCATTTCCCACCCCCCAAGAACCCCCTCCCAATGCACCAACAACCAAGGGAATGAACTAAAAAGGAAAAGACAAAAGAAAACAATGAAGAAATATTTATTTTTATTTAAAACAAAGGACATTAAGGACAACTGAAATCATAACCGCAATGCCAACTTTATACATTTGTGTGCATGTCTGGCGCTATTACATGTATGTGTGTGTTGCGTGTGTTTATTTGAATGAGTGTGTGTATATTAGAGGTCGACCGATTAATCGTAATGGCCGATTTTAATTGGGGCCGATTTCAAGTTTTTATAACAATTGGAAATCGGTATTTTTGGACACCGATTTGGCGGATTTAAAAAAAATATATATAGTTAAGAACACATTCTTATTTTCAATGACGGCCTGGGTGACGGTGGGTTAACTTCTTGCGTCGAGCAATCCCGTATCCGGGAGCGTAATCATAGCCTCAAGCTCATAAGCATAACGCAACGTTAACTATTCATGAAAATCGCAAATTAAATGAAATAAATATATTGGCTCACAAGCTTAGCCTTTTGTTAACAACAGTCATCTCAGATTTTCAAAATATGCTTTTCAACCATAGCTACACAAGCATTTGTGTAAGAGTATTGATAGCTAGCATAGCATTAAGCCTAGCATTCAGCAGGCAACATTTTCACAAAAACAAGAAAAGCATTCAAATAAAATAATTTACCTTTGAAGAACTTCGGATGTTTTCAATGAGGAGACTCAATTAGATAGCAAATGTTCAGTTTTTCCAAAAATATTATTTGTGTAGGAGAAATCGATCCGTTTTGTTCATCACGTTTGGCTAAGAAAATAACCCGAAAATTCAGTCATTACAACGCAAACTTTTTTCCAAATTAACTCCATAATATCGACAGAAACATGGCAAATGTTGTTTAGAATCAATCCCCAAGGTGGAAACAACAAAGTGTAGGCTCATTCCTGGCGCATTCACAGCCATATAAGGAGACATTGGAACACAGCGCATTCAAAATCTGGGGCACTTCCTGTATGAAATTTCATCTTGGTTTCGCCTGTAGCATTAGTTCTGTGGCACTCACAAACAATATCTTTGCAGTTTTGGAAACGTCAGTGTTTTCTTTCCAAAGCTGTCAATTATATGCATAGTCGAGCATCTTTTCGTGACAAAATATCTTGTTTAAAACGGGAACCTTTTTTTATCCAAAAATTAAAAGAGCGACCCCTATATCGAAGAAGTTAACTGCCTCGTTCAGGGGCAGAAGGACAGATTTTCACCTTGTCAGCTCGGGGGATCCAATCTTGCAACCTTACAGTTAACTAGTCCAACGCAATAACGACCTGCCTCTCTCTCGTTGCACTCCACAAGGAGACTGCCTGTTACGCGAATGCAGTAAGCCATGGTAAGTTGTTAGCTAGTTAAACATATCTTATAAAAAACAATAAATTAATCATAATCACTAGCTAACTACACATGGTTGATATTATCTAGCGTGTCCTGCGTTGCATATATTCTGACTAAGCATACAAGTATCTGACTGAGCGGTGGTAGGCAGAAGCAGGCGCGTAAACATTCATTCAAACAGCACTTTTGGGCGTTTTTGCCAGCAGCTCTTCGTTGGGCGTCAAGCATTGCGCTGTTTATTCCTTTAAGCTTATCAAACTCCCGAGATGAGGCTGGTGTAACCGAAGTGAAATGGCTAGCTAGTTAGCGTGCGCTAATAGCGTTTCAAACGTCACTCGCTCTGAGCCTTGGAATGGTTGTTCCCCTTGCTCTGCATGGGTAACGCTGCTTTGATGGTGGTCGTTGTGTTGCTGGTTTGAGCCCAGGGAGGAGCGAAAAGAGGGACGGAAGCTATACTGTTACACTGGCAATACTAAAGTGCCTATAAGAACATCCAATAGTCAAAGGTATATGAAATACAAATGGTATAGAGGGAAATAGTTCTATAATTCCTATAATAACCACAACCTAAAACTTCTCACCTGGGAATATTGAAGACTCATGTTAAAAGGAACCACCAGCTTTCATATGTTCTCATGTTCTGAGCAAGGAACTTAAACATTAGCATTTTAACATGGCATATATTGCACTTTTACTTTCTCCTCCAACACTTTGTTTTTGCATTATTTAAACCAAATTTAACATGTTTCATTATTTATGAGGCTAAATTGATTTTATTGATGTATTATATTAAGTTAAATTAAGTGTTCATTCAGTATTGTTGTAATTGTCATTATTACAAATACAGTGAAAAAAATTGTCCGTTTAATCGGTTTCGGCTTTTTTGGTCCTCCAATAATCGGTATCTGCATCGGCGTTCGACCGGTCGACCTCTAGTGTATATGCAGGTGAACAAACACCTGCACAGAATCAGCCTCAGGCAAACTGGCATTAGTTCTAAAAACACTGGCACTTCGTGTAATTCAAGTGTACTTGTTAGTATGGTTTTTTTTGGTACTTTTATCTTAGAATGATGGTCAATCTCTCACACAGCAACTTCACTCCCTCTTGTCTCCAATTCCATATATCAACCATCAGCTTCCCTCAGCCCATTCTATCTATCTCTGCTGGCCACCCACTTTGGGTTTCTACGCAACACATCTTTCAAATATGCTGTGATGTTTAACGTACAATCTATCTAATCGAATAGAAGCCACAGATTGCGAGTTGAAGATAAATACTTTTACTAAGAGTATTAGTAATTGATTGACCTGGTCTCTCCAGATCTCCTATCAGTACTATTTCTAGGGTCAATTTCAGATCAATGCTATGCATTTTCAGCCATTCCTTAACCTGAGACCAGAAACAGGCTACCCGAGGGCAATACAAAAATAAATGGTCTATTGATTCTGTATCCTCCCTCTCCACAAAATCTGCAGAGCTTTGATTATTTTATGCCCCAAATATTCAAAATTTTGTTGGTGGCAAGAATTCTCTATAATAATTTTAGAGTCTTGAATCTTGCGTTTTTATATATCAACACATACCATGGAATCGGTACATCAACAATCTCTTCCCAACTATTTTGCAATCTGTTTGGCACAGTTGTCAACATCCTGGTCCTCAATTGAAACTTGAATACTTTCCTATTTATGCTATTTTTATTCCTCTGCCAGTTTTGATCCTTTATATTGGACAGACAGACCAGTTCCCTACCTCCTCCCGCTGCCACCCGCCTCCATTTTTTGGGGCAATGCTGTAATCAATTGGTTGTACTCTTGGATTGAGCAGACCTTTCCGTACAATTCTGCTAACTCCATGAAGGACATAACTACTATTCCAATTTACAATATAATTTAAGAACAAAATACCCCTTTCAAACATCGTTTCCATAAATACAGGTATTTTATCAACCAGCACATTTGAGTTCAGCCATAATATTTGTTCTATCTTTTCAGGGGGGTGAAATTGTAGCCAGCTCTGCAATGCTTGTTTGAAAGAGAGATACGTTGAAAAAGTATTATTTTCAATGAATCGTAAGTGACACATTTGCAAAAATGCATTTTTTTAAACAACGGATGAGCTTTTCGTAATCTACTTGAGAACCATTTAGGGTTCAAATAAATCTTTTGAAGGAGTGAAGCTTTTAGAGAGGGGTTTAGTGATTTTATATTTAATCATCTCAACCCACCCTATTCATACTCATTATATAGATAGGCACGTTTTATTTTGTCTGGTTTAGCGTCCCAGATAAAGCAAAATATTTTTTGCTCATGATTTGAAAAACTTAATTATCAGAAGTAGGCAGTGCCATAAATGAGTAAACTGAGATACAGTGGGGCAAAAAAAGTATTTAGTCAGCCACCAATTGTGCAAGTTCTCCCACTTAAAAAGATGAGGCCTGTAATTTTCATCATAGATACACTTCAACTATGACAGAGAAAATCCAGAAAATCACATTTGTATGATTTTTAATGAATTTATTTGCAAATTATGGTGGAAAATAAGTATTTGGTCAATAACAAAAGTTTATCTCAATACTTTGTTACAGTGCCTTGCGAAAGTATTCGGCCCCCTTGAACTTTGCGACCTTTTGCCACATTTCAGGCTTCAAACATAAAGATATAAAACTGTATTTTTTTTGTGAAGAATCAACAACAAGTGGGACACAATCATGACGTGGAACGACATTTATTGGATATTTCAAACTTTTTTAACAAATCAAAAACTGAAAAATTGGGCGTGCAAAATTATTCAGCCCCTTTACTTTCAGTGCAGCAAACTCTCTCCAGAAGTTCAGTGAGGATCTCTGAATGATCCAATGTTGACCTAAATGACTAATGATGATAAATACAATCCACCTGTGTGTAATCAAGTCTCCGTAAAATGCACCTGCACTGTGATAGTCTCAGAGGTCCGTCAAAAGCGCAGAGAGCATCATGAAGAACAAGGAACACACCAGGCAGGTCCGAGATACTGTTGTGAAGAAGTTTAAAGCCGGATTTGGATACAAAAAGATTTCCCAAGCTTTAAACATCCCAAGGAGCACTGTGCAAGCGATAATATTGAAATGGAAGGAGTATCAGACCACTGCAAATCTACCAAGACCTGGCCGTCCCTCTAAACTTTCAGCTCACACAAGGAGAAGACTGATCAGAGATGCAGCCAAGAGGCCCATGATCACTCTGGATGAACTGCAGAGATCTACAGCTGAGGTGGGAGACTCTGTCCATAGGACAACAATCAGTCGTATATTGCACAAATCTGGCCTTTATGGAAGAGTGGCAAGAAAGCCATTTCTTAAAGATATCCATAAAAAGTGTCGTTTAAAGTTTGCCACAAGCCACCTGGGAGACACACCAAACATGTGGAAGAAGGTGCTCTGGTCAGATGAAACCAAAATTGAACTTTTTGGCAACAATGCAAAACGTTATGTTTGGCGTAAAAGCAACACAGCTGAACACACCATTCCCACTGTCAAACATGGTGATGGCAGCATCATGGTTTGGGCCTGCTTTTCTTCAGCAGGGACAGGGAAGATGGTTAAAATTGATGGGAAGATGGATGGAGCCAAATACAGGACCATTCTGGAAGAAAACCTGATGGAGTCTGCAAAAGACCTGAGACTGGGACGGAGATTTGTCTTCCAACAAGACAATGATCCAAAACATAAAGCAAAATCTACAATGGAATGGTTCAAAAATAAACATATCCAGGTGTTAGAATGGCCAAGTCAAAGTCCAGACCTGAATCCAATCGAGAATCTGTGGAAAGAACTGAAAACTGCTGTTCACAAATGCTCTCCATCCAACCTCACTGAGCTCGAGCTGTTTTGCAAGGAGGAATGGAATTTCAGTCTCTCGATGTGCAAAACTGATAGAGACATACCCCAAGCGACTTACAGCTGTAATCGCAGCAAAAGGTGGCGCTACAAAGTATTAACTTAAGGGGGCTGAATAATTTTGCACACCCAATTTTTCAGTTTTTGATTTGTTAAAAAAGTTTGAAATATCCAATAATTGTCGTTCCACTTCATGATTATGTCCCACTTGTTGTTGATTCTTCACAAAAAAATACAGTTTTATATCTTTGTTTGAAGCCTGAAATGTGGCAAAAGGTCGCAAAGTTCAAGGGGGCCGAATACTTTCGCAAGGCACTGTATATACCCTTTGTTGGCAATGACAGAGGTCAAACGTTTTCTGTAAGTCTTCACAAGGTTTTCACACACTGTTGCTGGTATTTTGGTCCATTCCTCCATGAAGATCTCCTCTAGAGCAGTGATGTTTTGGGGCTGTTGCTGGGCAACACGGACTTTCAACTCCCTCCAAAGATTTTCTATGGGGTTGAGATCTGGAGACTGGCTAGGCCACTCCAGGACCTTGAAATGCTTCTTACGAAGCCACTCCTTCGTTGCCCGGGCAGGGTGTTGGGGATCATTGTCATGCTGAAAGACCCAGCCACGTTTCATCCTCAATGCCCTTGCTGATGGAAGGAGGTTTTCACTCAATCTCACGATACATGGCCCCATTCATTCTTTCCTTTACACGGATCAGTCATCCTGGTCCCTTTGCAGAAAAACAGCCCCAAAGCATGATGTTTCCACCCCCATGCTTCACAGTAGGTATGGTGTTCTTTGGATGCAACTCAGCATTCTTTGTTCTCCAAACATGACGAGTTGAGTTTTCATCTGACCATATGACATTCTCCCAATCTTCTTCTGGATCATCCAAATGCTCTCTAGCAAACCTCAGATGGGCCTGGACATGTACTGGCTTAAGCAGGGGGACACGTCTGGCACTGCAGTCCCTGGCGGCGTAGTGTGTTACTGATGGTAGGCTTTGGTCCCAGCTCTCTGCAGGTCATTCACTATGTCCCCCCCGTGTGGTTCTGGGATTTTTGCTCACCGTTCTTGTGATCATTTTGACCCCACGGGGTGAGATCTTGCGTGGAGCCCCAGATCGAGGGAGATTATCAGTGGTCTTGTATGTCTTCCATTTCCTAATAATTGCTCCCACAGTTGCTTTCTTCAAACCAAGCTGCTTGCCTATTGCAGATTCAGTCTTCCCAGCCTGGTGCAGGTCTACAATTTTGTTTCTGGTGTCCTTTGACAGCTCTTTGGTCTTGGCCATAGTGGAGTTTGGAGTTTGGCTGTTTGAGGTTGTGGACAGGTGTCTTTTATACTGATAACAAGTTCAAACAGGTGCCATTAATACAGGTAACGAGTGGAGGAAAGAGGAGCCTCTTAAAGAAATTACAGGTCTGTGAGAGCCAGAAATCATGCTTGTTTGTAGGTGACCAAATACTTATTTTCCACAATGTGATTTTCTGGATTTTTTCTCATTTTGTCTGTCATAGTTGAAGTGTACCTATGATGAAAATGACAGGCCTCATCTTTTTAAGTGGGAGAACTTGCACAATTGGTGGCTGACTAAATGCTATTTTGCCCCACTGTATGACTAAGGAGAGTTAATCAGGGGAATTTTCCATAAATAGACAGGTATTCATATTCTCCATGGTTGCAGGATCTTGTCTATTTTTACAAGTTTTCTATTGAAATTCATTGTGGAGAGCTTATTTATATATTTTGTGATATGAATACCGAGAATGTCTACTTCACCATCAGCCCATTTTTATTGGTAATATTGTATACTTATCAAAATTAGGTTTTAGTCCAGAGAGTACGTAAAAGTCATCTAGAGCTTTAATGAGACATTGCAGGGATCTAGCTTGCGGACTTAATATAAAACTTGAGTCATCGGCATACATGGACACCTTTGTTTTTAAGCCTTGGCTTTGTAATCCCCAATGTTGTTATTGGATCTGATTTTAATAGCTAGCATTTCAATGGCCATAACGAATAGATATGGTGACAGCGGACACCGTTGTTTAACTCCTCTTGACGATTCAAAACTCTGAGAAGTAGCCATTATTTACTATTTTACACCTGGGGTTGCTATACATAATTTTTACCCATTTTATAAGAGAATTACCAAAATTGAAAAAATCCAGGCATTTCTAAATAAAATCTAGTCTTACTTTATTAAATGCCTTTTCAAAATCTGCTATAAATACCATTCTTGGCTTCTTATGTTTCATGATGTTCTATTATTTCTAGTAGTTGTAGTATTTTTGCATCACAACATTGAAGTGTAAGGGGCCTCCAGTTTTTTTAGACTGGGTCTTTATATTTGCCATCTGGATCTTGTTTTAATAATAGAGAAATCAGACCTTCCTGCTGAGTACCTGACAGACTGTTTTAACTACTCCTGTAGAAATGGTAATCTAACAACGGAGCTTTTAGTATATCAAAAAATACTTGATATACCTCTATGCCGTCAAGCCCTGGGGTTTTTCCAGACTAAGGATTTAATAGACTCAAAGTTCTTCCTCTGTAATTTGGCCTTCGCATCTGTCTGTACATTTGTTAATTTTCCATTTTTTAATATTATTTGGAAAGAACTCCTTACCATAATCTTCATTGTGGGAGAGGATGAGACGGAAAAGAGAACATCTGTCTAAAATAATTAGCTTCCTCTTTGAAAATATCATTCAGAGAATCATAGGCGACTGTCTTCAGTAACTAGTTTCTACAAATGATTTTTGTTAGCGTTCCTGTATTGGAGATTAGGGTAGAATTTAGCATTTTTCTCTATATTCCATCCAGTTTGCATTATTTTTGCAATAGATTACATTAGATAGTTCTTGAATAAGTTTCTCAAGTTCTTTTTGTTTTTCCTCTAACTTATTTTGTATCTCTGTAGTATTGTTTTTATTGCTATCTACCTGTGCTATTAGTTCATGGATTTCCCTTGTTAGTCTTGTCTCTTTAGCCAGAAACTGTTTTGTTATTGATGAATGTTGAATTGAATGACCCCTGAAGGTACATTTTAAAGGTATCCCAAACAATAAGGGGATTTTCTGAACCTATATTTTACTGGAAAAATACAGTTATAAATTATTTTGTCTTCCACCAAACCCAAACCGGCTGCGTGATCGTGCATAAATGTATTTTTTTTCTCCACCTACACCAAACGCGATCACGACACGCAGGTTAAAATATCAAAACAAACTCTGAACCAATTACATTAATTTGGGGACAGGTCAAAAAGCATTAAACATGTATGGCAATTTAGCTAGTTAGCTTGCACTTGCTAGCTATTTTGTCCTATTTAGCTGTTGCTAGTTAATTTGTCCTGGGATATAAACATTGAGTTGTTATTTTACCTGAAATTCACAAGGTCCTCTACTCCGACAATTAATCCACACATAAAACGGTCAACCGAATCGTTTCTAGTCATCTCTCCTCCTTCCAGGCCTTTTCATCTTTGAACTTATATGGTGATTGGCATCTACACTTTCATAGTATTACCACGACAACCGTCAAAACAGTTGGTCTTTCAATCAACCACGTAGGTACAACCAATGAGTAGATGCCATGTGGGTACCTACTTCTATAACCCAATGAGGAGATGGGAGAGGCAGGACTTGCAGCTCGATCTGTGTCAGAAATGGGACTGACTTCTATTTTAGCCCTTGGCAATGCAGACGCTCGTTGGTGCGTGCGAGCAGTGTGTGTGCAATAATTGAATAACATGGATTTCTACAGTTATTTTGCAGCGCACGCGATGTGTCCGGTCTGGTCAGCATGTTAGTTAAAAATAAGTTGTCCTCCGGTAAACTTTGATTAAATTTCCAAATCCCTGTCCACGTGGGAAATCTATAAGAGTTATGTGAATGCCAATTAGATGATGATCTGATCGCATTCTGTCTCCTATTAAAACTGTTTTATCCTTTGATGCAAGAGAGAGATGAAGTAGTCAAGACGATTAGCTTGATTAAGTCTCCTCCGTATATCTCACTAGGTCGGGGTTTTTTAGTCTCCCAAATATCCACTATTTCTAATGTGTCCATAATATTTGTGATTTCCTTAAGGGCACAGTGATGATAGTTTGTAGAGTGATTTCCTTTACGGCCCATTGAGGTACTTAACACTGTGTTAGTCTCCTACCATAATGATTAGATCATTTGTTGCCTGTAAGTTCAATAAATGTTTTCGAAGAAGTGTGGATCATCCTGATTTGGACCATATAGATTAATGAGCTAAATGTCTTTTTCGTCCACTTTCATATTCAAAAGGATCCACCTTCCTTGCGAATCAATCCTGACTATTTGCACATTCAGATCGACATTTTTATGAATTAATATAATCACACCCTTTGAGTTCCTTTGTCCATGACAGAAAATTATTTCACCACCCCATTCCTTTTTCCACAGAACTTCATCTAAGGATGTAGTGAGTTTCCTGTAAACAGTATGTTATATTCATTTTATTTTAGCCATGTAAAGACCGATCTTATTTTTTATAATCTGCCGTTACCGTTACAATTATAACTGGCTATATCTATTTCACCCGTTACCATAACTAGATACTATTCTCAGTCTAAATTGACCATAATTAGTGCTTGTAAAGTTACTGCCATCAGAGGTATTATGAATGTCAAATCTAGAGCTGTCAAATGTCTGATATTTAGAATTCAAGAAATAGGTTCTAGTAATATTTGTTTTATTCCCTTGCCTGTTTACCTGTGAGCCAATGCCACAGATGTTAGAAAATTGAGACCAGATATTGTCTGTAGCAAATCTAAGTAGGTTGTGTATGATATTGGATGTGAAATAGTGAGTGTGTACGATGTCTGTAGTGTGTGATAAATAATAACAATGTGTGATAAATAATAATCCAAATACATAATAACTTTGCAAATTTGTATGGTTACGTGTCTGTATGTAACATGTAGTGCGTATAGCCTTAATATTCATAATGATAATTGTAATCCATATCGTATCACCATCATAGTTGCCTATTAATTACTTATAACATAATTGGTAAAACATCCCAGCATTCCCATAGCAATTGACATTTCACATGATCATGAAAGAGACCTTGCATTACTCTAGAGATGGCTTCACTACAGTACAAATGTATTCCGTACAATATGTTATTTTTCCCCAATGCCCCTATTCTGATATCTTCCCCTTGCTTGTTGAAAACACACAAACTTGTATACAAATACATAAGAAAGATAGACAAACAATAAACACATTAAATTATAAAACAGTTCTTGACAATGGTGAGAGAAAGAAGAGAGCGAGATCAGGTGTGTGTATGTGTAAGCAAGCATGTAATTGAGTACGTGTGTTCATATCCACTTCATAATGTTCAGATATTTTTGCAGTTCCCATACCTTCTTTTTTTTCGTAACCTGATGTCCCTGTAGAATTTAGTACAGCCACGGTGTTATGGAGCTGTCTCGGAATAGCTGTCCATCTATAAAGAGTTTGTCCACAATGACAAAGGCACGCCTACCATCCTTCCTTTGTTGTCTTTGCACCAGATAGTCTCTTACAACGTTCGTTTATTTCCCTTGGAAATTGGACATTGAGAACGAATTTAGTCCCTTTGAGCTCCATTCCTCTGCTTTTGATCAGCTCCTTTTGTTGGTAGTGTTCAAATTTTGTGATCGGTCGGGGACACTTGGTCTTGTCGCTCCAAGTCTGTGTGCTTGGTGGAAAACCACCTTGTTCACAGTCTCTATAGGAAGTTTCCAGGCGGATTGCATGAATTCTCTGATCGCGCCCTCTGGATTATTGAATGCAACTTTAGGAATCCCAGGAAAAAAATGATTTTTCACGCATGCTACAACTTTGTATATCTATTAGCGACTCCTTCATCACCCTGTTTTCCCTGAGTAGACAGTCCATGTTGGAATCGTGAATTTTTACCTTGGATGTGAGTGTCTTGTTTTCTCTTTGGAGCATGAGAATTTCACTCTGGCTGAAGTCCAAACTCCCCCTCAGCCCTGCTACCTCCTCATACAACTTTTTCAGTGTTGCATGGATTCCAGCCAGAGCACTAGCCTCTACCTCAATGGTAAGTAAATAATCTGTGTCTGTAGATTCATCTTTTTTTTTTTAATTTATTGTTGGGTTTAAAGTTATTTTGAAGTGGTCGGATCTTTCCATGATGGACTATGTTGTTCCTCCATAGCGTAAAACTGTTGGTACTTGTCGATTTCCCTCAGGATCTCCTTCGTATCCAGATTGGCTCTTTACTGCAACCAGTTGTTTTACGAAAAAATAATGAGTCTTTCCCACGATGATGACAGGTGTCTGTAGTACAGCCAGCTTGCACTCGCGGAATCCACACACAAAAAATGAACACAAACTTGCAGTCCCAGCCGCAAAGACTAACCGTGTCGTGGAATCCTTAGCAACAAAACTTTAGTTCGGAATAAAATCGATTTTAATATAAACAACAAACCGAGAGTAGACCATACAATGTCCTGTTGTGCGCTCTGATGATGTATAATGACGTGTCTGGATCTGAAACATCTCTCTTAATTTTATTAACCCCAGGCACTGACTTCCTTTGTGTATGATGAATGCTGACTGTGGAGTTTGGCCGACAGGCTATATAGTCTACATCAGTGCTTCCCAACCAGGAGTACAAGGAAGCCCTGGTGTATTTGGCCTATCCACAGGGGTTTCTTGCGAAGACTCATGAGACCATAGGCCTACTGATAAAGCACATGAGGGGGTACTCCGTTCAGAGCAAAATCCATTTGGTGGTGCAGTAACCAAAAAAGGTTGGAAACCACTACTCTACGTGAACCAACATGATTCTGATGTTTTCTTTTCAGAGTCTTGCGTCCCCCCGGAGGTGGCTCCAGCGACCTGTTCGGTGGCTACGAGGAAGAAGCAGCTGCGTCGAGACGGCCCCACAAGATGGCCTCCAACCTTTTCGCCCCGCCAGAGCCCCAGGGTGTCATCAGACGAACCAACCCCCCAGGTGAGAAATCAAAGGCCCCTTACTGTGCATACAAATTCCCTTTTCACACTACTGGGCTGAATTGATCCAAGCTGCTTTGCACTGGCCTGGTTATGGTTCCAAACCATGGGTGGCAGTCTGTTCTTTTAAGTCATTAATACAAAAGAAAGTTTACGCATCCACCATAGATGCTGGAACCATGATAGAAAGGACTATGTGAAAGGAAAATATCTGAGCCAGGAAAGTACAGTTCATGTCAGCACAATAGTGGAAAGGGAAGATTCTTCCTACAAGTCTAGAGGGCTCCCTGGTCCTGGAGCTGTCAGCCTTTTCAGGTCTATGTGGTGTGAAAACTGCCACTAAGGTGCTACGTTAGCCTTTTTTAGGTTCAGAAAAGGAAACATTGAGTGTGAACTTATTCACAATCTCTTCCCCGAAACCTGTTTGGATTGCATTGGCGTGTGTGTGTGTGTATTGAAAAGGGCAACAGGTCATTTCTGATGTGGTCACTACAGTGTCACAAGACTCAACCAGCCAAAAAAAATTGAAATATGTCACGTATGTGTTTGCCAGATGTTATTGCGGGTGTAGCGAAATACTTGTGTTTCTAGCTCCAGCAGTGCAGTAATATCTAACCATTCACAACAATGCACACAACCTAAAAGAATGGAATAAAGGAATATATAAATATTAGGATGAGCAATGTCAGTGGCATAGACCAAAATACAGAATAATATAATACAGTATATACATATGAGATGACTAAAGCAAAAATATGTAAATATTATTAAAGTGACTAGTTTACCATCATTAACCTCTCTGGGGTATCTGGCCAACATCCAGTGATATTGCAGAGCGGCAAATTCAAATACAGAAATGATCATTATAAAAAATCAGAAAACAAAACATATTTTACGTAGGTTTAAAGATTAACTTCTTGTTAATCCAACCACGGTGTCAGATTTATAAAATACTTTTCGGCGAAAGCATACCTAGCCCAGAATATACCTAGCCCAGAACATAGAACATATAGTTTATATTCCATCCTCAGGTTGTTTTTAGTCTAAATTATCTATAATATTTCAACAGGACAATAACGCCTTCAATATAAAAGGTAAACAAGAAATGCACTCTCTCGGGATTGCGCATGAAAAAGCTCTGCGACACGGTAGGGTCCACTCATTCAGACTGGTCTTACTCTCTCATTTATAAGAATACAAGCCTGAAACAATTTCTAAAGACTGTTGACATCTAGTGGAAGGCATAGGAACTGCAATTTGAGTCCTAAGTCAATGGATACTGTAATGGCATTGAATGGAAAACTACAAAACCAACAACAAAAGAACACTTCCTGAATGGATTTTTCTCAGGTTTTCGCCTGCCAAATCAGTTCTGATATACTCAGACACTATTTTAACAGTTTTGGAAACCTTTAGTGTTTTCTATCCAAATCTACCAGTTATATGCATATCATATATTCTGGGCCCGAGTAGCAGGCGGGTTAATTTGGGCATGCTTTTCATCCAAAATTCAGAATGCTGCCTACCCGAGAGGTTAAAGTAGTCAGTTATTTCAAGTCTATGTATATGGGGCAGCAGCCTCTAATTTGCAGGGTTACGTAACCGGGTGGAAGCCGCCTAGTGATGGTTATTTAGGTCTGATGGCCTTGAGATGGAAGTTGTTTTTCAGTCTCTCGATCCCAGCTTTGATGCATGCTGCCCCCTACTGTCCTCGCCTCCTGGATGATAGTGGTGTGAACAGGAAGTGGCACGGGTAGTGGTAGTCCTTGATGTTCTTTTTGGCCTTACTGTGACATCGGGTGGTATAGGTGTCCTGGGGGGCAGGTAGTTCGCCCCCGGTGATGTGTTGGGCAGACTGCGCCACCCTCTGGAGAGCCCTGCGGTTGTGGACGGTGCAGTTGCCAAACCAGGCTGTGATACAGCCCCACAGAAGGCTCTCAATTGTGCATCTGGAAAAATGTGAGGGTTTTAGGTGCCACGCTGGTTCTTCAGCCTCCTGAGGTTGAAGAGGCACTGTTGCGCCTTTTTCACCACACTTTCTGTGTGGGTGGACCATTTCAAATTGTCAGTTGTGTACGCCGAGGAACTATTCTAGCCTAGTATCGATCAGTGCTAGGCCATTGTCATTCCATGCAGTGAAATAACTGAATGCTTAAGAGCCACAGCCCACCTATTCGTTGTTGATTCCAGTGTAGGATTACACCCTGGCCAGGGATTCCGTTAGCCGGTAAATGCTGTCTTTTGGCAAAAAATAAACAAGTGAAAAGCCAATAAATGAAATGGTTGCCAGCCAAATTGTCAGAGTTTTCAAAAATAATCCATTGCAAAACAATATTGATTATCCCCGTTTATAGTGTTCACACCGAGACGGAATTATTTCTCCAAAACAGAGTATAGATGGCCTCAAGATCACACCTTCTTGAGGACAAAGTAACGAGGCTGATGCTCATCGCAAGCTGCTCCAAGGAGTTGGACAGTTTTGACTTCCCAACAGCAGCGGCTAACTTTGAGCAGGCCAAGGTCTGCCGCAAATGCGAGTAAATTAGATAAATAAAAATTATTTCAGGCCCGGTCTTAGTAGTTCTGCTGCCGCCCTAGGCAAGATCAACATACACTACATATGCTGTCGTATAGTATAAAGATTTGGAATGGATTGATAGACTAGAGTAATGATGTGTATCATGCACAGTTGGTGTATTTAAATTGAGCTTATTCAGTAGCACTTGGAAGCGAAACATCGTTACAGGCTCATTTCTATTCTGTTAAGATTAATTACAATCTAAATGTGATTTTTGAGTATAGTGGGTGTACGCCCTAATGCGGTACACACTGGATGCATATGGATATCCGGTTAATTAAAATCTCTGCTGCAAAAATTTTCCTGATGGAACCCGCAACTGAGATTTTCATTAGTTAAAAGAAGTTTGGACCACATGTAATCTAATGACATCACATGACTGGATCAATATGTCTGAATTGAGGCCAAGGTTCAGATGGTTAAATTTAAAATGTTATCATGAGTTTCTATTGTTTCTCTGCACATTGAGCTGGTTGGCTTCCAGCTTCCAGCCCTTCTGCCCCTGTGGTAGAATGTTCTAGGTATAATTATGACAGCACACACCCAGATATTCAAATGTTACTGTGAAATGTATTGCCTCATGTCAGTCCAGGCTGTGCAACAAGCTCTTCACAATAACCATAGCTGTAGCATAGTGAAAGTAGGACTGAGCTTTGTGTGTGTATGTTGAGGTTTGTGGCCTGGTTCAATTTGGTTGGAGGGGGTATAGTCGTCATGTTGCAAGTAATGGGTCAGATAAGAGGTTTTGAGTATTGAAAATTCAATTGAAATGTTAATCGCAAAAAAAGTGGTTGGAGTATAGAGATTTGACTTGTTCGTCCTTTTCCTCAATGCCTTCAATAATCTTCACTTTTTAGTGTAAGATGTAGACAGAGCCATTTCACCAGGTAAAATTCCTGGTGAATGTAAAAAAATAATAATAATATTTGACTCGCTGTCCTTAATGCAGGAGGTAAAAGCAGTGGGATATTTGGTTCTCCAGATGCCCCAGCCGAGCAACGGAGACCCGTACCCTCAGGCGGCAACACCAGCAACATATTCGGGGGGTTAGAGAGCGCCCCTCCCTCGGTCAAAGCCCATTCCAACAAGCCAAAGGTAATCCAGACCACCCTTATCCCCCTTGTCTCTCCCATTCCAGATTACTAATGGTTCTGGATTGCTAATTTACACGATGTGTAGGCTATATTGACATGTTATCCCTATTATTCCCAGGACAATATTTCTGTTGGTGAAAGCCCCATGCCCATACCCGAGCCCCCAGGTGAGTTTGACACTGATAATGTGTTATGGCTAACACTTTACAGCCCGCTGTCAACCGGGCAGTTACTAGAAATTACTTGTTGACCGAGCTAATAATAATGACCTAATAATTGCATAGTAATTAATTACACATCGGTTTCTTTAAGATGCATTGACACCAAGTCTAATGTACCAGGTAAGTCTCTCTTGGTTTCATCTTTTTCTCTTTTATCTCTTTCCGTTTTGCTCTCAGCTCCTCTGCCAAAGGCGAGCCTGGCCAAGGAGGTGAAGGAAGAGAACGTTGCCTCCCCTCCCCCCACACCCACCAAAGTAGCAGTGGAACCTGCACCTGCTCCCTTGGCCAAGAAGCCAGAGCCAGAGGCCTCCCTTAGTGAGCTCTCACTGAAGGACCACGAGCCCCACCTCGGCCCCCGCCCCCGCTCCCACAACAAGGTCCTTAACCCCCCAGGAGGGAAGTCTAGCGTGGTCTTCTACTGAACCAGCTCCTCCATCCCATCTATTCATGTATGCATCCCAAAAGGCACTCTATTCCCTATATAAGTAACCCATGTCCGAGCCAGAACGGATCTCTTGTTTCTGTTGCGTGAGGCTGCTTGATGTACAAGTACATCCCCTGGACAGGACGCTAGTTTATGGGCCCTGGTCAAAATTTGTGGACTGTGTAGGAACAGGGTGCCATTTGGGGCACAACCTATGCCCACTATTATTCTCTGTTCTCTTAATTTTCCCTATTCACTCTGTCCTTCCCTCCCTGTTCATTTTATTTTCCGTGGCTATCAAGCTGGAAGAAAATTCTCAACAATCATTTTTACAAGCTAAATTCCTGTCCAATCATTCAAAATGGTTAAATTTCTGTTTCATTGCAAGGGTTCTATTTCCTGCTGTAAATGTTTTTTTATTACATGGTTTTGAATGTTGTGTTGATTACAAAGGCAGGGTGAGTTCATTTAGTAAGTTATACCAAAAACATTTATAATTCAATTATAAATTCCATTTAGAATTCAGTGTATTTGTGTCGGCATTGAGACCGCTGTTGCCCATGCACACAGTTGTCATAGTAAGCCCTTAAGTGATCACAATCACTCTTTACTGTCACTTTGTTGACAATAACACATTATGTTCATTCTGTCCTCCATTTCATCCCACTCCTTTTCTCTCTCTCCTCTAATAATCAAACCTATCTTGAGTCTCTGTCTGGAGCCAGAAACAAACTCTTGTTCAGGGAGAAAAAAGCAAAAAATCGACTAACTAGTGAGTGCAAAGCAAAGAGCCACAGGCAGTACCCATTATGTATTGCCCACCCCCAAAGTTCTTGTTGTTCGGAATAAATTCCATTATGATTTTATATATCGCCCATGCAAATGGCCGAATGTATTGTATGTTGTGGTTGTTTCCTGCTCTGTTACCATTGCTTGCTGTTATCAGAGGATGGTGTCCACTCGGAGGCCTCTATGTTTTAAATTAAAACGGCTGCTGTACACAAGTGAACTCTGGAATAGTACATGACCGGGCAAAATACGGGTGGGGACTTGGAGATGTTAAGTCACCCCTAGCCAACCACACACCGCACCACGTTCCAGGCTGCCTACGTAGCAGTTGCACACCAAATCTTACCATGCCTGGATAGGCCTTTTAATGTCAGTAACCAGTATGACTAGTTTCTCGTCAACTTATACACCTTTTAATTAACACTTTGGTTCAGCATATATTTGGAGGGTGTTAGCTTTTGGCCTAGCCCGGATAACAGATTCAACCGATTTTCATGCAAATAATTCAAAATCTGCATAAAAACAATATTTGCATGTTCCCACGATGTTTCTATCAAATTGACTTGTTGTGGATGAAAGACTGTGCGTGATGTCGTATTGCACATAAATATTTATTTTGCTATTAAATTCCCATGTACTGAATAAAAAATAAGTTAAATGGGACCTACTTTACTTGCATAAAAAGGTGGAAACCTGGTTAGTAACGGCATCAACCGACTAGATGGCGCGGTATTAAATTGATTTGTGTTGTGTGGCCGGTTTGCAGGCAGTCTGGAACGCAAAAGATCTCCTGGTGCCATCTTAACCCCTGAGTGTTGGAGTGTTGGCAGGCAAAATCCACAGCAGAGGAAAAGCAAAAAGAACCTGTGTCTTGCAATAAAACTTATTTTCTGACTGATGTCTTTTGTCTATTTTGCTGTTTCCGGGGCTTAGTTATTGGCTGTGTCAATATATTGATTAAATCATGGAATCGTGAATCATCACAATTTGCAATTTCAGCATAGTGTTGGTGCACAATAGCAAAGGTTTTGCAGTGAAAAACTAGTTATTGGATAAGTTCAGGTGGTCCCTTCCTGTTTTGGCCCATTTTTCTTTCTGGTGTTTAGTGAATACAACCCAGACGAATACGTTGGGAGGGTTCATCCTCTGTTAGCTTTTTGAAATAGGATATCGACCGCACCCCTTTTATTGTAGGCGTTGTCAACACTCTGAATGCAAGAAATGTCATGATTTGAAATTCCATTCACTTATTCTTCACAGTTGATATATTCAATCAACCTTTAACAACTATAAAATTAAAGTGCTTTATCAATTTACATGTGATCATTTTTATTGCTGTGTTTATGGCTGCTATATGCTAATTTCCCCCTTTGGTGGTTGCTAAAGTCTAATTTACCCTTGTGTGTAGTGTCAGGGCATGCTTTAATATTCTAAACACAAACTAGGCATTTATCACTTACATAATCACATGCATTTTTGCACCACACTTAGTGATCCCTTTTGTGTGGCTCTGCTCATGGCCATTGACTTCTGTTGGAGTAAGACGGTTCCTCTCACATGACCCAAATGGCGCTAAGCTGGCCATCCTCGTGAATAGAGGTAGTCTAATACATCTGCCTGGCCTTAGGAATTTGGGCTGCTTTCTAGATCAATTGAGAGTTTACATCTTATTTCCGTTTACTGTCAGTACCATTGTACATGTTTGGCATGACAAGGTGTTGCATGATGGCACAAACAGACAGGTATTTAGGCTAGCCACAAGGAGGATAGTTCCAACGGGCCAACAGAGGGTGCTGTTTTCCTTAACTTGGACTTAACAAATGTGGCTGCACAAGTGGAGGAGGAAGGTGAGGACCGTCCTCAGGGAATTTAATACAAATAGTGAAACATTAAGTTATACTTTCTTTAAATAAAACTATACTAAATATATTCACATGGCACCAAATTATTAAAACACACTTTTGCTATGGTTTACAATAGCACTGCAGGGTAGTTCCATGGTGTAGCTGGATGACAGCTAGCTTCTGTCCGCTGGGCGGGTACATTGACTTCAATACAAAACCTAGGAAGCTCTTGGTTCTCAACCTCTTCCAAAGAAGGTTGGAGGACATCCTCCAACCGATCAGAGCTCTTGCAGTATGAACTGACATGTTGTGGACCCAATCAAAATATAATAGAATGAATCTAGTACTGAAAGCATAATCTACAGCTAGTTAGCACTGCAGTGCATAACATGTGGTGAGTAGTTGACTCTGAGAAAGACAGGAGTTGAACGGTGTAATTTCATCCAAATTAAGAAGAGGGAGAGCTAGCTATAGAAAAAAATACTTTCAGCTAGCTAGTTTAGCATACTCAAACACCTGGCTATGGCTATCCAATACTGGAACTCCCAAGATAAGCTTTTGGTTCTATTAGTTTATTACCACCGGGGTCCGCAGGTGTAATTGCTAAACTGCTTGCTGATTGTAGTGGCTTTACTAACACGTTAGTCCTAGTAGCTATGTTGACTGAGGGGACAACGATGTTGGTTATGTGTAGCAGTCATGATATTAAGGTTTAGCTTGGAAAGGTTTTTTTCGCCTGGTCACAGACAGTCGCATGGTTGAGGTCACTGATAAGGGTAGAAAGCTGTGGATTAGTGAGCAATGGGGGCCGAGGTCAGGTCGCATGAAGGGAAAAGGAACATTTTAACCACATCACTTAACTTCCTGCATAGCAACAAATATGTAATGTTTAGAGAAAAGGAGGAGACCACCTAAAGGGGGTTATAAATACTTGTGCTGGTGGGGACATGTCTTTGTCTTATGCAGCTCTGTGACCCAGTGGGTGCATAAACTTGGTTTGAATTTTACTAGTCGTGTGTGAGTTTTTACTCCGTTTATTCACTCTAGACCCAAACTGTTAGACCGATATCCATCTTGCCCTACCTTTCTAAAGTTTTCGAAAGCCAAGTTAACAAACAGATCACCAACCATTTCGAATCCCACTGTACCTTCTCCGCTATGTAATCTGGTTTCCGAGCTGGTTATGGGTGCACCTCAGTCACGTTCAAGGTATTAAACGATATAACTGCCATCGATAAAAGACAGTACTGTGCAGCCGTCTTCATCGACCTGGCCAAGGCTTTCGACTGTCAATCACCTCATTCTTATTGGCAGACTCAACAACCTTGGTTTCTCTAATGACTGCCTTGCCTGGTTCACCAACTACTTCTCCGATAGAGTTCAGTGAGTGTAATCGGAGGGCCTGTTATCTGGACCTCTGGCAGTCTATGGGGGTGCCACAGGGTTCAATTCTTGGACCGACTCTCTTCTCTGTATATATCAATCATGTCGCTCTTGCTGCTGGTGATTCTCTGATCCACCTCTATGCAGACGACACCATTCTGTATACTTCTGGCCCTTCTTTGGACACTGTTAACTAACCTCCAGATGAGCTTCTAAGCCACACAACTCTCCTTCCGTGGCCTCCAACTGCTCTTAAATGCATTAAAACTAAATGCATGCTCTTCAACCGGTCGCTGCCCACGCCCGCCCGCCCAGCATCACTACTCTGGGCGGTTCGGAATTAGAATATGTGGACAACTACAAATACCTAGGTGTCTGGTTAGATTGTAAACTCTCCTTCCAGACTCACATTAAGCATCTCCAATCCAAAATTAAATCTAGAATCAGCTTCCTATTTCGCAACACAGCCTTCTTCACTCATGCTGCTAAACATACCCTTGTAAAACTGACTATCCTACTGATCCTTGACTTCGGCAATGTAATTTACAAAATAGCCTCCAACACTCTACTCAGACTGCATCCAATTTGCTATCACAGTGCCATCCATTTTGTCACCAAAGCCTCACATACTAACCACAACTGCGACCTGCATGCTCTCGTTGGTTGGCCCTCACTTCATATTCGTCACCAAACCCACTGGCTCCAGGGCATCTATAAGTTATTGCTAGGTAAGGCCCCGCCTTATCTCAGCTCACTCAGTCACCTTCGCAACACACACCCATAGCACGCACTCCAGCAGGTACAGTTGAAGTCGGAAGTTTACATACACTTAGGTTGGAGTCATTAAAACTCGTTTTCCAACCACCACAAATTTCTTGTTCACAAGCTATAGTTTCTACTTTGTGACAGAATACATTTTTTCAACTGTTTACAGACAGATTATTTCACTATCACAATTCCAGTGGGTCAGAAGTTTATGTAACAGTATAAGTTTAGACCGTACCCTCGCCCATACCCGGGCGCGTACCAGGGACCTTCTGCACACATCAACAGTCACCCTCGAAGCATCGTTACCCATCGCTCCACAAAACGCTATTTAGCGCCCACGCTAACTAAGCTAGCCGTTTCACATCCGTTACATTTACATACATTAAGTTGACTGTTCCTTTAAAAAGCTTGGAAAATTCCAGGAAATGATGTCATGGCTTTAGAAGCTCCTGATAGGCTAATTGACATCATTTGAGTCAATTGGAGGTGTACCTGTGGCTGTATTTCAAGGCACACCTTCAAACTCAGTACCTCTTTGCTTGACATCATGGAAAAATCAAAAGAAATCAGCCAAGACCTCAGAAATAAAAATTGTAGGCCTCCACAAGTCTGGTTCATTCTTGGGAGCAATTTCCAAACGCCTGAAGGTACCACGATCTGTACAAACAATAGCACGCAAGTATACACACCATGGGACCACGCAGCCGTCATACCGCCCAGGAAAGAGACGTGTTCTGTTTCCTAGAGATGAACGTACTTTGGTGTGAAAAGTGCAAATCAATCCCAGAACAACAGCAAAGGACCTTGTGAAGATTCTGGAGGAAACCAGTACAAAAGTATCTATATCCACAGTAAAACGAGCCCTATATCGACAAAACCTGAAAGGCCGCTCAGCAAGGAAGAAGCCACTGCTCCAAAACCGACATAAAAAAGCCAGACTACGGTTTGCAACTGCACATGGGGACAAAGATCGTACTTTTTGGTGAAATGTCCTCTGGTCTGATGAAACAAAAATAGTACTGTTTGGCCATAATGACCATCGTTATGTTTGGAGGGGAAAGGGGAGGCTTGCAAGCCAAAGAACACCATCCCAACCGAGATGCACGGGGTGGCAGCATCATGTTGTGGGGGTGCTTTGCTGCAGGAGGGACTGGTGCACTTCACAAAATAGATGGCATCATGAGAAGGAAAATTATGTGGATATCTTGAAGCAACATCTCAATACATCAGTCAGGAAGTTAAAGCTTGGTCGCAAATGGGTCTTCCAAATGGACAACGATCCCAAGCATACTTCCAAAGTTGTGGCAACATGGCTTAAGGACAACAAAGTCAAGGTATTGGAGTGGCCATCACAAAGTGACCTGTATCCTATAGAAAATGTGTGGGCATGACTGAAAAAAAGCGTGTGCGAGCAAGGTCTACAAACTTGACTCCGTTACTCCAGCAATGTCAGGAGGAATATGCCAAAATTCACCCAACTTATTGTGGGAAGCTTGTGGAAGGCTACCCAAAACATTTGACCCAAGTTAAACAATTTAAAGGCAATGCTACCAAATACAAATTGAGTGTATGTAAACTTATGACCCACTGGGAATGTGATGAAATAAATAAAATATGAAATAAATCATTCTCTCTTCTATTATTCTGACATTTCACATTCTTAAAATAAAGTGGTGATGCTGACTGTCCTAAGACAGGAACTGTGTTTAAATGTATTTGGCTAAGGTGTATGTAAACTTCCGACTTCAACTGTATATTTCACTGGTCATCCCCAAAGCCATTTTCTCCTTTGGCCGCCTTTCCTTCCAGTTCTTTGCTGCCAATGACTGGAATGAATTTCAAAAATCTCTAAAGCAGGAGACTTAAATCTCCCTCACTAACTTTAAGCATCAGCTGTCAGAGCAGCTTACCGATCACTGCACCTGTACACAGCCCATCTGAAAAAGCCCACCCAACTACCTCATCCCCATATTGTTATTTACTTTTGCTCTTTGCACCCCAGTATCTCTACTTGCACATATATCACTCCAGTGTTAATGCTAAATTGTAATTATTTCGCCACTATGGCCTATTTATTGCCTTACCTCACTAATCTTACTACATTTGCATACACTCTGTATAGATTTTTCTATTCTGTTATTGACTGTACGTAAGTGTAACTCTGTTGTTTTTGTCGCACTGCTTTGCTTTATCTTGGCCAGGTCGCAGTTGTAAATGGGAACTTGTTCTCAACTGGCCTACCTGGTTAAATATGTGAATTTTTATTTTGTTTATTTAGAACCTAATAGTTGGCGCTGTGAGCAGGGTTCCCCACGAGTTAGTCAAACTAGAGAGTCCGAATCAGTGTCACTAGCTGGCATCAAAAACAAGGTAGGCACAGTTCCTGCACCTATTGCCACTCATTCCGACATCTTGGGGAGATGAGAATTGTAGGCTGAACAATTAATAGGTTAGGTTAGGGGTTGGAGTGTCTGTAGTATTGGCGCATCCATGTACTAGTAATATAGGTTATAGAGAAGTCCATGTAGAGGGACAAAGGTAGGAAGTTCGGTGGAGAATAGGAGATATCTGAGAATATCTGCTTAAAGATTAAACATTGTCAGTGAGTGGAAATGTGTATGGTGATAAAAGGTTGCCAATAAATTCTGGAGGAGAGCCACATTCATGGTTAGAAAAGCAAGGAGATATTCGAAAATTGTTTGAATATGATTTGTGTGTTAGCAGTAGCAATAAAGGAGAGGTTGGTTTATGCCCTGTTGTGGCAGGGAACGGTGACAGATTATGTGGAAATAGGAAGACAACAGTGAATAATTTTGGTAATGTGTGTTGTCAACAACAGTGATATTTGAGGTTTAACACTAGAATAAGACATTAGGTCACCCGTATGTATTCTTCAATAATATATTTTGGCACACACTTTAATTTAGGCTCTAATACAAGGTATCAGGTCCTGTGACCAAATTATTAGGCACCTACACCATAACTACTCTCAGGGAAGTGGGTATCACTACCTGAAAAATGGTTAAAGTTGGCATGTATTAGAGACGTGGGTGACGAGATCTAAACACCCATGACACCGTCCGGAGAGGCGTTGGAAAAATAACTATTGAAATGACAACCAACTGCTACGATTCTCCTTTTTAAAACGGGGCTAGAAGTTGGAAAGTTTAATAAAGCCATGGATGCGCTAAACCAAGCGCACAAGCAATATAACAATTCGGCTCGAATATGGATTTTTTTTTTGCAAACTGGATAAAATTGGTTAGCATTTTCCTGCTGACTGAAAATTCCAATCAAATAAAGAACTCGGATGTTGTATGGCTCAATGACATCAATGCGAAATCGCAAGCTCAATATACAAGTGTTTTGAGGTCAGCGTTTATCAACAAAAGAGTATAACCGATAAAGCTCAAATGAAAGGCAGGGTCATCTTGTCCAGGCAACTGACAAGTATGAGGCAACTAATAAAACATTTGAAATAGCAGCTGGACGGGCTCATGAATTAGATGAAAAGAACCAAGATCTCACGAGTGCTCTGGAAAATAATCTAAATAAAGTCCAACAATTTACTGCTGTTCTCCAGCAGTATCAGAACACTTTTTATCAGTACATAATCTTGCAACTTGACTCATTGTCATATTTATCCTGATACCAGATTCGAATTGACGCAACTCTAACACTACGCATTTCACCAATACTCAGCAGCTGGTGGTGGTGTTGAATTTGGAATCTTGTTATTGATTGGCCATCTGGCAGAATGGGGTTCCATCCCTCTGGGAGTCTCTGCCAGGGATAATAAATCATCGTAACTGCATGAGTACAAAAATGTCCGCTAAAAATGTATGCTATGTATTTTTTATTAGCTAAGCAATAAGTGGTAAATGCTATTTTCGTATATATGGGCTCTCTGTCCCACCTCGCAGGGCAAAACAGAGAACTGCCTTGTTCTTGACAAAGATATTATAAATATACCCTGACAGAAAAAGTTCCTATTTCCGAGCCGGCCTGTCAGAGTAGAGACTGGGCGTGGTTTAGACTCACCCAGCCTATCGTTGATTGTTGTTGTACGAGCTGGTACCAGCCCTCGGGCGCTCCAGTTGATAGATGTAACTTGCTGTGTCGAGTATCTATGCGCTCATGCTCGATACCGTTATCTCACACCTGGCTCCTGTTATCTAACAAAATACCGTTTGTTCTCGCAACACTACGTTCTGAATATGCCTCCCCCAACTCATTGCACAGTTCCTGTCTTCATGTTATTCTGTATTTTTCCATCACGAGAAATGCCCACGGCCCTGAAACTGTTAACAATGTTTCAAGTCAGCTATGTTGCAAAACACATACATACATCCACACAAGCCAACAGCAGATAATATTCAATCACATATATGGTAACAGTGTCACACCCTGACCATAGTTTGCTTTGTATGTTTCTATGTTTTGTTTGGTCAGGGTGTGATCTGAGTGGGCATTCTATGTTACATGTCTAGTTTGTCTATTTCTATGTTTGGCCTGATATGGTTCTCAATCAGAGGCAGGTGTTAGTCATTGTCTCTGATTGGGAACCATATTTAGGTAGCCGGTTTGGTGTTGGGTTTTGTGGGTGATTGTTCCTGTCTCTGTATTTGCACCATTTGTTTTGTTAGTTTATTCATGTATAGTGTCTATATTAAAGAACCATGAATAACCACCACGCTGCGTTTTGGTCCGCCTCTCCTTCACCCCAAGAAAACCGTTACAGAATCACCCACCACAACAGGACCAAGCGGCGTGGTGAAAGGCAGCGGCAGCAGGAGCAACAAAGTCTGGATTACACGATGTGGGAGGAAATAGACAGGTGGGCGGTCGACCCAGGGAGAGTGCCGGAGCCCGCCTGGGACTCGCTGGAGCAGTGCGAAGAAGGTTATAGGAGAATGGAGTTGGAGAGACGAGCACGGCGATGCGGACGGAAGCCCGAGAGTCAGCCCCAAAAATTTCTTGGGGGGGCACACAGGAAGGGTGGCGAAGCCAGGTAGGAGACCCGCGCCAACTTCCTGTGCTTACCGGGGGGCGAGAGAGACCGGGCAGGCACCGTGTTATGCTGTGGAGCACACGGTGTCCCCAGTGCGGGTGCATAGCCCAGTGCGGTACATACCAGCTCCTCGTATCGGCCGGGCTAGAGGGGGCATCGAGCCAAGTGCCATGAAGCCGGCTCTACGCAGCTGGTCTCCAGTGCGTCTCCTTGGGCCGGCGTACATGGCACCAGCCTTGCGCATGGTGTCCCCGGTTCGCCTGCACAGCCCAGTGCGGGCTATTCCACCTCGCCGCACTGGCAGGGCGACCGGGAACATTCAACCAGGTAAGGTTGGGCAGGCTCGGTGCTCAAGAGCTCCAGTGCGCCTGCACGGTCCGGTCTATCCAGTACCACCTCCACGCATCAGAACTCCGGTGGCAGCTCCATGCACTCGCCCTGAGGTGCGTGTCCTCGGCCCAGTACCACCAGTGCCGGCACCACGCACCAGGCCTACAGTGCACCTTGTCTGTCCAGCACTGCCAGAGCCTTCCTCCTCTCCAGCGCTAGCAGAGTCTCCCGTCTGTCCAGAGCCGCCAGAGTCTCCCGTCTGTCCAGAGCCGCCAGAGTCTCCCGTCTGTCCAGAGCCGCCAGAGTCTCCCGTCTGTCCTGAGCCGCCAGAGTCTCCCGTCTGTCCTGAGCCGCCAGAGTCTCCCGTCTGTCCTGAGCCGCCAGAGTCTCCCGTCTGTCCTGAGCCGCCAGAGACTCCCGTCTGTCCTGAGCCGCCAGAGTCTCCCGTCTGTCCTGAGCCGCCAGAGTCTCCCGTCTGTCCTGAGCCGCCAGAGTCTCCCGTCTGTCCTGAGCCGCCAGAGTCTCCCGTCTGTCCTGAGCCGCCAGAGTCTCCCGTCTGTCCTGAGCCGCCAGAGTCTCCCGTCTGTCCTGAGCCGCCAGAGTCTCCCGTCTGTCCTGAGCCGCCAGAGTCTCCCGTCTGTCCTGAGCCGCCAGAGTCTCCCGTCTGTCCTGAGCCGCCAGAGTCTCCCGTCTGTCCTGAGCCGCCAGAGTCGCCCGTCTGTCCTGAGCCGCCAGAGTCGCCCGTCTGTCATGAGCCGCCAGAGCCGCCAGTCAGCCAGGATCTTCCAGAGCCGCCAGTCAGCCAGTATCTGCCAGAGCCGCCAGTCAGCCAGGATCCGCCAGAACCGCCATTCAGCCAGAAGCTGCCAGAGCCGTCAACCAGTCTGAGCTACCTCTCAGTCCTGAGCTACCCCTCAGTCCTGAGCTACCCCTCAGTCCTGAGCTACCTCAGTCCCGAGCTGACCCTCAATCCGGAGCTGCCCCTCAGTCCAGTGGGGCCCTCTGTTAGGGTTCTTAGGCCTAGGTCGGCGGCGAGTGTCGCCACTCAAGGGATGCTAAGTTAACGGACTAAGACTGTGTTGGAGTGGGGTCCACGTCCCGCGCCAGAGCCGCCACCGTAGACAGACGCCCACCCAGACCCTCCCCTATGGGTTTAGGTGTGTGGCCGGGAGTACCACGCTGCATTTTGGTCCTCCTCTCCTTCCCAGGAAGAAAACCGTTACAAATTAATTGAAGCTGGTTGAGAGAATGCCAAGAGTTTGCAAAGCAGTCATTAAGGCAAAGGGTGGCTACCTTTGATTTGTTTAACACGTTTTTGGTTACTACATGATTCCATATTTGTTATTTCATAGCTTTGAAGTCATCACTATTATTCTACAATGTACAATTGAATGAGTAGGTGTGTCCAAACTTTTGACTGGTACTGTATGTAAATGAAATATTCCTGTTTTTCATTTTCAATTAATTTGCTAAAAAGTTTATTTTTATATAGTTCCTTTCTGTTCCTTTTTTAACCTCTGAAATCCGTTTTTTTTTACATTTAGCTCATTAAATTACTTCACAAATAATTTCGGTTAGAGCAGGTAAGCTAGTTGTTTACATGCGTGAAGGACAGACAAGTGTAGCCTATTGCGCAAAATTCTATGGGTAGGGAGAGAGCTAGATTGGGTTGAGGAGCAGGCTTGAAAAGCTACTCATCTTGTTATGTCATGCATTATCTGAAATAGGTCCACAGAATTATGCCTAGGAGGAGTGGTTCTATGAAGGAACTTTGAATGTCATTTGCACTAACTAACAAGCTTGAGCTAGCAAGCTAACAAGCTTGTGTGTGCAGAGCGGCACTAGAATTAAAAACACATCTTACCTTTTTGTAGTTAATAAATCCAACACGAAACGTGATACCTAGGCCTGAAAAAGTTAATCCATTCTTCTCTAGGTAATAAAACATCTCTCTATTCAGCTTCTCACACTTCTAATGTCAGTACAGTAGCCTATGCTTCAGAGGGGAGGGGCAGGTAGCCTAAACATGCACACACATTGGCAAATATTTTCAGCTTGCAGGCAGATGCTGGAATATGTTTCTGAGTGACAGAGTGAGGGCTTTGCATAGGCACTTTGTTTTGTTTCTTTGTGTGTCTAGAAAAAAATGCCTGGAGTTATTAAAATATCGGTTCAATTCCAGAACAGTATTGATCACTATTGTTCCAGGTTCCGCTTATGTTTCTTGAAAAATGTCATTTTTTTCTGGTTTTCGGTTCTGTTCCCAGAATCTGTTCCAACTCCTGGTCCTCCTTGTTGACTAGCGGAAGCGACACCAGTAGACAGTGTCTTTCGCTCCTGCCAGCCAAATACCTGGCCTCACCCCGTCGTTAACATAACTGCAGGAAAACAGTTCCCGACAGGCGGTGGGCGAAGGACTGGTCACCCCCGCCTCCCAGTAGCACAGCAGGCAGAGGCTGTGACACCGTGTGCTAGCTTGCTAGTTAGCCACACCGTGTGCTAGTTAGCGACACCACGTGCTAGCTTGCTAGTTAGCTAGTTAGCACACAGTGTCCCCTGCCTCGCACCTGTTGTGTACTGGAGTAAAGTGTGTCTGACAGGCGTGGGCAAAGGACACTGTCTACCGGTTGTCCTTGCCTCCCGCTAGCACAGCAGTGCCAGTTCGCTAACACACGTTGTCGTCTCCCGCCTGCTGTGTACCAGAGTCCTCCTTAGGACTAGCTGGCTAAGCTATCACACACTCCCGCCTGCCGAACACCTGCCCTCGCCGTCATTAACAGAACTCTGGGAAAACAGTGCCCGACAGGCGGGAACTAATGACACTGCCTACCAGTGTACGGCTAGCTTGCTACCATTGTCGCCACCGGCCCTTCTTCTGTGGGGTTTATCGGTGGCTAGCATCCAACGTTATTGAGAATTAACACCACCTACTGTACTGGAGCGCCTGTACTAACTTAAAAATGTACCAATATATTGAACAGAGGCGATTTTAGCATGTAAATCATATAAAACATGTTTTAGATGCATGTCAGCAAACCCACAACACAACACTAAACAATACATTAATTGCACTATAACAGTGACAAACGGTGCTCACACACTGTAAAGCTGTCCCAACAGCAGAGTCCCAACAGCAGCGGCAACCCCTTACCCCTGCTACACCTGGCTATCATCGGAGCTTTGTCCGGCAGTGAAGCAGTTCTTTCAGACTCATTTACTGCCTTTAAAAAAATCATAGCTGATATGGGTGACTTGCTTAAACAAATGTGGTTTCTACTGACAATTGAGATGTTCAAACTATGGCATAAGGGGATGACGAGCGGATAAGAGGCAATCCATAAATTTAATTAAGATATTAATGAGCGAGCTCGGATGGACGTAGTCAATATAACTATTTGTTCAGCAATTTTGAAATGTACAGCAACAGAACTAAAAACATGGTCCATTCTTACAGTATTCTCCCTGTACACAAAGTCAAAACTATAGGATAAATAAAGGGGGCATATAAGCAGACAATGAAAGCTCTTACAATATTCAATAATTACATTTCTCTAAAACAGGCTACATGTGCACCACCAAGTCAGAACAGTAGGCGAAATTAGGAAGGGAAACGGGACCAAATTATTGGGGTGAGGACCATGCTACTAACAGCTTACTTAGCTTACACAACATACACTTAGTATTACTTTCTTAGCTACAGTATACGTATCTCCCTGGTATATTACATAATTTATGCAACAGCATACAATACATTTTTGGACTCACCTTGTTGTGCTGTGCTCACTTGAACAGGAAGGTGGAATGACTTTCCTTCATTGTCAAATTTTGTCATCAAACATTGTCATCAAAGTCTGGCATTCTCTGGATTTATGGTGCTTTGAGGTCAACTGGAAACTCGTAAAAAAAACAATGTTGAATCATGATGACATCAGTGACCTTCAGGTCGGAGCTCCCGACTTGCAATTCGGTGTTGGATGGCAGTTGAAAATGTATTTTCCAGTTGTTTGAGTTTGTCAGAAGTCATGCTGGATTGACACCATGGCCAATGTTAAATGTTTATCCTTTTAAGCTTGGAAAAGAGACTCTTCAACCCAGACTTGGGACCACACACCTACTCCACTGAATAGCAGGCTAGTGATTGCTTTGCAATGCTTGCAGTCAGCCACTGATTCCTTCCAAACCATTAATTGTTGAATTTGCGATTTCCAACTTGTTGTATAATGTTTATGTCCAATGGCCGATGAACACCGATACATTTTATCTATAATTTCTCTTCATTATATATCTTCATATGACAAGGAGATTGTCGACTTGATTCATGATGATTACTGCTAGCTTGCTAGCTAAGATTTTGAAAGTATGATGTTGACATGATCAGTCCAATCAAAGCTGCTGTAGATATACTTGAGTAAAAGTACAAAGTAAAAGTAAATGCTCTATATCAAATTCCTTATATTAAGCAAACTAGATGTCACTATTTAATTTTTTGTTATTTTATTTACAGACAGACAAGGGTAAACTCAAACACTCAGACATCATTTACAAACGCAGTATGTTTAGTGAGTCCACAGGATCAACGGCAGTAGGGATGACAATTCGTTATATTGATAGGTGCATGAATTGCCTCGTCATTCAAAATGTAACGAGTACTCATTGGTGTTTGGGAAAATGTATGGGAGCAAAAGTAAAAATGGTCAAAAAATATAACTGCAGAGTAAACAGCATGACGTCAGCCAGAATTGGTCAGCTGGCACCTCCATCCATCTACAGCCAGGGAGTTCCGAGCCGATTACCGTTCTCCTAGCAGCAGGATATTATGCTGGCAGATGATCCGGATTTTTTTCAAAGTTTTATAAGAGTCTCCCTGCAAAGAAATACTAAACTTTGGGAATATCGATTTTTTTAAAACGCTGTGCAGTGCAACTGTTTTTCACAGCTTGCAACCACCTTTGAAAAAATACATGGACCATTTTACATATTTAACCAGCCTTTATTTTTAAAGTTTACACATACTGTTATGTTGAAAGCTATTGTGTAGTCTATATTTAAAGAAATACCCCTTTCATAAAACACAGATACATGTTATTCGAATTACTCAATCGAGTCTGCCAAAATGAAATGGGTCTCTTGTGCTGGACAATTGGTTTAATGCAGAGTACTGGTGACTCCTTACTCCACCCACTCCATTAACTGCAATGCAATACATGGTACATGGGATACCTGTCTTAGGTAGAAAAGTTATCTCTACAGTCCAATATTCTCAACATACCAGTGTCAACATTGTATTTTTTTCATTTTTTTGTCTTAATTATTATTTTTTTCACCATATTTTTTTTGTTTTTATAAATTACTTATTGCATTTTCTTGTTGGCACAATAAAAGTGTCCATTGATTCAAGTTGAATATAATTTGAATGAGTTATCCACATTGAAATGTATTGAAATGCGGGCTTTTATTTAGAAGGTCTCACTGGTATCATACGAAAGTGACGTTATAGTTTGTGCTGCTGTCAGAATACTAGTGCAGAATACTAGTCCACAGCGCCACCGACTCCGAAACAGCATCGTCCTTCACCGAGAACAACATCGGTAGAAAAAAAACGGATCAAATATGATTTAAGGGGCGGCTTGGGTGTTGGCAGCACAAGGGAACGCCGTTATCCTCTTCATTTTACCTATTTATATATTGTTTTTTTTAAATTTCCCAACAGATTTCGAATCCTCCCAGTAATGGCTGGGGTCCATGCCTCCGGCTGCTGAGCGGCAGGTGTATTGTTGAGGACTTATTTCTCATACATTATGTATTCAACTACGGCGGATACACAGGTCGGTAAGGACTGAACCGACTGCTACCGGAATTGGATGTTGCTGTCGCGAGGAAGGCAGTAGCAGGGTGCGTCGTTCCGTCCTCGAGGCTGCGGTGCAGCAGCAGCAGTGGTGGTCGGCTCGGGAGGGCGGTCTCTCTATCCCCTTGTAAATAGCCTATATATTTTTTATTGTGAATAAAAATGTCTCAATACAGTTTAGTAGTTCAAGGTTATAAATCCTAACTGCCAAAAATACCACCCAAATGATAACAATCTTTGAAATCGTTCGGAATATGGAATGACACAGGAAATATTTATTGATGATTAATCAGAACGGATTATAATTTCAATGAGTAGTATTTTCCCTTTCATCTTGGTAAGCGTGTTTTATAACTGTAGGCCTATCTAATCAACATCATCTCACATCTGGAATCGGACCCAGACCTCATTTTGCCAAGATGATGGAAATCGACGAGGTTGTCTATCAGGACGACTATGGCTCAGTTTCGGTTATGTCGGAGCGGGTCTCGGGCCTGGCCAACAGCATCTATCGGGAGTTCGAGCGCCTCATCAGCAGCTACGATGAGGAAGTGGTCAAGGAGCTAATGCCGCTGGTGGTGAACGTTCTGGAGAATCTGGATTCGGTTTTAACGGAGAACCAGGAGCATGAGGTGGAGCTCGAGCTGCTGAAGGAGGACAACGAGCAGCTCATCACCCAGTACGAGCGCGAGAAGGCGCTGCGCAAGCAGGCAGAGGAGGTGAGGGTTACTCCATCCATGGCTGTTTTGTTTATAAATACTCTGCCAGTGTCTTCATCACTAGACATATCTATGACTAATAATCACTGCACATACATTCACTTTCAATAGCAGTTCAGTTTTCATTGCCACTGTATGCCCATTTTACCAAAATGAAACCCTAAACCTAACCATTATAAGCTACACCCACATCCCATCACATTCCTTCTGTAGGCCATTTATTTCTAGGCCTAATTGGCCAGGCCTATATAACAAGGGATACGTCTCAAATGGCACCCTATTCCCTATATTGTGCACTACTTTTGACCAGAGCTGATAGGGCCAAATGTAATATACACTGAGCATACCAAACATTAGGAACGACTTTCTAATATTGAGTTGCACAGCCCCCCTCCCCCTTTTACCTTCAGAACAGCCTCAATTTGTCAGGCATTGACTATACAAGGTGTTGAAAGCATTCCATAGGGATGCTGGCCCATGTTGACTAATGCTTTCCACAGTTGTGTCAAGTTGACTGGATGCGCTTTGTGTTTCTTTTTATTCTTGATACACACGGGAAACTGTTGAGCGTGAAAAACACAGCAGCATTGCAGTTCTTGACACAAACCGGTGCGCCTGGCACCTACTACCATACCCCATTCAAAGGAACCTAACTATTTTGTCTTGCTCATGCTCTGAATGGCACATATAGAGTCGTGGCCAAACGTTTTGAGAATGACACAAATATTAATTTTCACAAAGTCTGCTGCCTCAGTTTGTATGATGGCAATTTGCACATACTCCAGAATGTTATGAAGAGTGATCAGATGAATTGCAATTAATTGCAAAGTCCCTCTTTGTCATGCAGATGAACTGAATCTCAAAAAAACATTTCCACTGCATTTCAGCCCTGCCACAAAAGGACCAGCTGACATCATGTCAGTGATTCTCTCGTTAACACAAGTGTGAGTGTTGACGAGGACAAGGCTGGAGATCACTCTGTCATGCTGATTGAGTTCGAATAACAGACTGGACCCATCAAAAGGAGGGTGGTGCTTGGAATCATTGTTCTTCCTCTGTCATCCATGGTTTCCTGCAAGGAAACACGTGCCGTCATTATTGCTTTGCACAAAAAGGGCTTCACAGGCAAGGATATTGCTGCCAGTAAGATTGCACCTAAATCATCCATTTATCATCAAGAACTTCAAGGAGAGTGGTTCAATTATTGTGAAGAAGACTTCAGGGCGCCCAAGAAAGTCCAGCAAGCTCCAGGACCGTCTCCTAAAGTTGATTCAGCTGCGGGATCGGGGCACCAGCAGTACAGAGCTTGCTCAGGAATGGCAGCAGGCAGGTGTGAGTGCATCTGCACGCACAGTGAGGTGAAGACTTTTGGAGGATGGCCTGGTGTCAAGAAGGGCAGCAAAGAAGCCAATTCTCTCCAGGAAAAACATCAGGGACAGACTGATATTCTGCAAAAGGATCAGAGATTGGACTGCTGAGGACTGGGGTAACGTCATTTTCTCTGATGGGTCCCCTTTCCGATTGTTTGGGGCATCCGGGAAAACCTGTCTGGAGAAGACAAGGTGAGCACTACCATCAGTCCTGTGTCATGTCAACAGTAAAGCATCCTGAGACCATTCATGTGTGGGGTTGCTTCTCAGCCAAGGGAGTGGGCTCACTAACAATTTTGCCCGAGAACACAGCCATGAATAAAGAATGGTACCAACACATCCTCCGAGTGCAACTTCTCCCAACCATCCAGGAACAGTTTGGTGACCAACAATGCCTTTTTCAGCATGATGGAGCAACTTGCCATAAAGCAAAAGTGATAACTAAGTGGCTCGGGGAACAAAAAATAGATATTTTGGGTCCATGGCCAGGAAACTCCCCAGACCTTAATCCCATTGAGAACTTGTGGTCAATCCTCAAGAGGCGGGTGGACAAACAAAAACCCACAAATTCTGACAAACTCCAAGCATTGATTTGACCATCAGTCAGGATGTGACCCAGAAGTTAATTGACAGCATGCCAGGGCGGATTGCAGAGGTCTTGAAAAAGAAGGGTCAACACTGCAAATATTGACTCTTTGCATCAAGTTAATGTAATTGTCAATAAAAGCCTTTGACACTTATGAAATGCTTGTAATTATACTTCAGTATTACATAGGAACATCTGACAAAAATATCTAAAGACACTGAAGCAGCAAACTTTGTGGAATTAATATTTGTGTCATTCTCAAAACTTTTGGCCACGACTGTACATATACACAATCCATGTCTCAATTGTCTTAAGGGTTAAAAATCCTTCTTTAACCTGTCTCCTCCTCTTCATCGATACTGATTGAAGTGGATTTAGCAAGTCACATCAGTAAAGGATTATAGCTTTCACCTGTTTTCACCTGGTCAGTCTGTCACTGATTGCATGCAGTGAGTACTCATATCTGGACTAATGGCCCATCCATATAAACACAGCAGATCAGAGACAGTGGAAAGGCTTATCTATGTAGCATCATCAGTGGTGATTCAATGAGGATAGGGGCCTTTGAATAGCCTAGTGCCTGCATTGTGCCTGGGCCAAGTTTGTGATCAGTTCAGTGTGCTTGTGTGTTTGCTGAAGGATTCCTGCAAAGCTGGGGTGTTGTGATGCTGATGTGAATGTACTATATTTCATTCCATTTTATTCAATAAAATAATTGTATTTGACACAGACTTTTAATTGACAACAATATGCCTGAAATGAAACTGGACTTTTCACAATTACAAGTTGTCTTGTAAACTATTACGGACTACAAAGGGAAACCCAGCCGCTAGCTGCCCAGTGACGCGAGCCTACCAGATGGGCTCAATGCCTTTTATACAGGCTTCGAGGCAAGCAACACTGAAGCATGCATGATTGCACCAGCGGTTCCGGACAACTGTGATAATGCTCTCCATAGCCGATGTGAGCAAGACCTTTAAACAGGTCAACGTTCACAAGGCCGCGGGGCCAGAGGGATTACCAGGACATGTGCTCCGGGCATGTGCTGACCAACTGGCAGGTGTCTTCACTGACATTTTCAACATGTCCCTGATTGAGTCTGTAATACCAACATGTTTCAAGCAGTCCACCATAGTCCCTGTGACCAAGAACACTAAGACAACCTGCCTAAATGACTACAGACCCGTAGCACTCACGTCCGTAGCCATGAAGTGCTTTGAAAGGTTGGTAATGGCTCACATCAACATCATTATCCCAGAAACCCTAGACCCACTCCAATTTGCATACCGCCCAAACAGATCCACAGATGATGCAATCTCTATTGCACTCCTCACTGCCCTTTCCCACCTGGACAAAAGGAACACTTATGTGAGAATGCTATTCATTGACTACAGCTCAGCGTTCAACATCATGTACCCTCAAAACTCATCACTAAGCTAAGGATCCTGGGACTAAACACCTCCCTCTGCAACTGGATCCTGGACTTACTGACGGGTGATGGTGAGGGTAGGTAGCAACACATCTGCCACGCTGATCCTCAACACTGGAGCCCCACAGGGGTTCTTTCTCTGTACTCCCTGTTCACCCACGACTGCACGGCCAGGCACGACTCCAACACCATCATTAAGTTTGCAGACGACACAACAGTGGTAGGCCTGATCACAGACGAGACAGCCTATATGGAGGAGGTCAGAGACCTGGCCATGTGGTGCCAGAATAACAACCTATGGCTAGCTTCACATAGATGAGTCCGACCACCATTAATCAAAATAGAACTGTCTTATAAATCAGGGTTATTTTAGATGATGACACCTAGCTATATAGTTAACTATATTATATATATAACTATACTATACTATAGCTAACTATAGCTACTGAAACATATTATGTTGTTTTGCTATGTTTTTGGGGAAGAACATTGTTTGCATCCATTATCTAGCTTTTTTATGACCAGCACTGTAGGTGCGCGAGACAACTTTACCAGCATCATAGCATACATATCGATGAATTGTTTGTGACATATGAAATACGATTGATAGTGAAATCCATGTGTAATAATTACGTAAAAAATGTATCAACAGGTTACATTATTATGTGACGTGCAGTCATATTCAGGTCCTGATTGGTCAACAAGCTTATTTGACACATCAAATAGTGTTATTTGACACGTCAAATAGTGTTAAACAGTCTGTCCTGAGCACTCTGGAGCAGGTCTTCATCAAGGATATCTCTGTACTTTGCTCCATTCATCTTTGCCTCAATCCTGACTAGTCTCCCAGTCTCTGCCGCTGAAAAACCTCCCACAGCATGATGCTGCCACCACCATGCTTCACCGTAGGAATGGTGCCTGATTTCCTCCAGATGTGATGCTTGGCATTCAGACAGAGTTCCAACTTGGTTTCATCAGACTAGAGAATCTTGTTTCTCATGGTCTGAGAGTCTTTAGGTGCCTTTGGAAAACTCAAAGTGGGATGTCATGTGCCTTTTACTGACAAGTGGCTTACGTCTGGTTATTCGACCATAACGGCCTGATTGGTGGTGCTGCAGAGATAGTTGTTCTTCTGGAAGGTTCTCTCATCTCCACGGAGGAACTCTAGAGCTCTGTCAGAGTTACCATTGATTTCTTGGTCACCTCCCTGACCAAGACCTTTCTACCCCGATTGCTGTTTGGCCCAAGCGACCAAGAAGAGAATTGGTGGTTCCAAACTTCTTCCTTTTAAGAATTATGGAGGCCACTCTGTTCTTGGGGACCATCAATGCTGCAGACATTTTTTGGTACTCTTCCCCAGATCTGTGCCTCGACACAACCCTGTCTCGGAACTCTACGGACAATTCCTTCGACCTCATGGCTTGGTTTTTGCTCTGACATGCACTCTCAACTGTGGGCCCTTATATTGACGGGTATGTGCCTTTCCAAATCATGTCTAATCAATTTAATTTACCATAAGTAAACTCCAAGTTGTAATAACATCTCAATGATTATCAATTGAAACAGGATGCACATGAGCTCAATTTCAAGTCTCATAGTAAAAGGTCTGATGTAAATAAGGTATTTATTTTATTTTTATACATTTGCAAACATTTACAATAACCTGTTTTTGCTTTGTCTTTATGGGTTGTGTGTAGACTGCTGAGGATTTTTATTATTTAACACATTTTAGAATAAGGCTGTAACGTAACAAATGTGGAAAAGTCAAGGGGTCTGAATACTTTCCGAAGGCACTGTATGTACATTTATGGAAATGAGGTGCATATAATTATCTTTATTTTAAACACAAAATGAAATAAATACCTGATACCATTAGACCATTTATATATGAGTGCATTCTAAGAAAAAAGTGACATTTGACAATACATTTAATACCTGAATTCCCACCAAAATCCTTGAACTCCATTTGTTATTTGTCCATTCATGTCAAATGTTTTATGTGCTATAAATTCAAAATGTTTGGAGTATCTTCATCCATTGTCCAACTGTTTTATAAGAATTGTTTTTAAAACCTTTTAACAATTTTGATGACTGTTGCTGGTGTTATCCTAGACACATTCTAGTACAGTATAAGCAGACAGCTGTGCAGGGTTTTACCCAAAATAAAGGTCCAATGCCACATGATGCTTAGTCATAGATGTGTGTACAGTCATATACCACGTCACATTGTAAGGTCCCAAATAGCACCCTATTCCCAGCCTAGTGCATTACTTTTTACTCGGGCCCATGGGGCTATATAGGGAATATGGTGCCATTTGGGACAATGGGGTTTTCTCTGTCTAATTTTTTGCTACATTTGAGAGAAGAGAACATGATTAAATGCGTACATTTGAAATAGATTATCATGAAAGTGTAAAGAGGATTTGTTTATATGCTTTTTGAAGCAAGTGACACAAAAATAGCATGTGTAAGAATTAGTAAGTGTGCCGGTCAGAAAATATGATAAGTATTTGGATGAAATAGTGCTTGATACAACAAAAATGAATAATGATAATGACAACCTGTAAAGATATAGTGAAAGTCCTTTGGAGTAACTCGTACTGTATTATATGAATTAGAGACTTCATGATGAACTGCAGAATAGTGTGCTATACACTAAAGTAACAGTAATAATCACATTACATTACCTGTACAATGTTATAAGGGTAAGAGTTGAGGTCACAGTTATAACCTTCAGAACAGAGTCCAAGAGCTCCATTTTCAATGAGACCATAACACACTATATTTGCTGTGGTGGATTAGAACTTTGAATACAGCACCGAACATATGAGTGCACAGATGCTATTTCAAACATAAATGTTTTAGATGCGACCCAGGGATTGGTTTTAAGGCACTGCCTGAGACAGTGGAGTGGTGCGTTGTGGGGGGATGGGACAGAGTGCATTATGGGAAATCAATTGTACACCGAGGGAGATTGGCACTGTAACCTGATTTTGTGCTTATGACAGAGAGCGAGAGATGGAGAGAGAAGGGGCAATACAGAGGAGGAGAGAGGACAAGAGAGAGAGTTAGAGAGGAGAGAGAGGGGGATGAGAGAGAGAGTGATACAGAGGAGAAGAGAGGATGAGACTGACAGATGGAATATGAGCAGGAACAGAGAGAGTTAGAGAAAGGTAGACAAAGAGCGAAAGAACAAGACCGAGATGGAGAAATACAAAGGGAGGGAGAGAGAGAACATCTTCCCAGAGAGAGAGAGAAAGAGGCAGACAGAGTGAAAGAATGAGAGACAGAGATGGTGAGAGATACAGAGATAGAGGGAACATCTTCCCAAGTCTAGAGAAAAAGCAACAGCCCACACCCTGGCTGGAATCTCCTCCCTTTGCCATGTGTTTCCTTTGGAAGTGATTGTCAAGGCTCAGATTACAAGGCCTTTAGACAGACCCAAATGGCGCCCTATTCCCTAGTAGAGGTCGACCGATTATGATTTTTCAACGGCAATGCCGATTATTGGAGGACCAAAAAAAGCCGATACCGATTAATCTGCTGTTTTTTAATTTTTTAATTTGTATTAATGACAATTACAACAATACTGAATTAACACTTATTTTAACTTAATATAATACATCAATAAAATCAATTTAGCCTCAAATAAATAATGAAACATGTTCAATTTGGTTTAAATAATGCAAAACCAAGTGTTGGAGAAGAAAGTAAAAGTGCAATATGTGCCATGTTAAAATGCTAATGTTTAAGTTCCTTGCTCAGAACATGAGAATATATGAAAGCTGGTGGTTCCTTTTAACATGAGTCTTCAATATTCCCAGGTAAGAAGTTTTAGGTTGTAGTTATTATAGGACAATTTCTCTCTACCATTTGTATTTCATTAACCTTTGACTATTGGATGTTCTTATAGGCACTTTAGTATGGCCAGTGTAACAGTATAGCTTCCGTCCCTCTCCTCGCTCCTACCGGGGCTCGAACCAGGAACACAACGACAACAGCCACCCTCGAAGCAGCGTTACCCTTGCAGAGCAAGGGGAACAACCACTCCAAGTCTCAGCTCTTGTGACGTTTGAAACGCTATTAGCGCGTACCCCGCTAACTAGCTAGCAATTTCACATCGGTTACACGAGCCTATCCTCGGGAGTTGATAGGCTTGAAGTCATAAACAGCTGCTGGCAAACGCACGACAGTGCTGTTTGAATGAATGCTTACGAGCCTGCTGCTGCCTACCACCACTCAGTCAGACTGCTCTCAAATCATAGACTTAGTTATAACATGATAACACACAGAAATACGAGCCTTAGGTCATTAATACGGTCGAATCCGGAAACTATCATCTCGAAAACAAGACGTTTATTCTTTCAGTGAAATACGGAACCGTTCTGTATTTTATCTAACGGGTGGCATCCAGAAGTCTAAATATTCCTGTTACATTGCACAACCTTCAATGTTATGTCATAATTACGTAAAATTCTGGCAAATTAGGAGGCCCAAACTGTTGCATATACACTGACTCTGCGTGCAATGAACGCAAGAGAAGTGACACAATTTCACCTGGTTAATATTGCCTGCTAACCTGGATTTCTTTTAGCTAAATATGCAGGTTTAAAAATATATACTTCTGTATATTGATTTTAAGAAACGCATTGATGTTTATGGTTAGGTACACATTGGAGCAACGATACGCACCGCATCGATTATATGCAACGCAGGACACAACCATGTGTAGTTAACTAGTGATTATGATTGATTTATTGATTGTTTTTTATAAGATAAGTTTAATGCTAGCTAGCATCTTTCCTTGGCTTACTGCATTCGCGTAACAGGCAGTCTCCCCGTGGAGTGCAATGAGAGGCAGGTGGTTAGAGCGTTGGACTAGTTAACTGTAAGGTTGCAAGATTGATTCCCCCGAGCTGACAAGGTAAAAATATGTCGTTCTGCCCCTGAACGAGGCAGTTAACCCACCGTTCAGGCCGTCATTGAAAATAAGAATGTGTTCTTAACTGACTTGCCTAGTTAAATAAAGATTAAATAAAGGTGTAAAAAAAAAATACAGATTTACGATTGTTATGAAAACTTGAAATCGGCCCTAATTAATCGGCCATTCCGATTAATCGGTCAACCTCTACTTTATAGTGCACTAGTTTTGACCAGGGCCCATAGGTAGTCAAATATAGTGCACTATATAGAGGATAGGGTACCATTTTGGACCCAGATTTAGATAGACCCACTGATAAATAAAGGCAACAACATGTTCTATGATTCCTCCCTGAGTCTCCATTGTATCCACGAAGGAGTGTAATTGACAACCACCGTCACTCTAAGGCTGAAATGTAGATAAATATGTTCAAAGGACCATGAATGTTTATTGTTTGATTCCTGATAGTTTGAGACCTCAACATGTTGATACCAATATGCTATAAAGCACTATAAGTGCTATAAAGCACTTTGTGACAAAATGTTGTTTTGAAAGAACAATATACAATTTTATTTATTGATTGAAATACAGTATGTTCTATCAGAATATAAATGCACCATCCCACTGCGCGGCGCTTCAATTCATTTATTTTGATTAATAAGAGGGCCTGTTATTGTTTTGGCTGCATCTAGCTGTGGATGCTGCTGAGAGCTGGCTGGGTTGCTGGGTCTGGCTGGGGAGGAGGGGTGCACAGGGGCAAGCAGTGTCCTGGGGAGGGCGTTTGAAGGGCAGGAGGGTCAGCAGGACAGTTGCCCGGGGTGTAATAGTATAGTGTGGCAAGGCGGAGTGTGTGTGTGTGAAGCCAGACTGCAGCATGATGCTACTGTTTTCTCATGATGTTGCCTTGCTTTGGTCAACTGGTGAGAATGGAGTTGTGTCCCAAATGGGACCCATGTTCCCGGTTCCCTATAGTGCACCATGGGCCCCGGTCAAAAGTTGAGCACTATGTAGGGAATAAGGAGATGAGGTGAGATGTGGTGGGGTTGTCTATTCGTTGAGGTCAGGGGTAGAGGTCGACCGATTATGATTTTTCAACGCCGATACCGATTATTGGAGGACCAAAAAAGCCGATACCGATTAATCGGCCACTTTTTTTATTTGTAATAATGACAATTACAACAATACTGAATTAACACTTATTTTAACTTAATATAAAACATCAATAAATCAATTTAGCCTCAAATAAATAATGAAACATGTTCAATTTGGTTTAAATAATGCAAAAACAAAGTGTTGGAGAAGAAAGTAATATGTGCCATGTAAAAATGTGTGCCATGTAAAATATGTGCCATGTAAAAAAGCTAACGTTTAAGTTCCTTGCTCAGAACATCAGAACATATGAAAGTTGGTGGTTCCTTTTAACATGAGACTTCAATATTCCAAGGTAAGAGGTTTTAGGTTGTAGTTAATATAGTATTTATAGGACTATTTCTCTCTATACCATTTGTATTTCATATACCTTTGACTATTGGATGTTCTTATAGGCACTATAGTATTGCCAGTGTAACAGTATAGCTTCCGTCCCCCTCCTCGCCCCTACCTGGGCTCGAACCAGGTACACATCGACAACAGCCACACTCGAAGCATCGTTACCCATCGCTCCATAAAAGCCGCGGCCCTTGCAGCGTGAGGGGAATAACTACTCCAAATCTAAAAGCGAGTGACGTTTGAAACAGTATTAGCGCACACCCAGCTAACTAGCTATCCATTTCACATTGGTTACACCAGCCATTTGGCTGATAGGCTTGAAGTCATAAACAGCGCTGTGCTTGCGAAGAGCTGCTGGCAAAACGCGCAAAAGTGCTGTTTGAATGAATGATTACGGGCCTGCTGCTGCTCAGGCAGACTGCTCTATCAAATCAGACTTAATTATAACATAATAACACACAGAAATACGAGCCTTTGGTCATTAATATGATCTAATCCGGAAACTATCATTTCGAAAACAAACCGTTTATTATTTCAGTGAAATACAGAACCGTTCGGTATTTTATCTAATGGGTGGCATCCCTAAGTCAAAATATTCTTGTTACATTGCACAACCTTCAATGTATGTCATAATTACGTAAAATTCTGGAAAATTATAACGCAATGAGCCAGTCAGCCCAAACTGTTGCATTATACCCTGACTATGCGTGCAATGAACGCAAGAGAAATTACACAATTTCACCAGGTTAATATTGCCTGCTAAACTGGATTAGTAGTTATAACTAGTGATTATGATTGATTGTTTTTTATAAGATAAGTTAATGCTAGCTAGCAATTTACCTTGGCTTCTACTGCATTCGCGTAACAGGCAGGCTACTCGTGGAGTGCAATGGTTAGAGCGTTGGACTAGTTAACTGTGCGGTTGCAAGATTGAAACCCCTGGCAGTTAACCCACAGTTCCTAGTCATTGAAAATAAGAATGTGTTCTTAACTGACTTGCCTACTTAAATAAAAGGTATTAAAACATTTTGTTTTTAAATACAAAATAATATTAATCGGAAATCGGCGCACAAAAATACCGATTTCCGATTGTTATGAAAACTTGAAATCGGCCCTAATTAATCGGCCATTCTGATTAATCGGTCGACCTCTAGTCAGGGGGCAACGCCGGGCATTTGTAGGAAAATAGCAGTGGACAGGCTCCATGAATAAGGCTGCCATAGACTTATAACAGGAGCATTTTTAGGGACGTACTGGGTGAGCAAATGGACATATGTCCCTGTCCCTAACTTTGGCAGGTTTGCCTCCCCATGTTCCCGGATCCTGTTATTTGAGGTCAGCCAGGCGATGGTAGAGCATATCTCTAGCAGCAAGCAGGGCCTCGCTGCAGTCGGGGGATTACAGTCGTAAGACTGCAGCCCGGCCGGCCCATTGTGCAAGGCTTTATAAATCCCTGCAGGCTGCAGAGAGAGCCCTTGGAAGGAAGGCTGGCAGGCCAGGCATCTGTGTTAGTTTCTGTTCGTTTTCTTCTTTCTGTATAGAGAGAGAGGAGAGCAGGGTCTGGTTCAGTTGGCACGACATGGGACAAAACGCTTTGAAATGGAGGAGATATGCTAATACATAAACGTGTCACAAAAATAATGCAAATTTTCATGTTTCTAAATCACATTTATTCACATTTATTTATAAAGCCTTTTTTACATCAGCAGATGTCACAAAGTGCTTTTACAGAAACCCAGCCTAAAACCCCAAAGAGCAAAGTAATGCCGATGTACGGCGGCAGGGTAGCCTAGTGGTTAGAGCGTTGGACTAGTAACCGAAAGGTTGCAAGTTCGAATCCCCGAGCTGACAAAGTACAAATCTGTCGTTCTGCCCCTGAACAGGCAGTTAACCCACTGTTCCTAAGCCGTCATTGATAATAAGAATTTGTTCTTAACTGACTTGCCTAGTAAAATAAAGGTAAAAAAAAATAAATGTAGAAGCACGGTGGCTAGGAAAAACTCTCTAGACATGCAGGAACCTAGGAAGAAACCTAGAGAGGAACTAGGCACTGAGGGGTGGCCAGTCCTCTTCTGGCTGTGCCGGGTGGAGATTATAAGAATACATGACAAATAAGGCCCAATCGTTCTTCAAGATGTTCAAACGTTCATAGATGACCAGCAGGGTCAGATAATAATCACAGTGGGTGCAACGGGTCAGCACCTCAGGAATAAATGTCAGTTGGCTTTTAGAGAGAGAGGCACATCCGGTGAACAGGTCAGGGCTCCATAGCCACAGGCAAAACAGCAGCATTAATGTTTTTACGTTTTGCGCCCTAGGACCCTGGTTTTTGTGATTGGAGATGACAGGGTAGATGTTCTTGACACATCTCTCTGTGACTCACCCTGTCCAAAACAATACTAGCAGTTCATTTTACCCATCTATCCTCTAGCTTCAGAAATAGGTGGAGGTTTTTTCCCTGACCATGACAGACGCAGAAAGCGGCATTGAAAAATAAAAAGTCCTTATTGATGACATTGCTATTTTATGAGAGACATTTCATACTGTGCAATATTTATTTAATTTATTTAACCTTTATTTAACTAGGCAAGTCAGTTAAGAACAAATACTTATTTACAATGACAGCCTACCAAAAGGCAAAAGGCCTCCTGTGGGGACAAGGGCTGGGATTATTTTATTTTTTATAACATATAAATATAGGACAAAACACACATCATGACAACAGAGACAACACAACACTACATAAAGAGAGACCTAAGACAACAACATAGCAAGGCAGCAACACATGACAGCACAGCATGGTAGCAGAACAAAACATGGTACAAACATTATTGGGCACAGACAACCACACAAAGGGCAAGGTAGAGACAACAATACATCGCGCAAAGCAGCCACAACTGTCAGTAAGAGTGTCCATGATTGAGTCTTTGAATGAAGAGATGGATATGAAACTGTCCAGTTTGAGTGATTGTTGCAGCTCTTTCCAGTCGCTAGCTGCAGCGAACTGAAAAGACAACCGACCCCAGGGATGTGTGTGCTTTGGGGACCTTTAACAGAATGTGACTGGCAGAACGGGTGTTGTATGTGGAGGATGAGGGCTGCAGTAGATGTCTCAGATAGGGGGGATTGAGGCGTAAGAGGATTTTATAAATAAGCATCAACCAGTGGGTCTTGCGACGGGTATACAGAGATGACCAGTTTACAGAAGAGTATAGAGTGCAGTAATGTGTCCTATAAGGAGCATTGGTGGCAAATCCGATGGCCGAATGGTAAAGAACATCTAGCCTCTCGAGAGCCCCCTTACCTGCCGTTCTATAAATGATGTCTCCGTCATCTAGCATGGGTAGGATGGTCATCTGAATCAGGGTTAGTTTGGCAGCTGGGGTGAAAGGGGAGTGATTTACGATAGAGGAAACCAAGTCTAGATTTAACTTTAGCCTGCAGCTTTGATATGTGCTGAGAGAAGGACAGTGTAACATCTAGCCATACTCCCAAGTAGGGTTGCAAAAGGTTGGACATTTTAATGGGAAGTTAAGTCCGTGAATTTTGCTTAAATTCATCAAAGTTAGCTTATAACTGTGAACCTTTTTTGTGGGATACACACATATTTTGGATAAACTATCTATAAAAACTATATTGCAACCCTCTGCATGCACAGTGCATTTTTCCATCACATGTGCAGTGCACTCTTCCATCACCTGTACAGCTGATTCTCAAGATCTTGCACACTAATGAGATGCTTTTGAGCCCACACTACTACACTGTCTGAGTCAAGGACTACATGCTTTCCGGTAGGTTTTGATTACAATACTGGGTGGTGTGAATATATTTTGAATGACATACATGTTTTTTGTTAACTAGTAAGTAGTAGCCTACAGCAACGTGTGTGTAAATAATTTCTAACTTGTTAACAATTTCTGCTAGTTAGTTTTTGCTACCATGTGGGTTTTAGCTTGCTTGAGCCTGCTAACTGAGGAGAGTTAATTCACCTGTTTCCATACATGTTTCATTTTAAAACATTTATATTACAAAGGAGTTGTTTAATCTGACTCCTTAAATATTTATCTGTACATGGAATTGTATTTTGTTTGTTTTTTTCTCCTTTTTTTCTATTCTTTACAGGAAAATGCCACGGGCACTATCTGATGTGTGGAGATATTTCACTGCAGCTAATGTAGAAGGAAAAGCTGTGTACATTTGCAAATACTGTGCCAAATCATATGTGAAGAATGTAACAAAGATGCAGAATCATCTGGCCACTTGCATAAAGTTCCTTCAGTGCTCACAACAAGCAATCTCTGACAAAAGTCCCTCTACTTCGTTTCGAGGTGAAAATGATGAATCAGACACCTTATCGATAGCAACAGTTCATGGTACTCCTGGAATCAGAAGGTTTTTTGACTCAATGGAGGAACGTAGTCAGAAAAATGCTGATGAATGTCTTGCTCGAGCTGTGTATGCAACTGGTTCACCTCTGATGCTCACAAGTAATGTGTATTGGAAGAGTTTTCTGAATGTTCTTTGCCCAGCATACACCCATCCAACCAGACATGCTTTATCTACTCATTTGCTGGACGCAGAGTTCAACAGAGTTCAAGTGAAGGTCAAGCAAATCATAGAGAAAGCAGACTATTGCAATCATCTCACACCCGTGCTGCTCATGCATTGAATATGCTCCTCAGGGACATCATGAAAACAATGGATACATCACTGAAAACAATGGATACACTCTACATGAGAGACAAGGAAATTGTTAGGTATGTGAAGGGTCATCAAGTTATAACAGCAATCTACCTATCCAAGCAAAGTGAGAAGAATAAGAGCACGACATTGATGCTGCCCAGCGACACCCGTTGGGGTGGTGTTGTCATCATGTTTGACAGTCTCGTGGAGGGGAAGGAGTCTCTCCAAAAATGTTCATATCACAGTCTGCCGATATTGACAGCCCCATCAAGAAGATCCTCCTGGAGGATGTATTTTGGGAGAGAGTGGTAAGCAGTCTGAAACTCCTGAAACCTATAGCAGTAGCCATGGCACAGATTGAGGGAGACAATGCCATCCTGTCTGATGTTCAGACTCTGCTTGCAGATGTAAGAGAAGAAATCCATACTGCCATGCCCACTTCACTGTTGCTCCAAGCAGAGGAAACAGCAGTTCTGAAATACATCAAAAAGTGTGAAGACTTCTGCCTGAAGGCCATACCTGCCGCAGCGTACATGTTGGACCACAAGTATGCTTGCAAGAGCATTCTGTCTGGTGCAGAGATCAACAAGGCCTATGGTGTCATCACTACCGTGTCTCGCCACATTGGCCTGGATGAGGTCAACGTTCTTGGCAGTCTAGCGAAGTACACTTCCAAGCAAGGGCTTTGGGATAGAGATGCAATATGGCAGTCGTGCCAACATATCTCATCAACCACCTGGTGGAAGGGACTTTGTGGCTCTGCGGCTCTTTCCCCTGTTTCCTCCATCATCCTCCAAATCCCACCAACATCAGCCGCCTCAGAGCGCAACTGGTCCTTGTTTGGGAACACACACACCGAAGCACGCAACAGGCTGACCAATACAAGGGTTGAAAAATTGGTGGCCATCCGGGCAAATTTGAGGCCTTTTGAGCCTGACAACGAGCCATCCTCAACTAGGTTGGAAAGTGACAGTGAAGATTCTGATGTTCAAAAAGTGGACATTGTTCCAGGGAGAAGACATGTAAGCCTGAGAGGAAGACCACCAAATCTTTAGTTTCTAGGCTATCATTTTACATATGTATTTTGAAAATTATTTTGGGAGATGAGATGGATCATTCAATATTCCCTTTCTTTTGTTGGTCAGTGAAATCATCCCATGTGAAGAGTCAACTCATTTAATTAAAGTTCAGTTCGTAACTCATTTTTTATTTATTTCTCTATTGGAAGGATTTAATCATTTGCAATTATGTCTACTTATGACAAGGTGAAAGGTTTGTTTTTGTCTCTTTATGATATGGTAAATATATCCAATGCAAAAAACATTTACATTTAAATGGTGTTAATATTAATTTGCATATATTTCTGTTAATTCACATATATTCCCGTTAATTCACATATATTCCCGTTAATTCACATATATTCCCGTTAATTCCCACAGAAAGTTTCTACATCTGAATATTCATAAAAATATGCAATCCTACTCCCAAGTACTTGTATGAGGTGACTACCTCAAGCTCTAAATGCTCAGAGGTAGTAATCACACCTGTGGGGAGAGGGCATTCTTCTTACCAAACCACATGACCTTTGTTTTGGAGGTGTTCAGAGCAAGGTTAAGGGTAGAGGGTACTGTTACGTTACGGCCTTATTCTAAAATTGATTAAATAGCTTTTTTTTCATCAATATACACATATTACCCCATAATGACAAAGCAAAAACAGGTTTTAGAAATGTTTGCACATTTATTACAAATAAAAAACAAAAATATTCCATTTACATAGGCATTCAGACCCTTTGCTCAATACTTTGTTGAAGCACCTTTGGAAGCGATTACAGTCTCGAGTCTTCTTGGGTATGACGCTACAAGCTTTGTACACCTGTATTTGAAGAGTTTCTCCTATTATTCTCTGCAGATCCTCTCAAGCTCTTGTCAGGTTGGAACGGGAGAGTTGCTGCACAGCTATTTTCAGGTCTCTCCAGAGATGTTCGATCGAGTTCAAGTCCGGGCTCTAGCAGGGCCACTCAAGGACATTCAGAGACTTTCCCCGAAGCCAATCCTGCGTTGTCTTGGCTGTGTGCTTAGGGTCGTTGTCCTGTTGGAAGGTGAACCTTTTCCCCAGTCTGAGGTCCTGAGCGCTCTGGAGCAAGTTTTCATCAATGATCTCTCTGTACTTTGCTTTGTTCATCTTTCCCTCGATCCTGACTAGTCTCCCAGTCTCTGCCGCTGAAAAACATCTCCACAGCATGATGCTGCCACCACCATTCTTCAACGTAGGGATGATGCCAGGTTTCCTCCAGACGTGATGCTTGGCATTCAGGCCAGTGTTCAATCTTGGTTTCATCAGACCAGAGAATCTTGTTTCTCATAGCCTGGAGTCCTTTAGGTGCCTTTTGGCAAACTCCAAGTGGGCTGTCATGTGCCTTTTATTGAGGAGTGGCTTCTTTCTGGCCAGTCTACCATAAAGGCCTGATTGATGGAGAGCTGCAGAGATGGTTGTCCTTCTGGAAGTTTCTCAGATCTCCACAGAGGAACTCTGGAGCTCTGTCAAAGTGACCGTCGGGTTCTTGGGCACCTCCCTGACCAAGACCCTTTTCCCCCGATTGCTCAGTTTGGCCGGGCAGCCAGCTTTAGGAAGAGTTTTGGTGGCTCCAAACTTCTTCCATTTAATAATTTGTTCTTGGGGACCTTGAATGCTGCAGAAATGTTTTGGTACCCTTCCCCAGATCTGTGCCTCGACACAATCCTGTCTCGGAGCTCTAAGGACAATTCCTTCGACCTCATGGCTTGGTTTTTGCTCTGACATTCACTGTCAACAGTGGGACCTTATATAGACAGGTGTGTGCCTTTCCAAATCATGTCCAATCAATGTAATTTACCACAGGTGGAAACATCTCAAGGATTATCAATGGAAATAGGATGTACCTGAGCTCAATTTCGAGTCTCATAGCAAAGGGTCTGAATATTTATGTAAGTAAGGTATTTCTGTTTTTTATTTTTAATACATTTGCTAACCTTTCTAAAAAAAACTGCTTTCGCTTTGTCATTATTGTGTGTAGATTGAGGAATTTTAGAATAAGTCTGTAACGTAACAAACTTTGGAAAAAGTCAAGGGGTCTGAATACTTTCCGAGTGCTGTATTTCCTATCTATTTTATTTTTGATGAAGATTTTTCCATTCTTGATTTGCAATTTCAATTCACTTCCTGAATTAATTATTGGTTGTTTTATCCCACAGAAATTCATAGAGTTTGAGGATGCGTTGGAGGGGGAGAAGAAGGACCTGCAGACTCATGTGGAGAGCCTGGAACTGCAGGGGAAACAGCTGGAGCTCAAGACCAAGAACTATTCTGACCAGAGTGAGTATAAACTACTGTTACTGCTCAGAACTAGAACTACTCTGACCAGAGTGAGCATTAGGATGTTTTCACACTTGGTCCCTTTCTGACCTCAGTGTGGCTCGCTTCATTTTTTGTCCAGTGTGAACACTCAAAAGGAACTCAGAACCCTCAAAAGGGACCCAGAAGGGAACCAAACACTTTTTTAGGGCAATGTACAACACAAAGCTACCCAGTTTCGCTTGTTATTATTCCCGCACCACATTCTAGAGTTCTGCAACACCGTTTCCCCTCCCATAACCCCTCACATTCGTGCCACATTTGTTTGCAATATGTGATCTGTAAAGAGAGATTCTAACCTGTTTATTCACCCGTGGGGTTTGAATAGTGTGAGATGACAACAATATATTTGGTGAGAATCACAACATAAGGTACAAAATCAATTATAGCTCTTAAAGGGGAGTAGACTATATTGGGTGTACAATTTTAAATTACAGCATTATTTAATCTGCAGTTATTCTTCTGCTATTTATTCTGTTACTAATAATATTTGTTCATAGTAATTATAATTATTATGTCTCATCTTTTAACTAAATGGAATCTATTAGCTTCCAAAATATAAGTAGATATAAATATCTGTATGATAACACGTTCTGATGGATTGTCCTGCACTTTGCAAAAACCCAGAGTGCATTCAGTAAATGTTGGATAAAGATCTTGGTTCCTTTCAAAGCGTAGCGATGTGAATGCAAAGAAGACTCGGACCACAAAATTAGGTGAAGTGAACTGGAAGAAAAAAAAAGAGTTGAGTCCTCATTCCAAGTCAAGGGCAGTGTGAATACAAAGAGAACTGAGTTATTTTGCTTTCTTTTACCCCAGAGTTCACTGAGATCGGTTATTTTAAAGAGGACTATTTGTGAATAGACCCTTAGACTTAATAAGTAGGACTACTCTGACTAGAGTGAGTATAAAATTATAATAACCAGAACTACTTCGATCAGAGTGGGTATAGAACTATAATAACTAGAACAACGCTGACCAGAGTGAGTATAGAATTACTACAAATATGAATAGCTAATTATGGAAATTAAGATAAACAGGATTTAAATATATTTTTTTTAATAGCTATATATAATACAAATCGAGGTGAGGGCAATGGAAATGCTTTTGGCGGTTGATCTGCTTCTGTTCTGTGGGTAGCACTGTGTGGTCTTTCGAAGGATGGTCATGGTCTCTCCAGGGCCATGGGATCTGGGGGGTTGAGGGTGGTGTGCCGGTCATTGGGATGACAACCCAACTCGGGATGAGGAGGGGTTTTAGCGGGTGGAATAGTGGGGAACAATTGGTGGTTTACTTAGTAGCAATGCAAATATCATGGTACAGCTATATAGACACTCAATCATCATGTTACTTTTTAATGGTATGTTTACAAACATATATTATGATAAATAGAATTGAAACTTGTCTCATTATTGTAATTGGTGAAGTAAGTATAGCCAGTTATAATTGTAATGGCTTAGCAGATAATAAGAAAAGACGATCAGTATTTACCTGGCTAAAAGAGAAGGAATATAATACACAACGCATCACCGCATCACCGGGGGCAAACTACCTGCCCTCCAGGACACCTACACCACCCGATGTCACAGGAAGGCCATAAAGATCATCAAGGACATCAACCACCCGAGCCACTGCCTGTTCACCCCGCTATCATCCAGAAGGCGAGGTCAGTACAGGTGCATCAAAGCTGGGACCGAGAGACTGAAAAACAGCTTCTATCTCAAGGCCATCAGACTGTTAAACAGCCACCACTAACACTGAGTGGCTGTTGCCAACACACTGACACTGACTCAACTCCAGCCACTTTAATAATGGGAATTGATGGGAAATGATGTAAATATATCACTAGCCACTTTAAACAATGCTACCTTATATAATGTTACTTACCCTACATTATTCATCTCATATGCATACGTATATACTGTACTCTATATCATCGACTGTATCCTTATGTAATACATGTATCACTAGCCACTTTAAACTATGCCACTTTGTTTACATACTCATCTCATTTGTACATACTGTACTCGATACCATCTACTGTATCTTGCCTATGCTGCTCTGTACCATCACTCATTCATATATCCTTATGTACATATTCTTTATCCCCTTACACTGTGTACAAGACAGTAGTTTTGGAATTGTTAGTTAGATTACTTGTTATTACTGCATTGTCGGAACTAGAAGCACAAGCATTTCGCTACACTCGCATTAACATCTGCTAACCATGTGTACGTGACAAATAACATTTGATTTGATTTGATTTAATATCTATTGTTTAAAGGAAACTCATTCCAATTTTAGATGGTTTTATGAAAAAAGGACTGGGGAAGTGAAACATATTTCTCCCATGAGCAAAGAAATTCAAAAGGGGGTGATGATATTAATTAACAGTAATGTTGATCCAAATGTGCAAATTGTCCAAACAGATCCTCAAGGTAGATGGATGATTTCAAATATGTTATTGTGCCATAAACAGATATGACTTATTAACCTATATGGTCCAAATAATGATGATCCAAGCTTCTTAGAAAATATATATAAGAATTTATCAACTCTACAAGCAACACTAGACTCTATTATTATAGTGGGAGATTATAATACTGTTTTAAATACTGATATGTACCTTGTTTTTAACTAGGACAGAATAATTTATAACTGACTTTTTCCGACACAACATAGGTACAGCAGATCTCCTTATTGCCTAAAAGAGTCCATACTAACAAAGGAAATTGAAGGACTAACAGTACAGATATAATTATTATTTTTACTTTTACCCCTTTTTCTCCCCAATTTCATGGTATCCAATTGGTAGTTACAGTCTTGTCTCATCACTGCAACACCTGTATGGACTCGGGAGAGGCGAAGGTCGAGAGCCATGCATCCTCCGAAACACGACCCAACCAAGCAACACTGCTTCTTGACGCAATGCCTGCTTAACCCGGAAGCCAGCCACACCAATGTGTCGGAGGAAACACCATACACCTGGCGACCGTGTACGAAAAAACTTTTGATAAATTACGACTGGGGTTTATATATAAATGCCTGGAATATTTCAATTTGAGAATCTCTTATAAAATTGGTTAAAGTTATGTATAGTAGGTGTAAAATGGTAAATAATGGCTACATCTCAGAAAGTTTTAAACTGTCGAGGAGTAAAACAAGGTTGTCCACTATCGGCATATCTATTTATTATTGCCATCGAAATTTTAGCTGTTAAAATTAGATCCAACAATAATATTAAGGAATTAGAAATCCATGGCTTAAGAACGAAGATGTTATTGTACATTGTACATGTTTTCTTTTAAATCCACAATAAGAATCCCTCCACGGCTACATAGAGGATCTAGATACTTTTTCTAACCTCTCTGGATTAAAACCAAATTATGATACTATATTACATATTGGATCACAAAAAAATTTAACTTTTATATTACCATGTAGTTCACCAAAAAAATATCTGACGGGGATGTGGACATTCTCGGTATACATATCCCGAAAGAAAGAAATCTCACTCCAATACATTTTAATAGAAAGTTAGCAAAAATAGATAAGATCTTGCTACCATGAACAGGAAAATACCGGTCTATTTGTGGAAAAATCATCCTGATTGAACTCTTTAGTCATATCACAGTTTACCTATTTGCTTATGGTTTTGCCTACACCTAGTGACCTGCTTTATAAATTATATGAGCAAAAAATATTGAATTTGATTTGGAATGGCAAGCCAGGCAAAATTAAAAGGGCCTATTGATGATGATATATATGATGAACATGAATTCGGAGGGCAGAAATTAAATATCAAAGCATTAGACCTCTCACTAAAGGCATCAGTCATAAAGTTATACTTAAATCCAAAATTGTTCTCTAGTATATTAGTAAGAATGTCTCACCCCATGTTCCAGAATGGCTTTTTTCCCTTTATTCAGATTACAACCGCTCACTTTTGGTTATTTGAAAACTAAATAATCTCGAAAATGTTCTCTTTTAAACAAGCCATAGAAAGTTGGTTGCAATTTCAATTTAATCCACCTGAAAAGACAGAACAAATAAATTCAAGTATTGTGGTTAAACTAAAATATACAAATTGATAAAAAGGTAAAGGTATAATCTTTGTAAATGATATAAAGACTGGTGGAGTTACAGTGCCTTGCGAAAGTATTCGGCCCCCTTGAACTTTGCGACCTTTTGCCACATTTCAGGCTTCAAACATAAAGATATAAAACTGTATTTTTTTGTGAAGAATCAACAACAAGTGGGACACAATCATGAAGTGGAACGACATTTATTGGATATTTCAAACTTTTTTAACATATCAAAAACTGAAAAATTGGGCGTGCAAAATTATTCAGCCCCCTTAAGTTAATACTTTGTAGCGCCACCTTTTGCTGCGATTACAGCTGTAAGTCGCTTGGGGTATGTCTCGATCAGTTTTGCACATCGAGAGACTGAAATTTTTTCCCATTCCTCCTTGCAAAACAGCTCGAGCTCAGTGAGGTTGGATGGAGAGCATTTGTGAACAGCAGTTTTCAGTTCTTTCCACAGATTCTCGATTGGATTCAGGTCTGGACTTTGACTTGGCCATTCTAACACCTGGATATGTTTATTTTTGAACCATTCCATTGTAGATTTTGCTTTATGTTTTGGATCATTGTCTTGTTGGAAGACAAATCTCTGTCCCAGTCTCAGGTCTTTTGCAGACTCCATCAGGTTTTCTTCCAGAATGGTCCTGTATTTGGCTCCATCCATCTTCCCATCAATTTTAACCTGTTGCGACGACCAAACCCGGATCCGGGATTCTATTTATAGACCTAAGCTCATTACCATAACGCAACGTTAACTATTCATGAAAATCGCAAATGAAATGAAATAAATATGCTCTCTCTCAAGCTTAGCCTTTTGTTAACAACACTGTCATCTCAGATTTTCAAAATATGCTTTTCAACCATAGGAAAACAATCATTTGTGTAACAGTAGCTAGCTAGCGTAGCATTTAGCGTTAGCATTAGCGTTAGCATTTAGCAGGCAACTATCACAAAAACAAGTAAAGCCTTCAAATAAAATAACTTACCTTTGAAGAACTTCTGATGTTTTCAATGAGGATACTCTCAGTTAGATAGCAGATGCTCAGTTTTTCCAAAAAGATTCTTTGTGTATTAGAAATAGCTCCGTTTTGTACATCACATTTGGCTACCAAAAAAAAAAAAAACGAAAATTCAGCCCTCAAAACGTGAACTTTTTTCCAAATTAACTCCATAATATCGACTGAAACATGGCAAACGTGGTTTAGAATCAATCCTTAAGGTGTTTTTCCACATATCTCTTCAATGATATATCCTTCGTGGAAGCCTGGTTTCTCCTTGCTCTCAAATGGAAAAATAATTGCAACTGGCTTTACGCTCCAATTTCGACGCAGGGACACCAGGCGGACACTTGGAAAATGTAGTCTCTTATGGTCAATCTTCCAATGATATGCCTACAAATACGTCACAATGCTGCTAACACCTTGGGGGAACGACAGAAAGTGTAGGCTCATTCCTTGCGCAATCACAGCCATATAAGGAGACAATGGAAAACAGAGCTTCAGAAATTCTGCTCATTTCCTGGTTGACGCATCATCTTGGTTTCGCCTGTAGAATGAGTTCTGGGGCACTTACAGACAATATCTTTGCAGATTCTGAAACTTCAGAGTGTTTTCTTTCAAAAACTGTCAAGTATATGCATAGTCGAGCATCTTTTCGTGACAAAATATCGCGCTTAAAACGGGAACGTTTTTTATCCAAAAATGAAATAGCGCCCCTAGAGATCAAAGAGGTTAACCATCTTCCCTGTCCCTGCTGAAGAAAAGCAGGCCCAAACCATGATGCTGCCACCACCATGTTTGACAGTGGGGATGGTGTGTTCAGCTGTGTTGCTTTTACGCCAAACATAACGTTTTGCATTGTTGCCAAAAAGTTCAATTTTGGTTTCATCTGACCAGAGCACCTTCTTCCACATGTTTGGTGTGTCTCCCAGGTGGCTTGTGGCAAACTTTAAACAACACTTTTTATGGATATCTTTAAGAAATGGCTTTCTTCTTGCCACTCTTCCATAAAGGCCAGATTTGTGCAATATACGACTGATTGTTGTCCTATGGACAGAGTCTCCCACCTCAGCTGTAGATCTCTGCAGTTCATCCAGAGTGATCATGGGCCTCTTGGCTGCATCTCTGATCAGTCTTCTCCTTGTATGAGCTGAAAGTTTAGAGGGACGGCCAGGTCTTGGTAGATTTGCAGTGGTCTGATACTCCTTCCATTTCAATATTATCGCTTGCACAGTGCTCCTTGGGATGTTTAAAGCTTGGGAAATCTTTTTGTATCCAAATCCGGCTTTAAACTTCTTCACAACAGTATCTCGGACCTGCCTGGAGTGTTCCTTGTTCTTCATGATGCTCTCTGCGCTTTTAACGGACCTCTGAGACTATCACAGTGCAGGTGCATTTATACGGAGACTTGATTACACACAGGTGGATTGTATTTATCATCATTAGTCATTTAGGTCAACATTGGATCATTCAGAGATCCTCACTGAACTTCTGGAGAGAGTTTGCTGCACTGAAGGTAAAGGGGCTGAATAATTTTGCACGCCCAATTTTTCAGTTTTTGATTTGTTAAAAAAGTTTGAAATATCCAATAAATGTCGTTCCCTTTCATGATTGTGTCTCACTTGTTGTTGATTCTTAACAAAAAAATACAGTTTTATATCTTTATGTTTGAAGCCTGAAATGTGGCAAAAGGTCGCAAAGTTCAAGGGGGCCGAATACTTTCGCAAGGCACTGTATGTCACACATGCAGCTAACACAGACATACGGAAATGTCTGCTCAACCCAAAAATGGAAGCGGGACAAAGTAAGGAACTTGTCTTTTGGCCCTGCATTAAAGACCAAAATTGGTCAAAGAAAATTGTGATATAAAATATACCACTTTCATTTAAGGACCAAAACAAATGTATAGCTGTGCCAGTGTAACCAATGTAAAATGGCTAGCCAGTTAGCGGTGGTGCGCTCTAATAGCGTTACAATCGGTGACGTCACTCGCTCTGAGACCTTAAAGTAGTCGTTTTCCTTGCTCTGCAAGGGCCGCGGCTTTTGTGGAGCGATGGGTAACGATGCTTCGTGGGTGTCAGTTGTTGATGTGGGCAGAGGGTCCCTGGTTCAAGCCCGGTTAGGGGACGGACTAAAGTTAAACTGTTACACCATATAAATTGCGAAATAGTTGGGAAGGGATTTTGATGTACCGATTCCATGGCACATGGTTTATGAATTGACATTCAAAACTTGCAATCAATATAATGTTATATATGGGGGATACAATCTTCTCAGCTCTGCAGATTTTGCCAGCGAGAAGGCGGAGTCATTTATTTTGGAACTGTCCAGATGTAGCTCGTTTTGTCACAGGTCCAGGGATGGCTGAAGAATTGCAACATTTACCTAGAGCTAACGCTGCAGATAGCAATACAGGGTGATTTGAAAAGTCAGTCAATCGATCAATAATGAGATCAATAATGATTTCAGCAAAAAAAAAAAATTTACAATCTGTAGAAACTATGAGAATAGAAAGGTTCAGTACTTTTGTGAAGCCTCACAGCACAGTTAAAATAATGGCAAGTAGTAATCCGAGATGGGAGGGGTTGAATGGAGTTGAAGGGTGGGACTAATAACAAATGTAAAACATACGGGGTCTGTAAAATGTATATAGGTTCAGAACCTTTGAAATAGCACAGTTACAAATATATGGCAAATAGAACATCAGTAATAGAGGTAGGCCAGGACTAAAAACAAAATAAAATATATCTATTGTAAAATAGATTGTCTGTAAAATGTGCATAGTATGTATAAGCTGGAAGTAGAAGCCTAAGTGTTATTGTTTATTAGTTTACTCCAATTGGGGGAGGGGTGGTAGGGTTTGCAGGGAATAATAAAATAAGGTATTGGTACGTGGAGTGGAACAGGGAAATCCAAGAGCAGACTCAGCCGAGGAAACTGGGATGAAGCAACCAAGGTATTTATTACAACACAGGGGGAGATGGAGTGCAGGCCAGGGGAAGCTCTGGTGGGTTGCAGGAAACCAGGTACGGAGGCTGAGGTGAGAGGGGTTGGGACAGGGTAAGCAGTTCAAGGGGAATCCAAGGAAGTAGTGGATTGTGGAATCCAGGACAGAGTAGCAGGATGACGAGATGTGGGACTGGAGACAGGGACCAGATTCAGAGCGGGCAGAACTGTAGCGGAGAGGAAAACAGCGTCAGGCAAGGAAAACTGGCATAACAGGTCCTGAATAGTAACAAACTGCTAGAACTGTAGACTGACTGAGCAGGGATAACGATCTGGCAGCGTGGAAGTGGCAGTCCTGAGTATTTGTAGAGGTCTTGATTATGAAACAGGTTGCAGCTGGTGGGGATCTGCTCTGACTCTAGCATACCTATCTCCGCCCACACAATCACACACACACAGAGAGAGGGAGAGGGAGAGAGTACTGGGGGAGTGGCGGCAGGTCAAGGAGACACAGGATGAGCAGTAGAGGACGTTGCAGGAGCAGATGTGACAGGTATATTTTTTTTAAAAAGTGTGTGTGTATATATGTGTATATATATATGTATGTATGAATGTTTATACTAATATATATATATATATATATATTACCGTTCAAAAGTTTGGGGTCACTTAGAAATGTCCTTGTTTTCCATGAAAACATACATGAAATTAGTTGCAAAATGAATAGGAAATATAGTGAAGATGTTGACAAGATTATAAATATTTATTTTTTATTGAAATAATAATTGTGTCCTTCAAACTTTGCTTTCGTCAAAGAATCCTCCATTTGCAGCAAATACAGCCTTGCAGACCTTTGGTATTCTAGTTGTCAATTTGTTGAGGTAATCTGAAGATATTTCACCCCATGCTTCCTGAAGCACAAGTTGGATTGGCTTGATGGGCACTTCTTAGGTACCATACGGTCAAGCTGCTCCCACAACAGCTCAAGAGAGTTGAGACCCTGTGACTGTGCTGGCCACTCCATTATAGACAGAATACCAGCTGACTGCTTCTTCCGTAAATAGTTCTTGCTAATTTGGAGCTGTGCTTTAGGTCATTGTCCTGTTGTAGGAGGAAATTGGATCCAATTAACCCGCCGTCCACAGGGCATGGCGTTGCAAAATGGAGTGATAGCCTTCCTTCTTCAAAATCCCTTTTAACCTGTACAAATCTCTCACTTTACCACCACCAACGCACCCCCAGACCATCACATTGCCTCCGCCATGCTTGACAGATGGCGTCAAGCACACCTCCATCATCTTTTCATTTTTTTTTTGCGTCTCACGGATGTTCTCCTTTGTGATCCAAACACCTCAAACTTAGATTTGTCTGTCCATAACACTTTTTTCCAATCTTCCTCTGCCCAGTGTCTGTGTTATTTTGCCCATCTTAATCTTAGCTTTTTATTGGCCAGTCTGAGATATGGCTTTTTCTTTGCAACTCCGCCTAGAATGCCAGCATTCCACTTCACTGTTGACTTTGAGACTGGTGTTTTGCGGGTGCTATTTAATGAAGCTGCCAGTTTTGTGAGGTGTCTGTTCTCAAACTAGACGCTCTAATGTACTTGTCCTCTTGCTCAGTTGTGCACCAGGGCCTCTCACTCCTCTTTCTATTCTGGTTAGAGCCAGTTTGCGCTGCTCTGTGAAGGAAGTACAGTGCCTTGCGAAAGTATTCGGCCCCCTTGAACTTTGCGACCTTTTGCCACATTTCAGGCTTCAAACATAAAGATATACAACTGTATTTTTTTGTGAAGAATCAACAACAAGTGGGACACAATCATGAAGTGGAACGACATTTATTGGATATTTCAAACTTTTTTAACAAACCAAAAACTGAAAAATTGGGCGTGCAAAATTATTCAGCCCCCTTAAGTTAATACTTTGTAGCATCACCTTTTGCTGCGATTACAGCTGTAAGTCGCTTGGGGTATGTCTCTATCAGTTTTGCACATCGAGAGACTGAAATTTTTTCCCATTCCTCCTTGCAAAACAGCTCGAGCTCAGTGAGGTTGGATGGAGAGCATTTGTGAACAGCAGTTTTCAGTTCTTTCCACAGATTCTCGATTGGATTCAGGTCTGGACTTTGACTTGGCCATTCTAACACCTGGATATGTTTATTTTTGAACCATTCCATTGTAGATTTTGCTTTATGTTTTGGATCATTGTCTTGTTGGAAGACAAATCTCCGTCCCAGTCTCAGGTCTTTTGCAGACTCCATCAGGTTTTCTTCCAGAATGGTCCTGTATTTGGCTCCATCCATCTTCCCATCAATTTTAACCATCTTCCCTGTCCCTGCTGAAGAACAGCAGGCCCAAACCATGATGCTGCCACCACCATGTTCGACAGTGGGTATGGCGTGTTCAGGGTGATGAGCTGTGTTGCTTTTACGCCAAACATAACGTTTTGCATTGTTGCCAAAAAGTTCAATTTTGGTTTCATCTGACCAGAGCACCTTCTTCCACATGTTTGGTGTGTCTCCCAGGTGGCTTGTGGCAAACTTTAAACGACACTTTTTATGGATATCTTTAAGAAATGGCTTTCTTCTTGCCACTCTTCCATAAAGGCCAGATTTGTGCAATATACGACTGATTGTTGTCCTATGGACAGAGTCTCCCACCTCAGCTGTAGATCTCTGCAGTTCATCCAGAGTGATCATGGGCCTCTTGGCTGCATCTCTGATCAGTCTTCTCCTTGTATGAGCTGAAAGTTTAGAGGGACGGCCAGGTCTTGGTAGATTTGCAGTGGTCTGATACTCCTTCCATTTCAATATTATCGCTTGCACAGTGCTCCTTGGGATGTTTAAAGCTTGGGAAATCTTTTTGTATCCAAATCCGGCTTTAAACTTCTTCACAACAGTATCTCGGACCTGCCTGGTGTGTTCCTTGTTCTTCATGATGCTCTCTGCGCTTTTGACGGACCTCTGAGACTATCACAGTGCAGGTGCATTTATACGGAGACTTGATTACACACAGGTGGATTGTATTTATCATCATTAGTCATTTAGGTCAACATTGAATCATTCAGAGATCCTCACTGAACTTCTGGAGAGAGTTTGCTGCACTGAAAGTAAAGGGGCTGAATAATTTTGCACGCCCAATTTTTCAGTTTTTGATTTGTTAAAAAAGTTTGAAATACCCAATAAATGTCGTTCCACTTCATGATTGTGTCCCACTTGTAGTTGATTCTTCACAAAAAAATACAGTTTTATATCTTTATGTTTGAAGCCTGAAATGTGGAAAAAGGTCGCAAAGTTCAAGGGGGCCGAATACTTTCGCAAGGCACTGTAGTACACAGCGTTGTACGAGATCTCGCATGGAATAGCCTTCATTTCTCAGAACAAGAATAGACGGACGAGTTTCAGAAGAAGGTTCTTTGTTTCTGGCCATTTTGAGCCTGTAATCGAATCCACAAATGCTGATGCTACAGAAACTCAACTAGTCTAAACAAGGCCAATTGTATTTATTCTTTAGTCAGGACAACAGTTTTCAGCTGTGTTAACATAATTGCGTTAGGGTTTTCTAATGATCAGTTAGCCTTTTAAAATGATAATTCAAGTTTATCTAACACAACGTGCCATTGGAACAGAGGAGTGATGGTTGCTGATAATGGGCCTCTGTACGCCTATGTAGATATTCCATTAAAAAAATCAGCCGTTTCCAGGCCTCCCGGGTGGTGCAGTGGTCTAAGGCACTGCCACCAGAGATTCTGGGTTCGAGCCGGCCGCGACCGGGAGTCTCATGGGGCGGCGCACAATTGTCCCAGCGTTGTCCGGTTTAGGGAGGGTTTGGCCGGCAGGGATATCCTTGTCTCATCGCGCACTAGCGACTCCTGTGGCGGGCCGGGCCCAGTGCACGCTGACCAGGTCGCTAGGTGTACGGTGTTTCCTCCGACACATTGGTGCGGCTGGCTTCCGGGTCGGATGTGCGTTGTGTCAAAAAGCAGTGCGGCTTGGTTGGGTTGTGTTTCGGAGGACGCATGGCTCTCGGCCTTCGCCTCTCCTGTGTCTGTACGGGAGTTGCAGCGATGAGACAAGACAGTAACTACTACTAATTGGATACCATGACATTTTTTTTATTCTGCCGTTTCCAGCTACAATAGTCATTTACAACATTAACAATGTCTACACTGTATTTCTGATCAATTTGATGTTACTTTAATGGACAAAAAAATAGCTTTTCTTTCAAAAACAAGGACATTTGTAAATGACCCCAAACTTTTGAATGGTAATGTATATGTATGTATTTGTGTGTATGTACACCAAGCTCTGTCAGGAGGAATGGGCCAACATTCACCCAACTTATTGTGGGAAGCGTGTGGAAGGCTACCTGAAATGTTTGCCCCAGTTAAACCATTTAAAGGCAATGCTACCAAATACTAATTGAGTGTATATAAACTTCTGACCCACTGGGAATGTCATGAAATTAATAAATGAAATAAATCGTTCTCTCTACTATTATTCTGACATTTCACATTCTTAAAATGAAGTGGTGATCCTAACTGACCTAAGACAGGGAATTTTTACTAGGATTAAATGTCAGGAATTGTGAAAAACTGAGTTTAAATGTATTTGGCTAAGGTGTGTGTAAACTTCTGACTTCAACTGTATATAGTTACCCCAAAAATATACTGGGTATTGTAAATTATGCAGACTATTACATTGATGGAAGCAACAATCTATCCGCAATATTAAAGCTGATCCACCCCCTAATAAAAAATACATTTAAAAAAAACATGACTTCAACAAGTGTTAACTAGACTTATTAACTAGAAGTACTCTGACAATTTGATTTCGACAATGCCATTTGCCCACTACATGGGATAAACAGCTGCAGGTGATTACGCTGTATCTAATGGCATATGCAGCGAGACAGTTATGCCCAGCAGTGCGATGGATCAGACTGTGTTTACATAAGACAACACATCGATTCGGCATGTGTTTTTCCGTTGCTCATCAGTCTTTAATAACTAGAACTATTCTAACCAGAGTGAATAGTACCTCAGTAGTAAAATACTGTGTACTATTACTCAGAGCAAGAACTACTTTGACCAGAGTGAGTGTGTACTTCTCAAAACTAGCATACTGTAAGTGTGCATTAATCAGAACTAGCACAACTCAGAACTAGCACACTGTGAGTCTTCCCTTCTCAGAACTACCACACACACTGTGAGTCTGCATTACTCATAACTAGCACAATGTGACGGTGCACTATTGACAGCCAAGCACAAAGTGCATAGCCCAGCACATAGTGACTGTGCACTATTGTCTACCTACACTGTGGAGGACTACACATAGCATACTAGCACACATTGGTTTTGCACCGTGAAGAGCTTTGCATGTAGTATTCAAGGACACGGTATAGCCTGTTTTACACTTAACCCACCATGAACAGATGAGCCAGTGCATGTTCTGTCTTCTGTGGTCAATATGGCTTAATAGGGTTTTAGTACCTCTGACAGCAAACAGACTCACATATTCAATCAATGAGGAAATAGGCCTGCCACCATTTTGTGTTTCAAAGCAGACCAGCTTTAATTTTTTTTATTTATTTCACCTTTATTTAACCAGGTAGGCTAGTTGAGAACAAGGTCTCATTTACAACTGCGACCTGGCCAAGATAAAGCATAGCAGTGTGAACAGACAACACAGAGTTACACATGGAGTAAACAATTAACAAATGGAGATCACCATCACACTATCCACTGTCCAAAATGGAGCCATGTCCAGCAAGTCCTGGACTAATAGACACTTTCAATGGAGAATCTCATTTGAACAGGTTTTTGTCCAAGATCTGTGTCCAGGAAACCAGCCCAAAGTATATAACCCACAGTGCTGTTGCAATGTGAGGCTGGTTGACTCTGATTCTGTTTTTCTGGGTTTCAGTCACGCGTCTGGAGGAGCGTGAGTCAGACATGAAGAAGGAGTACAACGCTTTGCACCAGCGACACACAGAGGTAGTAACAGCCGTGTGTGTGTGTGTTTGTGCATGGGAGAGTTTAGTATCTGACTCCATACTAGCTGCTAGGTTTGTATCTTGATGTAGTTTGGCTGGTACAATAGAATCAAGTCAATGGTATTACGTACAGCTTCCTCACTCATCCTCTATCTTCCTGTCAGATGATTCAAACATACGTGGAGCATATTGAGAGGTCCAAGATGCAACAGGCAGGGAACAACAGCCAGCCAGAAGGACCAGGCAGTGGACGGACGTGAGTGGCTGACTTAAAAAAACAAACATTTTCATCAGAAAACGTTATTATCCCCCAGTGAGGAATTCCATTGAGCAGCATACAGACAAAACAATACAGTTTGTATAGATATAATATAATTAGTTGTGACCTTTCTGGAAAGTGTGCATGGATGGGTGGGTGTGTTGGTGGGAGTGTGTGTGCAGAGGGAAGAGAATAGAAATTGATCCTGGCATAGCTAGTAGTAACAACTATGCTGAGGTATTGGTTGGTATGTGGTTTGTTGTGCTTGGGTTTAGTGTGCTGTAGTTGTGTTGTGCTGTGTGTGTTAGCCTGTGTTAGCTTGTTTTGTGACCAGTGATGTAGTGGTTTACCAAACAGGTTAGTAAAAGATGATCGCTGTTTGTGGTGAGTAAAATAACACTCCCTATACTTTCAATGCCCTTTTTCTGCAGAAGGTGGGTAAATGCTTGTGCAAAATAAAATATTTCACTAAACAAAATGTATGTGTGTTTACCCCCCACTACACCCCTTGTGACCTGTTTGGCTTCACTCTAATCACCATATGTCTGTCTCGTTGTCTCACTCTGTGCTCGTGCTGCTGTGTTGCACAGTCAACGCCACGTGTGGAGGAAAAGGTAAATCACTACCCCCAAAAACCTCTTTGCCTCTTACCCCCCCCATCCCTGTCCCCTCAATCCCAATCTCATTCAGTGTTTGTCAGTCTTGGTCCTGAGTATAGGACCCAGGTTCAAATACTTGAAAAATAATTTTAAACACTCAGATTTTGTTTGAGTCTCTTTGGAACTTTTCTATTGGTTTATAAAGCCAGGCAAGCTGAACCAGGCTCAGATATTTATTTCAGTAGTGCTGAGCGATTAGTGATTTTTGAAGTCTGTTCGGTTTCAGTTCGGTTATTTATTTTTTACATTAAAATGATTAGAGGTTTTTAATGGAGATGCCAAAAATAGTGAACATTCAAGTGCCAAAACATTGGAAATGTTCCATTGTCTCTGTCAGGTCCACAAATAGAGAATTCTTATTAAATAATTAAATATTTCAGTTGTGTATATTACTTAGTTTTATTTGACGACTTTATAATTTTCATTCCTTAAAGTCAGCATCTCGTCTCAACTGCTCAGGCAGTAGCAGCCAGCAAGACAACCATCTAACGTTATCTCTGTTCTCACCATACTGTGTTGTCTTTAGTCATCCTATTTAGCTAGGCTAGCCTGCCTAAGTATGCTGCAAAACTGTCAGACGAAATCATTTTACTAGTTCTTTAAAGTAGATAAGGCATACTTTCACAAACTTTCTATCCCTCACTCTCGGGTCTGTGTGTATCTAACCTAATGTAGCAGGCGTAAAAATGTATCCGAACCAGAAAAGAACAGGCACAATGGATTATGGCCATTGTAGTTAATTACCACATTTCTGAGCTGAGCTAGGTTGATTATTTGCTTAATGAAAACTACAACTCCCTTCAGCCCAGCATCCCATATAGTTCTGGACTTAATTTATCTGGTCAATGATTTGATTTCTATCTAGAGAAATGGCACTAAGAAAAAAATATATAACTCGATTTCAAGTAATTGAAACGACGGTGGTCAATTAGTTGTTTGTAATAACAACAAAAAAACTAAAATATGGTTAATCGCTCAGCACCTTTTCAGGTATTTAAAAACCCAGCTCTGCTGGGTATACAGGCGTTTGCTCAAGCCCAGCACTAACACACCTGATTCAACTACTAGGGGGCTTGTTGATTAGTTGAATCAGGTCTGCAGACACTGTGGTTCCCAGGACTAGGACTTGATGATCACTGCCCTGGCTCCATTGACCAACCAGCCTCTCCTTCTTGGACTAGAAGTTCCCCTGCCCCCACTATGTCCCAATATGGAATGACCCAGAGTTCGTGCCTTTGTCCTTTACCTTCTCCTCTATCACCAACTGTTTATGGTCTGTCTGTCTGTCTGTCTGTCTGTCTGTCTGTCGCGTAGCTGAATCGAGTGGAGACGAATGGATTCGGTTCAGTTAGTTCATGCAATCGTCCTGATGAGCCCTTCCCAGCTCGCTAGTTTATGCTTGTGGCTAGAAACTTCAGCGAGAATTTGAAACTTGTCTGCCGAAGTCGGGACTTGGAATGTATTCAGAATCATTATGTTTTTATCGGAGTAATATATATTTTTTAAGTAGACGTTAATAGCTTAGTTGTACTTATGTATTGCATATTGTTTTTTTGTGGTGTGGTTTTCATATAAGCCCTTGGGCTTCCAACCACACCTGCGCACTGTTTTTTTTGTTTTAATTTGTTTTTATCTGTATTGTTGTTTTCACTTGTTTGCTTTGGTGGAAAAAAGAAGAAAAAAATGTTGTTGCCGACAAACTCTCCCCATTGAGTAGTAGACTGTATCACGGTGACATCCATATGGTTACTACCAATTTTACACATTCTTTTTCATGTAGGCTGTTATCCTACTCAAGATAAAATCAATTGGGATGGAACAAATTGGCCATGTGATACAGCTACCCTGTGGTAAGCAACTCACGTCGGCAAGCCTTGATACCACATCGTTGCACTGGTCATTCGCACCGGCTTGACTGAACCCAATCCACTCGTCTCCACTTTACTCTCAGTTGCGCAACATACAGTATCGTCATCAATTTGGGCAACAGGCGAGTCCATATAGTCTCTCCCGTTTCTCCATAATATGGATATATTGTGTCATATTATGTTAGTCTGGTTTAGTGTCAGTCTGTCCAGTAGCTGGCTTTGTGTGTTGTGCTTAATTCAGGGGATTTTCAGTTTTATGTTATGCAACCCCAAAGTTAGCTTTCACGTCTCTCCAGATACCTAATGTACAGTATATTATCTCCCACCCTCCCTCTCTATCTCCCCCTCTCTCTGCCCCTCCCTCTCTCTATCTCCTGCTCTTTCTGCCCCTCTCCTCTCTCTTCCCCCTCACACCTCTCTCTCTGCCCCTCCCTCTCTATCTCATCCTCTCTGCCCCTCTCCTCTCTTTCCCCTCACCTCTCTCTCTGTCTTTCATTCTCATTATCTTTTTCTTCTCTCCCTCAAACCTTTACCCTTCCCCTCACCTCCTCTCCTCCCACCCCTCCCTCTGTCTTTTCCCCCAGCAGCAAGGTGGAGCGTCCCCCGTCATTGAGCTTGTACCCCAGTGGAGAGGGCATGGGAATGGTACGTGGGGGTCTCGGGGGGGGTGGGGGGGTGGGGGGGGGGGGGGTCGGGGACCAACGTCTGACAGGTCAGCGAGCTCAGCCAATCCCACCACACCTCTGGCTACCAGGTGTGATAGATGCTCTGTCCCAAATGGCACCCTATTCCCTTTATAGTGCACTACTTTTGACCAGAGCACTATGGGCCCTGGTTAAAAGTAGTACACTATAAAGGGGAATAGGATGCCATTTGGGACGCACTTGGACACTCCCCCTGGACCTCACATCTGCAGAACACGTCATGCCTCACGTCATGCCACACCCACCTTCATTCAGAATCATCCAGACACATCCCTCACGCCTGCTTGTGTCCCTTGTCTTCCAAGGGCCTTTCTTTGTGGTGTTTGTCGATTGTTTTTTTATGGCAGTGAGTGTAATGAAGACATGACATTGTATAAACAGATATGAGGAATACATTAATATTAGGACAAATATTACCATCAATTTGTGTTATTTCTTTTCACTTAAGTGCTTTTTTCTGCAATAATAGAACATAACTTAGCTTCTATTGTCCCATTTGCACCTGTCTTTACATCCCGTTTCACGTGTAAGGCTAAGTGTGATGCTTTGTTACTAAGTCTATGTGCAAGATTGTAAGTATATGCAAGATCGTGAACGATCCTTGCAAGAGAAGATCCCTGGCTTCTCTATTCTCCACCCTTCAGCCTAAATGTGCACTTGCATACTCTCCGTCATTGATTTTAAAGCATTGGCTTGCTGCAAACATTTCCACCATTGTTAAATCCATGAAGGGAAGTGTACACTTTGGGAGAAGGGGGAAGAATCGGGATGCAGCCCCTCTTTTACAATATAACCCCTTGACCTCTTTAACCCCTGACCTCTGATGCCCCAGGAGGATGGTTCCGAGTCGGACTCGGTGGCAGCCACGCCCAGTAGCACAGGAAGTAAGTCCAACACGCCCACGTCCTCCGTCCCTTCCGCCACCGTCACGCCCCTCAACGAGGGCTTCCTCCCGCCCGGCGAGTTCGACCCAATGCATGCTGTAAGCCGCGGCAGGAAGAGTGCTAAACGCCTCAGCAGAAACATGGAGGTGCAGGTCTCCCAGGAAACCAGGAACGTCAGCATTGGTGAGTGTAAAGTATAGTTACACACACGCACCCACGCACACACACGTTAGCATGAGTGGTTCATTGTGTGATCAGGGCCTGTATCATAAAGTCACTCAGAGAAGGAGTGCTGATCTAGGATCAGGTCCCCCCCTGTCCATGTAATCTTATTCATTATGATCTAAAAGGCAGAACTGATCCTAGATCACTCCTATTCTGAGATACTTTGTGAATACGGTATTGAGTGTGTATGATATTCTATCTGTACTCAGGTATGGGTAGCAGTGATGAGTGGTCAGAATTCCAAGAGATCATCGATTCCACCCCAGAGCTGGATATGTGTGTGGACCCCCGTCTTTATGGTGGAGGAAACAGGTAACACACACACACACACACACACACACACACACACACACACACACACACACACACACACACACAGCAATGATTAAATATCAGTGCGTGTGTCAGTCCTTCCCAGGGCATCGTGAACGAGGCATTCGGTATCAACACAGACTCCCTCTACCATGAGATCAAGGATGCCAAGTCTGACATCATCGGGGATGTTGACGCTGGGGCGGAGCTACTAGGTAAGCCAATCAGAGGAGTGTGGTATATGCAAATGAGCTATTGGAAGACAGCGTAGGCCAGTCTCTGGTGATGTTCCAGGCTGTCTACATTGTAAACATTAACCAATGGTTGCATTAACCAATGGTTGTGTGCCATGTCATCGACTGCACAGTCGTGTGTCAGATTGCTATTTCAAATTATGTGGTGAGCTGATATGTTAAACACCTATCCAGCATTGTGAGTTCTGGCATGCGTCTGGAACCCGACCTCTGTCTGCACTAAGTAAAGAGTCATTGGGAATGGAAGCTGCGGTGCTTAGTGCTAAGCTGGTGGGTGCCCCAAACGCCTCAAAAAGAGGAAAGGGTTATTCCTGTGAAATATGTTTAGCTTATTTTTTTTGTATAAATGTCACAATTAAGCACTATGTTTTGAGGCTGTGTCACCAGCTGTGTCACCGTTGCCATAGCACTGGCTGGCTCTGAACTTTAACCCTACACACGGCGGAATGTTCACCACCACCCCACATTCCCGGCAGCTCCCCCATCCTCCACTGCACTGCAAAGCACTCTAGGATATCACTTGCACCATGGCTGCAGTCCCCATTGATTTGATATATTTGAATGGTTGATTTTACAGGGCAAGCTAAATTATTCTTGATTTAGTCTTGGTTTACTTTCTGTTACTGGGTTTAGTTGACATAGCTTTATGATTGGTTTATTTCATTGCGATCATATTAGTTTATTGACCCGTGACCCTTCTCTATGCTTCCTCTCTCCCTTCCTGTGTATGCTGGACACGCCCCTAGGGGAGTTCTCAGGTGTGTATCTGAACCCTCTCTTTCTCAGACACACACATACACACACACCCCTGCCTCCCATCTTCCAATACATGAAGTTCCACGGTGTGCCTGTAGGCTTTACCCAATAACACAGTGCTGGCATTCCAGGCCACACCAGTTGTTTTAAATGTTGATCTAGTCCAGAGAATGCTCTTTTTGATTGGTTGGTCGTAATGTTACTAAGCTCAACTGAACCCTGTGGTCAATAAAGGTAAATCTCTCTGAGTTTAAACTGACTTCTAGTGTTCTCTGGTCTTGGACAGGTCCAAGCTCTCTTTTTACTCTCTGAAGCTTTAGTATATAACAAGTGCTTATCAGCATTCTCTCTTCTCTCTCTCTTTTATCTCACCCCATCTCTCTCTCTCTTTCTTTCTTTCTCCTCTCTCTCCCTGTTTCTCTTCCTCTCTCCCAGTCCGTGATGATTTTTTCGGTAAGGCTCCCTCTAGCCTTATTCAGCATCTCTAGAAGGTTGCTCATCTTCCCATGTTGTTGTGTCTGTCTGCGATGTCTCGTCTTTGCTGTGTTCCATGTTGTGATGCAATTTCCTATCTGTTCCTCTGCTGTGATGTCACTTCCTCCCATTTCCTGTTGGCTGTTATTTGAGTCTGGAAAGCTTTTTTTTTCTTCTTTTGTATTTGTTTTTCATCTTTGACTTAATTTCAGAGATCTATTCTCCTTTCATTTTAGCATGTTACAGCAAACACACTATCATATCTGTATTTATTTTGGGCTTTTCTTGGTTTCATTTCAGCTTGCGGAAGTTGGCTTAAACACGATGATGCTCCCCAAAACCTCCAAATGTTCATACATTACTGAAGTAGAATTAATCCATAAAAAGCCCCAGAATTCATATTCAAAGACGATTCATGTGTTCATGAAAAAAAGTTAGCTAAGTTTATAGTTAATGAACACTTGGAAAGTTCGTGAAGTGTTTATAGAGCTATAGAAGAATTCTGCTTGTGTTCTCTCCAGCTGTTTGGCAAGACAGACAGCACAAACAGATCTGGGACCAGGCTAGAAAGAGTGTTGTTAGTGCTAATCAATGCTAACACTAACGCTAGCTGATACGTCACAGGGATGGGCAAGGAGGTGGAGAATCTGCTGACGGAGAACAAACATCTTCTGGAGACCAAGTAAGTGTGTGTGTTTTAAACTTACTCTTGTTTGTTGTGCTGCTGCATATTAAAGATGGTTTGGTGCAAGATAGATTTACTAGGGGGGCTGTTCTTTTGCAAGGGTTGAGTAAAAATAAAAATATTTTGATGAATAGAGAGAGCACACACAGACATGCAAGGGTGTGTGTGTGTGTGTGTGTGTGTGTGTGTGTGTGTGTGTGTGTGTGTGTGTGTGTGTGTGTGTGTGTGTGTGTGTGTGTGTGTGTGTGTGTGTGTGTGTGTTTGAGAGTGATAGTAAGACACGTAGAGGAAGTTTTTTTTTTTTAATGTTTTTATTTAGTTTTGTCCATTTTTTTTGAGGTGGGGTTACAGGTACAAAAAAAACCAATCAAATAAATGAATGCAAGATGTCCCCATCCATCTGCCCGTCCTCCCTCCCCACCTGGAAACCATTATTGAGTTAAGCAGTATTGATTCCCATTTCGCCCCATTCAGAAATGCTCTGAACATCGTGAAGAACGACCTAATAGCCAAAGTGGATGAGCTCTCTGGGGAGCATGAGGTGCTGAGAGAGGAACTGGAGGCTCTTAGGACCGCCAAGAACAAAGTAGACACAAAGGTTAAAGAACTGGAAGAAGAGCTGAAGAGGTGAGGGGTGTTGGGAGTGTGTGCATGCGGGCATAGTGTGTGTGACTTTTGACTCTTATGACTCTTTGCCTCTTCAGGTTGAGAGCAGAGGCTCTGACTCTGGGAGCATCTCAGGACTCCAAGGATGAAGGAGGAGAAGATGTGAGTAAAACAAACAAACAAATAAACAAATTTACATTTAGTCATATAGAAGACATTCTTATCCAGAGCCACATATCACGGTTATAGAGTCATAAGATAGGTTTCCATCCAATTGGCAACAGATTTTCATGCGAATATTCTAAAATATGCTTCCATCGGAGATGTGTTTCCATCAAATTGACTTGTTGCGGATTAAAGGCTATGCGTGGTGACTTAGTGCACATAAAACACACTTTTGCAGTTAAACTCCCATGAACCAAATAAAAATACAATTTAAATGGGTTTCCATCAAATTTTCAATTCTACTGATGGTTTTGTGACAAATTATTTTTGTTATATTGCAAATGTGCCCAATCTGGTCTTGGCACATGCGCTCTAGCCAATACCTCACAGACACAGTCTGGTCTTGGCACATGCGCTCTAGCCACTACCTCACAGACACAGTCTGGTCTTGGCACATGCGCTCTAGCCACTACCTCACAGACACAGTCTGGTCTTGGCACATGCGCTCTAGCCAATACCTCACAGACACAGTCTGGTCTTGGCACATGCGCTCTAGCCACTACCTCACAGACACAGTCTGGTCTTGGCACATGCGCTCTAGCCACTACCTCACAGACACAGTCTGGTCTTGGCACATGCGCTCTAGCCAATACCTCACAGACACAGTCTGGTCTTGGCACATGCGCTCTAGCCAATACCTCACAGACACAGTCTGGTCTTGGCACATGCGCTCTAGCCAATACCTCACAGACACAGTCTGGTCTTGGCACATGCGCTCTAGCCAATACCTCACAGACACAGTCTGGTCTTGGCACATGCGCTCTAGCCACTACCTCACAGACACAGTCTGGTCTTGGCACATGCGCTCTAGCCACTACCTCACAGACACAGTCTGGTCTTGGCACATGCGCTCTAGCCAATACCTCACAGACACAGTCTGGTCTTGGCACATGCGCTCTAGCCAATACCTCACAGACACAGTCTGGTCTTGGCACATGCGCTCTAGCCAATACCTCACAGACACAGTCTGGGAATAGCCTACAACATGATGAGATTATTATGGACAAAATAGTGAGATCGATCATCACGTTACCAGAATAAGACCCTAGATATTTATTGGAGAGGATCATTAAGCTCATCAATGTGGACTTTCACCACTCTGTGAAGTTCATAACTTATTTCATTTGTATCCTAATAAACTGCATGCTTTCCCGAGTCGTAGTGGGAGGACCACACAACACATCATCGCGTGACTCCATTGTTTACTTCGATATGAAGCAACAATTTCATAGATTTTACTGAGTTACAGTTAATTTAAGGAAATCAGTCAATTGAAATAAATTCATTAGGCCTGAATCTATGCATTTCACAATACTGGGAATACAGATACTGTATGCATCTGTTGGTCACAGATACCCTTAAAAAAGTTTATGATAGAGAAATTAACATTCAGTTCTCTGGCAACAGTTCTGGTGGACATTCCTGCAGTCAGCATGCCAATTGCTCACTCCCTCAAAATTTGAGACATCTGTGGGATTGTGTTGTGTGTAACCACATTGTTGCACAAAACTTGAGAGAAATTAGCTTTTTGTGCATATGGAACATTTCTGTGATCTTTTATTTCAACTCATAAAACGTGGGACCAATACTTTACATTTTGCGTTTATATTTCTGTTCAGTGTATATCATTATTTACTCATAAAGGCGTTTCCACCGCCTTTTCTTGCATAATTAATTTTACAGACAGAAAAATATCTCACTTTGTCTAGCGTATTTTGTTTTGTCTACATTTATCTACATTTGCTATTTCCATCAGGCCTGTGGTGCAATTGTTTTATCCGACATGTACTTTACGCGCATTAAAAGGTTGGATGGAAACCTGGTTTCTGTAGGTAACATTTTCTTTAATAAAGCAGAAAAATCTAGTAAGAAAAGACTAGTGTGGTGGAATTATTGTAATAAAAAATGAGAGACTTTTAGATTTCTTCAAAACAATCAAACTTTATTATTTAATTACTGCAGTAATGGAGCTGGTTGGTAATCACCCCTGGAGGTGATCACTGAGAACTCAACGAGCTGGTTTGAGCCACAGCGTTTTATAGCAAAGTCCTTCCTCCTTCAGTTTACATGACAAACAACATATGTATGGAATGGGTCACGAGGTTAAGATTTATATGAAAGATACTTATAATTCACAGCAGACAGTATCTTCTGTAAAAACTGTCCGCATTGTGTGGAAACGAGGGTCTGGCCCCCCAACTCCACACTGAAGCCATCTCCCCCTGGTACCCCAGTACAGAAACATTAACTCATGTCAGTGTTAAATCCCCCAGAGGCCCACTTTCAGGTCACACAGACACAATAGAGTTATAAGAACTCTCTATTCTGTTGCATAAAACAACCATTTGATGCAATTACAGTTTTATAACATGGTCTGCACTTTTGCTTTCACACTAATGCAGCTGGTAGTGCAAGAAAGGCAAGTACAACAGTTATTTTTTGTTTTTTTTCAAATGTAGAATTACTGTAGTTGGTGGTAGATTTGTTGTATATGGGTTAATCCTGGGAGAATGCCACCTGCCAAATTACTATTGAGATTCTTGTGCCAGTTTTCTCTGTAGAACTGACCTTGGTAGTTTGACAGAAATGCCTTTGCAGGAGCCCTCAATCCTAATTGAGCTCATGTGAAATTCACAACCGCATTTCACATACCTACCTGTTCAACTAAGATTAGCTAGGGCAGGGGTTCCCAATTTGTTTTAGCCCACGACCCCATTTTTATATAAAAAAAAATTTGCGACCCCACCATGTAACAAAGTGATGTAATCAACAGTCAATGTTTTTACTTCTACTTTTGACAGTATTTCAATCTACAGGAAGTATGGTTTGAAGTGACTGAAATGCATCAGAAAGGTATTGGGAAGTTCAGAAGGTCACCAGGCAATAATTTTGTATGATCTTGTTTATATATTTTATCCCAGTCTGATTTAGTACCTGGTCTCGTCCACTGTTCTGATGAGTCCTGTGTGGCTTGTTGGCATTGTAGAGTGGCACACATATAATGCATTCGGAAAGTATTCAGACCCCTTCACTTTTTCCACATTTTGTTACGTTTAGGGCTATGGCGGTCATGAAACTTTGTCAAATGGTGATTGTCAGGCAAATAACTGCCAGTCTGACGGTAATTGACTGTTAATTATCATGAACACATTTAGCATCTCCTTCCTTCCACGCATAGCCTACATTTTAAAAAGTCTAATATATCCATGTAATATAGCCTACACCAGTGGTTCCCAAACTTTTTATAGTCCCATACCCCTTCAAACATTCAACCTCCAGCTACGTACCCTCTCTAGCACCAGGGTCAGCGCACTCTCAAATGTTGTTTTTTGCCATCATTGTAAGCCTGCCACACACACTATACAATACATTTATTAAACATAAGAATGAGTGTGAGTTTTTGTCACAACCCGGCTCATAGGAAGTGACAAAAAGCTCTTATAGGACCAGGGCACAAATAATAATAATCAATAATTTGGCTCTTTATTTAACCATCTTACATGTAAAACCGTATTTGTTCATTGGAAATTGTGAATAACTCACCACAGGTTAATGAGAAGGGTGTGCTTGAAAGGATGCACATAACTCTGCAATGTTGGGTTGTATTGGAGAGAGTCTCAGTCTTCAATCATTTTCCACACACAGTCTGTGCCTGTATTTAGTTTTCATGCTAGTGAGGGCCGAGAATCCACTCTCACATAGGTACGTGGTTGCAAAAGTCATCAGTGTCTTAACAGCGCGATTTGCAACAAGGCGGGATACTCTGAGCGCAGCCCAATCCAGAAATCTAGCAGTGGCTTCTGATTAAATAAAATTTTCACAGGACCGCTTGTTTAAATTTCGATGAGGCTCTCTTGTTCAGATTTTTTTATTTTATTTTTATTTTATTTTTTATTTCACCTTTATTTAACCAGGTAGGCTAGTTGAGAACAAGTTCTCATTTGCAACTGCGACCTGGCCAAGATAAAGCATAGCAGTGTTAACAGACAACACAGAGTTACACATGGAGTAAACAATTAACAAGTCAATAACACAGTAGAAAAAAAAGAGAGTCTATATACATTGTGTGCAAAAGGCATGAGGAGGTAGGCGAATAATTAAAATTTTGCAGATTAACACTGGAGTGATAAATGATCAGATGGTCATGTACAGGTAGAGATATTGGTGTGCAAAAGAGCAGAAAAGTAAATAAATAAAAACAGTATGGGGATGAGGTAGGTAAAATTGGGTGGGCTATTTACCGATAGACTATGTACAGCTGCAGCGATCGGTTAGCTGCTCAGATAGCAGATGTTTGAAGTTGGTGAGGGAGATAAAAGTCTCCAACTTCAGCGATTTTTGCAATTCGTTCCAGTCACAGGCAGCAGAGAACTGGAACGAAAGGCGGCCAAATGAGGTGTTAGCTTTAGGGATGATCAGTGAGATACAACTGCTGGAGCGCATGCTACGGGTGGGTGTTGTCATCGTGACCAGTGAACTGAGATAAGGCGGAGCTTTACCTAGCATGGACTTGTAGATGACCTGGAGCCAGTGGGTCTGGCGACGAATATGTAGCGAGGGCCAGCCGACTAGAGCATACAGGTCGCAGTGGTGGGTGGTATAAGGTGCTTTAGTAACAAAACGGATGGCACTGTGATAAACTGCATCCAGTTTTCTGAGTAGAGTGTTGGAAGCTATTTTGTAGATGACATCGCCGAAGTCGAGGATCGGTAGGATAGTCAGTTTTACTAGGGTAAGTTTGGAGGCGTGAGTGAAGGAGGCTTTGTTGCGGAATAGAAAGCCGACTCTATATTTGATTTTAGATTGGAGATGTTTGATATGAGTCTGGAAGGAGAGTTTACAGTCTAGCCAGACACCTAGGTACTTATAGATGTCCACATATTCTAGGTCGGAACCATCCAGGGTGGTGATGCTAGTCGGGCGTGCGGGTGCAGGCAGCGAACGGTTGAAAAGCATGCATTTGGTTAATATCGGTAAGTGGACTAGAGGCAGGGCATGAAAGGGATAACGAATCCAGTTGTTTGTGTCATCCGTTTCGGGAAAGTACCTGCGTTATTCCGCGCCCAGCTCACTCAGGTGCTTCGCTATATCACATTTGACATTGTCCGTAAGCTTGAGTTCATTTGCACTCCGAAAAGCATACAATGATGGAAAGACCTGTGTGTTGTCCTTTTAATGCAGACAGAGAAGAGCTCCAACTTGTTAATCATAGCCTCAATTTTGTCACGCACATTGAATATAGTTGCGGAGAGTCCCTGTAATCCTAGATTCAGATCATTCAGGCAAGAAAAAACATCACCCAGATAGGCCAGTCGTGTGAGAAACTCGTCATCATGCAAGCGGTCAGACAAGTGAAAATTATGGTCAGCAAAGAGAGTAACGGTCAATGTGATTGAGGCCATCACTTTTTAATAGAGACCATCACTCTTGTTTTCTCACGCAATTGCATAGCCTATAGAAATGTTGCGGAACATGAACTCATGGGCTCTCATGAAGTGTTTGATTCGATTTTCGAATACATTTGCATTGCTGTCAGGGTGATTAGAGGGCCAATAGAGGCTCGTGACCACCGGTGTAGCGGTAATACGGTCACCGTAACGGCCCTGGTTACGTTACAGCCTTATTTGAAAATGGATTCAATTGCTATTTTCCCTCATCAATCTACACACAATAGCCCATAATGACAAAGTAAAAACAGGGTTTTAGAATATTTAGCAAATGTATTAAAAATAAAAAAATATCACATTTACATAAGTTTTCAGACCCTTTACTCAGTACTTTGTGGAAGCACCTTTGGCAGCGATTAAGCCTCGAGTCGTCTTGGATATGACGCTACAAGCTTGGCAGATCTGTATTTGGGGAGTTTCTCCCATTCTTCTCTGCAGATCCTCTCAAGCTCTGTCATGTTGGACGGGGAGCATCGCTGCACAGCTATTTTCAGGTCTCTCCAGAGATGTTCGATCGGGTTCAAGTCCGGGCTCTAGCTGGGCCACTCAAGGACATTCAGAGACTTTCCCCGAAGCCAATCCTGCGTTGTCTTGGCTGTGTGCTTAGGGTCGTTGTCCTGTTGGAAGGTGAACCTTTTCCCCAGTCTGAGGTCCTGAGCGCTCTGGAGCAAGTTTTCATTAAGGATCTCTCTGTACTTTGCTTCGTTCATCTTTCCCTCGATCTTGACTAGTCTCCCAGTCCCTACCATTGAAACACATCCCCACAGCAAGATGCTGCCACCACCATGCTTCACCGTAGGGATGGTATTGGCCAGGTGATGAGCGGTGCATGGTTTCCTCCAGATGTGACTCTTGGCATTCCGTCTGGTCACTCTACTATAAAGGCCTGATTGGTGGAGTGCTGCAGAGATAGTTGTACTTTTGGAAGGTTCTTCCATCTCCACAGAGGAACTCTGGAGCTCTGTCAGTGACCACCGGGTTCTTGGTCACCTCCCTGTCCAAGGCCCTTCTCCCCCGATTGCTCAGTTTGGTCAGCTCTAGGAAGAGTCTTGGTGGTTCCAAACTTCTTCCATTTAAGAATGATGGAGGCCACTGTCTTCTTGGGAACCTTCAATGCTGCAGAAATGTTTTGGTACCCTTCCCCAGATCTGTGCCTCGACACAATCCTGTCTCGGAGCTCTACGTACAATTCCATCAACTGTATGGCTTGGTTTTTGCTCTGAGCTGCACTGTCAAATGTGGACCTTATATAGACAGGTGTGTGCCTTTCCAAATCATGTCCAATCAATTGAATGTACCACAGGTGGACTCCAATCAAGTTGTAGAAGCTCAATTTTAAGGCTCATAGCAAAGGTTTTGAATATTTATGTAAATAAGTTATTTCTGTTAGTTATTTGTAATACATTTACATCTAAAATCCTGTTTTCGCTTTGATGTTATGGGGTATTGTGTGTAGATTGAGGGAAAAAATTATTTAATACATTTTAAAATAAGGCTATAACGCAACAACATTTGGAAAAAGTGAAGGGGTCTAAATTCTTTCCGAATGCACTGTACGTGTTCCTTAGACTCTTATCTTTAAGTGATGGGGTCCAAATATTTTGCAGTTTAAACCATTGAAAAGATAGAGGCATTTGTTGGAAGATAACAGAAACCTCTCTGTTTATTACAACCACATCTAGCGGCTACTGGAGATTCTCTCGCGACCCCATTTTCAAATCAGGTGACCCCTATTTTGGGAAACTATAAGGGCACAAGGCGAGACCAAAATGCAGACACAGGAGGCAGATGGTTGAGCTCTGATATTTATTACGCCAAAAGGGGTAGGCAAAAGACAGGTCGGGGACAGGCGAGAGTTCATAAACCAGGTCAGAGTCAAAACAGTACAAGGGGATAGGCAGGCTCGAGGTCAGAACAGAGTGGTCAGGCAGGTGGAAACAGCGTCAGGACAGGCAAGGGTCAAAACCATGATGGCTAGGAAAAAACAGAGACTGGGAAATAGGAGCTAGTTGACTTGGCAAAACAAGCCGAACTGGCACAGAGAGACAGGAAACACAGGGATAAATACACCGGGGACTAATGGGGAAAACAGGAGACACCTGGAGGTGGGTGGAGACAATCACCAAAACTGGTGAAACAGATCAGGGTGTGACAGAAATGCTGATCTAGGGGCATGTTAAGCTAACTATGCCTCTTGGGTTGGCATTGAATAGTTTTCTTTCTGAAAATGTTGTGAAAAAGAACATTTCTGATAGCCAGCACAGAACAGTTTGGGGTCAGCAGGCACAACAGTGTAAAAGGGTATGAATATGCCCTCTTTCCTCCCCCTTCTCTCTTCTTCCCTTCTCATCTTCCCCTCTCTCTTCCTCTCTTCTCTCCCCCTTCTCTCTTCCCCCATTTCTCCCCCTCCTTTTCTCCCTCAGTACTCGTCTCCAATGGTGGATGGGGATGTGACTATGACGCAGCGTCGGCGTTTCACGCGGGTAGAGATGGCCAGGGTCCTGATGGAGAGGAACCAGTACAAGGAGAGACTAATGGAACTACAGGAGGCCGTCCGGTGGACAGAGATGATCAGGTGATGACAGGAGAAGGAGGAGTGGGAGGAGGGGAGTGAGGGGTGAAAGGGAGAGGAACCAGTACAAGGATAGGCTAATGGAGATGCTGTCGGCCGTCTGGTGGACAGAGAGGATCAGGAAAGGCAGGCCGTATCTCCTATATTTAGCATGACAATGACCAAAGACGTTGGCAAGACCAACAGATCTGTGACCAGGCTAGATATATGCTGCTCCCATGATTTATTCCTGCAAAAACATGTCTCTCTCTGTCTCCTCAGGGCATCCAGGGAGAGTCCTCAGATGCAGGAGAAGAAGAAATCCACCATCTGGCAGTTGTGAGTTATTATCAGTGGCATGCAGCATAAAGGTGTCAGCATACTTCAGTTCGGCTAGCACCTAGTTTGGCTGGAACCGAACGAGTGTGCTCGCATACTCCCTTAAAAGATGTTCTCTTGAAAAATTAGAAAAAAGCGGCACTAGTTCTGTTTGTCAATTTTGAGACGACTCAAAATAGTCCTAATTAATCTAAGATAACTCAATAAATCAGTCATTTATTTTGACGTTTTTGCCGAGGAGTTCTTAGTTACAATATTATATCTAAACTAAGATGTTTGGTGCAGTATTTTTTTTGTGTTGAAAACGAGTCGTCTCTTGTTAAATGACCACAGACTTTATAGAAGAATCCCTACTGTTGACCAATCACGACGAAGGGACGTAGACTTCGGCTTGCCTCAAAAAAATGTTGTGTGCCCGAACAGCCAAAAAAACCCTTACCCGAAATCCAAAACGAACAGAAACGTCACAAAATGCCGTCAGCATATACAGTTGAAGTCGGAGGCCATTTCTGACATTTAATCCTAGTAAAATTTCCTTAGGTCAGTTAGAATCACCACTTCATTTTAAGAATGTGAAATGTCAGAATAATAGTAGAGAGAATTATTTATTTCAGCTTTTATTTATTTTATCACATTCCCAGTGGGTCAGAAGTTTACATACACTCAATCAGCATTGCCTTTAAATTGTTTAACTTGGGTTAAATGTTTCAGGTAGCCTTCCACAAGTTTCCCACAATAAGTTGGGTGAAATTTGGCCCATTCCTCCTGACAGAGCTGGTGTAACTGAGTCTGGTTTGCTCGCACGCTTTTTCAGTTCTTTCCACACATTTTCTATAGGATTGAGGTCAGGGGTTTGTTATGGCCACTCCAAAGCCTTGACTTTGTTGTCCTTAAGCCATTTTGCCACAACTTTGGAAGTATAATTGGGGTCATTGTCCATTTGGAAGACCCATTTGCGACCAAACTTAACTGATGTCTTGAGATGTTGCTTCAATATATCCACATATTTTTCCTCCCTCATGATGCCATCTATTTTGTGAAGTGCACCAGTCCCTCCTGCAGCAAAGCACCCCCACAACATGATGCTGCCACCCCCTTGCTTCACGGCTGGGATGGTGTTCTTCGGCTCCCCCTTTTTCCTCCAAACATAACGTTGGTCATTATGGCCAAACAGCTCTATTTTTGTGTCATGAGACCAGAGGGCATTTCTCCAAAAAGTATGATCTTTGTCCCCATGTGCAGTTGCAAACCGTAGTCTGACTTTTTTATGGTGGTTTTGGAGCAGTGGCTTCTTCCTTGCTGAGCGGCCTTTCAGGTTATGTCAATATAGGACTCGTTTTACTGTGGATATAGATACTTTTGTACCTGTTTCCTCCAGCATCTTCACGAGGTCCTTTGCTGTTGTTCTGGGATTAATTTGCACTTTTTGCACCAAAGTACGTTCATCTCTAGGAGACAGAACGCGTCTCCTTTCTGAGAGGTATGACGGCTGTGTGGTCCCATGGTGTTTATACTTGCGTACTATTGTTTGTACAGATGAACGTGGTACTTTCAGGCGTTTGGAAATTATTCTCAAGGATGAACCAGACTTGTGGAAGTCTACAATTTTTTGAGTTTGAAGGTAGGCCTTGAAAAACATCCACAGGTACACCTCCAATGGACTCAAATGATGTCAATTAGCCTATCAGACACTTCTAACGCCATGACATCATTTTAAACAAGTTGTTTAAAGGCACAGTCAACTTCGTGTATGTAAACTTCTGACCCACTGGAATTGTGATACAGTGAATTATAAGTACAATAATCTGTCTGTAAACAATTGTTGGAAAAATTACTTGTGTCAAGAAAAAAGTAGATGTCCTTACCGACTTGCCAAAACTATAGTTTAACAAGAATTTTGTGGAGCAGTTGAAAAACTAGTTTTAATGACTCCAACCTAAGTGTACGTAAACTTCCGACTTCAACTGTATGCGCAAACTCTGCCGAACTGTTTCAGCTGGGTAGCATGCCTTAAGGCTGTGTACTGTACACTACTGTTCAAAAGTTTGGGGTCACTTAGAAATGTCCTTGTTTTTTAAAGAAAAGCACATTTTTCGTCCATTAAAATAACATCAAATTGATCAGAAATACAGTGTAGACATTAATGTTGTAAATGACTGGCCTCCCGGGTGGCGCAGTGGTTAAGGGCACTGTACTGCAGCGCCAGCTGTGCCATCAGAGTCCCTGGCGCCCAGGCTCTGTCGTAACCAGCCGCGACCGGGAGGTCCGTGGGGCGACGCACAATTGGCCTAGCATCGTCCGGGTTAGGGAGGGCTCGGTAGGGATGTCCTTGTCTCATCGCGCACCAGCGACTCCTGTGGCGGGCCGGGCGCAGTGCGCGCTAACTAAGGTTGCCAGGTGCACGGTGTAGCCTCCGACACATTGGTGCGGCTGGCTTCCGGGTTGGATGTGCGCTGTGTTAAGAAGCAGTGCGGCTGGTTGGGTTGTGTATCGGAGGACGCATGACTTTCAACCTTCGTCTCTCCCGAGCCCGTACGGGAGTTGTAGCGATGAGACAAGATAGTAGCTACTACAACAATTGGATACCACGAAATTGGGGAGAAAAAGGGGTAAAAATTCAAAAAATCTAAAAATCTAAATAAAAATGTTGTAAATGACTATTGTAGCTGGAAACGGGTGACTTTTTTTAATGGAATATCTACATAGGTGTACAGAGGCCCATTGTCATCAACCATCACTGTGTTCCAATGGCACATTGTGTTAGCTTAATTCCAAGTTTCCAAGGCTAATTGATCATTAGAAAACCCCTTTTGCAATTATGTTAGCACAGCTGAAAACTGTTATACTGATTAAATAAGCAATAAAACTAGCCTTCTTTAGACTAGTTGAGTATCTGGAGCATCAGCATTTGTGGGTTCGATTACAGGCTCAAAATGGCCAGAAACAAAGACCTTTCTTCTGATACTCGTCAATCTGTTCTTGTTCTGAGAAATGAAGGCTATTCCATTTCTGATCAATTTGATGTTATTTTAATGTACAAAAAAATTGCTTTTCTTTCAAAAACAAGGACATTTTTAAGTGACCCCAAACTTTTGAATGATAGTGTACAGTTAATTAAATCTTTACTGAACTTTCTAACTGTACATCTCTCTCTCTCTTCTCTCCTTCCAGTTTCGCCCGTCTGTTCAGTTCCTCGGCCAGTCCTCCGCCAGTCAAGCGTCCGTACTACAGCGTCAACATCCACTACAAATCCCCGTCCCCTGCAGGCTTCCCCCAGAGACGCAGCCACGCCATGTGTCAGATCTCCACCTCAAACCGAACCCTGGAGTTTTTCCCAGAAGAGTGAGAGAAAAACACACACACCAACCTTTTTTATTTACATTCTTCCCTCAATCTGTCTCTGTCCATACCTTCATCCCTCTATCCCTCCACCCCTCTCTCTCTCTCTGATCATCCTCCATCTCTGTCCCTCCCTCCATCCCTCCCTCTTATATCTCCGTCCCTCTATCCCTTCCTTCCTCCCTACCTCCATCTCCATCCCTCCCTTGTCCACCCTCTAACATTGTAGAGTTAGTTGTCTATGCATGTGTAGGGGAGAGTTTGGGGTTGCACTGTCGTAAGTGTAATCCTACAATATGTGTGATATAATTTATTACCTCCCATCATATTTTGAATCAGTTAGTAGTGTTCTTGCATGTGCCATCATGTTAAAGTGCAAAAGGATGTATGGTTGCTAGTTCATATTACTGCTTTGTCCATTGTTCTTAGTGATTATTGCTAAGTGCAGATCACATATTGTGATTGCTGCTTATTTTGCACTCTACTCCTGTTTATGGGTGTGTTCTTTTGTTTTCCATTTATTTTCTCATAGCTGGCTGTAGCTTAACTGCTTAAAAACTCACAATGCTGCTGTAGCTTCTCTCTTTCTTTGCAGCAGCTTGGCCGCGCTTGCTAACGCTTCGCTTCTCTCTTTCCGCCTCTCTCTCTCTCTCTATGCCTTTCTCTCCACCCTCTGTTCTAGACTGGCCAGTAATGGTGTTGCGTCTCTCCTTAGCGACTCTGCGCTGTCAGCTCGTCGCGAGCAGCGCCGGGAACAATACCGGCAGGTCCGAGAGCACATGCGCCGCGATGACGGCATTATGCAGGCCTGCGGCTGGAGCGTACCACCACGCTTCAAACAGGTACCGTCTCTCATCCACCTGTCCGTCTGTCCGGCCGTTTGCCCACCAATCTGAGTATTTAGCAAGCATTCAGCGTCCAAGTAAAATGCCATCCATTCCATCCCAGCTCTGCAGATTTAGCTGCGAAGAGACAGAATCATTAGATCATTTGTTTTTGGTACTGTCCATATGTAGCTAGTTTTAGGTTGCAGGTCTAGGAATGGCTGAAATATTGTAACATTTACCTGGAGCTAACTCTGCTGGGTGATTTGAAAAGTCATAGTCAACCGATCAATAATATAATAATACTTTTAGCAAAAATGTTGTCTTTAATTTACAATTTGTAGAAACTATGAGACTAGAAAGGTTCAGAACTTTTGTGAAACATCAGAAAATATATGGCAAATAGAAATAAAACATGGATGGTGTTAAGAGATAGATGGGAGGGGTTGAGTGGAGCTGAAGGGTGGGACTGAAAACAACAAGATAACTAATGTAAAATATACTGTGTCCGTAAAATGTATATACTGTAGATTACAGAATTTTTGTGAAACAGCACAGTTAAAAATATATGGTGAATAGAAATAAAAACGGGATGGTCTTCAGAGATAGATGGGAGGGGTTGAGGGTAGATGGGATTAAAAACAAACAAATAACTATTCTAAAATACATTTTGTCCGTAAAATGTATACCTGTATCACTTTTCCCACATTTTGTTACATTACAGCCTTATTCTAAAATGTATTATTCCCTCATCAATACCCCATAATGACAAACATTTTTTTTTCAAGTGTATTAAAAATAAATGCAAACCCTTTGCTATGACACTCAAAATTGAGCTCAGGTGCATCCTGTTTCCATTGATCAGGATTATGTCGAGTCACAGATCTGGGGAAGGGTACCAAAACATTTCTGCAGCATTGAAGGTCCCCAAGGACACAGTGGCCTCCATCGTACTTAAATGGAAGAGGTTTGAAGCCACCAAGACTCTTCATAGAGCTAGCTGCCCGGCCAAACTGAGCAATCAGGGGAGGAAGGGCCTTGGTCAGGGAGGTGACCAAGAACCCGATGGTCACTCTGACAGAGCTCCAGAGTTCCTCTGTGGAGATGTGAGAACCTTCCAGAAGGACAACCATCTCTGCAGCACTCCACCAATCTGGCCTTAATGATGAAGTGGCCAGATGGAAGCCACTCTTCAGTAAAAGGCACGTGACAGCCCGCTTTGAGTTTGCCAAAAGGCACCTGAAGGACTCTCAGACCATGAGAAACAAGATTCTCCGGTCTGATGAAACCAAGATTGAACGCTTTGGCCTGAATGCCAAGCATCACGTCTGGAGGAAACCTGGCACCACTCATCACCTGGCCAATACCATCCCTACGATGACGCGTGGTGGCAGAATCATGCTGTGGGGATGTTTTTCCACGCCAGGGACTGGGAGACTGGTCAGGATTGAGGGATAGATGAACAGAGAAAACTACAGAGAGATTCTTGATGAAAACCTGCTCCAAAGTGCTCAGGACCTCAGACTGGGTAGTTCACCTTCTAACAGGACAACTACCCTAAGCACACAGCCAAGGCAACACAGGGGTGGCTTCGAGACAAGTCTCTGAATGTCCTTGAGTGGTCCAGCCAGAGCCTGGACTTGAACCAGATTGAACATCTCTGGAGAGACCTGAAAATAGCTGTGCAGTCACGCTCCCTCTCCAACCTGACAGAGCTTGAGGGGATCCACATAGATGAATGGGAGAAACTCCCCAAATACAGGTGTGTCAAAGCTTGTAGCGGCATACCCAAGAAGACTCGAGGCTGTAATCGCTGCCAAAGGTGCTTCAACAAAGTACTGAGTAAAGGGTCTGAATACTTATGTAAATGTGATATTTTAGTTATTGTTTTTTTACACATTTGACAAAAATTCTAAAAACCTGTTTTTACTTTGTCATTATGGGGTATTGTGTGTAGATTTAATGAAAAAAACAACAATTGAATCCATTTTAGAATAAGGCTGTAGTGTAACAAAATGTGGAAAAAATAAAGGGGTCTGAATACTTTCCAAATGCACCGTAAGCTGGAAGTAGAAGCCTAAGTGTTGTCCATTAGTTTACTCCAATTAGGGGTGGGGTGGTAGGGTTAGGGGAAAATAATAAAAGGAACATGTTTTTTTTAAATATCATATTTACAAAAGAATATATGGGGGATTGGAAATGATGCAGACAATTACATTGATGGAAGCTACAATCTATCTGCAATATTAAATTTACCCCCTAAATATAAATATATATAACAAAAAATGCCATCCATGTAGCAGTCAAAATACATCATATTCGGTGTCTCTCTAACTCAATTTCTCCCAAAGACTGGTGCTCAGCTGGACAGTGCACTGGAAGGCCCGCTGAAGAAACAACAGGCAAGTTACACCCACAGGGTCCCTCCCTAACCTAGCATGAGCCGCACTTAGTTACCCCATAGACCCATCACAAGACACACCAACAGACCTGACACAACACCTATACTGCATTCAGAAAGTATTCAGACCCCTTCACTTTTTCCACATTTTGTTACTTTACAGCCTTATTCTAAAATTGATTAAATACATGTTTTTTCTCATCAATCTACACACATATTGACAGAGCAATAACAGGTTTTTAAACATTTTTGCAAATGTATTCAAAATAAAAACAGATACCTTTATTTATGTAAGTGTTCAGACCCTTTGCTATGAGACTCGAAATTGAGCTCAGGTGCATCCTTTTTTCATTGATCATCCTTGAGATCTACAACTTGATTGGAGTCCACCTGTGGTAAATTAAATTGATTGGACATGATTTGGAAAGGCACACACCTGTCTATACAAGGTCCCACAGTTGACAGTGCATGTCAGAGCAAAAACCAAGCCATGAGCTCGAAGGAATTGTCCGAAGAGCTCCGGGACAGGATTGTGTCGAAGCACAGGGGGAGCTTTCCTCTTATGTTCTCTATTTCTATTTCACCTTTCTTTTTTTAGCAGGAGTCCCATTGAGATTAAGATTTCTCTTACAAGGGAGCCTTGCATATACACAATGTATAAATACAACATAATACAAAATTACAAAACATACTCAGGAGAATCATTCATCAGCATAGATGTCCCCAAACAACAATTTGAACTGCCTGAGAGGCACCAGTACATCTAGTTGCAGGGAACTCTGTAGATTGTTCCACACATGGGGTGCAAGGAAACCAAAAGCAGATTTATCCAACTCTGTGGAGACCGAAGGGATCTCCAGAGTTAGCCATCCCTAAGACAGGGTTTGGTCATTTGTACATTAAAAGTTTGTTAATGACGTTAGGTACTGCGGAATTGTATTGTTCCCCCAAGCAAGGGGGAGGCCAATGACATCAGAGGGCACCATCAGACCAACTTCTTTAATGCCCTAGTCCATGAAGTTTGCACTTGTATCTAGAAAACACTATTCTGCTCAAAACATATATATTTTTTAACCTTAAGTGTGTGTACATTACTGTATTAATGTCCCAAAGTAGACACATCAACCTACAACACACAATCTGACATAAGCTATTGACACAATGCCCCTGTCCCTCAGTCATGTTAACAGACACCCCATAACCCGCTGACACTGTTTCTCTGCTATATCAACCTACCTCCAATCTCAAAGCTCTTCCCCAAGACACATCAGATATGTCAAAAGTGTGGTTATATGGCTATATGAATACAGAAATGTCGGTTTGATTTAATTGAGTGGTAATGGCTTCTTCTATTGGAGGTCTTGGAGCAGTTTTGTGATTGGAGGGTTTGTCTGTCTGTCTTCTCCCAGGCCAATGAGAAGGAGGACAACCGCATGAAGAATGTCCCTGTTCCTGTCTACTGTCGCCCCCTGGTGGAGAAGGACCCCAACAGGAAGGTAAACAAACAAACAAATATGTACTTGGTTAAAGCCACAATCTGCTATATTTACTGCTGTTCAATCAATCGTCATGTTAATTCATTATATATATACCCATTGATTCTTTATTTAACTAGGCAAGTCAGTTAAGAGCAAATTATTATTTACCATCACGGCCTACCAAAAGGCCTCCTGCTGAGATGGGGGCTGGGACTGATTTTTTATTTTTTAAATATAGGACAAAACACACCACGACAAGAGACACCACAACACTACATAAAGAGACCCAAGACAACAACATAGCATGGTAGCAACACATGACAACAACATGGTAGCAACACAACATGGCAGCAGCACAACATGGTAGCAGCACAAAACATGGTACAAACATTATTGGGCACAGACAACAGCACAAAGGGCAAGAAGGTAGAGACAACAATACATCACACAAAGCAGCCACAACTGTCAGTAAGAGTGTCCGTGATTGAGTCTTTGAATGAAGAGATGGAGATAAAACGGTCCAGTCTGAGTGTTTTTTGCAGCTCGCTCCAGACGCTAGCTGCAGCGAACTGAAAATAGGAGCGACCCAGGGATGTGTGTGCTTTGGGGACCTTTAACAGAATGTGACTGTGTTGTATGTAGAGGATGAGGGCTGCAGTAGATATCTCAGATAGGGGGAAGTGAGGCTTAAGAGGGTTTTATAAATAAGCATCAACCAGTAGGTCTTGCGACGGGTGTATAAAGATGACCAGTTTACAGAAGAGTATAGAGTGCAGTAATGTGTCCTATAAGGAGCATTGGTAGCAAATCTGATGGCCAAATGGTAAATAACATCTAGCCGCTCGAGAGCTGTGTTAACAATGTGTGTAAACAAACTCTGTTTAGTTGTGGTGTGCGGCGGGGGTGGACCTGACGGGATGGAAGACATGCACTCAGGAAATTATGACAGTAAAGGCTGGCCCCGGCAACGGCGTTACGAATCCTCTAGCCATAGAGGAGGGAGAGGGAGGAGACGGCAAGAGCAACCACAGCTCACCAGAGAAGAAAAAGGTACTGTCTGTCTCTTGATCTAGTTGGTTTGTTAGTTAATTTAGCTAATGTTTTAGTTTGAAAACATACTTATTGCCCCTTCTTCCGTTTCTCACCCCCACCTCTCCCTCCTTTTCTGTCCCTCTCCCTTTCCTTCCCCCAGTCTAAGGAGCTCCATGAAACAGACACTATGAGTAGCAGAGTCTGGATCCTAACCAGTACCCACTCGGCCAGCAAGGTGTTAAATAATACTTTTAAATAATATTTTTTTGTTTCTAATAAGTTGTACTTGTAACTCAGCTTGTTGCTGCTATTTGTTTCAATTGATCAAATAATGAAAAACTATTATCATCATTATCATCATCAAGGTGGTCATCATTGATGCCAACCAGCCCGGCTCGTTGGTCGACCAGTTCAACGTCTGCAATGCCCACGTGCTCTGTATCTCCAGCGTGCCAGGTTAGCGGTCAAACCGTAACACAAACACATAGTACTCACCTATTAGACCAACTCTACCGCTACTTGACAACTTAGCACCCTACTACTATAATAACACAACCAGATCTACTACCACAACATGACCACATACATTAGCACTCACCATCTGGACCAAATCTACTGCAACTTGACCACTAAGGAATCTACTGCCATAATAACATGACTACCGACCACCTATCCTACACCCTGTCTATTAACACAACACAACCATATAGCACTCTCCACCTGAACCAAATCTACTACCATGACATGACCATAGTATTCAGATCAAATCAACATAATATATACAGTGCATTCAGAAAGTATTCAGACCCCTTGACTTTTTCCACATTTTGTTATTTTACAGCCTTATTATAAAATTGCTTAAATTGTTTTTTCCCCTCATCAATCTACACACAGTACCCCATAATGACAAAGTAAAAAAGTTTTTTGAGAAATTTTAGCAAATGTATAAAAAAAATAAAAACTGAAATATCACATTTACATAAGTATTCAGACCCTTTACTCAGTACTTTGTTGAATAACTTTTTACAGCAATTGGGAAGGTGAACCTTCACCCCAGTCTGAAGTCCTGAGCGCTCTAGAGCAGGTTTTGATCAAGGATCTCTCTGTACTTTGCTCCTTTTCATCTTTCCTTCGAGCCTGACCAGTCTCCCAGTCCCTGCCACTGAAATACATCCCCACAGCATGATGCTTCCACCGCCATGCTTCACTGTAGGGATGGTGCCAGGTTTCCTCCAGATGTGACGCTCGGCATTCAGGACAAATCTTGGTTTCATCAGACCAGAGAATCTTGTTTCTCATGGTCTGAGAGTTCTTTAGGTGCCTTTGGGCAAACTCCAATCTGTCATGTGCCTTTTACTGAGGAGTGTCTTCTTTCTGGCCACTCTACCATAAAGGCCTGATTGGTAGAGTGCTGCAGAGATGGTTGTCCTTCTGGAAGGTTCTCCCATCTCCACAGACGAACTCTGAAGCTCTGTCAGAGTGACCATCGGGTTCTTGGGCACCTCCCTGACCAAGGCCCTTCTTCCCCGATTGCTCAGTTTGGCTGGGCGAACCAGCTCTAGGAGGAGTCTTGGTGGTTCCAAACCTCTTCAATTTAAGAATGATGGAGGCCACTGTGTTCTTGGGGACCTTCAATGGTGCATAAATGTGTTGGTACCCTTCCACAGATCTGTGCCTCGACACAATCCTGTCTCGGAGCTCTACGAACAATTCCTTTGACCCCATGGCCTGGTTTTTGCTCTGACATGCACTGGCAACTGTATATAGACAGGTGTAGACAGGTGTGTGCCTTTCCAAATCATGTCCAATCGATTGAATTTACCACAGGTGGACTCCAATCAAGTTGTAAAAACATCTTAAGGATAATCAATGGAAAAAGTATGCACCTGAGCTCAATTTTAAGTCTCATAGCAAAGGGTCTGAAAACTTAAGGTATTTCTGATTTTAAAAATATTATACATTTGCAAACATTTCTAAAAACCTGTTTTCGCTTTGTCATTATTGGGTATTGTGTGTAGATTGATGAGGGAAAATGTTTTTTCATACATTTTAGAATAAGGCTGTAACGTTTCAAAATGTAGAAAAAGGGAAAGGGTCTGAATACTTTCCGAATGCACTGTAATTCCATCTAAATTTGCTGAACTAGAATCACATCTAATGTTTGTGCTTTTCCTCTGTGTGCATGTGTATGGGTGTGTATTTCTGTGTGTGCGTGCTTGTTTCTGTGTTTGCATATGTGCGTGTCTGTGTGTGCTTTTCTGTGTGTCTGTCTGCAGCGGCCAGTGAGAGTGACTACCCGGCGGGTGAGATCGTGCTGGACTCTGGGGAGGGTGGTGGTGAGGAGACAGGTGGGGTGGAGGGCATGCTGGCAGGCATCACCCTGGTGGGCTGTGCCACCAACTGTAGCGTGGTCCGCAGCAACTGCTCCTCGCGCACAGACACACCCGTACTGGACCGGGGGCAAGGTGAGAACCCCAGAGATTTATCTATTGTGCCTTCAGAAAGTATTCATACCCTTGACTTAGTCCACATTTTGTTGTGTTACATCCTGAATTCAAAATGGATTAAAAAAAATAAAGAATCGTACCCATCTACACACAATAACCCATAATGAGAAAGGGAAAATATGTTTTTATTAATGTTAGCAAATTTATTGAAAATTAAATACAGAAATATCTAATTTACATAAGTTTTCAGACCCCTGGGTCAACACTTTGTAGAAGATGCTTTGGCAGCGATAACAGCTGTGAGTCTTTCTGGATGAGTTTTAAGAGCTTTCCACACCTGGATTGTGCAACATTTGCCCATTATTATTTTCAAAATTCTTAAAGCTCTGTCTAATTGATTGTTGATCATTGCTAGACAACTATTTTCAGGTCTTGCCATGGATTTTCATGTAGATTTTAAGTCAGAACTGTAACTAGGCCACTCGGGAACATTCACTGTCTACTTGGTAAGCGACTCCAGTGTACATTGGCCTTGTGTTTTAGGTTATTCTCCTGCTGAAAGATGAATTCATCTCCCAGTATCTGTTGGAAAGCAGACTGAACCAGGTTTTCAACTAGGATTTTTCCTGTGCTTAGCTCCATTCCGTTTCTTTTCAACCTGAAAAACTTCCCAGTCCTTAACGATTACAAGCATATCCATAACATGATGCAGCCACCACTATGTTTATGGAGAGTGGTATTCAGTAATGTGTTGTATTGGATTTGCCCCAAACATATAACACTTTGTATCCTGAACAAAAAGTGAATTACTTTGCCACATTTTTTGCAGTATTACTTTAGTGCCTTGCTGCAAACAGGATGAAGGTCTTGCCATTTTTATTCTGTACAGCAGGGTTCCCCAACTGGCGGCCCATGGGCTCAATTTGACCGTGTTAAACACTATTATTGCAGACAGAGTGAGTCCATGCAACTTATTGTGTGACTTGTTAAGCAAATCACTTATGAACTAATTTAAGCTTGCCGTAACAAAGGGGTGTGAATACTTTCTGAAGGCACTGTATATTACACTGTACAGTCCCTTTGCGAAAGTATTCGGCCCCCTTGAACTTTGCGACCTTTTGCCACATTTCAGGCTTCAAACATAAAGATATAAAACCATATTTTATAACAACAAGTGGGATCATGATCACAATCATGAAGTGGAACGACATTTATTGGATATTTCAAACTTTTTTAACAAATCAAAAACTGAAAAATTGGGCGTGCAAAATTATTCAGCCCCTTTACTTTCAGTGCAGCAAACTCTCTCCAGAAGTTCAGTGAGGATCTCTGAATGATCCAATGTTGACCTAAATGACTAATGATGATAAATACAATCCACCTGTGTGTAATCAAGTCTCCGTATGAATGCACCTGCACTGTGATAGTCTCAGAGGTCCGTCAAAAGCGCAGAGAGCATCATGAAGAACAAGGAACACACCAGGCAGGTCCAAGATACTGTTGTGAAGAAGTTTAAAGCCGGATTTGGATACAAAAATATTTCCCAAGCTTTAAACATCCCAAGGAGCACTGTGCAAGCGATAATATTGAAATGGAAGGAGTATCAGACCACTGCAAATCTACCAAGACCTGGCCGTCCCTCTAAACTTTCAGCTCATACAAGGAGAAGACTGATCAGAGATGCAGCCAAGAGGCCCATGATCACTCTGGATGAACTGCAGAGATCTACAGCTGAGGTGGGAGACTCTGTCCATAGGACAACAATCAGTCGTATATTGCACAAATCTGGCCTTTATGGAAGAGTGGCAAGAAGAAAGCCATTTCTTAAGGATATCCATAAAAAGTGTTGTTTAAAGTTTGCCACAAGCCACCTGGGAGACACACCAAACATGTGGAAGAAGGTGCTCTGGTCAGATGAAACCAAAATTGAACTTTTTGGCAACAATGCAAAACGTTATGTTTGGCGTAAAAGCAACACAGCTGAACACACCATCCCCACTGTCAAACATGGTGGTGGCAACATCATGGTTTGGGCCTGCTTTTCTTCAGCAGGGACAGGGAAGATGGTTAAAATTGATGGGAAGATGGATGGAGCCAAATACAGGACCATTCTGGAAGAAAACCTGATGGAGTCTGCAGAAGACCTGAGACTGGGACGGAGATTTGTCTTCCAACAAGACAATGATCCAAAACATAAAGCAAAATCTACAATGGAATGGTTCAAAAATAAACATATCCAGGTGTTAGAATGGCCAAGTCAAAGTCCAGACCTGAATCCAATTGAGAATCTGTGGAAAGAACTGAAAACTGCTGTTCACAAATGCTCTCCATCCAACCTCACTGAGCTCGAGCTGTTTTGCAAGGAGGAATGGGAAAAAATTTCAGTCTCTCGATGTGCAAAACTGATCGAGACATACCCCAAGCGACTTACAGCTGTAATCGCAGCAAAAGGTGGGGCTACAAAGTATTAACTTAAGGGGGCTGAATAATTTTGCACGCCCAATTTTTCAGTGTTTGATTTGTTAAAAAAGTTTGAAATATCCAATAAATGTCGTTCCACTTCATGATTGTTGTTGATTCTTCACAAAAAAATACAGTTTTATATCTTTATGTTTGAAGCCTGAAATGTGGCAAAAGGTCGCAAAGTTCAAGGGGCCGAATACTTTCGCAAGGCACTGTATGTTGGTGTATACTGTATATCCCAGCAAGTGCTGATATGTCCCCCCCCCCCCCCAGTAGTTTCCCCTCTTATTGGAAGCTGCACCCAGCCCAGTCAGTTGAAGAGTTATAAGTATAGTTAATAGGCCTCCACATGTTTAAAAAAAAAATCCGATATGATATCAATTGCAAATAACACATTTCAACTAATATCGATAGGGACTTTCCGTATTAGTGCCCATCTATAGTTAATAGGTATAGTTGTAGTAGTATATAGTGTATAATGTATCACCCTGTGTCCCTGTCGCCTCAGCTCCTATGGCTCCACCACTCAGTGGGAAGCTGCACCCAGCCCAGTCAGCAGAGGAGGCCACAGAGGCTACAGAGGTAGCTGAGCCGGCCGCCAGCGAGACAGACAACACCTTGGGACCTCCAGGGCCCTTCATGGAGCACGTCTTCACAGACCCCCAGCCTCCGGTGGTTGATGCTGGCCAATACGACCGGTAAGACACAAGATTTGACCAGTTTTGAATTGCTAGTAGTTGTAAAGAGAAGAATATCGCCAGTACATAAAAGTTGTCATTGAAACTTTCAAAAATGTTCCAAGTTTTCAAAATTTTTACTGAAAGTGTATTTACATAAACTTTAGTTTGATTTGATTTAGTTTTAGTCTAACTTCTACTATTTAAATCCTTTAGTCATCTCTTTACATTTCTGCAGCAGATAATACTGCTAACATGCTTCAGTAGTTGGGCTGTGGTAGTCTATAGTGGACTTCAAGACAACTCTCTGTGTCCCCTGTCAGGTGTGCAGGCCAGTCAAAAGAGGAGTCTAACTCCCCACCCCAGGAGACGGAGGATGGAAGCGACGACCCGAAAGCTGGAACCAGCGTAGCCCCCACCATGTGGCTGGGAGCACAAAATGGCTGGTGGGTAACTAATCACTTAATGCCTAGCTAGTGGTGGAAATGTAATATGGGACATCATAGTGATGTTGTTTTCTTAAAAAGTGCAAAACATTTATTTTTACAACTCTTGACCACAATATCACAAAAAAACATCATCATGATTTTTTCGGCAACCAGTTTTGCCTGCATATGTCTCCCAACCCATAACCGATAACCCTAACCCATAAAACCCTATCTCTGTCTATGTCCTAACTAAGCTTTACATCCCTTCTCCAGGCTTTACGTCCATTCGGCAGTGGCCAACTGGAAGAAGTGTCTCCACTCCATCAAACTGAAGGACTCTGTGCTCAGTCTAGTGTAAGTCCCCCACTACTGACCACTGTCTGCTTTTAGAATGGCCATTTTTACCAGTCCTTCATTAATGTTGTAGTAAATGGGTGTATGTTGCTTTGTGTAACATTAGCGTGACTGTCTCTGTTTCAGGCATGTGAAGGGTCGTGTGCTTGTGGCTCTGGCAGACGGGACACTGGCTATCTTCCACAGATCTGAGGGTAACGTAAACTTAACCCTAACCTACCTAATTCTTCTGAGCTTTCACCTATGAGCCTTAACCATTAACTGTCTGCTGTGCTCAAAAAATGACATTCCATGAGAGCAACATTACTTTTTCTAATCGTGATTTAAAGCTTTACATAATTTGTTTATGTGTGTGCCTGTGTGTATCTCTTTATCTCCAGACGGGCAGTGGGACCTTTCTAACTACCACCTGATGGACCTGGGTAGACCGCACCACTCTATCCGCTGCATGGCCATGGTCCATGACAAAGTGTGGTGTGGCTACAAGAACAAGATCCATGTCATCCAGCCGAAGAGCATGCAGATAGAGGTTGGTCACAGGAGGGGAGGGACTGTTTGCATAGTAGAGGAAGTTGCAAAGTAACCTTTTTTGAGACCTGAAGACTCACGCTAGCTCCCAGACATAATAATGCCAAGACATTAGCCCAGTGGGCTAACCCAGTCTTGAGTCTATCTGCAGTTATGTTGCAGATAGAGATGGGTCGGGGAGAGCTCATGTAATGTCGCTCCACATTGATAATATTCTGAAATAAATCAAAAGTAAATCAATCCACCAATTCACCCCCCTAACCCCTCTCCCACGTTAGAAGTCCTTTGACGCCCACCCTCGCAGGGAGAGCCAGGTGAGGCAGCTGGCGTGGATCGGGGATGGGGTGTGGGTGTCAATCCGTCTGGACTCCACGCTGCGTCTCTACCACGCCCTCACACACCAGCACCTACAGGATGTCGACATCGAACCCTACGTCAGCAAGATGCTGGGTAGGAATAACCTAAGCTAAACAGCAGGAATGAAGTCAATTTCCATGTCAATTCAGAAAGTAAACTAAAATTCCAATTCCAGTTTTCCTCTATGAAAAAGATTTGGAATTACAGTTTACTTCCAGAATTGACTGAATTGAAATGGAATTGACTGCAACCATGCTATCCAGCTCTGGCTAGGCTGGTGGTCCAAGATCTGTTTGTGTTGTATGGCCAATTTGTATGTTTGTTGTCATATCAAGACAATGACTATAGGAGTTGGCAAGACGGCTCAGACAGATCAGATCTGGGACCAGCAGGCTAAGCTTCGGCCAACTCATTGATAGGACACCATGTTATTTGACTCCACTTTTAGTCTATTGACATGCATCCAATGTATGGATTGACCTGTGTTCTATCTCTTTCTCTCTTCTCTCTCTCACTCTGATTGACAGGTACTGGCAAGCTGGGCTTCTCCTTTGTGCGAATAACAGCCCTTCTTATTGGTGGAAACCGCTTGTGGGTGGGGACTGGGAATGGTGTGGTCATCTCCATACCACTGACAGAGAGTGAGTTTGAGTGGTGCGCACACACACCTCTTTGATTCCACTATTCTGTGTTAATGTCTGCTTCTGTCTTTTACTTTCCCTTTTTATACTGAACAAAAATATAAATGCAACAATTTCAAAGATTTTACTGTTACAGTTCATATAAGGAAATCTTTAAATTTAAATACATTCATTAGGGCGTAATCTATGGATTTCACATGACTGGGAATACAGAAATGCATATGTTAGTCACCGATACATTAAAAAAAAGTAGGGGCGTGTGTCAGAAAACCAATCAGTATCTGGTGTGACCAAGATTTGCCTCATGCAACACGACGCATCTCCTGATCAGGCTGTTGATTTGTGGCCTGTGGAATGTTGTCCCACTCCTCTTCAATGACTGTGCAAAGTTGCTGGATATTGACAGGAACTGGAACACGCTGTTATACACATCAATCCAGAGCATCCCAAACATGCTAAATGGGTCACGTCTGGTGAGCATGCAGGCCATGGAAGAACTGGGACATTTTCAGCTTCCAGGAATTGTGTGCAGATCCTTCCGACATGGGGCTGTGCGTTATCATGCTGAAACATGAGGTGATGTCGGCGGATGAATGGCACGACAATGGGCCTTAGGATCTCGTCATGGTATATCTGTGCATACAAATTTCCATTGATAGAATGCAATTGTGTTTGTTGTCTGTAGCTTATGCCTACCCATACCATAACCCCACTGCCACCATGGGGCACTCTGTTCACAATGTTGACATCAGCAAACTGCTCACCCACACAACGCCATGCACGTGGTCTGCAGTTGTGAGGCAGGTTGGACGTGCTGCCAAATTCTCTAAAACGACGTTGGCGGCTTATGGTAGAGAAATGTACATTCAATTGTCTGGCAACAGATCTGGTGGACATTCCTGCAGTCAGCATGCCAATTGCACGCTCCCTCAACTTGAGACATCTGTGGCATTATGTTGTGTGACAAAACAGCTCATTTTAGAGTGGGCTTTTATTAAGGTGCATCTGTGCACCTGTGTAATGATCATGTTGTTTAATTAGTTTCTTGATATGACACACTTGAATGGATTATCTTGGCAAAACAGGGATGTCAACAAATGTGTGCATATAAACATTTCTGGCATCTTTTATTTCAGCTCATGTAAAATGGGACCAACACTTTACATGTTGCTTTTGTATTTTTGTTCAATGTATATCGGTCTGTCCATTTTTCTGTCTTCTCTTATTCCGTAATGGCTTCTCTTCGTTTTCTCTCTTTCTCTCTTTCTTTCTCTATTTTATGGCTGGTATCCCTGTACTTGTCCTCCCTGTCCTGATTGTCACTCTTGTCCACTCTCTCCTCTCCTCCCTCCTTCCCTCCCTTAGCGGTAGTACTTCATCGGGGACAGCTCCTAGGTCTGAGGGGTAAGTTAGGACTCCCTCTGTCCCACAGGGATGGTGTCACATACATCTGCCTGCCTGTCTTACCTCCATCTCCCCTTAATCGCTCTCCAACATAGGCCTGGTTCAGTTTCAGTCCTAAGCACCCTTATTACCCTAATGTTCACATATCTGATAGACTGGATAGGTGTGAGTAATATAGTGATTGGACCGGAGTAAATTACAGTATATAGCACTTGTGGAGATTTGAGAGGATTAGATTTGAGAGGATTATCTCTCCAACAGGACAAGCACATGTTTGTTCATAAGGCCACCTATTCAGTCATTTCAGATCTGTCAACCACAAAGGGGACGAGGGGCTAGGGGCCGAAATGGAACAGAAACAGTGGTCTGGTGGTCTGGATCTGATTCAGGGAAATTACTTTTGTTCACGTGTAACTCTGCATGCTATCTTCAGCTATCTGCCCAATTGATGGGTCTTATTGGCAAGCCTGCTCTGTGTGTGCTAATGTGATTGGATGGTCTCATGCATCAATGTCCTTGTCCTATTCGCTGGTCTGTCAGATGTTCTGATTGGCTATTGACGCCACTCTCATCCCGATAGCCAATAAGGTGTCTCCAACGTCGTCCGGCGGCGTGGCCGGGGGTGTGATTCATGTGTATGCGGACGACAACCCAGAGAAAAGCAGCGGCAGCTTCATCCCATACTGCTCCATGGCCCAGGCTCAGCTCTGTTTCCATGGACACAGAGATGCCGTCAAGTTCTTTGTCTCTGTGCCAGGTCAGTTAGTAATCATAATTTGATTTTATAAAGTCAATAAAAGTAAATAGAGTTTATTATACTCTTAAACACATTACATCAAATGTGGAGTAATTGACTAACTAAAAAGTATTATACCTACTGTCAATACTCTCAACTTGATGTATTTGAGGACTGTGAGGATGGACCAGGTTGTCAACTGGGCACTAAAATGCAAAAGTGGTTTACAGTGTTTAATTTGTGGGTACCTATTGGTAACGTCCTTTACTACTATGTGACAACTGCTATTGTAAAAAGGGCATTATAAATACAATTGATTGACTGATCTCTTTCTCGTTACCTGTTAAAAAAAAGAAGTTTACATACACTTTGGTTGGAGTCATTAAAACTTGTTTTTCACCCACTCCACAAATTTATTGTTAACAAACTATAGTTTTGGCAAGTCAGTTAGGACATCTACTTTATGCATGACACAAGTAATTTTTCCAACAATTGTTTACAGACAGATTATTTCACTTATAATTCACTGTATCACAATTCCAGTGGGTCAGAAGTTTACATACACTAAAATTACTGTGCCTTTAAACAACTTGGAAAATTCCAGAAAATTATGTCATGGCTTTAGAAGCTTCTGATAGGCTAATTGACATAATTTGAGTCAATTGGAGGTACACCTGTGGATGTATTTCACGGCATACCTTCAAACTCAGTGCCTCTTTGCTTGACATCATGGGAAAATCAAGATACCTCCACAAGTCTGGTTCATCCTTGGGAACAATTTCCAAATGCCTGAAGGTACCACATTCATCTGTACAAACAATAGTATGCAAGTATAAACACCATAGGACCACGTATCCGTCATAATGCTCAGGAAGGAGACGCGTTCTGTCTCCTAGAGATGAACATACTTTGGTGCGAAAAGTGCAAATCAATCCCAGAACAACAGCAAAGGACCTTGTGAAGATGCTGGAGGAAACCGGTAGAAAAGTATCTATATCCACAGTAAAACGAGTCCTATATCGACTTAACCTGAAGGCCGCTCAGCCAGGAAGAAGCTACTGCTCCAAAACCGCCATAAAAAAGCCAGACTACGGTTTACAACTGCACATGGGGACAAAAATCATACTTTTGGGAGAAATGCCCTCTGGTCTCATGACACAAAAAGAGAGCTGTTTGGCCATAATGACCAACGTTATGTTTGGAGGAAAAAGGGGGAGGCTTGCAAGTCGAAGAACACCATCCCAACCGTGAAGCACGGTTGTGGTAGCATCATGTTGTGGGGGTGCTTTGCTGCAGGAGGGACTGGTGCACTTCACAAAATAGATGGCATCATGAGGGAGGAAAAATATGTGGATATATTGAGGCAACATCTCAAGACATCAGTCAGGAAGTTAAAGCTTGGTCGCAAATGGGTCTTCCAAATGGACAATGACCCCGAGCATACTTCCAAAGTTGTGGCAAAATGGCTTAAGGACAACAAAGTCAAGGTATTGGAGTGGCCATCACAAAGCCCTGACCTCAATCCTATAGATAATTTGTGGGCAGAACTGGAAAAGCGTGTGCGAGCAAGGAGGCCTACAAACCTGACTCAGTTACACCAGCTCTGTCAGGAGGACTGAGCCAAAATTCACCCAATTGTGGGAAGCTTGTTGAAGGCTACCTGAAATTTTTGACCCAAGTTAAACAATTTAAAGCCAATGTTGCCAAATACTAAATGAGTGTATGTACACTTCTGACCCACTGGGAATGTGATGAAAAAAATTAAAGCTGAAATAAGTCATTCTCTCTCTACTATTATTCTGACATTTCACATTCTTAAAATAAAGTGGCAATCCTAATTGACATAAGACAGGGAATTTTTACTAGGATTAAATGTCAGGAACTGTGAAAAACTGAGTTTAAAAGTATTTGGCTAAGGTGCATGTAAACTTCCAACTTCAAGTGTGTGTGTGTGTGTGTGTGTGTATAATTTTTTTTTTTCTGTTTTTCTGTCAGGCAACGTGTTGGCCACCCTAAATGGTAGTGTGCTGGACAGTCCGTCAGAGGGTCAGGGGTCCTCGGCACAGCCGGAGGCTGAGGCTCAGAGCGTACATAACGTCCTGGTGCTGAGTGGAGGGGAGGGCTACATCGACTTCCGCATCGGTGAGGAAAATCACTCACGCATGCACGCACACTCTGCCATATACACCCTAGTCCATGTGGCGCTCTTTTGAATTACAAATCAAATTCTACTTGTCTCCAGATTCTCTACCCTTCTGCCCTAGTTGTGCACTTGTTTATTTCACTTTATGCATTTAAAATACCAATCCAATGCTTTTATGTGTGTGGATGTGCAGAAACACTTCAGTGCAAAGGTTACAGAAAGCGGGTGTGTCTTTTCATGCTGACTGACTCTCTCACGTCATCTGTGTGTCAGGTGATGGCGAGGACGATGAGACGGAGGAAGGGGAGGTGTCGGGGGGCGCCCCGCAGATGAAGCCTGCCGTGTGCAAAGCCGAGCGGAGCCATATCATCGTGTGGCAGGTGTCCTACGTCCCCGAGTGACACTCCCACCCTCTAGGGTCACCTTGCATCCCCCTGTCCCCCTTCTTGCACCCAGATGATCACCCTCTTCTCCCATCCTAAAACTAACCCACCCTACCCACCCCGCTCTTTCCTGCCCCTGTATCTACCCCTGGTCATCTACCCCTGGTCATGATGTAACTATCCCTACGGCCCCTGTACGTACCCTTTTAACTATCGATATCCCCTCCAAAGACCTTGTTGACCTATTGCCTTGTAAGTATCACTCGCCCAGTCTAGTAACTTTCAAAATACATTGACCTTCCCCTCCCTCCCTCGCCCTGTTTTTTGCCGCTTCTACCAATGTAATCGTCTCCCCCCACTATGAGCCTTGTAACTACCCCTGCCCCCTAACTACCTCCGGCTACCCTGTATCTACTCCCTAAAGCCTGGAGTGTGTCTTAAATGGCACCCTAGTCCCTATATGGTGCATTACTTTTGATAAAGACCCATATTGCGCTGGACAAAACTAATGCACTATATAGGGAATAGTGTGCCGTTTTAGATGTCACTCAGATGTACTTTCCCCTGGAAGTACATCTGTATCTCTCCTGTATTTGACCTTTGACTTGTAATGGCCTGCATCTTCCCCCAAGCTACCCCCTGATACCTACAATCACCCCTAACCCAACCCTTTCTCGCCTCGCCCACCTGCATCTTATCAACAACACAAGTACAGGAACATTAAAGACTACTGCATAATATAACGTCTTTCCAGAAATTACCCAAGTTTTGCCAACCAGTAATCCCAAAACTATTTATGGTATGACTTACTAAGACCCCCCACCTCCAATCAGCTTTCAGCTCACTGAACCACGCTGGAAACAGAGACAGCTGATTGGTCAAGAGGAATTCAGAGATAGGCAGCTATTGGTCGGAGTGAGTGACACGGTCACTAGCCGCTCATTGGTGAGTTGAATGTAGAGAGAGAGACTGACAGGTGATTGGTTGGTTCAGGGTGATTTTACCTCAGCCAGCTGTTAGTTAGAAGGTGAGGAGACGTTGTTGAATGTACTGGGAAAAAAACAAGATCAGTCTTGAATGCATTGGCCTGTAAATACAGTGAAGTTTGATCAGGAGGTGTGCAGACTCAGGATGCCTCGGAAATGGCGCCCTATGCCTTTTTATAATACTACTTTTGATCAGAGCCCTATGGTTCCTTGTCAAAAGTAGTGTACTATATAGGGAATAAGGTGCCATTTGGAATACAGATGTAGTTAAATTCATGGGGATAACTGAGCCAGTAAATCAGGTGTAGTGGAGTGAAGATAAACTCTTGTTTTGGCATCAGAGGATGAACAGGGATTTGAATTGCTCCACATTAGAAGCAAGTTTCCAGACAGCCTTAAGGACATAGATTGGCAGTGTTTGAGCGGATCAAATATGTGATGCATTGTGGGTAAATTGTGACTGATCTACAAATAATAATGAGTAGTTATTTATGATGCAATGTGATTTGTAGATCAGTCAGGCTGCACTGTCGATCAAACCCAAACTCTCCTGTAGAGAAAATGGACAGGCTCAGTTCTGTTTCGGCCTTTGTAAAAACCTATCTAGTCTTCTCAGGTCTGTGAACACCAAAGGGGTAAGGGCGAAGGGGAAAGTAACCGTGCCAAATAGTGGAAGGAGAGAGAGTGCCAGGCATATCCTCGACTGTGGGCTGTTTGGTTCATAACTAATTCACCAACCGCCCACTCTACTCTGATTCCCAGACTGACAGTTGGACAGTGAGGTTTGTGCATGGTCGCCTGTTTTGAATGACAGCTGTAATTGACGATTCTGTAACTCTCCAGACATGCCCAAGGCCCCTCCCCTTCTTGTTCAGTATGTTACTCATATGTTGATCTCTTTATCTGTGTGGATTAAATATTAAACTTATTTGTGCGCTGAAAACCAGAGGCTGTGTTGTCTGTCGTTCTCTGTTGATTGACTTATTTTCAACCTTTTTTTGTGATCTTTTTTTTAATTTGACTTTTTGAATTAGGACCAGAATTCAATCTGATTGCAAGGCCAACCTATGCCGCATTTAAAGGTAATTTCCGATTGAGCCGACATACAGTATGCAGAGTTTACTGTGAATGCAGTCTCTGCTAACATGGGAACATTGCCTTTAAATGATGCTGCAGTTCGGAACTTCCGGGTTTACGGATTGAATTGAAGATGTACAAAGAAGTAACAAGGACAGTGGTTCAGATTCGGAAGAGTGAAGCTCAAGTCCATTTGGAACATACCCTGTCAACTTTAGGCACCTCTAACAGCAGTACTATAGATGTTCATGTTGCACAGTGGACATTACGTTACATTTTAGATCCTGGTTAAAAGTCCTTTGAGTACAGTACATAGCCTATCACACATACAACCACCCTTAATGTCTATGACATACCTGTAACAATAAAGGAATTAAATTCATTGAGAATTTTTTTATTCAATTCATTCATCCAAATTTATTTGAAGCAATACAGTTGGCTGTTTGACCATATTCAGTGTTTACAAACTTCCTTCTTCACTGTTGGTTCTCCTCTGAGGTTTTTAAGAGTGTTTTTGGATTATGATGAGGTAAGAAAGCAGGACACAGCTTCTTCATGACATATTCTTCAAAAACCAAGAGGTGTTATGTTACAGACGACATCTTTTAAAACTGCTAAAATAAATAAAATAAATACACTGACCAAACTGTGAATGTGTGCCTTCAGATTAAAACACAATAAATCACTATGAATGAATGAGATTAGAAAAATGTGCCCTTTATTCACCTTTCTCTCTTCTCTCTCTCTGTCAGTGGTTATTGCTAAGTTTCAGAGAGAGCACTATTGCATTCCACATCCATGACCGTCCAGTACATACCGAAAGCAGCAGCAGATATGCAATTAAAGAACCTACAGTACAAGGATTCTCCTTGCAGTGTAAATTCAATCTTAAAGTTAACTCACTGTGAATCTCACACCTTGCAGTTTAATCTCAATGTTATATTTATTTAACTAGGCAAGTCAGTTAAGAACAAATTATCTTGTGTAAGTAACCGTGGCGAAGATGTGTTGTCATTCCTTCAATAAATATTTCATCAAAGCAGCAATATCACTCCTATCATATACAGCTGCCTACTACAGAAAGCCGCAAAGATATTTTGTATCAGTGTGTGTTTTAAGTGTCTGTGAAGAGAGTGAGTGTGTATGATCAGTGGTCATAAAAGTAGACCTACATTGATAAGTACAGTGCCTTCAGAAAGTATTCGCACCCCTTGACTTTTTAAACATTTTGTTGTGTTACAGCCTGATTAAATTTAGATTTTGTGTAACTGGCCTACACACAATACCTCGTAATGTCAAAGTGGAATTATGTTATTAGACATTTTTCCAAATTAATATGTTATTAGACATTTTTCCAAATTAATAAAACATTTTTTAAAGCTATAATGTCTTGAGTCAATAAGTATTCAACCCCTTTGTTATTGCAAGCCTAAATAAATTCAGGAATAAAAATGTGCATACATAAGTTGAATGGAGTCCCTCTGTGTGATATAATAGTGTTTAACATGATTTTTGAATGACTTTATGCACACATAAAATTATCTGTAAGGTGCCTGAGTCGAGCAGTGAATTTCAAATACAGATTCAGATACAGGCGCTCTCTTTTGATGACTTCTGTAACCGTAATAGCCTTGGTTTCATGCATGTTAACATTAGTTAACATAAGTTTGTTTTTTCCCTAAGTTTGTTTTATTCACTGCTTTAGCACTCTGCCAACCCGGATGTTCTAACTGTGTCTGAATCCTGGCTTAGGAAGACCACCAAAAATTCTGACATTTTCATCCCTAACTACAACATTTTCAGACAAGATAGAACTGCCAAAGGGGGCGGTATTGCAATCTATCAAATCAAATCAAATGTTATTTGTCACATACACATGGTTAGCAGATGTTAATGCGAGTGTAGCGAAATGCTTGTGCTTCTAGTTCCGACAATGCAGTAATAAACAACAAGTAATCTAGCTAACAATTCCAAAACTACTACCTTATAGACACAAGTGTAAGGGGATAAAGAATATGTACATAAAGATATTTGAATGAGTGATGGTACAGTGCGGCATAGGCAAGATACAGTAGATGGTATTGAGTGCAGTATATACATATGAGATGAGTATGTAAACAAAGTGGCATAGTTAAAGTGGCTAGTGATACATGTATTACATAAAGATGCAGTAGATGATATAGAGTACAGTATATACATATACATATGAGATGAATAATGTAGGGTATGTAAACATTATATTAGGTAGCATTGTTTAAAGTGGCTAGTGATATATTTTACATAATTTCCCATCAATTCCCATTATTAAAGTGGCTGGAGTTGAGTCAGTGTGTTGGCAGCAGCCACTCAATGTTAGTGGTGGCTGTTTAACAGTCTGATGGCCTTGAGATAGAAGCTGTTTTTCAGTCTCTCGGTCCCAGCTTTGATGCACCTGTACTGACCTCGCCTTCTGGATGATAGCGAGGTGAACAGCCAGTGGCTCGGGTGGTTGTTGTCCTTGATGATCTTTATGGCCTTCCTGTGACATCGGGTGGTGTAGGTGTCCTGGAGGGCAGGTAGTTTGCCCCCGGTGATGCGTTGTGCAGACCTCACTACCCTCTGGAGAGCCTTACGGTTGTGGGCGGAGCAGTTTCCGTACCAGGCGGTGATACAGCCCGACAGGATGCTCTCGATTGTGCATCTGTAGAAGTTTGTGAGTGCTTTTGGTGACAAGCCGAATTTCTTCAGCCTCCTGAGGTTGAAGAGGCGCTGCTGCGCCAATTGGTGATGACCGTAGTAATATGGCTTCAGTTAGATTCGCTTTTCTCGATATCTGACTTAAGACAGCTAATCAACTGTACCAGTGATTGTCTGTGAGCTTCTCGCCTCTTCCTCCTCGTGTTGGTATTCAGGCTTTAGACCACGATGGACATGAGCTGCAGCTCTTCGTCTCTCTCTGGTCTAAAGGAAGGTACGTTTATTTCTCCACCGCATGTTGAGGTTTAGTTTCAACCATTTAAAACATGTAGCTCTCGCCTCACCTTTCCTGGTCTAAATGTTGATTTCCCTTCCAAGCCTTTATGCACTCTTAGTCAAAAGGGGCGGTCCGTCAATAATGGCAAGCTCTCTGACCTCACTCAGGGCATGGCTACATAATGTGCAAAGGATATCAAAACTATTACCTTATAAAAATATTGGATGTACGACATATTGGATGAAAACTTGACAGATAAAGGGGTATCCTTTCCAAGTTACAGTATTTGGTTCATACAGTTTTTAATCAGAAAATGAAAACCAATATTACATTCGTTTTCCATAGTTCCCCACTGACCATTTCCCACATTAAAAGTATTGTTCCGTTATCCACATTTGGACGTTGCAGTTTTGGGAGGGCAAAAGAGAGAGTCTCCCTCTCTTGTAATTAACAACCGGGTGTGAATGGTCGACCATCCAGCAGCTCCCCCTCTCCCCTCTGTGGGAGAAAGAGGCCTGATTACTGTCACCCCCCACAAGTCTCACCCGACCCATTCTGATCCTTACAGGAGTCATGACACTGCCTATACACCATCGCCACCATGGGGCACTCTGTTCACCATTCTGACATCAGCAAACCGCTCGCCCACACGACACCATACGGGTCTGGCATCTCCCGAGCACAGTTGAAACTGGGATTAATATGTGAAAAGTACACTTCTCCAGCATGCCAGTGGCCATCGAAGGTGAGCATTTGCACACTGAAACCGGTTACGATGCCGAACTGCAGTCAAGTCAAGACCCTGGTGAGGAGGACGAGCACACAGGTGAGCTTTCTTATGTTGTGCAAACCCACAGTTTCATCAGCTGTCCAGGTGGCTGGTCTCAGTTCATCCCACAGGCATAGCCGCGGGAAGTAGGGGTACTGAAGGTGCTGCAGCAACCACTGAACAATCAGAATACAATAAAAATAGAATAAAAACATTTACACAAAAGCAGTGCATTGTGCCTTTACTAATATTAGAGGTATTGCAGACAAAAAAAATTATTCATCATCCCTCCTTTGGCAAAAGAGGTTGTTGAATAACTAAGAACAGTATCTTGCAGGATTCAACAGTTGGAATTTGAAGAGTTGCTGTCCCATTCTCTGCGATTGTCATTCTAATGGAATCCAGAAACAATAAAACCCTGTCCATTTACATCAAAAGGTGCAAAGTTATGGGCAAAGACACAAAACATACACATCAAATTAAATATTTATCTTGATCAAATAACATGGAAAACAACCACTTTTGGTGTAGTATTCATTTACCATCCTTACAAACCACTTAATGTAAATGTACTTTACTGTATTGTACATAGGCTGGTCATCTAGGTTTGTACCTGTACACTTTACATCACCATGATGAAAAACATTGCAGAATACAGTAATTGAGCACTTTGAGCCATCAAGTGGTTTGTGATGATGTGATAATGTGGCTCAGTTGGTAGAGCATGGCGCTTGCAATGCTAGGGTTGTGGTTTCGATTCCATTGGGGAACCAGTATGAAAATGTATGCACTCACTACTAAGTTGCTCTGGATAAGAGAGTTTACTAATATGGAAAATGAATGAATAGACCATTTCAGTTTTCACAAATAAATAAGTTGCATTTGCAAAGTATTTCAAGAAACTGGAAAACATAGTGTATTCAGACCCCTTGACTTTTTCCACATTTTGTTACATTGCAGCCTTATTCTAAAATTGATTAAATCATTTTTCCCCCTAATCAATCTACACACAATACCCCAAATGACAAAGCAAAAACGGGTTTGTAGAAATGTTTGCAAATTTATAATACTTTTTTTTTAAATCACATTTACATACAGTTGAAGTCGGAAGTTTACATACAGTTAGGTTGGAGTCATTAAAACTAATTTTTCAACCAGTCCACAAATGTCTTGTTAATAAACTATAGTTTTGGCAAGTCGGTTAGGATATCTACTTTGTGCATGACACAATTTATTTTTCCTACAATTGTTTACAGACAGATTATTTCACTTATAATTCACTGTATCACAATTCCAGTGGGTTAGAAGTTTACATACACGAAGTTGACAGCTAAGAAAATTTCAGAAAATGTAATGGCTTTAGAAGCTTCTGATAGGCTAATTGACATAATTTGAGTCAATTGGAGGTGTACCTGTGGCTGTATTTCAAGGCCTACCTTCAAACTCAGTGCCTCTTTGCTTGACATCATGGGAAAATCAAAAGAAATCAGCCAAGACCTCAGAAAAACAATTGTAGACCTCCACAAGTCTGGTTCATCCTTGGGAGCAATTTACAAGGTACCACGTTCATCTGTATAAACAATAGTACGCAAATATTAACACCATGGGACCAAGCAGCCGTCATACCGTTCAGGAAGGAGACGCGTTCTGTCTCCAAGTGATGAACGTACTTTGGTGCGAAAAGTGCAAATCAATCCCAGAACAATAAAGGACCTAGTGAAGATGCTGGAGGAAACAGGTACAAAAGTATATATAGCCACAGTAAAACAAGTCCTATATCGACATAACCTGAAAGGCCGCCAAGCAAGGAAGAAGCAACTGCTCCAAAACCGCCACTAAAAAAAACAGGCTACGCTTTGCAACTGCACATGGAGACAAAAATGTTACTTTTTGGAGAAATGTCCTCTGGTCTGATGAAACAAAAATAGAACTGTTTGGCCATAATGACCATCGTTATGTTTGGAGGAAAAAGGGGGAGGCTTGCAAACAGAAGAACAGCATCCCAACCGTAAAGCACGTGGGTGGCAGCATCATGTTGTGGAGGTGCTTTGCTGCAGGAGGGACTGGTGCACTTCACAAAATAGATGGCTACATGAGGAAGGAAAATTATGTGGATATATTGAAGCAACATCTCAAGACATCAGTCAGGAAGCTAAAGCTTGGTCGCAAATGGGTCTTCCGAATGGACAATGACCCCAAGCATACTTCCAAAGTTGTGGCAAAATGGCTTAAGAACAACAAAGTCACGGTGTTGGAGTGGCCATCACAAAGCCCTGACCTCAATCCTACAGAAAATGTGTGGGCAGAACTGAAAAAGCGTGTGCGAGCAAGGAGGCCTACAAACTTGACTCAGTTATACCAGCTCTGTCAGGAGGAGTGAGACAAAATTCACCCAATTTATTGTGGGAAGCTTGTGGAAGGCTACCTGAAACATTTGACCCAAGTTAAACAATTTAAAGGCAATGCTACCAAATACTAAATGAGTGTTTGTAAACTTCTGACACACTGGGAATGTGACGAAATAAAAAAAAGCTTAAATAAATAATTTGTTCTACTATTATTGACATTTCACATTCTTAAAATAAAGTGGTGATCATAATTGACCTAAAACAGGGATTTTTACTAGTATTACATGTCAGGAATTGTGAAAAACTGAGTTTAAATGTATTTGGCTAAGGTGTATATAAACTTCCAACTTCAACTGTAAGTATTCAGACCCTTTACTCAGTACTTTGTTGAATCACTTTTGGCAGCGATTACAGCCTCGAGTCATCTTGGGTATGACGTTACAAACTTGGCATACCTGTATTTGGGGAGTTTCTCCCATTCTTCTCTGCAGATCCTCTCAAGGTCTGTCAGGTTGGTTGGAGAACGTCGCTGCACAGCTATTTTCAGCTCTATCCAAAGAAGTTTGATCGGGTTCAAGTTTGGGCTCTGGCTGGCCACTCAAGGACATTCAGAAACTTGTCCCAAAGCCACTCCTGTGTTGTCTTGGCTGTGTGCTTAGGGTTTTTGACCTGTTGGAAGGTGAACCTTCGCCCCAGTCTGAGGTCCTGAGCTCTCTGGAGCAGGTTTTCATCAAGGATCTCTCTGTACTTTGCTCCGTTCATCTTTCCCTCGATCCTGACTAGTCTCCCAGTCCCTGCCACTAAAAAACCTCCCCACAGCATGATGCTGCCACCACCATGCTTCACCGTAGGGATGGTAACCAGGTATCCTACAGACATGACGCTTGGCATTGAAGCCAAAGAGTTAAATCTTGGTTTCATCAGACCAGATAATCTTGTTTCTCATGGTCTAAGAGTCCTTTAGGTGCGTTTTGGCAAACTCCAAGCGGGCTGTCATGTGACTTCTACTGAGGAGTGGCTTCCGTCTGGCCACTCTACCGTAAAGGCCTGATTGGTGGAGTGCTGCAGAGATGGTTGTACTTCTGGAAGGTTCTCCCATCTCCACAGAGGAACTCTGGGGTCTGAATACTTTCTGAATTCACTGTATATCAAGCAAGTATTATCATATTAACTTTTTTTACAGATAATAATCAGACAAATGCTGGTAAACACTCAAAATACATTTTGTAAAATGTTTTCACAAAATGAGTGCTCTGGGCCTTTACTAGTCCTGTATTAGTGGACCAAAACAGACATCTTCAGCGCAGGCAAGCATTTTTGCAGCAGCCCCACCCTCAAACTACTTCCTGTGGCTATGCCCACAAGGGAAGAAGCCAGATGTGGTGGTCCTGGGCTGGCGTAGTTACACGTGGTCTGTAGTTGTGAGGCCAGTTGGGCGTACTACCAAATTCTCTACAACAAGGTTGGAGGCAGCTTATGGTAGAGAAATTAGCAACAGCTCTGGTGGTCATTCCTGCAGTCAGCATGCCAATTGCACACTCCCTCAAAACTTGAGAGATCTGTGGCGTTGTTCTGTTTGACAAAACTGCACATTTTAGAGTGGCCTTTTACTGCCCCCAGCTCAAGGTGCACCTGTGTAATAATCATGCTGTTTAATCAGCTTCTTGATATTCCACACCTGTCAGGTGGATGGATTATCTTGGCGAGGAATGCTCAATAACAGGGATGTAAACCAAATTGAACAGCATTTGAGAGAAATAAGCTTTTTGAGCATATGGAACATTTCAGGGATCTTTTATTTCATCTCATCTCAGCTTGAAAATATATGGCAAGACTTGAAAATAGCCGTCTAGCATAATCAACATCCAACCTGACAGCGCTTGAAGAATTTTCAAAAGAATAATGTGCAGATATTGTATAATCCAGGTGTGCAAAGCTCTTAGAGACTTACCCAGAAAGACTCACTGCTGTAATTGCTGCCAAAGGTTATTCTACTTATCAAAGACATATTTGTTTTCTATTTTTCAAGAATATTTGTACATATGTTAGAATTTCTTTCACTTTGACAAAGTATTGTGTAGACCGTTGACACAAAAAAATGACAACTAAATCAATTTTAATCCCGCTTGGAAAAACAAAATGTGGAAAAAGTAAAGGGGTATGAATAGTTTCTGAAGGCACTTGGGTGGTCTACAAGTGGTGTGTGTGTGTGTCACTCATAGATCCAGTGTCCGCTGCTGTCCTCCCAGCACTGTAGCTCATTCTGCCTGAACCACAGAGAGATCTCTCTCTGAGCGCTCTCCACAGAGTCACTGCCATGGATCACATTCCTACAACACAGAAAGTCAACAAGATATAATTTCATGGTCACTGATGATAACATGTAACAGTATTGCTTCCATCCCTCTCTTCGCCCCTACCTGGGCTCGAACAAGGGACCATCTGCACACATCAACAACTGCCTCCCACGAATCATCGTTACCTATTGCTCCACAAAAGCAGAGGCCCTTGCAGAGCAAGGGAAACAACTACTTCAAGGTCTCAGAGCAAGTGACGTCACTGATTGAAACGCTATTAGTGCGCACCAAACTAGCTAGCCATTTCACACCAGTTACACACACACACACAATACACAGACACACTTTACCTGCCCACTTCCAAACAGTAGTCTCCTCTGATGGTTCCTGGTAGGGAGTCTGCCGGGTTGGTCTCCCCCAGCATCTTGCGAGACATCTTCACCACATCCAGACCTTGCCACACCTAAACACATGCACACATATACACACCTGGATGAACAATTGCACAACTAGGGATGTGCACATTAACGTGGATAACCAGTAACGTTTAAATTGTGTAAACAATAATAAAATATGTAAAATATCTTGAGCGGGAGAGGGCAGCTGTGTACGTAGTAGTAGGCATGCTATCTCACCATGGCAACGATGGGTCCAGAGCTCATGTTGCGCACCAATCCATTGAAGAAGGGTTTGTCTCTCAGGTCCCTGTAGTGCTCTCTCAGGAGATCCTCGGACGCCTGGCGAACACACACACCCACCCACATCACATCAGAGAGAGATCCAACACAGACAGTATATCATAAGCCCCTTTCACAAACATAAATCACATTTTATTTAAATATATTTTACACAATTTCGCCAGTTACCCCCTTCACACTGCTCTGGAAAGGCAAATTATTGCCTGTTTGTTTTGAAAGATGGCGTACAAGTGTTGTAAACTATGTTAATAAGCTGTCTAATGAAGTGCTTCCTCCTTCTCCTCGCATGTGGGTTTGATGGATGTATATCATGGTGTGTGTGCTCTTACCTGGACTAGTTTCATTCCCACCAATCTGAAGCCCTTTTTCTCAAAGCGCTGGATGATCTCTCCCACTAGCCTCCGGTGCACACCATCCGGTTTCACAGCTATGAAGCTGTGCTCATTGACACCCGTCCAACCTAGGACAAAAGCATGACCATCATGTCCAGTCCCAAATCAAACCCTAGCCTATGACATTTGTTGATTGGCCATACCTCGTAGATTTGAAATCGGCAGCTGGGGTGTGTGAGCAATATGGTGGAAACTCCATCTAGCCCACAGATTATGGCAAACGTACAAATCTGTTAGGGTGGCAGGTAGCTTAGCAATTAGAGCGTTGGGTCAGTAACTGAAAGGTTGCTGGTTTGAATGAGCAAGGCACTTAACCCGAATTTACTCCAGGGGCGCCATACTACTATCGCTAACCATGTAAAACAAAACATTTCACTGCACCTATCCCGTGTGTGTGATAATTATTTATTTTTTTAACAATCATATGTGATACACCTAATCAGTCCAAGCAAGTACAAGCAATAAAATATCACATTTGTGATGTGACTATTACTACAATATCTCATGGCCAATTTAAAATGTTCTAGAGAGGATTTAGATAACTGATGAGCTGAGGAGGTGTCGGATTACCCCCCCCACCCCCCACACACACACGCACGCACGCACACACACCTTCCATAAAGCGTTGCTTGTAAAACCCTACATTTTGGCTTGCGTGAAATATGAAATAGCACCTTACCATCAGATTCCTCAATTCGTGCATGTTTTGCCTCCAAATCCTCAATTTTTTCCTGCTGAACAGGCAATGACCGTTTTCTTCGTCCCATATCATAGATTCGCTTGCGCCATGGTGCTCTTGTGTGAGTGCGACCAACCAATCAGATTGCTAGCGTCACCGGAACCTGGTTCCCAAGTTAACACAGCCACAAAGTCATAAACCCCGCATATGACTACAATTTATCTTATTAAAATCTGATTACACAACCCTAACCTTAACCACACTACTAACCTTATGCCTAACCTTAAATGAAGACCAAAAAGCACAATTTTGTTTTCATTAATTGTTTTGATATACTGTAGGCCTAGACAATTTTGACTTTGTGGCAAATAGTGAAACTGGATACAGTGTCCGTGATGGAATTGTTCTAACTATGTTACAGCAAAGATTATGGGTATACTGACAAAATACATGTCTCTCCGCCCTAACAATTGGAGTCATTGTCCACAAAGAAGAACGTCGGGCTGACTAGCTCCCGCCTATCCTTTCTTTGGATTGGTGGACACATCTCATTATTGTAATATTCGACGAGGGTTGTCGATGTCAACCACCCGTATCCAATGAAGAGATACTAGCCTCATGATATGAATATGCATAGCCATCTCGCGACAACTCCGATATAAAGTGTTTTTTCTCATTGTTGCCTGGATATCACGTGTCCTACTTATATCAGTACACTCAAAACAATGTGTGCATTACAAAACTTATTCGACCAAATAAGCCATTCCATTTTTTGTTGACCATATTTCGATACACCTCCATACAAAAACTCATTGCTTGGTGGGTAAAGAAACACCACCTGCTGGAGGGAGACAGATTTTCCGCCGAATTTGGCCATGCTCTTCCTCTTCCTATCTGGGTACAGCTGGGACGATCACGTGATCAGTGAAGGTTTTTGTGAAAGCGTTTCTTGGTATCTACTATTACCACAGCCACAAAGTCTAAATTGGCTGTACGATTAAAATGTACTTAATTTAACGTTAGGAATAACGTTAGCAGTGTGGTTAAGGGTTATGGTGACAATCAAAATTTAAGAAGATAAATTAAAGAAATTGGCGGGGTTTATTACTTTGCGGCTGTAGTAACTAGTGACAACCTGTTTGCTCTGTTGCTTGTGGTGCTTTCAAGACAACTGGAAACTCGGGGAAAAACGAGGTCAAATCATGACCTCAGTGATCTTCACGTCGAAAATTCGGAGCTCCAGAAAGAGGCTTTTACCCAATCGGAGCTCGTTTTTTCCCCGAGTTCCCAGTTGTTTTGAATGCAGCATTAGAATTCCAAAGCGTAGACATAGGAAAGCACTATAAAGACAACTTCTAGTGATGATAAATAGGTTATCAACGCATTTGAATGGTAATGTTGCCAATGAAAAAGCCAATCTGACAGCGGTTATGATTAAAACCGGCTTGAACTTCTTCTACCCTGACCCTCCAATATTGGCAATTTACGAAACAGCAATCGATCGACGATCACACAAATGTCACAAGTATGACGATTCTGTGTTATGCACTATAGCCCGTTACCATATATGTGATTGAATATTATCTGGCTTGTGTGGATGTATGTATGTGTTATGCAACATAGCCGACTTGAAACATTGTTAACAGTTTCAGGGCCATGGGCCTTTCTTGTGATGGAAAAATACAGAATAACATGAAGACAGGAACTGTGCAATGAGTTGGGGGGGCACATTCAGAACGTAGTGTTGCGAGAACAAACAGTATTTTGTTAGATAACAGGAGCCAGGTGCAAGATAACAGTATCGAGCATGAGCGCATAGATATTCTTCACAGCAACAGTTACATCTATCAACTGGAGCGCCTGGGGGCCAGGACCAGCTCTACGCCAACAATCAACTATAGGCTGGGTGAGTCTAAACCACGCCCAGTCTCTACTCTGACAGGCCGGCTCGGAAGCAGGAACTACCTCTGTCAGAGTATATTTATAATATCTTTGTCAGGAACAAGTCAGTTCTCTGTTTTGCCCTGCGAGGTGGGACAAAGAGCCCGTATATACGAAAATTGCATTTACCACTTATTGCTTAGTTAATAAAAAATACATAGCATACTGACTCATAGGTGACTCATTGTCATATTTATCCTGATACCAGATTCGAATTGACACAACTCTAACACAAGGCAATAGTTAGAGTCCCACTCCATTCGCAAAATAACTCGGAACCTTCTGCTACGTCCATAATATGCAGGCCTACAGTGTCAGGTGAAAACTTGAATCACTATAGCTGCGAGTACTAACCACTACCGCCAGTCTGCTGCAAGCAAACAAGTATCGAACATATGCAATGCATTTAACTTCAATCAACAATATGAAATTGAGGAAATGTCATATAAAACCATAATAAGAGCAAACAACCTGTTTGGAAAACACTTGCCAATATAGTCTTGAGGAAAATCATCGTTGCATCATCTACAGGGAAAAAGTGAAAATAAGGAAGAAAGTCCTTAACGTATCTTCGGAAAGCAGCCCAGGAGGTAGGGCGCGAACGCGCAGTGTGGGGAGTGATTCAGGAAATAAGCTACTGATACCTTTCACCAAGTTACCTAACATCTTCCTAGCTTCATAAAATACCGCCATACATTAACATGCACTGTCAGTGGAGACAAGGGCTGGAGTCCAAACATGTCAATTTGACCCTGGTTTGTATAATTTGTGGAACGTTCCAAGAGGAATCTGTTCCAAAATCTTCGTAAATAACAAGGTTGCCAACAAATAACGCATACAAAGTTGTATAGCGGCGGAATGGGATACCGGGTAGGGAATATGAAATTGAGGAAATGTCATATAAAACCATAATAAGTGCAACCAACCTGTTTGGAAAACACTTGCCAATATAGTCAAGAGGAAAATCATCGTTGCATCATCTACAGGGAAAAAGTGAAAATAAGGAAGAAAGTCCTTCACGTATCTTCGGAAAGCAGCCAGGAAGTAGTGCAGTGTGGGGAGTGATTCAGGAAATAAACTACTGATACCTTTCACCAAGTTACCTAACATCTTCCTAGCTCCATAAAACACCAGCATGCATTAACATGCACTGTCAATGGAGACAAGGGCTGCAGTCCAAACATGTCAATTTGTCCCTGGTTGGTATAATTTGTGGAACGTTCCAAGAGGAATCTGTTCAAAAAAGGTTGCCAACAAATAACGCATACAAATTTGTATAGCGGCGGAATACCGGGTAGGAAGTGTGCTATGTAATTACGTGTTTCACTCACCACGTTTATTCCCCCCAAAATCATTCTGGTAGCCTCCACCATTTCTCGTTTAATGTTTTAGTTATTATTTCCGGTGTGTCGGCATTCGGCCAGTGAACTCTACTGCGCCCCAATTAAGCTATCGCTATGGTTAACATGTAACTTAACTAATGACTGCTAGCTCCAATATTGTATTAGCTAGGTGGCTTGTACACAATTGTTACCGATGATACTGTATATACCAGCCTACATACATTGTATTTTGCCAAATTCTCTGTGTTAATCCTGTTGCCCAAATATAGCCCCGAACCATAAGCTAAAAAATTCTCCATGTGTGCAATTTCTGCAACCCCCTATACTGATCTATGCCGGTATGCAAAAGCAATGATAATGCATGCAATGCTTTATTATAAAGTAGTTTTTTTCATGCATTCTGGTACCTCAGTGTACTCTGGGTCACCCCCCTCTCTGGCTCACTTTTTGTTCCTGCACTTCCCAATTTACAAATTAAGCACTGCCAAGGTGTCTTTATTTTCATAAGCTCTCACTCACATCACTTTTTCCGTTGCCATCTTTCATTTATGGCATTTCAACATTGATACAGAGGGGCACATCACACTCATGTCTTTTCTTGGGACTCCACACGCATGCACGCGCACACACACACACACACACACACACACACACACACACACACACACACACACACACACACACACACACACACACACACACACACACACACACACACACTACTGTAGCATATTGTTTACATTTCTCAAATGTAGGCATCCACTGACATGGGCACAGACGTATGAATAGTAATTTTCTGTGTGGTGGGCACATTTGGTTGAACAGGAGAAGAGGATGTGATTACTTGTGGGGGTGGTGGGTTCAACAGCTGCAGGGAAGCTGATTGGTTGCTTTGGCTATCACATCTTCTTGATTAAAAGAAAGACAGATTCAGAAATTAGTTAGACATTGCCATAGTTCAATGCTGAAAAGCCTTCATTAACATGGTCCCAAAGATAGACATTCAGTATTCACTGAATGAAGTAGCCTACCCATCCCCATTTACAATTTAATTATTCAATTAAATAAATTATACTAACAGCACATTCAATGACTCATGATTATTATTGTAGGCTACTCCTGTACCTACCTTGTACAATAATGTAATCATTGAATGAAGTAACATATCATCCACATTTAAAATGTAATCAATTAGATAAATAATGCTAGCACATAAAGTTATATTATCGTAGAATAGGCTACTCCCGTATGCCCACTATGATAGGATACCGTTATGATACTGGTGTGATTTTAGGTCTTCAATCGAAGTTGTATGTTGTACCTCGTTTCCGCCCTTCAAGGAAAGGCATCCCCCATTCTATTCAGTGCAGGTGTGAATGTCCCATAGCTTTAGCACACAATGGCATGTAGGGGTAGTGTATTACAACGTACCATTTTTATATATCCTATAGCACATGTTTGTATATTTTCATTTACCATTTAATTAATCCATGAAATAAATAATAATAGCACATCAAATTACATTATTATTGTACACTAGCCTACTCCCCTATCGACACAGTAATTAATATTGCCTTCGACATTACGTTATCAACTCAGCAAAAAGTAATTATTTTCAAATAATCAAAATTTGCCTTATCAACACAGTAGGCCTAAATATTTCTTAACAATATTATAACTTAAATATACTTACTCCTCAATTGGATCAAGGACATCTTGTGAATTCTTTTCATCTTTTCTAAAGAAACTATTTGGGGCAGACACTCGAAAGTTGTTGTGCGGTGTACCATTTATTTGCCATAGTTTTTCCTGTTAAAAAAACAAGCTCTCAAACACCTTGCTCGTCTCTCACTCTATAAACGGTCACTGATATCCAGATTCCTTGGGACATCCCTACCCTGAACCAAACCCTAAACCCTAACTGTAATCATAACCCTTACCTATAACACTAAACTTAACCCTTACCTTAGCCATTTTACATTTCTACTTGATTGAGGTAGGGACATATAAGAGACCCTGCCGCCCCAGTTATGGTTAGAGCGTTGGACTAGTAACCGAAAGGTTGCAAGATCGAATCCCCGAGCTGACAAGGTAAAAATCTGTCGTTCTGCCTCTGAACAAGGCAGTTAACCCACTGTTCCTAGGCCATCATTGAAAATAAGAATTTGTTCTTAACTGACTTGCCTAGTTAAATAAAGGTACAATAAAATTCCTAGAGTAGTCGATGTGATAAATATTTTTTCCGGAGCATCTGGTCTTTGCCTAAACCTTAAGTGTGAATTGTTTGCTGTTAAAGACCGTGTGATACCCTCTATATGCAATATTCCAGTCAAGGAAAAAGTTAACATACCTTGTTTAACCATGTCTAAGAATCAACAGGAAAGATGCTCATTAAATTTCATACCTATTATTGAAAAAACCAAACAGAAGTTGAACCATTGGTTGCAGAGCGATTTATTCTTGAAAGGTTGAGAATTGCTTTCTAAAGCTGAAGGTATCTCCAAACCTACTTATGCAGCCCAGTCTCTACATCTTGACAACAAAATAGGTAAAGCGGTTGACCAGATGCTTTTCAACTTCATCTGGAAAAAATGGTACACATTATATTAGGAAATCTGTCATTATGAACACATATGAATATGGTGGTCTCAATTTTTTTGATTTTCCTTCTTTGAATAATACTTAAGATAAATTGGGCTAAGCATTTTTTAAAGAATCCAACTTCAATTTGGAATTTCATCCCTCATCTTCTCCCATTTTGGAGGCTTCAATTTTGTTACTTTGTAACTATAACATTGATAAGATTCCTAGAAAATGATCTGCTTTTCATAGACAAGTATTAGCGTGGTCGTTAATATATAAAAACAATTACCACACAAATACCCGCTTGTTAATAAGGTCAAATAGGTCTCTTTCAGAATTATCCATAAGTATTACCCTGCAAATCATTACCTGAAGAAACTCAAAAAAGACATTAACATTAACTGTCCTTTTTGTTGAGCATCCAGAAACAGTTCTGCATTTATTTTGGCATTGTCTACATGTAAAACAATTATGGAAAGATTTTCATAATTTTAATTGTTAATATTCTTGATGACTTCTGTTTTTTATTGGATAATGTGCTGCTCGGTTTCCTTAACCATAATATGGATAAAGAAAAACAATTTTTACCTCAAATCTAATTGTGCTAATGGCAAAATGTAATATTCATAAATGTAAATTCACGAATAGAAAAACACTCTTACGTGTTTTCTATAAGGAATTCGAGCAGGACATTAAGACTGCTCTACATTCTTCTAATAAGAAGCTGTTAAAAGAAACACACACATTGTTTTAAGGTCTTTGTGTAATCTGTCATTTGTTGTACCCCTAACATATGTTATCATTGTCTGTTTGTATACTGTTTTTTCTGCAATAAAATAAAAGATTCAAAACAAAAAATAAAAACAATTAAAAAATTGTAAAACAAAGTGACATTCCTCCACAAATACGTCCTCAATCAATACTTTAAATTGCCTGAATGGCAACAGAACATCAAGATGAAATGTATTTAGAATTATGTTCTAGCGATACGGTGCATTAAAACTAAAAGCAGATTTATCTAGCTCGGTGGAGATCCTTGGAACCTCAAGAGTTAACCAATCCTGTGAACGGATTAGGCAACTCAGGTGTCTATGCTTCAACAGAAAAGTTAGATATGACAGAAGTATGAAGTAGGGCCTTGAAAACAAAAAAAAGGGACTAATGTAGAGATCTATAAAGGTCTTCAGCCAAGTCCAGCCAACCTTTTGACACAGGATGCAGTGATGAGTATCAAAACTGTCACTGTCACAAAACGAAGGGCACTAAATGATGGCATCCAAAGGTTTAAGAGTAGTAGAAGCTGCACTTTGATAAATAATATCACCATAATCAAGAACAGATAAAAAGGTTGACTGAATAATCTGCTTCCCACTGCTTAGAGAAAAGCACAATCTGTTTTTAAACGTTAAATCCATACGCCTAAGTATTTATATGCGGGAACACGTTCAATTAGAGAACCATCTAATGAGCGAACATGTACTTAACCTGAAACTTTCTTAGGAGTTCAAAAACATGTATTTCATTTAGCCCGTATCAAGCAAAAGGTTTATTTGATCGAATAGAAGTTTCGCAATGCTTTAATTGTTACGAGTGTACTGATTTTAAGTAGGACAAGTGACATCCCGGCAACTTTGATAAAAAAACACACATCAGAGTTGTCGAGACGGATATGGAATAATAATTGCTTTGACATGGGTGGGACAATAGTTTTTATTTATTATCGATCTTAACCCAGTCATCCAGTTAGAATGAATCCATTTTAAGAAAAACTAAGAGTGCCCATTCTTTTCATAATGTAGTATTATATTTTACTATTTACAATACAAACACACAAGCATCACATCACAATACGCATAAGAGACAAGTGCCAGTTGTGGAAACCTTACAGCAAGCTGTCACTCAAGTCCATCTGATAATCCAAATTCTTTCTATTCAGTGGAATTGTTATAGAAGGCTCATATGAATGTAAAGGAAAACGGCTATAGCGATGGTCCAATTCTCTACCCTTTTCCTGAGATGTGCACTCCTACACCTTCTCATGGATTTAAATGGAATGGATTGGTGCAAAGGATATGGTCAAAACTCCATGCTTGCACCAATTCAATACTTTGAGAAACAGAACGCAGCCTATGATCTATCCAAGTTGACATCACAGTCCCTTGTTGGTAACCTTCCACCCCCTTTCCGCTTGACCCCTCTCTCACACTGCTGTCCCCTCCTGCCTCTCCCTCTTTTTCTCCTGACTTCTGAAGTACTCTTTGCTGAGTAGGACATCCCTCTTTAGGGGTAAGGTTGGCTCCTCAGCTGCCGACCCTAGCTCATCTTTCTGCCGCTGGGCGAGGAGCATGGCACGGAGCAGGGGCGGGTACGACACATAGCGTATGGGGGGCTCGGGAACAGGGTTGTAGAGTTTGAACTGCTCCTCCTCATGTTTGGGCACCAGACGCCAGTCATGGTACATCACCTTGTCCATCTCCTTTGCTTCACTCTCCTGCTTGCCTGTGGAAAATAATAATATACACAATGGTGACTTGGTCATCTTTTCCTAATCTCTTTTCACAACCACTGCTGTGATAAATATGTCAAATGGCAGTAATGCGGAGGTAGTCTGGCCTATCAGCCAGCTCTCTCTGTCGAATAGTCTGGTCTCACAGCGCCTCAGAACGGGGCATGACTGGGAGTCTATGGCAGGAGTGGCGAAAACAGCCACCGGTTTTAATTGACTGTTCTCTCAGTCCATCACCATCTAGCACAGGGGTCTCCAACCTTTTCTAGCATGAGAAAATTAAACATGTCAAGAGCTACACATTTTTTCAAGATTTCAAATAGGCACATTCTTCTCGTCCTCTCCCCTGCAACTCTTCCCCAGGTCCTTAAGTGTACTGTTCTCTGTCAATATAGCTGGTAAAATAATTGATAATAAACAACTAACGGGGGCCCTATAAAATCTTTTCCCAGCCCCCAAATTCTGTTTAATATTTTCCCAAATTATGTTCCGTTGTATTTTTCCATATTTTATATTGTTTGTTTTTTACTCTAAAAATTACAATTGTTAGTAGACAAACTACATTGATGTTCAAATTCATGTCAATGCTTAAATCTGAAGACACTTTTTTTAGGTATGTGAAAAAAAGAAAAAAAAGGGAAAAAAACGTGCGCGTTTTTAAAACCTCTTGAGCGTAGGGGGCAGTATTTTGATGTTTGGATGAAAAACGTACCCAAATGAAACTGCCTATTTCTCAGGCCCATAATCTGCATATAATTGTCAGATTAGGAAAGAAAACACTCTAAAGTTTCCAAAACTGTCAAAATATTGTCTGTGAATATAACAGAACTGATATTGCAGGCGAAAACCTGAGGAAAATCCAACCAGGAAGTGCCTAAGAGAAATGAATCTCCCTGTTCCATTGCATGCCTATCCTCCATTTAAAGGGATATCAACCAGATTCCTTTTCCTATGGCTTCCACATTTTGTGAACAGTCTTTAGACATAATTTCAGGCTTTTAGTTTGAAAAATGAGCAAGAAAGATCACATCGAGTCATTGGATGGCTGGGTGCCAGCAGCGTTTTGCATGCGCCAACAGAGTGGAGCAGACATTTTCTCTCTCTCTCCTATTGAAGAAGCTACTGTCCGGTTGAAATATGATCAATTATAGATTGTAAAAACAACCTGAGGATTGATTATAAAAAACGTTTGACATGTTTCTACGAACTTTACGGATACTATTTGGAATTTTCGTCTGCCCAGTCGTGACTTCTCGAGCCTGTGGATTTCTGAACATAACACGCCAACCAAATGGAGGTATTTTGGATGTAAAAATAATCTTTATGGAACAAAAGGAACATTTATTGTGTAACTGAGAGTCTCATGAGTGCAAACATCCGAAGATCAAAGGTTCAAGATTCATTTTATTGCTTTTCTGACTTTCGTGACCAATCTGCTGTTAGCTTTTTGTAATGTTTTGTCTGCTGAGAGAGATGTCCTTACATAAACGCTTGGTATGCTTTCGCCAAAAAGCTCTTTTGAAATCTGACACGCCAGGTGGATTAACAACAAGCTAAGCTGTGTTTTGCTATATTGCACTTGTGCTTTCATGAAAATTAAATATTTTTAGCAATTACATTTTTATTTGGTGCTCTGCAATTCAGCGGATGTTGACGAAAATTATCCCGCTAAAGGGATGGGTGCATCAAGAAGTTAAGGAATGTGCCATCTAATGTTCCGGTCTAGTGATGGTTCTGTACTGCAGCAGCTCATTTCATGTAAAGTTTGCAACTAACAATTAATAGATACAAATGACATACTTAGTCATGATATACTTCTGCCAAGTAAGCCTACTTTGCAGTTAACATTTAATGATAAGTTTTTGGGGAAAGTTTTTCTATCAACCCACAAGACGATAATCACATCGACTAGCTACACACGGAGTGATGGACAAACTTGCACATCACACAGACAGATGCGATTAATTGCAATTAATTGGAAGATATGTTAGGTTTGGCTTTTTAAGCCAATAGTGGCTGACCAGGGGTGGGATAATGTCAATGTTGCATTGGCAAGATATAGCCGCTGGGAGCTTGCGGTGTCTGATACTTGAGATTTGTTTATGAGTTTTGTGGCAGAATACGTGAAAATTGCATGTACTTTCAGAATTGTTTGGCGAGCTACTCATATAGTGCCTTCGGAAAGTATTCAGACCCCTTGACTTTTTCCACATTTTGTTATGTTACAACCTTATTCTAAAATATCTACACACAATACCCCATAACGACAAAGCAAAAACAGGTTTTTATTTATTTTTGCTAATTTATAAACATTACACACGGAAATATCATATTTACATAAGTAATCAGACCCTTCAATTAGTACTTTGTAGAAGCATCTTTGGCAGCTATTACAACATTGAGTCTTCCTGGGTATGAGCTTGGCACAGCTGTATTTGGAGTTTATCCCGTTCTTCTCTGGAGATCATCTCAAGCTCATCAGGTTGGATGGGGAGCATAGCTGCACAGCTATTTTCAGGTCTCTCCAGAGATGTTAGATCAGGTTCAATCCGGGCTTTGGCTGGGCCACCCAAGGACATTCAGAGCCACTCTTGCGTTGTCTTGGCTGTGTGCTTAGGGTCGTTGCCCTGTTCGAAGGTGAACCTTCACCCCAGTCTGAGGTCCTTAGTGCTCTAGACCAGGTTTTCATCAAGGATCTCTCTGTAAATTTGCTCCGTTCATCTCTGCCTCAATCCTGACTAGTCTCCCAGTCCCTGCCTGTGAAAAACATCCCCACAGCATGATGCTGCAACCACCATGCTTTACCGTAGGGATTGTGCCAGGTTTCCTCCAGACGTAACAATTGGCATTCAGGCCAAAGAGTTCAATCTTGGTTTCATCAAACTAGAGAATCTTGTGTCTCATGATCGGAGTCCTTTTAGGTGCCTTTTGACAAACTCAAAGTAGGCTGTCATCTGCCTTTTACTGAGGAGTGGCTTCTGTCTGGGCTGGTTGGTGGAGTGCTGCAGAGATGGTTGTGCTTCTGGAAGGTTCTCCCATCTCCACAGAAGAACTCTAGAGCTCTGTCAGAGTGACCATCGGGTTCTTGGTCACCTCCCTGACCAAGGCCCTTTTCCAACGATTGTTCAGTTTGGCCGGACGGCCAGCTCTAAGAAAAGGCTTGGTGGTTCCAACCAAACTTCTTTCATTTAAGAATGATGGAGGCCACTGTGTTCTTGGGGTCCTTCAATGCTGCAGACATTTTTTGGTACTGTTCCCCAGATCTGTGCTGAAACACAATCCTGTCTCGGAGCTCTACGGACAATTCCTGTCCGGGGCACTCTGTTCACAACGTTAGCATCTGCCCATACCATAACCCCACCGCCACCATGGGGCACTCTGTTCAAGTTAACATCTGCCTGGTACTGTTGAAACCGAGATTCATCCGTGAAGAGCACACTTCTCCAGTGTGTTATTGGCCATCGAAGGTGAGCATTTTCCCACTGAAGTCAGTTACGACGCCGAACTGCAGTCAGGTCAAGACCCTGGTGAGGATGACGAGCACGCAGATCAGGTTCCCTGAGATGGTTTCTGACAGTTCGTGCAGAAATTATTCGGTTGTGCAAACCCACTGTTTCATCAGCTGTCCGGGTGGCTGGTCTCAGACGATCCTGAAAGTGAAGCCGGATGTGGAGGTCCTGGGCTGGCGTGGTTAAAGGTGGTCTGCGGTTGTGAGGCCGGTTGGAAGAACTGCCAAGTTCTCTAAATATACGAGGTGGCTTATGGTCGAGAAATGAACATTAAATTCTTTGGCAACAGCTCTGGTGGACATTCCTGCAGTCAGCATGCAATTTGCACACTCTATCAACCTAAGACATCTGTGGCATTGTGTGACAAAACTGGACATTTTAGAGTGGCATTTTGTCCCAAGCACAAGGTGCACCTGTGTAAAGTGATGCTGTTTAATAAGCTTCTTGATATGCCACACCTGCCAGGTCGATGGATTATCTTGGCAAAGGAGAAATGCTGACTAACAGCTATGTAAACAAATTTGTGCACAACATTTGAGAAATAAGCGTTTTGTGTATATGGAATATTTCTGTGATCTTTTATTTCAGCTAATGAGACCAACACTTTACATGTTGCGTTTATATTTTTGTTCAGTGTAATAGGCCAAGGCTACAGCTACAGCTCCCGCCTCAATTTTAACTACACAAATTTCAAGTCCCACATTAATGCACACTGTTGTCTAGCCCAATAGTTGGACTACAGGAGCCGATAGTATTTTTCAGTTACAACACGTTTATGGCTTCCGTCTTATGTTTACACACAGGTGTTCGGAGACACAGATAGCTCATTAGCCAATTATTCTTCAGCGTTTTCCATAAACAAGTGCTCTAACATGGAACCCTAACTCTATAAAGGTGTAATAATTTAACTTTTTAAAATATATTAACTCTTAAAAAAAACTCCCCCGGTCAGAAGATACTATCGTCAATAGACACTTAAACTGTTACCAGGCTCTATGTAACCAGCAATTTGAGCCTGGGGACGAAGTTAATGCTGAAGAAACCTAAACCTAGGCATTATTTCATCTATGAGAGATTATGCAATGACAGAGAGGCATATGAAAAGCTGCTGAAATGTCATTCTGTGAAAACAAATAAAATCTCTTATCTGTTCACGACCACTATCGTGAATCACATGTCAGTACTACAGAGTACTACAGAGGAAAGCCAAACCTATTCTTTCTTCAGGAAGAGAGCATGATATAGGATGTGTGAATGGAAAATTCTCACCTTTATAGGTCAGGACTCCCCATGCTCTGCCGTGGTCCATGTTCTACAGAGAAGGCAGCAGAGTTATAAACATGTACACTACATTACCAAAAGTATGTGGACACCTGCTCATCGAACATCTCATTTAAAAATCATGGTTATTAATATGGAATTATTCCCCCCTTTCCTGCTATAACAGCCTCCACTCGTCTGGGAAGGCTTTCCACTAGATGTTAGACCTTGCTTCCATTGAGGTTGAGCATTGATGTTGGGCTCATAGTCGGCAATCCAATTCATCTCAAATTAGTTTGATGGGATGGAGTTCACGGCTCTGTGCAGGCCAGTCAAGTTCTTCCACACCGATCCCAACAAACCATTTCTATATGGACCTCGCTTTGTGCACGGGGGCACTGCAATGCTGAAACAGGAAAGAACATTCCCCAAACAGTTGCCACAAAGTTGGAAGAAGAAAATCGTCTAGAATGTCATTGAATGCTGTAGCGTTAATATTTCCCTTCACTGGAACTAATGGGCCTAGACCAAACCATGAAAAACAGCCTCAGACCATTATTCTTCCTCCACCAAACATTACAGTTGGCACTATGTATTGGGGCAGGTAGCATCTGCCGAACCATGATTCGTCTGTCGGACTGCCAAACAGTGAAGCGTGATTCATCACTCCATAGAATGCCTTTCCATTGCTCCAAAGTTCAATCGCGGCGAGCTTTACACCACTCCAGCCGAGGCTTGGCATTGCACATGGTGATCTTAGGCTTGTCTGCGGCTGCTCGGCTCTGGAATCCCATTTCATGAAGCTCCCAACGAACAGCTCTTGTGCTGACATTTCTTCCGAAGTTGACAGGGGCAACTCTAGCAGGGCAGAAATTTGACAAACTGAGTTGTTGGAAAGGTGGCATCCTATGCCGGTGCTACGTTGAAAGTCACCGAGCTCTTTCAGTAAGGCCATTCTACTGCCATTGTTTGTCTATGGAGATTGCATGGCCGTGTGCTCGATTTTATACACCAGTCAGCAACGGGTGAGGCTGAAATGGCCGAATCCATACATTTGAAGTGGTGTCCACATACATACACTATATATACACAAAGTATGAGGCTTTATAGTCAGACTTATCAGTGTAATAACAGTGTTATAAGCCCCCACTCCCCTTCACCCTCTACCCCTGAAACTCCTTTCCACCCCCCTCCCCACTCACTTCTGCAGTGTAGTCCACCTTGACCTTGGTGACCTGCCAGTAGCTAGGTGCTTCAGGGTGCTCTGTCAGCCAGGACTTGCGTGTGAACAGGTGGCCCACCCCGAACATCCTGAGGCCAGACAGCAGGGAGAAGAGACGGCTCTCTCTCCTCACGTCCTGAATAGAAATAAAGCAGTTCTAGGTTTTTTTCCCCAAACCTAGGGTTCCCAGGTTTCTGAAATTCCCAGGTTTTCCCGAAAACACAGTCGGAAGGTTCCCAGGATCTTGCAGAAATAAGCAGGAAATCCAGGAATCACACCAACCAGGATTTCAGGAAAACATTTGGGAAATGTACCCGAATTTTGCAACCCTATCAAGGGAACAACAGTAGTCGATGGGATCTGGCATCAGAGACCCACAACTTTCTACTCATTATTCATTGTTAATAAAACAAACATTTATGCTTTCATTTGATTGAAATAACTATAATTTCTGATTGCTAGTTAAGCTCCCACTTTTTACACCTGGCCTGGGGCTTGAACCATCAACCTTCTGGCTACTGGTCCTGCTTTCTAACCTCTAGGCTACCTGGTGCCCCACACACATACCTGCCAGGCAAGCACGGGCAGGGTCTTCCTGGTGTGCGGTCGCGTCATGGTGTCGTAGTCCAGTGCATACTTCTCAGACTCCCGTGGCCGATTCTTAAGCTCCCGGTACACACGGATCTTCCGGGCCATCTCAGCGATCAGGCGGATGCGCTTCTTCTTCACCATGATTGGTCAATAATGTTGTCACTGGGTCTCCTTCAGAACCTGGAGGGGGGGTGGTTACATTAGGGGTTAGGCTCACAAAGGAGTAAATAAAGACAGTTCTGACCATTTTACAACATGGGTACAAATGAAGACATTCACAGATCTGATAACCTGGAGACACTCGCAGGTTTGATAAACTAGAATGACCCAAATACACTGAATGCAAACCCAGGTAAAAACAGAGTTTCTGGTCTAGTGAATTTGGGGCAGTATCTATCTAGCTATCTGCTGAAAGAGAATCATTAGTCCCAAATACACCAGACCATGGAACCCTAGTTTTTCCTGGGCCTGCATTCAGTGTACTCCTCAAGAGTCTGACTGTTATGTAAGATAGCAACATTCTAGTCATTAAGTAACTAGTCATCATACTGTAGGTAATCCCATTACAGCCAAACATCTTTATTAAGAATCTCAATCAATACCGTTAAATTGAATAATGATTACCGCTAAATGCGGTCCGCTTAGGTTAGCTACTATTTCACATGCTGGCACTGGCAATCTGTCTATAGCAAGCTAGCTAACATGACATATGAGAGCATGACACGCTAACGGTAGCGGCCTAGCTAAGTACTCCACTATTCAACACACAGTATTCTTGTTATCACAATAAATAAATAAAAAATAGTTGCTTAAATTTCCAAGGGATGTTTTATTTTGCATAACTAGATAGCTACCTGAGACTTGACTTGACCTCCACAACACACTGCTTCCTCCGAAATTGTCAAACGACGGACAAAATTCCTCCCTAGAATTATTGATGCATTACTTTAGTTCCGGGATAGAAACCGTTCCGCTTTGAAACGTTTTGGGGGTGGTCACTCCGGGGACACTCCAGACTTAGTTTTTGCCCTGCCTTGTTTGCAAACATTGAAGTTATAACAAAGCAAAATACAACTATTGTAAAATAGATTCTGTAAAATGTATATAATATGTGTAAGATGGAAGTAGAAGCCCAAGTGTTATTGTTTATTAGTTTACTCCAATTGGGGGAGGGGTGGTAGGGATTGTGGGGAATAATTAAGGAAAATATATTCTAAAAAGATGTATATATGTACACTACCGTTCAAAAGTTTGGGGTCACTTAGAAATGTCCTTGTTTTCCATGAAAACATACATGAAATTAGTTGCAAAATGAATAGGAATTATAGTCAAGACGTTATAAATAATGATTTTTTATTGAAATAATAATTGTGTCCTTCAAACTTTGCTTTTGTCAAAGATTCCTCCATTTGCAGCAATTAGAGCCTTGCAGACCTTTGGTATTCTAGTTGTCAATTTGTTGAGGTAATCTGAAGAGATTCCACCCCATACTTCCTGAAGCACCTCCCTCAAATTGGATTGGCTTGATGGGCACTTCTTACAGTCAAACTGCTCCCACAACAGCTCAATAGGGTTGAGATACAGTGACTGTGCTGACCACTCCATTATAGACAGACTACCAGCTGACAGTTTCTTCCCTAGAGAGTTCTTGCATAGTTTGGAGCTGTGCTTCAGGTCATTGTCCTGTTGTAGGAGGAAATTGGCTCAAATTAAGCATCGTCCACAGGGTATACCATGGCATTGCAAAATGGAGTGATAGGCTTCCTTCTTCAAGATCCCTTTTACCCTGTACAAATCTCCCACTCTACCACCACCAAAGCACCCCCAGACCATCACATTGCCTCCACCATGCTTGGCAGATGGCATCAAGCACTCCTCAAGCATCTTTTTTTTTTCTTTCTGTGTCTCAAGAATGTTCTTCTTTGTGATCCAAACAACTCAAATTTAGATTTGTCTGTCCATAACACTTTTTTCCAATCTTCCTCTTCCCAGTGTCTGTGTTCTTTTGCCCATCTTAACCTTTTCTTTTTATTGGCCAGTCTGAGAAGGCCAACATCTCAGAGTTGCCTCTTCACTGTTGATGTTGAAACTGTTGTTTTTTGCGGGTACTATTTAACGAAGCTACCAGTTGAGGACTTGTGAGGCATCTGTTTCTCAAACTAGACACTCTAATGTACCTGTCCTCTTGCTCAGTTGTGCACCGGGGCCTCCCACTCCTCTTTCTAATCTGGTTAGAGCCTGTTTGTGCTGTTCTGTGAAATGAGTAGTACACAGCACTGTACGAGATCTTCAGTTTCTTGGCAATTTCTTGCATGGAATATCCTTAATTTCTCAGAACAAGAATAGACTGATGAGTTTCAGAAGAAAGTTCTTTGTTTCTGGCCATTTTGAGCCTGTAATCGAACCCACAAATGCTGGTGCTCCAGATACTCAACTAGTCTAAAGAAGGCCAGTTGTATTGCTTCTTTAATCAGTACAACAGTTTTCAGCTGTGCTAACATAATTGCAAAAGAGTTTTCTAATGATCAATTAGCTTTTTAAAATGAGAAACTTGGATTAGCTAACACAACGTGCCATTGGAACACAGGAGGGATGGTTGCTGATAATGGGCCTCTGTACGCCTATGTAGATATTCCATTAAAACAATCTGCCTTTTCCAGCTACAATAGTCATTCACAACATTAACAATGTCTACAATGTATTTTTGATGAATTTGAAGTTATTTTAAGGGACAAAAAATGTGATTTTCTTTCAAAAACAAGGACATTTCTAGGTGACCCCAAACATTTGAACGGTAGTGTATAAATATGTATGCATGTATATATGTGTGTGTGTGTGTGTGTGTGTGTGTGTGTGTATATACAGTCACGGCCAACAGTTTTGAGAATGACACAAATATTAATTTCCACAAAGTTTGCAGCTTCAGTGTCTTTAGATATTTTTGTCAGATGTTACTATGGAATACTGAAGTATAATTATAATCATTTCATAAGTGTCAAAGGCTTTTATTGACAATTACATGACGTTGATGCAAAGAGTCAATATTTGCAGTGTTGACCCTTCTTTTTCAAGACCTCTGCAATCCGCCCTGGCATGCTGTCTAACTTCTGGGCCACATCCTGACTGATGGCAGGCCAATCCATGCTTGGAGTTTGTCAGAATTAGTTGGTTTTGGTTTGTGTGTCCTGGCCATGGACCCAAAATATCAGTGTTTTGTTCCCCGAGCTAATTAGTTATCACGTTTGCCTTATGGCAAGGTGCTCCATCATGCTGGAAAAGCCATTGTTCGTCACTAAACTGTTCCAGGATGGTTGGGAGAAATTACTCCCGGAGGATGTGTTGGTACCATTCTTTATTCATGGCTGTGTTCTTAGGCAAAATTGTGAGTGAGCCCACTCCCTTGGCTGAGAAGCAACCCCACACATGAATGGTCTCAGGATGCTTTACTGTTGGCATGACACAGGACTGATGGTAGCGCTCACCTTGTCTTCTCTGGACAAGCTTTTTTCCGGATGCTCCAAACAATCAGAAAGGGAATTCAATGGAGAAAATAACTTTATCCCAGTCCTCAGAAGTCCAATCCCTGTACATTTTGCAGAATATCAGTCTGTCCCTGAAGTTTTCCTAGAGAGAATTGGCTTCTTTGCTGCCCTTCTTGACACCAGGCCATCCTCCAAAAGTTTTCGCCCTACTGTGCGTGCAGATGCACTCACACCTGCCTGCTGCCATTCCTGGGCAAGCTCTGTACTGCCCCGATCCCGCAGCTGAATCAACTTTAGGAGACGGTCCTGGCACTTGATGGAATTTCTTGGGTGCCCTGCAGCCTTCTTCACAACAATTGAACCGCTCTCCTTGAAGTTCTTGATGATCTGATAAATGGTTCATTTAGGTGCAATCTTACTGGCAGCAATATCCTTGCCTGTGAAGCCCTTTTAAAGCAAAGCTATGATGACGGCACGTGTTTCCTTGCAGGTAACTATGGATGACAGAGGAAGAACAATGATTCCAAGCACCACCCTCCTTTTGAAGCTTCCAGTCTGTTATTCAAACTCAATCAGCATGACAGAGTGATCTCCAGCCTTGTCCTCGTCAACACTCACACCTGTGTTAACGAGAGAATCACTGACATGAAGTCAGCTGATTCTTTTGTGGCAGGGCTGAAATGCAGTGGAAATGTTTTTGGGGATTCAGTTAATTTGCATGGCAAAGATGGACTTTGTAACTAATTGCAATTCCTCTGATCATTCTTCATAACATTCTGGAGTATATGCAAATTGCCATTATACAAACTGAGGCAGCAGATTTTGTGAAAATTAATATTTGTGTCATTCTCAAAACTTTTGGCAACGAATGTACAGTTGAAGTCGGAAGTTTACATACACTTAGGTTGGAGTCATTAAAACCCGTTTTTCAACCACTCCACAAATTTCTTGTTAACAAACTATCGTTTTTGGCAAGTCTGTTAGGACATCTACTTTGTGCATGACACGAGTAATTTTTCCAACAATTGTTACAGACAGATTATTTCACTTCTAATTCACTGTATCAGAATTCCAGTGGGACAGAAGTTTACATACACTAAGTTGACTGTGCCTTTAAACAGCTTGGAAAATTCCAGAAAATTATGTCATGGCTTTAGAAGCTTCTGATAGGCTAATTGACATCATTTTAGTCAATTGGAGGTGTACCTGTGGATGCATTTCAAGGCCTACCTTCCAACTCAATGTGTATTTGCTTGACATCATGGGAAAATCAAAAGAAATCAGCCAAGACGTCAGAAAAAAAAATGTAGACCTCCACAAGTCTGGCTCATCCTTGGGAGGAATTTCCAAACGGCTGAAGGTACCACGTTCATCTGTACAAACAATAGTACGCGTTCTGTCTCCTAGAGATGAAAAGTGCAAATCAATCCCAGAAGAACAGCCAAAGGACTCTGTGAAAATGCTGGAGGAAACAGGTACAAAAGTGTCTATATCCACAGTAAAACGAGCCCTACATCGACATAACCCGAAAGGCTGCTCAGCAAGGAAGAAGCCACTGCTCCAAAACAGCCATAATAAAGCCAGACTACGATTTGCAACTGCACATGGAGACAAAGATCGTACTTTTTGGAGAAATGTCCTCTGGTCTGATGAAACAAAAATAGAACTGTTTGGCCATAATGACCATCGTTAAGTTTGGAGGAAAATGGGTGATGTTTGCAAGCCGAAGAACACCATCCCAACCGTGAAGCATGGGGATGGCAGCATCATGTTGTGGGGGTGGCAGCATCATGTTGTGGGGGTGCTTTGCTACAGGAGGAACTGGTGCACTTCACAAAATAGGTGGCATCATGAGGAAAGCAAAGTATGTGGATATATTGAAGCAACATCTCAAGACATCAGTCAGGAAGTTAAAGCTTGGTCGCAAATGGGTCTTCCAAATGGACAATGACCCCAAGCATACTTTTCAGCAGAACTGAAAAAGCGTGTGCGAGCAAGGAGGCCTACAAACCTGACTCAGTTACTCCAGCACTGTCAGGAGGAATGGGCCAAATGTGATGGGAATGTGATGAAAAAAATTAAAGCAGAAAATGTTATTTATTCATTTTTTATTTCACCTTTATTTAACCAGGTAGGCTAGTTGAGAACAAGTTCTCATTTGCAACTGCGGCCTGGCCAAGATAAAGCATAGCAATTCGACACATACAACAACACAGAGTTACACATGGAATAAACAAAACATACAGTCAATAATACAGTAGAACAAAAGAAAACAAAACGTCTATATACATTGAGTGCAAATGAGGTAAGATAAGGGAGTTAAGGCAATAAATAGTCCATGGTGGTGAAGTAATTACAATATAGCAATTAAACACTGGAATGGTAGATGTGCAGAAGATGAATGTGCAAGTAGAGATACTGGGGTGCAAAGGAGCAAGATAAATAAATATATACAGTATGGGAAAGAGGTAGGTAGATGGGCTGTTTACAGATGGGCTATGTATAGGTGCAGTGATCTGTGAGCTGCTCTGACAGCTGGTGCTTAAACCTAGTGAGGGAGATATGAGTCTCCAGCTTCAGAGATTTTTGCAGTTCGTTCCAGTCATTGGCAGCAGAAAACTGGAAGGAAAGACGACCAAAGGAGGAATTGGCTTTGGGGGTGACCAGTGAGATATACCTGCTGGAGCACGTGCTACGAGTGGGTGCTGCTATGGTGACCAATGAGCTGAGATAAGGCGGGGCTTTACCTAGCAAAGACTTGTAGATAACCTGTAGCCAGTGGGTTTGGCGACGAGTATGAAGCGAGGGCCAGCCAACGAGATCATACAGGTCACAGTGGTGGGTAGTGTATGGGACTTTGGTGACAAAACGGATGGCACTGTGATAGACTGCATCCAATTTGTTGAGTAGAGTGTTGAAGGCTAAATAAACCTCTCTCTACTATTATTCTGACATTTCCCATTCTTAAAATAATGTGGTTATCCTAACTGACCTAAGACAGGGAATTTTTACTTGGATTAAATGTCAGGAATTGTGACCAACTGAGTTTAAATGTATTTGGCTAAGGTGTATGTAAACTTCCGGCTTCAACTGTATATATATATTTGCATTCGATAATGATAATCATCAGGATATTAATCAAATAGTGTTTCAAAGTTGCATATCTGCTTCAGACTCAAGAATACCTGAACAAACGAAAGGCTTTAATGTTTCTTATTTGTCAGAAGTAGAACTCACAAATAACATTTTAACTCCTTTAAAAAAAAAGCTGTAAACCCTTACAAGTCATGAGCAATAAATATATATTTTTTAAATAAAATAGTGCAAGTCAATATTCATTATAACTGTTAGCCTAATGGCACATCACAGTTTATATTGGGGTAGTTGTCAAACCTTACAAGTAAGAAAGACAAGTCTGTCTACTGTCTCTAGTTTTAATGATAATTATCACAATTTTTATCAAATAATGTTTAAAAGGGTCATTTCTGCTTCAGACTCAAGCCTGCCTGAACAAATCGAAGGCTTTACTGTTTCTTATTTATTGTCAGAAGTAGAAGAACTCGCAAATAACATTAACTCCTTTTTTAACTTGTTATGGCTGGGCGCAGTATTGAGTAGCTTGGATGAATAAGGTGCCCAGAGTAAACTGTCTGCTACTCAGGCCCAGTTGCTAATATGTGCATATGTGCGTATTAGTAGATTTGGATATAAAACATTCTGAAGTATCTAAAACTGTTTCAATGATGTCTGTGAGTATAACAGAACTCATATGGCAGGCAAAAACCTGAGAAAAGAATCCAACCAGGAAGTGGGAAATCTGAGGTTTGTAGTTTTTCAACTCTTTGCCTATCGAATACACAGTGTCTATGGGGTCAAATTGCACTTCCTAAGGCTTCCACTAGATGTCAACAGTATTTGTTTGATGCTTCCTTCTGTGAAGTGGGGGCGAATGAGAAAGGCATGAGCTGACCACGTCCTTTCACGTGATAGTTAGCTTGAGTTCCATTGCAATTCTACAGACAAAGGAATTCTCCGGTTGGAACATTATCGAAGATTTATGTTAAAAACATCCTAAAGATTGATTCTATACATCATTTGACATGTTTCTACAGACTGTAACGGAACTATTTGACTTTGTCTGCACCTAGTGATCGCGCGTCATGAATTTGGATTACTGGGCTAAACGTGCAAACAAAAAGGAGGTATTTGGACATAAATTATGGACTTTATCGAACAAATCAAACATTTATTGTGGAACTGGGATTCCTGGGAGTGCATTATGATGAAGATCAAAGGTAAGTGAATATTTATAATGCTATTTATGACTTCTGTTGACTACACAACATGGCGGATATCTGTTTGGGTTGTTTTGGTCTCTGAGCGCTGTGCTCAGATTATTGCATGGTGTGCTTTCTCGGTAAAGCTTTTTTGAAATCTGACACAGCAGTTGCATTAAGGAGAAGTCTATCTTTAATTCCATGCATAACACTTGTATCTTATCAATGTTTATTATGAGTATTTCTGTAAATTGATCTGGCTCTCTGCAAAATCACCGGATGTTTTGGAACTACTGAACATAACGCGCCAATGTATACTGAGATTTTTGGATATAAATATGAACTTTATCAAACAAAACATACATGTATTGTGTAACATGAAGTCCTATGAGTGTCATCTGATGAAGATCATCAAAGTTTAGTGATTAATTTATCTCCATTTCTGCTTTTTGTGACTCCTCTCTTTGGCTGGAAAAATTGCTGTTTTTCTGTGACTAGGCACTCACCAAACATAATCGTTTGGTTTGCTTTCGTCGTAAAGCCTTTTTGAAATCAGACACTGTGGTGGGATTAACTAGAAGTGTATCTTTAAAATGGTGTAAAATACTTGCATGTTTGAGGAATTTTAATTATGAGATTTGTTGTTTTGAATGTGGCGCACTTTCACTGGCTATTGTCATATCGATCCCGTTAGAGGGATCTCAGCCCAAAGAGGTTATAGCTGTAAATCCTTACAAGTTATCAACAAGAAATAAAATAAAAACATATTATGCAAGTCATTATAACTGTTAGCCTAATGGCACATCACAGTTGAAGTTGGGGTAGTTGTTGTCTTAAGAAAGAAAGACAAGTCTATCTACGGTCTCTGGCTTTAAAGCTACCCTATGGCAGGTCACCATGTTGCCACCTGTGCTAAAAACACGCTCTGAGGGGGAGCAGGTCACAGGAATGCACAGGTAGCGCATTGCCAGGTGGCTGACTTGGGGAAAGTTTTTGGGGGTGGATCTTCCACCAGTCTAGTGGATTGGTTTCACGGTCAGCATCAGGAGTCTGAAGGTAGCAGCTGAGTTCCTTTTCTACCAGCTGAATTTCAGTAAGACCTGTGGTGGTGGAGCATGACTTTTTGAAAAAAACTGCCCAGTGACTTTCTCTTTTTAGCTGGCAGTTGTGGTGAAGCAGCAGCAACGTCTCCCTGTGCTGGGCTTGGGTTTTCATGTCCCTCATTGACCATCAGAGACAGCTCATGCTTTTATGTGGCCCACCTTCTCCTCTTTGATGTAATGTGTTTTAAACCGAGGGTCGGCCAACGAGGCTATGTCCAGGAAGTCATCTTATTTCTCATTCAGAGGCCATGACTATCGTTTTGATTTGGGTGAGCTCTGTTTCACCATCATCAGGTTTCATGACCTCTGTATTGAACAGGTGTAGTACTGGCTTCAGGTAAGACACACTGACATAAGACTAACCAGACAGAGCATCTGCAAATTCTAGGAGTGGGGTCAATGCCTGGATGATGGACTCAAGAACAACTATATCTGTATAGGTGGGAGCTAAGTGCTGGGTCTTCATGTCACTGGACAAGACCTGCGAAATGACCTTGTCCTGCTCCAGTACTCTTTGCACCATCTTTTGACATGATCCCTACCTGGTAGGCGACTCTGTCACCAACTTGTGCAGGGGTAGGTTGTGTTCTTTTTGAGCAACTGCCAGGTCTCCCTTATTTTTCCAATAATAGGAAAAGGCACCTCCCACTTTCTTACACACTCCAATTGCTCAATCCACCCGTTTGTCTCTACCCACTAAGAGAAATCAAAAGATCTTAATAAAATGTTAATCACAATAATCCCTTTAGTTATGTACAAATGTAATATTTAACTTCATCAGTTGATGAAAAAAAAAATCACATTTAGTACTTCAATATATACAATTGACTAGGTTTCTTACCAATGGCCAAGCGCAGACGATGTCCAAAACATTGCAGTCGGGTCCATTTGTTGATTTGAGCGGCCTTCACCACGTTCACACCACTATCTGTTGTAATAATGCAGACTGGTCTGTCTTAACTGAGTCCACAGGAGGCGAGAGCTTCAATGAGCCCCTCTGCTATAGCTTCACCCGTCGGGAAAGTATGATGTTTGAAGGCATTTCTTTTGAAGATTCCACTCTTTGTCAATATAGTGGACAGTGAGGCTAATATAAGGCTCTGACGTGTAACTAGACCACAGATTGGTAGTAGTAGCAAAATACGTAAAATCTGTCTTGAGCGGACTTCAAAAAGCCAAACCCCATCCAAATAACTGAAACAGTTGAACCTCCTTCTCCATGGTTATCACTGCCACTGTTTTCGCCTACATCACTCATTTCTGTGGTTAATAATAGCTACTCCATCACTCGAGGTGGTTTGTAGTGGGCGTATATCTACCCACATGCATATTGTCACTTCTCCCCACGTTCCTGCTGCGTCACAGAGGTGAAATAGACTGCTGTACCTAATTATTCTATATCAACATTATCGAAAATTAATCTAAACGTTTTTATATCGTCATTGAGGGAAGTAATTACCTCAATAATTATTGATTTATCGCCCAGCCCTACTGCTCTCTTTGTTCTGAGTGTTTGCAGTGCTAGTGTTTTTAGTTAATCTGTGTATCTCACATATTATGTGCCCAGTATGAGAGCAAGAAATGTTAATTAGCAGATAATGACAACAACAGTAGCTGTAGATGATGTAATGAAAAATTGGAGGCTGGTTGGATCCACATCTGGGTGTTGAGCAGAACCCCTATGTCCTGGAGAACAGGAGCAGAGTTAAAAGGGAACAGGGTAGAAGAAAGAGACATAAAAAAAGCAAAACATACAGGTTATACTTTACTGTGAGAAAATTTGATGGATTAGTGCAGTGTTATAAATGGTAGATATGTACTTTGCAACAGTTTTGGAAGGTATAGCCTACCTCAAGAAGGTCCCTCTCCAACTCAGAGCACAGAGAATCCGACTGATCTGAACTCACTGGCTCTGGTGGATCGGAAACCTCATGGGGGGCTCAGACAGTCGATTGTCCTAAAGTCATTTGGAGAGGTAAATTGAAGAAGTACATTCTTATAAGCTCAGCATAACTACCATTTTTTGCATTCTCAAATGTCAACCAAAGCATAACATACTTTGTCTATTGAGCTTCACCGAAGTGTAGGGCATCAGGGCTTTCAGTGGTCGATCGTCCAACTGCTCCAACTGGAGAAGATTGTTGGCTTCCACCGAGGTAACCCTAGGAAGATGAAGAGAAAAATATCAGTGATAGGGAAACTGAAACTACTATAAGGTTATTTTGTGTGCAAATGCAAATAGTTTTTATCTGTGATTTTTTTAAATTCACCTTAACAGATGGTGACCCCAGCTAGGAGCTAAAGAGCGGCGAGGTTTCCCAGCTCTCGCCTTCCTTTCATCCTTCTTCCAAACCAAGTAATTTGCCCGTATGTTGAAGCACTTGGTTCCCTTCTTGATTCTCCTCCGTTAGCTCTCCTTCTGTTTCTCCTGCGCCTTGTCCATGTTCAGTCTCACCTTGATTGATAACAGGAATAAATGCAATTATATTTAATATTACAAATACATTTCTTATATCTCTTGGTGGGACCTTATATAGACAGGTGCATGCCTTTCCAAATCATGTCTAATTAATTGAATTTACCACAGGTGGACTCCAAGTTGTAGAAACATCTCAATGATGTTCAATAGAAACAGGATGCACCTGAGCTTAATTTGAAGTCTCACAGCAAAGGGTATGAATACTTACGTTATGTTTTTTATTTTTAATAAATGTGCATACATTTCTAAGAACCTGTTTTCACTATGGGGTATTGTGTGTAGATTGATGAGGAAAACATTTTATTTAATCCATTTTAGAATAAGGTTGTAATGTAACACAATTTGGAAAAAAAGAGTCCCTCGGTCAAGTTTTGAATTTCAAGCACAGATTCGACTACAAAGACCAGGGAGCTTTTCAAAAGCCTCAACAAAAGGCAGTGATTGGTTGATAGTTAAAAATAACAAATCAAACATATCTTTTTGAGCAGGTTAATAGTTATGCTGTGCATTATATTATTAAACATAGGATGGATCAACAATACTGGGGAGTTTTTCAGGGTAAAAAGAAACAGGATGGAGCTAAGCACATGCAAAATCCTAGAGGAAAAGCTGCTTCAGTGTGTTTTACACCAGAGAGGGAGAGGAATTCCCCTTTCAGCAGAACAATGACCTACAACACAATGCCAAATCTACACTGCAGTTGTTTACCAAGAAGAGAGTGAATGTTCCTGAGTGGCAAAGTTAGTTGACTTAAATCTGCTTGAAAATCTATGGCAATACTTTTTTTTCTACGACAACAAATCGCCTTCTACCATGAGAACATCTTGTCTATGTGTGAGAACTTAGTCTTTTTCTTGTCTTCAAATCCCTGCCAAAAGTCACGTGACCTAAACGCTTCCAAATATGGAGTTGCAGGTTCTCCATATCTCTCCTATGTGCAAATATTTATGGCAGTCATTTTACTTAAGGCCCTCAATTTACAGTTAGGAACCAATATACACAGTCAGTTAGGAAAGCAAATGCTAGCTTTTTTAAACAGTAATTTGCATCCTGTAGCACAAATTCCAAAAGGTTTTAAGACACTGTAATGTCAATGGAGAATAAGAGCACCTCCTCCCAGCTGCCCACTGCACTGAGGCTAGGAAACACTGTCACCACCACGAATCCACGATAATTTCAACAAGCATTTTTCTACGGCTGGCCATGCTTTCCACTTGGCTACCCCTACCCTGACCAACAGTTTTGCACCCCCGGCAGCAACTTGCCCAAGCCCCCCCCCCCCACACTTCTCATTCATCCAAATCCAGATAGTTGATGTTCTGAAAGAGCTGCAAAATCTGGACCCCTATAAATCAGCTGGGCTAGACAATCTGGACCCTCTCTTTCTAAAATTATCCGCTGCAATTGTTGCAACCCCTATTACTAGCCTGTTCAACCTTTCTTTCGTATCGTCTGAGATCCCCAAAGATTGGAAAGCTGCCGTGGTCATCCCCCTCTTCAAAGGGGGAGACACTCAAGACACAACCTGTTATAGACCTATATGCATCCTGCCCTGCCTTTCTAAAATCTTCGAAAGCTAAGTTAATAAACAGATCACCTACCATTTCGAATCCCACTGTACCTTCTCTGCTATGCAATCTGGTTTCCGAGCTGGTCATGGGTGCACCTCAGCCACGCTCAAGGTACTAAACGATATCATAACCGCCATCGATAAAACAGTACTGTGCAACGACCTTCATCGACATGGCCAAGGCTTTCGACTCTGTCAATGACCGCATTCTTATCGGCAGACTCAACAGCCTTGGCTTCTCAAATGACTGCCTTGCCTGGTTCACCAACTACTTCTCAGACAGAGTTCAGTGTGTCAAATTGGAGGGCCTGTTGTCCAGACCTCTGGCAGTCTCTATGGGGGTGCCACAGGGTTCAATGCTCGGGCCGACTCTTTTCTTTGTATATATCAATGCCGTTGCTCTTGCTGCTGGGGATTCTCTGATCCACCTCTACGCAGACGACATCATTCTGTATACTTGTGGCCCTTCTTTGGACAGTGTTAACAAACCTCCAGACGAGCTTCAATGCCATACAACACTACTTCCGTGGCCTCCAACTGCTATTAAATGCTAGTAAAACTAAATGCATGCTTTTCAACTGATCGCTGCCCGCACCTGCCCGCCGACTAGCATCACTACTCTGGACGGTTCTGACTTAGAATATGTGGACAACTACAAATACCTATGTGTCTGGTTAGACTGTAAACTCTCCTTTCAGACTCACATTAAGCATCTCCAATCCAAAATTACATTTAGAATCGGCTTCCTATTTCGCAAAACAAAGCCTCCTTCAGTCATGCTGCTAAACATACCCTCGTAAAACTATCCTACCGATCTTTAACTTCGGAGATGTTATTTACAAAATAGCCTCCAACACTCTACTCAGCAAGTTAGATGTAGTCTATCACAGTGCCATCCGTTTTGTCACCAAATCCCCATATACTACCTACCACCGCGACCTGTATGCTCTCGTTGGCTGGCCCTCGCTTCATATTCGTCGCCAAACCCACTGGCTCCAGGTAATCTACAAGTCTTTGCTAGGTAAAGCCCTGCCTTATCTCAGCTCACTGTTCACCATAGAAACACCCACCCATAGCACGCGCTCCAGCAGGTATATTTCACTGGTCATCCCCAAAGCCAACACTTACTTTCCTTCTAGTTCTCTGCGGCCAATGACTGGAACGAATTGCAAAAATCACTGAACCTGGAGACTTAAATCTCCCTCACTAACTTAAGCATCAGCAGTTAGAGCAGCTTACCGATCACTGCACCTGTAGACAGCCCATCTGTAAATAGCCCACCCAACTACCTCATTCCCCAAATTATTTATTTTTGCACCCCAGTATCTCTACTTGCACATCATCATCTGCACATCTATCATTCCAGGGTTAATGCTACATTGTATTTATTTTGCCACTATGGCCTATTTATTGTCTTACCTCCCTAATCTTACTACATTTGCACACACTATACATAGATTTTTCTATTGTGTTATTGACTGTACGTTTGTTTATCCCATGTGTAACTGTTGTTGTTGTCGCACGGCTTTGCTTTATCTTGGCCAGGTCGCAGTTGTAAATGAGAACTTGTTCTCAACTGACCTACCTGGTTAAATAAAGGGAAAAAAATATTCAATCTGATAGATCAGATTTGTTGAATGTACACCAATCTGGGCAATGGAATGGTCTGAGTTCCATTGACTCCTTTTCCACATCTATGGCCATCTGTTGTCATGTCACCTGCTAGGTTGGGAAGCGACCTCTGCTTAGACTACGAATACCAGTAGAATGTTTTTGTCAATATGATTTTCAGATCACAAAAATGTATTTTTTGGCCAGAGCTGCCTCAGCTGATACCGCTGTCTGTACTCTGAAAGTGACATTTGTTTTGCAAAGAAAGGTTGATTTGTATTTTATTTGATGCTGATATGCCAAGGTATTTGCATTGTGCCATTGTAGGTTCTTTAGACCAGCAAACATTACTTACTTAATCCTTAGTTCTTGGGAGGAACATTGGTGTGCAAACACAAGATTTATATTGTTATTGCAACCGAACAGAGAATACTGAATGTAAATGATTATTTGCTGGAACCAGGGGGAAAAAAGGCAAAAAGCACAGATAATTTGACCAAAAAAAACAAAAAACCTTGACAAGCGATAGTTCTGTGCATATTTCACCTATTCATCTTAGTTTCAGTCAAAGGCCATGCTTTAGATATACATTATTGGAGAGAAAGATTGACAGAGATCAAGATAAGAATAAAGGCCTACACATACAGTATGAACATGAGCATAGAAGATCCATTTATATATCCCGTTTATACAGTGCATTGGGAAAGTATTTAGACTCCTTCACTTTTTCCAGTTTGTAACATTACAGAGTTGTTTTAGAAATTTTAGCAAATGTATTCAAAATAAAAAACAAATACCTTATACATAAGTATTCAGACCCTATGCTTAGGAGACTCGAAATTGAGCTCAGGTGCATCCTGTTTCCATTGATCTCATCTTTGAGATGTTTCTACAACTTGATTGGAGTCCACCTGTGGATTGGACATGATTTGGAAAGGCCCACACCTGTATATATAAAGGTCCCACAGTTGACAGTGCATATCAGAGCAAAAACCATGAGGTCGAAGGAATTGTCCATCGACTTCCAAGACAGGATTGTGTCGAGGCACAGATCTGGGGAAGGGTACCAAAACATTTCTACAGCACTGAAGGTCCCCAAGAACACAGCGGCCTCCATTCTTAAATGGAAGAAGTTTGAAACCACCAAGACCCAAGAACCCTGATAGAGCTCAAGAGTTCCTCTGTGGAGATTGGATAACCTTCCAGAAGGACAACCATCTCTGCAGCACTCCACCAATCAGGCCTTTATGTATGGTGGTGGCAGCATTCTGGAGGGATGTTTTTCAGCGGCAGGGACTGGGACAGTAGTCAGAATTGAGGGAAAGAAACTAAGCAAAGTATAATGTGATCCTTAGTGAAAACCTTCTCTGAATGTGATAGCAAATTTATATAATTTTTTTTTTTTTAAGTTAACATTTCTATAAACCTGTTTTTGCTTTGTCATTATGGGGTATTGTGTATAGATTGATGAGAAAAAATAACAATTGAATCCATTTTAGAATAAGGCTAATGTAATAAAATGTGGAAAAAGTCAAGGGGTCTGAATAGTTTCCAAATGCATGGTATATACAAGTGTTTTGATGCATAAAATAAACATTGTACACTGAAAAATACACATATATTTATTATAATATGTGGACACCCCTTTTCTACCCCCTTTGCCTTCTTTATTCAGTAAACTGTCTACAGCCCAACCATTGGATGCACAGGGGTGACAACTAAATCAAATGTCTGTGTGACTAACAGACACGAGTCTACCATCAAGCAGAAGGAGAGCATAACAGGGAGGTCGGTATAAGAACGGTGCATGACAACTCACAGTTCAACATAGAGGGTGTGTATAACAGTCATCACTCCCCCAACCAATATCTAATACGACAGCAGTATTGAGTAAAAAATGAGTCAGAAACCCCCCACCCTAAAACGTGTTAAAAAAATAAATACAAAAGTTGTCGATATGACAAAAATAATTCAGGGGAATACATTGTCAAGCTGATCTAAATAAAATAAAGAATAAAAGTTTGCTCCTGCTCCGAAACAAATGTGTTGATTAACAACAAAATAACTTTGTTTTACTGAGTATTCATAACTGTCAAACTGATTACTTGAACTGTGTATTACCTGCAGAGCAAGAACATATAAATGTAACAAGTAAATGTCCTGGAGACGACATTTTGACAACTCAACTTTCGTTCTTCGGTCAGCTAAAACAGAAACTTAAAATATGGCCTTACGGGCCACTCCTATAGCAATCCAACCAGCTTTTCATATACAAGGAGAAAGCATGGTGACAATTCACATAATGCTGCACTTGGTCTCTTTTCATTGATTCCATGTCATTCTTCTTGTTGCATATACTGTTAATGTACACTGAAGTTTGGCCATAGGTCTTTGTTTGATCTTGATTAAAATGTTTCCACAACACTGTCCCCAGGTCCTGGGTTCACCCATTAACGGTAACGTGTGTGAGTGCGTATGTGTGTAAGGGATTATAACTTGAGTGTGTCTCAGGGAGGGGGCAGGGATTCAGTCCAGTTCATGGCTGAATCCAAATGGCACCCTATTGACAAGAGTCCTATGGGCCTTTGACCCTATATAGGGAATAGGGTGTCATTTAGGACACACCCCACGTGTTTACATTGGGGGTCACGTCGGATTCCCGTCACGTCCAACGACATCTCTTCCTCTGACATGCCTCAGGGTCCGACGAACACCCCTCAGAGTCATCGCTTTCAGAGGACAAGGCCCCGGCCAAGGGGGGCGTAGGGGTTGAGTCAGACCCCAAGCCCCCCACCCTGCCTTCTTCCCCCTCTGGGGCCCCCAGGAGGCCGTTGTTGAGGCTGAGGACCCAGCCCAGCTTATTGTGCAGCAGGTGGCGCAGGCCAGGGGGCAGCGGCAGGACGCTCAGGGTGTCTGGGCACTCAGGGAGGAGCTGGCGGAGGCGGGCACAGCACAGGTACTGCAGGGAAGTGGGCGTGAAGCAGGAGCGGATCATCTTCATGCTGCTCTTGGCTGCTGTGGAACACACCATGGGGTAGAAACGCTTGTTCTGTAGCGCCGTAGCCGCCACGCCTGCAGAATAGAATACACACTTTACTGTCCAGTTTAGAATGGAAATTTGCTGTCACATTACCCAATGTCACACACAAGCAAAAGGCTAGGCGCAGCACAGGGGTAAATAGATGGGTACATGCAGAGGGGGAATATGAGAAATCCTAGGTACGTTCCATGTTAATTAGGTCTAGAAGTGATTTATAGCACCAGTTTTCCCATCCCAGATCAAGCCTAGTCCCATCACTTTGAATGGAAATTTTCCTTAGAGCATGCATTGTAACCCAGGACTAAGTTTAAATCAGTGTCTGGGAAACTGGCCCCTAATGCCCATCTAGTTACATGCTGCCTAACCACCCATCTAACATGCAGTGTTGGGGAAGCTACCCTGAAAATATAGTTTATCAAGCTACCAATTGCAGCATGCCTAAGACACGTTCACGCAGATGAGCAGGGACCCTGGGCATCTTTCTTTTGGTGTTTAGAAAGGCATCTTTTGTGTAAAAAAATGTCATAACTGTGACCTTAATTGCCCACCGTCTGTAAACTGACGAGTTGCGGTTTTGTCTCACATGGGGTGATGGTTGGATTCTTATTTATCGTTGGGATCGATTTGGAGGTGGAGGGTCTGTCATGGTCTGGGGCGGTGTGTCACAGCATCATCGGACTGAGCTTGTTGTCAATGCAGGCAATCTCAACGCTGTGCTTTACAGGAAAAACATCCTCCTCTCTCTCTCTCATCCAGCAGGCTCATCCTGACATGACCCTCCAGCATGGCAATGCCACCAGCCATACTGCTTGTTCTGTGCATGATTTCCTACAAGACAGGAATGTCAGTATTCTGCCATGGCCAGCGAAGAGCCCGGATCTCAATCCCAATCCCATTGAGCACGTCTGGGACCTGTTGGATTGGAGGGTGAGGTCTATGGCCATTCCTCCCATAAATGTCTGGGAACTTGCAGGTGCCTTGGTGGAAGAGTGGGGTAACATCTCACAGCAAGAACTGGAAAATATGGTGCAGTCCATGAGGAGGAGATGCACTGCAGTAAATGCAGCTGGAGGTCACACCAGATACTGACTGTTACTTGTGACCCCCTCCCCCTTTGTTCAGGGACATATTATTCCATTTCTGTTAGTCACATGCCTGTGGAACTTTTCATTGTATGTCTCAGTTGTTGAATCTTGTTATGTTCATACAAAGATTTACACATCTTAAGTTTGCTGAAAAAAATGCAGTTGACAAATGCAGTTTGCTGAGTTTAGTTTACTTAACTAAAGTTAATTTGACAAAGTAGTTCAGCACATCCAAACTACTTTGTGATAAATGATATCTTAATCTAAAATGTCAGACTATAAATTGCAACAGTCAAATGTTAACAAAAACTGTTTCAAGTGAGAATTAGGCATGTCTGATGCCTCATCCATATTTTCTTATCTTTTTGCCCAAAAAAGTAGTGTAGTTCCAGTAGTTAGCTACAACGCTACATGGCAAAAAAGTTATTAACTACTCAAAACGCTACCAAGATTTGAATTTAGTTCAACTAGCACCAAGCTACTGCAAAACAAATTACTATGTGTAGATCACTACTCACCCCACCTGGTCCCCTTGACCTGTGACCCCGGTAATTACCTATGCACTTGCGGTTCTTAAAGAAGGTGAGTGTTCCGTGCCATGTGTCCAGGTGCACTCCGATGATTGAGCCCTGGCCGAAACGTGAGGAGAAGTTCACCTTGTCTCCTTTATGATGCAACAGACCTAGAAGAAGACGACCATATTAGCATTATAAGGGGAAAACAAAACAGGCTCACACAAAATTATTTCATGTTTCAAAATGTCTTTATCCAGATGAAGGGTACTATTATGGGATCCCCTGTGGCTCCTAATTATGCTAATTTGTATGTGGGTTACAGTCCATTCTCAACCCTAAAAAAAGAGACGATTTTTTGCACAACATTATTTGGAAATGGTACATTGATATCTTGGTTCCATTCTGGAATTTTCCATTCCAGTTAGCTCATCAAATGCCAACTAGCGTTAGAGCAATGACTGGAAGTCTATGGGAACAGCTTTCCGACCTACCTTCATACTGGATGGTCATGGCTTAACAGCTTTTGTCAAATTGACATCAAAAGTGATGTTTTTGCATTTTAGTTAACCCAAATCACCTAACCTGCTACAAAAAGTCAAATCGGACAGAAGCTGTATTCCTTCTAGTCAAAACCATACTGGAAGAAGAGACATACAAATTATATCCACAAGTTAATCTGACTCTGGGGAAGTAGATAAAAGGTCTTCATTGCCAACATCCGAAGTATCCCTTAAACTCTTGTTCGGGGGACCAAAGATTCATTATGCAATCTTACACACATCAAATCAGTTTACTTGATATTTTGATTATTTGTGAGGTTAATGTTCTATACACAGACCTTTACAAGAAAACCCACTGATCATAACAGTTTGCTGAAGGCTGATAGCTGTCACCCGCTTCCCAGAATCAAAAGAATAAAAAAAAAAGACAAATCCGACTTCAAATGAAACACTGAGATAAACATAAAATTCTATGAAGGGGATACAAAAATGTAGCCTCAAATAAATAATGAAACATGTTCAATTTGGTTTAAATAATGCAAAAACAAAGTGTTGGAGAAGAAAGTAAAAGTGCAATATGTGCCATGTAAAAAAGCTAACGTTTAAGTTCCTTGCTCAGAACATGAGAACATATGAAAGTTGGTGGTTCCTTTTAACATGAGACTTCAATATTCCAAGGTAAGAGGTTTTAGGTTGTAGTAGGACTATTTGTAGTAGGACTATTTCTCTCTATACCCTTTGTATTTCATATACCTTTTGACTATTGGATGTTCTTATAGGCACTTTAGTATTGCCAGTGTAACAGTATAGCTTCCGTCCCTCTCCTCGCCCCTACCTGGGCTCGAACCAGGAACACATCGACAACAGCCACCCTCGAAGCATTATTACCCATCGCTCCACACACTTGCAAACCGCAGTGTTTGACAACCCTGCATCGGAGTTACTAGATAGTGTGTGGCTTTCCTTTTCTTTTTAAAGAAAACAAAAAAACAGGCAACACAGGGTGATGATTTCACTGTGTATGTTTTGTAATCAAGGACATGGGTTCAAATAGTATTTGTTTTTTGAGCTATGCTTGATTGAGCTTGCCTGGCACAAATACGATAGCTCCAAAAGTGAAAACCCTGTCCAGCAAAGCAGGCACCACTCAATCAAACGCTGAACATATGTGAAAGAAACTAATACTATATGAACCCAGGAATGCTTGTGATAAGTACTATCTGATGGATTATATGGTTTTACCAGTGTAGGAGAGACCCCAGCTGTCATCATCTTTCCCCAACAGGCTGCAGAAGGTATGTCTGTACTTATCCAGGTTCACGTCACAGGTTCCGATGCCTACCATCTATACAACATCAAAAGTCTTCATTCAACATGTTCACCTTAATCACATATAAAAATAGAACAGTAATCAACATGCTTACCATCACACAAAATGCAAAAGGTTCACAAAATAAGCTTTAGGAAAGAGAAACCACTAAACTTCCTAAGGTCTTACAAGCCTAAGCCCCAACCCCCAGCAGTGGAGGCTGGTGAAGAGAGAAATTAGAGGACAGGCTCATAGTAATGGCTGGAATGGAATGAAAACAGCTCCATTCATTCCATTAAATATGCCCGTCCTCCTATTTAAAGTGACACCAGACTCTTTAAAGTGACACCAGACTGATCATTATAATCCGGTCTCCTGAGAAATGATGGATGGAGCCTCACCATATCGGTCCCGTACACTGGTGATGTCATCTTGATCTCCCAGAAGTGCTGGCCATCTGCCAGCTCCTTGGAACCTCTGATGGCTGCTGTGCCACAGCTGTACTCTGTGTGGAAGTTGACTTTGCGGTTGTCGCAGGTCATCAACGTGGCCGTGGAGCGGTTACTGTCGTCCCACACCCAGTCGAAGTCTGCAATGTCAAGAGGTCAGTGGATCCAATGACAGTTGCAACATCTCAGACACTTAGATATTTTAATAAGCAACTAATGGTGAGAGTTTAACTTTGGGAACACCCTGATACAGCTTGGGCATGAAACAGATGAAAACCCTCAGAAACCGTGTGAAATACCTGAAGGGACTACCTGAACTTGACCAATAAAAAACACTATTCCACTTCAAAACGTTTTGCTACGGTGTGCCCTTCTGAACACCACCTTAGTTTCTCCACCCTGCCCCTCCCATCCTCACACTGGTCTTCCTCTCCACAGTGGCAGTCTTTGATGCGGTGGAAGCCCCGGAGACGTGGGTTGTAGCTGGGCTCGGCCTGGGAGTCACAGGTGCAGTATGACTCTCCGGTAACGGGCACGGCACTGGGGACCGGTGGCACCACGTGCCGGTAGTCTGGCTCAGAGTCTGAGTCACTGTACTGCAGAGGGTACAAACACAATTTACAAACAGTACCTAACAGTGCTCAAATATGTCAGCTGTGCATTTCTGGCACAATGGAACCATCTACGTCAGAGGTGTCAAACTCATTCCATGGAAGGCCAATTGTTTGCGGATTTTCACTCCTCCCTTGTACTTGATTGATCAACTAGCCTTAGGTCCCTGATTAGTTAGGAACTCCCCTGACCTGGTCTTAATTGGACACAAATTGAAAGGAAATAACAAAAACCAGAAGACAATCCGCCCTCCATGCAATGAGTTTCACACCCCTGGTCTACGTCCGTCACAAACCGACCCTTACCTGTAAGCGTTCATAGCCCCACTCCTGACTCTCTGAGGCCAGTACCTGCACTCGGGAATCAGCGTCTCGCCGTATTCCACTCCATACGTAACGCCATGCCCGGCTGTTCCTGCTCCGCCTTGACATTGCAGCAGGACACCTGGGGGAGGGAGGAGTCAGGAGAGTTGGATGGACAAAGGCTGCGTCCAAAATGGCACCCTATTCAGTGCATTACTTTTGACCAGCCCTATGAGCTCCAGAAGTTGACATTTTTATAAAGTAGGCAAAAATGTGAAATGCAGTGAATTTGCTAAGTATTCAGACCACTTCACTTTTTCCACATTTTATTACGTTACAGCCTTATTCTAAAATGTAATAAATAGTTTTCCCACCTCATCAATCTACACACAATACCCCATAATGGCATAGCAAAAACAGTTTGAAATATCACATTTACATAAGTATTCAGACCCTTTACTCAGTACTTTGAGAGCCCCGACGCTCGGTCTGAACATTAACACGCATCGCTTGTGGTATGGTTTTGGAAGCATAAGGACTTTATATTTCATATCAGGGAGAAATAATTTTCAAAAAACATAAAAGGACAAATTGATACACACACGTCTTTATAGGGTTAGTGTTTCCACACCGCCATCTCCATGTTACAGTGTGTTTACGGAAGACAGAGGGACCACCTGTGCTAATTAGCTCTCTAGCATGCTCCTAACATGTGTGTAATGGAAGAAGGCCGCCAGAAACGTGTTGTCACTGAAAAACACTGGAGGCTGCAACTGTGATAAAGCCAGTTAAAAGTGTATACTTCGCATTTGTGAAATGATACTGACGCGATACGAAAGTAAAGGGCTTTATGTTTCTAGAACCATAATCGCAATTTAGAATAAATTCAGGTTTAGATAAGAGTATTTGGCTGTTTTGGCTGCCAAAGCAGTCACAGTTGCAGCCTCCAGTGTCTACCTCTTAAGATACTCTGAAGGTCCTTGGACCTTAAGGAGTAACGGTAGGCTCCTTAACCTCAAAGTCTAAGCCAGGGATCATCAAATAGATTCAGCCGTGGGAAGATTTTTTTCTTGGGTGGATTTGTAGACTGCAAAAATTTGCTAGCTAGCTAACCAACAATCGTAACCATGTGAGACAACAGGTGCTCATTGTGCAAATGTATTTATGTTTTTAACAACCATTGGAGACGAAATACAGTTTACATGTTGTCAACAATCTAAGCCAACCCTTTCTGTTTTGCCTCATAGTTGCGCACGTGTTGGTTTTGTTGCTAAACAACCAACGCGTCTATTAGTTTGTAGGCCAAACCGTTTGGATGCTACAGACGCATGTCTTTGTGAGAAGACCGATTTTCTGGATTTCTCCTGGTCTGACAAACAGTGATGTAGCTCTGCCACATTTCACAGCAGATGCAGAAGGCCGACATAGGCTCAATCCACCACATCCGCCTATGTAAAATTTTAAAAAACAAACATGTTTATCTTAGACGGATTTTGATGGGGACATTTTTATTATGTTAGACTGATGCACGGGTGCATCAATCGACTAGGGGGGTTAACAGTACATCTAGAGCTAACTGATGTCTAGCCACACCAAAAATAATGCATAAATTAAGAATTCCCATTCAGGCCGTTTAAGTTTTAAACAAATTGTCACAGTTCCGGTTTGCTAAAGGGGCACCAATGCAACGGATAGAATAATGAGCCAGATATTTCACCGGCTGTATAAATATGAAGCATCCAGTTGCTGTTTCCACTCACTACCAAATATGGTGATGAGAGGAAGTCCAGTGGCCAGCAGTGTGAGAAGATGGCGCAAGATGGATTTTGGCCATCATTCTGCTAATTTTCTCATCGATTAAACATTTGATCACCATACAGTTTTGTTTCCAAAACTAAAATCTTTAACAGAATAGACTGTTTTGTAGACTTCACCCTTTGCCAGAGTTTAAAAAAAATGCATTGTTTAGAAGTACAAGAGCGGATTTACTTATTGCACACGCACTTCCGAGTAGGCCGTTCCCCAACATAAATGTGCAAATAAAATGCTAGAACGCGGCAATAGGATCTCATTAGCTTGTGCTTGGCTCTGCCCACCTCCTTGCTTGTTCTGCCCACTATAACTATTTTACTCCCATTGCAAAACTAGTGGTACACGACTCCCAAAATTATTGCAGTCCTTACTAGGAAGATTACATTTGCGTTCTAGAGGACTGACATGAGCATGATGCTGCCCACTTGCCTATAAAAGGCCCATTTTGTTTGAATATATAAGGTGATGTGTAGGAACTAGAATATTTCTGTGATATTTATCTGTGTGCAGCCTTGACAGATCCCATGGGATGATGCGGTGCACTACACTGATAAACCTGTTCTTTGCCATGTTATAGCACTATTCGGTCGTAGCCCTATTATAGCCCTATTACTAGAGAGGTTGTTTCATCTTCAGGCATTTCTCTTAAAGGCATTTCTCTTAAAAAAATATATATTTCACTGTGACCTGTTGCTGGCTGTTAGGCAATGAGTCAGGCTGATGCGGAGTGAGTGATTGGTGGGGAGGGCCAGAGGAGGTTGTATGTTTGTTTGTTGAGAGAGCACTACAGTCATGTAGTGCGAAAGGAGAGAGCAGCACGTGTGCACATTGTGACAACTTTTTACCAGTTGTAGGTAGGCCATTTAGATTGTCATTATGGAGACAGCTATTTCTAACCCTTTATCCATAATCATATAATAATACGCTAGAATGCACATCAAGAAATAATGGAGACAAAGTGCAACAGGTGTAAAATATATTTTCACCGAAAATTCATAATTTATCTTAAAGCTATTTTGAGATGCATTACACTACTTTCAAGAGTGAACCATTTTATTGTATTTATTTTCTAAATTGTGATGTTGTGATGTCATCAACAGGAGCCATGCTTTTACTCCTCAGTTTGCTTAAAGTGTGATGAGGAGAGGTATGTGTTGAATGTACATGTTAGCAAATGTTCACAAATGTTGTTGCACTACTGTCGGTAGGAATATATATTAGCGTGAATGGGGATAATTTGAGTGCAACTTTACAAGGCTAGCCCAGCTACCGTTAGCTTAGGGTGCGGGAGAGAGTCTCTTTGCTGACGATTTTCTGGCATTATCTTTTATAAGGCAAATATACTTGTGTATGAGAGTCCAGACGGCAGCATTAACGTTTGCCTTGTAGCCATTCCACGCAGGTATGTTGTGAAATGTGAGGTTTTTGTATTTAATGTTGTGCCTAGTTAGCTGTCGTTCATTTTGTTACCTGTCCGGTCACGCCAGGAATGGCATTGTTGAAAATAAAAGAGAGCCAGCCGCACACTCTAGGAGCTCAGATGCAAAAACTTAATACCAACGTTTCGACAGCCAAGCTGTCCCCATCAGGGTATATGGCATTGTTGCCTCATTAGTATGCCTCGGGTATAATAGTACATTAAAATAAATATTTTGCACATATTAGAAAATTATTAGTGTACAACATTTATGAAATGAAATTTTAGTATTTTAAAAATATTAACATGTATAATATAATGTACAATGTATTTTTTTTGTTGATGTGAGTTTTCTCAAAGCGTGTTGAGGAGAGGCAATTACACTTGTGCATGAGTCCAGACGGCAGCATTAACGTTTGCATTCCATGCAGTCATTAAAAGAGAGACAACCCGCAGAATTGTGTCCAGAGCTTTCATTTCCCTCCCACCTTCAAATCAAATTGTATTTGCCACAGGTGTAGACCTTACAGTGAAATGCTTACTACAAGCCCTTAACCAACAATGCAGATAAGAAAATAGCCCCCCCCCCCCCAAAAAAAGTAAGAGATAAGAATAACAAATAATTAAAAAGAGTAGCAGCAGTAAATAACAATAGCGGGGCTATATACAGGGGGTACCGGTACAGAATAACACCGGTGACGAGGTAATTGAGGTAATATGTACATGTAGGTAATTATTAAAGTGACTATGCATAGATAAGAGTGTAGCAGCGGCGTAGACGGGAGGGGGCAATGCAAATAGTCTGGGTAGACATTTGATTAGATGTTCAGGAGTTTTAGAGTAGGGGGGTAGAAGCTGTTTATAGAAACCTCTTTGTACCTAGACTTGGCACTCCGGTACCGTTTGCCGTGCGGTAGCATAGAGAACAGTCTATGACTTGGCTGGAGTCTTTGACAATTTTTAGGGTCATCCTCTGACACCGCCAAGTATAGAGGTCCTGGATGGCAGGAAGCTTGGCCCCGGTGATGTACTGGGCTGTACGCACTACCCTCTGAAGTGCCTTGCGGTCGGAGGCTGAGCAGTTGCCATACCAGGCAGAGATGCAAACCGTCAGCATGCTCTCGATGGTGCAACTGTAAAACCTTTTGAGGATCTGAGGACCCATGCCAAATCTTTTCAGTCTCCTGAGGGGGAATAGGTTTTGTTGTGCCTACTTCATGACTGTCTTGGTGCGTTAGGACCATGTTAGTTTGTTGGTGATGTGGACGCCAAGGAACTTGAAGCTCTCAATCTTCTCCACTACAGCTCCGTCGATGAGAATGGGGTCATGCTCGGTCCCCTTTTTCCTGTAGTCCACAATAATCTTTGTCTTGGTCACGTTGAAAGGTTGTTGTCCTTGCACCACGTGGTCAGGTCTCTGACCACCTCTCTATAGGCCGTCTCATCATTGTCTGTGATTAGGCCTACCACTGTTTTGTCATCTGCAAACTTTAATGATGGTGTTGGAGTCGTGGTTGGCTATGCAGTCATGAGTGAACAGGGAGTACAGGAGGAGACTGAGCACGCACCCGAGGGGCCCCCGTGTTGAGGATCTGTGTGGCAGATGTGTTGTTACCTACTCTTACCACCTGGGGGCTGCCCATCAGGAATCCAGGATCCAGTTGCAGAGGGAGGTGTTTAGTCCCAGGGTCCTTAGCTTAGTGGGTCTAGGGTTTCTGGGAAAATGGTGTTGATGTGAGCCATGACCAGCCTTTCAAAGCATTTCATGGCTACAGACGTGAGTGCTACGGGTCGGTAGTCATTTAGGCAAGTTACCATAGTGCTCTTGGACACAGGGACTATGGTAGTCTACTTGAACGATGTTGGTATGACGGACAAACATGTAGAGGTTGAAAATGTCAGTGAAGACACTTGCCAGTTGGTCAGCACATGCTCGGAGTACACGTCCTGGTAATCCGTCTGGCACTGCTGCCTTGTGAACGTTGTCCTGTTTAAAGATCTTACTCACATCCGCTGCGGAGAGCGTGATCACACAGTCATCCGGAATAGCTGATACTCTTATGCATGTTTCAGTGTTACTTGCCTCGAAACGAGCATAGAAGTTATTTAGCTCGTCTGGTAAGCTAGTGTCACTGGGCAGCTCTCGACTGTGCTTCCCTTTGTAGCCTGTAATAGTTTGCAAGCCCTGCCACATCCGACGAGCATTGGAGCCGGTGTAGTATGATTCGATCTTAATCATGTATTGACGCTTTGCCTGTTTGATGGTTTGTCGGAGGGCATAGCGTGATTTCTTATAAGCTTCAAGGAGTTCCGCTCCTTGAAAGTGGCAGCTCTACCCTTTAGCTCAGTGCGAATGTTGCCTGGAATCCATGACTTCTGGTTGAGGTCACTGTGGGGACGACGTCATCGATGCACTTATTGATGAAGCCAGTGACTGAGGTGGTGTATTCCTCAATGCCATTGGAAGAATCCCGGAACATAATCCAGTCTGTGCTAGCAAAACGGTCCTGTAGTTTAGCATCTGCTTAATCTGACCACTTGTTTATTGACCGAGTCACTGGTGCTTCCTGCTTTCATTTTTGCTTATAAGCAGGAATCAGGAGGATATAATTACGGTCATATTTGCCGAATGGAGGGCGAGGGAGAGCTTTGTACACATCTGTGTGTGGAGTAAATGTGGTCTAGAAATGTTTTCCCATCTGGTTGCACATTTAACATGCTGATAGAAATTAGGTAAAATGAATTTGAGTTTCCCTACATTAATGTCCCCGGCCACTAGGAGCGCCGCCGCTGGATGAGCGTTTTCCTGTTTGCTTATGCTGGTATACAGCTCATTGAATTTGTGCCAGCATCGGTCTGTTGTGGTAAGTAGACAGCTACGAAAAATACCAGAACACAACGCAAAAAGGTACCAGTACAGAACCTGTTACAAAAGTAGTGGAAAACGCACTAGAGCGCATTACATAAATTCACTCGGAGGTGGTTTAAACTCCATTCCAACGCTGACTACTTAAAGAAAAAGGTATCAAGCGCAGTGCTTTATGCATGCTCAGTTCTTGGGTCTCGGGGGCTACCCGAGTGGAAATTTTAAATGGAAGTTATGAAACTCCCTCATGTGGTTCCTTTTATGGGGAAAAGTCCTCATTGAAACTGACTTTGGCTAAATGTGGAGAATTACAAATTTGCCTCTGTTGGCCATCAAGTACCCTATTCATGTATATGCCATCGTAGGCTACCATTTGATACAATAAATATGCTGAAATTAAATGACGATATCACTGGAGTCATTGCAAATCAATTTGTGCCACTTGTGTAGCCTACCTGGACCTGGCAAAGCAATTTAATAAATAGCCTATGACTTCAGTTTGTTGATGTAGCCTTGTGTTATTATGAACACATTTGATTGACGGTAACAGTTGTCAGATTAGGCTACAGGTAAAACAAATACAAATGAAACATGGCTGTTGTTGACAAGCATATTCAGTTCATATGCATATTGTTCATATTTAACTGAGTGATTGAAATTATGACCCATCCTCAGTAGCCTATACCAGCAGGCTATTTGGGAAACAAGCACTTATGACAAAATCGCCTCACTATTCATTAATTAGTCTTAATTTGAATTTAGTAAGCTGCTAAATCGTTCAGTTTACAGCTTGCCTACATCTTATCTAGGATACTGTAGACTATCTGAAATTAGATGTAGGCCTATACGGGGCTATAGGATACCAGCCTTTAGCTAAGCAAACTGTCATTGCATTCATAAATCCAGATCTGTGTCTGTAGCCTATGCCTATTGAAATGACAAGTCAATCTCGCAAATGGGCCATTTATAATGGTTTGCAGTCTTAATATTTGGCACATAAAAGCACAATTGCCAGAAAATAGTCTAACAGTTGTTTTATGTTCATCCAAGTGTTTCTTGCTCAGAGATTGAGATCCTCTGTCTAACTTTCATCACTCAAACTCTCCTGTCGGATTTATCTATAGTTATGCACATGCAAAAAAGGGATTTATTTACATAAAATAAACCAGGTTCAAGGCCTGAATGCTGATTGGCTGAAAGCTGTGGTATATCATACCCTATACCACAGGTATGACAAAACATTACTTTTTACTGTTCTAATAAGTGGTAACCAGTTTATAATAGCAATAAGGCACTCTGGGGGTTTGTGGTATTTGGCCAATATACCATGGCTAACGGCTGTCTGCATGCACTCCCCGTTGTTTAGTGCGTAAGAACAGCCCTTGGCCATGGTATATTGGCCATATACCATACCTTATGACATAATAAAGGAATTTGAATGTGGCAAGAGAAAATATAATTAACCCTTATTAAACTCGGCAGATCATTTTCCACCAATGGATGTCGGTTTGACTGCTATGATAAGCAATATCATCCGATCAGCAATATCATAACTTCCGATAATTATTTTGAGGAAACCCGAATTATGCTTCTAACGTCGTTTCACGTTACTATGACAATCCTCCTAAGTGTCTCGATAACGTTATGGAAAAATGGTTTGTCGTCGAAATTTGGCAACTCCTCTCTTGCTGGGTGGAAAAATGTGGGTTCGTTTTCCAAGCCTTTTGGATGGGATTTGAGTGGTAATTGGGCTAAACATTTTAGCTTCACCTGGCAACCCTGCCTACTGTACACTTCACACACATGCACATATTTTAGCTAGCTATATTTTACTTACCTAGTTGCTGTGCATAAAATATCTGATCAAATTAAGTGACGAGGCCACTGATTAGATCATGCAATCAATCATCTCGTGCATTTCGTCGGGTACGTTTTGGGCCTAACGTTAGCCGGCTAGCGGAACAGCCATAACGTGCTGCAACATGTTGTCAATTTAACTAACGTTAACCGGCTAGCTGTGCCTCCTTGGTCAAGAACTACAAATTTACATCATGGCAAAAATTGTGGAAATAATATGCATCATAACTAGTTACATATCTACAGTTAGTAACCTTTCTCCAACATGTTTTTGTTGACGTTAGCTAGCAAGTACCTTGCTGGATAGCGTTAGCGCGATTGCTAATGTACCTGTACTGTAACGTTACCAGCTTGCCAGTCGTCCGCTTCCTGTCTTACACTTAAAAATAATCCCTCGGTTTTCGTTAAACATCACAGGACTGAATACGCCAACATCTTAATCAAACATTTGCAGTTAAGTACATGCTAGTCGGCCAACAGAGTAAAGAGTTTCTCAGCCCAGAGGCGCAACATCGCGAGACTTCCGGGAACGCTTGCAAAACAGACCAGGCCTGGGTTTGAGACTACAATGGGATACGTACATTTTTTCCCCCTTACGCTTCGAACACACCGACTGCGTCCTGCGTTTCGATACACCAGACGTACATTCATTTCCAATGGAACGCTGCATTTCCCTTGCAGCATTGCGTTGCAGAGGCAGATGCAGTGCGTTCTGTGTGGTGCATCAAATTGTTTGCGTAGATTTGACAGAAAGTAGAAAAATATGAATGTAGATTTTTTTTTTGCACACATATTCAGTAAAAATGTGGGATTACATAAAAACAGTTTGATTGCATAATTTCTTTACATTTTTTTATGAATTTATTTGCTAAGTATATTATTTATTCGATGACATCCACAAATTAATTGTGAGAGCCTATAATATAATTCCCATCCAAAATGCAGTTTTGGAGCGAAATGCAATAATAAATAGTCAAGATAGCAGAGTAGGCTCTTTCAACAATGAGACCGACGTTGAGGAAGGTGGTCTTGATCGCGCTGTTGGGCCGGGACCAGCCCCGTCGAAAGCCCAGGTCTGTGTGGGTCCAGAGACGGTTAAAGTCCCGAAAGCAGGCAGGGGAGTTCCACCGTTTAATTCAAGAGCTTCGACTGTTTGGAGAGGAATTCCGAAGTTACTTTCGTCTGGACCGAAGCCAGTTCGATCACCTGCTCCAGGTGGTTGGAACCAGGATCACCCGGATGGACACCAACTACCGGGAGTCCATCAGCCCAGTTGAACGCCTGGCCTTTTGTCTCCGGTAAACTACACTCTAGTACATTTTTAAAGCCTTTGATACCATAATTGATTGATATTTGATGCATTGTTTTTATGTGCAACCTAACTAGCTAAAGGGCTCTAGTTAATAGTCCATATTTGACATTATATGTACTTTTACAGAATGTTCATTGGGACTATAACTTTTCCCAAAATTGGTTTATAATCCTTTTTGAATTATACAATGTTACCAAATGAAAAGAAAGGTGCCTCCTGCCCTGATAAAGGTAGGCTAGTCTTCTCCAGGACCCATTGTTGTTCAAGACAGTTAGTCATTCATGACATTCTTATTGGACTCACATACACTCAGTGAAAAAGGTTCCAAAAGTGTCCTTCTGCTTTCCCCATAGGATAACCATTTTTAGTTCCAGGTATAATACTTAATACATGGAACCCAATAGGGTTCTACTTGGAACCAAAAGGGGTACTACCTGGAACCTAAAAGGGATATCCTATGGGGACAGCCAGAGAACCCTTTTAAGTAGATAGTACCATTCTTTCTAAGAGTAGAGTTGGCCTGGACTACAGTTTATTGATATAGTCATAGACTGAATTGTACTGTTTCAAGGCATTGTTAATGATGGTTGATGAGTATTACAATATAATTAGTAAAGCATAATAAACAGTAATGATGAGTAGATATAATATGTGGGTGGAATTCAAGTTATACACAATATTGATCATTATTTTGAATTATATTTTAGATTCTTGGCGACAGGGGACTCCTACAGGACCATAGGATTCAGCTTCCGAGTTGGACGGTCCACGGTGGCAGGCATTGTCCCCTCTGTGGCACAAGCCATTTGGGACTGTCTGGTTGGTGAAAACATGCCTGTCCCCAAGGAGGAAGACTGGAGGGCCATCGCTGCCGAGTTCCTGGAGGTGGAATTTCCCCAACTGTCTTGGCTCCATTGACGGGAAACATGTAGTAATCCAGGCTCCACCGTGCTCAGGTTCGCAGTTCTACAACTACAAGGGTACATATTCAGTTGTACTCTTGGCTGTAGTAGATGCCATCTACTGTTTCCGTGTTGTCGATGTTGGTGCTTACGGCAAGGGAAGTGATGTCGTGACCCTCCGAGACTGCCTTTGGCCAGGCACTTCAGGATGGCACCCTGGATATTCCACTACCTGCATCACTCCCTGGGGCTGAAGACCTGGGACCTGTTCACCACGTCTTCGTCGGTGATGAGGCCTTCCCTTTAAGACCCAACCTCATGAGGCCCTACGCTGGACGCCAGCTGCCATTGCCAAAGCCTGTAAGGATCTTTAACAAACGACTGTCCAGGGCAAGGTTAGTTGTTGAATGCGCCTTTGGGATTCTGGCAGCCCGATGGAGAATGTATTGGAGAGTGCTTGGTCTCAGCCCCTCAAATGTTGATGCCTGCGTGAAGGCCACATGTGTTCTCCACAACTACCTGCGGAGGTCATTCCAGGAGCCGCTCCGGATGGAGATGGGCACGCCAAATGGTCACCTTCCTGATGTTACCAGGGCAGGTGCCAACAACGCCCCCAGACAGGCACTCCAGGTGAGGGAGAAGCTGACCACCTACTTCTCATCGCCAGCAGGTGAAGTCCCATGGCAGTATGCCGTGGATTGAAACGACTCTTTTAATTAAGAGCCCCATAACACAAAGGTTATATTAAGAACCATCCACCGTTGTCCATAAAATTGCATTTTTCAATTTGGGAGTAAAAACCACACCTTAACCCCTTCCCTCTCCCATTAACGTCAGTATTATACACACCTGGCATGGTACATCAGGTGAGCGGGAGCACTAATTAAGGTTATACGACATACAGTTAGTATGATAACAAAGGGAAAGGGTAACCTAGGGTCCATACAAATAGTACAGTTTACCACCATGTTCACTGGCCTGACAAAATACAGGTGGAAAAAAAACTAATTAGGAAGAGAATGTGTTTTTACTTTCATCTTGTCTTAGATCAGCAAAGGTGTAGGGAAGAAATAAGCAGATTAAGTCTAAATTAGATATTAATAAACAACTGACTATGAAAACATTATAATTTAATAGGTATTCAAGTACAGGAAAGAACATGACAGGTATGTGTGTTGTAAAAATGTTTTAAAAAATACTATTAGAGGTGTGTGCGTGCGTGTAAATTATTATATATATTTTTTAATTAATGTGTAAGCCTGTAATCTGTAAGAGAACAGCAAGAGCATGTATTTTTGGTACAACTGCAAACCGATACAGGGACTACTCATAAAGCCTAGACGTAGTAGGGGAACTTCAGATATGACCATAAAGAGAGAGAGGGCAGGGCACTGGAGATCTGAGGTACGAAGAGGTGTGTGTGTGTCTCTGTCTCTGAGAAAAAGGGAATAATATGTAGCCATAACACAGCTAAACAAACAAATGTCCCCTGGACGTCACGGACCAGTCGATGGAACATAACTTCACAAAAAGTTTCAACACCCTGGTTTTCAAGTGGTTTTAAATTAAATAAATATATTGACCTTTAGTCTCGTAAGAGACCAAGAGCATCTGTGAAAACTCCGTATGAGTTTCAATTCAGAAATCTATGTAACACTAATAATGAATGCTATCCTAAGACTTTATAAACAAATGACTTTATGAATTGACTGAATTTAAACGGAACTGACATGTGTGAAAAGAAAGGTACAATGAGGGAGGTCAAAACAACAACCAGACAACTCCTCCTCTTCCTGTCCTTCCTGTGAGCTGGTCAGCTAAATTGACTCCATTTCTGAAAGGGAAGAGAAAAACAACACATACAAACTTAACATAATATGACACAATAAAAGGTGAGACTTATGTTAACTAAATACTGCTTGCATAGTGTAGTTAGTGGCATAAATATAGGAACAGTGTGGTAAAGTCGGTAATACTTGCTGTTTACTCATAGAATTTGTATTTCAGATCAAAAGATGAATATGACAGGCAGATATTTCGACAGCAAACTGTTTTAGAATATTTTCTAACCCAGAAACAACAGCTATACATTTGCCTCATATTAATACTTTGATCTGAAATACCAATTAACCCACATGACTATACTGTAAAAATGACCTACTTTACTTCACTGTCGCACACTTATGACACTACCTGTGATGTGGAGAGAAAAAAAACCTACCATTGAACTCGGCTTCGAAAAGCAGCTGATACATTTTAACCTTGACTGCTGCTTTTCTTTGCTGAGGCAGCCTCTTCAGTGTTGGCACCAGGCTCATGGCAAAGAGGGTCTCTTCATCCTCCTTCCTGTTAGCATCAGGTTGGGCTGCATCCCTCTCGACGGCTTGGAGGAGCCTCTGCTGAAATGAGTTGAGTGGATCTGGGGGCTGGTACCTCCGATGACGCCTGGTGTGACGTTGTTCCTCTTCGTTTCTCTCTGTTTCTCTCCACGGCCACATCCTGTTCAACGAGGTCCTCAGTGGTCACTTCCGTGAGGTTCATAATAATCTCAGGTGGTCCTAGATCTAGAGGTGCTTCCTCCATTTCATCATCTTCCATGGCTGCACCGGTAGTGGTCATACTCGTGGATGATGTTGTAGAGGGTCTCACTCCACCGGTGGAGGTGATGGTCGCATTTGTAGGTGACGTTGAGGGTCTTGATGCACCGGTGGCGACAACACTTGTGGATGACGTAGTAGAGGGTCTGGCTGTAAAATTGCCATTCGTTGCCCTAGGCACAATAAATGGATCCAGAAAAGAAAGAATGTGGCAGAAGGCTGGTGGCCTGAAGCTGCTGACCCAGACCTCTTATCTTTCTCTGCCCTTCTCTCTCTCTGATACCTGTCCCTGAGTCCTCTCCACCTCCTCCTACAGTCTTCTTCTACATAGACATGAACATGATAAGCCAAACCATTACCTAGCATAACTATAGTTATTAGATAGCTATCATGGACATGTCACCTACTGTACACATAGACACACACACACGGTTATCTGACCAAATTATCAGGGTACAGTAGTATCTACCATTTATATTACTATTTATCTGACATACACACTCACACTCTTTCAAACATGATTATTTGGGAAAGTTAAAGGGTAGTAGCTAGCAAAATTTATTTTACTATTTATTTCACACACACCTCATTGGCTAGGTTAGTTAGCTAGCTAACGCTAACTAGCCACATCTAGCACAAACAAGCTCACTACTAAACTGACCTGGCAATCCTACTATCGTGGACACTTGTCTCCAAGTAGCATTTTTTGTGTTTATGTCCCTGTAGCTGTCCGCAATTGTGTCAAAAAGACACGGTTTTGAGGATACTGCGAAAATGATTCTCTCCTCCATGTGTCCAACTGCATGCGACCATTTGCAAAAGGTACTTGCATCAGTATAGTTGCCTAGCTGCGCAAAATGTTATGCTGCAGTGATGCAACGACACAGTCGGTGTGTTCGATGCCGTGTTCCTACGCATGCCAACGTCGCCACGACATCCCTACAAGTGTGATCCGGGATTTCTATTGGAGAAGCAGTCTCTGCCCAACTTTTTTTTTAAACTTTTTTTATTAACAACAAATCAATACAGAAAGTACATGAGGGAACACAAGTATATATAGATTATAAACAATCGAGCTAGGGGGTACAATATCACATTACAATTACACAAGGACCTTAAGGGACATACAAAAACTTACAATTCTAACAGCTGTTTTTTTTTGGAGAGTATTTAACTGTCTTAAAATGCAGTTCAATTTCTTTTTGTAGGGTAAGAAAATGTGTTTTTTTGTTTGTAAATTTACATTTGTGTATATGAAATTTGGCCAAAAGAATAATTACATTAATTACATAAAAATGTTTCAACTTATTTCTATCATATGTAAAGAATCCAAGCAGTACATCTCTCCACAATAGTGTAAAATCTTCATAAATGTGTTCAATTATAAATCTACTGATGTCTTGCCACAGTTTTCTTACATGAATACAATGCCAAAAAAAGATGCAACACTGTTTCTGGGTGGTCATTACAAAAGGAGCAATTTGAGTTTATGTTTTCCTTAAACTTCTTCATATAGTGGTTGGCAGGATAATATTTATGAATAATTTTAAAGGAAACTTCCTTAATTTTGTTAACAAGTAGGTATGTGTGTGGCGACATCCAAACTTTTTCCCAACAGATATTATCAATAAATCCATTCCAATAAGGCATGACATAACATGGTTCGTATCGCTCTGTTGTTGAATGGACCAAAAGAGAAACAAATCTTTCCTACTGATGAGTCAACAGGGTCAATAGAAGGTAGGCTCTGAGGGTCAGGTCTTGACACATTCCTGAATAACAGAGCAACACCTGAGGGAATGGCGTCTAAAACAATTGCAAAATGTTTAGGTGTTACAGGTACCATGTAAAGTGATAAGAATTCCTTATAACTGAGTAAAAGACCCTCTGCATTTACCAGTTGGCTCACCAATAGGATATTATTTTGGGACCAATATTCTAAAAACAAAGAAGTATTTTTATACAATATATCCAGATTATTCCATATATAATATCTGTGTGGAGAAAAATAGTGTTTATAAATTAATGACCATGACAAGAAAACCTGCCGATGAAAAGCAGAAAGTTTCACTGGAATCATGTCAATATTATAACTGCAAAACAACATGAAGTTAAGGCCACCAAAAGTAGAGAAGACATGATGAGGAATAAAATTCCAGATAGAAGTGGGTCTTCTTCGGAATTGTTTTATCCAATTGATCTTAAAACTATTATTTAAAGTAGTAAAGTCCAGAAAATTCAGTCCACCATTCTCATAAGTGTTCATTACAACAGTTTTCCTAATGTAATGGGTACGGTTTCTCCAAAGTAAGTTGAAAAGCATCTGGTCTATCTCCTTGCTTATTTTACTGTCAAGATATAAAGACAGAGCGCCATATGTTAGTCTAGAGATACATTCGGCCTTGGTTATTAGGACTCTACCTTTTAAAGATAAGTCCCTCTGTAGCCATTGATTTAGCTTCTTCTGGGTATTTTTAATAAGAGGGTTCAAATTTAGTAAGCCTCTAGACTTTTGATCCTTTGTAATGGTTATACCTAAATATGTAAGTTCTTATTTTACTGGAATACCATAATATGAAGGTGTCACACAATCTTTGACAGCTAAGAGTTCACATTTATTAAATATAAAATATAGACCAGACGCTTTGGAAAAGGATTGTATCACATTGATCGATATGGGAATTTGGTTAGCGTCTTTCAGAAAAAGTGTAGTATCATCAGCCATGGCTTATAGTAATTTATATACCAGCTATGGAAATACCTTCTACAGGACTATTATTTAAAGAATTTGCAAGAAGTTGGGTGATTAATAAAAACCGGTACGGAGAGACAGGACCACCTTGCCTAATTCCTCTCTTTAACTCAAATCTAGGTGAGGTGCCATATTTCAATTTGATAGAGCTGTTTCCATTTGCATAGAGAGTCTTAATAGCCTTACAGAACAAATCCCCAAAGCCAAGTCTCTCAAAGGAGTGGAAGAGAAACTGATGCTCTACTGTGTCAAATGCTTTATAAAAATCTAAAAATAATATGAAGCTATCCGCAGATATTAGGTCTGAGTAGTCAAGTATGTCTAATACTAGTCTGACATTGTTAAAAAATATGTCTGTTCCTCATGAAGCCAGACTGTGTTTCATCAATGATTGCATCCAGGACTTTAATTCTTGTTGCAAGTAGTAATCTTATAGTCATTATTAAAAGACAATTACGCCAGTTATCGATGAGCAGCACTTCTTTTTTATGCTTAGGTATCAGTGTTATTAACCCCTGACTCATTGTAGGAGGGAGAACATTGTTTTTAATACTCTCTAAAAAAAGACTTCAAATAGGAAGGGAGCACCTTGTTCAGAAAATAATTTGTCAAATTCTGATGTAATTCCATCAACACCTGGTGATTTATTTTTCTTTAGATGTTTGATAGACTCTATAATCTCTTCAACTTTGATGGGTTCATCACAATGTTAAGATTCTATATCACTGATAGAGTGAACATTATTCAGTGAGTTCAAAAAAAACATATCTGTGGATTCCTGACAGTAAGTAGAGCTATACAATTTTCTGTAAAAATTGCTACAGTATTTAGAGATTCATGTTTGGTAATCTGTAATAACACCAATGTTTAATTTATGGATAGTGTTATTTTTAGTGAAATTTCTCAAGTCTAAAGAAATAGGATGAATTCTGTTCTCCCTCCTCAATCCATTTTTCCCTCAATCTAATATATATTATCCAGTTTATTTTGGAACTCAATTAGTTCCAGCTTCTCCTCCCCGAGGGGTCAGCTGGGGACCTCTGAGAAAGGGAAGTTATCTTAATGATCACCTTTTCCTCCTCAGCTCTTCTGGTTTTAGCAAGATTACTACCGTATTTTCTAAGGTATTTGGACACCTCAAATTTAAAGAGCTCCCAGTTCTTGCAATAACATTTTTCTTCACAAGCCCTTTCAGTTTCTGCCCAACTTCATACCTAAGATTTCTTATAGCTACATCAAGATAGACCAGAGCCTGTCGTGTCCAATGGGAATAAATTAATCCGAGTGAGCGGAACAAGCAAAGAGATGGGCAGAGCCAAGCATCAGCTAGTGAAATCCTACTGGCGCGTTCTAGCATGTATTTCAATTTTTCCGTTAGGGGACGCCCACTCTGAAGTGCGCGTGTGCAGCAACTCGATTCGCCTTGGCACTCCTAAACCAATTTTTTGAAACTTGAAAAGGGTCAAGCCTGCAAAACGCAGTCCACTCTTACATATTTTAGTTTTGGAAACAGAAAACTGTATGGAGATCAAATGTTTCATCAATGAGATAATGTGAAGAATTTCGGCCCAAATCCATCTCGCTACACCTTCTCATTACCACGTTTAGTAGTGAGCGGAAATGCTTCATATTTATACATCCGGTGTAATTTCTGGCTCATTGTTCTGTCTTTCACGATCATGATTTACTTTCAGGACACTGACATAAAACAATACATTGTCAAACCCTAGCCGCACCAATGATTAGACACTTGTATTGTCATGCAACTGCCGTGACGTGAGATTTTTTCCCCTCCAACTATAGAGCAGTTGTATAGATGTGAAGATGGTGAACGCAATTAACCCTGTGCTGCTTCCAGGTTGAGTACGAGAACAGAATGGATAAAGTGCAAATGGATAGAGCTATTCTGACATTGTTTCAGAAAATCGTTAAATAATGCAACAAAAGATGTGGTTGAGATTTAATTGGATATTAAGACAGACGAGGCCCGCCAGTGAGCAACTGCAACCACATGGCTGGGGTTTACTCATTACATCTTGCAATGGAAACAATTTACGAATCAAACGGGGGACCTACCTGAATCTGTCCAATAGAATCTGTCTAGTTTCCATTTTGGAATATTGATTACACCCCAGTACTACAGGTCAACAGTACAAATGAGAATGATGTCTTAAGAGTTAACAGACACACACTTTTACATGCCAGCCACCATAAAGAGTTAACTCCCACTCCAACATCTGCACATCAGAGACAGTCTCCACTGGATACATGCATCCAGAGGAATTCAAAGCCCTTAGAACAATTACCCACAGTGCAATTAATCTAGCTATACAGATATTTATTAGATAGAGATATATATATATATATATATATATACATACACACACACACACACCTCTCCATCTCATTGGGAACTCGATAAAACAGTTTTATTAACATTTCAAAATCTTCATAAATAATTAGTGAAAAAAAACAACCAAACCAAAAAAATAGTTATCCATGTCCTCGTATTAGTTAGGTCCTTTAATGTGAAAATGGTCCCCAGAAAAATAAAATGATTTGTCCAGCAGTCCGTTCTTCGGACATTTAAAGAAAAAACAAACAAATTAACAATAATAATAAAAGCCATTTAGCAGACACATAAATGAGAGGAAATTGGAAGGAAGGAGGTAAACCAATACTCAAAGCACGCACAGGACGAAAGCGTCACTACATTTACAAAGCGCATAAGGGTTTGGCTAGTGGACTCAAGGACGACTGTACAGGAAAAGAGATACGACTGGAATAGGAGACGCTTTTCACTTCACGCCCAATCTCAAATCAACCCCACGCCGTGTCCCAAATCGCACCCTATTCCCTATTGAGTGGACTACTTTTGACCAGAGCACTATAGCCCATATAACTCTGGTCAATAGTGCACTATGTAGAGAATATGGTGCCATTTGGGACACAGCCCTTAACAACTCAAGATGCCTCCCTCGTAGATCTGACAGGCATGAATAAGCAATGTAGGTAGGTTTGTGGCTTTACCATTACCATATATATATATATTTTTTTAACCTTTATTTAACCAGGCAAGTCAGTTAAGAACAAATTCTTATTTTCAATGACGGCCTCGGAACAGTGGGTTAACTGCCTGTTCAGGGGCAGAACGACAGATTTGTACCTTGTCAGCTCGGGGATTACTAGTCCAACGCTCTAACCACTAGGCTACCCTGCCGTCCCAAAGAGATGGCAGACCAAGAGATGGCTAACACTCATTCAAACCTATTAGATCTACAAAGGAATCGGTAGTGTCACTAGGAAAGAAGTGGCTAAAGGGAGTCGATTTGGAACCAGGCGTAAAGGCATGCTCTCCAATTTGTTCTTTATTTCTTAGATGTTTATATATGGAATGGATGACGTAGCGTTGACTCGACGTACACAGACGGACAGATGGACTTTGCTCTCTCTATTTTGTGGAGAGGATGAGAGCCACAATAAGACCGTAGAGCCCCAGGACCTCTGCAAAGATCAGGATGAGGATCATGCCCACGAAGAGCCTGGGCTGCTGGGCCGTGCCCCGAACACCTGCATCGCCCACAATGCCGATGGCGAAACCAGCCGCCAGCCCACTCAGCCCCACGCTCAGCCCAGCACCCAGGTGGAGGAAACTCCTACAGGAGAGAGGTGAGGGATAGCGAAAGATGGGGAGAGGGTAGAAAAAGTGAGGGATAGAAAGATGGGAGAGATGGATGGTTGGGAGAGATGGAGAAAGAGATGGGGAGGGAAAGAGAGGAAGATTTATTCAAAACAATTGCAGTCATAGCATCCCAAAGAGATGGCAGACCATCAGTTTACAGATGTAGTACATCACTAAAACACTTCTAAAAAAACAATAGTGAAAAATCCACCACTATCAAGTGGAGCCAATACCATATTACTACCAATCAGATTGTTTCAGACACGCAGTGCCTAGCGGTAGACTTGAGAATGGGTAACTAGCATCTGCAATGTCTGAGCTCTTACTTGTAGAGGGTGACTTTCTCTGAAATGTTGTTGGCGATGAGCACCGCCACCACCAGCCCGTAGATGGCGATGATACCCGCCATGACCACAGGAATGATGGACTTCATGATGAGCTCCGGCCGCATCACCGACATGGCAGCGATGCCAGTTCCGCTCTTAGCCGTGCCATAGGCCGCCCCCAATGCTGGAGGAGAGAATTTTGAATTTCAAAAACACAGAATTCTAAGACCATCCTAGTTGGTCAACAGAACACACTTGAAACATGAAAAAAAAAAAAAAACATGAGAACCAGAGATTAGATTGTTATAGAGCGTGGGGGTATTAAAAGCAATGGAGTTGACAGTACAGTGTGAGCTTATTGATCAAAGCCCGTTTGTCACAGGTAAGCCTCCCTTTCAATGCTTCGTAGCTCTAGGAAAAACTGAAATCTATGAGGAGAACTCAATAGATCAACAAATGCATTAGCACAATGGTAATGCCCATCACAATGGTTTCAGGAGTTTGTGTGCGTTTAAAGGGATAGTTTGGGATTTTGGCAAAGAAGCCCTTTAATTACTTCCTCAGAGTCAGATTTACATGTGGATACCATTTTTATGTCTCTGCATCCAGTATGAAGGTACAGTCACGAGCCAATGCTAACTAGCGTTAGTGCAATGACTGGAATGACTGTTCCCATAGCATAATTGGTAACTAATGTTAAGTCTAACGCTAGTTAACAACTCCCTTCAAACTGAATGCACAGACATAAAAATGGTATCCACAAGTTCATCTGACTTTGGGGAAGTAGATAAAGGGCTTCCTTGCCAACATCCCAAACTATCCCTTTAACTCTGAGGCTCACACCCATCTGTGATTGCAAAGGTTCCCAAATTCTTGAGAGCCTATATGGCTACCTTAATAGCTTAAAAATCAGTCCTTTTCTCCCCTTCAACTGTACTGATTGCCAAAGAGTTGACAGGTAAACAATTCAGCTCATCATTAGGATGGCTTTCACCTGGTCCGTTCTTTCAGCGAGGATTTAAGGAAAAACATTTAAAAAGGAGCATCGTCTTAAGAGGCATGGGAAAGAGGTAAACTGAACAAAAATAAATGTAACAACTTCAAAGATTTTACTGAGTTACAGTTCATAGAAGGAAATCAGTCAATTGAAATAAATGTATTAGGCTCTAATATACAGATTTCACGTGACTGGGCAGGGGCGCCTCAGAGGGCATAGGCCCATCCACTTGGGAGCCAGGACCACCCACTGGAGAGCCAGGCCCAGCCAGTCAGAATGAGTGTTTCCCCACAAATGTGCTTTATTACAGACAGAAATACTTCTCAGTGGCCTTCCGAGTGGCACTGCTTGAAGCGCCACAATAGGCCCGGGTTCTTACCCAGGCAGTGTCACAACCGGCCATGAGGCGCACAATTGGCCCAGCATCGTTCAGGTTAGTGGAGACTTTACTTGGCTCATCGTGCTCTAGCTACTCCTTGTGGCGGGCCAGGCGCATGCAGCCTGACTTCAGTCATCAAATGAACAGTGTTTCCTCCGACACATTGGTGCAGCTGGCTTCCGGGTTAAGCTGGCGGCTGTTAAGGAGCGAAGTTTGGCGGGTCATATTTCGGAGGACGTATGACTCGACCTTTGCCTCTCCCGAGCCCGTTAGGGAGTTGCAGCGATGAGACAAGATTGTAATTGGATATCACGAAATTGGGGATTTAAAAAAAAGTATTATGGTAGAGAAATTAACATTCAATTAAACCGGAGACATCTGTGGCATTGTGTTGTGTGACAAAAGTGGCCTCACACTAACAGGGACATTTATTTTTTCACCTTTATTTAACCAGGTAGGCCAGTTGAGAACAAGTTCTCATTTACAACTGCTACCTGGCCAGGATAAAGCAAAGCAGTGCGACAAAAACAGAGTTACAAACAAACGTATAGTCAATAACACAATAGAGAAAGATTTTTCTATTTATGTACAGTGTATGCAAATGTAGAAGAGTAGGGAGGTAGGCAATAAATAGGCCATAGAGGCGAAATAATTACAATTTAGCATTAACACTGGAGTGATAGATGTGCAGATGATGATGTGCAAGTAGAGATACTGGGGTGCAAAAGAGCAAGAGGGTAAGTAATAATATGGGGATGAGGTAGTTGTGTGTGCTATTTACAGATTGGCTGTATACAGGTACAGTAATCAGTGAGCTGCTCTGACAGCTGATGCTTAAAGTTAGAGAGGGACATATGACTCTCGAGCTTCAGTGATTTTTGCAATTCGTTCCAGTCATTGGCAGCAGAGAACTGGAAGGAAAGGCGGCCAAAGAAAGTGTTGGCTTTGGGGATAACCAGTGAAATATACCTGCTGGAGCGTGTGCTATGGTGACAAGTAAGCTGAGATAAAGCAGGGCTTTACCTAGCAAAGACTTAGAAATGACAAACACATTTGTGCCCAAAATTTGAGAGAAACAAGCTTTTTGTGCATATGGAACATTTCTGGGATCTTGTATTTCAGCTCATGAAACATGGGACAAACACATTGCATGTTGCTTTTATATTTTTTTTCAGTGTAAATAGCCACAAAAGGACAAAGTCTCCCTTCAGAAGAGTTTTGTTTTAAGTAAATTAGATCAACGTTTATGCCTGTGTGCAACGCTTCTAAAAATGAATCTTTCAACTCAGCTCTTCACATTAGAGGTCGACCGATTAATTGGAATGGCCGATTAATTAGGGCCGATTTCAAGTTTTCATAACAATCGGAAATCTGTATTTTTGGGCGCCGATTTCAGATTATTTTTTTGTATTTTTAAAAAAATACCTTTTATTTAACTAGGCAAGTCGGGTAAGAACACATTCTTATTTTCAATGACGGCCTAGGAACGGAAGGTTAACTGCCTCGTTCAGGGGCAGAACGACAGATGTTCACCTTGTCAGCTCGGGGGATCCAATCTTGCAACCTTACAGTTAACTAGTCCAACGCAATAACGACCTGCCTCTCTCTCGTTGCACTTCACAAGGAGACTGCCTGTTACGCGAATGCAGTAAGCCAAGGTAAGTTGCTAGCTAGCATTAAACTTATCTTATAAAAAACAATTATAATCACCAGTTAACTACACATGGTTGATGATATTACTAGATATTACCTAGCGTGTCCTGCGTTGCATATAATCTGACTAAGCATACAAGTATCGAACTGAGCGGTGGTAGGCAGAAGCAGGCGTGTAAACATTCATTCAAACAGCACTTTCGTGCGTTTTGCAAGCAGCTCTTCGTTGTGCGTCAAGCATTGCGCTGTTTATGACTTCAAGCCTATCAACTCCCGAGATGAGGCTGGTGTAACCGATGTGAAATTGCTAGCTAGTTAGCGGGGTGCGCGCTAATAGCGTTTCAAACGTCACTCGCTCTGAGCCTTCTAGTAGTTGTTCCCCTTGCTCTGCATGGGTAACGATGCTTCGATGGTGGCTGTTGTCGTTGTGTTGCTGGTTGGAGCCCAGGGAGGAACGAGAAGAGGGACGGAAGCTATACTGTTACACTGGCAATACTATAGTGCCTATAAGAACATCCAATAGTCAAAGGTATATGAAATACAAATGGTATAGAGAGAAATAGTCCTATAAATACCATATTAACTACAACCTAAAACCTCTTACCTTGGAATATTGAAGTCTCATGTTAAAAGGAACCACCAACTTTTATATGTTCTCATGTTCTGAGCAAGAAACTTAAACGTTAGCTTTTTTACATGGCACATATTTTACATGGCACACATTTTTACATGGCACATATTACTTTCTTCTCCAACACTTTGTTTTTGCGTTATTTAAACCAAATTGAACACGTTTCATTATTTATTTGAGGCTAAATTTATTTTATTGATGTTTTATATTAAGTTAAAATAAGTGTTAATTCAGTATTGTTGTAATTGTCATTATTACAAATTTTAAAAATTAAAATAAAATAGTCTGATCAATCGGTATCGGCTTTTTTGGTCCTCCAATAATCTGTATCGGCGTTGACAAACCATAAATCGGCCAACCTCTAATCTGCACGCACAGTGAGGCAAAGACTTTTGGAGGATGGCCTGGTGTCAAGAAGGGCAGCAAATAAGCCAATTCTCTCCAGGAAAAACATCAGGGACAGACTGATATTCTGCAAAAGGTACAGGGATTGGATTGCTGAGGACTGGGGTAAAGTCATTTTCTCTGATGAATCCCCTTTACGATTATTTGGGGCATTCGGAAAAAAGCTTGTCCGGAGAAGACAAGGTGAGTGCTACCATCAGTCCTGTGTCATGCTAACAGTAAAGCATCCTGAGACCATTCATGTGTGGGGTTGCTTCTCAGCCAAGGGAGTGGGCTCACTCACAATTTTGTCCTAAGAACACAGCCATGAATAAAGAATGGTACCAACACATCCTCCGAGAGCAACTTCTCCCAACCATCCAGGAACAGTTTGGTGACAAACAATGCATTTTCCAGCATGATGGAGCACCTTGCCATAAGGTAAAAACTATAACTAAGTGGCTCGGGGAACAAAACATTGATATTTTGGGTCCATGGCCAGGAAACTTCCCAGACCTTAATCCCATTGATTGTGGTCAATCCTCAAGAGGCAGGTGCACAAACAAAAACCCACAAATTCTGACAAACTGCAAGCATTGATTATGCGAGAATGGGCTGCCATCAGTGTGAATCAGAAGTTAATTGACAGCATGCCAGGGCAGATTGCAGAGGTCTTGAAAAAGAGGGGTCTACACTGCAAATATTGACTCTTTGCAACAACTTCATGTAATTGTCAATAAAAGCCTTTGACACGTATGAAATGCTTGTAATTATACTTCAGTATTCCATAGTAACATCTGACAAAAATATCTAGACACTAAGGCAGCAGACTTTGTGAAAAGTACAAAAATGTATGCACTCTACTGTAAGTCGCTCTGGATAAAAGTGTCTGCTAAATGACTCAAATGTAAATCTACAACACTTTATTTTCCAAGGTCAGCGATGGAACATAGTAGCATTAACCAAAAAAGGCCTCTGTATACGACAACACCAAAGATGGTTTATAACGTTGCCCTTCTGCCACGTTCAAAACAACTGAACTCTGATATCTCAGACTTCCGAGCACTCAAGACAAATGTGAACTCATAAAAATATATATTGGAATGTTCATCCAAGTCAGAAACTCTGGCATCTTTCTAGAGCTCCGACTTTCCGACGTGAAGATTACTGATGTCATGATTTGGGAACTTTGAGCTCCCAGTTGCCTTGAAAGCCCCATTCACACTGGCTTTGACCCACTCGCCAGAACCAGTCATTCACCCGCAGTCATAGGACTCATAAGCTTAACGGCGGCCAGGGACTTTCCACTAGGGAACGATATATTGGTGAACATCGGAATTGTCCGATATTAGCTAAATATACCAACATAGGTATCGGCCCGTCTAGTTTAACGCCAATGTCAAGGCTGACGTGGATACCTACATGACGTAATGATGCCACGTAAAATGTTGCGCTACACGTTGTTGCGCTACACAGCATTCCTAACCTAGCCCACAATGTCTGCTGTGTGGATCGAGGAGTCAACAAGTCGTGCAGTCATTTGAAAGAGTAAGAACATTTCAGCGAGACAACTGAAAGGCAAAATCCATTAACTTGTTGAATCTAGGGGGCATTATTTTCATTTTTGGAAAAATAACATTCCCAAAGTAAACAGGCTATTTTGTCAGGACAAGATGCTAGAATATGCATATAATTGACAGCTTAGGATAGAAAACACTCTTAACGTCTCCAAAACTGTAAAAATATTGTCTGTGAGTATAACAGAACTGATATTGCAGGCGAAAGCCTGAGAAAAATCTAATCCGGGAATTGACTCATGTTTTGAAAGCTCTGCGTTCCTATGCGTTCCTATTGAGCAGTGAATGAGATCTCAACCAGGTTCCTTTTTCTATGGCTTCCCTAATGTGTCTAGTGTCACAGTGCATAGTTTCAGGCTTTTATTTTGAAAAATGAGCCTGAACGTCAACATTGCATCAGTGGTCAGCTGGTGGCTCTCAGAGTGTTTTGTGCGTATAAGACAAATGCGGCCATTGTTTCTCTCTTTCCTACTAAGAAGCCACCTGTCCCGGTTGATATATTATCGAATAGATATTTGAAAAACACCTTGAGGATTGATTATAAACAACGTTCGCCATGTTTCTGTCCATATTATGGAGCTAATTTGGAATATTTTTCGGAGTTGTCGTGACCGCAATTTGCGGTCGTTTTCTCAGCCAAACGTGAAGAACTAACGGAGCTAAAATAATTTTTCTGGAAAAAAGGAACATTTGCTATCTAACTGGGAGTCTCGTGAGTGAAAACATCCGAAGCTCATCAAAGGTAAACGATTTAATTTGATTGCTTTTCTGATTTTCGTGAACAGATTGCCTGCTGCTAGCTAGGCATAATGCTATGCTAGGCTATCGATAAACTTACACAAATGCTTGTCTTGCTTTGGCTGTAAAGCATATTTTCAAAATCTGAGATGACAGGGTGATTAACAAAAGGCTAAGCTGTGTTTGAATATATTTCAAATGTGAATTCATGAATATGAATACTTTCTAGTAAGATTTTTTGTCCGTTGCGTTATGCTACTTAGTGTCAGTTGATGACAATTCTCCCGGATCCGTGATGGGTAGATGCAAGAGGTTAACGCCTAGATAATGGGATTCATTGCCCTTGACAATCAACCCTTCTCTGTCGTGGGTGATGTTTTGCGATTGGTCGAGCACCGGTACACACTAACATTACCAAGTACACTATTGTTCAAATGTTTCTCTACCGGAGTTACACAGTAACAACGTCACTGCTATTAGCTTCATGACATACTATGGAAGGCAGTTTGGGTCTTTGCTTGTCAAAAAAAACATGTCAAATAACACTATTTGATGCGTTAAATGAGCTTTTAATATGACACGTCAAATAACACTGTTCTATTATAGAATGTTGTATGTTCTGAATTTGCATGTGCAAGCCAAGCGCCACCACTACTATCAGTAGCAATGTCAAAGCTGTACAAAGAAGTCTGCTAACAAGCAAACACCGGCCACGAACGATGTGTTTACAATACCACATTGATAATAAAGCATTATTTGTTCGACAGCAACTTCTGGAGTAGCTAGCTAGCTTAAGCTAGGTACCAAGCTAGCACCAATAGAACCAGCCTGAAAACAATGACCAGTAGAAACTGCAGTCATTTTCACTATTCTTAGCAAAGATTTAGGAATCCTTGTGAGTAATTATTAGCTAGGTAGCCACTTGTTTGCCTATCGAAATTGAACTTCATGAAAATAAATAGCTAGCCAGCTAGCCCTGTTGCCCAAAGCTAACGTTATAAGCAGCCAGCTAGCTTCATCTGGCTAGTGAGGCTCGACCTGACCAGGTTATGTGTTGTGAAGCTAGCCACAATAAGGATAAGGCACAATAGTGGGATTTTCAGTTTGCCCTCAAAATAAAAGTACCTCTTGAAAGTGCTGCAGAAGGTTACAATTGGTGGAATCATGCCATATTTAGACTAAATAATGTTAAACAAGATTGAAATGTAAAGCAATGAAATGGGGTATCAGTCTACTCGGTGACACCCACAGAACACAACTGTGAAGTTTATGCAAAAATTTGTCTTGTAGCTCTTATCGCGGGACTGTGACTGAAATCACCTCCCCAGTCAACCTATTGTGTGTATTGACATTCAAATTGCACTGTACAGCTTTACCTAAGGATTGGGGATCAATGAAATGGGTTATCAGTCTACTCAATACCCAATATATTTTTCCCCAATGTACTCAGAGTTAGACTCCACAACATCCATGCAGTACCGTTTTTCCTCGGGAATAGTGTTCAATTCACATAGTTTGACAAATGTGGCTCAATTCACAGTCCCGCAATAAGAGCTGCAATGCTAATGTACTCTTGGTGTCACTGAGTAGACTGATGCCATGTCATTGATCCACAATCCATGCGTAAAGGCTGTACCAGTGAAATAAGTATGGCCCCAATGCAATTCTAAAGTATAATACATCAATCAGTGTGATTTCAACCGATTAGTCAAATTAGTCTTGTTGATTTTATATAACATTCCAAACTCGTTTAGCATGACCTATTTAATTATTGCATAATTCTACTATTTGTATTAATTTGCGTCACTGTCAATGACATACTTTCATTTTGAAGGCTAACCAAAGTCCACTATTGTGGCTAATCCATAGTGGCAAACTTCACATAGATGGGTCCAACCACCACTAATCAAATAAGAACTGTCTTATAAATTAAGGTTATTTTAGATGATGACCTAGCTATATAGTTAGCTAGCTAACTATAGTTAGCTAACTATAGCTACTGAAACAGATTGTTGTTTTGCTATGTTTTTGGGGAAGAACATTGTTTGCATCCATGAGGTAGCTAGCTTTTTTTATGACCAGCACTGTAGATGCGCAAGACAACTTACCAGCATCATAGCATACGTATCGATGAATCATTGTGACATACGAAATACGAGTGATAGTGTAATCAATGTGTAATAACTACTACTACTAAAAATGTATGAACGAGTTACAATTATTATGTGACATGCAGTCATTATCAGGTCCTGATTGGTCAACAAGCTTATTTGACACGGCAAATAGTGTTATTTGACGTGTATATTTTTTGACATGCAAAGACCCAAACAGCGTTCCATAGAAATCCTGCATGAGAATGAAACGACTGAACAAATGAACAACGAAACAGCAAGTAAGTGAAAGAAATTGGTTTTGATTATGTTTTACTGGTAATGGGGACATATGTAAATGCCATCAAAATAACTTTTTAATCAGTGTGGTGTGTGTAACCTTTATTTGACTAGGCAAGTCAGTTAAGAACAAATTCCTATTTACAATGACGGCCTACCCCGGCCAAACCTGGACAACGCTGGGGCAATTGTCCGCCGCCCTATGGGACTCCCAATCAAGGCCGGATGTGATACAGCCTGGATTCGAACCAGGGACTGTAGTGACACCTCTTGCACTGAGATATAGTGCCATAGACCGATGCGTCCGTATGTGTGTTAACTATAGTAGAATGCTTAAAAGGCCGCTAAAATTGTAAATATCGGATATCGGGTTTTTTGGCAAGGAAAATATTTTATATCGGTATTGACCAAAAATGTTATATTGGTGCATCACAAATGTAAAACTAAGTATATGTTCTCTAGAGTGCATAAAAATAAGTCTGATGATTTAAGCATATGTACTTTGGATGTTGTCCATATTGATTGTGTCCCTGCTTACAAATATCTGGGCATCTGGTTAGATGAAAAGCTGTCTTTTAAAAAGCATATTCATGAGTGAAGAAATAGAAATAGGTCCCGCCTCTCGCTAAATACTAGAAAGTAGATGATTGATTCAGTCCATGTTCCTATCTGTCCTATACTATGGCGACATCATCTGTATGATGTCGCCGTCTTTTGAAACTTGAATGAGGATTCTACTATAAAGGAGGGGCTCATGAGACCTCAGTCAGTGGTCTGGCAGAGAGCCTTGGTCTCATGACACGTGCTCCCAACAGAGTTACCTCGCGTTGCAGTGCTTTTCTGAAGACAAAGGAATTCTCTGGTTAGAACATTGATGTTTTATGTTAAAAACATCCTAAAGATTGATTCCATACAGTCCTTTAGAAACATGTCAAACGATGTAACGAAACTTTTCAAGTTTTTGTCTGGATGAAGTGCCTGCGCCTCATGAAGATGGATTACTGGGCTGAACACGCTAACAACAAGTGGCTATTTGGACATAAATGATGGAACTTTATGGAACAGATCAGTCATTTCTTGTCGAACTGGGATTCCTGGGAGTGCCTTCTGATGAAGATCATCAAAGGTAAGTGAATATTTATGGTGTTGTTTCTAACTTTGCTGATTTCAAAATGGCGGATATTCCTCTAGCTGATTTGGGTTCTGAGCGCCGTTCTCAGAGTATGCTTTTTCCGTAAAGTTTTTAAAAAATCTGACACAGTGGTTGCATTAAGGAGAAGTCTATCTTTAATTCTGTGAATAACACTTGTATCTTTTATCAATGTTTATTATGAGTATTTCTGCAAAATCACAGGATGTTTTGGAATCAAACATCCAATGTAAACAGATTTTTGGATATAAATATGCACATTATCGAACAAACCATACATGTATTGTGTAACACGATGTCCTATGAGTGTCATCTGATGAAGATCATCAAAAGGTTAGTGATTAATTTTATCTATATTTCTGCTTTTTGTGACTTCTATCTTTATCTGGAAAAATGGCTGTGTTTTTTCGACTTGGCGGTGATCTAACATAATCATATGTTGTGCTTTAGCTGTAAAGCATTTTTGAAATCGGACACAATGGGTAGATTAACAAGATGTTTATCTTTCATTTGCTGTATTGGACTTGTTAATGTGTGAAAGTTACATATTCCGTAAAAATATTTTTGAATTTCGCGCACTGCCTTTTCAGCGGAATGTTGTCGAGGCTAGAAAGGTTAAGGGCTAGTAAGTAAGCATTTCACTGTAAGGTGACAACACATGTCAAATTTGATTTGATCATATTTGTGAAACAATCCTCAAAATGTTCTTCAAATTTGATGTTATGGTGCAATTCAAAAGGCTGATTGAGGACCTTATTACTGATGAATGTGTTATTTTATGACCATGTTCTTTCGGCATGCATTTTGTATTTATATTGATATGCATTTCCGGTAATTCTGGGCTCATCTGTAAAATAGACATTGGTCCAAGTTTGACTACCTGATAAAGTGCAGGTTAAATAAAATTGATTTAAAATATATATATTTTTTAATCACCATATTTGGTTGTGAGAGGAAATTATAACTGGAAGCTTCAGATGTATACATCCGGTGAAACATATCTATCCGGTGAAACATTGTTCTATCTGTGGTTGAGTAGCCTAGGTGAGCAAGCTAGTTAAAGTTAGGCATCTTGCTGCTAGTCGACATGATGACCAACCTCATGCGCCAAACGTCATTATTTAATGTATCGAATGTCTCCATTTAACTATTAGTTAACACATAAATACCTACATCAAACTGTATCCATAGAAATTGGCCAGCTTCTTACGTCAATGGCAACGTCACATGTTACGATGGAAATCTCAAGGCAATTGTGGACCCCCTTGTGGCCCCCCCTAATTGTGGAGTATGAAATCATTTTTACATAGAACAATAGCAAAAATGTGTTTTCTTTTACATCCGTTATTAGACAGTGGCAACGATGATGATTATGAAAATGGTATTTTGTGTGAAGAAAACGATATGACAAAAAATAACGTCTAATGTAACTGCCCCCCCTCCCCGAGATTAAATGGTCTAGAACCGCCACGGTCTCTCACATCAGTTATCTAACATGCAACCGCATCCTCTAACACAAAATTCCTTAGTAGTAGACATTTCGGGCGAGTGTAAAACACACACACACACACACACACACACACACACACACACACACACACACACACACACACACACACACACACACACACACACACACACAGATTGAACAAGACATATGACTGAACGAGGGTGTTGTGATAGTTAACGTTACCGCTGAAGACCATAGCCGCAGAGGCTCCCATCACTGCGAAGAACGGGGAGTATTCGGGGCTTTCTGACGACATTCTTACAGGAAAAGCTACTGACAGAGAAAGCGTAAATGTTTCTGTCGATTCTCAACACTGTCAATTGCAAGGCCCTTTCATGCAGCACAAGGACGACAGTCGAAGAATCCACCTCTTCACAGGAACAGTGGTGTAGCGGTAGAAAATGGCGACATGGAAAATGTCACATGATCAGTCCACTGGGCATGTCCCATTATGTCAATGTAGGTGGTATCCAAAACATCCTGCGTGTCATTTCATGTCCATTTCGTTCACGTAAGAATTAAAATAATATAATTTGTTGCCAAGAAAGGTATATGATTTAATCATCAATTAAATTAGATGATATCCCTCATTTTATCTTAATAGTGGTATGGTCCGCTGAAGGCTGTCTATGTTCTATTCATGCCTGCCAGGTTCATGCCTGCCCCATTGTTTACTATGAGAAGGCTCAGTGGCGCATCTGAAGATCAATGAAGTATCGTTTCAGCGTGTCATCTTGCTAAAAGGAGGAGTTTTTGGATTCATCGCATGCACAGTTTGAGCTACTTTAGGAAGTGACGTTGCAGGCTAGCTCAGTGCTGCCCCGTCTTATTAAGTATATCAAATTGAAGGCCGACCGAGGTACTGCAGGCTGCCATTAGCGACTTCGTCTGTGTGTGATTTTAAAGTAATCGATTGAAGGACACAGAGTGCCTTCGGAAAGTATTCAGACCCCTTGACTTTTTCCACATTTTGTTACGTTACAGCCTTATTTTAAAATATATATATTTTTTATTTTATTTAAATCAGCAACCTACACACAATACCCCATAATGACAAAGATAAAAATGTTTTTGAGCAAATAAAACACAAATACCTTATTTAACATTTCTGCAGCATTCAAGGTCCCCAACAACACAATGGCCTCCATCATTCTCAAAATGAAGAAGTTTGAAACCACGAACCACCTTCCTAGAACTGGTCGCCCGGCCTCACTCATGCACAGACCGTAGGTGCTGTCAGCCTTTCTCCACACGTTGAGGCTGTCATAGTACTCTGTGCGGTAGGTGAACAGGATGATCTCACGGCTGCCTGTACCAGCTCGGTGGCCAGCCGCACGCACAGGGTGAAGGCTTCCATAGAAAGACCCTTCTGAGGGATACATGTCTATGGGTGACATGAAAGTAGGTAGGGGAGAGTGGAGTAAGTTTAGACACTTCTACATTCAGCATCACTCCGTCAAGGGAAATATATTATTCTCTCTAACAAAGATCTCTACATAGAGTATATGTTAGGATGCTGTGTATCCATGGAAATAATCCGAATTCATTCAAGTTGTGCCAAGTGGTGTCTGGGTATGGGGTAAGTTGAGCCGCGGGATAGGATGAATTAAGGTTGTTAAAACATAAAAATCTTAACTCTTAAGCAGAAATTAATACGTGCTCATGTTGCCCCTCGTGGATGGTATTGAAGGCATATAGACAAACGTTGAATACTGAGATCTATCTGTTGTGATCTCCTAGCAACAACAGGGATACAAGGCGCAAAGAGTGAGAGAATAGTGCAGAAGCGCAAAATCAGGTGTGTAAGTCTGATATGCGATGGATTTGGTATTATAATGTCACAATACTGGTCACAATAAACAGTGTGGTAGTCTTTTCAATATTTTATTGAGCAAAATCTGTGTGCATTAAGGAAATAGATGCCTGGCTCAAATAGAAGCCAGCCCCTAATAAGCGCCGGTTGTGTACAGTGATTGAGGCAAATAAGCAAATGGCAGCGATTACAGCCTAGAGTCTTCTTGGGTGTGACGCTACAAGCTTGGCACACCTGTATTTGGAGAGTTTCTCCCATTCTTCTCTGTGTGTGACGCTACAAGCTTGGCACACCTGTATTTGGAGAGTTTCTCCCATTCTTCTCTGCAGATCTTCTTAAGTTCTGCCAGTCCCTGCCACTTAAAAACAACCCCACAGCATGATGCTGCCACCACACTGGAGCTCTGTCAGAATGATCATCGGGTTCTTGGTTACCACGCTGACCAAGACCCTTCTCCCCCGATTGCTCAGTTTGGCCGGGTGGCCAGCTCTAGGAAGAGTCTTGGTGGTTTAAAACTTCTTCCATTTAAGAATGATGTAGGCCGCTGTGTTCTGGGGACCTTCAATGCTGCAGACATTTTTTGGTACCCTTCCCCAGATATGTGCCTCGACACAATCCTGTCTCGGAGCTCTACTGACAATTCCTTAGACCTCATTCACTGTCAAATGTGGGAACGTATATAGACAGTTATGTACCTTTCCAAATCATGCCCAATCAATTGAATAGACCACAGGTGAACTCCAATCAAGTTGAAACAGCTCAAGGATTATCAATGGAAACAAGACGCGATTTTGAGTCTCATAGCAAATGGTCTGAATACTTATGTAAATAAGGTTATTTCAGTTATTATTTGTATTTGTATTTTTTTTAACCTGTTTTTTCTTTGTCATTATGTGGTATTGTGTGTAGATTGATGAGGGAAAAAAACTTTATTTAATCAATTTTAAAATAAGGCTATGTTAGGTTCTAATTTTCATAGTAAATAACTCACGGGCACTAGAGAAGCTTAACCAAGCTTAATTCTTCCCAAAGGGTCGATACAGCTGTAATTCAGACAACCGACATTTCACACAAGCACTGATATTTAACCCGTTCTCCTAGGCTGAGTCTCCTCCTCCACAACTGAACAGTCAATTTATCTCTGTTGATAGACCATAGTGATATCTGTCTCACGCCCTGACCATAGAGAGCCCTTGGTTCTCTATGGTGTTGTAGGTCAGGGCGTGACTAGGGGGTGTTCTAGTCTTTTCATTTCTATGTTGGTGCTCTTGGTATGGTTCCCAATTAGAGGCAGCTGATGTTCGTTGTCTCTAATGGGAATCATACTTAAGGTGTCCCTGTTCCCACCTGCTTTGTGGGATATTGTTTTGTGTATGCACATGTTACACCACTACTTTCACATTTCGTTGTTGGATTATTGTTTTGTAGAAGTTTCACTTAAATAATAGATGTGGAACTCTAATCACGCTGTGCCTTGGTCCGTCTTTTATCACGAACGTGACACTGTTCTTCCTCACTTCATCTAACCTGACCTCTACCCCAAAGTGCTTACTCCTCCCTAACTCAAGGCTGTCATGGTTATTGATACCAGACTGTGTCTCTTCTCCTCCCAGAGGATCCCTGATGGCTAACAATAACATATCCTGACATAATGTAAACGTTATACATTACCCTCTATCCCTCAGTGAAATTGTTAGTTTCTAAGATCTCCACCCGTCTCCCCTTATCAATGTCTGCCACATGTAATCGCTTCCCTGAACTCAACACATTCCAAGCTTAGTTGCACACACTATATACCTTCCTCCTCTAACCCTTAACTTCTGGTGTAGACCCTCTAAACCTTAGCACTCAAACAGTGACATGAATAAGTATATTTCACATTCTCAAAACCCAACAGCTGTAACATAACAAAATGGTGAAAAAGTGAATGGGTCTGAATATTTTCCAAATACACTGTAGGTCTCAATAAAAATACATTAAATTCAACCGCTGGAAACCCACTTGCTGGCCAACCGATTTTCTCTCTTCATTCAATAGGATTTTCAGTAAATTTATCTTAAGCCATCCTTTTAAATACAATGTACCTTTAAATATAATTTTGTCTAGAGAATACACAGGGAGAATGGGTTCAGAATATTGGGATCAACGAAAGAAAGTGTTGTGGAAATTCACCACTAAGGACTCAAAGTAAATGAAGCAATCTTTAATATCACGGTTCACAAACTCAATACAAGCTTAATGAAAACTCCAAAGGGGAGGTTCCCTTTCAGTTCCTTTATACTGTGACACAAACAAGTCATATAAGCATGGTTGGGTCCTGCATGTGGTTGGGTCCTGACTGATACCACATCAGGTTTCTTACTTTGAAACTGAGACATTGTATCACTCCTTCTAGTTACCAGAGCAATGTGCTGGGCATACTGCCAAATTGCTTTAATCCTTTGCACAGTCAACTCGCCACTCGCATGAACCCAACCAATACAGGTTATTACAAAAGCAGCATTGTGCTAAACATACGATTACATACACACAATAACATTTCCATCACAAAAGCCATCCATTTCAGCACCAACTAGTCAATTTAAAAATACTCTGATCTTGTAGATTATTTAGGAAAATATTTTTGTTAGGAAAGTATGAATGAATCATAAAAAAAATAGTTCTGGAGAGCCTTCACCCATGAAATATATTGAGGAATCAAAAATAAAGTGGTTTGATTAATCCTAAAAGTTGGAAGGTGGAAAAAGGTGTACAATAAGGGTGAACAATAGTACTATAAATCTACCCTAATCCATGGAACTGTATGACAACGGTCCAGGTGTCGTGAACCGTGTGCCAGGCTCCAGGTTTAACCTGCTACTTGTGGTCTGAGTTCCACAATGATTCAAATAGGCTACAATTTTCCAAATTATTTCACAACGTTAGCCTAATTAAATCCACTAACGCTAGCGACCCTCAGGAACAACTACACAAATCTGACAGAGGAAAAAAAGGTAAACATAATGGAATGAAATGATGCAAAATTGAAGCTACAAATACTAAAGTGACAGTCATAAATGTATGTGTGTATTACTGACAGTGGCTCCCAATAGTAGCTAATATTTAACAAGATACAAATTGTAAAATAAAACCGAGAAAAGCCCGGGAATATAATTAAAACATTCTAAAGCGCATACATCAGCCCTACAGAAGCCTCTCCAAATTTCCTCCACACAAATTATGAGGGCACACAAATAAAATGCTGGAGAACGGCACAACTATTTATAGCCTACTTCACTGTGGGAAAAGGGACGCAATACATATCATGCCATGTTGATGTGATTTTAAATTTAGTGAATTAAGTCAAGGTCAGAATACGGCATATCTGAATACACACCGCCGCCACACCTTCATTTCTTGGATCTCCACCCCGAACGATTAGCAGGTGAATAGCATGATATTCTCATGCTTAAGTACAGCGCGTGTTACTCGGGTCGGAATCGGCCACTATACAGTGGGGCAAAAAAGTATTTAGTCAGCCACCAATTGTGCAAGTTCTCCCACTTAAAAAGATGAGAGAGGCCTGTAATTTTCATCATAGGTACACTTCAACCATGACAGACAAAATGAGGAAAAAAATCCAGAAAATCACATTGTAGGATTTTTAATGAATTTATTTGCAAATGATGGTGGAAAATAAGTATTTGGTCACCTACAAACAAGCAAGATTTCTGGCTCTCACAGACCTGTAACTTCTTCTTTGAGAGGCTCCTCTGTCCTCCACTCGTTACCTGTATTAATGGCACCTGTTTGAACTTGTTACCAGTATAAAATACACCTGTCCACAACCTCAAACAGTCACACTCCAAACTCCACTATGGCCAAGACCAAAGAGCTGTCAAAGGACACCAGAAACAAAATTGTAGACCTGCACCAGGCTGGGAAGACTGAATCTGCAATAGGTAAGCAGCTTGGTTTGAAGAAATCAACTGTGGGAGCAATTATTAGGAAATGGAAGACATACAAGACCACTGATAATCTCCCTCGATCTGGGGCTCCACGCAAGATCTCACCCCGTGGGGTCAAAATGATCACAAGAACGGTGAGCAAAAATCCCAGAACCACACGGGGGGACCTAGTGAATGACCTGCAGAGAGCTGGGATCAAAGTAACAAAGCCTACCATCAGTAACACACTACGCCGCCAGGGACTCAAATCCTGCAGTGCCAGACGTGTCCCCCTGCTTAAGCCAGTACATGTCCAGGCCCGTCTGAAGTTTGCTAGAGAGCATTTGGATGATCCAGAAGAAGATTGGGAGAATGTCATATGGTCAGATGAAACCAAAATATAACTTCTTGGTAAAAACTCAACTCGTCGTGTTTGGAGGACAAAGAATGCTGAGTTGCATCCAAAGAACACCATACCTACTGTGAAGCATGGGGGTGGAAACATCATGCTTTGGGGCTGTTTTTCTGCAAAGGGACCAGGACAACTGATCCGTGTAAAGGAAAGAATGAATGGGGCCATGTATTGTCAGATTTTGAGTGAAAACCTCCTTCCATCAGCAAGGGCATTGAAGATGAAACGTGGCTGGGTCTTTCAGCATGACAATGATCCCGAACACACCGCCCGGGCAACGAAGGAGTGGCTTCGTAAGAAGCATTTCAAGGTCCTGGAGTGGCCTAGCCAGTCTCCAGATCTCAACCCCATAGAAAATCTTTGGAGGGAGTTGAAAGTCCGTGTTGCCCAGCAACAGCCCCAAAACATCACTGCTCTAGAGGAGATCTGCATGGAGGAATGGACCAAAATACCAGCAACAGTGTGTGAAAACCTTGTGAAGACTTACAGAAAATGTTTGACCTCTGTCATTGCCAACAAAGGGTATATAACAAAGCATTGAGATAAACTTTTGTTATTGACCTTATTGAGCTACAGTAAATGTATTGTTGTATTGTCCCATACACAACAATTTATGCTGTGTAAGAACTGCCATCCTAAGACTTTTCACACCTTCTGCAGCCCCTTAGCCCATTCACTTGGTTGACTGATCTTTCCTCTCAAAAGCAGCTCCCAATATCCCTCATTATCCCTAAGCAATACACTAGTCTGTTTATAAACACTTAGGTCCCAATCGGTTGACACTTGCTGGTACTGCACGTCTCCTGGAAAGACATGGTTGTGGTGTTACCATTTTACACTTTTTGTGGAAGGGACGTAGGGCAACACACCTTTGTTGGAATAAATCTTCTGCAAGAGGTCCAAACAGTTCATGGTTAAGGTCAGCTGGCTGTACACCGGACCATTCCTTTCGGACAAGACCCTTCGCCATAAGCACAAGGAGTCTCAGCTTCCACAGCCCACCATACCAAACACCATTGTCAGCATACTGGAGCCGGATAAAGGACTATGACCACTCCTTCGCCGTGGCGGCGGGGGTAAAACATTTAAACGTGTTAACTCTCTCAAGACTGCTGGCCCAGATGGCATCCCTAGACGCGTCCTCAGAGCATGCGCAGATCAGCTGGCTGGTGTGTTTACGGACATATTCAATCGCTCCCTATACCAGTCTGCTGTCCCCAAATTCTTCAAGATGGCCACCATTGTTCCTGTACCCAAGAATAAAAAGATAACTGAACTAAATGACAACCGTCCCGTAGAAATCACTTCTGTCATCATGAAGTGCTTTGAGAGACTAGTCAAGGATCAAATCACCTCCACCTTACCGGCCACCCTAGACCCACTTCAGTTTGCATACCGCCCCAACAAGTCCACAGACGATGCAATCACCATCAAACTACACACTGCCCTATCCCATCTGGACAAGAGGAATACCTATGAAAGAATGCTGTTCATTGACTACAGCTCAGCATTCAACACCATAGTACCCTCCAAGCTCATCATCAAGCTGGAGGCCCTTGGGTCTTAACACCGCCCTGTGTAATTGGGTCCTGGACGTTGACGGGCCGCCCCCAAGGTGGTGAAGGCAGGAAACAACATCTCCACTTCGCTGACCCTCACACTGGGGCCCCACAAGGGTGCGTGCTCAGCCCCCTCCTTTACTCCCTGTTCACCCACGACTGCGTAGCCATGCACGCCTCCAACTCAATCATCAAGTTTGCAGACGACGCAACGGTAGTAGGCTTGATTACCAACAACGACAAGACAGCCTACAGGGAGGAGGTGAGGGCACTTAACATCAACAAAACAAAGGAGATGATCGTGGACTTCAGGAAACCGCAGAGGGAGCACCCCCCTATCCACATCGAAGGAACAGTAGTGGAGAATTTGGAAAGTTCCTCAGCGTACACTTCACAGACAAACTGAAATGGTCCACCCAGACAGACAGTGTGGTGAAGAAGGAGCAACAGCGCCTCAAACAACCTCTGGAAGCTGAAGAAATTTGTCTTGTCACCCAATACCCTGACAAACTTTTACAGATGCACAATCGAGAGCATCCTGTCTGCCTCTATCACAGCCTGGTATGGCAACTGCACCGCCCTCAACCGCAAGGCTCTCCAGAGGGTGGTGCGGTCTGCACAACGCAACACCGGGGGCAAACTACTTGCCCTCCATGACACCTACAGCACCCGATGTCACAGGAAGGCCAAAAAGATCATCAAGGACAACAAGCACCCGAGCCACTGCCTGTTCACACCACTACCATCTATCTAGAAGGCGAGGTCAGTGCAGGTGCATCAAAGCTGGGATCGAGAGACTGAAAAACAGCTTCTATCTCAAGGCCTTCAGACTGCTAAACAGCAATCACTAACTCAGAGAGGCTGCTGCCTACATTGAGACCCAATCACTGGCCAGTTTAATAAATGGATCACTAATCACTTTAAATAATGCCATTTTAATCATGTTCACATATCTTACATTACTCATATCATATGTATATACTGTATTTTATATCTTCTATTGCACCTTGCCTATGCCGCTCATCCATCTTTCATCCATATATTTATATGTACATATTCTCATTCACCCCTTTTTAGATTTGTGGGTAGTAGGTACAGTAGTTGTTGGCTAATTGTTAGATTACTTGTTAGATATTACTGAACTGTCAGAAACTAGAATCACAAGTATTTCGCTACACTTGCATTAACATTTGCTAATCTTGTGTATGTAGCCAATAAAATTGTATTTTATTTGAACATCTTTAAGTTGTCCTTTGTAAATATGGTGACACCTCCACCTCTGCCAACTCTGTCAGATCTAAAAACATTAGAACCAGTCAGAGACACATCAGTATCCTGCACATAATTATAATCAGATATTACCAGAATGTACATATTGGTTTGAGTGGTTATAATAAAGTCAATTTTTGAGATCAAACTGATGGCATTTACATGAATCAGTCCAGAACAGAACTGTACCATTGGGGCTATGCCTTGAGCGAGGATGTGGGTTAAAACAAGAGTCAATGATAATATCCTGTTTGCCGGCCTGCAGTATGATGATAATGCTGGTAATTTATGTTTAGGATTACCTGAGCAGGACTTGGGATGTTGATAAATCAATGTCTCAGCGCAGCCTTGAAATGCGAGGACAGGCATCATGATGATTTGGATGGACTCCATCCTCTCTGTAGAGCAGTGGTCACCAACAGCTGTTCTCAAGGTACAAACTGCCTTCCCAGAGGGCCTGGGCGGAGCAAATCAAGTGCATGTAGACCTACCACTGGCCAATCAGATGGCTCAGATTACCGTGTCTGCAGTAACATACTGTAGCAGACATAAAAGAAAGCTACAGCAAAGTTGATACTGTGAGATTTATAAACCTTTAAAGAAAGACTGTCAACGAATACAGCAAAGAGCTGCTGTTTTTATGAGTGAGTTAATGTACAAGTTTTCACTCAGCAACGTCAACACTTTCTATTCAGCACTTTTATAAGCCATAAAATGTGTGTTCTCCCTACTTCCACTCACGCTAAAACTAGAACTGCAGCTGCAATGAATGAGTAGGAAAGTGTTATTGTTATTATTAACGGCTTGGGTGTTTTTTTTTACATCAAGGAATATTTCACTTTCTCTGGCCATAGGAGTAAGTAACAACATGAATTTGTGCATGAGGCAGAAAGAATGCGGTGCAACTTGAGTTTCACCCTCAGCTGGAAGATGGTGTCCGTTTTTTGTCAGCGGAGGAAAGGGAGAGAGAAGGGACGTTGAGACACAGACACCTCAGTCTGCTGCCCTTTCCCAAAGCTGATATTAATCATCAGATGCAGGCTCCATCAGCCCAGTAAAATCAAGTAAAAGAGCTAATTATATATATGTATATTCACTCAGCTGTGCCTCGAAAGTAATTCAACAACTGATATATTACCGATGTGATCATATAGCTTACCTCAAATGTTGAAATATAGATATTTTGAGCCTATAGCCTAGTGCACAAACCTCATTACTACAGTTTTTAATAGTTAAAAAAAATGTTTTACGCCACATCTTGGCTTGCATTTTAACTCCGAAAGTAATCTCGACTCAAAAGAGGTTGGTGACCACTGCTGTAGAGCATCTTCTGTTTCCAAAAGGTGTCAAAGTTATCCACAAAAGTAACTCCAAAATAGCTATAGTAGACTGGTAGACAGTCGTGTAGTGACAGCAACCTACTGAATCCTTCGCTGCCAAGAATCAGTGATGGCACTGGGCCTGAAATAATTGGACGCTTGTTGGAGTCTTTCAGAGTTCCAATCAGTTCTTTAAAATCTGAGTCCGAGACAGAATCCGGGGAAGAATCCCCCTGGGAAGGAGTTCAGATAGAGGGCGATGGCGCGGGAACCTCTGAAGCCAGGAAGGCGAAGCTGTTCGAAAACTGAATTTGGGCCGAGCTTCTCAAGCCAAAGAAGCCCCACAGGCCACTTCCCTTCATTTGGCCTTTGGCAGGTGATGTGCTTCCATGGCTGGGCAGCAGAGTTGGTGACAGTATTCTTCGGGGAGGGTTCACTGGAAGGCATTTGACCATTCAATCAAGGAGTGTTGACATAGCGGTGATACTTTCAACACATCGGAACAGCGTCCTGCCTGTGGTGTAGCCTTTAGAAGGAGAAGGTGGGTACTTTCCCCAGTATATTGTGCAAGTTCTTAATCAGTTTGCTAAGAGTAGTCACTTTTTCACTATAGTTTTTCACTATAGTCCTCAGCGAGTAAACAGTTGTTACATCGGAATTCCGGTCGGTCCACATTGTCCCGGAAGAGAGTATAGTAAATAGTGCATGAAACGCTTGCTTTTTCCTCTGAACGGGAAGCCTCCATGAGAAGAGACATAGCAACTCAATCCGATAGTGAGGACAAGGGTTTATTTCTAGTGATTTGTTTCTGTTCTTGTTAGCTAGGCAGCTGGCTAGCCATCAGTTTATGTCAAGAACTGCAACACTGCTGGGTTTTTGACATCAGCCCTGGTGAATCAGACGCTCATCCAGATGTTTAATTTTCTCAAGCAATGTAATGATCTTCTTCTTGGCAACATTTAGTTTGTGGCATTTGACACAGGTGAAGTTTTCAGAAAAGCCCTTCACTGGGATGACTGTGAAGATGTCACACAAAATGCATTTAATGGCCTTATGATCAGCGATAGTGTCAAAGGAGTTTTTTGTGTAGAAGCAGGAGAACACCCTTTACTCAATTCAGCCATTTTGCTTGCTAGCCAATAGGCTACTAAAAGGCTACTGAAGGGATCCAGGGACAATGCTAACGGTCCCAGCACTGTGGCTATCCAAGTCGCTGGATCCAAAATTAATGATAAAAACTGGATATAAATTACAAGATATAAAATGAAATAATTCTATAATTATCAGATAATTAAAAGTATTCACTAAAACCGTTTGTTAGAGGACCACCACGGCAGCATTCATCAGCTGCTTCAGATGATAAACCGGAAATGTGTATTACAATGATAATTACAAAAATAATAAATATATTATTATTACAAATATTATAATTATGAAGTGCTTTTCAAAACACTCAAAGTCAGTTTATAATAGTCAGCTAGAAGTGAATAAATAACACAAATGTGATTGACTGTCCATGCATTCTAACACAGAAGTGGCGTTCATAGAAATCGAATGAGAGACACCAAAGATGAGAAGAGTTGCCAGCAGCCCCATTTTATCCAACCTGTGAAGACAAATGCATTATAAATATACATAAATCTAAATAAAATATAAATAAATTACATCAGAGACAGTTTTATATGTTTTTATGTATTTTTCAGGTCACAACAAAGTAGTATTATTATATACAATACACACATGAACGTAAATGGCATTTGGGCTTAACGAGATATTAGGTAATTCAAGAAATTGAGTTGTCTACTTTCCATTGTTGATCCGTCTTATCAAATGTCTATTGAGTGAGTGTGCCTCATACACACTGAGTGTACAAAACATTAAGAACACCTGCTCTTTCCAGGACATAGACTGACCAGTTGAATCCAGGTGAAAGCTATGATCCCTTATTGATGCCACTTGTGCAATCCACTTCAATCAGTGTAGATGAAAGGGAGGTCGTCCATCACCTAAACAACATCTAGCCAACTTGACACAACTGTGGGACCCAGTGTCAGTGGCATATTAGCTAGCCACTAGATGGCCTAGTTGCTGTTTAAGCTGTCTATGTCCCATAAAAACACCCATGTTATATCCAAAATGCGACCCTATTCCCTTTATAGTGCACTACTTTTCACCAGTGCTCTGGTCAAAAGTAGCTCACTGTGTAGGGAATAGGTTGGCATTTGGGACAATGTCACAGACAATCATGTTACTTTACTTGATCTGTTTATATCCTAATCAAACCCACCACATACACACACACACACACACACACACACACACACACACACACACACACACACACACACACACACACACACACACGCTTGTTTCCTTTGTTTATCTATTATGTGTTTACACACACAGAGAACCAGTCCAAACTGCCTACCTGAGCCATGTTCATGCTTATGTTTAACTTCAGAGTTACTTTTTTCATAATGAAGGCTAATCTGGGAAAAGCAAGGGCACAGGCACCGGGGCAAGGCTGACACTTTCATTACAGGAATCATGAGGATAATGCACTTCACTGTTTGACCAAATCATGGTTTTAGCCACCCAAAAAATAGGATGTTTTTTCAGCGAGGTGATCATGTCGAATGTGCTCTTTCTGTGTTTATAGGCAAATGTTCAGTTTTTTACAATCTGTGATCTTGGCCACTGATTATCAAAAAGCTCATTGTAGATTAGTATACCAGAGAAATTGTGCAAAAATCTTTAAAAGGCACACTTTTGTCCAAAATATTGTGTGTCAATTTCGACCAGCCCACCCAACTAAAAAAATTTCCAGCCCATCTGGCATTTGCAAGAATTGCCAGATGGCCAATCCAATGTTTAAGGAGAAAAATATTTAATCATGATCTCTAACAACCCCAAAGTTAATCAACATTAATAAAAGTAGGCCAATATAAGTTAGGCTACCAAAGGCACAATCTGCATTTTCAAAGCCTGACCCTGACACTTTGTTTGTTAAACTGAGTGGTTCGCTGGGGACAGAGCTATGGATGTGTAACAGAGGTGTTTTGTTGAAACTACCTAACCCAATTCTCTCCATCTCTGTAGCTGACAGGTCGTCGCGTAGTATAATATATCCGGTAGCCTATTTATGTAATAAAAACCACACCACGGATATAGCCTTATCAGCAACTTGCTCTGCAGCCGAGAACCGTACCATGCATACTGTATGTTCTGCGTCAGACCGAGAGAGACACACACACACACACACACACACACACACACACACACACACACACACACACACACACACACACACACACACACACCATTAGTCTTTTTGCACATAGTTTGAAATGTTTGAGACATGTTTGACTATTATGGAAACATCTCAGGAATGGTGTGCCTAGTCTACACAATGCATGGCCTCATTGGCGGTTCACATTCATTATTTGTTCGCTCTCTCCCTCTCCCTCTCCCTCTCCCTCTCTCTCTCTTTCTCTGTGTCCTCTCCAAGCCTTGTCTATCAGCTGTGTTTTTCCACGTGTCAGGAACAAGGTTGTTTAGTTCTTAAGAGTGATGATATTCCAAATGGCACCATATTCCCTTTATAGGGCTCTAAACAAAATAAGTGCACTATATAGGGAATATGGTGCCATTTGGGTTAGAACTTCAGAAAGTTATTGAGCCCATAAAATGTCACATTTTCACACCAAAACGCACGTAAAAAATGATTGTATTGGATGCTTTTAAAAAGTTAACAGATGTTGCTGTCATACAATTCAGGCCTATATGGAAATATGACTCTCTTGGCAAATTAAAGACAAAATTAACCTCTTAACGAAACCATTTTTATTGATACTTTTTATTAGCCTTCAGAGAAACACTCATATAAACATCTATACATAATCATAGTTTTATACTAACAATGGCTGTGGTAATAAATTAAATAAATAAAAACTGTTAACAGTAGCCTATACCGTGATACACTCTCCATCCCGTGCCAGACAGAAAAAACAAAAAAACTCCCAAACTTTGTCAAGACAACTTTGTGAAGACGTTCATGTGTTCATGTACATGTTCCATTTTCCAATTCCAATTGAAATTGCCCCTACCACGCTTGATGTAAGCTATTGTAGCTAAATGTTTACACGTTTATATGTGAATGTAATAGCTTTTTAATGAACAAAATCCGATTTTGTATGATGAGGGTTTAATTAAATTTGAATGGAAATAGTTTTACCCCGAGTTAAATAGGCCTATTCTACACAGGAACACTTGCATTCGGATATGATGGGGTATTGAACCTGTATCCACATGCAGTATTTCTTTTGGAGAAAGCCCTGGCAGTACCAGCGGAGGAATGTCTTGGTGACTGACTTGTCGGGCATGCAAAACATCCCCGCCGGGAACGAACAAGAGCGCTCATTCAGACACTGTCCCTCCTTGACGTAACGCGGCCAGAACCTCACGCCCAAGTCCTTCCATACATAGCCCACGGGGCAGTGCGTGTATGCCCACAACCACTGTGTAAACTTCCGACGGGCTTTCTTGCCCACTGTCACCAGGTCCAGCTGTTTCAGCTGGTTGGGAATAGGTCCCATCAGTCTGGACTGTGCTTCAAGGGCAGTCCGGTTCTCCACAACAGGGGGGCTGTTGATTGACATGAAGACGGGGTCAAAGTTTCTCCCGAGTTTCCTCTTCAGTGTCCGTTCGGCCAGGTCCTGTTTCCTTGGGTCGTATTTTGGGTCAGGGTCCTCTTTAAGACCGGGCACTGGGAGATGCTCGCTGGGCAAAGGGCGCAGACGCAAAAAATGCTGAGAGACACCGAGGTGGATGGTCGTTATGACATAGAGCAGAGCCGCCGGAGAAATCCCCATGTTCTATAGCTCGAGCTGTTATTTACGCAAATTATTTTCACTTACAGCAAAAGAGCAAGTGCTGCATTAGTGTCTCACTTTGACATTTGGATTGGAGAGGTGGTGTGTGCTTAAATAAGATATCCGTCCCAGTTGCAGCGCAGAAATCGGCAATGTATTTTTTGTTTGTTGACAAGTTACTAAGTGAGGAAGAGAACGGTAACCATCACTAAACTGAATACATCAATACAGACCATTCCCTTTGACCATAGAGCGCATGAGCGTCCTAGTTCATTAAATGGATATAACGGATTTCCATCAATGTTCCACCACACACAAACTCAGTAGAGTTTTCTTTTTTTCTCTTCTCATCTGTGCCTCCTCTCAGTGCTTTGAGGATAAATAAGCCAAAACCTCCTAAACAAACATGCCTTTAGAAAACTCAGAATCCTTATCACCGGAGGAGATGCCACCCGAGATTAAGATGCATTACACGTCTGTTTCTGAATGTAATCCATTCATGGAGAGTCTTGTCGTGAATGCTGTAGCCTATAGGGTAGTTGCTTCTATTTTATAGTTATATTTTGCTGAAGCTCCTAGACACCTTCACCCATTTCCAAGGCGGGAGAGTAACTGCTTCTGTAGAAAGTGGACCCCACTCTCAAGTTAAATATCCCATTCCGAAGTGTCAAGCAGTCAACACCGTCACTTTCACTATGATTGACAGCGCGCACGGCTACATGGTCCTAAACACAGACGGGTTACAAACGGCGCGCTCTGGAGCTTGCTTAATAGTGGTCCTGAGGTTGACATGGCGCTTAATAGTTACCACCTTGTTTTGGTGGTATTGACGGAGTTAAATTTTTGTATATTCATGACAATTGGGATATATTGTGAAAGTTAATGGGGAAATTATAGGGTTTTGGGGTATACACCGAAAATAAGGTCAAGTTTAGGAGATCTTATACGTTTTGTTCTGAGATAATATCAGTCAGTTAACACTTCCTTTTTGAATTATGAAGCCTTTATGTACATTTTTACATGACATAAATGCTTTAAAATTCACAAAAAGTAAGGTTAGCTGATGAAGATTATCTCAGAACAAAACGTTATAAGATCTCCTAAGCCTACATTTCCACAGAGGCTTTGTCTAATGAACCATGGCGGAATTAATGCTTACCAAAAGATGGAATTACTATTTCTCTCTATAATATGACAAAATATGGAAAAATTACACAATGTGGCTTTAAACATCACACTATGAATGGTTACAGGCATGTGAAAACCTGTCCATATAAAACAGTGTGTATGTGTTTGTTGTGCTGCATATTATAGATGATATGGTGCAAAATAGAATCACTAGAGGGGACTGTTCTTTCGCAATGGTTGACACACCTCCTTCTCCATACCTCACGGTGGGAAATACACATGCGGAGATCATCCGTTCTCTTCGTCTCATAAAGACACAGCGGTTTGAACCAAAAATCTCAAATTTGGACTCATCAGACCAAAGGACAGATTTCCACTGGTCTAATGTCCATTGCTTGAGTTTCTTGGCCCAAGCAAGTCTCTTCTTCTTATTGGTGTCCTTTAGTAGAGATTTATTTGCAGCAATTCGACCATGAAGGCCTGATTCACCCAGTCTCCTCTGAACAGTTGAGGTTGAGATGTATCTGTTACTTGAACTCTGTGAAGCATTTATTTGGGCTGCAATTTCTGATTTCTGGTAACTCTGGGTCTTCCTTTCCTGTAGCGATGAGAACCAGTTTCATCACAGCACTTGATGGTTTTTGCGACTGCACTTGAAGAAACTTTCGAAGTTCTTGAAATGTTCTGTTTTGACTAACCTTCATGTCTTAAAGTTATGATGGTCTGTCATTTCTCTTTGCTTATTTGAGCTGTTCTTACCATAATATGGACTTGGTATTTTACCAAATAAGGCTATCTTCTGTATACCACCCCAACCTTTTCACAACACAATTGATTGGCTCAAACGCATTAAGAAGGAACGAAATTCCACAAATTAACTTTTAACAAGGCACACCTGTTAATTTAAATGCATTCCAGGTGACTACCTCATGAAGCTAGTTGAGAGAATGTCAAGAGTGTGCAAAGCTGTCATCAAGGCAAAGGGTGGCTACTTTGAAGAATCACAAATATAAAATATATTTGGATTTGTTTACCACTTTTTTGGTTACTACATGATTGTACATGTAGTACTACATGTGTTATTTCATAGTTATGATGTCTTCACTGTTATTTTAAAATGTAGAAAATGGTAAAAATAAATAAATAAATGGAATGAGTAGGTGTGTCCAAACTTTTAACTGGTTAAAGTATATTCCGGACTCGTTCTGATATTTCTTAATTTCTTATTTTGTACTTTTTGGATTATGTGTGCATTGTATATTGTTTAGTATTGCTCAGAATTACTGCACTGTTGTAGCTGGAAACATAAGCATTTCACTTCACCTGTGATAACATCTGCAAATCTCTGTACGCGAATAATACACTTTTTGATTAATTATTTTATTTCTATGGAATCAGATCTCTCTGTACTTCTGACCAGGCCAGATTAATCTTTCAGGGCTATTTGTAGAGTTTTCTGGAATGTTTCCCAGAGGTGTATTGGAGGGTGCCAGGAACTGGAATTAGCATTATGCCTCTTCCTGGACTAGACTACTCATTTCTAAATTAGAAGGTGTCAAAATTTGGACACAACCCACCCAATAAATGTACTGATCCCGTATCGTTTTGTGTGGTATAAATTGTGACCTGTTATCTGACCAAATAACAACCAACATATGACGTCTTTCCCTGACATCCACTGGGGTACTTGATGAGGAAGATTTAATCTAGATGATGATTGCCAATGTACCGCTCCCAATCTACCGCTCAAACTAGGAATTATTTCATCAAGATAAGGACCTGCTGTACTCTTTCTTCTCTTCAAGCTCAGAAATACAAGAACAGGTACGCATTGAGATAGCAGCGAGTCCAGTCTATTTGGCATGACAAAGCCAAAACAGACTGACACCCAGGTTAGACAGCTAGTAGAGCTATTCCTGGCTACTTGAAGATTTATTTCATAGGTTAAACTTAACAGAAGAACCTACAATGATGGAACACTAACAATACGCTAAAGCAATGGCTGCTATGTAGCATGTTAAATTGTAGCAAGAGATTAACTTTGTAGCAAAGTTAAAAAGTTGGACGCAAAGTTGTAGCAGGAGAGAAGCAGAGAGGGCGGAAGGGGGTGGATGAAGAAAAAGTCAGTAGGTAACAGTGAGGTAAAGTGAAAAGGAGAGTAAAAAGAGAAAGGAGATGCTGCTGCTGCTGCTGAGGTGGTTAAATGAGAGAGAGAGAGAGAGAGAGCAACGAGAGGGTGAGGGGAAACAGATATTGTGTCTTGCTCTAAATGTGGCGGTTAGAGGGAAAGTGAAATCTGATACTTGGCACCAGACAGACTGGAGGCAGACACACACACACACACACACACACACACACACACACACACACACACACACACACACACACACACACACACACACACACACACACACACACACACACACACACACACACACACACACACACACACACACACACACACACACACACACACCCTGAGGGGAACACACACATAGTCTCTGAGCTCATGTTGTTTGCTTATGATGCTGGAGACCCAATTAGTCCCATTCTAGAGAAAAGGTCACGCCTGTCTCTAGCTGGGTCTGAAATAACATCCTGTTGCACTACTTTTAGGGCTCTGGTCAAAATTAGTGCACTATATAGGGAATAGGGTGCCATTTCAGTTGCTTTACTACTCTCAGAATGATAGAGGCTTTCTTTCATTTCTCAAAAGTTTCTCCTCAGTATTGTGCCTTGAGTACCCCTGCATTAGGGGCCCCTGCGTACCTAGGAGGACCACACAAGCCACCAAGATGGCCCATTAAGGATGCCCACTTTACCACCTAGGCAGCTCTTTTTTCCATCAACAAGGAGGCACACTCTAGTCACCAAAGTAGCTCTCTTTACCTCACTGAGGAGGACCACTCTAGCCACCAAGGTAGCTCTCTTTACCTCACTGAGGATACTGTATCGCCATCAAGGTTGTCTTTATCATGACTATAATTGCATTGGGGCATTCCACGTACCTACACTATACAGTGTATATACGAAAGTATGTGGACAGCCCTTCAAATTAGTGGATTCTGCTCTTTCAGCCACACCCGTTCTTGACAGGTATATAAAATTGAACACACAGCTATGCACTCTCCATACACACACATTGGCAGTAGAATGGCCTTTCAACATGGCACCGTCATAGGATGCCACCTTTCCAACAAGTCAGTTCGTAAAATGTCTGCCCTGCTAGACCTTCCTCGGTCAACTGTAAGTGCTGTTGTTGTGAAGTGGAAACTTCTAGGAGCAACAATTGGTCAGCAGCGAAGTTGTAGGCCACTCAAGCTCACAGAACATGACCGCCGAGTGCTGAAGCGTGTAGCTCGGTCGCAACACTCACTACCGAGTTCCAAACTGCCTCTTGAAGCAACGTCAGCACAATAACTGTTCGTCGGGAGCTTCATGAAATGGGTTTCCATGGCCGAGCAGCCGCACACAAGCCTGAGATCACCACGCGCAATGCCAAGCATTGGCTGGAGTGGTGTAAAGCACGCCGCCATTGGATGCTGGAGCAGTGTAAACGCATTCTCTGGAGTGATGAATCACACTTCACCATCTGGCAGTTCGACTGACAAATCTGGCTTTGGCGGATGCCAGGAGAAAGCTACTTGCCCCAATGCATAATGCCAACTGTAAAGTTTGGTGGAGGAGGATGGGGATTTTTCATGGTTCGGACTAGGCCCCTTAGTTCCAATGAGGGAAATCTTAATGCATACAATTACATTTTAGATGATTCTGTGCTTCCAACTTTGTGGCAACAATATGGGGATGGCACTTTCCTGTTTCAGCATGACAATGCCCCAGTGCACAAAGCGAGGTTCATACAGAAATGGTTTGTCGAGATAGGTGTGGAAGAACTTGACTGGCTTGCACAGAGCCCTGACCTCAACCCAATTGAACACTTTTGGGATGAATTGGAACACCGACTATGAGCCAGGCCTAATCACCCATCATCAGTGCCTGACCTCACTAATGCTCTTGTGGCTGAATGGAAGCAAGTCACCTCAGCAATGTTCCAACATCTAGTGGAAGGCATTCACAGAGAAGTGCCTGTTATAGCAGCAAAGGGGAGACCAAATCCATATTAATGCACATGATTTTGGAATGAGATGTTCGACGAGCAGGTGTCCACATACTTTTGGTCATGTAGTGTATACAGTGCCTTGCAAAAGTATTCACACAACTTGGCATTTTTTCCTATTTTGTTGCATTACAACCTGTAATTTAAATGGATTTGGATTTGGATTTCATGTAATGGACATACACAAAATCGTCCAAATTGGTGAAGTGAAATGAAAAAAAATTTAAAAGTGGTGCGTGCATATGTATTCACCCCGTTTGCTATGATGCCCCTAAATAAGATCTGGTGCAACCAATTACCTTCAGAAGTCACATAATTAGTTAGATTGCACACAGGTGTACTTTATTTAAGTGTCACATGATCTGATACATGATCTCAGTATATATACACCTGTTCTGAAAGGCCCCAGATTCAGCAACACCACTAAACAAGGGGCTCCACCAAGCAAGCGGCATCATGAAGACCAAGGAGCTCTCCAAACAGGTCAGGGACAAAGTTGTGGAGAAGTACAGATCAGGGATGGTTTATAAAAAACTATTTGAAACTTTGAACATCCCACGGAGCACCATTAAATCCATTATTAAAAAATGGAAAGAATATGACACCACAACAAACCTGCCAAGAGAGGGCTGCCCACTAAAACTCACGGACCAGGCAAGGAGGGCATTAGTCAGAGAGGCAACAAAGAGACCAAAGATAACCCTGAAGGAGCTGCAAAGCTCCAGGGCAGAGATTGGAGTCCCTGTCCATACGACCACTTTAAACCGTACACTCCACAGATCTGGGCTTTACGGAAGAGTGGCCAGAAAAAAAGCCAATGAATGAAGAAAAAAATAAGCAAACGCGTTAGGTGTTCGGCAAAATGCATGGGGGAGACTTCCCAAACATATGGAAGAAGGTACTCTCCATCAAGAAAAACGCTGTCTAGCGCAAACCCAACACCTTTCATCACCCAGAGAACACAATCCCCACAGTGAAGCATGGTGGTGGCAGCATCATGCTGTGGGGGTGTTTTTCATCGGCAGGGACTGGGAAACTGGTCAGAATTGAAGGAATGAAGGATGGAGCTAAATACAGGGAAATTCTTGAGGGAAACCTGTTTCAGTCGTCCAGAGATTTGAGACTGGGACAGAGATTCACCTTCCAACGGGACAATGACCCTAACCATACTGCTAAAGCAACACTTAAATGGTTTAAAGGGAACATTTAAATGCCTTGGAATGACCCAGTCAAAGCCCAGACCTCAATCCAATGAGAATCTGTGGGATGACTTAAAGATTGCTGTACAGTCGTGGCCAAAAATTTTGAGAATGACACAAATATAAATTTTCACAAAGTTTGCTGCTTCTGTGTATTTAGATATTTTTGTCAGATGTTACTATGGAATACTGAAGTATAATTACAAGCATTTCATAAGAGTCAATATTTGCAGTGTTGACCCTTATTTTTTCAAGACCTCTGCAATCCGCCCTGGCATGCTGTCAATTAACTTCTGGGCCACATCCTGACTGATGGCAGACCATTCTTGCATAATCAATGCTTGGAGTTTGTCAGAATTTGTGGGTTTTTGTTTCTCCACCCGCCTCTTGAGGATTGACCATAAATTCTCAATGGGATTAAGGTCTGGGGAGTTTCCTGGCCAAGGACCCAAAGTATTGATGTTTTGTTCCCCAAGCCACTTAGTTATCACCTTTTGCCTTATGGCAAGGTGCTCCATCATGCTGGAAAAGACATTGTTCGTCACCAAACTGTTCCTGGATGGTTGGGAGAAGTTGCTCTCGGAGGATGTGTTGGTACCATTCTTTATTCATGGCTGTGTTCTTAGGCAAAATTGTGAGTGAGCCCACTCCCTTGGCTGAGAAGCAACCCCACACATGAATGGTCTCATGATGCTTTACTGTTGGCATGACACAGGACAAATGGTAGCGCTCACCTTGTCTTCTCCGGACAAGCTTTTTTCCGGATGCCCCTATTCAATCAGAAAGGGGATTCATCAGAGACAATGACTTTACCCCAGTCCTCAGCAGTCCAATCCCTGTACCTTTTGCAGAATATCAGTCTGTCCCTGATGTTTTTCCTGGAGAGAAGTGGATTATTTTCTGCCCTTCTTGACACCAGGCCATCCTCCAAAAGTATTCGCCTTACTGTGCGTGCAAATGCACTCACACCTGCCTGCTGCCATTCCTGTTCAAGCTCTGTACTGGTGGTGCACCGATCCCGTAGCTGAATCAACTTTAGGAGACGGTCCTGGCGCTTGCTGGACCTTCTTGGGCACCCTGAAGCCTTCTTCACAACAATTGAACCGCTCTCCTTGAAGTTCTTGATGATACGATAAATGGTTGATTTAGGTGAAATCTTACTGGCATCAATATCCTTGCCTGTGAAGCCCTTTTTGTGCAAAGCAATGATGACGGCATGTATTTCCTTGCAGGTAACCAATGTTGACAGAGGAAGAGCAATGATTCCAAGCACCACCCTCCTTTTGAAGCTTCCAGTTCGTTATTTGAACTCAATCAGAATGACAGAGTGATCTCCAGCCTTGTCCTCGTCACAACTCACACCTGTGTTAACGAGAGAATCACTGACATGATGTCAGCTGGTCCTTTTGTGGCAGGGCTGAAATGCAGTGGACATTTTTGGGGTGATTCAGTTCATTTGCATGGCAAAGAGGGACTTTGCAATTAATTGCAATTCATCTGATCACTCTTCATAACATTCTGGAGTATATGCAAATTGCCATCATACAAACTGAGGCAGCAAACTTTTTGAAAATTCACATTTGTGTCATTCTCAAAACTTTTGGCCACGACTGTACACCAGCGGAACCCATCCAACCTAAAGGAGCTGGAGCAGTTTTGCCTTGAAGAATTGGCAAAAATCCCAGTGGCTAGATGTGCCAAGCTTATAGAGATATACCCCAAGAGACTTGCAGCTGTAATTGCTGCGAAGGGTGCCTTTGCACCCTTGACTTTGGGGGGGGGATAGTTATGCACGCTCAAGTTTTCAGTTTTTCTTGTATTATTTCTTGTCTGTTTCACAGTGAAAAACATGTTGCATCTTCAAAGTGGTAGGCATGTTGTGTAAATCAAATGATACGAACCCCTAATTATTTTTAATTCCAGGTTGTAAGGCAACAAAATAGGAAAAATGCCAAGGGGGCTGAATACTTTCACAAGCCATTGTATGCCAACCGACGGCTTTGCTGACTACAACTATGCTGACTCCAGCAGCGGCTTTGTCATAGTTCGGCTCCTTTCCCTCTCCCTGGATCTGCCGAGGCCCTGTCTGCTGTGGGAGGTCTGGACCTATCGCATGGAGTAGCGAACGTAGGCTAACCTGCTTCTCGTGGGCCATAGTTAAACGAATTGTGGGAGAGGTAGGAATGGGTGGATTTCTCCATCCCATGTCTCAGTCCCTGGAGCAAAAACATTGTGCTATCCAGGAGCACGAGTACAGATCAATAAGCTGCTTCCAAACATTTTAAACCAGCATCAAAATTGAGTCTATCATAGTTCATGTGGGATTCAATGACATTATGAAGGGCAGCTCAGAACAGCTGAAGATGGATTTTAAATAACTGATTGGCCCTGTGCCCTCCCTAAATCATGGTAGTGAATGTTTCAGCAGACGTTTAGACCTCCATAATTGACTACGAGATGATTGCAGCTCTATGGGTGTAACACTTATTGACAAGTTTGATACATTCTGAAAACAAAGATTGTTTTATAAAGAGGATGAGATCCACCCAAATAATTTGGGCTCCTGGATCCTTTCAAGCCTGCATTGAGACAATGACTTATCAATGACCCAAGCCCAGCTCAGTTAATCCCTACCATTGTGTTGCACAATGTGTCTTCCAATTGATGATACAGTGGTAGCAATACATTGTTATAACATCTACAGAAAAGACAGAAATGCAGAAGGAGGTGTTGCCACATTCAGAACCACAGTCCTACATATACATATATAGAGTTACATATTGTTGAAGTAATATGGCTACAGGTTCATCTGCCACACCTAAAGCCCATACTGGTGCAAAGCTGCAATAGACCACCACATGTTAACAGTCAGTATCTGGGTAACATGTGAAATGCTTGATAATGTATGTATTTTTATTTACACCTTTATTTAACTAGACAAGTCACTTAAGAACAAATTCTTATTTTCAATGACAGCCTAGGAACAGTGGGTTAACTGCCTTGATCAGGGGCAGAACAACAGGATTTTACCTTGTCAGCTCAGGGATTTGATCGGTTATAAGTCCAACACTCTGTCACCACTAGGCTACCTAGGTATTTTCTGGGTTATTTAAATATGGATTGGCTTTCATCAAGCTGCCCACTCAACAAAAAGCTTCAAACTGTAACTAGTGCTTGCAACCTGCTTCAGGTTATCAGCTTACCAGGGTAGTTACAAACAGCAGAGTAATGAAATCATCAACCTGTATTGATCACATATTTTCTAATGTTGCAGAACATTTCTTTAAAGCTGTTTCAAAATGCATCGGATGTAGTAATCACAATATAGTAGCAATTTCTATGAAAACCAAAGTTCCAAAGGCTGGGCCTAATATAGTGTATACGAGGACATGTGATGATGTAGTGATTCCTAATTTGTTGAATATTTGTTGGTCTGTGGTGTATAATGAGGAGCAACCAGAAATTGGTTATTCCAGTTACTAATAACCATGCACCCATTAAGAAATTGACTGTAAAAAAGGTTAAATCCCAGTGGATTGAAACTACACTATGAAACTACATTAAACTACACTATGAAACAAATATAAATGACATAAAGAATAATAGTAAAAAGGTTTGGAGAACCTTAAATTACATTCATTAAATCAGATGGCTTATTCATCACAAAATCCACTGATATTGCCAATTACTTTAATAATTTTTTTCATTGGCAAGAATAAGCAAACTTAGGCATGACGTGCCAGCAACAAACGCTGACACTATACATGAAAGTATAACTGATCAAATAATGAAGGACAAGCATTGTCATTTTGAATTCCGTAAAGTGAGTGTGGAAGAGGCAAAAAAATGATTGTTGTCCATCAAAAATAACAACAACAATGACAACAACAATGACAAGCCAGACAAGCCAGACAACTTGGATGGAAAATTACTGAGGATAAAAGTGGACATTGTTGCCACTCCTATTTGACATATCTTCAATCAAAGCCTACTAGAAAGTGTGTGCCCTCAGGCCTGGAGGGAAGCAAAAGTAATTTTGCTACCAAAGAATAGTAAAGCCCACAAATAGCCAACCAATCAGCTTGTTACCAACCTAAACTTTTGGAAAAAATTGTGTTTGACTAGATACAATGCTATTTTACTGTAAATAAACTGACAACAGACTTTCAGCACGCTTATAGGGAAGGACATTCAATAAGCACAACACTTACATAAATGACTAATGATTGGCTGAGAGAAACAGATTATAAAATTGATTGTAGGATATGTTTTGTTAAACTTCAGCGAGGCTTTTGACATTATAGATCATAATCTTCTGATGGAAAAATGTATGTGCTATGGCTTTACACCCCCTGCTATATTGCGGATAAAGAGTTACCTGTCTAACAGAACACAGAGGATGTTATTTCATGGAAGCCTCTTCAACATAATCCAGGTAGAATCAGGAATTCCCCAGGGAAGTTGTCTAGGCCCTTTACTTTTTCCAAGCTTTACTAATGACATGTCACTGCCTTTGAGTAAAGCCAGTGTGTCTATGTATGCGGGTGACTCAACACTATACACGTCAGCTACTACATCGAGTGAAATCACTGCAACACTTAACAAAGAGCTGCAGTTAGTTTCAGAAAGAATGGCCATGAATAAGTTCACTAAACCCTAAGCCACAACAAAATCTTGTAATAAATCATGTGGAAATTGAGCAAGTTGAGGTGACTAAACGGCTTGGAGTAACCCTGGATTGTAAACGGTCATGGTCAAAACATGTTGATGCAACAATAGCTGAGATGGGAGAAGTCTGTCCATAATAAAGCGTTACTCTGCCTTTTTAACAACTCTATCAACAAGGCAGGTCCCACAGGCTCTAGTTTTGTCATACCTGGTCTACTGTTCAGTCGTGTGGTCAGGTGCCAAAAAGAAGAACCTCTGAAAATTTAAATTGGCTCAGAACAGGACAGCATGACTGGCCATTGAAAGTACACTTAGAGCTAACATTAATAATATGCATGTACATCTCTTATGGCTCAAGGTTGAGGAGAGATTGACTTCAGCACTACTTGTTTTTGTAAGAAGTGTTGACATGCTGAATGCATACTGAATTTATACTACTAGCACACAGCGCATACACCGATGCATACCCCACTAGACATGCCATGAAAGGTCTCTTCACAATCCTCAAGTCAAGATCAGACTATGGGAGTCGCACAGTACTACATACAGTGCCTTGCGAAAGTATTCGGCCCCCTTGAACTTTGCGACCTTTTGCCACATTTCAAACATAAAGATATAAAGGCTTCAAACATAAAGATATAAAACTGTATTTTTTTGTGAAGAATCAACAACAAGTGGGACACAATCAGGAAGTGGAACGACATTTATTTAATATTTCAAACTTTTTTAACAAATCAAAAACTGAAAAATTGGGCGTGCAAAATTATTCAGCCCCTTTACTTTCAGTGCAGCAAACTCTCTCCAGAAGTTCAGTGAGGATCGCTGAATGATCCAATGTTGACCTAAATGACTAATGATGATAAATACAATCCATCTGTGTGTAATCAAGTCTCCGTATCAATGCACCTGCACTGTGATAGTCTCAGAGGTCTGTTAAAAGCGCAGAGAGCATCATGAAGAACAAGGAACACACCAGGCAGGTCCGAGATACTGTTGTGAAGAAGTTTAAAGCCGGATTTGGATACAAAAAGATTTCCCAAGCTTTAAACATCCCAAGGAGCACTGTGCAAGCGATAATATTGAAATGGAAGGAGTATCAGACCACTGCAAATCTACCAAGACCTGGCCGTCCCTCTAAACTTTCAGCTCATACAAGGAGAAGACTGATCAGAGATGCAGCCAAGAGGCCCATGATCACTCTGGATGAACTGCAGAGATCTACAGCTGAGGTGGGATATATTGCACAAATCTGGCCTTTATGGAAGAGTGGCAAGAAGAAAGCCATTTCTTAAAGATATCCATAAAAAGTGTCGTTTAAAGTTTGCCACAAGCCACCTGGGAGACACACCAAACATGTGGAAGAAGGTGCTCTGGTCAGATGAAACCTAAATTGAACTTTTTGGCAACAATGCAAAACGTTATGTTTGGCGTAAAAGCAACACAGCTCATCACCCTGAACACACCATCCCCACTGTCAAACATGGTGGTGGCAGCATCATGGTTTGGGCCTGCTTTTCTTCAGCAGGGACAGGGAAGATGGTTAAAATTGATGGGCAGATGGATGGAGCCAAATACAGGACCATTCTGGAAGAAAACCTGATGGAGTCTGCAAAAGACCTGAGACTGGGACGAAGATTTGTCTTCCAACAAGACAATGATCCAAAACATAAAGCAAAATCTACAATGGAATGGTTCAAAAATAAACATATCCAGGTGTTAGAATGGCCAAGTCAAAGTCCAGACCTGAATCCAATCGAGAATCTGTGGAAAGAACTGAAAACTGCTGTTCACAAATGCTCTCCATCCAACCTCACTGAGCTCGAGCTGTTTTGCAAGGAGGAATGGGAAAAAATGTCAGTCTCTCGACTGATAGACTGATAGAGACATACCCCAAGTGACTTACAGCTGTAATCGCAGCAAAAGGTGGCGCTACAAAGTATTAACTTAAGGGGGCTGAATAATTTTGCACGCCCAATTTTTCAGTTTTTGATTTGTTAAAAAAGTTTGAAATATCCAATAAATGTCGTTCCACCTCATGATTGTGTCCCACTTGTTGTTGATTCTTCACAAAAAAATACAGTTTTATATCTTTATGTTTGAAGCCTGAAATGTGGCAAAAGGTCGCAAAGTTCAAGGGGGCCGAATACTTTCGCAAGGCACTGTAGATCCATGGCTGCATGGAACTCTTTTCCACACAAGGTAACTGATGCAAGCAATAGAACCAGATTTTTAAAATGATAAACAATACACATTATGGAACAGCGGGGACTGTGAAGAGACACACACACAGGCACACATACACATACATGTGAAGAATTGCGAAGAACGAGATAGCTGCCGTTTTACGATCCCGTAACCAATTGCGCTATTGTGTATGTTTTTTCCCCGTTATTTGTTAGCCAACGTACGATCAATCGATAATAAAATAGACGAACTACGATCAAGTATTTCCTACCAACGGGATATTAAAAACTGTAATATCTTATGTTTCCCCAAGTCGTGGCTAAACGATGACATGAATAACATACAACTGGCAGATTTTAAGCTTTTTTGGCAGGATAGAACAGCGGCCTCTGGTAAGACAAGGGGTGGCGGTCTATGTATATTTGTAAACAACAGCTGGTGCACGAAATCTAAGGAAGTGTCGAGGTTTTGCTCACCTGAGGTAGAGTATCTCGCCCTCCATTTGGCAAATCTGGTCATAATTCTATCCTCCTGCCTCCTGCTTACAAGCAAAAACGAAAGCAGGAAGCACCAGTGACTCGTGAATAAGAAAGTCGTCAGATGAAGTAGATGCTAAGCTACAGGACTGTTTTGCTAGCACAGAATGGAATATGTTCTGGGATTCTTCCGATGGCATTGAGGAGTACACACATCAGTCACTGGCTTCATCAATAAGTACATTGATGACGTCATCCCCACAGTGACTGTACATACATACCCCAACCAGAAGCCATGGATTACAGGCAACATCCGCACTGAGCTAAAGGGTAAGCATTTTGCTACACTAACAATAGCATCTGCTAACCATGTGTATGTGACCAATAACATTTTATTTAATTTAGAGCTGAAGCTTTCAAGGAACGGGTCTCCAACCCGGAAGTTTATAAGAAATCCCGCTATGCCTTCTGATGAACCATCAAACAAGCAAAGCTTCAGTATAGGACTAAGATTGAATTGTACTACACTGGCTCCGATGCTCGTCGGATGTGGCAAGGCTTGCAAACTATTACAGACTACATAGGGAAGCACAGCCTTGAGCTGCCTAGTGACAAGAGCCTGCCAGGTGAGCTAAATTACTTCTTTGCTCGCTTCGAGGCAAGTAAGCCTGAAGCATGCGTGAGAGAATCAGCTGTTTCGGGCGACTGTGTGATCACGCTCTCCGTAACCGATGTGAGTAAGACCTTTAAATAGGTCAACATTCACAAGGCCCGCAGGGCCAGACGGATTACCAGGACGTGTATTCTGAGCATGCGCTGGTCAACTGGCAAGTGTCTTCACTGACATTTTCAACCTGTCCCTGACTGAGTCTGTAATACCAACATGTTTCAAGCAGACCACCATAGTCCCTGTGCCCTGTTACTAAGGTAACATGCCTAAACGACTACCGACCCGTAGCACTCACGTCTGTAGCCATGAAGTGCTTTGAAAGGCTGTTCATGGCTCACATCAACACCATTATCTCAGAAACCCTAGACCCACTCCAATTTGCATGCTGCCCCAACAGATCCTCAGATGATGCAATCTCTATTGCACTCAACACTGCCCTTTCCCACCTTGACAAAAGTAACATGCATGTGAGAATTATTTTCATTGACTACAGCTCAGTGTTCAACACCATAGTGCCTTCAAAGCTCATCACTAAGCTAAGGACCCTGGGAGTAAACACCTCACTCTGCAACTGGATCCTGGACTTCATGACAGGCCACCCCAGATGGTAAGGGTAGGTAACAGCACATCCGCCACGCTGATCCTCAACACTGGGGCCCCTCAAGGGTGCGTGCTCAGTCCCTTCCTATACTCGCTGTTCACTCATGGCTGCATGGCCAGGCACGACTCCAACACCATCATCAAATTGCAGATGACACAACAGTGGTAGGCCGGATCACCAACAGCAATGAGACAGCCTATAGGGAGGAGATCAGAGACCTGGCCATGTGGTGCCAGGACAACAACCTCTCCCTCAACGTGATCAAGACAATGGAGATGATTGTGGACTACAGGAAAAGGTGGACCAAGCACACCTCCATTTTCATCGACGGGGCTGCAGTGGAACAGGTTGAGAGCTTCATGTTCCTTGGTGTCCACATCACCAACAAACTCTCATGGTCCAAACACACTAAGACAGTCGTGAAGAGGGCACGACAAAGCCTATTCCCCTCAGGAGATTGAAAAGATTTGGCTTGGGTCCTCAGATCCTCAAAAGGTTCTACAGCTGCACCATCGAGAGCATCTTGACTGGTTGCATCACTGCTTGGTATGGCAACTGCACCGCCTCCGACTGCAAGGCACTAAAGAGGGTAGTGTATACGGCCCAGTACATCACTAGGGCCAAGGTTCCTGCCATCCAGGACCTCTATACCAGGCTGTCAGAGGAAGGCCCTGAAAATTGTACCAAGTCTAGGTCCAAAAGGCTTCTTAACAGCTTTTACCCCCAAGCCATAAAACCCCTTAACAGCTAATGAAAGGGCTGCCCAGACCCCTCTCTTACGTTGCTGCTACTCTCTGTGTATTATCTATGCATAGTCACTTTAACACTTTAACTGTACTACATGTACATAATACCTCAATTACCTCAACTAACCAGTGCCCTTGCACATTAACTCCAAACTGGAACCCCCTGTATATAGCCTCGCTATTGTTATTTTACTGCTGCTGTTGAATTATTTGTTACTTTTATTTTCTACTTTTTTCTATTTTTTACTTAACACTTTTTTTATCAAGACTTCTGAAAGAATTGTTGGTTAAGGGCTTTTGTTGTACGTATTTGGCGCATGTGATTTGATGTTAAGACACTCTACACACACAAACACATGGATGTTGTATTGTAATATGTGATAGTGGAGAAGTGGCCTGAGGGAACACACTAAATATATTGGCTAAAGTGTTGTGAAATGTAAGGTCTTGTAATATTTGTTGCTGGACCCCAGAAAGAGTAGCTGCTGCCTTGGCAGAAACTAATGGGGATCCTTAATACATGTAAATACGCTGAGGCACCTGAAGGCTATTGATGTCAGTACAGCAGCCTGTTGTCTTTTACAGTAAGGCTGATGACAATGGAATGAATGAGCAGGGTGTAAACTTCTCATTTAGTTAATATTCCACAACTCTATTCTTCTGCCTCCTTTGTGCCACATTATTTTAAAAAGGAACTAGAGTAATGATGCTACTCATCAGCTTAAATTAATAAATTAGGTCACAGGACAACCTCTGACCTGTAAAATGATTCTAACCATTTACAGTGCCTTCAGAAAGTATTCATATCCCTTGACTTATCCCATTTTTTTTGTGTTACAGCCTGAATTCAAAATGGATTAATCAAATCAATCAAATTTATTTATAAGGCCCTTCTTACATCAGCTGATGTCACAAAGTGCTGTACAGAAACCCAGCCTAAAATCCCAAACAGCAAGCAATGCAGGTGTAGAAGCACCGTGGCTAGGAATAACTCCCTAGAAAGGCCAGAACCTAGGAAGAAACCTAGAGAGGAACCCGGCTATGAGGGGTGGCCAGTCCTCTTCTGGCTATGTCAGGTGGAGATTATAACAGAACATGGTCAAGATGTTCAAATGTTCATAGATGACCAGCAGGGTCAAATAATAATAATCACAGTGGTTGTCGAGGGAGCAACAGGTCAGCACCACAGGAGTAAATGTGAGTTGGCTTTTCATAGCCGATCTCTACCACTCCTGCTGTCTCTAGAGAGTTGAAAACAGCAGGTCTGGGACAGGTAGCACATCCGGTGAACAGGTTAGGGTTCCATAGCCGCAGGCAGAACAGTTGAAACTGGAGCAACAGCACGGCCAGGTGGACTGGGAACAGCAAGGAGTCATCAGGCCAGGTAGTCCTAAGGCATGGTCCTAGGGCTCAGGTCCTCCGAGATAGAGAGAAAGAAAGAGAGAAAAAGGGAGAAAGAGAGAGAGAATTAGAGAGAAAGAGAGAGAGAATTAGAGAGAGCATACTTAAATTCACACAGGACACCGGAAAAGACAGGAGAAATACTCCAGATATAACAGACTGACCCTAGCCCCCTGACACATAAACTACTGCAGCATAAATACTGGAGGCTGAGATAGAAGGGGTCGGGAGACACTGTGGCCCTGTTCGACGATACCCCCGGACAGGGCCAAACAGGCAAGATATAACCCCACACACTTTGCCAAAGCACAGCCCCCACACCACTAGAGGAATATCTTCAACCACCAACTTACCGTCCTGAGACAAGGCCGAGTATAGCCCACAAAGATTTCCGCCACGGCACAACCCAAGGGGGGGGCACCAACCTGGACAGGAAGATCATGTCAATGACTCAACCCACTCAAGTGATGCACCCCTCCTAGGGACGGCAGAGAATCCCAGTGTAGAGAGGGGAAGCGGTCAGGCAGAGACAGCAAGGGCGGTTCGTTGCTCCAGTGCCTTTCCGTTCACCTTCACACTCCTGGGCCAGACTACACTCAATCATAGGACCTACTGAAGAGATGAGTCTTCAATAAAGACTTAAAGGTTGAGACCGAGTCCTCGTCTCTCACATGGATAGGCAAGCCATTCCATAAAAATTGAGCTCTACAGGAGAAATCCCTGTCTCCAGCTGTTTGCTTAGAAATTCTAGGAACAGTAAGGAGGCCTGTGTCTTGTGACCGTAGCGTACGTGTAGGTATGTACGGCAGGACTGAATCGGAAAGGAGCAAGCCCATGTAATGCCTTGTAGGTTAGCAGTAAAACCTTGAAATCAGCCCTTGCCTTAACAGGAAGCCAGTGTAGAGAGGCTAGCACAGGAGTAATATGATAATTTTTGGGGGTTCTAGTCAAGATTCTAGCAGCCGTGTTTAGCACTAACTGAAGCTTGTTTAGTGCTTTATCCGGGTAGCCAGAAAGTAGAGCATTGCAGTAGTCTAACCAAGAAGTGACAAAAGCATGGATTCGTTTTTCTGCTTCATTTTTGGACAGAAAGTTTTTGATTTTTGCAATGGTACATAGATGGAAACAAAGCTGTCCTTGAAACAGTCTTGATATGTTCATCAAAAGAGAAATCAGGGTCCAGAGTAACACAGAGGTCCTTTACAGTTTTATTTGAGACGACTGTACAACCATCAAGATTATTTGTCAGATTCAACAGAAGATCTCTTTGTTTCTTGAGACCTAGAACAAGCATCTCTGTTTAGTCTGAGTTTAAAAGTAGAACATTTGACGCCATCCACTTCCTTATGTCTGAAACACATGCTTCCAGGGAGAGCAATTTTGTGTGTCATCCGCATAGCAGTGAAAGTTAACATTATATTAATCATCACCAAGAGGTAAAATATATAGTGAAAACAATAGTGGTCCTAAAACGGAGCCTTGAGGAACACCAAAATGTACAGTTGATTTGTCAGAGGACAAACCATCCACAGAGACAAACTGATATCTTTCCAACAGATAATATCTAAACCAGGTCAGAACTTGTCCTTGTAGACTAATTTAGGTCTCCAATCTCTCCAAAAGAATGTGGTGATTGATGGTATCAAAAGCAGCACCAAGGTCTAGGAGCACGAGGACAGATGCAGAGCCCAGGTCTGAGGCCATTAAAAGGTAATTTACCACCTTCACAAGTGCAGACTCAGTGCTATGATTGGGTCTAAAACCAGACTGAAGCGTTTCTCATACATTGCTTGTCTTCAGGAAGGCAGTGAGTTGCTGCGTAACAGCTTTTTCTAACATTTCTGAGAAGAATGGGAGATTCGATATAGGTCAATAGTTTTTTATATTTTCTGGTTCAAGGTTTGGCTTTTTCAAGAGAGGCTTTATTACTGCCACTTTTAGTGAGTTTGGTACACATCCGGTGGATAGAGAGCTGTTTATTATGTTCAACATAGGAGGGCCAAGCACAGGAAGCAGCTCTTTCAGTAGTTTAGTTGGAATAGGGTCCAGTATGCAGCTAAACAGCAGCTTAAAATGGTGGTCCGATAGTCCAGGAGTATGAGGAAAAACATGAAGACGAGATATTTTTAAAAATCTCAACCATCTACACACAATACCCCATAATGACAAAGTGAAAATATGTTTTTAGAAAGGTTTGCAAATGTATTGAACATGAAATGGAGAAGTATTCACACCTGAGTCAATACAGTACATGCTTTTTTTACTCATCTACCAACAGGTGCCCTTCTTTGCGAGGAATTTGAAAAACTCCCTGGTCTTTGTGGTTGAATCAAACTATCAAGATATGATATCTTGATATATATGATATATTGTATCATATCATTGTATCATAAAAAACATTGTTAACATAGCAACAGATAAGACATGTGAAGCACCAAAGCTGGTGAGTCGAAGTCTGGTCCCAGGTCAGTTCGTGCTGTCTTGACAAAAACATAACAGATATGGGACCAGGGCAGGTGAGTCCTACCTGAGTTTAAGATAAAGATCACGCCAGGGATGCTTGAGGTCAATTCAATTTAAGTTTAATTCCTGAATTGACTGAATAGAAATGGAATTGACCCCAACCCTAGATTTCACAAGCCAGGGTTCTCAGTCACTCACTCAGGACCTCAACTACTAATGTTCCCACAACTTTAGAGATGTTATGTTCCCTGTAGAGTCTCATTAGGTCATTAACTAAAGTTTTCATAGGAATGTTCCCGTAATGTGCAAGGAATGTTTCCAAGAGACCATTCCCTTAATGTCAAATAGAATTTACCCAGAAAGTGGTTACAATTTTCTCAGAACTTAAGATATTAAGGCAAATAGCCTAGTGGTTAGAGCATTGGACTAGGAAGGTTGCAAGATCGAATCCAAGATGCTGACAAGGTAAAAATTTGTTGTTCTGCCCCTGAACAAGGCAGTTAACCCACTGTTCCAAGGCCATCTTTGAAGATAAGAATTTCGGAGGGGTAGGAGAATAATCCATCAAATTCCCCCCAAACATACACAGAACATGGTTGCTATGTTCTCAGAACATAAGATATTAATGCTCTAGACACTTTTTATGGGAATATTGCAAGAGCATTCATGTGTCCAGTTTTCTGAAGTTTTCTGAAGGTTAGGAGAATATTCCATGAACGTCCTTCCAAACATACACAGAACATGGTTGCCATGTTCTCAGAATATAAGATATTAATGTTCTAGACACATTTCAATTTTAATTACATTTTTAATTTGTGACCCGTTTCAGGAAACTAGGCATATTGTCGCAAGTCACGACTTCACAGGAGAGCCGTTTGAACGTAAAAAATATTTTTTTGCAAAATGTGCTTTTTGGCAGAAATGCCTTCTCGAACATGTGAACTTTCATGTGACTTAATAACAAAGTTTTATGCCATCTTTAAATATGAAAAAAGTTGCTAAATTTTGAGCCCAGTTGGTTTAGCCAAAGAAAAAGACAGGAACCTTCCCGCTAGCCATGATTGGCTGAGATAATGAGTGGGCTGAGAGATGAGTTTCAGATTGGTCTGTGAGCTGCTCGTTATGCATAGATAATCCTTTCTACTGCAGTTTGTTCGAAAGATATAATGTTAGCAATGGAGAGCTGCAAATATGTTGCTACTGCTCTCAATAACATTGCTGCCCTGAATTTATCAGGTGCTATAGACAGGTCAGTGGGAAAACGTTATGATGGACTACTTTCTGGAGGACGATCGTGCCATGCTGACTTTCTCTGAGCTGTGCAAACTAAATGGAAACGACACAGGTCGTGTTATTTAATGAAAGGGGTTGCAATCTGCCGTGAAGCTTTCATCCATGTATACTGGTAAGAGTCTAGCAACAGTTTCAGATATTGTACGTTTCTAAATTTGTCCGAAATTTGTTTTCATTGCATGTTAAAACATGCTGTAAGCTAGCCAGCTGAAGTTCGATGGCTGGCTTGCTAGCTAACATCGAACCTATTTGGTTAACTTTAGCTAGCTATGACAATCAGTTTGTTTTGCTAGTACTCTATGGATTGGGATTATAGTTCATTGTTTAGCTAGCTAGCTAACGTTAACTTTATATGTCTAAACAAAAGACCCAAGTTAAAGCTTGCTGTTAGCTATTTAACGTTAGCTAGCAAGACAGCCATCTAACCTCAGCTAACACTAATTTATGTGTATGAACTGTGTGTAACGTTTGTGATGTTTTCTTAGAATGCCATTTCGCATTGCTAGTTATAGCTAGGTAACATTACGTGTATGAACTGTGTGTGGTGATGTTATCTCAGAATGCCATTTCGCATCTATTGTATAATAATGCAAAAATATTTGTATCTGGAATTTGTCTTTCAGCATCAGTAGAACACTCCTGACTCTCCTCCACCAGTCATACAAGGAGAATGGTCTAAATGGTCACAACATTTCTATAGGATTGAGGTCATGGCTTTGTGATGGCCACTCCAATACCGTGACTTTGTTGTCCTTAAGCCATTTTGTCACAACTTTGGAAGTATACTTGAGGTCATTGTCCGTTTGGAAGACCCATTTGCGACCAAGCTTTAACTTCCTGACTGATGTCTTGAGATGTTGCTTCAATATATCCACATAATTTTCCTTCCTCATGATGCCATCTATTTTGTGAAGTGCACCAGTCCCAAATGCAGCAAATCACCCCCACAACATGATGCTGCCACCCCCGTGCTTCACGGTTGGGATGGTGTTCTTTGGCTTGCAAGCCTCCCCCTTTTTCCTCCAAAAATAACAATGGTCATTATGACCAAACAGTTCTATTTTTGTTTCATCAGACCAAAGGACATTTCTCCAAAAAGTACGATCTTTGTCCCCATGTGCAGTTGCAAACCGTAGTCTCTCTTTTTTTTATGGCGGTTTTTGAGCAGTGGCTTCTTCCTCCAATTGACTCAAATTATGTCAATTAGCCTATCAGAAGCTTCTAAAGCCATGACATCATTTTCTGGAATTTTCCAAGCTGTCTAATTAAAGGCACAGTCAACTTAGTGTATGTAGACTTCTGACCCACTGGAATTGTGATACAGTGAACTAACTACAGTGCCTTGCGAAAGTATTCGGCCCCCTTGAACTTTGCGACCTTTTGCCACATTTCAGGCTTCAAACATAAAGATATAAAACTGTATTTTTTTGTGAAGAATCAACAACAAGTGGGACACAATCATGAAGTGGAACGACATTTATTGGATATTTCAAACTTTTTTAACAAATCAAAAACTGAAAAATTGGGCGTGCAAAATTATTCAGCCCCCTTAAGTTAATACTTTGTAGCGCCACCTTTTGCTGCGATTACAGCTGTAAGTCGCTTGGGGTATGTCTCTATCAGTTTTGCACATCGAGAGACTGACATTTTTTCCCATTCCTCCTTGCAAAACAGCTCAAGCTCAGTGAGGTTGGATGGAGAGCATTTGTGAACAGCAGTTTTCAGTTCTTTCCACAGATTCTCAATTGGATTCAGGTCTGGACTTTGACTTGGCCATTCTAACACCTGGATATGTTTATTTTTGAACCATTCCATTGTAGATTTTGCTTTCTGTTTTGGATCATTGTCTTGTTGGAAGACAAATCTCCGTCCCAGTCTCAGGTCTTTTGCAGACTCCATCAGGTTTTCTTCCAGAATGGTCCTGTATTTGGCTCCATCCATCTTCCCATCAATTTTAACCATCTTCCCTGTCCCTGCTGAAGAAAAGCAGGCCCAAACCATGATGCTGCCACCACCATGTTTGACAGTGGGGATGGTGTGTTCAGGGTGATGAGCTGTGTTGCTTTTACGCCAAACATAACGTTTTGCATTGTTGCCAAAAAGTTCAATTTTGGTTTCATCTGACCAGAGCACCTTCTTCCACATGTTTGGTGTGTCTCCCAGGTGGCTTGTGGCAAACTTTAAACAACACTTTTTATGGATATCTTTAAGAAATGGCTTTCTTCTTGCCACTCTTCCATAAAGGCCAGATTTGTCCAATATACGACTGATTGTTGTCCTATGGACAGAGTCTCCCACCTCAGCTGTAGATCTCTGCAGTTCATCCAGAGTGATCATGGGCCTCTTGGCTGCATCTCTGATCAGTCTTCTCCTTGTATGAGCTGAAAGTTTAGAGGGACGGCCAGGTCTTGGTAGATTTGCAGTGGTCTGATACTCCTTCCATTTCAATATTATCGCTTGCACAGTGCTCCTTGGGATGTTTAAAGCTTGGTAAATCTTTTTGTATCCAAATCCGGCTTTAAACTTCTTCACAACAGTATCTCGGACCTGCCTGGTGTGTTCCTTGTTCTTCATGATGCTCTCTGCGCTTTTAACGGACCTCTGAGACTATCACAGTGCAGGTGCATTTATACGGAGACTTGATTACACACAGGTGGATTGTATTTATCATCATTAGTAATTTAGGTCAACATTGGATCATTCAGAGATCCTCACTGAACTTCTGGAGAGAGTTTGCTGCACTGAAAGTAAAGGGGCTGAATAATTTTGCACGCCCAATTTTTCAGTTTTTGATTTGTTAAAAAAGTTTGAAATATCCAATAAATGTCGTTCCACTTCATGATTGTGTCCCACTTGTTGTTGATTCTTCACAAAAAAATACAGTTTTATATCTTTATGTTTGAAGCCTGAAATGTGGCAAAAGGTCGCAAAGTTCAAGGGGGCCGAATACTTTCGCATGGCACTGTATAAGTGAAATAATCTGTCTTTAAACAATTGTTGGAAAATTGACTTGTGTCATGCACACAGTAGATGTCCTAACCCACTTGCCAAAACTATAGTTTGTTAACAAGACATTTGTGAAGTTGTTGAAAAACAAGTTTTAATGACTCAACCGAAGTGTATGTAATCTTCTGACTTCAACTGTATATATATATATATATATACAATATATCACAAAAGTGAGTACACCCCTCACATTTTTGTAAATATTTGAGTATATGTTTTCATGTGACAACACTGAAGAAATGACACTTTGCTACAATGTAAAGTAGTGAGTGTACAGCTTGTATAACAGTGTAAATTTGCTGTCCCCTCAAAATAACTCAACACACAGCCATTAATGTCTAAACCGCTGGCAACAAAAGTGAGTACACCCCTAGGTGAAAATGTCCAAATTGGGCCCAAAGTGTCAATATTTTGTGTGGCCACCATCATTTTCCAGCACTGCCTTAACCCTATTGGGCATGGAGTTCACCAGAGCTTCACAGGTTGCCACTGGAGTCCTCTTCCACTCCTCCATGACGACTACTTGTTGGAATACTGCCCTGCGGCCCAGTCTCCGAAGGAAGGGGATCATGCTCTGCTTCAGTATATCACAGTACATGTTGGCATTCATGGTTCCCTCAATGAACTGTAGCTCCCCAGTGCCGGCAGCACTCATGCAGCCCCAGACCATGACACTCCCACCACCATGCTTGACTGTAGGCAAGACACACTTGTCTTTGTACTCCTCACCTAGTTGCCACCACACACGCTTGACACCATCTGAACCAAATAAGTTTATCTTGGTCTCATCAGACCACAGGACATGGTTCCAGTTATCCATGTCCTTAGTCTGCTTGTTTTCAGCAAACTGGTTGCGGGCTTTCTTGTGCATCATCTTTAGAAGAGCCTTCCTTCTGGGACGACAGACATGCAGACCAATTTGATGCAGTGTACGGCGTATGGTCTGAGCACTGACAGGCTGACACCCCACCCCTTCAACCTCTGCAGCAATGCTGGCAACACTCATACGTCTATTTCCCAAAGACAATCTCTGGATATGACTCTGAGCACGTGCACTCAACTTCTTTGGTCGACCATGGCGAGGCTTGTTCTGAGTGGAACCTGTCCAGTTAAACCGCTGTATGGTCTTGGCAACCGTGCTGCAGCTCAGTTTCAGGGTCTTGGCAATCTTCTTATAGCCCAGGCCATCTTTATGTAGAGCAACAATTCTTTTTTTCAGATCCTCAGAAAGTTCTTTGCCATGAGGTGCCATGTTGAACTTCCAGTGACCAGTCAGTATGAGGGAGTGTGAGAGCGATGACACCAAATGTAACACACCTGCTCCCCCTTCACACCTGAGACCTAGTAACACTAACGAGTCACTAACGGGAAAATGGCTATTTGGGCCCAATTTGGATATATACACTGCTCAAAAAAAGGGAACACTAAAATAACACATCCTAGATCTGAATGAATGAAATATTCTTATTAAATACTTTTTTCTTTACATAGTTGAATGTGCTGACAACAAAATCACACAAAAATTATCAATGGAAATCAAATTTATCAACCCATGGAGGTCTGGATTTGGAGTCACACTCAAAATTTAAGTGGAAAACCACACTACAGGCTGGTCCAACTTTGATGTAATGTCCTTAAAACAAGTCAAAATGAGGCTCAGTAGTGTGTGTGGCCTCCACGTGCCTGTATGACCTCCCTACAACGCCTGGGCATGCTCCTGATGAGGTGGCGGATGGTCTCCTGAGGGATCTCCTCCCAGACCTGGACTAAAGCATCCGCCAACTCCTGGACAGTCTGTGGTGCACCTTGGCGTTGGTGGATGGAGCGAGACATGATGTCCCAGATGTGCTCAATTGGATTCAGGTCTGGGGAAGTACATAGCATCAATGCCTTCCTCTTGCAGGAACTGCTGACACACTCCAGCCACATGAGGTCTAGCATTGTCTTGCATTAGGAGGAACCCAGGGTCAACCGCACCAGCATATGGTCTCACAAGGGGTCTGAGGATCTCATCTCGGTACCTAATGGCAGTCAGGCTACCTCTGGCGAGCACATGGAGGGCTGTGCGGCCCCCCAAAGAAATGCCACCCCACACCATGACTGATCCACCGCCAAACCGGTCATGCTGGAGGATGTTGCAGGCAGCAGAACTTTCTCCACGTCGTCTCCAGACTCTGTCACGTCTGTCACATATGCTCAGTGTAAACCTGCTTTCATCTGTGAAGAGCACAGGGCGCCAGTGGCGAATTTGCCAATCTTGGTGTTCTCTGGCAAATGCCAAACGTCCTGCACGGTGTTGGGCTGTAAGCACAACCCCCACCTGTGGACATCGGGCCCCCTTTCCACCCTCATGGAGTCTGTTTCTGACCGTTTGAGCAGACACATGCACCTTTGTGGCCTGCTGGAGGTCATTTTGCAGGGCTCTGGCAGTGCTCCTCCTTGCACAAAGGCGGAGGTAGCGGTCCTGCTGCTGGGTTGTTCCCTCCTCCACGTCTCCTGATGTACTGGCCTGTCTCCTGGTAGCGCCAGTGCTCTGGACACTACGCTGACAGACACAGCAAACCTTCTTGCCACAGCTCACATTGATGTTCCATCCTGGATGAGCTGCACTACCTGAGCCACTTGTGTGGGTTGCAGACTCCGTCTCATGCTACCACTAGAGTGAAAGCACCGCCAGCATTCAAAAGTGACCAAAACATCAGCCAGGAAGCATAGGAACTGAGAAGTGGTCTGTGGTCCCCACCTGCAGAACCACTCCTTTACTGGGGGGTGTCTTGCTAATTGCCTATAATTTCCACCTGTTGTCTATTCCATTTGCACAACAGCATGTGAAATGTATTGTCAATTAGTGTTGCTTCCTAAGTGGACAGTTTGATTTCACAGAAGTGTGATTGACTTGGAGTTACATTGTGTTGTTTAAGTGTTCCCTTTATTTTTTTGAGCAGTGTATATATATATATGGGAGGCAGGCAAATCCTTTTCACTGAGCTGTGTAAAGACAGACTGACAGGGACGAGACAATTGATTGTTATTTATCTTAATGTTCTTTTGTTGTTTGCAGGTCCACTATCCTTCTGACTCTATGCAGCCAGGTCCCATCTACTTTTTAACTCCTTGCAAGTGTGGCTTGTTTGGTGTCTGCTGTGAAGGAATTCCACAACAAGTCAACTACTTGATTGATAAAGGCATGTCATCCAGCATTGATCCAGCATGTCATTAACTACATGCACCATTTCTTCACCAACTACGGAGTTGGGAAACACGTGTGGACCTGAATTGTGATAACTGCAGTGGCCAAAACAAAAACAAGTTTGTGCTCTGGTATTATGCCTGGCAGAGCATGCACAAGCTCCACCACAGTCTCGCCCTTCACTTTGTGATCACAGGCCACACCAAGTTTGCCCCCGACTGGTGCTTCGGCCTCATCCAGCAGCACTTTAGAAAGACCAGAGTGAACACTTTGTCTGAGATTGCTGGTGTTGTGAAGGACAGCACTGTGACAGGGGTCAACATCCCACAGCTGGTTGAACTGGAGGATGTTACAGTGCTGGTGGAAAGCTATGGCTGGCAACAACACCTGACTCCGTACTTCAGGCTGCTGCCACAGATCAAGCAGTACCAACACTTCAGGTGAATGTCATTTTCATAGCATTGTATGAGGTTATTTTTCTTATCTAAACTTGGGAGGTGAATTGATGTTGTGCAAGGTTGTAATGTCTTCAAATTTGTTTTGTTATTTCCTGTTTTACAACTTCAATGCTCTGGAGCCTGGTGTTGTTGTCGCCAAGGAGCGTTCGGACTGTCGGGACCCTTCCTCCCATATATGGTCTGCCTGTACAAGCACCACCTGGCCTGGACACAGCTACAAAAATGTGTATTTTTGAGAATATCAGGGAGTTTTGCGACGAAGAGGCTATGGACCAAAGTCAAGAGCAGGACAGAAACAGGCTCACCGAATATAGATTCCTTTGTTCATGTGTGTTTCGGACAGACCAGTCACCAGCACAATCTGCAGTGCCTCTATTCAAATGACTCTCTCATGACACAGATATTGACACTATCTATTTCTGATATTGCTACTATACAAGTAGCCATTTGGCTGTACCGTTTACACCTTCTGTAGAGACCCATCTTCTTAGCAAGATGTGGCCTGTGGTGTAAAGTACCTAAGTAAAAATACTTTAAAGTACAAAAGTATTTTTGGGGGGTATCTGTACTTTCTTTACTATTTATATTTTGGGCAATTTTTACTTTACTACATTCCAAAAGAAAATAATGTACTTTTCACTCGATTAATTTTCCTTGACACCCAAAGGTACTCATTACATTTTGACTGGAAAATTGTCCAATTCCCTGGTCTTCCCTACTTTATCTGATCTGGAAGACTCACTAAACACAAATGCTTAGTTTGTAAATTATGTCTCAGGGTTGAAGTGTGCCCCTGGCTATCCGTCAATAAAAAATAGAAAAGAAAATTGTGCCATCAGGTTTAATGTAAGGAATTTTAAATGATTTATAATTTTACTTTTGACACTTAACTACATTTGAGCAATTCCATTTACTTTTGATATTTTTAAAACCAAATGCTTTTAGTCTTTTACTGAAGTAGTATTTTACTGGGTGACTTTTACTTTTACTAAAGTAATTTTCTTTCATTTTTCTTTACTTTTACTCAAGTATGACAATTTAGTACTTTTTCCACCACTGGATGTGACTGGGGGTTCTAGCATTTATTTCACATGGCCCATCAATTTAGACAAGTGTGTCAGGGTAAGCGTCATCTAATATTTTAAAAATATTTTTATCTGCACACTTTCTGTTTACATGGACTTTTTCCTTATTGTAGGCTAATACTTTAACCACTTTTAGTCTAAATCGTTACTACACTACTCACTGTTTAGGACATGACCTCACATGTGAATCCTTAAAGAGATGGGTGTGGCTGGCTGAAGAGGGTGTGAACAATGCTGAATGGGTGTAGACAAAGGAGAGCTCTCCAGTAGGTACCAAAACATTCAAAGGCCATTTTCTCAAAAGTGAGTTTACAAGTTTATCAACTTTCAAAGCAGAATTACTTTCCCATTGTTCCTCAAAAATGCAATGTATGATATACCAGTTTATAGCGCTGAGTCTCTACTTTTATCCAATATAAAAAACAACATTACAAATTTTGATACATAAGACCGATTTGAGACGGTCGGTCAAATGTTATAAACATTTTTGGGGGTGTAAGTCAATTGAGTCAGGGTGTTGAGACTTACCCTATCATTTACAATTGTGCCCTTAGGACACAAATTACATCAATACAGCAACAACAACATAAAAAATACTTTACCACAGGTTATTACAACAAGTTATAATAATCAATTGGATCATGAGAACGTTGCAGGGACATTTCTGTGTATCAGTTGTCAGGAAATTGCCTGATGTTCCCAAAGAAACATTCTTTCACACAAAAAAACAATTACACATCACACCTTGTTACTGTTTGTATTTTGTATTTAATAGGGATCCCCATTAGCTGCTTCCATTGCAGTGGGTACTCTTCCTGGGGTCCAAAAACATTAAGGCACTTACATTACACATAAAACAAAATATAAAACAGTACATCATATAACATTATTACACCACTACATATCTACAATAACGAATGTATAATACCATCATACAACGTTATTTCAATGTATGTGTGTGTAGAGTGCTAGTTACCTGATGTGGAATAGAGTTCCATGTAGTCATGCTCTATGTAGTACTGTGCGCCTCCCATAGTCTGTTCTGGACTTCGGGATAGTGAAGAGACCTTTGGTGGCATGTTTTGTGGGGTATGCATGGGTGTTCGAGTTATGTGCTAGTAGTTTAAACAGACAGCTCAGTGCATTCACCTTGTCAACACTTCTTACAAAACACGTTGTGATGAAGTCAATCTCTCCTCCACTTTGAGCCATAAGAGATTGACATACATATCATTAATGTTATCTCCCTGTGTACATTTAAGTGCCAGCTGTCCTGCCCTGTTCCAAGCCAAATGTAATTTTCCTACATCCCTTTTTGTGGCACCTGACCACACGACTGAACAGTAGTCCAGGTGTGACAAAACTAGGGCCTGTTGGACCTGCCTTGTTGATAGTGTTGTTAAAAACGCAGAGCAGTGCTTTATTATGGACAGACTTCTCCCCATCTTAGCTACTACTGCATCAACATGTTTTGACCATGACATTTTACAATCCAGGGTTTCTCCAAGCAGTTTAGTCTCCTCAACTTGCTCAATTTCCACATTATTCATAACATCATTTAGTTGGGGTTTAGGATTTAGTGAATGATTTGTCCCAAATACAACGCTTTTAGATTTTGTAATAATTAGAAAACGTATTCCTTGCCACCCATTCTGAAACTAACTGCAGCTCTTTGTTAAGTGTTGCAGTCATTTCAGTCGCTGTAGTAGCTGATGCTTGTAGTGTTGAGTCACCCCCATGCATAGACGCACTGGCCTTACTCAAAGCCAGTGGTATATCGTTAGTAAAGATTGAAAAAAGTAAGGGGCCTTGAGAATTCCTGATTCTACCCGGATTATGTTAGAGAGGCATCCATTAAATAACACCCACTCTGTTCTGTTAGACAGGCAACTCTTTTTCCACAATATAGCAGGGGGTATAAAGCCATAACACATATGTTTTTCCAGCAGCAGACTATGATCGATAATGTCAAAAGCCGCACTGAAGTCTAATAAAACAGCGCCCACAATCTTTTTATCATCAATTTCTCTCAGCCAATCATCAGTAATTTGTGTTAAGTGCTGTGCTTGTTGAAGTGTGCTGAAAGTATTTTGTTTATTTTTTTTACTGTAAAATTGTTTTGCATCTTGTCAAACACAATTTCTTCCGAAAGTTTAAAAAGGGTTGGTAACAGGTTGATTGGTCGGCTATTTGAGCCGACCAGGGGACAATTTTAGGACTCATTGTAGTCTGTATAAAAATGTGTGATGGACCTTCCTGTCTGGTAGAAGAGAGCTGCCTTCTCTTTTGTTTATTTACAAAACAATCTTACAAAAACGTCCCTCATATGTAACTTCATTAATTAAGGCCATAAGTTACCAAATCTGTTCTCATGAATGGATAACACTAGAGATTCTTTCAGTCTCCACAGATTTGGGGAAATATGCGTTTTGTTTTTTTGCCCCTAGTTTGTGGAACAATCTGCAGAGTTCACTGCAGTTAGATGTGCTGGTGCCACTCAGGCACTTGGCATTATTGATTGAGGACCTCTATGTAGTTTAATGTGATTGCTTTTATTATATATGTTTATTTTGTTATTGTGTGCTAATTATATTGTTTTATACACATGTGTATGTTGTTTTATTATTCTGTGGGGCTCATTTGTAAAATAGATTTTTAAATCTATTTTTAAATCTTATTAAAGGTAATAACAAAATTAGAAAAGGGGAGGCTTTACTGTTCTTAGGTAGCAGAATGACTTGTGCCTCCCTCCAGGACTGAGGGCACAAACTTTGTAGTAGGCTTAATAAATTGAATATATGACAAATAGGAGTGGCAATATCGTCTGTTATTATCCTCAGTAATTTTCCATCCAAGTTACCAGGCCCCGGTGGCTTGTCATTGTTGATAGACAACAATAATGCCTTCACCTCTGTTGCCTAGCCAATCAAATCAAATCAAATCATATTGTATTGGTCACATACACATATTTAGCAGATGTTATTGCGGGTGTAGTGAAATAGTTGTGTTCCTAGCTCCAACAGTGCAGTAGTATTTAACAATTCACAACAATACACAAATCTAAAAGTAAAAGAATGGAATTAAGAAATATATAAATATTAGGATGAGCAATGTCAGAGTGGCACTGACTAAAATACAGTAGAGTAGTATACTGTTCAAAAGTTTGGGATCACTTAGAAATGTCCTGGTTTTGGAAAGAAAAGCAATTTTTTGGTCCATTATATCAACATCAAATTGATCAGAAATACAGTGTAGACATTGTTAATGTTGTAAATTAGTATTGTAGCTGGAAACAGCTGATTTTTAATGGAATATCTGCATAGGCGTACAGAGGCCCATTATCAGCAACCATCACTCCTGTGTACCAATGGTATGTTGTGTTAGCTAATCCAAGTTTATCATTTTAAAAGGGGGCGGAAGGTAGCCTAGTATTTAGAGCGTTGGACTAGTAACCGAAAGGTTGCAAGATCGAATCCCCGAGCTGACAAGGTCAAAATCTGTAATTCTGCCTCTGACCAAGGCAGTTAAACCCACTGTTCCTAGGCCATCATTGAAAATAAGAATTTGTTCTTAACTGACTTGCCTAGTTAAATAAAAAAGAAAACCCTTTCGCAATTATGTTAGCACAGCTGAAAACTGTTGTTCTGTTTAAAGAAGCAATAAAACTGGCCTTCTTTAGACTAGTTGAGTATCTGGAGCATCAGCATTTGTGGGTTTGAAATGGCCAGAAATAAAGAACTTTCTTCTGAAACTCGTCAGTCTATTCTTGTACTGAGAACTGAAGGCTATTCCATGGGAGAAATTGCCAAGAAACTGAAGATCTCGTACAATGCTGTGAACTACTCCCTTCACAGAACAGAGCAAACTGTCTCTAACTAGAATAGAAAGAGGAGTGGGAGGCCCCAGTGCTCAACTGAGCAAGAGGACAAGTACATTACAATGTCTAGTTTGAGAAACAGATGCTTCGCAAGTCCTCAACTGGCAGCTTCATTAAATAGTACCCACAAAACACCAGTCTCAACGTCAACAGTGAAGAGTCGACTCTGGGATGCTGTCCTTCATAAAAATTGTGGTAAATTGTGGAAAATTCAATTGATTGGACATGATTAGGAAAGGCACACACCTGTCTATATAAGGTCCCACAGTTGACAGTGCATGTCAGAGCAAAAACCAAGCCGTGAGGTTGAAGGAATTGTCCGTAGAGCTCCGAGACAGGATTGTGTCGAGGCACAGATCTGGGTTATGGTAACAAAACATTTCTGCGGAATTGAAGGTCCCCAAGAACACAGTGGCCTACATCGATCTTAAATGGTACAAGTTTGGAACCACCAAGACTCTTCCTAGAGCTGGCCGGATGGCCAAACTGAGCAATCGGGGGAGAAGGGCCTTGGTCAGGGAGGTGACCAAAAACCAGATGGTCACTCTGATGGTAGAGTGACCATCAAAGTTCCTCTGTGGGAGAACCTTCCAGAAGGACAATCGTCTCTGCAGCACTCCACCAATTAAGCCTTTATGGTAGAGTGGCCAGACAGAAGCCCCTCTTCAGTAAAAGGCACATAACAGCCCGCTTGGAGTTTGCCAAAAGGCATCTAAAGACTCTCATACCATGAGAAACAAGATTCTTTGGTCTGATGACACCAAGAATGAACTCTTTGGCCTGAATGCCTAGAGTCACTTCTGGAGGAAACTTGGCACCATCCCTACGGTGAAGCATGGTGGTGGCAGAATCATGCTGTGGTGATGTATTTCAGGAGCAGGGACTGGGAGACTAGGCAGGATCAAGGAAAAGATGAACAGAGCAAAATACCAACATACAGAGAGATCCTTGATGCGCTCTGGACCTCAGACTGGGGGAGAAGGTTCATCTTCCAACAGGACAATGACCCTAAGCACACAGCCAAGACAATGAAGGAGTGGCTTCGGGACAAGTCTCTGAATGTCCTTACATGGCCCAGCTAGAGCCTAGACTTGAACCCGATCAAACATCTCTGTAGCTGTGCAGTTACGCTACCCATCCACCCTGACAGAGCTTGAGAGGATCTGCAGAGAAACTCCCCAAATACAGGTGTGCCAAGTTTGTAGTATTATACCTAAGAAGATTCAAGGCTGTAATCGCTGCCAAAGGTGCTTCAACAAATTACTGAGTAAAGGGTCTGAATACTTATGTAATTGTGATATTTTTTTATACATTTGCAAAAAAAACTGTTTTTACTTTGTCATTGGGTATTGTGTGTAGATTGATGAGGGGAAAAAATAATTTAATCAATTTTAGAATAAGGCTGTTACGTAACAAAACGTGAAAAAGTCAAGGATTCTGAATACTTTCCAAATGTAAGCTGAAAACACTGTTAAAAGCATTGTATGTGAGTATCCCTAATCTTGCCAACAGACGAAGAGCTGTGAATGGGTCAGTGGTTCACCACTCAAGGCCTTGACTGGTTCGGCAACAGAAACAAGGAGTAATGTCAATTATCATTTTTTGGTGGAGAACATTTCTTTGGTTCCATCAGGAGACAACTGATACACAGAAATGTTCTTGCAACGTTCCCATAAAATGTGTCTAGAACATTAATAATTATTTTCTGAGAACATTAATAACTGTGTGTGTTTGGTGGGATGTTGACGGGATATTCTCCTAACCCTCAGAAAACTGTACAGTACCAGTCAAAAGTATGAATACCTACTCATTCAAGGGTTTTTCTTTATTTTTACTTGTAATGTGGACACTGGGAGTCGGGAAGCAAGTGCAAGTGGTGAGTTTAATAATAAACATGCAACAGTGCAAGATACACGAGTAGTGTACAGAAATGAAACACATCGTCAATACTGCCTGGGGAATGGAACTAAGGGAGTGAAAGATATAGGGGAAGTAATCAGTGAAGTGATGGAGTCCAGGTGTGCCTATTGATGAAGCACAGGTTCACGTAATGATGAAAGCCAGGACGGGTGGTTAGTAAACCGGTGACGTCGAACGCTGGAGGGGAGGAGCGGGATTTGATGTGACATTACTATTTTCTACATTGTAGAATAATAATGAAGACATGAAAACTATGAAATAACACATATGGAATCATGTAGTAAGCAAAAAAGTGTTAAACAATTAAAATATATTTATATTTTAGATTCCTCGAAGTAGCCACCCTTTGCCTTGATGACAGCTTTGCACACTCTTGGTATTCTCTCAACCACGAGTTCCCACATATGCTGAGCACTTTTCCTTCACTTTGCGATCCAGCTCATCCCAAACCATCTCAATTGGGTTGAGTTCAGGTGATTGTGGTCAAATAGTCCTTACACTGCCTGGTGATGTGTTGGGTTATTGTCCTGTTGGAAATCAAATGATAGTCCCACTAAACGCAAACCAGATGGGATGTTGTATTGCTGCAGAATGCTGTCGTAGCCATGCTGGTTAAATGTGCCTTGAATTCTAAATAAATGACAGTCACTTACTCTGCGTCTCACAAAGCCACGGTGGTTGGAACCAAAAATCTCAAATTTGGACTCATCAGACCAAAGGACAGATTTCCACCTGTCTAATGTCCATTGCTAATATTTCTTGGACCAAGCAAGTCTCTTCTTCGTATTGGTGTCCTTTAGTAGTGGTTTCTTTGCAGAAATTCGACCATGAAGGCCTGATTCATGCAGTCTCCTCTGAACAGTGGATGTTGAGATTTGTGTCTGTTACTTGAACTCTGTGAAGCATTTATTTGGGCTGCAATTTCTGAGGCTGGTAACTCCGATGAATTTATCTTCTGCAGCAGAGGTAACTCTGAGTCTTCCTTTCCTGTGGCGGTCCTCGTGAAAGCATGTTTCCTGCTTGGTGGTTTTTGCGACTGAACTTGAAGAAACTTTCTTGAAATGTTCTGTATTGACTTCATGTTTTAAAGTAATGGTGGACTGTCATTTCTCTTTGCTTATTTGAACTTTTCTTGACATAATATGGACTTGGTCTTTTACCAAATAGGACTATCTTCTGTATACCTACCTGTTCACAACCCAACTGATTGGATCAAACGCATTAAAAAGGAAAGAAATTCCCCAAATTAACTTTTAACAAGGCACACCTGTTAATTGAAATGCATTCCAGGTGACTGCCTCATAAAGCTGGTTGAGGGAATGCCAAGAGTGTGCAAAGCTGTCATTAAGGCAAAGGGTGACTACTTTGAAAAATCTCAAATCTCAAATATATTTTGATTTGTTTAACACCTTTTTGGTTACTACATGATTCAAGGCAAAGGAGATGATTGTGGACTGCTAGAAAAGGAGGACCGAGCATGGCCCCATTCTCAACGACAGGGCTGTAGTGGAGCAGGTTGAGAGCTTCAAGATCCTTGGTGTCCACATCACCAACAAACTAACATGGTCCAAGCACACCAAGACAGTCGTAAAGAGGGCACGACAAAACCTATTCCCCCTCAGGAGACTGAAAAGATTTGGCATGGGTCCTCAGATCCTCAAAAGGTTCTACAGCTGCACCATCGAGAGCATCCTGGTTGCATAACTGCCTGGTATGGCAACTGCTCAGCCTCCGACCGCAAGGCATTACAGAAGGTAGTGCATACAGCTCAGTACATCACTGGGGCCAAGCTTCCTGCCATCCAGGACCTCTATACCAGCCGGTGTCAGAGAAAGGCCTTAAAAATTGTCAAAGACTCCAGCCACCCTAGTCATAGACTGTTCTCTCTGCTACGGCAAGCGGTACCAGAGCGACAAGTCTAGGTCTAATCGGCTTCTAAAGAGCTTCTACCCCGAAACCATAAGACTCCTGAACATCTAATCAAATGGCTACCCAGACTATTTGCATCGCCCCCCCACACCCCTCCCCTCTTTTACACCGCTGCTACTCTCTGTTATTATCTATGCATAGTCACTTTAATAACTCTACCTACATGTACACATTTACTTGTTCCTTTTATTTCTTATTCTTATTCACATTTTTGAAACTGCATTGTTGGTTAGGGGTTTGTAAGTAAGTAAGGTCTACACCTGTTGTATTCGGCGTGTGACTAATTATTTTTTATTTAAAATGTATTTTATTTGATTCCATATGTGTTATTTCATAGTTTTGATGTCTTCACTATTAGTCTACAATGTATAAAATAGTAAAAAATAAAGAAAAATCCTGGAATGAGTAAGTGTGTCCAAACTTTTAACAGGTGCTGTCTGTTCTTGCAACGTCCCATAAAACGTGTCTAGAACATTAGTATTGCATATTCTGAGAACATTGTAACCACGTTCTAGATAAGTTCAGCTTGACATTAAGGGAATGTTCTAATTTTAACATCACAACATAATAAAAATGTTTGCAGGTTTTTCTTCCCCTAACTAAAGGAAAGCTGGATACTCAAACATTAGGGGAACATTACGTCTAACATTACAAAACGTTCTCTCATCCTAGAATTGTTAGCTGTTCAGCTCCAATAAACACCGGTGCATAATGCCACGGTGAAGACGTGTCACTAAAAACAGCACAGATACCCAGTTTTCCTGTGACATTCAAGGTCTGAGTGGGTGGTGGACTCAGGTTTCTGCTTGGCCGCGTCTGCGTGGCCCGTGTGTAAAAAGGTGCTGAAGAGGAAGTGGTGGATCTTAATATAACTTTTATGATACGTAGATGTAGATGGATGATGGTGGTTTGGCTGTGGCAGTGAAGAATAGATTTACCAGGATATACTAGGAAGGCCAACCCGTCCCACACTGACACGTCTAAATGGGAGAGAAAAAGGAATGAATGAGGGGACAGAGACAGGGGATAGAAAAGGGAGAGAAAGAGATGAGAGGGGACAGAGACATACATAAAATTGGATGATGATGGGGGTAGCATGACAGACAGATATTGAAGGGGACAGTCAGGGCAGGGGACAGCTGAAGTCCCCCATACAGGATAAAGGGGTTAAGCCCCCCCCCCCACCCCTGTGACCCACCACCCCAAACACCCTTGATCTCTGATTCTTTCATCTCCAGCCCCCCTCCCCCACTCCCTGAAACAGACGCACCACAATGGAGAACACACACACACACACACACACACACACACACACACACACACACACACACACACACACACACAGAAGAAAACAGAAGGATAATAATCCAATAATCCACCCAAAATCCTCAATGGATATTCACTGGAACACACACCAAAAAACATCAAACACTGAGCATATTTTCCACTTATTTCCTAGCGAGTGTGTGAATATTAGCAGTAATACCCTGATGCTTAATGCTAAAGTTAGCCTCAAAGTTGAGTACAAAAGATAGAAGTTGTTTGATCATCGCTCTTTATGTTAGCACCCCTGCACTAATTTCAGTTTATAGGGCTCTGGCTGCAGCTTAGTGAAGCTCCCGGACGCTCCAGAGGGCATTGGCAACTCCAGACAGCCTTGAGCAGCCCAGAATAGACCTATCTCACAGCAATAGTGACCAGTGTGAATGGGTTCGAAACCTGGGGCTGCAAACCAATGGGATCGAAACCTGGGGCTGAGTCCCGAATGGCACCCTATTCCCAATGCACTATTTTTGACCAGAGTGGCTTATTTGGGACATTACCTAGGTCCCGTGCCCTACGCGCCACATGACTGTGTTAGCTCTCTAAGAGGGATAGGCATGCGCTCAGATGCTAAAGTGAGTCTTTAGGTATCATGCAAGATTACTAAAAGTGTAGGTTACTCTGATATGGCTATAGGTTAATCTGCCTCACCTAAAGAGCAAACTTTTAGGAAGCTGCTATAGAACACCAAGTGCTAACAGTCAGTATCTGGATAACGTGTGAAATGCTTGATAATGTAGGTGATATCAACAGGGAGGTATATTTTCTGGGTGATTTAAATATTGACTGGCTTTCATCAAGCTGCCCACTCAAGTGCCTGCAACCTGGTTCAGGTTATCAGTCAACCTACCAGGGTAGTTACAAAAAGAACAGGAATGAAATCATCAATATGTATTGATCACATCTTTACTAATTCTGCAGAAATTTGCTTTAAATCAGTATCCAAACCCATCGGATGTAATAATGACAATATAGTATTCATATCTAGGAAAACCAAAGTTCCAAAGGCTGGGCCTAATATAGTGTATAAGAGGTCAAGCAATAAGTTTTGTCATGATTCCTATGTTGATGTAAAGAATATTGGTTGGTCTGTGGTGTGTAATGAGGAGCAACCAGACTGCTTATTCCAGTTACTAATAAGCATGCGCCCGTTAATAAAATGACTGTAAAACATGTTAAATCCCAGTGGATTGATGAGGAATTGAAAAATTGTACGGTTGAGAGGGATGAGGCAAAAGGAATTGTCACGCCCTGACCTTATCAGGGCGTGATCTTTGTTTTGTGACATGGGTGGTTTGTTTAGTTTTTGTATTGTCTAGGGTTTTTTGTATGTCTAGGGATTTTTCTAGTCTAGGTGTTTATATGTCTATGGTTGCCTAGATAGGTTCTCAATCAGAGGCAGCTATTTATCGTTGTCTCTGATTGGGAACCATATTTAGGTAGCCATATACCTTGGTTATTTTGTGAGTTGTTATTCTATGTTTAGTTACCTGTTCTGCACTAGCCATATTGCGTCACGGTTCGTTTTGTTGTTTTGTTAGTTTTGTTCAGTGTTTGTTCTTCTATTAAATAAGTATGTTCGCTTACAACGCTGGTCTCCTATTTATGACGACCGTGACAGAACAACCCACCAAAATAGGACCAAGAAGCGTGCTAAAAAGGAGTGGACCTGGGAGAAAGAGGAGTGGAAGACACCCTGGACCTGGGAGGAGGTAATGGCAGGGGACAAGACCCTGCCATGGAAGCAGGTGGTGATAGCACAGGAGGAACGGCGTCAATATGAGGGTACACGGCTGGCACGGAAGCCCGAGAGGCAGCCCCAATATTTTTTTGGGGTGGGGCACACGAGGAGATTGCATGAGTCAGGTCGGAGACCTGAGCCAACTCCTCGTGCTTACGTGTTATGCGGTGCAGCGCAAGGTGTCTCCAGTGCTCTACTCTAGCCCGGTGCGCTCTATTCCAGTTCCTCGCATTGGCCGGGCTGGAATGGGCATCCAGCCAGGAAGGAGGGTGCCGCCTCAGCGCTCCTGGTCTCCAGTGTACCTCATTGGACCAGGATATCCTGCGCCAGCTTTGCGTACTGTGTCTCCGGTGAGTCTACACAGCCCAGTACGTCCTGTGCCAGCGCCCTGCATTTTCAGGGCGAAAATAAACATCCAGCCAGGACGGGTTGAGTCAGCTCTACACTCCAGACCTCCAGTACGCCTCCAGGGTCCAGTACGCCCTGTTCCTCCTCCCCGCACTCACCCTGAGGTGTGTGTCACCAGCCCAGTACCACCAGTGCCGGCACCACGCACCAGAATTCCAGTGCGCCTCCAGGGTCCAGTACGCCCTGTTCCTTCTCCCCGCATTCACCTTGAGGTGCATGTCCTCAACCCGGCACCACCAGTTCCGGCACCACGCACCAGGCCTACAGCGCGCTTCCAGGGTCAAGTACACCCTGTTCCTGCTCCTCGCACTCGCCCTGAGATGCGTGTCCCCAACCCGGTACCACCAGTTCCGGCACCACGCACCAGGCCTACAGTGCGCCTTGGCAGTACAGAGTATCCGGCAACAGTACCCAGTCCGGAGCGTCCGGCGACAGTGCCCAGTCCAGAGCATCTGGCGACAGTACCCAGTCCGGAGCGTCCGGCGACAGTGCCCAGTCCAGAGCGTCCGGCGACAGTACCCAGTCCAGAGTGTCCGGCAATGGTGCCCAGTCCAGAAGCATCTCAAGGATGATCAATCGAAACAGGATGCACCTGAAGCTTAATTTCGAGTCTCATATCAAATGGTCTGAATACTTAGTGGCAAGAAAAAGTATGTGAATCCATATGAATTACCTGGATTTCTGCATAAATTGGTCATACAATTTGATTTGATCTTCATCTAAGTCACAACAATACACAAACAAAGTCTGCTTAAACTAATAACACAAGGAACAGGAACAATCACCCACAAACACACAGTGAAACCCAGGCTACCTAAGTATGATTCTCAATCAGAGACAACTAATGACACCTGCCTCTGATTGAGAACCATACTAGGCCGAAACATAGAAATACCCAAATCATAGAAAAACAAACAGACTGCCCACCCAACTCACGCCCTGACCATACTAAATAAATACAAAACAAAGGAAATAAAGGTCAGAACGTGACAGGTGGGAAAAGTATGTGAACCCTTGGATTTAATAACTGGTTGACCCTCCTTTGGCAGCAATAACCTCAACCAAACTTTTTCTGTAGTTTAGTATCAGACCTGCACAACGGTCAGGAGGAATCTTGGACCATTCCTCTTTACAAAACTGTTTCAGTTCAGCAATATTCTTATGATGTCTGGTGTAAACCGCTCTCGAGGTCGTGACACAGCATCTCAATCAGGTTGAGGTCAGGACTCTGACTGGTCCACTCCAGAGGCATATTTTCTTCAGTTGAAGCCATTCTGTTGTTGATTTCTTCTGTGTTTTGGGTCTTTGTCCTGTTGCATCGCCAACTTCTGTTGAGCTTCAATTGGTGGACAGATAGCCTTAAATTCTCCTGCAAAATGTTTTGATAAACATGGGAATAATTTTTTTTGTCGATAGCAAGTTGTCCAGGCCCTGAGGCAGCAAAGTAGCACCAAACCATGATGTTCCCTCTACTATATTTTACAGTTGGGATGTAGTTTTGATGATTGTGTGCTGTGCATTTTTTCTCCACACATAGTGTTGTGTGTTCCTTCCAAACAACTAAACTGTAGTTTAATCTGTCCACAGAATATTTTTCCAGGTGCACTTTTGCAAACTTCAGACTTAATGTTTTTAGTGGACAGCAGTGAATTCTTCCCTTGAACACCATTCTTGTTTTAGTGTTTTACATATTGTAGACTCGTCAACAGGACGGCTGCTACCAAGGAGAGTAGCAACAGTGATGATCTTTCTCCATTTATTGACAATTTTTCTTACTGTGGACTGATAAACATCAAGGCTTTTAGAGATACTTTTGTAACCCTTTCCAGCTTTATGTAAGTCAACAATTATTAATCTTAGGTCTTCTGAGATCTCTTTTGTTTGAGGCATGGTTCACATCAGGCAATGCTTCATGTGCGTGCCAAACACATTTTGTGAGTGTTTTTTATATTGCAGGGCAGCTCTAACCAATATCTCCAATCTCGTCTCATTGATTGGACTCCAGTTTAGCTGAGTCCTGACTCCGATTAGCTTTTGGAGAAGTCATTAGCCTTGGGGTTCACATACTTTTTCCAACCTACACTATGAATGTTTAAATTATGAATTCAATATAGACAAGAAGAATTCAACAATTTGTGTGTTTTAGTTTAAGCACACTGTGTTTGTCTATTGTTGTGACTTAGAGGAAGATCAGATCACATTTTTTGACCAATTTATACAGAAATCCAGGTAATTCCAAAGGGTCCACATACTTTTTCTTGTAACTGTATGTAAACTGTATGTATTTCTGTTTTGTTATTCGTAATAAATTAGCAAAAAATGATAATCTGTTTTTGCTTTGTCATTATGGGGTATTGTGTGTAGATTGATGTTTTTATTTTTTATTGAATAGATTTTCGAATAAGGCTGTAATGTAACGAATTGTGGAAAAGTTAAGGGGTCTGAATACTTCCTGAATGCACTGTATGGCACATAGTAATTGGAAGAGGGTGTTCAGCAGAGATAGATGGGATGGGCTGAGGGAAGCTGAGGTTTGGGATGTGTAGTTTCTGGCTGGGGGATTGTATGACAGTCAAAGATAAAAGTAAAAAAAGTAAAAAGTAAAAGTAAGTTTGAATGACACTGAGGGGCGACGTTGTTACATCTGATACCTGTTTGCCTGAGGCTGATGCCGCGCAGGTGTTTCAACGCGTGTACACATGCATATACACACACTTGCATTCAAATGCACACACAGACATACACACATGTATGCCAAGGTATTACTTCCGGCGCCGACAGAGATGGCCGCCTCGCTTCGCGTTCCTAGGAAACTATGCAGTTTTTTGTTTTTTTACGTGTTATTTCTTACATTAGTACCCCAGGTCATCTTAGGTTTCATTACATACAGTCGAGAAGAACTACTGAATATAAGATCCGCGTCAACTCACCATCAGTACGACCAAGAATATGTTTTTCGCGACGCGGATCCTGTGTTCTGCCTTACAAACAGGACAACGGAGTGGATCCCATGCAGCGACCCAAAAAAACGACTCCGAAAAAGAGGGAAACGAGGCGGTCTTCTGGTCAGACTCCGGAGACGGGCACACCGTGCACCACTCCCTAGCATTCTTCTTGCCAATGTCCAGTCTCTTGACAATAAGGTTGATGAAATCCGAGCAAGGGTAGCATTCCAGAGGGACATCAGAGACTGTAACGTTCTTTGCTTCACGGAAACGTGGCTCACTGGAGAGACGCTATCCGAGGCGGTGCAGCCAACGGGTTTCTCCACGCATCGCGCAGACAGAAACAAACATCTTTCTGGTAAGAAGAGGGGCGGGGGCGTATGCCTTATGGCTAACGTGACATGGTGTGATGAAAGAAACATACAGGAACTCAAATCCTTCTGTTCACCTGATTTAGAATTCCTCACAATCAAATGTAGACCGCATTATCTACCAAGAGAATTATCTTCGATTATAATCACAGCCGTATATATCCCCCCCCAAGCAGACACATCGATGGCTCTGAATGAACTTTATTTGACTCTTTGCAAACTGGAAACCATTTATCCGGAGGCTGCATTCATTGTAGCTGGGGATTTTAACAAGGCTAATCTGAAGACAAGACTAATCTGAAGACAAGACAACAAATTTTATCAGCATATCGATTGCGCAACCAGGGGTGGAAAGACCTTGGATCATTGTTACTCTAACTTCCGCAACGCATATAAGGCCCTGCCCCGCCCCCCTTTCGGAAAAGCTGACCACGACTCCATTTTGTTGATCCCTGCCTACAGACAGAAACTAAAACAAGAGGCTCCCACGCTGAGGTCTGTCCAACGCTGGTCCGACCAAGCTGACTCCACACTCCAAGACTGCTTCCATCACGTGGACTGGGACATGTTTCGTATTGCGTCAGACAACAACATTGACGAATTCGCTGATTCGGTGTGCGAGTTCATTAGAACGTGCGTTGAAGATGTCGTTCCCATAGCAACGATTAAAACATTCCCTAACCAGAAACCGTGGATTGATGGCAGCATTCGCGTGAAACTGAAAGCGCGAACCACTGCTTTTAATCAGGGCAAGGTGTCTGGTAACATGACCGAATACAAACAGTGCAGCTATTCCCTCCGCAAGGCTATCAAACAAGCTAAGCGTCAGTACAGAGACAAAGTAGAATCTCAATTCAACGGCTCAGACACAAGAGGCATGTGGCAGGGTCTACAGTCAATCACGGACTACAGGAAGAAATCCAGCCCAGTCACGGACCAGGATGTCCTGCTCCCAGGCAGACTAAATAACTTTTTTGCACGCTTTGAGGACAATACAGTGCCACTGACACGGCCTGCAACGAAAACATGCGGTCTCTCCTTCACTGCAGCTGAGGTGAGTAAGACATTTAAACGTGTTAACCCTCGCAAGGCTGCAGGCCCAGACGGCATCCCCAGCCGCGCCCTCAGAGCATGCGCAGACCAGCTGGCCGGTGTGTTTACGGACATATTCAATCAATCCCTATACCAGTCTGCTGTTCCCACATGCTTCAAGAGGGCCACCATTGTTCCTGTTCCCAAGAAAGCTAAGGTAACTGAGCTAAACGACTACCGCCCCGTAGCACTCACTTCCGTCATCATGAAGTGCTTTGAGAGACTAGTCAAGGACCATATCACCTCCACCCTACCTGACACCCTAGACCCACTCCAATTTGCTTACCGCCCAAATAGGTCCACAGACGATGCAATCTGCACACTGCACACTGCCCTAACCCATCTGGACAAGAGGAATACCTATGTGAGAATGCTGTTCATTGACTACAGCTCGGCATTCAACACCATAGTACCCTCCAAGCTCGTCATCAAGCTCGAGATCCTGGGTCTCGACCCCGCCCTGTGCAACTGGGTACTGGACTTCCTGACGGGCCGCCCCCAGGTGGTGAGGGTAGGCAACAACATCTCCTCTGATCCTCAACACTGGGGCCCCACAAGGGTGCGTTCTGAGCCCTCTCCTGTACTCCCTGTTCACCCACGACTGCGTGGCCACGCACGCCTCCGACTCAATCATCAAGTTTGCGGACGACACAACAGTGGTAGGCTTGATTACCAACAACGACGAGACGGCCTACAGGGAGGAGGTGAGGGCCCTCGGAGTGTGGTGTCAGGAAAATAACCTCACACTCAACGTCAACAAAACTAAGGAGATGATTGTGGACTTCAGGAAACAGCAGAGGGAACACCCCCCTATCCACATCGATGGAACAGTAGTGGAGAGGGTAGCAAGTTTTAAGTTCCTCGGCATACACATCACAGACAAACTGAATTGGTCCACTCACACAGACAGCATTGTGAAGAAGGCGCAGCAGCGCCTCTTCAACCTCAGCAGGCTGAAGAAATTCGGCTTGTTACCAAAAACACTCACAAACTTCTACAGATGCACAATCGAGAGCATCCTGTCGGGCTGTATCACCGCCTGGTACAGCAGCTGCTCCGCCCATAACTGTAAGGCTCTCCAGAGGGTAGTGAGGTCTGCACAACGCATCACCGGGTGCAAACTACCTGCCCTCCAGGACACCTACACCACCCGATGTCACAGGAAGGCCAAAAAGATCATCAAGGACAACAACCCACCGAGACACTGCCTGTTCTCCCCGCTATCATCCAGAAGGCGAGGTCAGTACAGGATCATTCAAAGCGGGGACCGAGAGACTGAAAAACAGCTTCTATCTCAAGGCCATAAGACTGTTAAACAGCCATCACTAACATTGAGTGGCTGCTGCCAACATACTGACTCAACTCTAGCCACTTTAATAATGGAAAAATGTATGTAATAAATGTATCACTAGCCACTTTAAACAATGCCACTTTATATAACGTTTACAAACCCTACATTACTCATCTCATATGTATATATTCTGTACGCTATACCATCTACTGCATCTAGCCATCTTGATGTAATTAAATGTATCACTTGCCACTTTAAACAGACACTTTATATAATGTTTTCATACCCTACATTACTCATCTCATATGTATATACTGTACTCTATACCATCTACTGCATCTTGCCTATGCCGTTCGGCCATCACTCATTCATATATTTTTATGTACATATTCGTATTAATTCCTTTACACTTGTGTGTATAAGGTAGTTGTTGTGAAATTGTTAGGTTAGATTACTTGTTAGATATTACCGCATGGTCGAAACTAGAAGCACAAGCATTTCGCTACACTCGCATTAACATCTGCTAACCATGTGTATGTGACAAATACAGTTTGATTTATTTTGAGACACACACAGGCACAGACACACATACACATGATAAGACACGCATTCTACACTCGTACACATGGATGTTGTATTGTAAATATGTGATTTTGGAGTAGTGGCCTGAGGGAACACATTAAATGTATTGTTATGAAATGTAATGTTATGTGATATAAATTGTTTATAACTGCCTTAATGTTGCTTGACCCCAGGAAGAGTAGCAGCTAATGGGGATCCTTAGTAAATACAAATACAAAAATACAAATATCCATGATTTACATTTTGTTGAAAGATTTCAATATGATTTTTAAATTTCAGCCTTGCGTTGTCTACTTTCAGAATCCTCTTTTTTTGATTGGGGACCTTCTTACTGATGAATGTAATTGTTTTTCTTGTGCTGTATTTTAGTTTGTTTTACATTGTATCTGATTTTAATTTAATTTTGTCTGATGAATTGTGTGTGCAGGACTCCCTTGTGAAAGAGACCCTGGTCTCAATGGTGACTCCCTGTTTGAATAAAGAATGAGAAGAATAGGGTGCCATTTAGGACGCATCCACGGAAAGGAAGCTCCCTATGGGCACTGGTCAAAGTAGTACCATTTGGGACAGAGGACCCCTCCTGTATAGTCTAATCAAATTTCACACTAATGTGTGTGTCAGCCCCTGAGGAGTGTGTGAAGCTGCTGATCTGAGTGGCACCACTCACCTTTAACACCCCCACGCTTGGTCTGCCACTCTGGCTGCTGAGGCGAGCTCGGTGATGGCCTATGATGGGCTGCAGGGTTGTTCAGGGCCCCAGTGACGCAGTTGTGGCTGAGTCATCTTCGCGCCACACAGTCACTCACCACGTCTGTCCAGAGGGAAGAGGACAGGACCTGTCCATAATTTTTTTTTTACACATTTTATTTAACCTTTATTTAACTAGGCAAATCAGTTAAGAACAAATTATTATTTACAATGATGGCCTACCCTGCCGATGCTGGGCCAATTGTGCACCACCCAGGACTCCAATCACAGCCAGATATGATACGGATTTGAACCAGGGACTGCAGTGACGCTTCTTGCATTGAGATGCAGTGCTTTAGACCACTGTGCCACTCAGGAGTCATTTCCACAGAATGAAATAAAACTCTGAAAATCAGAATCAGAATAATCTTTATTCACTAAAGACATTTACATGTACCAGGAATTTGACAATAAACAAAATATACAGACAAATAACCAGAATAACTATATGGCTACATTTTATTGTTCTACAGTATTTTATATTGTATCAGTATGACTTTGGTAATAGTGTTGTCAGGGCAAGAGCTAGGGATGTTCTCTTTTATGATTATTTTAAAGTGCTCCTCTCCTAATAGTACATTGATGATACTACTGTACATATAATTAACCCAAAAGGCTAAGAAAGATGCTAGATTAACCCTCATTATGAAAGGTCTAGTTTAACATAATATGACCTAATAGTGTTACTGGTGTACTGTTAAGTCTATACACCCTTGCACAGTCTCCGCTGCCTCTAAAAAGGTAGTCAATTGGGATCTAAACAACCAACTTGATCTAAACAACCGACTCCAATATTTTGGTCCAAGACAAATTATAGATTTTTTTAATGAATGAAAAACGAAACAAAGAAGTACTGATTGCAAAGGTCTTCACGCCTCTTTCTGTTGCACATTTAAATAAGCACCACACGGTATGGCTCATTATATTGTAACTTGGTTTCAGAAGAAAATCACTTTACATTTCCTTATGAAGGGGGCTTAATTACGGTTAAATCCCACCCATTTACACAATTACCTTCTTAAAACATTATTTTAAACCTAACCCGAAGCTTAACCCTCACTTTAACCACATGGATAACCTTATGCCTAACTCTAAGGTTAAATTATGGAGGACCAAACCTGCCTTAATTAGAATTAAATGAAATGAACAAATAAATAAACTAAAGAACACTTAAATAGATTAATACATTAATAAATAAATGCACCTATAAATAGATAAATAAACAAATGCACACATAAATAGATAAATAAATAAATGGACGAATTATTGCACACATAAATAGATAAATAACTATTTAAATAATTAATCACACTTTCTTTCATTTTATTAATTTAGTTATTTCTGTATTACTTCCTGAAAATGAGGTCAGTGCCATGGCACGTTGATCAATTGCATTTGCCTGGGCTGCATTCAGTATGACAGAACGTGTTCAAAGTTTAAAGGCCATGTTTCACATTAGCAACCCCCAAACAATAACGTGTAGCGCATATAGCTATGTATCAATATGAAGTCACTTTTTCGGGGGAAATTGTATGCTGCTGTGCCACACGTGCACCATAAAAACACACACAAAAAAACAAATGTAACATTGTCCTTGCTTGCATATAAACATATTAACAGTTTTGGAACACTGAGCCATGGACGGCCTGCACCAGGTGGCTGTGTGGAATGGGTTGCTTTTGACAATAAGGCACCGGACTATTATTGAACCTAGAAGAAGACCAAGAGAGGGGAGTAGGGAAGAAGGAGTCGATCGCGATGAGCGAAAGGAATGTCCGTTTAGCCAGAAAAGCATGGTAAGCTAACGTTACTGAGTATCAAGCTAGCTAGCTTGGCTACAACTGATAAAGTCGAGTTGGCAACTTGCTGCATTTTACAGCCAGTTAATTACCTAAATTACAGTTACCATAAACCATTATTATCTAGCTAGCTACGATAGCTAAATATCTGTCAGTTGTAAAGCAAGCAGGATCGTGGCATGTCAGAAGCAATGCATGCTGGCTAGCTCACGTTAACTATTTCACTTATTAAGCAATATATTTACTTAATTAATGAGCTAGCAACTACCTAACTACAGTCAAATAAGTAGGAGCATGTTGTCATGATGGAATAAATCCTCTATGTGAAGCTAGCCACAATATCGATTAGCCACAATAGTGGAATTTGCTGTTCGCATTAGCAATTGTTAGTGAGGTAAGACGTGGGGTCAAAATATAATTATATTAGCCAGCTATGAATTCACTTGTATGCCATGCTACTTTATTGAGGAAAAGTGTACTTACTATGCTTGTATTTGTATTTATTATGGATCCCCATTTTGCTACTCTTCCTGGGGTCCAGCAAAGTGAAGGCAGTTATAATTTTTTTTAAATCATTACAATATATTTACAACAGATTTCACCACATATTAATTGTGTGCTCTCAGGCCCCTAATCTACAACACAAAATCCATAGTGCATATGCTATTTTGTGTTTGCATGCATGTGTCATAGGTCCCTGTGACCAAGAAAGCGAAGGTAACCTGCCTAAATGACTACAGACCCGTAGCACTCACGTTGGTCGCCATGAAGTGTTTTGAAAGGCTGGTTATGGCTCACATCAACACCATTATCCCGGAAACCCTAGATGCACTCCAATTCGCATACCGCCCCAACAGATCCTCAGATGACTCAATCACACTCCACACTGCCCTTTCCAACCTGGAAAAAAGGAACACGTATGTGAGAATTGTGTTCATTGACTACAGCTCAGCGTTCAACACCATAATGCCCACGAAGCTCATCACTAACCTAAGGAACCTGGGACTTAACACCTCCCTCTGCAACTAGATCCTGGACTTCCTGAAGGGTCGCCCCCAGGTGGTAAGGGTAGGCAACAACACATCTGCCACGCTGATCCTCAACACTGGGGCCCCTCAGGGGTGTGCTCAGTCCCCTCCTGTACTCCCTGTTCACCCACAACTCCAAAAGCATCATTAAGTTTGCTGACGACACAATAGTGGTAGGTCTAATCACCGACAACGATGAGACAGGCTATAGGGAGGAGGTCAGAGACCTGGCAGTGTGGTGCCAGGACAACAACCTATCCCTCAATGTGTGCAAGACAAAGGAGCTAATTGTGTACTACAGGAAAAGGAGGGCCGAACATGCCTCCATTCACATCGAAAGGGCTGTAGTGGAGCGAGACGAGAGTTTCAAGTTCCTTGGTGTCCACATCACCAACAAAGTATCATGTTCTAAACATACCAAGACAGTTGTGAAGAGGGCACAACACCTTTTCCCCCACCGGCAGCGGCGGATTTAGGTATGGGCAACATGGGCAGCTGCCCAGGGCGGCATCTTGCCGGAGGCGGCACGGGGTGCCCGCACAATTTTTTTTTGAATGGTGACATTTGCGCGTTAGGGTTTCTATCGCTCATTTGCACATCACGTCAATGATATCATGTCACTGTGTGGGACTGTGGGTCAATTAACCTTGTCGGAGTGGGCGCCCTGATTCTAGTTTGTGAGCTAGGCAGGCTACTGCCAGGGAAGCTCTCCCACTCAGAAGTACGAGATGGGGAGGGCGGTGGGGGTTGGTTGACCTCAGGTCTCCCCACTGGAAGCCCGAGGGAGGGGGAGCGGAGGAATCTATCAAACAATTAGTAAAATCAGTCACACTAAGAAATGCTGCCAAATAAACCACAATTAATTCATAATACTGTGAATATATAGTTTCACAGACATATTGTTGCATTTTCTTCTGGTTTGTGCGAAATCGTTAAGAATAATATAAAACCGGTCTGCACACCACCAAGGTGAATTGGTTTAGTCTTGACTCTTGGTTGACAGTGTTGGGGGATGGGTAATGTATTGATGCTTGGGTGCCAAATCAAAACAAATGGATAAGAAAAGGTCTAAGCCATCAGGTGCCCAGTTTAGCAAAAAGAGGAAAGAAGAAGAGGAGAAACGCGCAAAAAATAAAAGGTACGCAGCTATGTCATCTCTTTATGTGTTTATTATATTATGCATGTAATGAAATTGGCTAGTATAACACTTATGTTTGTTAGCCTATGTTGCCTGGTATGCTATTACACATAGGGCGACAATATTCAGTTTTCTGTCCAACTAGCTTACATAACATTGGATATAATTTCACACAGTTTCATCATGATAATGTGTGTAGCCTACAGCAAAATGATGACAACTTAGAGTAGCTGCTGAGTAGCTGCTGTGAAAGCAGCAGCTACTCTTCCTGGGGTCCAGCAAAATTTGTACAATTTTAAAAAACATTACAATACATTCACAGATTTCACAACACACTGTGCCAATGTTTGTGTTGCTTCACAGTCCCCGCTGTTCCATAACGTGTCCGAAAAGTCAGAAAAGTTTTTTTTTTTATCTAATTTTACTGCTTGCATCAGTTATTTGATGTGGAATAGGGTTCCATGTAGTCATGGCTCTATGTAGTACTGTGTGCCTCCCATAGTCTGTTCTGGACTTGGAGACTGTGAAAAGACCTCTTGTGGCATGTCTTGTGGGGTATGCATGGGTGTCCGAGCTGTGTGCCAGTAGTTTAGACAGACAGCTCGGTGCATTGAAATACAGTATATGAGTCTGACACCCTAAATACATTTGTTGCACAATTAAATATACATGTCATTGTGCACAATTTATCAAACTTTCAGAGTAGGAACCAAATGAACCATACAATCTCCTTGGCTAATTCTAGGCGTAAGACACCCCAAAAGACTCAATATATCACAAAATATATAAAATATCAGCATAATATTTTAAGTTATCCGACAGCATTTGAAATTCCCCTTATTGAGCTCAGGACCTAGTCAATACAATCACAGAAAACGTTAATGATGTCACCTCAATTTGAAAATTGATTTAAAGAACTGATTTCAGCATTAAAAGACTCCAAAATGGCCAATAATTTCAGGTCTAGTACCATCGTTGTGTGTGAAAGATTCAGCAGACTGCTGGCATTACACATCTGGCTAAAAGACTACTGTAGCTCTGCTGGAGTCACATTTATTGATAACTTTGACACCTTCTGGAAACAGAAGATACTCCCCTGCCTCAGCCAATCTGTAATGTCCCCACGTCCCAGCCGGCGACAGGTTCCCACGCATCAGCAGGGGTGACCGATCCTGTTGGTTCCGCTGGGCATTCTCAATCAGGCCACTCCCACGGCCAGCACCCAAAACAACACCTTCAACTGTTGGTGATGAGTGCATGTTTGAGGACCCCATCAAAGTGGCTATCCCGCTCCTTCCTGCTAAAGGGGGTGAGCCTGATCACAGACACCGATTAATCTGGTATTGTGATACCATATTGGAGTGATCCAATATAGTGCTACATAATGAAGGTTACGTATGTAACCACGGTTATGTGAGCTATTGGATCACTCCAATCCTCTTTGTCAGTGATTTACAGCGCCTCGAAAATAACACGAGGTGGAAGTAGTGCGGCAGCAGCTCTTTAAGGGGGTCAGCCGCAGAACTACCCAGTACACGGGACAAATTTGAAATTCTTACTCGGAATGCATCCTGCCGTGCAGAAGGATACCATATTGGAGTGATCCAATAGCTCACATAGCCATGGTTACGTACATAACCTCCGTTTTCAGCAGTGGCCAGCACAGCACTTGTATGTGAAGCTATTCACAATAAAGATCAGCCACAATAGTGGAATTTGCAGTCCACCTTTAAAATAAAAGTCCCTGATTGAAACGGATACAAATAGTGGAATCAGTTCCAAATTTGTGCTAGATAATACTTAACAAGTTTGGAATGTTTTTATATAAATTCAACAACAGACAGTAATGAATTAATTTGACAAAAATTAAAAATAATTTTAAATCGCACTGTGGATGTATTAGTCTTCATAATTGAATTGGGGCAAACTTACACTGAGTATACCAAACACGAGGAACACTTTAATATTGAGTTGCACCCCCCTTTTGCACTCAGAACAGCCTCAATTCATCGGGGCATGGACTTTACCAGGTGTTGAAAGCGTTCCACAGTGATGCTGGCCCTTGTTGACTCCAATGCTTCCCACAGTTGTGTCAAGTTGGCTGAATTTCCTTTGGGTGCTGGACCATTCTTAATACACACGGTATACTGTTGACTGTGAAATAGCCCAGCAGCATTGCAGTTCTTGACACAAACCGGTGCACCGGCACCTACTACTATACCCCATTCAAAGGCACTTAAATATTTTGTCTTTCCCATTCACCCTCTGAATGGCACACATACACAATCTATGTCTCAAGTCTTAAAAATCCTTCTTTAACCTTCCTCCTCCCCTTCATCTACACTGATTGAAGTGGATTTAACAAGTGACATCAATAAGGGACCATAGCTTTCATAGGATTCACCTGGTCAGCCCATGTTATGTTTTGTATACTCAGTGTATATTTCACTGCAGAACTTCACCTATGAATTGTGGATCAATGGAATTGTGAATCAGCCTATTCAGTGACACCCACAGAACACAACTGTGAATAGTTTACACACATATACAGCCTTACCTATGAATCTTGTTTCCATTGTGCAAAAGCAGGCAAAATCAGTCGAGCAATGCATCGTGACATCGATCAACCAATGGTGACACACCCATATTGGAGGAAGAAATACAGAAATAAATTAATAAATATATAAATTAATTAAATTAAAGTTTGAATAATTAGATAATACATAGATAAATAATTAAATAAATAGAGATATGTATAGCAAATTAATACATTGTCGTCAGTTTTTTTCTTATTTCCTTTCTCATTTATTGAATTATGTCTCGATGTATTTATGTATCTATTTACAGTGATTTTCGGTGCATTTCTGTTTTTTATATAAATTTGTCACAAGTTCTAAAAACCTGTTTTCACATTGTCATTATGGGGTATTGTGTGTAGATTGCTGAGGAAATTATTTACGTAATCCATTTTAGAATAAGGCTGTAACGTAGCAAAATGTGGAAGAAGTCAAGGGGTCTGAATATTTTTTCAAAGGCACTGTATGTGTGCATTTATTTAATTCTAATTAAATAATTAGAATGACAGGTTTGGTCCTCCATATTAAATTAAAACCAAAAAGCACATTTTAGTTTTCATGAATTTGTACGATATAGTCAATTTTGACTTTGTGTCTGTGTTATTTAGTTATTAAAAAAAAAACAGGTCCTACCTTCCAGCTAGCTAATTAGCAGGGGACAGAGCTAGCTAGTTAATGGCTCCACCGAGAAGAAGAAAGACTACACCCTTAGAAACTGTGGTCGATGTGTGTCAGAGTTACAAACACAATATCTTTATTGCCAATACGACAGAGGTGCACAAGACACATGGGGGAAGGTGTTGTGGGAGATGATTGGTTTGTAGATTAAGCCAATGAGCAATGTGCCGGGAGATTCTCGGCACTCTGTATTGGTTAACGAAGGCCACGTTTGATGCGTTGGTCCTTGGGACATCAATTGAAGATGAAATGTTAAATTAAGATGACTTTTTTTTAATATATTTTTTTATTTAACCTTTATTTATCTAGGCAAGTCAGTTAAGAACAAATTCTTATTTACAATGATGGCCTACCCCGGCCAAATATGCGCTGTCCAATGGGACTCCCAATCATGACCGGATGTGATACAGCCTGGATTCGAACCAGGGACAGTAGTGATGCCTCTTTCACTGAGATGCAGTGCCACTCGGGAGCTTTACTTTAGAGCATGTGCCATCCTTCAGCACAACATAATGGACATGTCACATTTGACATTGGTGAATAAATGTCTACTTTTTTATTTTTACCCATCTACCAACAGATGCCCTTCTTTTCGAGTCATTGAAAAACTTCCCTGGTCTTTGAGGTTGAATCTGTGTTTGAAATTCACTGCTCGACTGAGAGACATTACAGATAATTGTATGAGTGGGGTACAGAGATGAGGTAGTCATTCAAAAATCATGTTACACTATTATTGCACACAGAGTGAGTTCATGCAACTTATGTGACTTGTTACTCACATTTTTACTCCTGAACTTATTTTGTCTTACCATAAAAGGGGTTGAATATTTGTTTACATTTGTAAACATTTTGAAAAACATAATTCCACTGACCTTATCTGTGTAGGCGAGTGCCCCCCAAAAATCTCAATGTAACACATTTTAAATGCGTTACAAAAAAGAGGAGTGAAAACCTTCTCAAGGCACTGTAGATCTCTTTGTTAGAAAGAATATTATATTTCCCTTGATTAAGTAATGTTGAATGTAAAAAAAATGGCTAACAAAATGTGTAAAAAGTCAAGAGGTGTGAAAACCTTCTCAAGGCCTGTAGACCTATTTGTTAGAAATAATACTATATTTCCCTTGACGAAGTTATTCTATTCTTTCTAACAAATAGATCTACAGTGCCTTGAGAAGGTTTTCACTCCTCTTGACTTTTTACACATTTTGTTGTGTTACAGCCTGCATTTAAAATGTGTTACATTGAGATTTTTGGGGGGCACTCGCCTACACAGATAAGGTCAGTGGAATTATGTTTTTCAAATTCACAGACACAGAGTTCTAAGAACACTATTATGTTGCCTATTAGATATGACAGTGGGAATGTACTAATATAGGGATACATTCTAATATAAAAGTAATGTGATTAACATAATGTTGTAATTCTACGACACTGGACAGAATTTTTTTATTTATTTATCCGTTATTTTACCAGGTAAGTTGACTGAGAACACGTTCTCATTTGCAGCAACGAGCTGGGGAATAGTTACAGGGGAGAGGAGGGGGGATGAATGAGCCAATTGTAAATATAAATGCAACATGCAACAATTAATGCTTTTACTGAGTTACAGTTCATATAAGGAAATCAGTCCATTTAAACACATTCATTAGGCCCTAATTTATAGATTTTACATGACTGGGAATATAGATATGGATCTGTTGGTCACATATACTTTTAAAAAAGTAGGGGTGTGGATAAGAAAACCAGTCAGTATCTGGTGATACCACCATTTGCAGCATGCAGCTCGACATCTTCGCACAGAGTTGATCAGGCTGTTGATTGTGGCCTGTGGAATGTTGTCCCACTCCTCTTCAACGGGCCAGCGGCATACCACCCTGCATCCCACTGCTGGCTTGCCACTGAAGCTAATCAGGGTTGTTCCTGGTTGGTCCCTGGATGGGAGAGGAGTAGGAGGAACTTTTTAGGAAGAAGTCTTTAAGAGGAAGTCTTAAGGAGGAACTCTTTCCTCTGGTCTAAAATAAAATATCTCAATGCCCCAGGGCAATGATTGGGGAACATCGCCTTGTGTAGGGTGCCGTCTTTAGGATGGGATGTTAAACTGGTGTCCTGAAGATCCCATGGCACTTATCATAAGAGTAGGGGTGTTAACTGCAGTGTCTTGGCTAAATTCCCAATCTGGCCCTCATACCATCATGGCCACCTAATCATCCCCAGCTTCCAATTGGCTCATTCATCCCCCTTCCTCTCCCCTGTAACTATTCCCCAAGTCGTTGCTGTAAATGAGAATGTGTTTTCAGTCAACTTAGCTGGTAAAATAAAGGTAAAATAAATAAATACAGTTCAATGGGTGTGCGATGTTGCTGGATATTGCCAGGAACTGGAACACGCTGTCGATCCAGAGCATTCCAAACATGCTCAATGGGTGACATGTCTGTTGACTATGCAGGACCATGGAGGAACTAGGACATTTTCAGCTTCCAGGAACTGTGTACAGATCCTTGTGACAAGGGGCCATGTATTATCATGCTGAAACATGAGGTGATGGCAGCAGATGAATGGCACAACAGTGGGCCTCAGGATCTCGTCAGGGTATCTCTGTGCATTCAAATTGCCATCGATAAAATGCAATTGTGTTCGTTGTCCGTAGCTTATGCCTGCCCATACCATAACCCCACCCCCACCATGGGGCACTCTGTTCACAACACTGACATCAGCAAACCGCTCACCAACAAGACACTATCTGCCCGGTACAGTTGAAACTGGGATTCATCGATGCAGAGCACAGTGTACCAGTGGCCATCGAAGGTGAGCATTTGCCCACTTAAGCTATTAATTCAGCTCATGAAACATGGGACCAACACTTTACATGTTGCTTTTATATTTTTGTTCAGTATAGTTACTCCAAAATACTAACATAAATGACAGAATGAAAATAAGGAAGATAGTACAGAATAAAAATATTCCAAAACATGCTTCCTGATTGCAATAAGGCACTAAAGTAAAACTGAAAAAAATGTTGCAAAGAAATTAACTTTATGTCCTGAATACAAAGCGTTATGTTTGGGCCAAATCTAACAAAACACAACACTGAGTACCACTCGTTCATATTTTCAAGCATGGTGGTGGCTGCATCATGTTATGTGTATGCTTGTCATTGGCAAGGACTGTCAGTGCCAGTACATATGCCTCCTACCTACACAAATGACTCATCATACAAAATAAATTTGCAAGACTAGCCCCCTCCAATTACCTGGCTCCATCTGAAACACTGTTTAAGAAACTCAATATCTTGTCTATTTACGACATGTACACCAATTATGCACATTCATCTACAAATACTCATACCTCCCAGACAACTTACCGAAATCCATTAATGGATTCTTCCAGGTTAATTCTGCGATAACATTCACTCTCCCAACTGCCACATCTCACAGTCAATTCTCTATCAGATATAGAGGTACCCCCATCTATCTTCAGAGCTCGTGCTGCTAGGTGACCTAAACTGGGACATGTTTAACACCCCAGCCATCCTACAATCTAAGCTTGATGCCCTCAATCTCACACAAATTATCAATGAACCTACCAAGTACCACCCCAAAGCCGTAAACACGGGCACCATCATAGATATCATCCTAACCAACTTGCCCTCTAAATACACCTCTGCTGTTTTCAACCAAGATCTCAGCGATCACTGCCTGATTTCCTGCATCCGTAATGGGTCAGCGGTCAAATGCCCTCCACTCACTGTCAAACGCTCCCTGAAACACGTCAGCGAGCAGGCCTTTCTAAATCGACCTGGCCTGGGTATCCTGGAAGGACATTGACCTCATCCCGTCAGTAGAGGATGCCTGGTAATTTTTAAAAAATGCCTTCCTCATCATCTTAACCTCTCTGCGCACAGAAACCGTTAGCGGGATGAAATTCGACAACATACGGTGATCACTACATAAATAGTTATATTATACATTCATGAAAATACAAGTGTCTCACATGTTTCAAAAAGCCTAGAATCTTGCTAATCCAACAGCGTTGTCAGATTTAAAAAAGGATTTACTGCGAAAGAATACGATGCGATTATCTTAGGATAGAGCCCCATAAAAAACAACTATTTCAACCAGCACAGGCGCAACAAAATCACAAACTGCAATAAAATAAATTGTTTACCTTTGACGATCTTCCTCTGTTTGCAATCCCAATGCTCATTGTTACACAATGAATGGTATTTTGTTTGATAAAATCAATTTTTATAGCCTAACACAAAACATTTTGTGAACCGCTTGTGTCGTGAATTCCGTCTCATTCCATTTTCAACGACACATTCGATGTAAATACACACATGAAACGTGACTTTTCCAGTCATGTTTGGTTTCATTGCAACTGGTTTGTTTGTAACACAACCAAACCTGATGGGTCATTTCGCGGGACGTATTGACTGAAAGAAACCGATTTGAAGACAACAAGTAATGACATCATTGTGCACCAATGATATGACCGCTGTTTCGTTGATTGACTGTATTTTAACCCAATGACCACTGATCGTCTTGAAATCTAGCTGGGTAGATAGCCAATGAGCTGAGGTAAATGGGAATATGTAATGTTTATGTGTTGGAAGACCAATCCATGTAGTAAACTCCGGCGTAAAGAGGGTCATTCGCCATTGAAGTTTCATACCGGAAGGAGCAATGCATGTTACGCATAGCGTTGTTTTGGTAAAGCGCATCTTCAGCTGTTTATATATCAATCAGTATGGCGACTAAGTCAGGGAAAGCTAAATCTAAGTCTAGATATACAGATGTACACACAATTTTAGAAGAAATTGATCGGGAAAATTAGACAGAGATTGTTGGAGGACGATTCATTTAGCGATTCCCAAATGGAGGAATATTTTTTGAACGGAGAGGACATTGTTTTGGACTGGCAAGTTTTTCTCATGCCAATGCCGTGGTTAGAAATTAATAATACAAAATATTATTTGTGAAATGAAATAGCCTATTTGAGGCTGTTGAGGGGAGGGCAGGCCCACAACAATGGCCAAAGTGAAATGGAGACAGTAGATACAGCTGGTCTGTTGTAATATAATAAAGACAATAGATCTAGCTGGTCTGTCATAATATAATAGAGACAGTAGATCTAGCTGAAATGTCATAATATAAAATAGACAGTAGATCTAGCAGGTCTATAATAATATATTCAACCTTATGTTCCCTGTATTAATATATATATATATATATATATATATATATATATATATATATATATATATATATATATATATATATATATACAGTGCCTTGCGAAAGTATTCGGCCCCCTTGAACTTTGCGACCTTTTGCCACATTTCAGGCTTCAAACATAAAGATATAAAACTGTATTTTTTTGTGAAGAATCAACAACAAGTGGGACACAATCATGAAGTGGAACAACATTTATTGGATATTTCAAACTTTTTTAACAAATCAAAAACTGAAAAATTGGTCGTGCAAAATTATTCAGCCCCCTTAAGTTAATACTTTGTAGCGCCACCTTTTGCTGCGATTACAGCTGTAAGTCGCTTGGGGTACGTCTCTATCAGTTTTGCACATCGAGAGACTGAAATTGTTAGAATACCATTTTGGTATTTTGCATCCTGTTTTAATTATTATTTTGGGTATTATTATTTTTTCTTCTTCAAGTGTTCAGGGAGGTTTAGGTCAAATGTATTTTGCTGAAGGGGAGGGCCATCCATTTTCATTTCAGTAGCCCAATTTTCTCCATGTCAAATTCACTAACTAGCTAACCAACAACTCTAATGACGTATTTGAAAGACAACAAGTGCTCATTGTGCACATTTATTTATGTTTATTTGTTATTAACAAACATGAGTAGTCACATGCAAAAAAAAAGCCAACAAGCTCTCGCAGTCTCAAGTTAGAAGTAGACGTTCATCCATGTTTCTCAAAAGTCAAATTTCGAAGAGTTTAAGGTTAATTATGTTCAAGTCATTAACTAGTAAGTTCAATCACAAAGGCTGGTCTGAGTGCATCTCTTCAGTTTCATTCAGTAGTACAACACAAATCATATTGCATTTTATCATGGGCACAGTAGGATTATAGATCTGGGATGTTTAAATTATCTGCAAGTGGCATTGATCATGCTCTGCTTCTCATGGGATGAGCAGGATGTTCCGCAAGCCACACCTCATTTCTAAAATGTGGGGAAAAGGGGACATAAAGTCAACATTTCAATGCATCTACAAATTGATATCAAGTGATACAATCTCAAATGTTCAATAAAAATGTAATGGAAAAACTGCAAAAAAACTGTCCTTGTGAAAATGACAGTTTATTAAAAATTCTACAGCTGTAATGTCATCAATCAAATCAAATTTTATTTATATAGCACATTTCTGAAAACAAATGCATTTCAAGCTGTTCAAAGTCATGCTTTGAAAGGCATATGGCACTTAACATCTTTCCTCTTGGCAGATCTCTACAGGTGACCAGGGGATTCTCTCTACCACATGTGAATGTCCCCATAGAGCTTATAAGTGTAGCCAGGCGGCACCATTGGCTATTTTTGCAGTTCACAATATCGGCTGTGAGGATGTGGAATGCAAGTGGAGGGAGCCAGCCGTGCCCAACCAGCTGGAGTCAGTGGAGGATCTGTACCTGGCTTAAGACAACAACCCTCTGTCCCGAGAGCCCACAGAGAAGGATCTTCAGAGTCTAAGGAACCCTCTCCGGGGCAGGTTCAGTGGAGTGCATAGATAATAAACAGAGAATAGCAGAGGTGTAAAGGGGGGGGGGGGGTGCAAATAGTCTGGGTAGCCATTTGATTAGCTGTTCAGGAGTCGTATGGCTTGCTGGTAGAAGCTGTTGAGAAGCATTTTGTATCTAGACTTGGCACTCCGGTACCGCTTGCCATGAGGTAGCAGAGAGATCAGTCAATGACTATAAATATAGACTGTGGCTGGAGTCTTTGGGGCTTTCCTCTGACACTGCCTGGTATAGAGGTCCTGGATGGCAGGAAACTTGGCCCCAGTGATGTACTGGGCCGTACGTATGTAGTGCCTTGCGGTCAGAGGCCGAGCAGTTGCCATACCAGGCAGTGATGCAACCAGTGCTCTTGATGGTGCAGCTGTTTAACCTTTTGAGGATCTGAGGAACACAAATCTTTTCAGTCTCCTGAGGGGGAATAGGGTTTGTCGTGCCCTCGGACCATGTCAGTTTGTTGGTGATGTGGACACCAAGGAACTTGAAGCTCTCAACCTACTCCACTACAGCCCTGTCAATGGGGGCATGCTCGGTCCTCCTTTTCCTGTAGTCCACATTCATGTCCTTTGTCTTGATCACATTGAGGGAGAGGTTGTTGTCCTGGCACCACACGGTCAGGTCTCTGACCTCCTCCCTATAGGCTGTCATATTGTTGTGTCATCAGCAAACTTGGTGTTGGGAGTCGTGCCTGGCCATGCAGTCATGAGTGAACAGGAAGTACAGGAGGGGACTGAGCATGCACCCCTGAGGGGCCCCCGTGTTGAGGATCAGCGTGGCAGATGTGTTTTTACATAAACTTACCACCTGGGGGCATCAGGAAGTCCAGGGACCTTTCCATTGAAGAGGCAGTGATGTCAAAGGATTTCTATATCCAGGAGGAGGGAGGGTCTTACAGCCTTCGTGAAGACCATCCTTACCAGCACCAGGTCCAAGGGCAGCGCCACATCACTGGAAGGGACAATTGCTTCTTCTTTGTGTGGACCACCAAAGCCTCCATTACCATCCCCATCCAGTGTGACAACCTCTGGCAGACTCATATTACTGGACTGGAGGAGTTTTTTAAGTACCACATGCTTCCAAAGTTGGCACCGCAACAGTGAACATCTGTAAATATCTTGTAAATACTTTTTGCACATATTAGTTTTTCTTACCTTCTTACCGAAGTTTTATTCCAATGTTTTTTGGGGGGCACTGGATCAGCGTCTTCTTCGCACCACCTGTCAGTACCTGTTTTCTGGGAAGCAAATGGTCCAAAAATATTACACATAGTTCACACACACACTTGGCTCCCATAATAGGTTATATTACATTCAAGTTTTGCGCAAAGCAGCCAACTAAAGTAAGGTAGTTAACGTAAGTTCAATCACAAGGGCTGGTCTGAGTGCATCTCCTCACAGTTTCATTCAGTAGTACAACACAATTCACATTGCATTTTTATCATGGGCACAGTGGGAATTTATATCTGTGAAGTTTAAATTATTTCTTACCCCCTTTGTTTTGTGGAGCTTCAGTTTCTGCTAAATGCAGGATGGGAGAGACATCACTTCTCCTTGCTGAGGGTGGCATTGATCTTACTTCTCGTGGGGTGAGCCTGATGTTCCGCATGTCACGTCTCATGTATAAAACATGTGGAAAAGGGGACAGGCAAAACTGAGACATCTACAAATTCAATGTTTTACACAATATTGTATCATATTTGATGAGTTACTGAATTGTTCGTCCACAGGCTTGATGTGCTGTAGTCACCACAACCACATCACACTGGCACAGGATGTCCATGCACCGGATGGTCTGAGGGAGACGCACTCCTGTTGGAATGGAAAACAAAGAGACATTTGGTCAATAGTGGGTATTTTTCAATGCTGTATCAACATTATCTGTACAGACAATGCATTGTTTATCCTAACACAACCCCACCTTCGACAATTTGACAACTCGTCCCTTAACACCAAACCCTCATGCCTCGTTGTTCTCGTTTCCCAACCAACAGCTACTTCTCTGATGAGTGTGCCTTGGAGGTTAACAAGTGCACAGCAAGTCTGCACCAGCATACATTACTATAACGCAGACAAGGTGGGATGAATTTCAGGATTTTTACATATTTTAGTCAAGCATTTGCCCTATCAACATGGATCCCATTTCTCGCTATGTCTTTTGTGAGATGCATCTCACGCTCTATGAACCTTTGTGGTTCAGGAATGGAGGAATGTTCACAGTAATTCCTGCATGCGTCAAGCTCTGGATCAAGAAGCCTTTGTCTGGGCCTCCTGGGTTTCTGGGTTCGAGCCCAGGCTCTGTCGCAGCCGGCCGCGACCGGGAGGTCCATGGGGCGACGCACAGTTGGCCAAGCGTCGTCCGGGTTTGGCCGGCAGGGATATCTTCGTCTCATTGCGCACTAGCGACTCCTGTGGCGGGCCGGGCTCAGTGCACGCTGACCAGGTCGCCAGGTGTACAGTGTTTCCTCTGACACATTGGTGCGGCTGGCTTCCGGGTTGGATGTGCGTTGTGTCAAGAAGCAGTGCGGCTTGGTTGGGTTGGGTTTCGGAGGACATATGGCTCTCGACCTCTCCCGAATCCGTGCGGGAGTTGCACCGATGAGACAAGACTGTAACTACTACCAGTTGGATACCACGAAATTGGAGAGAAAAAAGGGGTTAAAAAAAAAGAATATTTTGTCTGACAAAAATCATGTCTCCAGACATGAAGACATGAAAATCTTCTCAGTTGTGCGTCGCCCCATGGACCTCCCAGTCGCAGCCGGCTGCGACAGAGCCTGGACAATTGCTTTGTCCGATACAGATCACATTGAAAGCACCACGGTCCGCCAATCTGAAAGACCCCCCCAAAAAATTACTAGCTAGGTTGATTACTAAAATGCTAACGTCTATATATTCCCATAACCCACAGACTTTACTAAAATAGTCTGGGCTTAGGTCTATCTGCACATCTAAAATGCATTAGGTACAACACCCAGGAGTAGCTAGAAGGTAATTGAATGGTACACAGATTAGGTTTGCTTCTGCAGATCCATCTGACTTGGAGTAGCAATTTCCATGGCAGTACAGTCAATGACCATCCTGCAGTTTCCGCTGGACCCATGAAAAGACACAAGCACGTTTGGTTCCCAACTTGGAAGTCTTCATAATGCTAATGAAAACAAGCTTGTGGATCACGTGAATGAAAGTGATGGTAATATTGCGGACAGTGATTGCACCACAACAGAATAGTTGAGCCAGGTGCAAGTTGGTGTAGTTGTGATGCAACTTCATAAGAGCCATAAACACTTGATCCTCAAATGACAACATCTTCACCCTCCACTTGGCAAAGTAGACAACGCAGTCCTTTTAACATTCCAAGTATTCAACAACGATGTTGAACATGTCTTTGTCTGGAAGTCCTGTTTTTTTCCTAAGTACTTTATCAGACAGCCACGATGCTGAATACCCGTTGCAGGTATACAGCTGATTCTCCTGTAGAGCCTTCAACTGCACTGTTTCCTTAATAAGATGCACCTCAGTGAGAACATTCCGCAACGGTGTAGACAGCAGAATCCTACATTCTTCAGTGGCCGAGGCGCCTGGAACTTCGTCTGCCATGTTGAATGTGTCTGGATCTACCTCTGCGATGATGGATGAGCAACATTTTCTGGCAAATACAGGGCCATTTCTCTTTCCCAACGGAAAATGTCAGCTGCAGACCCGAGTGTTGTCACTGGGTTTCCGGTCCGCCAATCTGAAAGACCAAAAAAAAAGTTACTAGCTAGGTTGAATGCTAAAATGCTAACGTCTATATATTCCCATAACCCACAGACTTTACTATAGTATCGGTAAAATAGTCTGGGCTTAGGTCTATCTGCACATCTAAAATCCTACTATGTTACCTTGTCTGAGAGAGATTTGAATGGTTATTAAAACGTCATGCCAGGGTAAGCCTACATGAAACACAGACCTTATATGAAGTAGTTCTAAAATCCCAGACACAGAAATGTGGCAACAAAAAAAATGTAATCATTTATTGGTTTTACAGCTAGGGTTTATGGGTATTATGATTCATACTGTGGTACTCATGGTGCTTTCAAGACAACTGGAAATTCTGAAAAATACGAGGTCAAATCATGATGTCAGTGATCTTTAGGTCAGAAGCTCAGAGCTCTAGAAAGAGGCCTGAGTTGGATGACCGTTCAAAATTATTTTTGCCAGTGGGTGGTCGTTGCTGTCCCAGTTCCCAGTTGTCTTCAACACAATGAAGTCAGAAGTCAAAGATTTCCAGGGTTCCCAGTTGTGTTGTGCCTGGCATCAATTGAGATCGAGCATGTATTGCATATTTCCGTTAGGGAACGCCTACTCTGTGAATTGCATGTATGCAATAACTCAATTCACCCTTTAGATCCTAATCAACTAAAAAAAATCTAACTTTGGCAAAGGGTTAAGTCCACAAACATAGTCCACTCTGTAACATATTTTAGTTTGGGAACATAAAACTATTGAGGTCAAATGTTTTATTGATGAGAAAATGTGCAGAATGTCAGCCAAAATCCATCTCTAAACATCCGAATCGTCTGAATGTGTGACTATAAAACCAACTTTACCTTGGTAATTCGTCACTCGTTCATCCCGCAATGATTGTGTTTTCAGGCACCGGTAGCTTGTGGGTGCTTTTATGCCCTGCAGTCAATTATGAGTGCAGGTTTACTTACTAAATATATCATTATTACTATTCACCTACTGCACTGTATGATAGCTAGCAAATTAATTAGCTAATGCCTATCTGGAACTTCTGAAGGAAAATGATAACCAAACAAAAGTGTTTACTTTTTGCATTAGTACCACAATGTATAACTTATTTGCATTCACTTATACTTATGTTGACTTCTCCATTGATGTTGTTTTTAAGTTTTCCCGGAATTTAAAAAAATTGTATTTAACCTTGATCTAATTAGGCTAGTCAGTCTTGAACAAATTCTTATTTACAATGACGGCCTACCCCGGCCAAACCCAGACGACGCTGGGCCAATTGTGCGCCGCCCTATGGAACTCCCAATCACGGCTGGATGTGATACAGCCTGGATTTGAACCAGGGACTGTAGTGACGCCAATTGTACAATAGTCGCGAATTGAATTATGGGGAGTTTCAGGCCCCGGAGTGAACATAATTGTACACTCGCAAAGCCGACAAAAAACGAGGGCTGAGGGGCTTACGTTGCAAACGTCCCTTGCTTGGCTAATCATTTGGACCACCCACCAAAAATGGCGACGAGGATTCCCCTAAGGGTAAGTGGGCGAGGGTGTGTCTTTTAAGTGTTTTGACCGTATGTTGACTTTGAAACGCAGCCTAGAAGTTCTTCTTTATCAAGAACTGCCGTGGCGCTCTTCCAACCACCACCCTCCTCCGCCTCTGGAGCTAACGCTCTCGGCCAGTCCTCAGACCCTCCTATCCGCAAGTTTCTACAAGAGCTTTGCTCCGAGTGGAAACGCTAACCGGATGCTTCAGATTTATACATCCGCTAAAACGTCATTGTTCTCGCTTCCGCGAGTCCGTTCGTTGTTTTGATCAGCTGACTGCAGCATTCTCACATGATTCCATCCGTCTACCGTTGTTGGAATTCTCACTGACTGCGATTTGACTGTCTTCTATGGGGCAAGTATTCGATTTATTCAAAAGAAAGATGAGCTATCTTATTCGTTTACAGCTGAGATCAGACCAACGTTTTCATGTAAGACATTGATGTACGTTTACATGCATATTAATAATCCTATATTAAACTGCTTACACCGACTATGGAAATGGTCATGTAAAACCTTACTCTGCTTATCTCAATCGGTGTAAGGTAAAAATTGAAATAAACGTACACCGAAATCTTTCGAATTATTCGGACCGCTTAATCCGCGTTCCAGCGGTATATTTATTCTGCGCATGTGCAGAACAACGGTAGACGAGCAGCGCAAGACTCCCTCTTATGCGCGAGTGATGTGTGCTCGGAAAAACTGAAAGTATGCATCATATAAATATTAATGCAACAGTTTCAAGATTTTACTGCGTTACAGTACATATAGGGAAATCAGTCAATTGAAATAAATTCATTAGGCCCTAATCCATGGATTTTACATGATTTAGGAGCCAGGCCCGGCCACTGGGGAGCCAGGCCCAGCCAATCAGAATTTGTTTTCCCCACAAAAGGGCTTTATTACAGACAAATACTCGTTTCATCAGCTGTCTGGGTAGCTGGTCACTGATGATCCCGCAGGTGAAGAAACCGGATGTGGAGGTCCTGTGCTGGTGTGGTTACACATGGTCTGTGGTTTTTAGTCCAGTTGGATGTAATGCCAAATTCTCTAAAACGACTTTGGAAGCAGTTTATGGTAGAGAATTGAACATTCAACAGCTCTGGTTGACATTCCTGCAGTCAGCATTCCAATTGCACACTCCCTCAAAACTTGAGACATCTGTGGCATTGTGTTGTGTGACAAAACTGCACATTTTAGAGTGGCCTTTTATTGTCCACAGCACAAGGTGTACCTGTGTAATGATCCTGCTGTTTAATCAGCTTCTTGATATGCCACACCTGTCAGGATTGTCTTGGCAAAGGAGAAATGCTTACTAACGGATGCCCCAAAAAATAGCACAACATTTGAGAGAAGTTTTTTGTGCGTATTGAACATTTCAGGGATCTTTTCCTTCAGCTCATGAAATATGGGACCAACACTTTACATGTTGCATTTATATTTTTGGTCAGTATAGTTTGCACTTTTAAGATATGACTGCCTTTGTGCAGTTGAATTTCTGAATTTTGTCTTTTGTATTATAAATTCTATACATTCGTTCATACTGGATTAAGAGTACATTTTCTTTAACTTTAATTTAGTTGGTTATGCTCCAACTTTCCCTCCACCTTGTGCCAACATCAGTTATTTTTATTAAGTCTTGGTTCCAATAGTTTAAATTTTTTTCCTAAGAGATTGTCAGTTGGAAATACTCTCAGCAAGGTTGTTATATATCTTCTCTGTCATATGAACATACATTTCTGACTCAAATAAGATTCCCTTAGGTTGATCTGAGGTCCAAAAGATTTCAAATACACATTTTGTGATATGTAACTTTTAAGTTGCATGTAGTTTGAAACTATGCTCTCTGCAAGGTAAGTCCAACATTGCTTTTATTCTGTCATGGAAATACATATATTTCTTGTTATCATGTAATTTATGGTGTCTTTGCCTTCCTACACACTGTTATTCATTAATAGACTAACAACACTGTATTCAAATGGTTTTAGTGTTAGCTTCTTATCAGATCTGTTCTAGGGTGAAATAAAATGCAATGACAACATGGGGGTCAAAGTCAAATGTTGCACCTTCAGCATTGTACAATGTTGTTATAGGAAGGTTCTTACATTGGTGTGTCTGTTTATGGTGGTGGGTTGGTGTACTGATTATCCCAGATGTGATATGTAACCTGAAGAATAAAGACGGAACAGTTGGCTATTCAAGGTTTTACAGATTGGTACTGTAATAGTGTACTGTAATAGTGTAACTCTTCAAAGGCTTTCTTTGATAACTTGTCTGTACTGTTCTTTGACTGTTATTTATAGAGCGAGTCTTTCTGAAGTGACTACACTTCAGGAGAGGTGTCATAGAGGTGACATAGCGTCTTGTGGAAGATGCCTACCAATAAGTCTGTGTCGAAGGCGCCGATCACCCAGTTCGTCAACTGCAGGATACTAAGAGATCACAAGCTGCAGCGGTACACACAAATGAACACACAAGCACGTGGATATGAACATACACACACACATGTAAAATAAATACCATTACATGTAAAACAAGCGTTGTTACGATGTATGTTACTGTGTGTGTGACAGGGTTTGTTTAATAATGTGTGTATTGTTCCTGTCTTTCCTCCAGAGAGGATCTGTGGGTGCGGGAAGGGCGGATCCTAGACCCAGAGAAGTTGTTCTTTGATGAGGAAGGCTACGCAGATCAACGTGTTGACTGTGAAGGCCTCATCATCGCTCCTGGGTTCATTGACGTTCAGATCAATGGTTAGTCTTTTCTTTGGGGGGGGGGGGGGTCAATTCACTCCAGGGACTGTCCCCAATTCAATTGCAGGTATTGCAGGTATGGACTTTATTGGAGGAGTGTTCCTTGCGAAAACTAACACAGCCTGCGAGCTGTTTCTCTCACCAGAACAAGGAAGCCATTGGATACAGGATTTTCCAAACTCAATCAATTATCCATTGTTTTACACCCACAGGAGGATATGGCATCGACTTCTCGCAAGCAACCAGTAATGTCAGAGGAGGTGTGGCCCTAGTAGCCAAGAAAATCTTGGAGCATGGTGTCACCTCTTTTTTACCCACCCTAGTCACCTCCCCTCCAAACATCTACCACAAGGTAGGCACCACCTCTACACCTGTCCTCTCAACATGTCCCGTTTCTCACCATTGTCTCACATACACTTTATGACCAAAAGTATGTGGACACCTGCTCGTCAAACATATCATTCCAAAATCATTGGCGTATGGAGTTGGTCCCCCCTTTGCTGATATAACAGCCTCCACTATTCTGGGAAGGCTTTCCAATAGATGTTGGAACATGGCTGCAGGGACTTGCTTCCATTCAGTCACAAGAGCATTAGTGAGGCGGGGCACTGATGTTGGGCGATTAGGCCTGGCTTGCAGTTGGCATTCCAATTCATCCCAAAGGTGTTCGATGGGGTTGAGGTCAGGGCTCTGTGCAGGCCAGTCAAGTTCTTCCACACCGATCTCAACAAACCATTTCTGTATGGACCTTGCGTTATGCACGGTGGCATTGTCATGCTGAAACAGGAAAGAGTTGACCAGGGCAGCTCTAGCAGGGCAGAAATTTGACGAACTGACTTGTTGGAAAGGTAGCATCCTATGACGGTGCCATGTTGAAAGTCACTGAGCTCTTTAGTAGGCCATTCTACTGCTAATGTTTGTCTATAGAGATTGCATGGCTGTGTGCTTGATTTTATATGCCTGTCAGCAACCGATGTGGCTGAAGTAGCCTAATCCACTAATATGAAGGGGTGTCCACATACTTTTGTATATATAGTGTATGTCATTAGTGACTCCCATTCAAATGTGTTTCAAATAGTGTTGGTTTTCTTTCAAATACTTGAGCTGTGGTGGATTGATCTTGTCTGGCGCAATGTGAATTGTTAGATACTATTACACTGTTGGAGCTAGGAACACAAGCATTTCGCTACACCCACAATAACATCTGCTTAATATGTGTATGTGACCAATAAAATGTGATTTGATTTGGATCCAAATAGTTTCAAATATGCAAACCACACCCACCTGGCCTGGCACTCCAGGCAGGCTCGATCAAATTCTTATGTATTGCTTATGAATGCAATATTTATGCATGTGTTATGAAATCCTGATGCACGTACCTTTCAAGTAAAATACCTGTTTTCTAGGTCTTGTCTGAGGTTAAAGTTCACAGTGGAGGAGTGGAGGGAGCTGGAGTTCTGGGTAAAGATGCAGTCAGGAAGGATGTAGACACATCTTCATATGTCTGATTGGTCCTTATATCTGGACATGATATCCAATACTGTATTCCATATAACTGTATGGTGATAGAGGAAATGTTATAAAACAGTGTGATATGCTGAAATATGTTGTCTCTTTTACTCCATTACACATTCTGTCAATATTTCATATTTCTGCCCTTTTTTGTCCATTTCGCCGTCTCTACCCCCACCCACTCGCTCTCTCTCAAGGCTGCCATCTAGAAGGTCCATTCATCAGTTTAGAGAAGAAGGGAGCCCACCCGGAGCAGTACCTGCGCTCCTTCCAGTCGGGCGGCATGTTGGACCTGATTGAGACCTACGGGACCCTTGATAACGTTGCCATGGTGACGTTGGCCCCCGAGCTACCCAACAGCGAGAAGGTGGTTAGAGAGCTGGCTCAGAGGGGAATCACTGTTTCTCTAGGTAGGTGAATTAAACTGGGAATAGGATATGTAGGCCTATGACGTCTGCTTATGCATGATTTAATTGTGAAGCATCTATGTAGGCCTTATGCATGTTTTATGAATCATCACTGTGCATCACTGTGTCTCTAGGTAGGTGTAGTATTCTGGGAATGGGAATAAAATCTAATTTATATGTATGACTTAGATACTCCTCTTTGTGTGCATGCTGGGAATGACATAGCCTTTATACTGTATGTATTACATCTGCTGCTAAATGTTTTATTAAGCATCTATATAGGCCTTATAAAGGGTTTATGAAGACTTATTTTAAACAACAGAAAACCAGGCTGTTTATTCAATCCAATAGACATCTCCTGTCTGTAAGCAGGAGGTTGCCACACTGTGTAGGATGATGTGATACCACTAAGTGTACCTGTCGACCGATTCCACGTGTAGGACACTCTGTAGCCAACCTGTCCCAAGCTGAGGAGGCTGTGCAGAACGGAGCTTCATTCATCACACATCTCTTCAATGCTATGCTGCCTGTGAGTAATATAACACAGCATCATATTGTATTATGTTTTCCATTTAGCACAGTGAAGTCGGAAGTTTACATGCACCTTAGCCAAATACATTTAAACTCAGTTGTTTTTACAATCCCTGACATTTAATCCTAGTAAAAATTCCCTGTCTTAGGTCAGTTAGGATCACCACTTCATTTTAAGAATGTGAAATGTCAGAATAATATTAGAGTGAATGATTCATTTCACACTTTTTCAGTTCTGCCCACAAATTGTCTATAGGTTTGAGGTCATGGCTTTTTGATGGCCACTCCAATACTTTGACTTTGTTGTCCTTAAGCCATTTTGCCACAACTTTGGAAGTATGCTTGGGGTCATGTGTCCATTTGGAAGACTCATTTGCGACCAAGCTTTAACTTCCTGACTGATGTCTTGAGATGTTGCTTCAATATAGCCACATAATTTTCCTTCCTCATGATGCCATCTATTTTGTGAAGTGCACCAGTCCCTCCTGCAGTAAAGCACCCCCACAACATGATGCTGCCACCTCGTGCTTCATGGTTGGGATGGTGTTCTTTGGCTTGCAAGCCTCCCCTTTTCCTCCAAACATAACGATGGTCATTATGGCCAAACAGTTCTATTTTTGTTTCATTAGACCAGAGAACATTTCTGCAAAATGTACGATCTTTGTCTCCATGTGCAGTTGCAAACCGTAGTCTGGCTTTTTTTATGGCGGTTTTGGAGCAGTGGCTTCTTCCTTGCTGAGTGGCCTTTCAGGTTATGTCGATATGGGACTCATTTTACTGTGGATATAGATACTTTTGTACCTGTTTCCTCCAGCATCTTCACAAGGTCCTTCGCTGTTGTTCTGGGATTGATTTGCACTTTTCGCACCAAAGTACGTTCACCACTTGGAGATAGAACGCGTCTCCTTCCTGAACGGTATGACGGCTGCGTGGTCCCATGGTGTTTATACTTCATACTATTGTTTGTACAGATGAACGTGGTGTTCAGGTGTTTGGAAATTGCTCCCAAGGATGAACCAGACTTGTGGAGGTCTACAATTGTTTTTCTGAGGTCTTGGCTTTGCTTTTGCTTTTCCCATGATGTCAAGCAACGAGGCACTGAGTTTGAAGGTAGGCCTTGAAATACATCTTCAGGTACACCTCCAATTGACTCAAATGATGTGAAGCTTCTAAAGCCATGACATAATTTTCTGAAATTTTCCAAGCTGTTTAAAGGCACAGTCAACTTAGTGTATGTAAACTTCCGAACCACTGGAATTGTGATACAGTGAAATAATCTGTCTGTAAACAATTGTTGGAAAAATTACTTACGTCATGCACAAAAACGACTTGCCAAAACTATAGTTTGTTAACAAGAAATTTGTGGAGTGGTTGAAAAACGAGTTTTAATGACTCCAACCTAAGTGTATGTAAACTTCCGACTTCAACTGTACATTTTTAGTATGTACTGTATGTTAGTTTTCGTATGTGAGTGTAGTACAATCCTCTGTTTCTCCCTCCAGTAACATCGCTGTCTGACGTTTTACTGGATAACCCTTATAGGAGAATCTTGCTTTTTTACCACCAAAGACACATTTCACTTTCAACTTTATCTGCAACGTTATAATCCATTTTTTTGCAACTTGAACGATACATCTCCGTCCATTCTAGCAGCAGGCTACACGGAGTATGGAACAGCTGGATAGGGGAAACGGCTGGAGACGTACAAAATGTAATATAACGTTGCTTATAAAATTTGGAATGACACAATTTCATGTGTACAACATCTGAAGACCTGCATCACTACACTGATAGTGTTTCTGTTTCTCAAACCATACAGTAATAATAGGAGAGAAGTGTAAATGTGGTTAATGAGTAACCTGTCCACCTCTGGGTGTGGTCAGCCAAATCACAGACATACGGTCTACACTATACTGTTGGACACATGCTTCAGATGCCTTGCCAAGTCTATTCAACTACAGTTTCACAATTGTACTGTAATAATGTAATGGAAGATGATGGCCATTTCTCTCTGTTGCCATGGTGACCGTGATGGGTTAGTTTCACCATCGAGACCCGGGCATTGTGGGTCTCCTCACCAGCGACCAGGTTCCCCAGGACCGGACGGTCTTCTACGGAATGATTGCTGATGGCATCCACACCAACTCTGCCGCCCTGCGTATCGCCCACCGAGCACACCCTACAGGTCTGTGTAAGAACTACACGCACGGCTTCTGTGTGTGTGTGTGCTCTGATGTGTCTCTGTGTGTGTGTGTGGGGTTGTGTTGGAGTGTTTATTGGAGTCTTCTGTTGTAATGCTGTGAGTTTCAGTCTTGAAACCAGAAGTTGTTCAAGCAATGTCAGGTATAATATGCATACTAATTGCAAGAAATCTATGGCAATGCTTGTGTTGGCTTAATGTGTTTGTCCTACAGGTCTAGTGTTGGTGACTGATGCCATCACAGCGATGGGTCTACCTCCGGGCCGCCACACCTTGGGTCAGCAAGTCATTGAGATCCAGGGGCTCCATGCTTATGTAGCAGGTCAGAATCTCTTTTGTAAGGTGTAAACAACTTTTTCCCGAAGTTGTCTCTAAAACGGTCTTTACTCATAGGCACCAAGACGCTCAGTGGCAGTATAGCCACAATGGACATGTGTGTCAGGCACTTCAAACAGGCTTCAGGTGAGTGTGCGTGTTAGTAAAAGGGCTGTCTTACAAAAGTTATTCAGTCCTTCTAAATATGTGGTTACTTACTACATGTGTGCACACGTGTGTGTGTGTGTGTGTGTGCGTGCAGGGCCGGACTACCACGTTTGGGTCCCTAAGGTCATCGACCTCCAGGGGGCCCCCCACCCCCTTTTAGGAAAATGGCTAACTTACTGCATTTTAACACAAAACATTTTTTGTTGCACTTTTATAATGCTATTGTAGCAGTTTTAAGCTAATGTCCTGCTGTTCTAAACATTTTACCTTGATGCTGAGAGAATTTTGCCATTTATGCAGGGCATGTGCTCCAGGGCCCCCGACCTCCAGGGCCCCTGAATGAATAACATTTGGTTGGGGGCTCCCTGAAGGTTGGGGGCCACGGAGCACGTGCCCTGCATTCCCATTCGGTAATCCGGCCCTGTGTGTGTTTGTGTTGACAGGCTGCAGTGTGGAGCAAGCCCTGGAGGCAGCGTCACTCCACCCGGCACAGCTCCTGGGCATCACCCGTTGTAAAGGCACCCTGGACTATGGGGCAGACGCAGGTGATACACACACACTCACACACACATCTAAAGTAAGCGATTGTAAAGGCCCCCTGGACTAGGGGCAGATGCAGGTGAGAAAGTAAACAGCAGAGGGCGGTCTTGCTCTGTCTACTCCAGGGGTGTCAAACTCAATTCCTGGAGGGCTGAATGTCTACAGGTTTTCTCTCCCCCCCCTTGATTAAGGTCATTGATTAGTCTCCTCAACTGGTTGTGTAGGTCAGGGGTTTTCAAACCTCTCTTCGGGGACCCCCAGCTATTCTATGTTTTTTGACTATTCCATAAATTTTAGAAAAGAAATGTCTGGTGGTCCCAAAGAGATTTTTGAAAACAACTGGTCTAGGTCTTGTGTGTGGTGTAGGAAGAAGCACTAAATAGTAAAACATGTCCCCCTCTCTCCCCCGTTAGATCTCGTTCTGCTGGATGATGCTATCAATGTCAGAGCCACCTACATCGCAGGCCAGGAAGTGTGGAGGAAATGACATCATAATAATCAGTCCCCCACCGCTGCCCCACCCGCCCACGTGGATCAAATGGGCATGTCCCAAATGGCATCCTATTTCCTAAATAGTGCACTACTTTTGACCAGAACAGAGCATCATAAAGGGAATAGGGTGCCATTTGGGACACATCAATGCCTGGCTGCATTGTGCTGGACACTTATCTCAGACCCTAGATGGCACCACTCTATAAGAAGAATTTTGGATGTAGCACAAAGAAGTGCTCTATGTAGGGTGCTATTTGAGCTGCACCCTGGTAAAATGGAGCCACTTGTAAAATGCTACAGTATAGAATTCAATAGTTTTGTGCTATATTTTTATTGACATTTTGCATTAAGACACTTAACACAACATATACTGCATTGAAATTATTTTAATAATCTGTTTGATACATGGGAACATAGCACTGGGGTAACGCAGTTTCTCTGGACCCCCTCAGGGTTAGATCCCTCCCTAAAATAAAACAAAATCTTAAGTGTCAGCCAGACAGCCACTCATAAAGTATAGACTACCGATCGTTGTCCATGGTGCTGAAATTGTGACATATCTATGCAGCTGCATGCATATCGAATCGATGATAGGATTTCTGTGGTGCCAGGGCATGTAAAGCTTTGCTTTAGCTAATGGATCAATGTTTATTGGTAGGCCTATTTGGTCATCATTTTCTCATGTTAAGCCTAACATTTCACAAAGCTATACACGGTGTCGCAATGCTGACATTTTTTACTGCTGGCTGATGTAAATTCAGATTGCAGAGTGTAAAATGTATTTGCGATGCAACAGCATACTAATCAGCTACCAATTGATTTTTAAAAATATATTGTACAACTGTCCAGTATAGGCTACCGGAACCTGCATGACATGAGCTGTTCTCGATCTCTCCCAGCTTGGATAGAAAGTTGTTATGCATAAAACTAGTCTATTAAAGGGATAATCCACCCCAATAAATAAAATCATAAAACTCCTGTCAATTTGGTGAAAGCCTATGTTCTATTAGTGGGTAAAATTCAAATTTTCCATGATTTAACATCTCTGTGGTCGGCCTGTGAAAATCAGGAAATTGTGTAGGAACGTGACATAGCTATATAATTAGATGCCTTTTTGGCTGTGAGCTCACAATTGCTTGTTAGACACTGGAATTGTTTATGCTTTATTCAAGTCTGACCATCGCTCAAGTACAAACACAGGGTTAAATGCCCCACGTTCCCAAACCCTAAACAAGGTACAACGTTTAAGCATGATTTTACTTCCTTTATAGAATTAATTAAATATCTGCTGTATCTAATATAATACTATAATAGACTCTTATCACACAACTGTTTTCTTTTCACCAATTGGTTGGTGAAAATCCCTGATGTTGCTACTCTGCTCCGCTATGCTCTGGGCCTAAGAGTGACTAAAAGTGATGCAATAGTCCACTCAAAAACTTGTCTCGCATTTTGTATTCTCTAGATCAGATATTCACAAACCAGAGTACCCTCACTGGCGTCGGGGGGCACGCCAAATAAAAATGAGTTTCTTCATATTTTCAAACAGTACATTTATATTTTCCAACAGGGGTATACTTTTGAGTGAGGTTTTTTTTCTCACCCGAGTAGCCTCGTTTCACTGCCAAAAATAAATTAAACCATCTAGTGTTCAGCAGAATAACAACACAATATCGATTACAGGTAGCCTAATCAAATAATTAACATCCAATCACATTAACTGTTACTCTCTCGCGGGAAACCTTCACTCTTGCACAGACATTTAGAAACGATACATGACAATTTGAAAAATAAGCCACGGAAGTTTTTTGAGCGAGAATAAAGGCATGTGTAAAAGCAAAAGATACCATTAATAAGAAGGGGCTAGAAGCATGTTATATGGTGAGCTGCCGAGTCGCTAGGACAGGCAGGCCCCATACTATTGTGGAGGACTTAATTCTTCCTGCTGCCGTGGATATGGCTGGGGAAAAAGGCCAAAAAACTATACAGACAATGTCTTCATCAAACAACACTGTTTCACAACGCATCATTGACATAGCAGGAGATGTTTTGAAACAATTACTGCTTTGCATACAAGCCAGTGAATTATATGCATTACAGCTGGATGAGTCAATAGACGTGTCGAGCCTGGCACAGCTGCTGTATCTGTCTGTTATGTTTATGAGGGGTCAATTAAGGAAGACATCCTCTTCTGAAAACCAGGACAACATAAGAGGATTTTTTTTTTATAGTACTGGACAGCTTTGTGACATCCAATGGAATTTGCATAGTCAAAATGTGTTGGTATCTGTACTGATGGCGCAAAAGCCATGACAGGGTGACATAGTGGAGTGGTAACGTGTATGCAAGCAGTTGCTCCCGACGCCACTTGGGTACACTGCAGCATCCATCGAGAGGCTCTTGCTGCCAAGGGGATGCCTGACAGCTTGAAAGATGTTTTGGACACTACAGTGAAAATGGTTAACTTTGTTAAAGCAAATCCCCTGAGCTCTTGTGTATTATCTGCATTATGCAATGATTTCGGTAGTGACCATGTAATGCTTTTACAACATACAGAAGTGCGCTGGTTATCAAGGGGCAAAGTATTGACATGTTTTTTTCTATTGAAAGAAGAGCATAAAGTTTTTTTACTGACCATAATTTTCACTTGACTGACCACTTGCATGATGACGAGTTTCTCACACGACTGGCCTTTCTGGGTGATGTTTTTTCTCGCCTGAATGATCTGAATCTAGGGTTACAGAGACTCTCCGCAACTATATTCAATGTGCGGGACAAAATTGAGGCTATGATTAAGAAGTTGGAGCTCTTTTCTGTCTACATTAACAAGGACAACACACAGGTCTTTCCATCATTGTATGATTTGTTTGTGAATGAACTCAAGCTTACGGACCATGTCAAATGTGATATAGGGAAGCACCTGCGTGAGCTGGGTGCGCAATTATGCAGGCTGTGGCTCGGGTGGTTAATGCCCTTGATTATATTTTTGGCCTTCCTGTGACATCAGGTGCTATAGGTGTCAGTGATGCGTTGGGAAGACCGCACCACCGTCTGGAGAGCCCTGCAGTTGCAGGCGGTGCAGTTGCCGTACCAGGCGGTGATACAGCCCGACAGGATGCTCTCAATTGTGCATCTGTAAAAGTTTGAGAGGGTTATAGGGGCCAAGCCAAATTTCTTCAGCCTCCTGAGGTTGAAGAGGCGCAGTTGTGCCTTCATCAACACACTGCAAACCATGGACCCATTTTGTATTCTACATGAGTCAAATGTAATGGAGTCTGTTGCACATGTTGTGAATGGTTACTGTTTATACAAGGATTGCAATTTTTGCAATCTTTTGAGCATGGATTAAATTAATTATATTATTTTTGCATTTCAGCCTCTGGGTTATTCATTTTCATGGTTTTGAGTGTGAGTACCTCTTTAACTCTACAGTCTCACCAACAGCACACATCCATAAACATCCTTGTGGAAGCTGGTTTGATGTTGATGATGTGTTTTCCTGTGTGCCAAATACATTAGATGTTGTTTGTAATTGTATTTATTAAGGAGCCCCATTAGCTGCTGCCTAGGCAGCTACTCTTCCTGGGGTACAGAAACATTAAGCCAGTTATATGCAATATTACATGACATTACATTTCATGACACTTTTCACAACACATTAAGTGTGTGCCCTCAGGCCAAAACTCTACTACTACATATATATGATACAAAATCCATGTGTACGTGTGTGTATGCGTTGTGGTGAAGGTGCTCATTTTGGAAGTGGGTTCTCAGGAATTTCACTTGTGTTAATGCTTCTGGCCATGCCACACCCACATCTAGATGAATGAGGAATTAGGTTGTGCCTCATAAAGCCAAAACTATATACACTGCTCAAAAAAATAAAGGGAACACTTAAACAACACAATGTAACTCCAAGTCAATCACACTTCTGTGAAATCAAACTGTCCACTTAGGAAGCAACACTGATTGACAATAAATTTCACATGCTGTTGTGCAAATGGAATAGACAACAGGTGGAAATTATAGGCAATTAGCAAGACACGCCCAATAAAGGAGTGGTTCTGCAGGTGGTAACCACAGACCACTTCTCAGTTCCTATGCTTCCTGGCTGATGTTTTGGTCACTTTTGAATGCTGGCGGTGCTTTCACTCGAGTGGTAGCATGAGACGGAGTCTACAACCCACACAAGTGGCTCAGGTAGTGCAGCTCATCCAGGATGGCACATCAATGCGAGCTGTGGCAAGAAGGTTTGCTGTGTCTGTCAGCTTAGTGTCCAGAGCATGGAGGTGCTACCAGGACACAGGCCAGTACATCAGGAGACGTGGAGGAGGCCGTAGGAGGGCAACAACCCAGCAGCAGGACCGCTACCTCCGCCTTTGTGCAAGGAGGAGCAGGAGGAGCACTGCCAGAGCCCTGCAAAATGACTTCCAGCAGGCCACAAATGTGCATGTGTCTGCTCAAACGGTCATAAACAGACTCCATGAGGGTGGTACGAGGGCCCGACGTATCCACAGGTGGGGGTTGTGCTAACAGCTTGCAGGACATTTGGCATTTGCCAGAGAACACCAAGATTGGCAAATTCGCCACTGGCACCCTGTGCTCCTCAGATGAAAGCAGGTTCACACTGAGCACATGTGACAGACGTGACAGAGTCTGGAGACGCCGTGGAGAACGTTCTGCTGCCTGCAACATCCTCCAGCATGACCGGTTTGGCGGTGGGTCAGTCATGGTGTGGGGTGGCATTTCTTTGGGGGGCCGCACAGCCCTCCATGTGCTCGCCAGAGGTAGCCTGACTGCCATTAGGATCCTCAGACCCCTTGTGAGACCATATGCTGGTGCGGTTGGCCCAGGGTTCCTCCTAATGCAAGATAATGCTAGACCTCATGTGGCTGGAGTGTGTCAGCAGTTCCTGCAAGAGGAAGGCATTGATGCTATGGACTGGCCCGCCGGTTCCCAAGACCTGAATCCAATAGAGCACATCTGGGACATCATGTCTCGCTCCATCCACCAACGCCACGTTGCACCACAGACTGTCCAGGAGTTGGCGGATGCTTTAGTCCAGGTCTGGGAGGAGATCCCTCAGGAGACCATCCGCCACCTCATCAGGAGCATGCCCAGGCGTTGTAGGGAGGTCATATACAGGCACGTGGAGGCCACACACACTATTGAGCCTCATTTTGACTTGTTTTAAGGACATTACATCAAAGTTGGATCAGCCTGTAGTGTGGTTTTCCACTTTAATTGTGAGTGTGGGCCTCCTTGCTCGCACACGCTTTTTCAGTTCTGCCCATTTTCTATAGGATTGAGGTCAGGGCTTTGTGATGGCCACTCCAATACCTTGACTTTGTTGTCCTTAAGCCATTTTGCCTCAACTTTGGAAGTATGCTTGGGGTCATTGTCCATTTGAAAGACCCATTTGCGACCAAGCCTTAACTTTCTGACTGATGTCTTGAGATGTTGCTTCAAGATTTTCCATTTTCCAGCCTCATGATGCCATCTATTTTGTGAAGTGCACCAGTCCCTCCTGCAGCAAAGCACCCCCACAACATGATGCTGCCACCCCGTGCTTCACGGTTGGGATGGTGTTCTTCGGCTTGAAAGCATCCCCCCTTTTCCTCCAAACATAACGATGGTCATTATGGCCAAACAGTTCTATTTTTGTTTCATCAGACCAGAGGACATTTCTCCAAAAAGTATGATCTTCGTCCCCATGTGCAGTTGCAAACCAAGGAAATACCAAGGATGAACCAGACATTTCTTCTGAGGTCTTGGCTGATTTCTTTTGATATTCCCATGATGTCAAGCAGAGGCAATGAGTTTGAAGGTAGGCCTTAAAATACATCCCCAGGTACACCTCCAATTGACTCAAATTATGTCAATTAGCCTGTCAGAAGCCATGACATAATTTTCTGGAATTTTCCAAACTGTTTAAAGGTACAGTCAACATAGTGTATGTAAACTTCTGACCCACTGGAATTGTGATACAGTGAAATAATCTGTCTGTAAACAATTGTTGGAAAAATTACTTGAGTCATGCACAAAGTAGATGTCCTAACCGACTTGCCAAAACTATAGTTTGTTAACAAGACATTTGTGGAGTGGTTGAAAAACGAATTTTAAGGACTCCAACCTAAGTGTATCTAAACTTCCAACTTCAACTGTATATCAATATATGTTAAAATGTATATATTCTGGCTATCTACAGCTCCAAACAGGTGATGGTGGAACAGGTCACGGGTTCAGCCAACAACATATCAGACGCCATTATTCTACTGACCGAGACCATGGTGGAGCGACACGAGGTGGAGTTGTTACAGAAATCAGGTTCTTTTTCAGTCCAGGTTATACCTGGACACCTTTGGATGTTGATGCCATTAAGATGCACACGCATATTAACGTTCCTGTTTAAGGTCATTGTACATGAGCAAAAACACACATAAGATGTGATCATTTCATACAAAATACTTTATAAAAATCGGGAAGGCATGACGTGTTATTACCTCACCCACGGGTGGGCGGAGCTCGTGGTGGTGGAGAATCGCCACCCCAGGTACCACCTCCACGTCTCATGACTGTAGTGACAGCTTCATCGTGGTGTTGACCCGCGGGTGCCTCGACTATCGACAGCATCCCTCCGCTTTATAGGTACAGTACACATCAACAGGTGATGTAATGTTTCTAGTCTCAAAGCAATCTGGTCTCCAATTTAACTTGGATGAAAACATTTTGTTTTGCTTTGTTATTATGTTCCATTTAACTTGGATGAAAACATTTTGTTTTGCTTTGTTATTATGTTCCATTTAACTTGGATGAAAACATTTTGTTTTGCTTTGTTATTAGAATAGCCCTGCCATACACCATCACAGTTGTGCACCGGGGCCTCCCACTCCACTCGATCATAGCAGAATGATAGTGGGCAGAAAAAATACTGGCTCTGTTATCAAGAAGTCACACCGTCAAAATCTTTGCGAATTATTGGAGACGAACACTGACCACCAAAGGAAGACATTTGGACACGTAGAGCAAAATCTGTCAAATTGAGTGTAACTTGGCAGTATGTCTTTACGGATAGTTCTTTGTAGATTTGATAAACTATTTCAAGTCAAAACATATTGAAATCAATAGAAAATAAACACCGGTTGCGAAAAGGAATTAATCGAACCCACAAATGCTGATGCTCCAGATACTCAACTAGTCTAAAGAAGGCCAGTTTTATTGCTTATTTCATCAGGATGACAGTTTTCAGCTGTGCTAACATAATTTCAAAAAGGTTTTCTAATGATCAATTAGCCTTTTAAAATGATAAACTTGGATTATCTAACACAACATGACATTGGAACACAGGAGTGATGGTTGCTGATAATGGGCCTCTGTATGCCTATGTAGATAGTCCTTAACAAAATCTGCCATTTCCAGCTACAATAGTAATTTACAACATTAACAATGTCTACACTGTATTTCTGATCAATTTGATGTTATTTTAATGGACAAAAAATGTGCCTTTCTTTCAAAAACAAGGATATTTCTAACTTTTGAACGGTAGTGTAGGACCACCCCCCAAAACAAAGTGAAATCGACACAATCTTCACGTCATCATTATAATAATCTGTGATCATGGTAGTGATTCCAAGAGACAAACACATGTGTTGGTTTAGGAAAAATCAAGTTTGGCATTACAGGAGTGCTAAGCATAAAAACATCACAGTGGTTAAAAAAATAGTCTATCCACAGGAGGGTGTTGAACGTTCAGGTTGGATACAACAGTGATCTTAGACAGGATATGTGTATATCCTTTCTGTACAAATACATGTATCCTACCTTAAAGAAATTTGAGAGGCACAAATATTTGCATTTGTGTTGCTCATAACAGTCACATACTCAAATGTATTCTTTATATTTTCTTATGATTTTAATTGAGTGACAATTTTACTTCTGAATTGATATATGATGATGGTTAGATTAGTTTCCTACTCTTTGGCAGAATGACACGGAAGGAATAGGGTTGCAAATGTTCCTGAAATGTTCAGGTTTTACATGTAAAATGTAATAAAGTTGTCACAGACAGTTGACATTCTGACTGTATATGAGATCAGGAAAAAGGACACATAGCCCCAGGTATGAGCAAGGCTGAAGACAGCTCAATACAGGTGGTTATGATCAAATGTCTGGCATATTGAAAAATCTTGTTACAACTTCTACAATGGTGAGTGGAGGAGTCAAGCGCAGAGAGCAGGTAATTCAGTTCGTGGATATTTTATTCCATAGACTGTGGAGCCACGACATGCAAAACACCAGGGCGCATGAAACAACCCGTCCCAAAATACAACGGACTAAACTGTCCGGAAAAGATACTCTTTACACTTATACACCAGATAACAGAAAACAAGCCCGCACAAATACCCAGCGGGCCTAGTGCCCTTAAATAGCCTACAAACAAACACTAACTCAAAACAGGTGTACCCAATTACCCAATAAACAGAAACAAACGGAAAGGGAATCGATGGCAGCTAATAGGCCGGCGACGACGACCGCCGAGCGCCGCCCGAACAGGAAGAGGCATCATCTTTGGCGAGATTCGTGACAAATCTCAGTTAATCCTGTATCATAATCATCCACCAGGTGGCCCTGCAAAATGCTCACACCTTGCAAATCTATGGATTAGCCTAGTATTCTATACCATATCATGACATTTTAAAAAGAGGGCTAAAGGCATGTTTCTTAATTGAATTAAGATATTTTAGGAGATTAAAATAAGTACTTAATAACATGCACATGTATCTTGTCCCAATATGCACAGCTGAATGTATCCCTTCATTCTATGTATGTTTGGTAGTTTACTAAAACATTCCCTATTTTATGTCTCAAACCCGAACAAAACCTGTAGCAGAGTTTGCTCAAGTGTAAGGGTGCTTTAGTTAAACAGGGGCTCCATTGGTGAGATTGAACGAGAGAGAGAGGCATATTGGTGGGAAAATATGTAAAAAAATTATTGCATAATTGTTTTTTGTTTTTGGATGTGTCCTGCCCTGCCGCCTACAGCCTCCCCATCTTTCCAAAATAGCGCTAGAGAACTTTTAAACTACACAACAATCCAAACGCACAGGTCGGGCCCCAGGGTACGTGCCCGTTTGGTAAACCGGCCCTGGTAGGCCGGCGATCATAGCAGAATGGGAGTGGGCAGAAAAAATACTGGCTCTGTTATCAAGAAGTCACACCGTCAAAATCTTTGCGAATTATTGGAGACGAACACTGACCACCAAAGGAAGACATTTGGACACGTAGAGCAAAATCTGTCAAATTGAGTGTAACTTGGCAGTATGTCTTTACGGATAGTTCTTTGTAGATTTGATAAACTATTTCAAGTCAAAACATATTGAAATCAATAGAAAATAAACACCGGTTGCGAAAAGGAATTAGATTTTTCTGGATTAAATATCAATACAGGTTTGTAGTCTAAATTACCTGGATTCTTCTGTCTGCTTTTGACGAGAAAGAGGAGCGGCGCGTATTCACATCATCATCCCTGTCGACAGGTAATACACGGGCGTAGTAGAATGATAACATTTACAACTCAGTTTCCAGTCTATCATTCCTAATAGTATTACTCATTAATGAGTAGGTCCTCAAATAATAACTAGGCTATATGCTACTAACACAATGAAATACTTGTTAAGGAAATAATATTATTCAAATGGCATACTAGTGTTCTATGGAAGTTTAGTATTAATAGTATTCAGTTGATCAAATGGCTCATTATTGATTCATCAATACCATTCAAATAGGTTGTTTCTGTAGTTGAACTGCCTCAAATGGAGGCAGTTCAACGGGACAAATGTATTTAGCAGATGCTTTGGCCTGGCTGTCAGTCACCCATCCTTTATGTTAGACACACAAGTATTTATCTGTATCAGTGTGTTTGTCTTCCTTACCTGCTACATAGTTACTATGGCAATGCATTGGTTCTTTTTAAATATAGGCTAGCTAGCCACCTACTTGCCCATATATTCCATATTGGCTGTACAGTACACTCTTCCCACTGGGCACAGATGTCAATTCAACCTCTATTACACGTTGGTTCAATGTAATTTCATTGAAATGACATGGAAACAACGTTGATTCATTCAATCAGTGTGCCCAGCAGGTTGCTTTCTGTTTAAGGGTCTCTTCTCACAAAGATTAGACCTGTAGACACACAGTCCTTGATAAGCTGAGCAGTGATCACTTTCAGTTGTGTGGGATTTGTTGGTCAGTGGTGACTTTGATCAGTGGTAGAATTATCCAGGAAACAGGTGTGTGTGTGGCACCTTCCATTACCTGGCTGGCGCCATGCGGGGGATGTATTCACTGTAAGGACTGAAGCCATTCTGATCCAGTCAGCCACTCTGTCATGTACCAGCTTATGTAAGACACAGTGTTTCATGTAATATTGAATAGGTAGCACTAGGATTCAATATAACCTGTTGGAATCACTGAGAATATTCTGTATAACCTACAGGATGCAGTGACCAGGTTACTGCATGTAGCTAAGTGGTTACCATGCGATGGTTAAATATCACTTTGAGTACCTGCCACCCCCAGTACTTGACTGATTCAATCATAATAAGGGATAAAGGGAGGCTCAGGCTTTAGATGTACTGAATGTGTGTTTCTGATGTGTGTGTGTCCCAGCAGTGCCATGGCGGCCCCCATCACCAACGTTCCTAAAGGCTGTGGCCCCTCCGTGGGCTCCCTGTACTTCAACCTGTGTGACTTGACTGCAGTGTGGGGCATCGTGGTGGAGTCACTGGCGGCTTTAGGCGTGGTGACGGCCTTCGTCCTCATCATCATCCTCATGGCCAGCCTTCCCTTCGTGACAGACAGGAAGAGGAAAGGTATGGTGGCCCTGCAGGCCAGCTTTCTGGTCTTCACCCTTGGCCTCTTTGGCCTCTCTTTTGCCTTTATCATGGGCCGGGACTTCACAAGCTGCACCGCGCGTCGCTTCCTGTTTGGTGTACTGTTTGCGGGTGGTCTTGCCTGCCTCCTGATGCATGGGCTGTGGCTGGTGCTCCTGAACCGGCAGGGCCAGGGCCCCCGGGGCTGGATGCTGTGTCTGGGGGCCCTGGCCTTCTGGCTGGTTGAGATCATCATCAATACAGAGTGGCTGATCATCACGGTGGAGAGGAGGCCAATGACAGCCAGTGGCAGCCCTGACATCTCCTGCAGTATCACCAACCAGGACTTTGTGATGGCTTTGATCTATGTCATGGCCCTGCTGCTGGGCGTGGTGCTGATGGCCGTGCCCTCGCTCACACACAAACACAAGGCCTGGCGGCGAGACGGAGCCTTCATCCTGGCCACCGGGGTCTGCTCCATGGCCGTGTGGGTGGCCTGGATCGTCATGTACATCCATGGGAACCAGGTGGCCGGGGACCCCAGCTGGGACGACCCCACCCTGGCCATTGCCCTGGTCAGCAATGCCTGGGTGTTCTTGGTCCTATACACCATCCCAGAAATCTGCTCCCTCACCAAGGAGCAGGAGGAGGGGGATGAGCAGCCCAGCGATGGGGAACACATTATCTACCCAGTCAGGAGTTTGGTCTATGATAACATTCTGAAGGAGCAGAACACTGCAGCAGCAGCAGCCCATCAGAACATGTACATGGAGAACAAGGCCTTCTCCATGGACGAACCCAACACAGGTACAGTAGGAAGGCCCAGCCAACCATTCAATCAATCAATATCTGTGTTGTCCCATTTGGGAAATTTGTAGTGCAGTCAGGATAAAAACAACAAAATATACAAACTTTTAAAAAAGAGAGAGAGTAATGCCAGTGCCATCATAGCATCATGAATACATTTTTTCCATCCACTAGAAATGTATTTCATGTAGGTTTAATCATTTGAATCTGTTCCATCTGATTTTCTGGAATATTTTCTGTTACATCGGTATCCATGTTTATTTATCACAGGGCTTAATCATTATCTAATAATACTATAATAGTATCAGTCTCTCACGCTCTTATCTTATTGATTTCCCCGTATTTCAACTTTCGTATAGTGAGTGACAAGTTACATAACGGGTCTACGCAGTAACACAGTGTTATTATGTATAGATTGGACAGAGATCAACTCAAAGCGGACAAGCAATGAATCTTGGTTAAATAGTTTTGCGCTCTTCTAGGTTTGATCTGTTCTGGTCCTAGCAATTATTCGCCCATTCTCACCCTACAGTAATGTCAATTATGTTATACAACGGATGGGTCTAATCCTGAATGCTGATTGGTTAAAACCCCATTCCAGCCAGTGTCTATTCCACAAATTGCCACGGCTAAATCTATGATTTAAAATGCCTATTTACTCTGTTCCATCTGACTGCGTAATCCACTGTCTCATCAACCCAGACAGGCAAGTTATACACTTGATATCCACTATAAAAAGCATCTAGACATTATCTCACATTTCTTTTAGACCAACATTTCTTTTTTAACAGCGGGGATTTGTATAAACCTTGCTGTCTATCTCTCCAACATTTGCAACATTGTTTCAATATTCAAATTACATTTCCTGCTGTCCCATTGTAATGAACGTGTCAGGAGCTGGGGCGAGACAGACATGCAGGCAGTGTTTCTCAGCCAGTCGATATCATGAATCAGCTGGCATAATTTGAATGGATATATACAAAAAAATGTCAGTTGAAAAAAGGTGAAACGAAACACAGCTAAATTGCAGTCTTTGCAGCTTCAGTTTAAAGTGATTGTGTTAATGTGGCTATGTTGTTGGCTAGCTCCTCTGAACAACAGTTTCCTGACGAGGGAGCACATTTTCTATTCCAGGCGAAATCGCGACTCATTATGTCATTGTTATGGATGTATCCCAAATAAATGTCACTAGAAAACAGTTTATGCAAATGCAGCTACTTTGCTGTTATTCTGGCTGCACTTTTTGACGCGACTGTACTAAAGGAACATTAAGAACGAACGACTGGGTCGCGTCCATAGATGCAGAACAAGAAGTTTGAACGTCTGGGTCGCGTCTCTAGCAAGTCTAGATTTGTGTCGGGACTATATCTTGTTGAAGGATGAAATAGAATGAATACATTAATCAAAATAACGTTTTCAATGAAAATATGTCAATCATTATTTGAATATGTTGGTAACCCGTTGTATAAAAAGTGATAATGCCCTTGAAGCCAGTGTTTGGAGGATATATTGGCACTGGCCTAACAACACACATGGCAATATATCCTCCAAACACCGGCTTCTCAGGCATTATCACTTAAATATACATTTATTAAGTACACCCATCTAGTACCGGGTCGTGCGTGAAAAGCCCAAGAGGCCACCCGTCTCTAAAATACTGGAACCGGAGTGCCTGGCACAGACAATAATACCACGCTCAAAGTTGCTTCAGTCACTCGTTTTGCCTATTCTAACGTTCAATCGAACAGTAACTGAACGACTCGATGCTTGTCTGCCTGCTTTATATAGCAAGCGACCGCAATGTTCGGAGTGAACCATTTTCGTAAATCGGGTGGTGTACCTAATAGACTGGACACTGAGTGTATATAAAACATTAAGAACACCTGCTCTTTCCATGACAGACTGTACTGGTGAATCCAGGCGAAAGATCCAGGTGAAAGATATGATCCCTGATGTCACTTGTTAAATCCTCTTTAATCAGTGTAGATGAAGGTGAGGAGACGGGATAAAGAAGGATTTTTTAAGCCTTGAGACATGGATTATGTATGTCTAATCAAATTTTATTGGTCACATACACATATTTAGCAGATGTTATTGTGGGTGCAACGAAATGCGTGTGTTCCTAGCTCCAACAGTGCAATAGTATCTAACAATACACACCAATGTTCCTAATGTTTGGTATACTCAGTGTATATCAGTAGTAGATATGGAGTAAGAAAAGTGTGCCCCTCTGTCGTCCCACGGCAGCTTAACCTGTTTGAGGATGCCATCTCCTGACTGACACGTTAAACCGCCTCTGGTTTCTGATGTAACACTCTGTTCTGTTTCCTGTTCACCTGCCCACTAAAACACACAGGAGAGCATGTGCCTTTCCACTGATCTCAGTCGTCAGACAACATAGGTGTGTTCCCCAAATTGCACCCTATTCCATACATAGTGCAGTACTTTTGACCTGGGCCCTGATCAAAAGAAGTACACTAGGGCTGCGTTTAAACAGGCAGCCCAATTCTGATATTTTTTTCACAAATTGGTCTTTTGACCAATCAGATCAACTGATGAGAAAACATTTGATGGAATTGGTCAAAAGTGAAAAACATATCAGAATTTGGCTGGCTGAAAAACACAGCCTATGTAGGGAATATGGGGGCATTTGGGAAACATACAATGTATCCTTTTTTTCTCTTCCCATTATTTATTTTGGTCTTTGCTGGGAAAATGGGGTTAGTGTTGGTTGGATTTCAGCGTATTTGCTCTAGAATTCTAAGTAACAATGTGTAGGGACTAGAATTCTCCATATTTTCTACTGGTTGGATCCATTTTTGTACATGTCTACCTACTACATACAGGTGTCTCTCTGGCCAGTAGGAGGGAATACCTATAACCGCATGAAAACAGCATTATTGGCTTTGTTTACTAATGTATGTAGACATGAAAGCTTTTAATAACATTTATATCACCTTTGACCTTTCCCCTCTACACAGCCTGGCCTGGGTGATCTCATACTGTATATTTGCCAACCTGGGCTAGAGAGGGAGAGAGTCCTTTTGTGATCTGAGCTGTACAGTATCAGTTATACTCTTGAAATTCAAATGGAACAAATAGGAGATCTAGGCTGTGACTCAAATGGCACACTATTCTCTATGTGCCCAGGTCAAAAGTAGTATGCTATGTAGGAAATAGGGTGCCATTTGGGATGCAGTTTTACTATTCACATGGTAATGGAACACACAGAAAAGCTATTCTCCATCTAGGGTCAGTTTGACCTATTCTATGGTCAGGTTTACTTGTTCTGTTTGTAGAGCTTTACAGTACCTAATAGCATAATAACCTGTTATTTAAGAGACTGGCTGCCTAACAAATGGCACCTTATTTCCTGTATAGTGTAATAGTTTTGACCGGGGCTCTGGGGGTTCCATTTGACAGGACGAGGGGATGTGCGGGCTGGGTTGTGAACTTTCACCCCAGTAATTGTCTGCTTCTATCCTAATCCCCCCTCCCAACACCACCACACACACACACACACACACCTCTTTGGTTACGGTATTAAACAGGATGAAAATGTTGTGGCGATTGTGTAAGTTTGAAACACAGAAGTAATGATTGTGTGAATACTGTAAATTACAGTATATTATAAGGAAATACCCAGCTTGATGTGGACTGTAAATGGGTTACAATGAGCTGATCGACTGTCCTGTTCGGCTATAATTAAACACACATTTTTATGTTTCTGTTGCCCAGAGTGCAAATTAACCCATGCCATTCGGGGTGGTCTCTGTATTGAGGGCATGCTCTTGCATTTTATTTTACGGGCCTAATAATAAAGACGTCATTTAAATTGTAAAAATGTATTACCTTTTAATGTGGCATAAACACAACCAGTCATGATATTTTTGGTCTTTGCTGGGAATAACAACTGCCTTGTTCAGAGGCAGAATGACAGATTTTTACCTTGTCAGCTCGAGGATTCGATCTTGCAACCTTTCGGTTACTAGTCAAACGCTCTAGCCACTAGGCTACCAGCAAAGAAAACAAATATTTATAGAAAATCAGTGGTCTACTACTTCTGGCCACAGATGGCATGGAGAACACCAGTAACCGTGTGTACCTGAAAAACAAAACAATTAGCACTCTAAACAGCTGACTGACAAAAGCAAACAATGATAAAATCAACGGATAAATTGAATGCATTGGAATAAAGGCATATGCTATTTTTTTATCAAAGACACATGGCAAACAAAGGCGAAAATGAGGAAGTACAAAGGAAAATCTATGCATAAAAGGAGCTCAGCTGAAGCCGAAATTCAGCACTACTAAGTGGACAGCACCACCACATAGAAATAAATGGTTTAAACCATGTCAGAGAGGTGGGGGTGTTCATTTCATTGGAAGCTTTTATTTTAATATTTACCATTGCATTTTAAACAAATAGGTTCATGGTTCAATTAGCATTATTTAGGGGGAGCTGAGCCCCCCCCCCCGGCTCCCCAGTATTTCGCACCATGATGTTGCCATAGAGACGGTGGCTCACGCATTTTCTTAAAATAATGTCAGATGTATCCGATAATGATGTATGTGACATATCCAAATGGAATATTATATTATCTTTGTCTGTGACATGTACTTACCACAAGTGATAGAGTTGAAACTATAATTATTTGTAATGAACTGGTAGTTTGTAACTTTAAGGGAGCTGGCCAGAAATGTAATCCCATTATTATAAAATCCCAGTGTGTATTTGATCATTCAGCCCTCAGCGATCCAAAGCAATTGAAGCACTTGCAGCTGAGTTTTGAAGTTTTAATTAATTTTAATTTCTTTCTTTCTTCCATTCTTCTCTCCCTCTTCTCCCTAGCAGCCAACAAGCCTGTATCTCCATACGGTGGTTATAGTGGTCAGCTCCGCAGCTGTGTGTACCAGCCCACAGAACTAGCTCTAATCACCAAGAGCCTGGCAAATGTGAGTGGGTTTTACCCAATACACTGACTTAAACCCTCATATCATTATCACACTAGTGTTATTCTCCAAGAAATACATACCGAAACCAACCGTTTTTTAATTCTCTATGTGTGCGTGTCCTCTCTACAGAGGGACCAGTCCCATGAGACGGGCCTCCCCAGGGCCACGGCCCCCCCTCTAAACCAGAGCAGCAGCTCCCTGCCTCACTCTCTAGTGCCCCTACCCACCACAGGACTGTCCCCGGCAGTCAGTGTAAGCACTTCACTGCCATCATACACAACAGTATACGCATCCATTGTGTTTTTGCTGTCTTCTTTCCCTTTTTAAAACTACTGAGCCGAGCTGAGCTGTACTATGCTGGCCTGGTTATGCATCCAAGATAGTTTCTGGAAAAGTCAATGTGAAAAGAACATATCTGAGCCTGCACAGGACAGTTTGGGTTGGCACGACAATGTGAAAAGTATATAAGTGGAAGGTGGAGGATTTAAAATCTAATTATTCTGCCTTGTCTTTCTCAGGGAAATGGTGTGTATAAGAAGCCTCTGTGGTGAATCTATGCTACGCTACTACAACCTGGTTCCTGTTCTTCACTCTCCCCCTATTCTACTCTGTGCCCTAGTTTTCCCTGCAGCCCCAAAACCCAGAGCCTTTGACCACTGTAGAGGCCAGGCTGTTCTGTACATACAGTAGGGCTGGAGGGAGCCAGTGTCAGAGGAGAGGCCACAGTCTTGGTGCTGTGCACCCAGAACAAGTGTGTCTCTCATCTCCCTGTGTCTCATCCAGACTGTCCCAGTGGCAGTACTAGCCACCCTCCACCTACCCATCTCCCAAGCCAGCACTCCCCACCCCCGGGCCACAACCCCATGCACTGATGGGAGATCCAACCAACACAGCAACACACAGCAGTGTGGCCAGAGTGAATGGACAACGAGGCAGTTTCAAAAGGAATTTGTTGCACAGCCATAAAAACCTTTCAGTCTAAGCCCTGTAAAAAATCTAAAGGAAGTTTGTTCTGAAGTGTCTGTCCTATATATAAGAAATACATTTTAAACACATTTTTTTTACATGTATTTAACCACTTATTTTTTGGAACTAAACAGTCTCCATATATACTTCCATTCATTTGGTACTGGGGGACCTTCAGACGAGTCCTGTGAAAGCCTCTGGGCATCCTAGAGCAAATGTACAGTGGCTTGCGAAGTATTCACGATTTTTCCTATTTTTCCTATTTTATTGCCTTACAACCTGGAATTAAAATAGATTTTTCGGGGGTTTGTTTCATCTGATTTACACAACAACATTTGAAGATGTAAATTCATTTCTATTGTGAAACAAACAAGAAATAAGACAAAAAAAACTGAACTTGAGCGTGCATAACTATTCACTATTCAAAAGTCAATACTTTGTAGAGCCACCTTTTGCAACAATTACAGCTGCAAGTCTCTTGGGGTATGTCTTTATAAACTTGGCACATCTAGGCACTGGGATTTTTGCCAATTCTTCAATGCAAAACTGCTCCAGATCCTTCAAGTTGGATGGGTTCCGCTGGTGCACAGCAATTTTTAAGTTATACCACAGATTCTCAATTGGATGGCGGTCTGGGCTTTGACTTGGCCATTCCAAGACATTTAAATGTCTTGAAATTTAAATTTAAATTTAATGCAACCCTTAAAACACTTGAGTGTTGCTTTAGCAGTATGCTTAGGGTCATTGTCCTGCTGAACCACTGTCCCAGTCTCAAATCTCTGGAAGACTGAAACAGGTTTCCCTCAAGAATTTCCCTGTATTTAGCGCCATCCATCATTCCTTCAATTCTGACCAGTTTCCCAGTTCCTGCTGATGGAAAAACATCCCCATAGCATGATGCTGCCACCACCATGCTTCACTGTGGGGATGGTGTTCTTGGGGTGACGAGAGGTGTTGGGTTTGTGCCAGACATAGCGTTTTCCTTGATGGACAAAAAGCTACATTTTAGGTCTCATCTGATCAGAGTAACTTATTCCATATGTTTGGGGAGTCTCCCACATACCTTTTGGCGAACACCAAACGTGTTTGCTTATTTTTCTTCTTTAATCAATGGCTTTTTTTCTGGCCACTCTTCTATAAAGCCCAGCTCTGTGGAGCGTACGGCTTAAAGTGATCCTATGGACAGATACCCCAATCTCCACTGTGGCGCTTTGCATCTCCTTCAGGGTTATCTTTGGTCTCTTTGTTGCCTCTCTGATTAATGCCCTCCTTGCCTGGTCTGTGAGTTTTGGTGGGCGGCCCTCTCTTGGCAGGTTTGTTGTTGTGCCATATTCTTTCCATTTTTTAATAATGGATTTAATGGTGCTCAGTGGGATGTTCAAAGTTTCGGATATTTTTTTTTTATAACCCAACCCTGATCTGTACTTCTCCACAACTTTGTCCCTGACCTGTTTAGAGAGCTCCTTGGTCTTGGTGGTGCCCCTTGTTTAGTGGTGTTGCAGACTCTGGGGCCTTTCAGAACAGGTGTATATACTCTGAGATCATGTGACAGATCATGTGACACTTAGATTGCACACAGGTGGACTTTATTTAACTAATTATATTACTTCTGGAGGTAATTGGTTGCACCAGATCGTATTTAGGGGCTTCATAGCAAAGGGGTGAATACATATGCATGCACCACTTTTCCATTTTTTATTTGTAAGAATTTTTTGAAACAAGTAATTTTTTAAATTTCACTTCACCAATTTATTATTTTACTATTTTGTGTATGTCCATTACATGAAATCCAAATAAATTACAGGTTATAATGCAACAAAATAGGAAAAACGCCAAGGAGGATGAATACTTTTGCAAGGCACTGTGCGACTGACATGTACGTGTTCGTGAGAGACTCACCTTTCCACAGAGGGGTTATTAGTGTGTAGCTCAAACCTTTTGGACGCTACAGACAGAAATTGGCAGATCGGCTGTAACTACTTCAGATAAGTCCCATGACGCTTGTGGGGGTCGTAGAGCAAAACGGAGACCACCATCGTGTTCATGATATTTTGTAGGCCAAACCGTTTGGATGCTACAGACAATGTTGTGTTTCGGGATATCTCATGGTCTGACAAACACCACTCTGTCACCTTTCACCGCAAGTGCGACATCGGCTGATGTGGGGGATTGAGACACATCCAATGCAAGATATCTCTAGCTTAAAACGGACAGATTTTTTCGGGATTTTTTTATTCTAATTTGATTTCCTTTGGGGTGCAAACATTACATCTAGGGGGTTAAATTAATGTGACTATGAGAATCAAATTATAATGAAGAGAAAGGGAAGGCGAGACATGGACAGAGACAGGATAGATTCTTTCACGTTGTCTGTTCTTATCTTACGCTTACCTGTTTTATCAGCATCCACCTTCACCCCTGACCCCTAAGCCTAGTGTGTTTCGTTTCTGTTCTCTCTGGGATCACTGCTGTCCTGTTATAGTCGACAGACTTTCACAGGAGGGCAATGAGTCTCCTTTTAGTTCTGTTATATTGGACAGGGAATGGAGGTAAGGGTTTCAAACAAGTTTATCAACAAACCAGGGCTTTTAAGCTGCATTTCCGCCATGTTTTGGGGGGACCAATCAAATCAGATATTTTCACAGCAGCACGGTTTGGTCAAAATACCAATTAGTGAAAAATATAATTGGGGTGGATGTCTAAACACAGTGATATTGTTTAAGAAACTGGTCTTACACTGTATTTCTATGTGTTTAAAACACCAAGGCACTGATGTATACACTTCATATAGGTCTTTACATATTTTGGAAATTATTATCATTTATTGTATTTTCACCTTGAGAACTTTAAATGTGTATACAGGACGGTATATATTCTCCCTCTAGTTTGATTTGTCACATGTATCTACTGTAAATTGTTATTTTATTGGTTATGAATTCCTCCCTCAATGGGAACTTGTTTGGGTGCTTCTGTGTTTACACTTTACTGTTCAGAAGTGTAATAACTAAATCTGTTAAAATTATTAACCATATCAGCCATAATAGAAAATATTTCTAACTTGTCATTTTCTGTCAATAGAAACATTCAACATTAAATAAATAATTAAATCACACTACACGTCTTGTTTGATATCATCCCTTGGATAAAACGGTCAAGGTGGAAATAGCTCCAATACTGTACCTGGAAAAGAGGCAGATACTGTAGATAGTGTAGTAGGGAACATCGCAAGAGGAAGTGTCCTGAGAATGAAAATACACCTCTGAGGAGTTATTTACATACACAGCTCTGATAAGCTTCGTTGCCTGCTGGGGCCTCCGACATGGATGTGTGTGTGTGCATGGGCATCAGTGTTCCTGATTCACACACAAGCACATGCATACTACACACCAACACAGACACACTGCATACTACACACACACACACATACTACACACACACACACACACACACACACACACACACACACACACACACACACACACACACACACACACACACAATACACCAGTGGCAGTCTGTGCCATTTAAGATGAGGGATGATGATTTTGTTTTTTAAATGAACATGGCCTTATTTCTATAACAGCATATTGGATGACAGTCATTCATATTCCATTCACCCAGTTCAATGTAACATCGGTAGGTTTAAGTTACTACATGATACTCAAATTCTCTCTATACCCATCATGAGGTTGCTACAAGCTAGCCTATGAATGTTGACAACGTAGGTGCACAGGTCGAGAGAAACACTTTTGCCTGCATCTAGCTGATCTAGGGTGTAATCAGTAGAGGTACGTGGGTAAAATCCCTGGGGAAGCCAATCCAGGAAAAAAATTGCCATATTACAACCAATGTGTTGTGATAATTGCGTTGTTTGCTCTATAACCTGCTAGTTCATATACCGTGATATATAAGACTGAGACAATTAGACACAGTGGCAGAATAAATTCAACCACACATTTGTTTCATTACAAAACCGGAGAGCAACATCTCTCCGGTGAAGTCCACAATTGCTTGTCAGTTACATGACCTATAGCATGGTCAAGTAAGGTAATGTTTCAGACATTTTCGGACTACTAAACTATTGATTTAGAACCACAGGGTTATCGCAAGTCAAAGAAAACAGGATCTGCCTCCACTATTCCAGCACCATCTAATCACCTATGCCTAGTCTAATATAGTGACAACTAAAAGATACCAAAAACTACTGTCCAATCAACGTAAGCTAAATATGGTACTGATTTCTTGCGTGCAAGTAGAAAAAAAACATGTGGACTCACCCTACTTGTAGAGAAACGCCAGTACTATCCTCTTTCATGTTGCCTAAACTGTCTATGACACTGTCACAGTACACACCTGTAATTTTTGTTGTCCTAGGCTACCTGGCTAAAATACTTGCTCGCAAGCCTAACTTCCTTTCATGGGCAACGATACACCAGGCCAGCACATTTTTTAAATGGATTTATTTTACCTTTATTTAACTAGGCAAGTCAGTTAAGAACAAATTCTTATTTTCAATGACGGCCTAGGAACAGTGGGTTAACTGCCTGTTCAGGGGCAGAACGACAGATTTGTACCTTGTCAGCTCGGGGATTCGAACTTGCAACTAGTCCAACGCTCTAACCACTAGGCTACCCTGCCACCCCGATTAACATTAGCATACTACATCTAGCTACATGTTGAACCTCCATCCTCAGGCCAGGGGCACAATGTATGAATTTATGGTTGGATCAGAATCGCCGCTATAAATCATTGGCCAGTAAGGAGAATTAAGTTAAACCACAAGTCCAAATCCCTATCTCCATCAATGGTTAATTTAGGAAAGGGACGATTTTAGCTAACTAGTTAGCCACCGGAGCACGACACAACGAGATGCAACAATTCAAGTTGTTTTCTGTCAATAATGACGTTTGGCCTGTGATGTGATTGGTCTGAAGCCATATCCAAACTTGCTCCCCTTGACACATTTTTTTTTTGGTGCGCCAGGACCATTCACAGTTAAACTCACTGTTTAGGTCAACTTTGATTGGCCATTATTTAATTTTTAGAGGCCAAATGCTCTCTGGCTTCCCTTGCATTCAATGCCAAGGGCAGCAACAATGTCATACTCTTTCTGACCAGACAGCATCAGCTAAATATACTACACATACTGAGACAGAGGGGCACTGTTTCGTTCGCTCGGATGCTTTCCCCGGTGAGATACATTCATGTCCTGCTCCCAGGCAGACTAAATAACTTTTTTGCCCGCTTTGAGGACAATACAGTGCCACTGACACGGCCTGCAACGAAAACTTGCGGTCTCTCCTTCACTGCAGCCGAGGTGAGTAAGACATTTAAACGTGTTAACCCTCGCAAGGCTGCAGGCCCAGACGGCATCCCCAGCCGCGCCCTCAGAGCATGCGCAGACCAGCTGGCCGGTGTGTTTACGGACATATTCAATCAATCCCTATACCAGTCTGCTGTTCCCACATGCTTCAAGAGGGCCACCATTGTTCCTGTTCCCAAGAAAGCTAAGGTAACTGAGCTAAACGACTACCGCCCCGTAGCACTCACTTCCGTCATCATGAAGTGCTTTGAGAGACTAGTCAAGGACCATATCACCTCCACCCTACCTGACACCCTAGACCCACTCCAATTTGCTTACCGCCCAAATAGGTCCACAGACGATGCAATCTCAACCACACTGCACACTGCCCTAACCCATCTGGACAAGAGGAATACCTATGTGAGAATGCTGTTCATTGACTACAGCTCGGCATTCAACACCATAGTACCCTCCAAGCTCGTCATCAAGCTCGAGACCCTGGGTCTCGACCCCGCCCTGTGCAACTGGGTACTGGACTTCCTGACGGGCCGCCCCCAGGTGGTGAGGGTAGGCAACAACATCTCCTCCCCGCTGATCCTCAACACTGGGGCCCCACAAGGGTGCGTTCTGAGCCCTCTCCTGTACTCCCTGTTCACCCACGACTGCGTGGCCACGCACGCCTCCAACTCAATCATCAAGTTTGCGGACGACACAACAGTGGTAGGCTTGATTACCAACAACGACGAGACGGCCTACAGGGAGGAGGTGAGGGCCCTCGGAGTGTGGTGTCAGGAAAATAACCTCACACTCAACGTCAACAAAACTAAGGAGATGATTGTGGACTTCAGGAAACAGCAGAGGGAACACCCCCCTATCCACATCGATGGAACAGTAGTGGAGAGGGTAGCAAGTTTTAAGTTCCTCGGCATACACATCACAGACAAACTGAATTGGTCCACTCACACAGACAGCATTGTGAAGAAGGCGCAGCAGCGCCTCTTCAACCTCAGGAGGCTGAAGAAATTCGGCTTGTCACCAAAAGCACTCACAAACTTCTACAGATGCACAATCGAGAGCATCCTGGCGGGCTGTATCACCGCCTGGTACGGCAACTGCTCCGCCCTCAACCGTAAGGCTCTCCAGAGGGTAGTGAGGTCTGCACAACGCATCACCGGGGGCAAACTACCTGCCCTCCAGGACACCTACACCACCCGATGTCACAGGAAGGCCATAAAGATCATCAAGGACATCAACCACCCGAGCCACTGCCTGTTCACCCCGCTATCATCCAGAAGGCGAGGTCAGTACAGGTGCATCAAAGCTGGGACCGAGAGACTGAAAAACAGCTTCTATCTCAAGGCTATCAGACTGTTAAACAGCCACCACTAACATTGAGTGGCTGCTGCCAACACACTGACACTGACTCAACTCCAGCCACTTTAATAATGGGAATTGATGGGAAATGATGTAAATATATCACTAGCCACTTTAAACAATGCTACCTTATATAATGTTACTTACCCTACATTATTCATCTCATATGCATACGTATATACTGTACTCTATATCATCGACTGTATCCTTATGTAATACATGTATCACTAGCCACTTTAACTATGCCACTTTGTTTACATACTCATCTCATATGTATATACTGTACTCGATACAATCTACTGTATCTGCCTATGCTGCTCTGTACCATCACTCATTCATATATCCTTATGTACATATTCTTTATCCCCTCACACTGTGTACAAGACAGTAGTTTTGGAATTGTTAGTTAGATTACTTGTTGGTTATTACTGCATTGTCGGAACTAGAAGCACAAGCATTTCGCTACACTCGCATTAACATCTGCTAACCATGTGTATGTGACAAATAAAATTTGATTTGATTTGATTTCAGCCCCTAGCAAACAGATGGAAATTTATGAAACAGAGATTAATTCTTTTTTTTTTTCTTGTTACATTTTTTGGGGGAAGCATGGCTGACCAAGTTACTTTTTTAAATGAGCCCTGCACAATACAAAACACACATCAATAAAAAACAAAATACTAATTACCAAACATGATCATAAAATAAATTAAATAAAAAGTATTCACTTAGAACATAATCTCTCCTGTGGACAATGTTCTGGTATTATATTTGACGAGGTTGAAGCGCTTCTGACACCATGATGTGTACTGCGCAGCAGAGCACAAGCAAATGGCTCAGCTTCAAAATGTTAATGATCAATTTTGTGATACCCGAGCCCTACCTGTAAACCTAGTAATTGATTTAAAAAAAAACAAACCTAACCCGAAGTATAATCTCGGGGACCATCGGGCTTGGATAGCAGAGCTCTACACTGCATACTACACAGCCTGTGACTGTGTTTTTGTATTATACATGTTGGTTACAATGTGTATATTTGTTGTATATACAGGGTGCATTTGTAAAAGAGACCTAGGTCTCAATGTCTTCCCTGTTAAAATAAAGGTAAAACAATAAATGAAATAAATAGTGCACAGCTACACACTGCATGTCCACTCGTGTATACTATCCAACCACACTGCTTTTGAGAGAGATCAGACTCTCCTTGAATGAAGTAGCTGAAACTAAGAATCTGAATATGTGTATCCCCTCAATCAAGCCAGAAGAATATGAGAACAGGATGCATAATACGAGTTTCATCGGGCAGTGGAATGATGCAGTACCTTAATGCAGTAGATAGTGTCCATCCCAAATGGCAGCATATCCCCTATGGGCTCTGGACAAAAGTTGTACACTATAAAGGGAATAGGGTGCCATTTGAGATGAAAACATAGATTCAAGATGCGATAAGTCCTTGTGGTTATGAAACCGTTGAGTCATGTCAGTGCATTCATCAAGAACAGTCTTCCATCCAGAGGTATCCAGGGCCAGAAGGCAGGAGTACATGTTATATAAAAGGAGTTGAGTGGGCTGCGAGTAGAGCCCTCTCGCAACCAACCTACACAAGAATATTTGTTATATTTTCTATATTACACAGGATATAAAAGTGTATGGGTAATGGTAACAGCTGTATGAAGAGTAGCAGCTGTGTAAAAAATACAAGTTCAGAGCCATATTCTATTCACAGTATTATTTGATTTTTCACTAAACATGGCCCAGTCTGGGTTGAGGCAGCTGCCCTCTTGTTCGCTTCATTAAAATGAGTTCTCCCTTCCCACTGGGAGAAGTAGCTATAAGATATTTATTCATGTGTAATTTGTCACTGCACACACAGCAGGCGTACACACACACACAATTACTCTCATTGAGCTATGGCTGCCTAGCAGCAGCAGGCTGAGAAACCTCTTCCTCACCCACCCACTCCTCTCCTTGTTACCTGTGCTGGGCTGTATTGTTCAGTCAGTCAGCAGCCCTGGGTTCGTTAACACAGAGGAGATAAGTAGGCTGCAGAATGGAGAAGACTCTAGGGGTCATTAATAGCAAACAAACAAACTGGTCAGATGCATGCAGACATGAGTCAGCATTATGTTGAACGCTTTAAAGGCCCCATCTGTCATTTCAATAGCATGACTGTTTTTGGATGCAGAGTTTTAGATTAGCAAGAAACTGGTGCTGCAAATGGTCAGAGTATAGGAAAAATATAAAGATCAAGGTTAAAATAAAAACCTTCACAATAGCTTCTTAGTTACATAACTCAGTGATAAACAGCAGGTTTCTGTGGACTAGAACCCCAGTGAAGACGTGTGTGCCCTGTTTGAATGTATACATAATTACATTTACACAAATAAGACATGGTTAGGAATAGGACAGACCACCTGCAAATCATTACCTAGCGAGTCCCCATGCATCTCATTGTTACAGCTAGGTCAACACTTCAAGAACACAGAGTATATACACGTCATAGATAAAGACCAAAAAGTGACTATAGATTACCTCTAGAAAGACTGCAGTTACGTCCCAAATGGCTCGTATTCCTTTTATAGTGCAGTACTTTTGACCAGGGCCCATATCAAAAATAGTGCACTTATACAGGGAATAGGGTGCCATTTGGGACACACATTGCCTCTTGTTTTCTGATTAAAAAAAATTAAACAGTATGGTTGAACCTCCTGACCACACAAATATGATGTGGGTCATAGATTGCGGCCCTAACCAATAATGGATAACTGATGAGTTGTTTCCATGGAGACAGATTCCAAACAGACAAGGAGCAATGGGGAATTCCTGGTTCACGCACAGTAGTCAGTTCAGATAGAAATAGAACAGACATGCATTTCTGACAGAGTACAAGGAATCATGTCAGCTCTATTCATTACATTTCTACTGCATCTGCAACATTTCATATGTTACTGTTTACTTCTTCCTGAGCAAACACGTCCCTGCTTAACTTCAACTGAAAATAAAAGGCTGAGTCTTAATCTACAGAACATAAACTTCCTGTGAATCACTACTAGTGTTCAAAGTTACCCTTGAATGACTTAGGTACATGAAGGCTTGAAAAGGTACATGAAGGCTTGAGTACATAGAGATTATTCCCATGTAATTCTATGGTACAGTACCCCCCTGAAACTATGAGCAATGAAAATATTGGTCATTGAACTTAGCGGATACAGTCCAGTCAGCCAGCCTTCACTAGAAATCACAACCACCTGTCCAGTCTCTCACTGGGCAACAGGGATTTACTGTCACCATGACAACACACTCGACAGACCTACACAACATCAGGCATGTTCAAGCTGATAAACAGCTTCCATCCATCCATCCATCCATCCATCCATAGTCAGTAGAAGTTGTTATTATATAATCTATTATTTCTGTATAGCTGTACACAGTCACTTTGTCATAGGGATGACAAAGCAGGGGAGAGAATAAAAAATAAAAAAAGTGGACAAAGACAGATTTTTAAAAGGTTTGTAAAAATGTATTTGCGGTTTATGAAAGTATATCAACAAGTCCATGTAACCTGAGATGTTCGTAGATTCTTACACAGGAGAAGCTCTAAACAAACCAGCTAGAAATATCTAGGTCCGGCCGGCTGCATTAGTTGTTCCCCAGGCCAAAGATCCTCAGACAACGGGTCCTTTCATGTCTTGTAAATCAACATTTTTTGGGATTACAGATGTAAACAGAGGGTGCCGGGCTGATTTATTTAGGCTTGGGGACATCATTAAGATATGTGGAGGGAGTCTGTTACGTAGGTCTAACAAAAGAAAACCCCTACCTTACCTACTGCCCAACCTCTACAAATAGCTCCCCTATAGATTAACTATTGGCTATACAATTATTAGCTCCTTTGCATTGAAACAAAACCACACCTGTCTGATGTGATTTTAGAACTAAAGAGTGGTGAAACAACTATCTCTGTACAAATATTGACAAACGCAATTGAAATACATTATTTGAGCAACAAATATAACAAACAGCACCTGCAGAAATGTATGGGAACCGTATGCAGTTACGATGTTACATTTTATTCAAAACAATACCACATTCGCTCCAGAAACAATCATTATTATTACTAATAACATAACAAGAAGCACCCCGATGATGTTTCTGTCCTGACTACCACCTAGTGGGAATGGCAGGTGCAAACGTTTCTTGCTCGGTACAGCAGGGCCGTAAATAATACAGTGCCTTTGGAAAGTATTCAGACCCCTTGACCTTTTGTTACAACCTTATTCTAAAATGGATTTAAAAAAAAAGAATTATCCTCAGTAATCTACACACAATACCCCATAATGACAAAACAAAAACAAGTTACATTTTTGCAAAGTTATTAAATATAAAAAAAAGAAATACTTTATTTACATAAGTATTCAGACTCCTTGCTATCAGACACAAAATTAAGCTTCAGGAGCATCCTGTTTCCATTGATCATCCTTGAGATGTTTCTACAACTTGATTGGAGTCCACCTGTGGTCAATTCAAATGATTGGACATGATTTGGAAAGGCAAACACCTGTCAATATAAGGTCCCACAGTTGCCAGTGCATGTCAGAGCAAAAACCAAGCCATGAGGTCTAAGGAATTGTCCGCAGCGCACCGAAACAGGATTGTGTTGAAGCACAGATCTGGGGAAGTGTACCAAAACATTTCTGCAGCATTGAAGGTCCCCAAGAACATAGTGGCCTCCATCATTCTTAAATGGTAGATGTTTGGAACCACCAAGACTCATGCTAGAGCTGAACGCCTGGCAAAACTGAGCAATCAGGGGAGATGGGCCTTGGTCAAGGATAGATAGAGCTCCTCTGTGGAGATGGGAGAACCTTCCAGAAGGACAACCATCTGAAATATTTGGCCTGAATGCCAAGAGTCACATCTGGAGGAAACCTGGCACCATCGATACGGTCAAGCATGGTGGTGGCGGAATCATGCTGTGGGGATGTTTTTCAGAGGCAGGGAGACTCGTCAGGATTGGGGAAAAAATGAACGGAGCAAAGTACAGAAAAATCCTTGATGAAAACCTGCTCCAGAGTGCTCAGGACCTCAGACTGGGGCAAAGGTTCACCTTCCAACAGGACAATGACACTAAGCACACAGCCAAGACAATGCAGGAGGGGCTTCGGGACAAGTCTCAATGTCATTGAGTGGCCCAGCCAGAGCCCGGACTTGAACCCGATCGAACATCTCTGGAGAGACCTGAAAATAGCTGTGCAGCAACGCTCTCCATCCAACCTGACAGAGCTTGAGAGGATCTGCAGAGAATAATGGGAGAAACTCTCCATATATAGGTGTGCCAAGCTTGTAGCATCATACCTAAGAAGATTTGATGCTGTAATTGCTGCCAGATGCTTCAACAAAGTACTGAGTAAAAGGGTCTGAATACCTATGTAAATGTGATATTTAGAATAAGTTAACAAAAAATTGGAAACCTGTTTTTGCTTTGTCATTATGGGGTATTATGCGTAGATTGATGAGAGAAAAAACAATTTAATCAATTTTAGAAAAACTCTAACGTAAGAAAATATGGAAAAAGTCAAGGGGTCTGAATACTTTCTGAAGGCACTGTATATAGTTCATTCCATCCAAACTGCATGGAAAAGTTAGAGGTTTTAAAGTCCCCAAAGAGTCATAATTTAGTCCATGTCAAAGCAGTCATGCATTGCCACAAGAGAAGATAGTTAATACAGAAAACAGTGGCATTGACAGTCAGAAGTACCTGACATAAATGGCAAGGCCTGCAGGTAGGTAGGAAGGAAAGCTACTTATTCAAGGAGAAACAGTCCATATGTGCAGAGGTGGTCTGGTCCTTTCAATACCAGTCAGAATCCATCCCAGTGTCCACAAAAACTCACTGCAGATTGGGAAAGGAATATGAACTGCTTGGTGATCAGATGAGCTAATCCTCGTCCCCTCCATGTGGTTCCACTTAGATTTGGTCATCTTCAATGCAGCCAAATTCCCCATCATTCACCCTGAAATGTGCACTTGCTCACTCACCTCAATTGAATTAAAAAACATTTGATTTAAGCACAGGCTACAGGGGTTTACAGACTTTCCACCATATGTCTTACAGCATTTTGGATTTGAGAAAATGTTCGTATCAGGTGAAAGTACAGAACGTCACCTCTAATTTGAGCGTACTTTCATATTTATCTGATTTACTGAAAATAGAAAATAACTGAGTAGATAAGATGTTTCTGAACACTTCTAAATCAATCCTGATAATGCCACGATTAAGAAAAAACAACAATCATGAATAATGATGAGTGAGAAAGTTAGAGGCTAAAACAAAGCATGTCAAACTCTCACCATTCCCAATAATGGGTGACAAACATTTTTTGGGGGGTATGATCTTTGACCCTCATCATTCATTCCTAATCATGGTATAATCATGGTAGAATCCACATGAATGTAGAAGTGTTCACAAACGTAATCTATTCTTGCAATAAAAGTGAGTCAAACAAAATACATTATTCACCAATCACTTCCTATTGGACAACATGTAATCTGAAAACACCAGAACAGGCTGTAAATGCATCCAACAAGTTTGTAAAGTCACAAGCTTGATGTAGTCATAGTGTACAAGGAATATTGGAATACTGTCACCTGCTCTCAAATAAAAATAGCTGGAGTATAGAGCCACATATAAAAATAGTATTTGGACAGTGTAAGTGAGAAGTGCACACCTTGGGGGAGGGAGCAAGGCAGAGAATGGGACCACTGGAGTCTCACTGGAGGTTCTTCAGCTTCTCTATCCCAGTTGCTTTGGCCTCTTGCTGATGCTGCTTCTGTTTCTTCAGGTGGCGGTAGGCTTGCACCACCCGCTGCCTCTCCTCCTCCATCATCCTCTGCCTGGCCATGGATGGCTTGGCTGTGGAGAACTGGGTCTGGCCCAGCAGAGAGTTCAGCAGGAGACCCTTACACACACCCTGGAAGAGAGAGAGAAGGACTAACATTATTTAATAGTCTAGAGCCATTCATCTGAGCCTGTATTCACAAAGCGTCTAAAGGTAGGAGTGCTGATCATCCATGGAATTATTGCAAAAGTGTGGTATGCAGCTTTTGTGCTACTCCATAAGGACGGGGATAGTAGTGATCTTGAGAATGATCTACCCATTTCCAGGCTCCCTTGTCTTGCGAAAATATTAGAACCATTGGTCAGTCAATCTCACGTGACTTGGGAAATGGTAGTCAGTGTTTTTCTTTTTGGCAAATCAAATAAATAAATTATTGCTGCCTTATTAGCCAAGAAATCATTAGGGGCTGACCCGTGTTTGTGTAAGTATGCATTGCCCCTCATTGCTGGCACAATAGCACACTATCAGGAAATATCAGGAAGTGTCGAAAGCAGCTTTTGTGATAACACTCCATAAGGGCGGGGATAGTGGTGATCTCGATAATTATTGACCCATTTCCAGGCTCCCTTGTCTTGCGAAATTACTACAATCATTGGTCAACAAACCAAGTTATTTTCTATGTTATTCAATCCGGATTCAGACCCAAACATAGCACCACTTCGCCTACCATGCTCGTTGTAAATGATATTACAAATGACTTAGTTAGAAAGAATTGTGCTGCCATGTTTGTAGACTAAAGCTTGATACTGTAGACCATGTTATTCTGTTGAATAAGCTGTCCTCCATAGCATTGGGTACTGATACTTGCCAATGGTTTCATAATTATCTCAATGTCAGAACTCAGGCCATCAAAGTAGATGGGGTCATATCTGAGAGCTTTGAGTTACATAATGATTATTATAATTTTTTATTTAACTAGGCAAGTCAGTTAAGAACAAATTCTTATTTACAATGACGGCCTACCCCAGCCAAACCCGGACAATGCTGGGCCAATTATGGGACTCCCAATCATGATGCAGCATGGATTCGAACCAGGGATTGCAGTGACGCCTCTTGCACTGAGATACAGTGCCTTAGACCACTGCGCCACTCTGAAGCCAACATAAAGAGGTGGCCCAAGGTTCGATACTCAGCCCATTACTGTTTACAATCTATACTGAACAAAAATATAACTGCAACATGTAAAGTGTTGGTCCCATGATTCATGAGCTGAAATAAAATGTTACACACAAAAAGCTTATTTCTCTCATATTGTGTCCACACATTTGTTTACATCCCTGTTTGTGTGCGTTTCTCCTTTGCCAAGGTAATCCATCCACCTGACAGGTGCGGCATATCAAGAAGCTGATTAAACAGAATGATCATTACACAGGTGCACCTTGTGCTGGGGACAATAAAAGGCCATTAAAATGAGCAATTTTGTCACACAATGCCACAGATGTCTCAAGTTGAGGGAGTGTGCAACTGGCATGCTGACTGCAGGAATGTCCACCAGAGCTGTTGCCAGAGAATTTAATATTAATTTATCTACGATAAGCCATCTCCGTCATTTTAGAGAATTTGGCAGTACATCCAACCGGCCTTACAACCGCAGACCTGGTGTAACCACGCCAGCCCAGGACCTCCACATCTGGCTTCTTTATCTGCCAGATCGTCTGAGACCAGCCACCTGGACACCTGATGAATATTTTGGTCTATAATAAATTCCTTTTGTGTGATAAAACTCATTCTGATTGGTGGGCATATGCTCTCTAAGGCCCACCATGGCTGCGCCCCTGCCCAGTCATGTGAAATCCATAGATTAGGGCCTAATTAATTCATTTCAATAAATAAATTGGTAATGCTGTAAAATATATATATTTCATTTGTGTTTTATTCCATTGTTCCATCAGTTGGCCAAGCCTTTTCACATTTGAAGTCTGACTGCCAAGCATTGCAGAGGTTATTATTGGATCTAAACTTAATGCTAAATGCAAAACATGCTTTTTTCTAGGTCCCATAACCCACATTTAAATAACATGTGTAAATTACTAGTTTGAACAGTACACACATTGAGCAAGTTCCTTCCTACAAATATTTTGGTATCTGGCTTGATGACAAAACTGTAATTTAAAAAAACATGTCAATGAGCTGATAAAGTTCATGTTTAAGGTTGTGTTCTCTTACAGAAACAAAGCATGTCTGACTTCTGTTAATAGGAAGGAAGTTGTTCAGGCCACTTTTATGTCTATTATAGTTTCTGGGGATATTATCTATATGCATGCAGCATAATCTACACTTAAACTACTAGATGCTGTTTTCCATTGTGCCCTTATGTTTATTACTGGTGATGGTTATAGAACTCACCATTGTCTTTTGTATCAAAAAGTGGGTTGGGCCTCTTTGTATGTAAGGAGAGTAAGCCTAAGACTGGGTTTGGTCATTTGTAAGTCTAAATTGAATTAACGATGATCGATACAAAATTTCTCCATGAGGGCTTTGTAGATAAACCAAGCACGGGACTGGGTTTGGCCCCGTCGTTCTCCACAAATTTGGGTAAAGCTGCATTTATTTTTTTTGCGCCCTTTATGTGGAATAACTTACAGGACTCACTGAAATGAGATCTTCTGGTCCATTCAGAGTAATGATCGGCGACCTCAATGTTGATAAATGTGTCCATTTCTTAATAGATTTGTAATTTTATGTACAATATTTATGCAGGGTTCATCTGTAAAAGAGACCTGTGTCTCAGTACGACTTCTCGGTCAAAATAAAAGGTGAAATATATTTTTTTACATCTTATTCATTAGGATCCAAAAAGGCAAAACTGATCCTAGATCAGCACTACTCTAAGATGCCAGAGTGGTGTACTATGACGTGAGATAGAGGAGTTAGCGAGCTAACACTGGTCAACTCAGAGTTCAACTCGGGATAACCGGTGACACTAAAGTGGCTCACCTTTTAACCAGGCAACGAATCTGTCAGAATTAACCGTCTCCGGGGCAGTCTAAGTCAGGGCTAACTCCACTTACCCTGAATTTTTTTGTTGTTGTTGAATTATTTAAACTTTTTTTATTAATTTAACAAGGCAAGTCAGTTAAGAACACAGTCTTATTTACAATCACAGCCTATATCAGCCAACCCTGGGCACCGCTGGGCCAATTGTGGGCCACCCTATGGGACTCCCAATTACGGCCGGATGTAGCGACGCCTCCAGCACCGAGATGCAGTGCATTAGACCGCTGCGCCACTGGGGTGCCCAGTACCTGAGCTGTGAGTTGAGGAACAATTAAATCTGTTTCTCTCCCTCTCGTCATCATCCTCTTCATTTGAGGAGAAGACTAATTAAACATTTTATTAATTTAAAAAAAGGTCATTAAAATACGTATCACATTATACATTTAGTAATGACAAGATGCACTTGAAACGTCACGCAAAGTAAACCTTTTGTATGACTTTTGTTTGACTTAGCCTTGTGCGGCATGAGCACACAGTAACAAGCTCGGCTTGAGCAGGCGACAGGTGCACGATCAATATCCACCTTCATAACATGGATAAAGCCTGAGCTGGAATGTTTAGCTAACCAATGCAGGCTAGCTTCAGCAAATCCTGAGTAATCTAGCTTGCATCGTAGTATACCTCTCTGGGGAGTGATATCATTAAAATGAGGATAGCTCTTTTTACGTACTCACATGTACACACACTTACCTGGGGCTTGATCAGTGCCTTCCTGGGCTTGATACTCAGAGTCGGCGGTGCCATGGCAACTTCTCCAAAGGCAACTTCATCTAAAAGTTAAGGGATAGAGAATAAGATGGTGGCAGCATGTACAGTGCCTTGCGAAAGTATTCGGCCCCCTTGAACTTTGCGACCTTTTGCCACATTTCAGGCTTCAAACATAAAGATATAAAACTGTATTTGTTTGTGAAGAATCAACAACAAGTGGGACACAATCATGAAGTGGAACGACATTTATTGGATATTTCAAACTTTTTTAACAAATCAAAAACTGAAAAATTGGGCATGCAAAATTATTCAGCCCCTTTACTTTCAGTGCAGCAAACTCTCTCCAGAAGTTCAGTGAGGATCTCTGAATGATCCAATCCTAAATGACTAATGATGATAAATACAATCCACCTGTGTGTAATCAAGTCTCCGTATAAATGCACCTGCACTGTGATAGTCTCAGAGGTCCGTTAAAAGCGCAGAGAGCATCATGAAGAACAAGGAACACTCCAGGCAGGTCCGAGATACTGTTGTGAAGAAGTTTAAAGCCGGATTTGGATACAAAAAGATTCCCCAAGCTTTAAACATCCCAAGGAGCACTGTGCAAGCGATAATATTGAAATGGAAGGAGTATCAGACCACTGCAAATCTACCAAGACCTGGCCGTCCCTCTAAACTTTCAGCTCATACAAGGAGAAGACTGATCAGAGATGCAGCCAAGAGGCCCATGATCACTCTGGATGAACTGCAGAGATCTACAGCTGAGGTGGGAGACTCTGTCCATAGGACAACAATCAGTCGTATATTGCACAAATCTGGCCTTTATGGAAGAGTGGCAAGAAGAAAGCCATTTCTTAAAGATATCTATAAAAAGTGTCGTTTAAAGTTTGCCACAAGCCACACCAAACATGTGGAAGAAGGTGCTCTGGTCAGATGAAACCAAAATTGAACTTTTTGGCAACAATGCAAAACGTTATGTTTGGCGTAAAAGCAACACAGCTCATCACCCTGAACACACTGTCAAACATGGTGGTGGCAGCATCATGGTTTGGGCCTGCTTTTCTTCAGCAGGGACAGAGAAGATGGTTCAAATTGATGGGAAGATGGATGGAGCCAAATACAGGACCATTCTGGAAGAAAACCTGATGGAGTCTGCAAAAGACCTGAGACTGGGACGAAGATTTGTCTTCCAACAAGACAATGATCCAAAACATAAAGCAAAATCTACAATGGAATGGTTCAAAAATAAACATATCCAGGTGTTAGAATGGCCAAGTCAAAGTCCAGACCTGAATCCAATCGAGAATCTGTGGAAAGAACTGAAAACTGCTGTTCACAAATGCTCTCCATCCAACCTCACTGAGCTCGAGCTGTTTTGCAAGGAGGAATGGGAAAAAATTTCAGTCTCTCGATGTGCAAAACTGATAGAGACATACCCCAAGCGACTTACAGCTGTAATCGCAGCAAAAGGTGGCGCTACAAAGTATTAACTTAAGGGGGCTGAATAATTTTGCACGACCAATTTTTCCGTTTTTGATTTGTTAAAAAAGTTTGAAATATCCAATAAATGTCGTTCCACTTCATGATTGTGTCCCACTTGTTGTTGATTCTTCACAAACAAATACAGTTTTATATCTTTATGTTTGAAGCCTGAAATGTGGCAAAAGGTCGCAAAGTTCAAGGGGGCCGAATACTTTCGCAAGGCACTGTATACATCTCTAATTACCTGATATACAGCATGCTCTGCTGAAAATCCATACATACCTATGAACATGTCGTTTTCTGCCTTCTCTTCCCGCCTGTCCAGTTTCTTTTTATGTAGCCTGTCCAGCCGGCTTTTATCATATCTGCAGTCACACAGGAGAGGACAAACAATTAAGGATGGAATGAGACCACTACATTTTAGACTAAATACAAAGGCTTAATTTCAAATCACCCCTAACCCCTCCTCCCTAGACACTACTGTAGATCTGAAGGGGTTGGACAGTTTGTCAACTTTATTATCACATGGGGGCAAATTAACATGGTCATCACGCTGTAGAAAGCAGGTAACATCACACTCAACCTTAAACGTAGTCTATGTTTGATGCGTTAAACTAATGATTCCATTGATATTTATTTTTTTGAGATCCCAGGGGGGCTTTGACAGTCTATTGTAAATCAGTCCGATAGTACCCTTGACAGTATTTCAATCTGAAAGAAAGTTATGGTTTGAAGTGACAAATGCATTAGAAAGGCATTGGGAAGTTCAAAAGATCAGGCAATAATTTTGTATGATCTTCTGTGCAGAAAAAGAACAGATGTTATTTTTTTCTAAGATGTTATTTTTTTCTCCAGTCTGATGTAGTGCCTGGTCTTGTTTACTCTGTTCTAATGAGTCCTGCCCGGATTGTGGGCATGGTAGTGGGAAACAGAAGACACATACATGTTCCTTAGAGTCTCAACTTTCAGTGATGTAGCTTAAACCGTTCAATAGATAGAGCCACGTGTCCGAAGAAAAAATAAGCTGCTGTTTATTACAACTGCATCTAGCTGCTACTGACGTAACCCCGGTTCTATGAACCAAAGCATTTCCCCCCCTTCTATTTCAGCGTTTCTCTTGCGACCCCTAGTTTGGGAAACGCTGCGTTAAACCAATAAACAACAAAGTCCAAAAAGGTTTAAACAAAAGTGTAGGCCTATGTGAAAGGCGGGGCTAGGGGTTGGGTTGGAATTGAGGGACAGAATGTTTGTCTGGCTCCACTCACTCTTTCTTCTTGTCAGACTTGCATTTCCCGGTGCCAGCAGGTTTCTCCTGCTCCTCTAGCTCCCTCTCCGGCCGTCTCTCTATCTGGTTCTTGGTGAGGAAGAGGACGTGCTGCGCCTCATTGCCCATCCTTCGCAGGTACGTCTTCTCACTCTCCTTCTTCTTTCTACGGAAGTGTGGAACAGGGATATCTACGATTGTAGCATCCCCTGGCTTGGGTTTGGGAGCAAGGGCGATGGCATCAGCTAATGGGATCCAAGTAAAGAATATAAAGAAAAGGACAGAAAATGAGGAGTACTGGAAGACAGAGCTTCAATTAAACTTTTAAGAAAGGCAAGTCAGTTTTTACAAGTATCAAATACCTTCGCTAATACTACAGGCATTCATGTATAGGCCTAATCAAGGACTTAGAACAATATTAAAAGGTTAGAATTCCATGATGACTGACCTTTCCTCATCTTTTTGGCCTTGCTGGGCCCCATCTTCATCCTCTCCTTGCTTTTCATAATCTCTCGAAGGCGGAAGGGAATCTGCTCAAGATGATCCTTCTGTCTGGGCTTGCCATCTCGTTTAGGCTTCTTGCTAGAGGGGCAATTAATTTATGGAAAAAGAAAGACATTTATTTACTCTAAGTAAAATCATGTGTAAACAAGAAGTCATCACAATATTTGGTCACATGGTCATGCATTGAATGTGCACTATGAGCGGCATGTGCATCAGACGCATGTGCATGGACCATAACTGGTTTGGCGTTTAACAAAGTGCTCAAAATATTTGATATATTTTTGAGAAATAGAAGCTTGAGCATACAGAGAAAAGTTTGTCAGCACTCTAGCAACATCTTCACTTTGGCGAGTTATGAAAGTATTTTAACTTTAGCCGTCACATGGTGGCCCTGGGCCCGGTTTGCCAAAAGCATCTCAAAGCTAAATTAAACTTTAGAAACTTAGTAGGAGCATCGTTAAATCTCCCAAATCCATCATTACTAAAACTGCACATTATTTAACGGCTGCCTCAGACCACTTGTAGAACAGCTACTGTTAGTGCGTCGTTAGAAGGGCAAAAAAGCATCTATGGTCACTTTATACACAGAAGATCTCAGCTGAACATATAGATAAGCAACTTCATTCTCTCTGTGACCGCTGATAACTCCAAAACGAAGTTGACTACAAATACAAAGTTGCCAATGTCTTTGCAATTGTTACAAACAAGCAAATGATAAAATGATGCTTCAAATGAAAACCGAGATGACCTTGTCCTATCGTGCTCTAGCGACTTGTGGCAGGCCAGGCACATGCACACTGACTTCGGTCGCCAGTTGTAAAGTGTTTCCTCTGACACATTGGTGCGCCTGGCTTCCGGGTAAAGCGAGCAGCGCAGCTTGGCAGGGTCATGTTTCAGAGGACGCATGGCTCTCAATCTTTGCCTCTCCTGAGTCCGTACGGGAGTTGCAGAGATGGGACAAGACTAACTACCAATTGATATCACAAAATTGGGGAGAAAAAAAAGGGGTAAAAAGTACCCCCCAAAAGAAATCTGTCTGTTTAAGCTAGAGACAACTGTGTCCGCCGATATCGCCCTTCCAAATCAAATTTTATTTGTCACATACACATGGATAGCAGATGTTAATGCGAGTGTAGCGAAATGCTTGTGCTTCCACATCTGCAGTGAAAGGTGGCAGAGCTAGAGTGGTGTTTGTCAGACCATGAGACAAATCTGAAAATTGGTCTTCTCACAAAATCGTATGAAGCATCTGAACAGTTTGGCCTACAAACTATTAACACCACTCTATTGAAATTTGACTCTCACGAACACAATGGTGTTCTGTTTTGCTTACAAGACTCATCTGAAGGTCTCCAGTACCAGTGTTTATTTTTTTTTTTAAGATTTAAAAAAAATAAGGTATACTGTAACAGTCAAAGGTTTGGACACACCTACTCATTCAAGGGTTTCTCTTTTTACTATTTTCTACATTGTAGAAATAACACACATCATGTAGTAACCCAATTGTTTTTAAACAAATCAAAATATATTTTATATATTCCTCAAAGATTCTTCAAAGTAGCCACCCTTTGTCTTGATGACAGCTTTATACTCTCTTGGCATTCTCTCAACCAGCTCCACGTGGAATGCTTTTCCAACAGTCTTGAAGGAGTTCCCTCATATGCTGAGCACTTGTTGGCCGATTTCCTCTTCACTCTGCGGTCCAACTCATCCCAAACCATTTTAATTGTGTTGAGGTCAGATGTTTGTGGAGGCCAGGTGCAGCACTCCATCACTCTCCTTCTTGGTCAAATAGCCCTTACACAGCCTGGAGGTGTTGGGTCATTGTCCTGTTGAAAAACAGTGATAGTCCCACTAAGTGCAAAACAGATAGGATGGCGAATCGCTGCAGAATGCTGGTTAAGTGTGCCTTGAATTCTAAATAAAATCACAGACAGTGTCACAAGCAAAGCACCTCCACACCACCTCCTCCATGCTTCACGGTGGGAACCACACATGCAAAGATCCGTTCACCTACTCTGCGTCTCACAGAGACATAGAGGTTTGAACCAAAAATCTCAAATTTGGACTCATCAGACCAAAGGGCAGATTTCCACTGGTCTAATGTTCATTAATCGTTGTTTGTCCCAAGCAAGTCTCTTCTTCTTATTGGTGTCTTTTAGTGGTGGTTTATTTGCAGCAATTCGACCATGAAGGCCTGTTCAGTCTCCTCTGAACAGTTGATGTTGAGCTGTTTCTGTTACTTGAAACATGTAGCATTTATTTGGGCTGCAATCTGAGATGCAGTTAACTCTAATGAACTTATCCTCTGCAGCAGAAGTAACTCTGGGTCTTCCTTTCCTGTGGCAGTCCTCATGAGAGCCAGTTTAATCATAGCGCTTGATGGTTTTTGCAACTGCACTTGAAGTAAATTTCAAAGTTCTTGACATTTTCCTGATTGACTGACCTTCATGTCTTAAAGTAATGATGGACTGTTGTTTCTCTTTGCTTATTTTAGCTGTTCTTTCCATAATATGGACTTTGTCTTTTACCAAATAGGACTATCTTCTGTATACCACCCCTACCTTGTCACAACACAACTGATTGGCTCAAACGCATTAAGGAAAGAAATTCCACAAATGAACAAGGCACATTGAAATGCATTCCAGGTGACTACCCCATGAAGCTGGTTGAGATAATGCCAAAAGTGTGCAACGATGTCATCAAACCAAAGGGTGGCTACTTTGAAGAATCTCAAATATATTTTGATTTGTTTAACCCTTTTTTGGTTACAACATGATTCCATGTGTGTGATTTCAGGGTTTTGATGTCTTACAATGTAGAAAAGAGTAAAAAGAAAATAAAAACCCTGGAATGAGTAGGTGTGTCCAAACTTTTGACTGTAGCTCTGTCTATTAATCTGAGAGTGGTTACATTTCTCCAGGCCCATCACTCAGCTTTTTACCAAAACAGAGACGGGGCGACCGTTGTTATTGTTTCATCTGTGGATTATCAAGACATTAAAGTGTCACCAACAAAACGTTTAACATTAGGCCTATGCGGCATATGGCCTTTTCCAGTAGTTTTCCAGAAACATAGCATGCCATTCCATGAGCGCAGCATTTATTTTTCAACAGGAATTAATAAACCCAATCAGCCCTCCATGACAAAATCATAAACAGAGTAGGGCTGCGTAATAAATCCATAGCTTTGGGGTTATGCACAGGTAAAACCATTCAGCTATTCTATACTTCCACATTTCCAAGTTCTATTCTTGAAGATCAAGGCAGTATAACATTTATTGGAATTCTGATACATCTTTACATTAAAAACCAAGTCTAATTTAATCGTACTTTATATGTAGAAAGCAATGGGTTAGAAGAAGCCTACATAACCAACCCATAAAGTAAAATGTAACATCCATATATGGCCAGCTATATAAACTTTAACATTGATTTATCCTGCAATAGATGTGGTTCAATTGGTAACATACAGTTTTGTCTTCTTCTAATGCCTCTTAAAGGGAAAGTAATCTAAAAGTAACTGAATGTAATCAGATTACGTTACTGAGTTTGGGTAATCCAAAAGTTACATTGATTACAATTTGACAGGTAACTAGCAACTAACGGATTACATTTATAAAGTAACCTACCCAACCCTGTGTGTGTGAGTGATATATATATATATATAAAAAGTGGTGACGGAGTAGGCATGCTGCTGACTAGATGCTGAAAATGGGGCTTGCCTCCGACTGGCAGCTGTAGTGTCGCCGGATGAGGAAAACCGCACTAGTGAAAACGGCCCGGTGAATGAGGCGATTGGCAAGAAAGCGGTCGCTTGGGGTGCGACCATTCTGGACTGGAGGGACCCCGGCCTCCTGAGTGCTCATTGCTAACTGGGTAACTAACTCTCAAGATAGCTAGCATGCTAACTTAGATAGCTAGCAAGCCTGTAGGACAAAGAAGAGCGAACCAGCTGGTCAGCGTTACCTTGGATATTGCCCAGTCGTAGCACCTTGTTTAAATGCCTCTGCGGGTTTCGTCTGTTTATTTTTCCCCATGATGTTCTTGTTATTGGTGCTTAACTAGCGCGGATTCCTTCGAAACAACAACCCACGTGGGCTAACGTTGAGAAATTCTTCTTCTTTGGAGTTAAACTGCAGTTGGCATCAAATATGTTGCATTACCGCCCCCAACTGGACTATAATATAAATCCATTGTACATGAGATACAAAAGGGGAAAAATAAAAACTTTCCAACTAACCCTACACTCGTTAAAAATCCACTACCCCATTCCAATACTTTGACCCTATTGCTCATGCACCATGCCAACGGCCTGGAAGGATGAGATACTCAACACACCCTCTAACTCTTCTGAAGTCAAATCTCATATACCCACTGCCGGCCCGCCTGTGGCGGCAGATAGCCTTTTCTAAGCTAAACTGACGCACTTCCAACAACACACATAATTCTGCCCAAAACAATGACAATTTCTCTCAACCAGTGGCATATGGGGTTTTTAGGTGAGCGCTGATGCCGCCCTTTGATAAGCAGTGCCCAAATTGTCAAAGGCAGGGGCGCAAAATATTTTGCTTGTCCATTCCCAGCACGCCTCTCCAGGGTGCTGTTGGTGAGATGCATCTTTGAAGCGCTCCACCAACGTTCTATCCAGAAAATTCTCTAACAAAAATGTAGAACATATAGGATATGGTAAAAAAAAATTGTATGTGGCCTTTTCTGTAGCCTACAGCCTGGAGGTAAAATGTCTGACAATGTAATGAGATGGACACTTTTTACATCATGCAGGTTTCTCTGATCAAATAGCCTAACCTGACTAATGAGCTGCCATGTTAACAAACAACATATCCTAAAAACAGGACAGGTCAAAGTAAAATGGACAATATGGAATGGACAGTCACAACTGTTGTCCAGGAGTTTCACCCCATTGTCATGATCAGTGGTTTCAAGTTTGTATCCATCAATTTTTGACAAGCTGATCATAGCGAAAAATAAAATACTTCTGCATTTCCCACTGTGTAAACACATTGCAAATAGCCTCGCAATAACTCCTGATAAAGTTGGTTAGCTGATATTCAAAGGTTAAATAGCCACAAATGGATTAGTCACAGGAATCAAGACTATTAAATCTATTTTCTGTGATTTACATTTCTGCGGTACAGTTGATAACCATTGCTATGAACTCTAAGAATCCAACATTACTGAAGCATATACAGTGGGGCAAAAAAGTATTTAGTCAGCCCCCAATTGTGCAAGTTCTCCCACTTAATGAGAGGCCTGTAATTTTCATCATAGGTACACTTCAACTATGACAGACAAAATGAGAAGAAAAAAATCCAGAAAATCACATTGTAGGATTTTTTATGAATTTATTTGCAAATTATGGTGGAAAATAAGTATTTGGTCACCTACAAACAAGCAAGATTTGAGAGGCTCCTCTGTCCTCCACTCGTTACCTGTATTAATGGCACCTGTTTGAACTTGTTATCAGTATAAAAGACACCTATCCACAACCTCAAACAGTCACACTCCAAACTCCACTATGGCCAAGACCAAAGAGCTGTCAAAAGACACCAGAAACAAAATTGTAGACCTGCACCAGGCTGGGAAGACTGAATCTGCAATAGGTAAGCAGCTTGGTTTGAAGAAATCAACTGTGGGAGCAATTATTAGGAAATGGAAGACATACAAGCCCACTGATAATCTCCCTCGATCTGGGGCTCCACGCAAGATCTCACCCCGTGGGGTCAAAATAATCACAAGAACGGCGAGCAAAAATCCCAGAACCACACGGGGGGACCTAGTGAATGACCTGCAGAGAGCTGGGACCAAAGTAACAAAGCCTACCATCAGTAACACTACGCCGCCAGGGACTCAAATCCTGCAGTGCCAGACGTGTCCCCCTGCTTAAACCAGTACATGTCCAGGCCCGTCTGAAGTTTGCTAGAGAGCATTTGGATGATCCAGAAGAAGATTGGGAGAATGTCATATGGTCAGAACTTTTTGGTAAAAACTCAACTCGTCGTGTTTGGAGGACAAAGAATGCTGAGTTGCATCCAAAGAACACCATACCTACTGTGAAGCATGGGGGTGGAAACATCATGCTTTGGGGCTGTTTTTCTGAAAAGTGACCAGGACGACTGATCCGTGTAAAGGAAAGAATGAATGGGGCCATGTATCGTGAGATTTTGAGTGAAAACCTCCCATCAGCAAGGGCATTGAAGATGAAACGTGGCTGGGTCTTTCAGCATGACAATGATCCCAAACACACCGCCCGGGCAACGAAGGAGTGGCTTCGTAAGAAGCATTTCAAGGTCCTGGAGTGGCCTAGCCAGTCTCCAGATCTCAACCCCATAGAAAATCTTCGGAGGGAGTTGAAAGTCCGTGTTGCCCAGCAACAGCCCCAAAACATCACTGCTCTAGAGGAGATCTGCATGGAAGAATGGGCCAAAATACCAGCAACAGTGTGAAAACCTTGTGAAGACTTACAGAAAACGTTTGACCTCTGTCATTGCCAACAAAGGGTATATAACAAAGTATTGAGAAACTTTTGTTATTGAACAAATACCTATTTTTCCACCATTTGCAAATACATTCATAAAAAATCCTACAATGTGATTTTCTGGATTTTTTTTCTCATTTTGTCTGTCATAGTGTACCTATGATGAAAATTACAGGGCTCATCTTTTTAAGTGGGAGAACTTGCACAACTGGTGGCTGACTAAATACTTTTTTGCCCCACTGCACATTACATGAGTAATGTAGGGTATGTAAACATTATATAAAGTGGCATTGTTTAAAGTGACTAGTGACATATTTATTACATACATTTTTTTTATTTTTAAAGTGGCTAGAGATTTGAGTCAGTATGTTGGCAGCAGCCACTCAATGTTAGTGATGGCTGTTTAACAGTCTGATGGCCTTAAGATAGAAGCTGTTTTTCAGTCTCTCGGTCCCAGCTGTGATGTACCTGTACTGACCTCACCTTCTGGATGACATCGGGTGGTGTAGGTGTCCTGGAGGGCAGGTAGTTTGCCCTCAGTGATGCGTTGTGCAGACCTCGCTACCCTCTGGAGAGCCTTACAGTTGTGGGTGGAGCTGTTGCCGTACCAGGTGGTGATACAGCCCGACAGGATGCTCTCGATTGGCATGTCAAAGTCTGAGGGAAGTCTATGATCAATGCTTTTTTGTTGTATATTTATACGCACTTATGTATTTAAATTGTACTGTCCTGAAGTTATTAATATAACAATCATACAAATAAACTGGTGTTGACTTTACTTTTTGTCGGTTTGTTAAGTACTGTTAGTCTGGGTGCCAAACAAGGTGGAACATCGGGAACATTGCCTTAATAGACGCATTGTCGACAGTCCAATGCCCTTCTCCACAGCGTTCCTTGGATTAAATTCCAGCCAAAGCACTTGAGATGATTTGGTCTTGCAATTTTGTGGTAAATGGCTAAAGTTTGCAGCAGTGGATATTTAAACTCATCTGAAATGTGGCCCCATAGTCAAACTACGTTTCAGGGTAAGTTGGTAAATTATCATGTTGTAGATTGCTGAACTAGAAAATATTAAGAACTTTTCATACAATCGCTCATAAATAAGTGCATTAAAACACAGGTGAAAACTTAGTTATTTGACAGTTTATTCAAACATTTATTAAAAAAAAAAAAATACATCCTTATCTAATGAGTTGCAGTATGTTTAGACAGGAAAAAAAGGGCACAGGAATGTGTCAATTGTGTTCATGAAGAGGCCATTGGACCGTATGGCCTAGAAAATAAGAAATCCTTCTGTCACAGCAACGTCTTCAGGCTCCATATACTCTTCAGGCCCCATACACACTCAGGTTGTGCAACTGATGTGCAAAGCATTTGACACAATGGTTGTGATATTACTTTTAGTTTTGTGATACTACAGCATCTCCACAAAGCTGGTGTAAAGTTTGGTGCATAAATACTCTATCACAACGGTTGGGCCAAATGCGTTGTACATCAGTTGTACTACTTGAGTGTGTACGGGCAATTCAGATCATCCTAGGATGCCAACATAGCATTCAGCAATTATTTTAGAGGTATTTTCTCCTACACATTTGTTTTCACTCACAAAAAAAGTTAAATGCCATGCTTGTGGGATTAACAGCAGGATAATGCTGAACCTTCACAAAACCCACATTGGGGCTGACTCAGGAGCAGCTACACCACAGTGTCGGCAGGTTCACTCCTCCCTTGTACTTGATTGATCAATTAAGGGTCGTGTTCTTCTGCTCAGACATTGCATTGCTGACGAATGCCAGATCTTACAACGCCTGGATAGGTATTTTACGCATCAACTAACCACATATGTTATAGCAATCTGGTGCGCGACAGCACAGTCGATGATGTAGCACACAACCTTTGGTTGATGCATGTATAGTCTGAGCACGGGAACACAACCAAGGTCACTGAACTCCCCTCACCTAGTCTGACTTAATTGAACACAAATTGAAAGAATATAACAAATGCCAGCAGACACTATGCCCTGCATGGAATGAGTCTGACACCACTGCACCCCTGGGCTAGAGTATCTGGGGCAATACAGTGCCTTAAAGTATTCAGACCCCTTGACTTGATCCACATTTTGTCACGTTACAACTATTCTAAAATGGATTAAATAAATACAAATATTCAGCAATCTACACACAATACAGCATAATGACAGAGCGAAAACAAGTTATTTGAAAGTTTTGCAAATGTAATATTTTATATTTTACGTATTCAGACCCTTTTATGAGACTCGAAAATTGAGACCAGGTACATCCTGTTTCCATTGATCATCCTTGAGATGTTTCTACAACTTGATTGGAGTCCACTTGTGGTAAATTCAATTGATTGGACATGATTTGGAAAGGCCCACAGTTGACAGTGCACGTCGGAGCAAAGGTCGAAGGAATTGTCCGTAGTGTTCCGAGACAGGATTGCGTCGCGGCACAGATCTGGGGAAGCATACCAAAAAATGTCTGCAGCATTGAAGGTTTCCAAGAACACAGTGGCCTCCATCATTCTTCAATGGAAGACCTTTTGGTGGTTCCAGACTCTTCCTAGAGCTAGCCGCCTGGCAAAACAGAGCAATCGGGGGAGAAGGGCCTTGGTCAGGGATAGATAGAGCTCCTCTGTGGAGATGGGAGAACCTTCCAGAAGGACAACCATCTCTGCAGCACTGCTATGTTCCTGTTGTCAACTTCTGATGATTTAATTCAAGATATCGTCTGAATGCTAATTTCACCAATGAGCCAATGATTGACAAGGAAAGAACCCCAACACATCCAGGACCTATATACTAGGCGTGTCAGGGGAAAGCCCAAAACATTTTTTATTTTGGCTCTGTACTCCAGCAGTTTGGATTTGAAATCAAATTATTCATATGAGGCGACAGTACAGAATGTCACCTTTTTATTTGACAATAGTCTATTTTACCATTTAGACTAAAGCACTTTACGCATCTTGTCCCCCACATGTAATGACCACATCAAGCTTGTGGCTACGAACTTGATGTATTTACAGTTTGATTTGGGTCATATCTGCCCAATAGTAACTGAATGGTGAATGTCGTGTCATTTTTGAATCACTTTTTCTTACAGTAAGTGAGAATATTTTTGGGGTTGAAAAGATCTTAATCAATTTGGATGCTGTCATGATCAGAAAAAAACTATCATGAATGAATAATGACGAGTGCGAAAGTTGGAGTCAAAGATGATACACCCCCTCTCGTTTGCCCATGTTTCTTGGAGATCCTGAATGGTTTTGTGATACTCAATTCATCCTGTGGTATTAAGCGCATTCATAACTGTTTTCTAACAAATTAATGTCACTTTACTTAAGGTGTCTGTACACACTCTATAACGGCATATGACATGGTTATGTAGTGCATCATTCCATTCAACGTTAAGTGACAGAGTTTAATAAATGATAAAATGCCATATCACCTGGTACATTTATGGTACACTTATGAAGCATATGACATAAGTTCTCATGCAGACTGTAATAGCAGTTGATAGAGCATGACAACAGGATGAACAGTCCTTATGGCAAATGTTGTGTTCTATAGCTGATATATATATTTTTGTTCACCTTTATTTAACCAGGTAGGCTAGTTGAGAACAAGTTCTCATTTGCAACTGCGACCTGGCCAAGATAATGCAAAGCAGTTCGACACATACAACAACAGTTACACATGGAATAAACAAACATTCTGTAGAAAAAGTCTATATACAGTATGTGCAAATGAGGTAGGACAAGGGAGGTAAGGCAATAAATGGGCCATGGTGGCGAAGTAATTGCAATTAAACACTGGAATGGTAGATGTGCAGAAGATGAATGTGCAAGTAGAGATACTGGGGTGCAAAGGAGCAAGATAAATACAGTATGGGGATGAGGTAGTTTTTACAGATGCAGTGATCTGTGAGCTGCTCTGACAACTGGTGCTTAAAGCTAGTGAGGGAGATATGAGTCTTCAGCTTCAGTGATTTTTGCAGTTCGTTCCAGTCATTGGCAGCAGAGAACTGGAAGGAAAGGCGGCCAAATGAAGAGGGTGACCAGTGAGATGCGCGTGCTACGGGTGGGTGCTGCTATGGTGACCAGTGAGCTGAGAGGGCGGGGCTTTACTTGGCAGAGACTTGTAGATGACCTGGAGCCAGTGGGTTTGGCGATGAGTATGAAGCTAGGGCCAGCCAACGAGAGCACACAGGTCGCTGCGGTGGGTAGTCTATGGGGCCTTGGTGACAAAACAGATGTCACTGTGATAGACTGCATCCAATTTGTTGAGTAGAGTGTTGGAGGCTATTTTGTAAATGACATCATCGAGGATCGGTAGGATGGTCAATTTTACTACAGTATGTTTGGCAGCATGAGTGAAGGATGCTTTGTTGCGAAATAGGAAGCTGATTCTAGATGTAATTTTGGATTGGAGATGCTTAATGTGAGTCTGGAAGGAGAGTTTACAGTCTAACCAGACACCTAGGTATTTGTAGTTGTCCACATATTCTAAGTCAGAACCGTCCAGAGTAGTGATGCTGGACGGGCGGGCGGGCGGGCAGGTGCGGGCAGCGATCGGTTGAAGAGCATGCATTTAGTTTTACTTGCATTTAAGAGCAGTTGGAGGCCATGGAAGGAGAGTTGTATGGCATTGAAGCTTGTCTGGAGGTTAGTTAAGTGTCCAAAGAAGGGCCAGAGTTATACAGAATGGTGTCGTCTTCGTAGAGGTGGACACCTACAGTAATGTTACCCTGTTTGTTTTATGATTCTTTTACATTCTTAATCTGCAAGATCAGACAATTTTTTGCAAGGTAGCCACACCTGCAGAGCACGTTACCCAACTGCATAAGGTTAGTCTGAATACCAACCACTGAGAAGTGCATAAGAAAGGCGTACATTTCCTACTTCTGAATCGGCCCCTAAGTGACTTTCCTACTCATCATTATGAATTTTCTGAATCATGGCAGCATTAGTATCACGTTTTAGGAAAGACCCAGATGCAGACAGTGTCGAAGTGACAAAAGTTTATTACTAGAACAGAGGGCAGGCAAAACGACAGGTCAAGGGCAGACAGAGGTCAGTAATCCAGATCAGAATTCAAAAGGTACAGAACGGCATGTAGTCGCAGGGCAGGCAGAGGTCAATAATCCAGTGTGGTGGGACAAGGTACAGGACGGCAGGCAGGCTCCGGGTCTGGGCAGGCAGAATGGTCAAAACCAGAAAACAGGAACTTTAGAAAAGACAGGAGCAAGGGTGAAAACGCTGTTAGGCTTGACGAACAAAACGAACTGGCAACAGAACACAGGTATAAATACACAGGGGATAATGAGGGGAGACACTTGGGGGGTGGAGACAAGCACAAAGACAGGTGAAACAGATCAGGGTGTGACAATTTGGATGGGTTCAGAAACATCTCCGCTCATTTAGAAATAAAAAGATTCCAGACACCATTTAGTTACTATTAGATCACATCCCATAAAACGAATTGCAAATGCAGCCAATGAATTTGTAGAGTTGCAAACTTGAAGTCATTAGGTCCAAGCGATATGGCACCAAATAATAACTACACTAGTAAATTTGTCCAAATAGTTATGATTTCTTCAAATGGAGGGACTAAATACATAGTGCTTTTATGTCTAAATGGTCAAATGGATATTCATTAAATCAGCCTTAAATAAACTAATGTCATATGGATCATTTGATCTTAAATCCAAAAACGAATGGTGATGACGATACATTACTGTATAAGAGTAGGCGAGGGGCTCTTGGTTATTGGAGCCTCCCACGATGGAGAAGGCTGAGTATTGCAAGCAGGACAGAGTTAGGTATGGGGCCACTGTTCCTGATGGTCATTCTACCTTGTTCACACTCTCTTTCAATCTCTGCCTTCCATCTCGTTCTCAAAGCTGATAGGTGCTATTGTGGTCATAGCAGTCCCAATCCATCAGTTCCTTTCGATGAAACCACAGCTGGATCTCCCTCTGAGCCCCCTCTACTGAATCACTGGCATGGACCACATTTCTGGAAAATAAATACAAACCTACATTCATTAAAGTCCAGTTTTGTATTTTGCATTGAAATTATGCACCCACTTTCAAAACACTTTCACAAATGATCAATTTCATGTTTATATATTATTTTGTTTTTATCCCTCAAATCTTTAAATATTTGTTTAAAATGGTATTGTGCAAATTATTGTAAAGTGAAAGATCTTTTCATTTGAGTCTTTATTGAAAAGGTTCACCTGCTGATGTGAATGCTGAAATCCCCCCGGACAGTGCCTGCTTGGGCCTCAGATGGGTTGGTGTCTCCTACCATGATCCGGGATGTCCGGACCACATTATGACCCTCCCACACCTGGACAACAAGAATGGATGTAGTGCTTACCAGGATTAGGGAAATCCAATCTTAAATCAGTCAATTCAGCAAATTAATTGAAAGTGAATCAATCAGATATACACAAGTGGTTAGGTGTTTTGGAATTTAACAGATACAGTGCCTTCAGAAAGTATGCACACCCCTTGACTTTTTCCACGTTTTGTTATGTTACAGCATGAATATAGGAGAAACTGAGGATGGATCAACAACATTGTAGTTACTCCACAATACTAATACAAATATTTCAAAACATGCTGTCACGCTCATCATAATGATTGGACCAAGATGCAGCGTGGTGTTTCCATCCTTTATTTAGAAAATGAAAACTTCAAAGAACAAAACGAACAAACGAAACGTGAAGCTAATAATAATGCTCACTGGCAACTATATCTAGACAAGATCCCACAAAGCACAATGGGAAAATGGCTACCAAAATATGATCCCCAATCAGAGACAACGATAAACTGCTGCCTCTGATTGGGAACCATACTAGGCCAACACAGACATATAATTCACCTAGATAACCCACCTTTAAATCACACCCCGACCTAACCAACATAGAGAATAAAAGCTCTCTATAGTCAGGGCGTGACACATGCATCCTGTTTGCAACAAGGCACTTAAAGTAATATTTTTGTTCTGAACTCAACGTGTTATGTTCGGGGGCAAATCCAATACAACACATTACTGAGCAACACTCTCCATATTTTCAAGCATAGTGGTGGGTGCATCATGTTATGGGTATGCTTGTATTCGTTAAGGACTGGGGAGTTTCAGGTTTTTCAGACAAAATCCATTATTTGACCCATTTAGAGACTTACTCAGAAAGACTCACAGCTGTAATCGCTACCAAAGGTGCTTCTACAAAGTATTGACTCAGGGGTGTGAATACTTATGGGTCATTCTATGAAAATGGTGGCTTTTTGAACAGCCAACTTAAAAAAAAAAGTTAGATCAAAAACTTAACCAGATAATAGTTAAGCGCTTAACATTATAAATCAACAAATGACAGCTTAACATTTTTTATTTTTACCACATTACATTAAAAAAATGCTTGTGCTGCCTTTTTGTCACTGGTGTTACCTATATTTTAGATAACCATTTGGGCTTTCTAGAATGTCATTTCAGTCTTTAATTTGTATATATAATCAAAGACAGTATTGTCATGAACCTTTTCTAAGAAATGGTTTAAATCCTCTAAATCCCTTAAATAAGTCTGGTGTTTTTGTTTAAGGGAGGCTGCTCTGCGGTGTGGGTCAGCATCACTGCGCTGTCTGTAGATTCTTTGCTTTTCAGCAGCACCTAATTTCGCCATATCTATTGTGGTATCCCAGGAGGTCTACCCCGTGGGATGGTAATAGAGGGGAGGGTATGTGAGGCCACGTTGGCTCCCTCTGCTGGGAATACCGGAGCTGGGCACCCTGACACGGACAGCTAAGTGAAGGTAATTAGAGGAAGGTGCCAACCAGCCGTGGAGGCTAAATAAAAGAAGCACGATGGCACACCGCAGAAGAGAAGGGTGAGAGGGACACCAGTTAAGAAATAGAAGGAAGACAGAGCAAAACCTATTTCTTTGATATATTTGTTTTCTGTCTTAGTAAAGTTGTTTTGTGGACTAAAGCCTCTGTGTCAATCTCTGCACGCTCCACCCAATGGTTTACCACACTATTAAAAGGAATGCCATATTACGTGATTACAATATTGAAACAGTGATAAACTGCAAATAAGTATTTTTTAAATATAATTGTTGAAGGTTTTATAAAATTTTACGTTGAGAAAAAGGTTTGTGGTGTTATTGACTGTCACTGGTGTTACCAGCAAGAACAGTAACACATCTGCAGACACAATGGCATATCTAAGATGGCGGCCACTGTAACTCAAATTACACTTTTTAAATTGTAAATCAATCACTTAATCATGCAATTTTATCAATATCAAAATCAAAATCAAACTTACTATAAACGATATAACACCAGTGACATCTTAAGTCCTCGCATGAAATGAATCATCAAATTGGTGACACATGAAGCACCATGTGCTTTACAAAACAGTCCTGTCTCCAATGAACCTTTGACCCAGGAAGAATTTGACAAGGATGTTGCATTTTTTCAAAGTGGTGGTTTTTATACATTTTAACACCAGTGACATGAAATTGAGGGACAGCTATTACTTGTAAATTTGTCATATTTATTTTATATTTTAGTTTTTTAAGTAGTCCACTAATTTGCTCTAATACTTTCCTTTGTATTTTGACATTTAAAGAGGAAGAAATATATATATATATATAGCACAAAAGCAATAATGGCATAGTAATGAATAAGTGTCATATGACATCAGTCAAAAATAATAAATTATTGTCAGCTCATGCTTACATCTTCACACAATGGCATCAGTTGGATTTAATTCAGCTGTTATCTCTTGTCCTAGCAGTTGACACAAATTGTCGTAACTTTCACTTGCTTGACACACTGACATAGCTTTGTTTGGTTGTAGTGCTTAATAGTCTCAGTTTCTTTTTACTGTATCCAGTTGTCTTGTTATTCTTCAGCACGGTTGTGAAGTACATGATTTTCATGGTGCCAGCCAAGCTTGTTTTCTTTGCAAGCAACTTGTTTGTCATTGACAGTGAAGTGAAGACATTGCCCATGGTGTTAATTCTTCCCATGCCAATGTAAGGTTCCACAAGACTCATCACCATATACTCAAGACCAGTGGCGATTTTAGCATGCAAATCTTGGTGGGGGAACCCAAAAAAAGTTGCATGCCAGCAAAGCCACTACACAACACTAAACAATATATTAATTGCACTATAAAGGTGACAAACACCTTACTACTGCTACACCTGGCTACCAGCGGAGCCTTGTCTGGCAGCAAAACAGTTCATTCAGCCTTATTTGCTGCCTTTAAGAAACACATAGCTGATAGGCTGAATTGCTTAAACAAATGTGGTTTCTAATGACAATTGAGATGTACAAACTATGGCACAAGTGGATAAGAGGCAATCCGTAATTTCAATTAAGACATTAATGAGTGAGCAACGACGGACATAGTCCCTATAACTGCACCTGGCTGGTTCTGCACTTTTGAAATGTACAGCGATAGAATTCAGAACATGGGCCGTCCCTGTACCAGTCAGAACCATAGGTAGGATAAATAGGGAATGGGGGATACCTAGTCAGTTGTACAGCTGAATGCATTCAACTGAAATGTGTCTTCCGAATTTAACCCAACCCCTCTGAATCAGAGAGGTGCGGAGGGCTGCCTTAATCAACATCCACAGCGCCCAGGGAACAGTGGGTTAACTGCCTTGCTCAGGGACAGAATAACAGATTTTTACCTCGTCAGCTTGGGGAATTGATCCAGCAACCTTTCAGTTACTGGCCGAATGCTCTAATCACTAGGCTACCTGTCCCCCAAATAAATGGGGAATATAAAGAGACAATGAAAGCTCTTACTATATTCAATGATTACATTTCTTGGAAACAGGTTATAGGCTATTTGTGCACCACCAAATTAGACGAGTAGGCGAAATTAAGAGGTGAAAATAGACCAAATTATTAGGGTGAGTCACATTGAACACCGTTTGGGTCTTTGCGTGTCAAAAAAGACACACGTCATTTAACACTATTTGACGAGTTAAATACTCTTTTAATGCGGCTCGGTTTCCTTAACCATAATAAAGATAAAGAAAAACAATTTTACAATTTTACCATAAATCTAATTGTGCTAATGGAAAAATGGAATATTCATAAATGTAAATTCACTAATAAAAAACACTTTTCTGTGTTTTCTATAAGGAATTCGAGCAGTACATTAAGACCATTCAACATTCTTCTAATAAGAAAGCTGTGAAAACAATCAATATGTGTGTTCCTTTTAAGGTCTTTGTATAATGTGTAATTTGTTGTACACCCTAGCATATGTTATCATTGTCTATTTGTGTACTTCTTGTATGTATACAGACTATTCTTCATTATTAAAAATACATTTTAAAAATACACTTTTAATTTGACACGACAAATAACACAATTCTATTATAGAATGCTGTGTGTGCTGAATTTGCACGTGCAAGCCATCACCACAACTACAATGGTGAAAATAGACCAAATTATTAGGGTGAGGCATGTGTGCTACTAACGGCTTACTACACACTTAATATATATTTTTTTGCTACAGTATACATTTCTCCCTTGCATATCACATAATTTATGCAGCAGCATACAATACATTTTTGGACTCACCCTGTGAAGGTGGCGCAGCGGTCCTTTGTGGGCAAATGTCATCAAACTTTGTCATCAAAGTCTGGCATTCTCTGGCTTTATGGTGGGAACTCGAAGAGAAAAAAAACCACAGCCACTCCATTGAATAGCAGGCAAACGTTATTGATTTCTTTGCAACGCTTGCAGTTAGCCATTGATTCCTTCCAAACGGCTCATTGTTGAAATTGCGATTTCCAACTTGTTTTGTAATCTTTATGTACAATGGCCAATGAGCACCGATATGTTTTATTTATAATTTATCTTCATATGACAAGGATTAAAAAGGATTTGCCAGTAGAGAGTCGACTTGATGACAACTGATGATGACTGCTAGCTAAGACTTTGAAAGTAAAATGTTGACAGTCCAATCAAAGCTTCTGTAGATATAATGTGATTTGATGTCATTCAATCTGTGTCCAATGACCTTGAGCCTTCTTGGATAAGCTCTTCTAATATAATTCTATGACAGAACCCAAGGGGTTAAAAATGTTGAGCTCTAACCACACGGAACCCAAACCGGCTGCGTATGTGCGCCATCGTGCATAAATGTATTTTTCCCCCCACACCAAACACGATCACGACACGCAGGTTAAAATATCAAAACAAACTCTGAACCAATTATATTAATTTGGGGACAGGTTGAAAAGCATTAAGAATTTGTGGGTACCTTCTTCTATAAACCAATGAGGAGAGGCAGGACTTGCAGCCCGATCTGCGTCAGAAATAGAACTGACTTCTATTTTAGCCCTTGGCAACGCAGATGCTCGTTGGTGCGCGCGCGAGCAGTGTGGGTGCAATAATTGAATAACATAGATTTCTAAATGTATTTTGCAGTGCTCGTGCATGCGGTGTAGTCAGCCTGTAACTTGGGGACACTACTGTCCCATAAGTGACAGAAAACTGAGCCAATCATGACAGAAAACTAAACCAATAACACGCAACGGTCTGTATTTTCTGCTGGCTAGCCCCACCACCACAGAAAGCACTGAGCTAGACTGAAACACCTGCATTTTGGAGCTGCCTTACTCAAGAAAGCAAAAAAGAGACCATGTTTCTATGCGGCTTTATTAACTCAATTACATTTTTTCTTTTCAAATTGTTTAAAAACTGATATGTCACAAACTGATATGTGACTCTTAAAAAAAAAAATGAAGAGACCACTGTAAAATGATCAGTTTCTCTGGTTTTACTATTTATAGGTATGTGTTTTTGGGTCAAATTTAAATGTAGTTTTATTCTATAAATTACTGACAACATTTCTCCGAAATTCCAAATAAAAATATTGTCATTGAAAATAATTTATTTGCAGAAAATGACAACTGGTCAAAATAACAAAAAAATGCAGTGTTGTCAGACCTCAAATAATGCAAAAAATAAGTTTATATTCATTTTTAAACAACACAATACTAATGTTTTAACTTAGGAAGGGTTCAGAAATCAATATTTGGTGGAATAACCCTGATTTTCAATCACAGCTTTCATGCATCTTGGCATGCTCTCCACCAGTCTTTCACATTGATTTTGGCTGACTTTATGCCACTACTGGCGCAAAAACGCAACTAGCTCGGCTTTGTTTGACACCTTATGACCATCCATCTTCCTCTTGATCACATTCCAGAGGTTTTCAATGGGGTTCAGGTCTGGAGATTGTGTTGGCCATGACAGGGTCTTGATCTGGTGGTCCTCCATCCACACCTTGATTGAACTGACTGAATATGTCCGTAAACACACCGGCCAGCTGGTCTGCGCATGCTCTGAGGGCGCGGCTGGGGATGCCGTCTGGGCCTGCAGCCTTGCGAGGGTTAACTCGTTTAAATTTCTTACTCACCTCAGCTGCAGTGAAGGAGAGTCCGCATGTTTTCGTTGCAGGCCGTGTCAGTGGCACTGTATTGTCCTCAAAGCGTGCAAAAAAGTTATTTAGTCTGCCTGGGAGCAGGACATCCTGGTCCGTGACTGGGCTGGATTTCTTCCTGTAGTCCGTGATTGACTGTAGACCCTGCCACATGCCTCTTGTGTCTGAGCCGTTGAATTGAGATTCTACTTTGTCTCTGTACTGACGCTTAGCTTGTTTGATAGCCTTGCGGAGGGAATAGCTGCACTGTTTGTATTCGGTCATGTTACCAGACACCTTGCCCTGATTAAAAGCAGTGGTTCGCGCTTTCAGTTTCACGCGAATGCTGCCATCAATCCACGGTTTCTGGTTTGGGAATGTTTTAATCGTTGCTATGGGAACGACATCTTCAACGCACGTTCTAATGAACTCGCACACCGAATCAGCGAATTCAGTGGCATGGAACATTGAACATTGTTCTGCTAGAAAGACCAATCCTCAGAGTTTGGGAACATTGTCAGAGCAGAAGGAAGCGAGTTTTCTTCCAGGACAACCTTGTACGTGGTTTGATTCATGTGTTCTTCACAAAGACAAATCTGCCCGATTCCAGCCTTGCTGAAAGCACCCCCAGATCATCACCGATCCTCCATAAAATGTCACAGTGGGTGCGAGACTTGTGGCTTGTAGGCTTGTGGCTCTCCAGGTCTCCCACCCACTGTGTAATTTTGGATAAATGTTATCTGTAGTTTATAGAATAAAACAAACACATTTTTTTTACTCAACCACATACCTAGAAATAGTAAAACCAGAGAAACTACGAATTTTGCAGTGGTCTCTTCATTTTTTCCAGAGCTGTATTTATATATAGAGATTTTTTTTTTACCTAAGTGTGGTGCTCAAAACAGGTGGGGCTTTGCCACACCTACCCTGAATGATGGGTCTCCACGGTTTCCGAATCTTGCTCACCTGCTGCCCGATGTGCATATTTTCCTAGATATTGAAAGCATGTACAATTACACACGCTCTCAGTGTGTAGCCTACTCCAGGTAGGCCAGAGTTGAGTGATATGACTGCTTGGATTAACAACGACAGTGTGTTATATAGACTTATTTAGGAAAAATCAAGGACGGAGGGGGGCATGACTTAAAAAATGGCAGAGTAATATTTATTTTTAAATTCATGAGCAGTCAAAATTACTGCTTTAGCGGTTCTAGAGTTAACCAATTGATATTGTGTCATCATGTTTTACACTACACTAACATCATCAATCTGAGGTAAAAAAATATATACCCTTACCCTGCCCGAGGTGTTGGAAGAGGCTGTATTGGGATGAGGATTCATCAACATGTTTGATGTTTGTGGTGCACTCATTGAACACTTTTTTTGTGATAAATTTGTGTATTGTCTTCAAGTTTGATAAGGTAAGCGAATGCATGTATTCTCATAAATGTAGCCCATACATACATTCATTCTTTGTAGCAATTAGATCTTTCATTGCTTTAAACTAGTAGTTGTAGTTCATATTGATTATGTGCTGTTCCTTCTCTCTTTCTAGAAGCAATCAGTTACAAGGCAATTTCAGCAATACAGAAAGCACAAACCACCGCATTTAACCACAGGAAGGTGACTGGAAAAATGGCCGAATGCAAACAATCCAGTTATGGCCTCCGCAAGGCAATCAAACAGGCAAAACATCAGTTCAGAGACAAAGTGGAGTCTCAATTCAACGTCTCAGACTCCGTATGTGGCAGGGACTCCAGACATGTACGTATTACAAAGGGAAAACCAGCCAGGTCGCAGATATCAAAATCTTGCTCCCAGAAAAGCTAAACACTTTCTTTGCCCGCTTTAAGGATAACACAGTGCTACCGATGTGGGCCGCTCCTGAGGACAGTGAGCTCCGTTCCAGCTGGTTGGAGTGTTTACTGCAGCGGTGTAGTCACGGCCTACCCAGTTTGATCTCAGGCCTACCCCCAAAAAGTTATTATTATTATTCAATATACATTTTTTATTTATTTTATTACATTTTTAAAAGAAACGCATGTGAGACTGATTTTTTATGGGTTATTTTAATAGAACGTAACAAAGAAATAGTCCGCGACAATCAAGTTGGCTTCCGACTATTGGTTCCATTTAAAATAAAATCATACGGTGGTTTACCTGAACAACGTCACGTGGATAAACTTTGTAGTGTGTAAGCTAGCAAGCTCTACCACGCTAGCTTACTAGCGGTGGTGCGCACTAATAGCGTTTTGATCGGTGACGTCACTCGCTCTGAGACCTTGAAGTAGTGGTTCCCCTTGCTGTTGTTGATGTGTGCAGAGGGTCCCTGGTTCGAGCCCAGGTTGGGGTGAGGAGAGGGACAGAAGCTATACTGTTACATATGAATGGATTCCACAGACATGCTCAATTCATAGAAGTACAGAAAGAGTTGCATCCCGATAGACCACGTATCGAGCTAGAAAGATCCACGGATGTACTTTGGAGTTCAAAATCAGTGTCAGTGAGTAAAGTGCTGTCACTGCTAGATGTCATTTTAGAGGTTCTTGCAGATTTTTCGGGGGCTAGTAGACAAACCAAATTAGAAGCCAATGCCCTCTTACAACAAATCCAGAACAAGACGTTTTAATTCTTGTTAGTCACGTTTAGTAAATTGTTTGACACCAGTGATTTTGCTACGAAGGGATTACAAAGCTCTACATTATCTGTGATGGACTGTATTGGTTTAATTGAAATCCTCAAAAGCATCTTTTCTATGCTATGTCCAGAGATAACTCAGGGGGAGACTTTGATAAAGTTCTCAAGCTAACTGAAGAGATGATGATTAAGCATTATATTAGTAATTGGGATGTGAGAGCATCATAGCAGTGAAAACTGCCTGTAAAATTGGCAGACAGTGTAGTCACAGCTTCATTAGGGAAAACATCCAGCGCCAGTGCCCTGAGGCAACTTTGGAACAATATTCTAGACAGATTACTGAGTTAAACTCAAGATTTCAAGAAGACACATATGGGATCATACAAGCGGCAGCCTCCTTTTCCAAAGAATCCCAAACCTGCGGCCTTAAAGAGCAGCTGGAGAACACATGCGATCAATATGCAATATAAATTGAGGATGCTGAATTCACTGTTTTTACTCAGCAGTTGAGTCGCAAAATGAGTGTACATGACAGCTGCCCGATGATATTTTCCCTAATTTAAACTCTCTGGTAATTAAGGACCATTGTCACACTTCCAATGACATCATGCAGTGTGGAGAGACTTTTCTCAACAACAAGGATAAAAAATCGTCTTCGCACATCAATGACAAGCGCCCGGCTGAACCACTTCAGTTTGCTGTCTTTGGAGCGTGAACTGACAGATACATTGGATTATGATGAGATCCTCACCATATTCAACTCAAAGTCTCGCCATCTGCGCCTTGTGATGTAGGTCATGCCTTATGATACGTCTACTAAAGGTAAGGTACCTTTTTATAGTACTACTGCCCGCCGTGGTATAAATGGTAACATCAAATATAGGCTTGTTTTCCCATCAAGTTTAAAGTGTGCCTGAAGATGAGTTTTATGTTGTTGGCAACTGGTCTAAAGTTACTGTCTTATTTGAATATGCTGGGATAGGTCATGATTTGTATATGTAACGAGGTTGCTCCAAGTACTATGCACTAGTATAAAACGATTGTATTACGAAATAATATGTAGTGCACATCGCAAAATAAATGTTATAAACAAGTAGAAAAAATGCCTATCCAAATTTTTCTAGGCCATCCCAAAAATAAATTCTACCAACACCCCTGGTTTACGGATATATTCAATCTCCCCCTACCCCAGTCTACTGCCCCCACTTGCTTGTTCCTGTACCCAAGAAAGCAAAGATAACTGAACAAAATGACTAGCACTCCTGTCTTCATGAAGTGCTTTACTAGTAAAGGATAATATCACCTACACCCTAGACCCACTGCAATTTGCATATCGCCCCAATAGATCCACGGATGATGCAATCGCCATCGCACTGCAAACTGCACTATCCCATCTGGACAAATTGAATACCTATGTAAGAATGCTGTTCATTGACTTACAGCTAAGCCTTCAACACCATAGTACCCTCCAAGCTCATCATTAAGCTCAGGGTCCTGGATCCAAACCCCGCCCTGTGCAACTGGGTCCTGGACTTCCTGACGGGCCGCCCCTAGGTGGTGAAGATAGGCAACAACACCTACACTACACTGATCATCAACACAGGGGTCCCACAAGGGTGCGTGCTCAGGCCCCTCCTGTACTCCCTGTTCACACGCACGCCTCCAATTCAATCATCAAGTTAGCAGACAACACAACAGTGGTAGGTCTGAGTACCAACATTGACGAGACAGCCTACAGGGAGGAGGTGAGGGTACTGGTGGAGTGGTTCCAGGAAAATAACCACTCCTTCAATGTCAACAATATCAAGGAGCTGATCGTGGACTTCAGGAGACAGCAGAAGGACTACGTCCCCATCCACATCGACGGGGCCGCAGAAAAGCTTGAAGTTCCTCGGCATACAATGGGTGGACAATCTGAAATGGTCCACCCACACAGACAGTGTTGTGAAGAAGGTGCAACAGCGCCTCTTCAACCTCAGGAGGCTAAAGAAATTTGGCTTGGCACCTAAGACCCGCACAAACTTTTACAGGTGCACCATTGAGAGCATCCTGTCAGGCTGTATCACTGCCTGGTACGACAACTGCACTGTCTGCAACCGCAGGGCTATCCAAAGGGTGGTGCGGTCTGCCCAACGCATCACCGGGGCCACACTGACTGCCCTCCAGGACATCTACAGCCCCCGGTGTCAAAGGAAGGCCAAGGAGATCATCAAGGACCTCAGCCACGACCTGTTCACCCGCTATCATCCAGAAGGCAGGGTCAGTACAGGTGCATAAAAGCTGGGACCAAGAGACTGAAAAACAGTTTCTATTTCAAGGCATCAGACTGTTAAATAACCATCACTAGCTGGCTTCCACCCGGTTATGCAATCTTGCATCTTACAGGCTGCTGCCCTATGCACATAGACATGGAACACTGGCCACTTTAATAATGGAATACTGGTCACTTTAATAATGTTTATATACTGTTCAACGCATTTCATATGTATATACTGTATTCTAGTCAAGGCCATTATATTCAACTATTGCTGTACATATAGTATTCTATCCTATGTACACTACCATTCAAAAGTTTGGGATCAATTAGAAATGTCCTTGTTTTTTAAAAAAAACAACATTTTGTCCATTAAAATAAATTCAAATTGATCAGAAATACAGTGTAGACATTGTTAATGTTGTAAATGACCTTTGTAGCTGGAAACGGCTGATTTTTTAATGGACTATCTGTATAGGCGAACAGAGGCCCATTGTCAGCAACCATCATTCCTGTGTTCCAATGGCACGTTGCGTTAGCTAATCCAAGTTTATAATTTTAAAAGGCTAATTGATCACAAGAAAACCCTTTGGCAATTATGTTAGCACAGCTGAAAACTGTTGTACTGATTAAAGAAGCAATAAAACGGTCCTTCCTTCGACTTGTGGAGCATCAAAATTTGTGGGTTTGGTTACAGGCTCAAAATGACCAGGAACAAATATCTTTCTTCTGAAATTCATCAGTCTATTCTTGTTCTGAGAAATTATGGCTATTCCTTGCGAGAAATTGCCAAGAAACTGAAGATATAGAACGCTGTGTACAGTCATGGCCAAAGTTGAGAATGACACAAATATTAATTTTCACAAAGTCTGCTGCCTCAGTTTGTATGATGGCAATTTGCATATACTCCAGCATGTTATGAAGAGTGATCAGATGAATTGCAATTAATTGCAAAGTCCCTCTTTGCCATGCAAATGAACTGAATCCCCCAAAAACATTTACACTGCATTTCAGCCCTGCCACAAAAGGACCAGCTGACATCATGTCAGGGATTCTCTCGTTAACACAGGTGTGAGTGTTGACGAGGACAAGGCTGGAGATCACTCTGTGATGCTGATTGAGTTCGAATAACAGACTGGAAGCTTCAGAAGGAGGTTGGTGCTTGGAATCATTGTTCTTCGTCTGTCAACCATGGTTACCTGCAAGGAAACACGTGCCGTAATCATTACTTTGCACAAAAAGGGCTTAACAGGCAAGGATATTGCTGCCAGTAAGATTGCACCTAAATCAACCATTTATCGGATCATCAAGAACTTCAAGGAGAGCGGTTCAATTGTTGTGAAGAAGGCTTCAGGGTGCCCAAGAAAGTCCAGCAAGTGCCAGGACCATCTCCTAAGGTTGATTCAGCTGCGTGATCGGGGCACCACCAGTACAGAGCTTGCTCAGGAATGTCAGCAGGCAGGTGTGAGTGCATCTGCACGCACAATGAGGCGAAGACTTTTGCAGGATGGCCTGGTGTAAAGAAGGGCAGCAAAGAAGCCACTTCTCTCCAGGAAAAATATCAGGGACAGACTGATATTTTGACCTAGAAGGAGAGTGATGGAGTGTCTGATGAGATGACCTAGCCTCCACAATCACCTGATCTCAACCCAAATGAGATGGTTTGGGATGAGTAGGACCACAGAGTGAAGGAAAAGCAGCCAACAAGTGTTCAGCATATTTGTATTACAAATATCTTATAACACTGTCACTGTAAAACTCCTTCAAGGGTTTTGGAAAGCATTCCAGGTGAAGCTGGTTGAGAGAACACCAAAAGTGTGCAAAGCTGTCATCAAGGCAAAGGTTAGCTACTTTGAAGAATCTAAAAGATTAAATGTATTTTGATTTGTTTAACACTTTTTATGGTTACTACATGATTCCATATGTGTTATTTCATATTTTTGATGTCTTCACTATTATTCTTCAATGTAGAAAATAGTAAAAATAAAGAGAACCCTGGAATTACTAGGTGTGTCCAATCTTTTGACTGGTACTCTATGTAAAACAATTGTTATTTATATTTACAATCCCTTTCATCCAAACAGATTACCCATTTACCTAGCTCATCAATGGTTTATCAATTTGTAAATTACAGTGCATAGAGAATGGTGTTATCTCTATCAGGGAAAAATATGTTATTCCACCACTGGAACCGACAGGTTTCCTTGTGCGTAAAGGTGTTGGAATTATGAGGGAATTACGTCAAGGCCAGAATATGATGTATCTGTAGACACACCTCTGCCACACCTTCATTTCTCTCATCTCTACCCTAAACAAATAGGTAGCTGGCACATGCGTTACCTCATGCCTAATTTTAAGGTCAGAACATAGAAAGAAAAGTGCATAAAAAAGGATTAAAGTTAATTTTACGCTCATGTAATCTGGGCCTGAATTCCCCCCTAATTGAATAATGGTACAGTAGGTAGCCCAGAAGAGATGATAGAGAGGTGGTTCAAGTCTTGGGCTAGGCAGCGAAAAAGTTAACTGAACTGGCAAATGGAGGACTACTGGTCTCAGATCATACACATCATTGACAGTCTGAAATGGTCCACCCACTACCGTTGATCAAGGTACATGAGCAAGGGCGTTAACAGCTTATTCTAGCAGTTATTTTCTAGACCTTCCAGGTGTCCAACTCTTAGAGGATGCCCAGACTGATCAGTGAAGTGAGAAAACAATGAAACTGAGCAATTCAAGTTTGGATTACCAGGCTATACAAAGGCAGGAACTCTCACCATAACAACTATGGGACCAGAGGTCATGTAGTACAGGAGACTGGGGTAAAAGGGCTTCCTCCTTAACTCCTGGTAGTGCTGAGAGAGCAGCTCCTCTGATGCCTGAAGGAAAGAAAGCCAACATTATTTTAACCTTTATTTTAGTCTGGTATTTACAGTGACTTCACTAAGTATTCATACCCTTGACTTATTCAACATTTTGTTGTGTTAGAGCCTGCATTCAACCTTTAAAATCTGCACAGATTTACAAGTAGATTTAAGTCAAAACAGTGAACATTCACTGTCTACTTGGTAAGCAACTCCAGTGTATATTTAGCCTTGTGTTTTAGGTTATTGTCCTGCTGAAAGGGGAATTCATATCCCAGTGTCTGTTGGAAAGCAGACTGAATCAAGTTTTCCTCACAGGATTTTGCCTGTGCTTAGCTCCAGTCCGTTTATTTTCATCCCCCCCAAAAACTCCCTAGTCCTTGCTGATGACAAGCATACCCATACCTACCACCAAATATGAAGAGTGGTACTCAGTGATGTGTTGTTTGCCCCAAACATAATGCTTTGCATTCAAGACAAAAAATGAATTGCTTTGCCACATTTTTTGCAGTATTACTTTAGTGCCTTGTTGCAAACAGGATGCATGTTTTGGAATATGTTTATTGTGTACAGGCTTCCTTCTTTTCACTCTGTCAATTAGGTTAGTATTGTGGAATAACTACAATGTTGTTGATCCATCCTTAGTTTTCTCTGATCACAGTCATTACATTCTTTAACGGTTTTAAAGTCCCCATTGGCCTCATGGTGAAATTCTTGAGCTGTTTCCTTCCTGTCGGGCAACTGAGTTAGAAAAGACACCGGTATCTTTGTAGTCACTGGGTATATTGATACACCATGCTCAAAGGGATATTCAATATCTGTTTTATTTTTTGTTTTACCTATCTAACAATAGGTGCCCTTCTTTGTGAGGCACTGGAAAACATCCCTGGTCTTTGTGGTTGAATCTGTGTGCATGCAATTTATGTGACTTGTTAAGCAAATTTGTACTCCTGAACTTAGGGTTGTCATAACAAAGGGGTTGAATACTTGATTAGACTCCTTTAATTTGTGAAAATTTCTAAAAACATAATTCCAGTTTGACAATTTGGGGTATTTTATATTCAGGCTGTAATGACAAAATATGGATAAAGTCAAGGTGTATGAATACTGAATGAACAAGCACAGTCCAAGTTCCAATTGTCGGATCAGAGTGCAAGTTGAAGCTACTATCATATTGCTTATTTTCATACTACTTATACCTATCCAGATCTACACAAATACCTAGGAGGTAGGGGCTTTGGGGTTCATTTGGAATTGGCCATATCTCACCTGCAGCATCTTCATGCCCACCAGTTTGAAGCCTCTCTGCTCAAAGCGTTGCATTATCTGTCCCACAAGGCGGCGCTGGACCCCATCTGGTTTCACTGCAATAAGAGTACGTTCTCTCACACCAGGGATCCCTATACACGGATAGAAGAAAAACTCTCGTACACATATGCTCTGAAGGGCAGTCCCAGACACAGATTATGCCTAATCCTAGACTAAAAAGCACGTTCAATGGATATTCTCAATTTAACTGGCTTTTCAGTCTCTGGGACACCGCCCCTTAAACTTTTAGCAACAGGCATGCCAACTGTGGATGTTTAATTTCAGACATCAATTTCCTGTGTTTGAGGGGTGCAAAACCACTTATTACTTAAATCACACTGGATTGATGGCTTTCATTTCACCCTTTCAACTCTTTCCTACTCTTGCTTGTGCAATTCCTTTTCCCCCGTTAACGTTACGACTGCGGGAACGTTTGCAATGACCTATCATTTTAATAATAATGGCACCGGAGGGGATGGCTGTCGTTTTACGAGCTCCTAACCAACTTTGCCATTTTGTTAGTTTTTTTGCATTGTTTGTTACTTATTTTGTACATAAAGTTGCTGCTACTGTCTCTTATGATTTTTTCTTTAATGAGTCCGACGCTAAGGACATAATGCTTTCCGGAGAACAGACCCAAATCCCTGTCATTCATGTGAAGAAACGGCGGAGATACCAAGGGAGAATGTCGGGGTCCCTGTTAGGATTCGTAGGTAAGTCGGTAAATCGCCATTACCATCGGTTCTATAGGCCAACGTGCAATCAGTGGAAAACAAACTTGATGATCTACGGTTGAGACTATCCTACCAACAGGACATTAAAAACTGTAATATCTTATGTTTCACAGAGTCGTGGCTGAACAACGACACTGATAATATAGAGCTGGCTGGGTTTCCCGTGTATCGGCAGGACAGAGAAGCTACGTATGATAATACGAGGGGCGGGGTGTGTCTATTTGTCAATAACTCCTTTTGCGTGATGTCTAATATTAAAGAAGTCTCGAGGTATTGCTCGCCTGAGGTAGAGTACCTCATGATAAGATGTAGATGACACTATCTACCAAGACAGTTCTCATCTATATTATTCGTATCCATCTATTTACCAGAACAAACCAATGCTGGCACTAAGACCCCACTCAACGAGCTGTATATGGCCACAAGAAAATGCTCATGTTAAGTGGCTTTGGACTTTAATGCAGGCAAACTTAAATCCGTTTGACCTAATTTCTATGAGCATGTCACGTGCAACCAGAGGAAAAAAACACCTTTACTCCAGAGATGCATACAAAGCTCTCCCTTGCCCTCCATTTGGCAAATCTGACCATAAAAATATCCTCCTGATTCCTGCTTACAAGCAAATACTAAAGCAGGAAGTACCAGTGACTCGCTCAATATGGAAGTGGTCCGATGACGCGGATGCTACGCTACAGGACTGTTTTGCTAGCACAGACTCGAATATGGTCTGTGATTCATCCAACGGCATTGAGGAGTATACCACCTCAGTCAGCAACTTCATCAATAAGTGCATTGACGACGTCATCCCCACAGTGACCGTACGTACATATCCCAACCAGAAGCCATGAATGACAGGCAACATCCGCGCTGAGCTAAACGCTAGAGCTGCCGCTTCCAAGGTGCGGGGCACTAATCTGGACGCTTATAAAAAAATCCCACTATGCCTTAGAACGAACCATCAAACAGGCAAACTAAGATTGAATCCTACTACACCGGCTCTGATGCTCGTCGGATGTGGCAGGGCTTGCAAACTATTACTGACTACAAAAGGAAACCCAGCCGCTAGCTGTCCAGTGACACGAGCCTAAGAGACGAGCTAAATGCCTTTTATGCTCGCTTCGAGGTGAGAACGTTGACCTGTTTAAAGGTCTTGCTCTCATCGGCTACGGAGAGTGTGATCACACAGTCGTCCGGAACAGCTGATGCTCTCATGCAGTCCTCAGTGTTGCTTGCCTAGAAGCAAGCATAAAAGGCATTTAGCTCGTCTGGTAGGCTCGTGTCACTGGGCACAAGAGAAGGGAAAAGGTGTGAGGAGGAAAGCGCATAGATGTGAGAAGGAATTATGCACTACATGCGGTTTGCAGTGGCTGCTATGAAAGGGAACTGCGTTTGCAGGTTGTGTATTCATTCCACCAATTCTGTTAAAACGTTTGTTAAACGGAACAAAACTGGGATAAACATACCGGAATTTGAACAATAGAAACTCTCGTTTGCAACTGTTTGGACTAATGATTACACTACGTCAGTACTGAATGTGTCACTGTCACCTTGATTACAAGCCTACTAGAAAGTGTGTGCCCTCAGGCCTGGAGGGAAGCAAAAGTAATTCCGCTACTCAAGAACAATAAAGCCCCCTTTACTAGCTCAAATAGCCTACTAATCAGCCTGTTAGTAGTAAACATTTGTAAATATATATATATATATTTTACAGTAAACAAATTGACAGCAGACTTTCATTACGCTTATAGGGAAGGACATTCAACAAGCACCGCAGTTACACAAATGACTGATGATTGGCTGAGAGAGATTGATGATAATAAGATTGTGGGGGCTGTTTTGTTAGACTTCAGTGTGGCTTTTGACATTATCGATCATAGCCTGCTATTGTAAAAACGTATGTGTTATGGCTTTACACCCCCTGCTATATTGTGGATAAAGAGTTACCCTGTCTAACAGAACACAGAAGGTGTTCTTTAATGGAAGCCTCTCCAACATAATCCAGGTAGAATCAGGAATTCCAGAGGGCAGCTGTCTAGGCCCCTTACATTTTTCAATCTTTACTGAAGACATGCCACTGGCCTTGAGTAAAGCCAGTGTGGCTATGTATGCAGATGACTCAACACTATACACATCAGCTACTACAGCAAGTGAAATCACTGCAACACTTAATAACAAAGAGCTGCAGTTAGTTTCAGAATGGGTGGCAAAGAATAAGTTAGTCCTAAATATATATACATTTTTAAACTAAAAGCATTGTATTTGGGACAAATCAATCACTAAACCATAAACCTCAACTAAATCTTGTACTAAATAAATGTGGAAATTGAGCAAGTTGAGGTGACTAAACTGCTTGGAGTAACCCATGATTATAAACTGTCATGGTCAAAACATGTTGATACAACAGTAGCTAAAATGAGGAGAAGTCGGTCCACAATAAAGCGCCGCACTACCTTCTTAACAGCGCTATCAACAAGGCAGGTCCTACAGACTCTAGTTATGTCGCACCTGGACTACTGTTCAGTCGTGTGGTCAGGTGCCACAAAGAGGGACTTTAGGAAATTACAATTGGCTCAGAACAGGGCAGCACGGCTGGCCCTTAAATGTACATGGAGAGCTAACATTAATAATGTGCATGTAAATCTCTCATGGCTCAAAGTGGAGGAGAGATTGACATCATTACCTGTTTTTGTAAGAAGTGTTGACATGCTGATTGCACCGAGGTGTCTGTTTAAACTACTAGCACACAGCTTGGACATGACCCCACAAGTCTCTTCACATTCTCCAAGTCCAGAACAGACTATGGGAGGAGCACAGTACTACATAGACCCATGGCTACATGGAACTCTATTCCACAAAAAGTAACTACACCTTATGGAACAGCAGGGACTGTGAAGAGACCCACACAGGGACAGACACACATACACAAAAGACACACACACTACACACATGTACACATGGATGTTGCACTGTAAATATGTGGTGTTAGAATGGTGGCCTGAGTGAACACACAATGTGTTATGAAATATGTCATGTAGTATTTTAAACTGTATGTAACTGTCTTATGTTGCTGGACCCCAGGAACCAATGGGGATACATAATAAATACAAATATTCACCACGTTATGCACTGCAGCGCTGGCTAGCTGTAGCTTATGCATTCAGTACTAGATTCATTCTCTGATTGGATGGACAACACGTCAGTTCATGCTGCAAGAGCTCTGAGGACGTCTTCCGGAAGTTGTCATCATTTCTGTGTAAGTCTTTGGAAGGGGGTGAGAACCATGAGCCTCCTAGGTTTTGCATTGAAGTCAATGTACCCAGAGGGTGATGGAAACTAGCTGTCCTCCGACTACACCATGGTGCTACCCCAGTGAGTGCTGTTGAGGCTACTGTAGACCTTCATAGCAAAGCAATGAGTTTTAATCAATTTGGTGACGTGAATATATTTAGTATAGTTTTATATAAAAAGGAAAACTTTTATATTACACTATTTTTATGAAATTCACCAAGGATGGTCCTCCCCTTCCTCCTCTGAGGAGCCTCCACTGGTCTGGATATCTTACCATTTTTTTTTTGTTTGTTTCAATATCTGTGTTTTCACATGTACATTGATTGTTTTTCATCTTATGCTACACAAATATAAGAAACACATTTTTCTAAACTAATCCAATCTGTAAGTGGTTGGATTAATAACTAACTGTTAGTGAGATCGCCGTTCGAGTTCACATGGTGTAGGTAGTTGAAATATTCATGTGTAAACATACTGAATTGTAATTGGATGCATTTCACTGCGCTGATTGGATAACCACCCAGGTGGCGAGCTCATCTTCGGTTGAGACACAAACATGCCAGTTATAGCTAGCTAATAAAGAGCTACATTTAAAAATAACCTGTCATACTGCATACTATCCTGTCATACTGCATATTATCCTGTCATACTGCATTTTATTATTTTGTACCAAGCGTGCAAAACAAGAAGTCTCTTCGTGTACTTGATTTTCTTCCATACTCTGACAGACATTCTACATGCAAGCTGTGAGTGACGTAAAAGTGTTGGATATCTTCCTGCAAGTTGGCTTCCAACAAAGATTGGATATCACATTGCAAATCACCATAATGTGACAAGAAATATTCAAATAAGGATGTACACCCTTAACTCAAAGGAAGAAAGCTGAAAAAGAAATGTACTCTGCTGTAGTTGATTGTTAATTCAAAACACAGAAAAGTATAAAATGGCAAGGGATTTGATTAAAAACGACACGGAAAATAATAAAACGGTAAATGGAGTTAAATTTAAGCAACTCTGAGTGAAAGAGAGTGACCCGGCCTTACATATGTTACTGGTTTGTGACTCACTGACACCAGCCCCAGTTAGAAGGGAATAAAGCAGCCCAAGAGTTAACACACACAGGAACTTTAATCACACACAGAAGATGAACATGAGGGTAAACACGTAACAAAAAATATAAACATGTAAAGTGTTAGTCCCATGTTTCATGAACTGAAATAAAAGATCCCAGAGATTTCCCCATACGCACATAAAGCTTATTTCTCTCAAATTTTATGCACAAATGTGTTTACATCCCTGTTAGTGAGCATTTCTCATTTGCCAAGATAGTCCATCCAACTGACATGTGTGGCATATCAAGAAGCTGATTAAACAGCATGATCATTACACAGGTGAACCTTGTGCTGGGGACAATAAAAGGTCACTCTAAAAAGTTGTCAACACAATGCCACAGATGTCTCTTGTTTGTCAGGAATGTCCACCAGAGCTGAAAATGTAATGTTAATTTCTTTACCATAAGAAACCTCCAATGTCGTTTTAGGGAATTTGGCAGTACACCCAACCGGCCTCACAGACCACGGTAACCATGCCATCCCAGGACCTCCACATCCGGCTTCTTCACCTGCGGGATCATCTGAGACCATCCACCTGGAAGGCCGATGAAACTGTGGGTTTGCACAATCGAAGAATTTCTGCACAATCTGTCAGAAACCGTCTCAAGGAAGCTCATCGTCCTCACCAGGGTCTTGACCTGACTGCAGTTCGGCGTCGAAACCAAATTCAGTGGGCAAATGCTCACCTTCGAAGGCCACTGGTACGCTGGAGAAGTGTGCTCTTCATGGATGAACCCCGGTTTCAACTGTACCAGGCATTGTGGGAGTGAGCAGTTTGTTGATGTCAACGTTGTGAACAGAGTGCCCCATGGTGGGGTTATGGTATGGGCAGACATAAGCTACGGCCAACAAACACAATTGCATTTTATCGATGGCAATTTGAATGCACAGAGATACCGCGGAGAGATCCTGAGGCCCATTGTTATGCCATTCATCCACTGCCATCACCTCATGTTTCAGCATGACAATGCACTTCCCCATGTTGCAAGGATCTGTACACAATTCCTGGAAGCTGAAAATGTCCCAGTTCAGTGGCCTACATACTCACCAGACATGTCTCCCATTGAGCATATGTGGGATGGTCTGGATTGGCACGTACGACAGCTTGTTCCAGTTCTCCCAAATATCTAGCAACTTTGCACAGCCATTGAAGAAGAGTGGGACAACATTCCACAGGGCACAATCAATAGCCTGATCAACCCTATGCGAAAAAGACCTGTCGCTGCATGAGGCAAATGGTGGTCACACCAGATACTGACTGGTTTTCTGATCCACACCCCTACTTTTTTTAAACGTAACTGTGACTAACAAATGCATATCTGTATTTCCAGTCATGTGAAATCCATAGCCTAGGGCCTAATGAATGCATTTCAATTGACTGATTTCCTTATATGAACTGTAATTCAATAAAATCATTGAAATTGTTGCATGTTGCATTTATATATATATTTTTAATGTACATTGGTATGGTTCTTTAATGGACAGAAACAGAGGAGATAAATACACTGGCCTGAATAGATATTTTCAAAGTATGATAGAGTCTGATATGGGATATAACAACAAGAATAATGTCAAGGACTGTATATTATACAAATAGTAGGCTGTTGCACAGAAACATACAAGAGCAAAGACTCATCACTGCAGACAATATCAGTAACATAACAGGAATGAGAACTTCATAGAATATGGCTACTCTATAAACTGCAATGATATCAACAGCTTACTTTGTAGTTACGCAACCCATGCACATATGTCTACCCACACTCACAGACTGGAATAATACTGTTCAGCTACAGGCAATATTTACTCCCTTGGAGAGCATGGGTCAGGTTGGCTAGCCAATCAGGGCTAGTGTGTGCAATGGGTTGAGACACACGGCTTTTGTCCGATTGGCTGAAGCCATGAGGTGGAGGAGATATTAATTTGTCATGTGAGGGGGAGAAAGGGTGAAGATGGGTTAAAGTCAGACTGCACGGCTCCAGAAAGCAAATAAACAAATGCTCACACAAACGGTGAGCGTCACACAAACATGTTGCACCCTCAGCAGGGGGATTTTGTAACAGAGTTGGACATTTATTTTATTTAGTGTCATTTTAACTCCCAAATTATCAACACCGTGACCAGAGTAGTTATATCACAAAATGGGGGTAGGAACATAAAAAACCCAAAATAGTGTTACATTTCACTTCATAGGATTTTAATTAATTTTTTCTATTTTACCGTGTTGAATTCAGGAATCCTTAAACTGAAATTAGGAATTTTGCAAACCTAATCAGGACAAAGGACCCATGTTTAGCACCAGGTATAAATATGTCTTTAAAATCACTGTCACCCTTGGTCTAAGAGGGAATTTCCTCTTGACCTAATGGTTTCTGGTGAATACAGGATTTAGTGTTCAGATCCCACCTATGACAGGCAGCATTTCATTCCAAAAGTGTCTCCCTCGCCACAAACCTTCATTCACACCACTTTAAGACAACTGCATAGGTGTGGGAAGAAGTGCCACCTAGTTTAGGCCTGTGTAGCCTAACTATTTTACAGATGATCATGTCTCCAATATAGGCTATCTGCCATTCCAATAACCAGACCCAGCCACTTTGTTTGGTAGGCTAAGATGGGGCTTGGGAAGTAATCACTCAAATTCATAGGCACAGCTATGGATGCAAAGATTGACAGTGTATGAGATTGGAATTATTATTTTTAAATAGCCTGAATTAATTAATATGTGAAATGCTAAAAACTTCTAATCTGTATTTTGGCAAGGAATAAAAGTGTATAGTTAATCTATGTGCATAGTGACAACCAAAGAAAAGACAGAGTGCCGTGTGTTTATGTGCCATGTGTGCGAGCGAGAGAGGCAAGGTAGAATTATGCTTCTGTTTGTAAACCTCACCCTATCAAGTATCCTATAATTCAGTTGAAATGTATGACCCACTGCCCTATTTACAGTAGCCTACTTCTTAAACAGGTCTGTCCTCGTGGTTTAAAAAAGTACTAGGTCACGATCACCTATCCAAATGTGACCACTGTGAAACAAAATGACCCTACACCACAAGTGTCCAATCTATCTGATCAAATATTATTTGATCCAAAACAGGGTTACTATTTTAGCTATTGCCTACCCTTACCAATGAGTGATACACTTTAAATTTGTAGAAAGTAGTTTGAGCTAATGACCTAAAGATTCACTAAACATATCGAATTAAGAGCATTTGAAGGCATGTGCACAACCCACCTGTCCCTGACTTTTCCTAAATGTGTGTATTTTACACTCCACCAGAACTTTGGAATAAATGTAATAAAATATAATACAAATACATTGATACTTTTTACCTCAAAGCGTCAAAATGACCATATGTATATTGAAACAGTAGAATAGCCAGGACAACCAGTACCAACAGCAACCAGTCTAATAAATCCATTTACTATACACAATCACAAAGAAATCCATTAAGATTCTGTTTAGGAAGGTCATATAAACATGATACCTAGACAATTTATTTCAAAAGAACAGAAAAGCATGTTTTGAGTTTTATTGTTTTATCCATCTGTGCTTAGTAGCTGAGGCTATATGGCTGCATCAGGAAATCAACTTTAGCAGACATTACATGCTTATATTCCCCTGCTCTGCCACAGTCAACACATACGGTATATATTTTACAGTAGGAATATAATGGAAGAAACAGAATAAAGGATATTTTTCACAAATGGCTATAGCTGATTGTCAACAGTCTTTTGAAAATGAGCCCACACGCACAATTTCTTGATAATTTTGACACGACTAGGTTCATTAGAAACATCTGAATCTACTCTTAGGGTATAGCAATCACAACTTCTGGCCTGCATGGACCTCTGGATGATTATTTGAAAAAGTGCCGTTTGGTAAACTCGGTTCCCTTTTTTGTCAATGCACACTGAGCTGGTCATCAGTCTCTTCATTCTCAATTTGACAATTGATAATATTGTCACCCATCAGACTATTGTACATTTTTGTCTTTAGACCACATCTATTATAAGTGTTAAATTAGTTTCAATATAGTTTAGGTGTAGTTTGGATGGGCAACAAGCTGGGCAGGCAACTATTGTCCTACAGTCAGAAAATACACTATAGTAATTTTAGAATTTACAGTCTATGCACTGCGGGATCAATCTATTTATTTAATAGGGCATATTTGCACAATTGAAAGATCAACGGTCAGAATTACCATTATGAGCTTTCTAGTAGTGTTAAATCACTTCTCTGTGCAAGCTTAACAAAAACAAATGAATAGCCTACTTGTACACTACTATAGTATGATAGCCTATAGTACTTACAATGGTATAGCCTACATAGGCTACTAACCTGATATGGTACTGTATCCAGTGCATCGATGCCCAAGGAGGAGAAAAAATGCGAACTCAGTGATGTAACTTTTACTCGCTGGTAGAACTCCCCAACCCCGACAGTAAGGACTCGGCAGGATAAGGTTTTTCAGCGCACACCTTTGAAATAGAACCATTATTTCAACAAACCAAAGTTATAATCGACTTGTGATATTCTTCAACATATGTACCTGTTGAAGTCAGTAATGCTCCTTTAAAAGAAATCAAGAGTCCCACCCCCGTAATTTTAGAAAGGTAGCATAAGGTACATGTTTAACCCCAAATATGCTGGTTTTAGGTCTACAGTGGCACGACCAACATATGTTGGTTTTCAGTGTGCCTGGCCCCTGGTAAGGCCCACATACAGTGCATTCGGAAAGTATTCAGACCCCTTGACTTATTCCACATTTTGCCACGTTACAGCCTTATTATAAAACAGAATTAACCTATTATTTAGACGCTTTGCTATGAGACCCGAAATTGAGCTCAGGTGCATTCCAAAAAATGTCTGCAGCATTGAAAGTCCCCAAGAACATAGTGGAACCACCAAGATTCTTCCTAGAGCTGGTCGTCAGGCCAAACTGAGCAATCAGGGGAGAAGGGCCTTGGTCAGGGAAGTGACCAAGAACCCGATGGTCACTCTGACAGAACTCCAGAGTTCCTCTGTGGAGATGGGATAACCTTCCAGAATGACAACCCCTGCAGCACTCCACCAATTAGGCCTTTATGGTAGAGTGCCACTCCTCAGGTAGAAGCCACTCCTCAGTAAAAGACACATGACAGCCCGCTTGGAGTTTTCCAAAAGACACCTAAAGGAAACAAGATTCTCTGGTCTGATGAAACCAAGATGGAACTATTTGGCCCAAATGCCAAGCGTCACGTCTCGAGAAAACCCGGCACGATTACTACGGTGAAGCATGGTGTTTGCAGAATCAGGCTGTGTTGATGTTTTTCAGGGGCAGGGACTGGGAGACTAGTCAGTATCGAAGCAAAGATGAATGGAGCAAGGTACAGCGAGATCCTTGATGAAAACCTGCTCCAGAGTGCTCAGGACCTCAGACTGGGGCAAAGGTTCACCTTCCAACAGGACACCGAGCCTAAGCACACAGCCAAGACAGCGCAGGAGTGGCTTCGGGACAAGTCTCTGAATGTCCTTGAGTGGCCCAGCCAGAGCCCGGACTTGAGCCCGATCGAACATCACTGGAGAGACCTGATAATAGCTGTGCAGCGACGCTCTCCATCCAACCTGACAGGGCTTGAGAGGATCTGCAGAGAAGAATAGGAGAAACTCCCCAAATACAGGTGTAGGGTCATAGCCAAGAAGACTCAAGCCTGTAATTGCTGCATAAGTTGCTTCAACAAAGTACTGAATACTTACATAAATATATTTTTGTATTTATTTCGATACATTTGCTAAAATTACAAAAAAAAAAAAAGTTTTTGCTTTGTCATTATGGGGTAGTGTGTGTAGATTGATGAGGGGGAAAAATTATTTAATCAATTTTAGAATAAGGCTGTAATGTAACATTTGGAAAAAGTAGAGGGTTCTGAATACTTTCTGAATGCACTGTACCTATTTAAAAAGATACCCATTGAAGATGTATGTCATTGGCCTACATCCTCAACTGTTGCCAGATTTTTTTTGCTGACACTTATTTGGTTGAATAAAAAGCTAAAATACATTAATGCCTGGTTTCGGGCCTTATTTTTAATAACAATTAAGTGTTGGAGTCAGACTCTAGATTAAAATTAAAGGGCAATTTTGTTCTAAAAGAAGACAAACCAATATTAGGCGTATAATACTAGTTTTGTT